>NC_086444.1:607346477-609746477 GCF_028390025.1 Pseudophryne corroboree | reverse complement strand
TCATATGTGTATCACGCACACACACCCTTCATATGTGTATCATGTCCCCATTTTTTGGTGCACATGAGCCTAAGGCACACAGAACCACTAAGAATTTTTTTTCTACTTGCACCACTGGTGGATACAGATACTTTCTGACATGTATAGAAGATTTACAAGATTGACACACGTGTACTTCATAACAGAGAAATCTGAAGTACAGTAGCAAAGAAAATTGCAGACTGCAAAAGACTTGTAGAAAGCCAAACAGGCTGCAGACTCAAGGTTCTGAGAACTGATAATGGTGGAGAATATCTCAGAGAGGTGGAAGAAAGCTTGACAAAATATGGAACAGAGCATCAGTTCACCATTGCCTACACCCCTGGGCATAGCAGTGTTAGTGAATGAACAAACCATACAGTAATGGAGAAAACAAGGTGTTTGCTGAAGGATGCAAAACTAGAAACAAATTTTAGGGTGGAAAAGACATAACACCTATCAAAACCTGGTCAAAGAGTAAATCAAGTGTGAAACTTCTAAGAACATCTGGAAGTACTTCTAATGTCTATATACCAAAAGAGAGAAGTTGGATTCAAAATCAATAAAGTGCATTATGCTTGGCTATTGTCATCTAAGTAAAGGCTATAGTTTCTAAAATCCAAGTACAAGAAAACTAGTTAAGTCAAAGGTCTTTGTATTTAAAAAAAAAAAAAAACATTTACAGAACAGCTGGACTTTGACATGCAGGGCAAATATGTGTCACTGTACATGCCAGTAGCTGAAGAAAAATCTGAACCAGAGACTACCAGTGTGAAAGTTCAACCACATTCTTTAGAATGTAAGCTCTCACAAGCAGGGCCCTCTTCCCTCATGTGCTTATCCTTTTCTTACTTTAATAATCCTCAACTGCCCAAATCCCACAGCTTTTTGGCCACCTTGAAACTTATCTCTATGTCTTCTACTGGTGTAGTTATGCTTAGTTACCCTGTACTTGTCATATATTGTCTTCAACTGTAAGTCACTGTTTTCCTGTTTTGATAATGTGCATATGTACTCTGTAATTGGACGCTGCAGAACCCTTGTGGCGCCATATAAAGGATAATAATAATAATAATAATAATAATAATCATAATAATAATAATAATAACCAAGATAATCTGCTAGATCAAATATCAGCAATCCAACCAAAAGATATGATGAGAAATTTGCAAACATTCTGTGTACCTCAAAAATCTAAGAGCCAAAGTTAAAGACTAATTTGTGTGAATTGAAGTCTTAAGTAGGAAAAGAGTCTTTGAAAGATTCAGGAGTCAAGACTATAAAAGACATCAAGTTTCATGCATACTTACCTACATTTTATTTCTCCTCTCTGGAGACGCTGCAGGTGTCTTCGGGGGGCGGGGCCGGACTGTGTCATCACTAAGCTCCGCCCCCGCATTGGGAAATGTTACGATTCGCGGGTCCGCAGGAAGGGGGCGGGGCTAAAATGACGCGATTTGCAGCATTTTAACCCCTTCTCCACCCGACGGACCCGCGAATGCGGGAGGTTATCTCTCCATCCTGGTCGCATCATTAGGGTGCGAGCAGGATGCGGGAGACCTGCCCACTCTTCCGGGGGTGCGGGGGGCTACTCCAAAAAACGGGAGCCTCCCGCAGCTTCCGGAAGAGTAGGTAAGTATGGTTTCATGGCCGTCGTGTGTGTGGAGAGAAGCAGGAAGGAGAGCTGCAGAGAGCAGCATGGCAGTGAAGCAGGACCCGGTGTGTGTGTGAAGAGCTGTGTGCGGAAGTCCGGAGGCACGCTGCGCTGGGAGAGACTGGCCACTGAGAGAAGACTGTCACCCTGCAAAGCAGCAGTGAGAAGTGACCGGCACGAGCTGGCAACAGCAGCAGATCATACAGGTACCCTACCTCACCCCAGACAGCCCCCACCTATGGGCACCCAGGCCAACAGTGATCACTCAGCCAACTTTCAACATCACAGTCCCCTTGGGAAAGATTACAGAAGGACTCTATGTACAAGGAGAGGGACACGTGTTATTTATTTGGGCCTGCCAGACACTTTACCAAAGAGCCTTAAGGGATAGGGTTGTGTGAAACCCCCTGCTTCCCTTTACCACTTTAATTGCAAGGAAAACATGGTATGTGCCATTTATCCCTTGCCTGCTCAAACTGCAGCACTATGTGTGTGCCAGGATTGTGTCATTTGCTCTGCATCCCCCTGTATGCTGACATCAGTTCAACTCCACAGCGCCCTCTATTAGAAGCTCATTGCTACACTGTGCCATTACTTACTCCACAGCGCCCTCTATTAGAAGCTCAATGCTACACTGTGCTATTACCGACTCTACAGCACCCTCTGTTGGAAACCTGTGCTATACATTACAAGTAGCTGCTCTACAGCACCACCCATTGGATTACAAATACTGTGCACAGTGCGAACCTACTCTACAGCACCCCCTATAGGACAAGAGTATATGGAACAGTTTATTTCCAGTATGGACTGAACTTAAGCGACACAGCGCCACGCTGTGGACATTTTAAAGATTATGTCAGTTTTATGTTCACATTAACAGTATTTCTCTAACGTCCTAGTGGATGCTGGGGACTCCGTAAGGACCATGGGGAATAGACTGGCTCCGCAGGAGACATGGGCACTTTAAGAAAGAATTTGGATTCTGGTGTGCTCTGGCTCCTCCCTCTATGTCCCTCCTCCAGACCTCAGTTAGAATCTGTGCCCGGACGAGCTGGGTGCTATTTAGTGAGCTCTCCTGAGCTTGCTATAAGAAAGTATTTTGTTAGGTTTTTTATTTTCAGGGAGATCTGCTGGCAACAGGCTCCCTGCATCGTGGGACTGAGGGCAGAGAAGCAGCCCTACTCTCTGAAGATAGGTCCTGCTTCTTAGGCTACTGGACACCATTAGCTCCAGAGGGATCGTACACAGGATCTCACCCTTTGTCGTCCGATCCCGGAACCGCGCCGCCGTCCCCCCTCGCAGAGCCGGAAGACAGAAGCAAGAAGACTTCGAAATCGGCGGCAGAAGACTCCATTCTTCACTGAGGTAGCGCAGAGCACTGCAGCTGTGCGCCATTGCTCCCACACTACACCCACATACTCCGGTCACTGTAGGGTGCAGGGTGCGGGGGGGGGGGGGCGCCCTGGGCAGCAATTAAGGACCTCTTGGCAAAAGTTACACATATATACAGTTGGGCACTGTATATATGTATGAGCCCCCGCCATAATAGTGTACAGTGATAAAGCTAAATATTTATCGTATATAATACCCTTTATGAGGTCTAAGAACACTGTACGCTATTTATGTATGAAGTACCGTAAGGGTACACTAGTTGCGTAACAATCGCTTTGCCGTGATCGAGACGCTCAAGCGTCACGTTCACTCACGGCCAAGAGATCACAGGCAGGCACGTTATTGGCTGTTAACTAAAGTAATGATTCGCTATAGCGTAGCGAACACTCGGGACCACGAGGAGATCACCAGCGGAGCTGACGCTCACTATATTAAACCTTTGTATCTAAACCATAAACAGTGTATTGTGCAGTAAAACCTTAGTGTAATGTTAGAGAGTAAATGCAACACAGTATAACCTTATTACCTTAAAAGCTGTTCGAGCGTCACCGACGCTCTGAGAATACTTAATACTATAAGAAACACACAGATACCGTGCTCAGGGTCCAACGCCTAAAATATATATTTTGAATGCTATACTTGCAAAAGAGTTAAACACAATACAAGTCATACACTACAATATAACATAGACTACCTAACCAGATAACTACACAGGAAATACAATACAATACAATTTAAGGGAAAATGAGTGAGAAAGAGAAGGAGAGAGAGAGAGAGAAATTGAGAGAGATTGGCCCACAATAACAAGAAGATCAATATAGTTGCGGAGAAACACTTACGCACAAGGGGAAACGATCGCATGCGCCTCGATATCCAGCTCCTGATTATCAGCAATGAGAACCGTTGAAGAGAGAGTGAACTGGATATGGTCGGCCTGCCTATTTATGCCCCACACACAATGCAATTCAATGGTCCCTACAATCTTATTGTTCATTGGACACAGGAATTCGGCTTCGCATTATAACAAAAGGTCATAGGTTGATTCATACAGGTGGGCTGTGACTATTTCCAACAGCTCAGGTGGGAGGGAAACTGGGTTTCCCGCCGCATGGGTAATAAAGTGCAAATAAAGTAAATGTTCATAAACTTCTTATGTCCATAACTATTCGCACGAGCGATTGATCTGCTTCAAACCAGCACCGGAATATTTCTAATTAAATATTCTTCCGATGGATACTAAACACCACTGTATTACTCCTGTCTGACCCTTCGTATCAAACAAAGAGGGATTTCTCTGTTCATGAACATTCTATATTAACCAAACTTGCAGAATCTATCAAAGGGACCATGATCTACAAAATACATTATATAGTGAAAATATGTAATGATTGAGTCGCACGCTACGATCGCATAAACTCTACCGTAAATACGCATACCATGCGCCTGCGGGTGCCCGCGACTGTGAGTATGCGCACGTACGGGAGAGCGTACGCATGCGCAGCACGGACCTGTGTGAGGTGCAAATATGGTAGTGTGCATAGAGATATTTTTCTGACTTTGACAGTCCACCCTTTGGCAGTCAACAATAACTGCCACTTCCTGAAAACATTTCAAAAGGAGAAAAATATATGTTAGGGGTTAATACATTTACATGGTTGGGTAAGGGAGGAGAGGAGATGGTAGGAAAAGGGTATGACCTAGTGAGATAGCAGAAGCATGTGTGTATGAATCCGTGCTTGGGGGTCATGTATCATCGTGCCGTACGTGTTTTAAATCAAGCTTCGAGGTATTGCGAAGTATACATGTGAATTCCTTCTTATCCCGTGGTACGGGTCTGTGGATGGGCTGTCAAACTTTACCGAGCTCTTTTTGGCTTTGGTTGTAACAAAATGGGGGAGCACATTTTAGTTGATGATACATGAATGGGGGAGATATGTGATTGCTGATATCTGTGCCTGTATTCCCTATCGACTATGTGTGTCATTACCTGAGGGTTGTAGAAATGAAGAAA
Source organism: Pseudophryne corroboree (assembly GCF_028390025.1). Taxonomy (NCBI): domain Eukaryota; kingdom Metazoa; phylum Chordata; class Amphibia; order Anura; family Myobatrachidae; genus Pseudophryne; species Pseudophryne corroboree. Next base: position 609,741,402 of record NC_086444.1, on the reverse strand, counting down.
AGACATAATTACGGTAAATGCGGTGGTATTCTATGTCAGGTAAATGTACAGTCGTCGATTGAGGTCTTGTTTGGTGTCTGTTGAATGCAGTCTTCTTTGTGCTTTTGCCCATAAGGTGCGAGCAAAAGCTGTCAATGTCCATAGATTTACAAAAGTGTTGGGCTAGCGTAATTTTAAAATTTCTAGGGAAACTGGGGATCCATGGCATAGTTCATCAAAAATCTGTGTATCAGGTTGTCAAACTTCTTCTTTAATCCCTCTGTTGTCTGTATATCGGCTCATCAAATTCCTCGTCCAAGTGGGTCTTGTTACCTTGGAGAAAACGGAAAAACAGGTGACAGAAATGGACCATAGAAATCGCATTTTCATCACATCATTGTTTCTACATTTGGGTCATAAATCAAGTCCAGGTTAATTACAGTTTCCTCACTCCTTAAACTCATTACCCTAGTACGATGATTGCACTTCATTAAAGCCTGACCGCATCTAAATATCAATCCAATCGATATGACAACACCTAAGATACATAGGAGAAACTTCCCAACATCCATTATGACTCCTTGAGCCCAGTCTCCTAAACCAGAAAACCAATTTCGCGGGTTCAACCATGACACCCAACCGGTCAGCTCATTACCTACAGCAGCAAGAGTGAGATTGTGTCTCCTGCGAAATTCCCACTTCAATTGGAGAATATCGTCCATCTTTTGGTCTATGACCTCGACCGGATCCTCGGTGCTATTCGTAATATATGTGCAACATTTCACGCCGTATTGTGTTGCCAGTGTGACACAATATCCGCCTGTCACTGCTGTGAGGTAATTGAGAACCATTCTATGCTGTACCAGTTCTGTTTTGTAAGCCTGAAGTTCTCTTCCAGTATACCTAAATGTGTCATCATACATTTCAGTGATATTATCTAACAAATTGGCGAGCGCAGAAATGTATTTATAATTCAGCACTCCTCTAGCGGTGCGGGTGAAATCTAACGCGATTAAGAATTGAATCCCGGTGGATTCACTTATCAGATCAGAGGCCGGATGCTCTGTCTTCTCTATCAGGTGCCTTTTAACAACGTGCTCGTAATGGGTGTGAGTATAAGGAGCTTGGGCACCACGGTGTATGTCTTTCATTTTGTCATGTGATACAGTCATTACTTCAGGCAGTACTTTTCCAATATAACACAATCCTTCAGAGTTTGGGGCAAGCCACTTGTACGCCTTTCTCCCGCATATGAAATATGCATCATCGGGGAGAACATATGGGACGGAGTAGGACATAACCATATTACACACCTTCCATGTGAAATCTCCTAACCCTAATTCTTCCATCTGCTTAGTACACGTATCAGGTTGTACGATATGTGCCCAGTATCCTGGTGATACCTCTCCAACTCTAGTAATCTTATTTCCTAAGGTATACCTATACCGGAAAGATTTTCCTCTACTGGCTATGTGGCGTACAAGCTCTGTATCTGTAGGCATTCTATCTGCTCTATGCGAAAAGGTCATGGTGTGGTTACTTCATGACACTTCCCAATTTCCCGGCTTTCGGGGATTGGAGATGTTGAAACATAATAGGGACCTATCCACATGGTATTGGTGGAGCTTCAAACTAGGAGGACTGGAGATATTAAACCTCCTGTCCACCGGTCTCCCACCATTTAACTCAAGTACCTCCTCTATCGTTAAAGGAAATGGTACTAGCCCTGATTTGCTATGACCCTGAGGTACTTGAGAGCATACCCAACAATCCGTTTTGTTTAACACATTACCCACTAAGGAGTGATAGTCACTCAATGGATGCCGGTCCATATGGATATTAAAACTGGTTTGGCATTTCTTAATGCACCCATCCTCAATGACATTGTTACAGAGCCTACAGATACAGTTTTCTTCAGCTAACAATCCTTCACAATTCCTTCTATGGTCAATGCTATCGGATCGTTTTCTGATACTCGCCTTTGCTTGTTGATTATGTTGTTCTCGGAAAACTACGCCTCCATCTTTATCATCAGAACCCATTCCAGAACCTCTCTCGACCTCCATGGTACTCTCGCCGGAACAGACTGCTCTGGTCAACATCATGGTCAACAGGAAAATCCGGATCACAGTCTCTTGGGGCAAGTCCATCTTATAGGAGGAGACGAAGAAAAATGAGAGGGGGAAAAAAATAATTGAGGGAGATGGGATGGGAAATTGGAGAAAAACAATAAAAGGGAACAGGGGATCGACAACTGCTTTTGGTCTTGTGATTTTCAATGCTCAGGTGCCGCCTCAGTCCTCCTGGAACAGACACTCTAGTGATACAACCTCTACCGTCTGTTCCTTATCACAGGACTTCTCTGGATCAACGACCTTCTTACAGTGGGACGAATGAACCCAAGTCTCTCTCTCAGCAACCTTCAATGCTGTAGTGCTAGTCAATAAGACCTGGTATGGTCCTTCCCATCTGTCAATAAGGCAACCTGAGCGTAGAAAATTCCGTATCATTACATAATCCCCAGGTTCAATGTCATGACAATTACTATCTGGTAAATCAGGAATCACTAACTTCAGATTATCATTTTGATTCCTCAACTGTTTACTCATGTTAATCAAGTATTTTACAGTTACTTCATTGTTACACTTCAAATCATCCTGAGGGTTAATCATAACATGCGGTTGTCGACCAAACAAGATTTCAAAGGGAGACAGATTAAGAGGGGACCTGGGAGTGGTTCTGATGCTGTACAGTACAATGGGTAAAGCTTCTGGCCATGTCAATCCTGTCTCTGCCATCACTTTACTCAGTTTATTTTTAATAGTACTGTTCACTCTTTCCACTTTCGCACTCGCCTGTGGACGGTATGGAGTGTGCAGCTTGCTATCAATTCCCATCAATTTACACATTCCTTGAAAGACATCACCTGTAAAATGGGTACCCCTATCACTTTCGATAATTCTAGGGATACCATATCTACATACAAATTCCTGCACAATTTTCTTCGCAGTAAACATAGCGGTATTTGTGGCCGCTGGAAATGCTTCGACCCAATTTGAGAAAACATCTATACAAACAAGTACATATTTCAAATTTCGACAAGGGGGTAATTGAATGAAGTCAATCTGTATTACCTGGAAAGGGCCGCCGGCAGGTGGGATATGGGATGGTTCTGTAGGTATTGCCTTTCCAATATTCTTTCTCAAACAGGTAAGGCATGACATGGCTCTTTTACTCGCATGAGAGGAGAATCCTGGGGCGCACCAATATGCTCTTACCAACTTGCACATCCCTTCCTTGCCTAGATGAGTCAGCCTGTGAGCTGCTTCAGCCAAACATGGAAGATATGCTCTGGGGGCCACTGGTTTACCATGTCCATCCGTCCAGAGTCCTGAGGACTCCTGGCCATATCCCTTTGCCTTCCAGACTGCCTTTTCCTGTGTGGAACACAAATTTTGCATCTCACACAACTTCTGTGTGTTGATGGTATTAAATACCATCAGTTGTGTGGTGTCTGTCTGTCTGGGGGTAGCAGCTGCTAACTTAGCTGCTTCGTCTGCTCGGCTGTTACCAAGCGATACTGGGTCTTGGCTATATGTATGTGCTTTACATTTGATAACAGCCACTCTGTCGGGTTCCTGTATCGCTGTTAGAAGCCTTTTTATGTGAGCTGCATGCGCTACCGGTGTACCAGCTGCCGTCATGAAATTTCTGAGGCGCCATAGGGCTCCGAAATCATGGACTACCCCGAATGCGTATCTAGAATCGGTGTAGATATTGGCTGATTTGCCCTTAGCCAATTCACATGCTCTGGTTAGGGCGACCAGTTCAGCAACCTGGGCTGAGTGAGGTGGGCCTAGCGGTTCCGCTTCTATGGTGCCTTGGTCATCTACGACTGCGTATCCAGTACACAAGTCTCCCGAGTCTGACTGTCTATGACAACTACCGTCCGTGTAGAACGTAAGTTCTGCATCTTCCAGTGGGTTGTCACTGATGTCAGGCCTTGCGGTAAAATTTTGGGTCAAATATTCTATACAATCATGAGTGTCTTCCTTTGTATTAAATCCTCCTTCCCCAGTACTCTCATCCTCCACCCTTTGGGTCTGTCCAGACACACTTGGGAGATATGTTGCAGGATTTAATGCACTGCATCTCCTTATGGTGATGTTTACGGGGGCCATTAGTGCCAATTCCCATCTTGTAAACCGCGCTGATGAGACGTGCCTGGTTTGGGCAGAATTTAACAAGGCTGACACTGCATGCGGTGTATGAATTGTGAGGTTGTGACCTAGCACGACGTCTTCGCTTTTCGTTACTAGCAATGCTATCGCAGCAACGCTTCGCAAGCATGTGGGGAGGGATCGCGCTACCGTGTCTAGCTGAGCGCTGTAATATGCTACTGGCCTGCTGGCATCACCGTGCTTTTGGGTTAGTACGCCTGCCGCGCAACCAGCACTTTCTGTTCCGTATAGTTCAAAGGGTTTCCCATAGTCCGGCATACCTAATGCTGGTGCCTGCGTTAGGCACTGTTTAAGTCTCTCAAATGCTGCCTCAGACTCGTCTGTATGCGAAATCCGATCAGGTTTGTTTGAGGAGACCATTTCCTGCAAAGGTAACGCTAAAATGGAAAACCCTGGGATCCAATTACGGCAATACCCACACATTCCTAAAAATGTTCTGATTTGTTGCTGGGTTTGTGGCAGAGTCATGTCTCTAATTGCTTGAATTCTATCGGCGGTCAGGTGTCTCAGTCCTTGTGTTAAACAGTGTCCCAAATATTTTACCTTAGTTTGGCATAATTGCAACTTGTCTTTGGAAACCTTGTGTCCTGTGTCTGAAAGATGAAACAGGAGCTGTTTCGTATCCTTCAGGGATGCCTCCAATGAATCAGAACACAGTAGTAGATCATCCACGTACTGTATTAATACTGATCCACTCACTGGTTGGAAAGACTGTAAACAATCATGCAAAGCCTGAGAAAATATACTTGGGCTATCTATGAATCCTTGTGGTAATCGAGTCCATGTGTATTGGACTCCTCTGTATGTAAATGCGAACAAATATTGACTGTCAGGGTGCAGAGGTACCGAAAAGAAAGCGGAGCAGAGGTCAATAACAGTGAAGAATTTCGCAGTGGGAGGGATTTGCATTAGGATGACAGCTGGATTTGGCACTACGGGGAACTGACTCTCAACTATTTTGTTAATCCCCCTTAGATCCTGCACTAGCCGGTAACCCCTCCCCCCACTCTTTTTCACAGGGAAGATGGGACTATTAGCAGTGCTGGATGTTCTTACCAGAATGCCCTGTTGTAGCAAGCGCTCTATTACTGGGTAAACTCCTAACTCCACCTCTGGCTTCAGAGGGTACTGTGGGATTTTTGGAGCTATCCTACCATCTTTTACTTGTACAACTACCGGAGCTACGTTTGCCATTAATCCAGTGTCCTGTCCATCTTTAGTCCAAAGTGACTCTGGTATCTGAGATGTCATTTCTTCTACTTGGGAGGGAGTCCTATTTGTCATAGTGGTATGTGACATTAATTTTGACGGGGAGTCTAACATGTCTCGTACTTCCTGAGCGTGATTCTCAGGTATGTCCAAGAATACACCTTCAGGAGTACAATAAATGACGCACCCCATTTTACACAGTAAGTCTCTTCCCAGGAGATTGGTCGGTGCCGATGCAGCCAGCAAAAAGGAATGCTTGGTATGTAAAGGCCCTATTGTAATCTCTGCTGGTTTGCTAACAGGGTAATGCTGGACTACTCCTGTTACTCCCACGGCTGGAATTGTCCTACCAGTGGTCCTCATGCCCACTGTCGAATTTATCACTGATTTGGCCGCCCCTGTGTCTACAAGAAAGTTTAATGATTTACCAGCTACATTGATTGCAATTTCTGGTTCACTTCCAAGACTTGCAATCAATTTTACTGGCTGCAGATTACAGGTATGGCCACACCCCTATTGGGTATGGTGACCTCCCTGAATCCCGCTGGCAGCAACTACTTGTGAGGGAGTTAGCTGGGAACTACCAGAGGTTTGCCAATCTCTGTTTGGGGGGTATCTTTTTGTTTCCCCTGCATGTGGCTCATAACTCCGTTTCTGCGGACCTTGCTCCCAATGTCGTGTGTCGTGTCGTTGTCTAGGGGGTTGGTATGAGTTTCGTACATTCTTTACTCTACAATCTCGTGCCATGTGTCCCTGTTTATGACAAGAATAACAAGTAACCACACTTGACTTACCCACAGGGTTTGGTGATACAAACAAAGACTGCCTTGTGGTCAGGGCCTGTATACTTACGGCCATTAACTTATCACTTTGTTGTTCCCTGTGTCTGGTGATGTTCCTATCGTGATCAATAGCAGCCTCTCTCAAAGTAGCCACAGACAGACCTCGCCAACATGGTTGTGTGGTCTGTACCCTAGTCTTCAATGACTCTTTTAAACCATCCATCAGTACCGATACTGCTACTTCTCGATGGTTTATGTTTGTTTTAATGTCCTCTATGCCTGTGTATTTTGCCATTTCTGATAATGCTCTGTGAAAATACTCTGCAGCTGTCTCTGACTCCTTCTGTTTAATGGAGAATATCTTGTTCCATCTGACTACCGCTGGGAAATATTCTTTTAACTGTAAGTTTATTCTTTTTACATTGTCTTTGTTGTACACATCTGTAAGAGGTACATCCTGATCTAATCCGCAATCAGCTAAAAATTGAGTTGCGTCAACATTGGAGAGTAAACATGCTCTCAGCAATATCTGCCAGTCTTTATTGTTGGGCTCTACAGTGTTACCTAAGTCTCTGATGTATTTTTGACTGGCAACTAAATCTTTTCTAGGGTCAGGGAATTCAGACACGATGGTCCTTAATTCCATTCGGGAAAATGGGGTGTACATGGCAATGTTCCTCACAGGGGTGACTCCTGATGTGTCAGTTTTCCCATTTGGAACAGCTATTACCCTAACAGGATTAACTCTAACAACATCACTCTGTGTGGGTTCTACAGCCTGTGGTGAAATGGCTTCAGCATAGTGTATGGTGCCGTACTTACCTGTAGACACGACCTCACCTATCCCTCCGCTAGGGGCCTTTGTTACTAATCTCGTGGGTGGAGCTGTGCCTACTGTGGTCTCTGCTATGGTGGCTGCTAGAGAGAGCGCTGAAATTGTTGCCGATTCGTCTTCTTGATCACACTCCTGAGGAAAGTTCAAAACAGGGTACAACTTGCACGGGTTAATACTTGCGTTGGTTAATTGGTTAACATTATCTTTAACATTTATACAGTTGCTAAGTGTTTGTGTGTTACACCTTAGTGCGTCATTCTCCGCAACCAATTTCTCTCCTGATATGTATGGCGGCGGTGGGGCCGTGGCTATCAGTTTTCTGATTGAGCCAGATCCCGCCGCCTGAGCCAATCCTCTCTGTATGTCACCTTCCTGCTGCCACAACTGCAAACAATCGTAATGTTTGATTCGTCTCTTTGTTGATTTAATGAGACATATCCTTCTCCTTAAATTCGTTAACACTTCTGTGCTGAAGCTACCTACTCTTGGGAATTTCTCCCCGTCATGTACTGTCATTCTCTCCCATTCATCACATAAAGCTTCTGTGTGACTTCCGTATTTCTCACACATTACATACCTTGCCGACCCAATTGGTCGGTTCACTGAATCAACCCGAACCGAGGTTGATCGCCCCCTACCTGAACAAGTGGCCCCCATAGTTCGAAGGTGTTGCTTTATTTAACCAACCCTTACGCAAACCAAATGTCCAAAATAGGCTGACGGTGGCGGTTTACCGAGTACCCCACTCACTCGCCCACGCCGACCAATACGACCTGATCACACCGATATGGTGCTGGCGTACTCGACCTAGGGCCCCTGCGACCTGAACCTCTATTTACTGGAACCTGTGAGGGTGCTCCGAAGAACACTTACTCTTTCCAGTAACTATTGGTTGCTGGATAGTTCCTGAGTGAGCAGCAAACTTCCCTTAAAATAAAAAAAATTACACAAATCACGTTAGAATGTACAAATAGCGTTTATGACCTTCGTACACAAATAGTACCGGTCAGGTTTACTAATGCACACAATTACGTGCGGTACAATCGTTTAGTACACAAGCAACTAATCTTATGTACTGAGCGACCAGTGGAATCGAAAATTTCGGCTGCGAATTCCTTCAGCCAGAGCTTATATGGCCTATATGGGTGTTGCACCAACCCTTTCTTGGTGTTGTGCCTGTGGACTGTATAGCAGACTTCCTTGTCTGCTGTACCTGAACCTGTTGGTCTGCTATGACCTCCTGGTCTGTTACAGTATGACCTCCTGGTCTGCTACACTCTAATGCTCAAATTGTATATTTAACCAGGGATGCCTCCCTAGCCACCATGTACGTCACTTACACGCATGTACCTCACGAGTACTCGACTTTTCTTGTGGTTCAACCTTAAAAATTGTAAAAACAAACACTCACTCACCGCATATACACTTTTGTTTCTATTTCTATTTCTGCGCAGAAATGTCTCTTTAGACCAGATGTGTTACAAATTAGGAGAAGGATCTATTAATTTAAATTTGGAATTAAAAAAAAATTTTGTGCGATTTATCGCCTGGCGTTATTTACCGCGTGGCGCTACTTATCGCGTTGAGAGGAGAGAAAAAAAACTTGTGATTTGAGTTACGTGGGCGTACCCGTACGCTCCGTTGCGTAATATACGCTGCGTGCGTCGGCCCTTGGATTGCGTACGCAAGTCTCAGTCTTTTGTTAGAGACACGTGTACGCAAAGCAAAGATCCACCGTAACACAATTTATACGTTTATCAACTATAGAACTGGCAAACAGGAGAGTGACATACGAAAATACACCAATGAAAAGGAAATGCAGATATATATGTGTGCGTGCGTGTGTACGCAAGACAGAAAAATAAACAGTTTTAAAAAGACACTATTGTTTTGTTCTTACCTCCGGTTCCCGGATTCCTTCAGCACCCTTTACTAAGAGAAGCAGACGCTTATCCAAACAGCACTACGAGGAATATGCTCTCCCGCCCTTTGCTGCTGGATAATGTCTGCTGAAATTACCTAGTGTAGATATGTGAAGGACAGGGCGAGCCGCCAATTGATAAAGCTAAATATTTATCGAATATAATACCCTTTATGAGGTCTAAGAACACTGTACGCTATTTATGTATGAAGTACCGTAAGGGTACGCTAGTTGCGTAACAATCGCTTTGCCGTGATCGAGACGCTCAAGCGTCACGTTCACTCACGGCCAAGAGATCACAGGCAGGCACGTTATTGGCTGTTAACTAAAGTAATGATTCGCTATAGCGTAGCGAACGCTCGGGACCACGAGGAGATCACCAGCGGAGCTGACGCTCACTATATTAAACCTTTGTATCTAAACCATAAACAGTGTATTGTGCAGTAAAACCTTAGTGTAATGTTAGAGAGTAAATGCAACACAGTATAACCTTATTACCTTAAAAGCTGTTCGAGCGTCACCGACGCTCTGAGAATACTTAATACTATAAGAAACACACAGATACCGTGCTCAGGGTCCAACGCCTAAAATATATATTTTGAATGCTATACTTGCAAAAGAGTTAAACACAATACAAGTCATACACTACAATATAACATAGACTACCTAACCAGATAACTACACAGGAAATACAATACAATACAATTTAAGGGAAAATGAGTGAGAAAGAGAAGGAGAGAGAGAGAGAGAAATTGAGAGAGATTGGCCCACAATAACAAGAAGATCAATATAGTTGCGGAGAAACACTTACGCACAAGGGGAAACGATCGCATGCGCCTCAATATCCAGCTCCCGATTATCAGCAATGAGAACCGTTGAAGAGAGAGTGAACTGGATATGGTCGGCCTGCCTATTTATGCCCCACACACAATGCAATTCAATGGTCCCTACAATCTTATTGTTCATTGGACACAGGAATTCGGCTTCGCATTATAACAAAAGGTCATAGGTTGATTCATACAGGTGGGCTGTGACTATTTCCAACAGCTCAGGTGGGAGGGAAACTGGGTTTCCCGCCGCATGGGTAATAAAGTGCAAATAAAGTAAATGTTCATAAACTTCTTATGTCCATAACTATTCGCACGAGCGATTGATCTGCTTCAAACCAGCACCGGAATATTTCTAATTAAATATTCTTCCGATGGATACTAAACACCACTGTATTACTCCTGTCTGACCCTTCGTATCAAACAAAGAGGGATTTCTCTGTTCATGAACATTCTATATTAACCAAACTTGCAGAATCTATCAAAGGGACCATGATCTACAAAATACATTATATAGTGAAAATATGTAATGATTGAGTCGCACGCTACGATCGCATAAACTCTACCGTAAATACGCATACCATGCGCCTGCGGGTGCCCGCGACTGTGAGTATGCGCACGTACGGGAGAGCGTACGCATGCGCAGCACGGACCTGTGTGAGGTGCAAATATGGTAGTGTGCATAGAGATATTTTTCTGACTTTGACAACAGAAACGCGGGACAGAAGTCCGCCATCGAGGGGGTGGGGCTTCTTCCTCAGCACTCACCAGCGCCATTTTCTCTCCACAGCTCCGCTGAGAGGAAGCTCCACAGGCTCTCCCCTGCAGATTCACGGTAGAAGAGGGTAAAAAGAGAGGGGGGGCACATAAATTTGGTGCAAAAACATATTATACAGCAGCTACTGGGTTAACACTAAGTTACTGTGTACTTCCTGGGACATATAGCGCTGGGGTGTGTGCTGGCATACTCTCTCTCTCTCTGTCTCTCCAAAGGGCCTTGTGGGGGAACTGTCTTCAAAAAAGAGCATCCCCTGTGTGTTTGTGGTGTGTCGGTACGCTTGTGTCGACATGTTTGACGAGGAAGGCTATGTGGAAGCAGAGCGGGAGCAAATGAATGTGGGGTCTCCGCCAACGGCGCCGACCCCTGATTGGATGGATATGTGGAAGGTTTTAAATGATAATGTTAATTCCTTGCATAAAAGGTTGGATAAAGCTGAAACCTTAGGACAGTCAGGGTCTCAACCCATGCCTGATCCGATGTCGCAGAGGCCGTCAGGGTCTCAGAAGCGCCCACTATCCCAAATCGTTGACACAGATACCGACATGGATTCTAACTCCAGTGTCGATTACGATGATGCAAAGTTACAGCCAAAATTGGCTAATGCCATCCGTTATATGATTATAGCAATGAAGGATGTGTTGCACATCACAGAGGAAACCCCAGTCCCTGACAAGAGGGTTCATATGTATGGGGAAAAAAGGCAGGAGTTGACCTTTCCCCCTTCACATGAGCTAAATGAGTTATGTGAAAAGGTTTGGGAATCTCCAGATAAAAAACTGCAGATTTCCAAGAGGATGCTTATGGCGTATCCCTTCCCGCCAACGGACAGGTTACGCTGGGAATCCTCCCCTAGGGTGGACAAAGCTCTAACATGCTTATCCAAGAGGGTAGCCCTGCCGCCACAGGATACGGCCACCCTAAAAGATGCTGCGGATAGAAAGCAAGAGGGTACCCTGAAGTCCATTTATACACATTCAGGTACCTTACTAAGGCCGGCAATTGCGTCGGCCTGGGTGTGTAGTGCTGTAGCAGCATGGCCGGATACCTTGTCTGAGGAACTTGATACCTTAGACAAGGATACTATATTAATGACCCTGGGGCATATAAAAGACGCTGTCCTATATATGAGAGATGCTCAAAGAGACATTAGCCTACTGGGCTCTAGAATAAATGCAATGTCGATTTCTGCCAGAAGGGTCCTGTGGACTCGGCAATGGACAGGCGATGCCGACTCAAAAAGGCACATGGAGGTTTTACCTTACAAGGGTGAGGAACTGTTTGGGGAGGGTCTCTCGGACTTGGTCTCCACAGCTACTGCTGGAAAGTCAAATTTTTTGCCATATGTTCCCTCACAACCTAAGAAAGCACCGTATTACCAAATGCAGTCCTTTCGATCACAAAAAGGCAAGAAAGTCCGAGGTGCGTCCTTTCTTGCCAGAGGCAGGTGCAGAGGAAGGAAGCTGCACAACACAGCTAGTTCCCAGGAACAGAAGTCCTCCACGGCTTCCACTAAATCCACCGCATGACGCTGGGGCTCCACAGGCGGAGCTAGGCCCGGTGGGGGTGCGTCTCCGAAATTTCAGCCACAAGTGGGTTCACTCCCAGGTGGATCCCTGGGCAATAGAGATTGTGTCTCAGGGATACAAGCTGGAATTCGAAGAGATGCCCCCTCACCGATACTTTAAATCGGCCCTGCCAGCTTCCCCATTAGAGAGGAAAGTAGTGTTAGCTTCAATTCACAAATTGTATCTTCAGCAGGTGGTGGTCAAGGTTCCCCTCCTTCAACAAGGGAAGGGTTATTATTCGACCATGTTTGTGGTACAGAAACCGGACGGTTCGGTCAGACCCATATTAAATTTAAAATCTCTGAACATATACCTGAAAAGGTTCAAGTTCAAGATGGAATCGCTCAGAGCGGTCATTGCAAGCCTGGAAGAGGGGGATTTTATGGTGTCTCTGGACATAAAGGATGCATACCTTCATGTCCCCATTTATCCACCTCATCAGGCGTACCTCAGATTTGTGGTACAGGATTGTCATTACCAATTTCAGACGTTGCCGTTTGGTCTCTCCACGGCACCGAGAATATTTACCAAGGTGATGGCAGAAATTATGGTACTCCTGCGGAAGCAAGGGGTCACAATTATCCCATACTTGGACGATCTCCTCATAAAAGCGAGGTCAAGAGAGCAGTTACTGATCAGCGTAGCACACTCTCTGGAAGTGTTAGAACAGCACGGCTGGATTCTGAATATTCCAAAGTCGCAGTTGATTCCTACGACTCGTCTGCCCTTCCTGGGCATGATTCTGGACACAGACCAGAAGAGGGTTTATCTCCCGATGGAGAAGGCTCAGGAACTCATGAAAATAGAAAGAGTGCGCTGTCAAGAAGCTGCTGGTGTAGGGGGTGGTAATTCCCCAAGAAAGTATATACAATAAAAATGGTGGTCACCAGTGCTAGGTTGTATGAAGTATGTATATAGTGATGTATGTAGTATGTAATTTTTAATTAGTATATCACTATATACATACTTCATACAACCTAGCGCTGGTGACCACCATTTTTATCAGGAACTCATGACACTGGTCAGAGACCTATTAAAACCAAAAAAGGTGTCGGTGCATCACTGCACACGAGTCCTGGGAAAGATGGTGGCATCATACGAGGCCATTCCCTTCGGCAGGTTCCATGCGAGGACCTTTCAATGGGATCTCCTGGACAAGTGGTCCGGATCACATCTTCAGATGCATCGGTTAATCACCCTATCCCCCAGTGCCAGGGTGTCTCTCCTGTGGTGGCTGCAGAGTGCTCACCTTCTGGAGGGCCGCAGATTCGGCATTCAGGACTGGGTCCTGGTGACCACGGATGCAAGCCTCCGGGGGTGGGGGGCAGTCACGCAGGGAAGAAATTTCCAAGGCCTGTGGTCAAGTCAGGAGACTTGCCTTCACATCAACATCCTGGAACTAAGGGCCATATACAACGCCCTACGTCAAGCGGAGTCCCTACTTCGCGACCAACCGGTTCTGATTAGTCAGACAACATAACCGCAGTGGCTCATGTAAACCGCCAAGGCGGCACAAGGAGCAGAGTGGCGATGGCGGAAGCCACCAGGATTCTTCGCTGGGCGGAGAATCACGTAAGTGCACTGTCAGCAGTGTTCATCCCGGGAGTCGACACCTGGGAATCAAACTTCCTCAGCAGACACGACCTCCACCCGGGAGAGTGGGGCCTTCATCAAGAAGTCTTCACACAGATTACAAATCGGTGGGAACTACCACAGATAGACATGATGGCGTCACGCCTCAACAAAAAACTACAGAGCTATTGCGCCAGGTCAAGGGACCCTCAGGCAGTAGCTGTAGACGCCCTGGTGACACCGTGGGTGTTCCAGTCGGTCTATGTATTTCCTCCTCTTCCTCTCATACCCAAGGTACTGAGGATAATAAGAAAAAGAAGAGTAAGAACAATTCTCATTGTTCCAGATTGGCCACGAAGGACTTGGTATCCAGATCTGCAAGAATTGCTCACAGAGGATCCGTGGCCTCTTCCTGTAAGACAGGACCTGTTGCTACAGGGACCCTGTCTCTTCCAAGACTTACCGCGGCTGCGTTTGACGGCATGGCGGTTGAACGCCGGATCCTAGCAGAAAAGGGTATTACGGAGGAGGTCATTCCTACGCTGATACAGGCTAGGAGGGACTTAACAGCTAAACATTATCACCGGATATGGCGAAAATATGTTTCTTGGTGTGAGGCCAGCAATGCTCCTACTGAGGAGTTTCAGCTGGGCCGTTTCCTTCACTTCCTTCAGTCAGGAGTAGATTTGGGCCTGAAGTTAGGCTCAATTAAGGTACAGATTTCGTCCCTTTCCATTTTCTTTCAAAAGGAGTTGGCTTCTCTGCCAGAAGTTCAGACGTTTGTGAAAGGAGTGCTGCATATTCAGCCTCCTTTTGTGCCTCCAGTGGCACCTTGGGATTTTAACGTGGTGTTGAGTTTCCTGAAATCACACTGGTTTGAACCACTTAATACAGTGGAGTTGAAATATCTCATGTGGAAGGTGGTCATGCTATTAGCCTTGGCTTCGGCTAAGCGCGTTTCAGAATTAGCGGCTTTGTCTCATAAAAGCCCATATCTGATTTTCCATATGGATAGAGCGGAATTGAGGACACGTCCCCAATTTCTGCCAAAAGTGGTCTCATCCTTTCATATGAACCAACCTATCGTGGTGCCTGTGGCTACTCGTGACTTGGAGGATTCCGAGTTACTAGATGTGGTCAGGGCTTTAAAAGTTTATGAAGCCAGAACGGCTAGAGTCAGGAAAATGGAGTCACTGTTTATCCTGTATGCGTCCAACAAGCTTGGTGCTCCTGCTTCAAAGCAGACTATTGCTCACTGGATCTGTAACATGATTCAGCAGGCTCATTCTGTGGCTGGATTGCCGCAGCCAAACTCAGTGAAAGCCCATTCCACTAGGAAGGTGGGCTCTTCTTGGGCAGCTGCCCGAGGGGTCTCGGCATTACAGCTATGCCGAGCTGCTACTTGGTCAGGTGCAAATACGTTTGCAAGGTTCTGCAAGTTTGATACCCTGGCTGAGGAGGACCTATCGTTTGCTCAATCGGTGCTGCAGAGTCATCCGCACTCTCCCGCCCGTTTGGGAGCTTTGGTATAATCCCCATGGTCCTTACAGAGTCCCCAGCATCCACTAGGACGTTAGAGAAAATAAGATTTTACTTACCGGTAAATCTATTTCTCGTAGTCCGTAGTGGATGCTGGGCGCCAGTCCCAAGTGCGGACTTTTTCTGCAATGCTTGTATATAGTTATTGCTTAAATAAGGGTTATATTATAGTTGCATCAGGGTTTATCTGATGCTCTGTTATTGTTCATAATGTTAACTGGGTAAAGTTATCACAAGTTATACGGTGTGATTGGTGTGGTTGGTATGAGTCTTACCCTGGATTCCCAAAATCCTTTCCTTGTACTGTCAGCTCTTCCAGGCACAGTTTCTTTAACTGAGGTCTGGAGGAGGGACATAGAGGGAGGAGCCAGAGCACACCAGAATCCAAATTCTTTCTTAAAGTGCCCATGTCTCCTGCGGAGCCCGTCTATTCCCCATGGTCCTTACGGAGTCCCCAGCATCCACTACGGACTACGAGAAATAGATTTACCGGTAAGTAAAATCTTATTTTGATGGTGATGATTACATTAAATGTTTTGCTGTTGCACGTGACTTATGCAAATAGCTGATGCTAAGGTGTATATGCTCCTTGCATATGTGACTGAAGCTTGCCGTTTATTGAATGCCTTATTATTGAGATTTGTTGTGCTGGTATTTACTGGATGTGTTTCACTTAAATCACAATTGGCCTTTTAGCGGTGACCCACTAAAAGGCGAGAGGGAGGAAGCCAGATTCTGGGCAGGTAGGGGATGGGGGTTACAGATGCTAGGCAGAGATGGAGTGCAGCCAGATTCTGTCCAGAGAGAGGTGGGGGTCAGATGGTGGGCAGAGAGATGGGTGGCAGATGGTGGACGGAGAGAGGGAGCGGGCAGATGGTGGGCAATGAGAGGGGGAGACAGCTGATGGGCAATGAGAGCGGGAGGCGACTGGTGGGCAATGAGAAAGGGGAGACAGCTGGTGGGCAAAGAGAGGGGGAGACAGATGGTGGGCAGCGAGATGGGTAGGCAGATGGTGGGCAGCGAGATGGGAGGCAAATGATGGGCACAGATAGGCAGATAGTGGGCAGAGAGAGAGGGACAGATGGTGGGCAGAGAGAGGGGAGGCAGATGGTGGGCAGAGAGAGGCAGATGGTGGGCAGAGAGAGAGGGGGGACAGATGGTGGACAGAGAGAGGGGAGGCAGATGGTGGGCAGAGAGAGGCAAATGGTGGGCAGAGAGAGGGGTGGCAGATGGTGGGCAAAGAAAGGGGAGATGGCTGGTGAGCAAAGAGAAGGGGAAGATGGCTGGTGGACAATGAGTGAGGGGAGACAGCTGGTGGCAAAGAGAGATGAGGGGCAGAGAGGGGGGGCAGTCATGTGCTGGAGAGATAGAAATAGGAGACAGATTCTGGGCAAATGGTGGGGCAGCCAGATGCTGGGCAGAAAGTGGGAGGGGGCAGATGCTGTGCAGCAAGAGGGAGGAAGCCAGATTCTGGGCAGAGAGAGGGGGACACAGATGCTAGGTAGAGAGGGGAGGGGGGTTACAGATGCTAGGCAGAGATGGAGTCCAGCCAGATTCTGTCCAGTAGAGAGGTGGGGGTCAGATGGTGGGCAGAGAGATGGGTGGCAGATGGTGGACGGAGAGAGGGAGCGGGCAGATGGTGGGCAATGAGAGGGGTAGACAGCTGGTGAGCAATGAGAGAGGGGGAGACAGCTGGTGGGCAGTGAGAGGGGGAGACATCTGGTGGGCAGCGAGAGGGGGAGGCAGATGGTGGGCACAGATAGGCAGATGGTGGGCAGAGAGAGGGGGACAGATGGTGGGCATAGAGAGGGGAGGCAGATGGTGGGCAGAGAGAGGGGAGGCAGATGGTGGGCAGAGAGAGGCAGATGGTGGGCATAGAGAGGGAAGGCAGATGGTGAGCAGAGAGAGGGGAGGCAGATGGTGGGCAGAGAGAGGCAGATGGTGGGCAGAGAGAGGGGAGGACAGATGGTGGGCAGACAGAGGGGAGGCAGATGTTGGGCAAAGAAAGGGGGAGATAGCTGGTGGGCAAAGAGAAGGAGACGGCTGGTGGGCAGTGAGAGATGGGAGACAGCTGGTGACAAAGAGAGGGGAGATAATGGTGGGCAGCGAGAGGGAGAGACAGATGGTGGGCAGCGAGAGGGGGATGCAGATGGTGAGCAGCAAGAGGGGAGGCAGATGGTGGGCAGAGTGGGGAGGCAGATGGGGGGCAGAGAGAAGGGGACAGATGGTGGGCAGAGAGAGGGGAGGCTGATGGTGGGCAGAGAGGCAGATTGTGGGCAAAGAGAGGGGAGGCCGATGGTGGGCAGATGGTGGACGAAGAGAGGGGAGGCAGATGGTGGGCAGAGAGAGGGGAGGCACATGGTGGGCAGAGAGGCAGATGGTGGGCAGAGAGAGGGGTGGCAGATGGTGGGCAAAGAGAGGGGGAGATGGCTGGTGGGCAAAGAGAGGGGGAGACAGCTGGTGGGCCATGAGAGAGTAGATGGCTGGTGGGCAATGAGAGAGGGGAGACAGCTGGTGGGCAAAGAGAGGGGGAGACAGATGGTGGGCAGCAAGAGGAGAAGACAGATGGTGGGCAGTGAGAGGAGGCAGACGGTGGACAGAGAGTGGGGAGGCAGATGGTGGGCAGAGAGAGGGGAGGCAGATGGTGGGTAGAGAGAGAGGGAGGCAGATGGTGGACAGAGGGGGGTAGATGGTGGGTAGAGGGGAGGCAGATGGTGGGCAGAGAGAGAGGGAGGCAGATGGTGGACAGAGGGGGGTAGATGGTGGGTAGAGGGGGGGGTCAGATGGTGGGCAGAGCGAGGGGGAAGCAGATGGTGAGCAGAGAAAGGGGCGACAGATGGTGAGCAGAGAGAGGGGGACAGATGGTGGGCAGAGAGAGGGGAGGCAGATGGTGGGCAGAGAGAGGCAGATGGTGGGCAGAGAGCGGTGGCAGATGGTGGGCAAAGAGAGGGAGAGAAGGCTGGTGGACAAAGAGAGAGGGGAGACGGCTGGTGGGCATAAGAGAGGGGAGACAGATGGTGGACAAAGAGAGGGGGAGACAGATGGTGAGCAATGAGAGAGGGGGAGACAGCTGGTGGGCAGTGAGAGGGGGAGACATCTGGTGGGCAGCGAGAGGGGGAGGCAGATGGTGGGCACAGATAGGCAGATGGTGGGCAGAGAGAGGGGGACAGATGGTGGGCATAGAGAGGGGAGGCAGATGGTGGGCAGAGAGAGGGGAGGCAGATGGTGGGCAGAGAGAGGCAGATGGTGGGCATAGAGAGGGAAGGCAGATGGTGAGCAGAGAGAGGGGAGGCAGATGGTGGGCAGAGAGAGGCAGATGGTGGGCAGAGAGAGGGGAGGACAGATGGTGGGCAGACAGAGGGGAGGCAGATGTTGGGCAAAGAAAGGGGGAGATAGCTGGTGGGCAAAGAGAAGGAGACGGCTGGTGGGCAGTGAGAGATGGGAGACAGCTGGTGACAAAGAGAGGGGAGATAATGGTGGGCAGCGAGAGGGAGAGACAGATGGTGGGCAGCGAGAGGGGGATGCAGATGGTGAGCAGCAAGAGGGGAGGCAGATGGTGGGCAGAGTGGGGAGGCAGATGGGGGGCAGAGAGAAGGGGACAGATGGTGGGCAGAGAGAGGGGAGGCTGATGGTGGGCAGAGAGGCAGATTGTGGGCAAAGAGAGGGGAGGCCGATGGTGGGCAGATGGTGGACGAAGAGAGGGGAGGCAGATGGTGGGCAGAGAGAGGGGAGGCACATGGTGGGCAGAGAGGCAGATGGTGGGCAGAGAGAGGGGTGGCAGATGGTGGGCAAAGAGAGGGGGAGATGGCTGGTGGGCAAAGAGAGGGGGAGACAGCTGGTGGGCCATGAGAGAGTAGATGGCTGGTGGGCAATGAGAGAGGGGAGACAGCTGGTGGGCAAAGAGAGGGGGAGACAGATGGTGGGCAGCAAGAGGAGAAGACAGATGGTGGGCAGTGAGAGGAGGCAGATGGTGGACAGAGAGTGGGGAGGCAGATGGTGGGCAGAGAGAGGGGAGGCAGATGGTGGGTAGAGAGAGAGGGAGGAAGATGGTGGACAGAGGGGGGTAGATGGTGGGTAGAGGGGAGGCAGATGGTGGGCAGAGAGAGAGGGAGGCAGATGGTGGACAGAGGGGGGTAGATGGTGGGTAGAGGGGGGGTCAGATGGTGGGCAGAGCGAGGGGGAAGCAGATGGTGAGCAGAGAAAGGGGCGACAGATGGTGAGCAGAGAGAGGGGGACAGATGGTGGGCAGAGAGAGGGGAGGCAGATGGTGGGCAGAGAGAGGCAGGTGGTGGGCAGAGAGCGGTGGCAGATGGTGGGCAAAGAGAGGGAGAGAAGGCTGGTGGACAAAGAGAGAGGGGAGACGGCTGGTGGGCATAAGAGAGGGGAGACAGATGGTGGACAAAGAGAGGGGGAGACAGATGGTGAGCAGCGAGAGGAGGAGGCAGATAGTGGGCAAAGAGAGGGGGAGGCAGATGGTGGGCAGCGAGAGGGGGAGGCAGATGGTGGGCAGAGGGGGGGCAGATGGTGGGCAGAGAGGGGGAAGCAGATGGGCAGAGAGAGGAGAGGCAGATGGGCAGAGAGAGGGGAGGCAGATGGTGGGCACAGAATATACAATACACAAAGTGGAAAGCTGCTCAATCAGATTGTAATGTCACTCAGGTGCTAAAAGGGGAGGGGTAATTCTGTGTAGGAAAAAAAAACTGTGGCCCTCATTCCGAGTCGTTCGCTCGGTATTTTTCATCGCATCGCAATGAAAATCCGCTTAGTACGCATGCGCAATAATCGCACTGCGACTGCTCCAAGTTATTTTGCTATGAAGATAGTATTTTTACTCACGGCTTTTTCTTCGCTCCGGCGTTCGTAGTGTGATTGACAGGAAATGGGTGTTACTGGGCGGAAACACTGCGTTTTATGGGCGTGTGGATAAAAACGCTACCGTTTCCGGAAAAAACGCGGGAGTGGCTGGAGAAACGAAGGAGTGTCTGGGCGAACGCTGGGTGTGTTTATGACGTCAAACCAGGAACGTCAAGCACTGAACTGATCGCAGATGCCGAGTAAGTCTGAAGCTACTCTGAAACTGCTAAGTAGTTTGTAATCGCAATATTGCGAATACATCGTTCGCAATTTTAAGAAGCTAAGATTCACTCCCAGTAGGCGGCGGCTTAGCGTGTGTAACTCTGCTAAAATCGCCTTGCGAGCGAACAACTCGGAATGAGGGCCTGTGTTCCCTAATGCACACCGAGTGAATAATATTACTACATAATAATAGTCAGATAATACGGAGATCTTAGTTGCGTATATCTGCAGATATAGGGTTAAGCCCCCAGGCCGATCGACAAGGCTTCTCCGTCACTGGGGGTCCCTAATACTAGGTATGGGCCTGGGGTGCAGGACCCCACGATGTCGACACAGGTCGGCCACCCCAGGTCAGCACACAGGTGAGAATTAATAGGGGTTAATAAGAAGCACAGAAGTGCTATGTAAGTGGTGTGATTAAAATAATATATACAAAGTGATAGGAAAAATAATAAGTGTTAATAAAGTGTTAGGGTGTGCTGACCTGAAGCAGCCCAGCCATACCGACACAGGGGCCACTTCTGCTGACTCCAGAAGTGCCATAGGGGAAGCCAGGGGTATCCCCAGGTAAGCTTGCTCTCAGATGCTGTAGGTGCCATTACCATGTGGCCTTACACTGGGAATTTAACCCAGATATATTTGTAATTTTTTATGGGGTGGGTGTGGGGCGCGGTGGCCCCTGTGTCGGTATGGCTGGGCTGCTTCAGGTCGGCACACCCTAACACTTTATTAACACTTATTATTTTTCCTATCACTTTGTATATATTATTTTAATCACACCACTTACATAGCACTTCTGTGCTTCTTATTAACCCCTATTAATTCTCACCTGTGTGCTGACCTGGGGTGGCCGACCTGTGTCGACATCGTGGGGTCCTGCACCCCAGGCCCATACCTAGTATTAGGGACCCCCAGTGACGGAGAAGCCTTGTCGATCGGCCTGGGGGCTTAACCCTATATCTGCAGATATACGCAACTAAGATCTCCGTGTTATCTGACTATTATTATGTAGTAATATTATCACTCGGTGTGCATTAGGGAACACAGTTTTTTTTCCTACACAGAATTACCCCTCCCCTTTTAGCACCTGAGTGACATTACAATCTGATTGAGCAGCTTTCCACTTTGTGTATTGTATATAGAGAGGCATAAATGGGTCAGCATTAGGAGGGATTGCTGACTCCAGAAGTGCCATAGGGGAAGCCAGGGGTATCCCCAGGTAAGCTGGCTCTCAGATGCTGTAGGTGCCATTACCATGTGGCCTTACACTGGGAATTTAACCCAGATATATTTGTAATTTTTTATGGGGTGGGTGTGGGGTGCGGTGGCCCCTGTGTAGGTATGGCTGGGCTGCTTCAGGTCGGCACACCCTAACACTTTATTAACACTTATTATTTTTCCTATCACTTTGTATATATTATTTTAATCACACCACTTACATAGCACTTCTGTGCTTCTTATTAACCCTATGTCGATCGGCCTGGGGGCTTAACCCTATATCTGCAGATATACGCAACTAAGATCTCCGTATTATCCGACTATTATTATGTAGTAATATTATTCACTCGGTGTGCATTAGGGAACACAGTTTTTTTTCGGGCACAGAATATAGAGAGACACAAACATGCAGAGAGACAGAAGCAGTGGGTGGCAGAGATAGGCAGGAGCTATGGGAACAGGAGCATTAACCCTGGAGGTAGGCTGATTATTTAAGATGGAGGTCATGCTGAGTGAGATGCTTAATTTCCCAGTGGTCAGGGAAGCAGGTGTCAGTCTCCTCCAATCAGGTGCTCTTCTAATCAGCATGTGCCGAGCTCCTCCAATCAGAGCTCAGCACATGCTCTTCTGACCCTTGGGCTGAGATAATGGGAGTGATTCGGCACTGGAGTGGGGGGGGGGGGGGGGGGGGAGAGGTGTATTTGCAATGATTACCCTGCTACTGCCTCAGATGGATTTCCCCTCTCCCTCCCCGCACAGGTTACTGCGAGATATAAAGAAAGACAGCTTTGGAAGTAAAAAAAAATAAAAACTGCATGTAGACAGTCCCCTGGATGGTGGCTTATATACGACACTGGTCCCAGCGTGCATTGGCCCTCCCACCGGCTCTGTTCCTCTATGCCCCCTTAACAGCTGGCGCCTGGAGGCAGGTCCTTCATTTTTCTCCGGGAGTTACGCCACTGCATGCTCCTCACTTTCAAATCCCCGTGCAGAGACGTTAACTTCATAAGAGGAGCTGCGCGTTCCCGCCGCCTGCCTCCCACTGTGTTTGTAGGATGGAGGCAGCTGCTGCAGCCGCGCCATAACACTGCCTGAGTTCCGGACTGTATAAAAAAATAATAAAACAATTGGTCAGCTGTGCGATAGATTGGCGGCCAGGGGGGGTTTCTAGGTACTCGGAAACCCCCCCTGCGTGCGCGTATGCGGCATGCTATCTTTTAGATAGCAGCGTTGGCATTTGCCAGTAATAACTGCTGTCTTACATGGGGAGAAGCGGTATCAGCGTACATAATGTTCGCTGATACCTCTTCTCCCCCATAACGCCAGGTTTTACATCTACCCCCATGTCTTTGATGTGGCCAGCAATAACCCCCCACCCACACACCTGACGAAACATACCAGGAGTGGGTAAGCAGTGGTGTTTCTTCCAATCAACCTAGCAGCACTGCAGATTCTGCCAGGTGACCTGTTCCAGCGTGGCTATTGTGGTTAGTGTGCTGAACCTCCAGGTCCTTGTCTGCCATCTCTCAACTGAATACGCCGCATGCATGTGCACAGCATCTATTCACTGCTTGCTCCGCTAAGCTGAGCAGTGAGTGTAAGGAGGCATTACATCTCTCCCCCCCCCCCAGCCTACCAAAGCGCGGACCGTGCCTACAAAGCGTGACTGTCCCCCCAAAATAGGGTCAGTGGGGAAGTAAGCATAAAGCAACAACAGCAACCTATCCATTAGTAGAGAATATCCCAATATCATATTTATATTATTCCAAAATTTGTGTAGGCTTAGGCACTCTGCCCATATGTGAAGTATATCTGCATTGGTTAGATTGAATCTCCAGCAACTATACTTAGTATTTCTTGTGAAATGCTGCATCTTGGCTGGAGTTGTATGCCATCTGAGAATTATTTTAGTTTAGTTTCCAATATTAGAAAACATCTAGAGGAGTCATGCAAGCCTCTGGCTCTCTCACAATTTGCTATTTCAGAGTTTTTTTTCTGTAGGCATTTCATTAGGATGTTATAGAAGGAAGAGATTTTAGGTAAATTAAATGCAAAAGCATCAACTAATTTCTCAAATTTTGTTAGGTTTCTTTCACCTGTCTTGGTTTGTTTAGGAGAATCAATAAAACAATTGCATTTTCAGATGTGTTGTTAAGGTAATTCCATTATAGTAAAGTACTAAAGGGTAAGTAGTGTAAATATCTTTGACCAAGACATAGGCCCTCATTCCGAGTTGATCGGTCGCAAGGCGAATTTAGCAGAGTTACACACGCTAAGCCGCCGCCTACTGGGAGTGTATCTTAGCATCTTAAAATTGCGACCGATGTATTCGCAATATTGCGATCACAAACTACTTAGCAGTTTTAGAGTAGCTCCACACTTACTCTGCCTGTGCGATCATTTCAGTGCTTGTCGTTCCTGGTTTGACGTCACAAACACACCCAGCGTTCGCCCAACCACTCCCCCGTTTCTCCGGCCACTCCTGCGTTTTTTCCGGAAACGGTAGCGTTTTCAGCCACACGCCCATAAAACGCCGTGTTTCCGCCCAGTAACACCCATTTCCTGTCAATCACATTACGATCGCCGGAGCGATGAAAAAGCCGTGAGTAAAAATACTATCTTCATAGCAAAGATACTTGGCGCAGTCGCAGTGCGAATATTGCGCATGCGCACTAAGCGGAATTTCACTGCGATGCGATGAAAAATACCGAGCGAACGACTCGGAATGAGGGCCATAATACGTTCACAATGAGCTACCATTGTTCCAACACGAAAAATTACCTTTTTTCCAAAGGCCTACGTATCATGGGTGCATGTTCCTGAATATCACTGGGAAGATGGCGCTGCGGAGGAGGAGAGATTTGCTAGCCAGCACAAGGTAAGATGCAGAGCTGGAAGGGCAGGCCTGCCGCTCAGAGGAGGGGGCCTCCTCAGGTGGTAATACGCATCTGCTTCTGTTATTCATGGTGAGAACAAGTGGCCTGATTTTGAGGTAGGATTAAAACAAAAAGTAACTGAGCAGTTTGGCAAAATCATATTACACTGAAGATGGGACAGATTTAAAATGTGCAGAGACCTTTAGATTTGATTGATGTGTCCAAACTTTTATCTAACTTGCAGTATAAAATTAAAGCTGTCCATTTGTGGTCTACTGTACATGCATAAGCAGCCAGTATTTACTAGAATAAAAACCAGATCCACACAAACATAGCATTCTGAGCAGGGATCGGGTTTTCCTGTCTGACTCGGATCCCAAAACGGGGTAAAACGTCATCCTCATGCTGTCGGATTCTTGCGGGTTTTAGACTCAATAAAGGTCCCCGGTGAATGTGCCAACTTCAATCTGGCTGTGGAGCTTGTATTGAGCAGACGTGTCCATGCTGTGTCTGTCCAGGGGTGCTGTGTTGTCCATCCAGGGGTGCTACTGTGTTTTCCATCAAGGTGCTGGGGCTACTGTGTCCAACCAGGGATGCTCTGTCCATCCATGAAGGGGCTGCTGTGTTCTCCAGGGGTGCTCTGTCCATCCATCAAGGGGCTGCTGAGTCCTACAGGGGTGCTCTGTCCGTCCAACCAGTGGCCTCTGTGCCGTCCAGGGGCTGCTGTGTCCTCCAGGGGTGCTCTGTCCATCCATCAAGGGGCTGCTGTGTCCGACAAGGGGCGGCTGTGTCCGTCCAGGGGTGCTCTGTTAATCTAGGGTTGCTCTGCCTCAGTGTAAAAAATGTAAAAGCTAAAAATCTAATAATAAAAAATTACTATTATTTTTTTGTGACACTGCTGGTTAAACTGCAGCGTAATAATCATAAAAGTATTGTGACGCTGCAGGCCATACCCCAATTTCATAAAAGCATTGTGACGCTACATGCTAGACCGCTGTGTAATATTCATGGTTGATGATTATTTTACTGACAGCATCCAAATGGGCATGTCAGACAGTTCGTTTCACTACTGGCAGGGAAAAACATTTTTTGGGAGGCCCTAGTACAAACTGGCTTTGCTTACTTAAGTTGCCCACCCTCTAGTGTGTACTCATAAGAGTTTTTAGCGCATTCAG
Organism: Pseudophryne corroboree; assembly: GCF_028390025.1. NCBI lineage: Eukaryota > Metazoa > Chordata > Amphibia > Anura > Myobatrachidae > Pseudophryne > Pseudophryne corroboree. The sequence goes on along the minus strand of NC_086444.1, from coordinate 609,715,806 downwards.
GAAACTTGTCAGTGATCAGCATAGGGGGATACTTCCCCAAAATGTGGAAAAGATGATGTTCATCAAAATAAATTACAGATTCAATGAGGAGTACCTTTACCGGCAATTACGTCCAAAAATGTAATTCCAGTGGTGACAAATTAATGTGTGTGAATAAGTTGATGTACACACTGATGTGTGTGAGGAATCGGATGATGATGACGATGATGATGACATCCTTGCCTATGTAGAGCCACGTAGAGATCATGGCCAGCAATGTTCACTGCCCACTGGCAGCTTGTATTGTGGGGGCCCAAACAAATCAATCATTTCAGCCACAGTGGCAGTTCCTGTCGCTAAAGTGATTAGTTTGTTTAAATGTTCTGTATCATTTATACACCATAAGGGTGGGTGAGAGGGCCCAAGGACAATTCCATCTTGCACCACTTTTCTTTGCATTATGTGCTGTTTGTAGCATTGATGACTGTCTTCTTGTGTAGACAACAAACATTTTCATAGTTTTTTTTTGTAAACATATTTTTATTCAAGAATTTAAAAGTACAGAAAGATATAAAACATTACAAAAAGAAGAATACAAAAAGAAGAAGAATGCAGGATATGCAGGTATTGCAACTATACAGAAAAACATAACGAGATCTAAAATGATGCAGCATCATAAAGGTACAAAAGAGCTTCCCCGAATCAATAACATTTATCACTGACCTCCGGTCCGAGATGAAAAACATAGAGAAAAATATGCAATATACCTCAAAAGGGGGGTGGGGGGGGGGAGGAGGGTCCCGCAACATTCCTGTGCACTAAACGAGTTTAATCAGAGAGCAGAAAGAAAGAAAAAGCTAAAAAGCGAAAAAGGGAAGTAGAGAAGAAAGAGGAAAGGGATGGGGGAGGGAAGGGAGGGGGGGGTATTCGGACGGCGATCCCTCTGAACTACTCTCCAGTGCCCCTACATACAACACCCGGCCACCGGTCAGGGATATATTCGCTTCTAGGAATGGACCTAAGCGTCGTGGGAGGGGAAGGGGGGGGGGGGGGGGATCAGCCTGTTAAAGATTATGAAATATCGTGCTCAAATATCTTCATAATCTGTGAACACGTTTCAGGGGGTCTAGTGAGGATATAGGGTCTCCCCTTTTTGAAGAAAGTGCCCATTCCCGAGGTAAAACTGGGCAGCAAAGAGTGACGCTCAAAATATAACAACTTCATCATAAGTTATGTATCTCCACCAGGGAGGGTGAAGATCTTGAAATCCAGGATTTCAATAATACCTTTTTAGCTACGGTAACCAGTATTGTCAGAAAGGGCACGAGATAAGTCTTATCACAGGTTAAAGACCAACTGTCAAAATTTGCAAATAACAACGGGACAGGATCCAAGGGCACCGCCAGAGAAAAAGTAGAGTTAACAAAGTTCCGCAACTTATACCAAAATTTCTTTACCTTACCACACTCCCAAAAGTTATGGAATAAAGTGGCCGAGGAATGGTGGCATTTCGGGCAGGAGCCAGTTTCCTCTTGGACAAAAAAGCTGCGTTGCTTTTGGGAGATATAAGCCCTATATATCGTTTTTATATGGGTTTCCTGGAGGGAAGAAGTGTGCAGAACTTTTAAGGTTTTATGATAGTACTTGAATAAAATATCTCCCGTTATAACCATACCCAGGTCCTTTTCCCATAGGGCAGCCGTGGACTTCCATGCTGAAGTTTTGCTGGAGGAAATGAGTAAATGATATATATTATATATATGAAGTTTTATAAGTGTTGTTCAAAAATTTTGCCGCCATCAGAGCCACGGGGTTGGGGGAGTCCCCGCAGGACATAGGTGGTCATTCCGAGTTGTTCGCTCGTTGCAGATTTTCGCAACGGAGTGATTAAGGCAAAAAAGCGCATGCGCATGTTACGCAGTGCGCATGCGCTAAGTATTTTAGCACAAAATTTAGTAGATTTACTCACGTCCAAACGATGAATTTCCATCGTTGAAGTGATCGGAGTGTGATTGACAGGAAGTGGGTGTTTCTGGGTGGAAACTGACCGTTTTCTGGGAGTGTGCGGAAAAAAGCAGGCGTGCCAGGATAAAACGCAGGAGTGTCTGGAGAAACGGGGGAGTGGCTGGCCGAACGTAGGGCGTGTTTGTGACGTCAAACCAGGAACGAAATGGGCTGAGCTGATCGCAGTGTAGGAGTAAGTCTCAAGCTACTCAGAAACTGCTAAGAATTATTTATTCGCAATTCTGCTAATCTTTCATTCGCAATTCTGCTAAACTAAGATACACTCCCAGAGGGCGGCGGCCTAGCGTGTGCAATGCTGCTAAAAGTAGCTAGCGAGCGAACAACTCGGAATGACCACCATAGTGAGGGGCAAAGATTTATTGTAGTGAGAAAGTTGTGCATAGGAGAAAGCATACATCTTTGAGACGCCATAAGTCTCTTCCCAACAGGAAGAGGGGAGTAGCCGGCCTCCCTGGTCAAATACCTGGGAGGTGCTGCGTAATCCTCACAGTTTAAGTCTATGGAAATGAGTGCTATGGAGGCCCGGAAGGAACATAGGGTTCCCCCAGAGCGGGATACATTTAAAGTTCATAGGGTTCCTGCCCATCCGTTTGCTAGAGGCCCACCAGGCATCATACGTGCCCTTAAAATATGGGTTAGAATATAGGGGGTAATTCCAAGTTGATCGCAGCAGGATTTTTGATAGCAACTGGGCAAAACCATGTGCACTGCAGGGGAGGCAGATATAACATGTGCAGGGAGAGTTAGATTTGGATGGGTTATTTTATTTCTGTGCAGGGTAAATACTGGCTGCTTTATTTTTACACTGCAAATTAGATTGCAGATTGAACACACCACACCCAAATCTAACTCTCTCTGTACATGTTATATCTGCCTCCCCTGCAGTGCACATGGTTTTGCCCAGTTGCTATCAAAAATCCTGCTGCGATCAACTTGGAATTACCCCCATAGTCCAGAAGGCAATTTCATTTTAGGGGTAAGTAACAGTGCTCCCGGGGCATAAGGTGCAAGTAGTGCACAGTCTAACTCGTAGTCCGTATATAGATTCGTCTCCAACAGCCAGTCCAGCATATATCGGAAAAGCAAAGCACGTGAGTACTGGAGTAAATCTGGAAAACCCCATCTGCCGCTAGTCTTAGGCAATTGGAGTTTTTGTCTAGAAATTCTGGATTTTTTGGATCTCCAAATAAATCTCTGGAAAATGGCATACAACTCCCCCACATCAGTAAGCGAAAGGCGAAGTGGCAGCATCTGCATACAGTATGTAAGTTTAGGTAGCAGTATAGTCTTAATAACTTCTAATCTGCCCAATAGTGACAGGGGAAGGTTACCCCAATTCTCCAGAGACTTGCCAAAATGAGTAAGTAGTGGGGTATAATTCAGTCTGTAAAGGGCAGAGAAGCACTTGGGAATTAAGATACCCAGGTACTTAATATGCAAACGCATAATCTTAATGGAGTTTAAGTCAGCGGAGGCCGGGAAGGTAGGGGGGAGGCCCTTAATCATTAACTGTTCTGATTTATCTACATTAATCTTGTACCCCGAGAAAGTGCTAAAATGATGAATCATAGTAAAAACCTGAGGGATCGAATGGGTCGGGTCAGAAAGGAAAAGCAGCATATCGTCTGCAAAGAGGGATAGGCGCAAGTCAACCCCACCAACTTTAATTCTGGCGTACAGAGGGGAATGTCGAAGGGTTAAAGCCAAGGGCTCCAATGCTAATACAAATAACAAAGGGGAAAGTGGGCAACCCTGACGTGTGCCTCTCAATATCAGGAAAGCCTCCGACAATATTCCATTGCAGATTATTTGGGACGATGCCCCAGAGTACAGGGTCCGTATGAGATCTATAAAGCGAGCTGGAATCCCAAAGCGGGCCAGCGTGTCATAGAGATGGTCCCAGTGCACCATATCGAAGGCCTTTTCCACGTTAAGTGATAGTATGGCTCTCGGCACATCAGAGCTGGCGCACTGGGAAGCACTCACAACGGCCAGGACTCTCCTAATATTTATCACTGGGTTCCTGCCCTTCACAAAGCCCGTCTGGTCAGCGTGGATGACATCAGGAAGTATTAGTTTAAGCCGTTCAGCAAGAATTTTTGTCAGTAGTTTGTAATCGGTATTGAGGAGAGAAATTGGCCTATAGGAGCTCGGGTCAGAGGGATTGCGTCCGGGTTTCGGGATTAGTCTCAGAACCGCAGAATTAAAGTAGGGAGGCATCGATCCCGAGGTCATATATGCATTAAATACCGAGGTAAGAACCGGCGTTATACTGGGGCTGAGTAATCTATAATAGTCTGAGGTTAGACCATCTGGGCCTGGGGCTTTACCGGACTTTAGACCCAAAATTGCCTTCTGAACTTCTACTTCAGTGATAGGTGACAGGAGAGAAGTCCCCTGGGCCACAGAAATCTGCGGGATAGGAAAGTTCTCCCAGAATGAGGAGGAGTCGGCCGCAGGAGCGGGGGGGGGGGGAGAAGTATAAGTCTGTGTAGATGTGTAGAAAGATTGGAGGATGGAGCCTGCCTGCTCATTTGTGGAGGACAGAGAGCCATCCGCCAATTTTAGAAGTTAAATAATGGAAGAGGGACGCTGGCCTTTTAAAAGGTTCGAAAGCGTTTTGCTAGATTTGTTTCCATATTTAAAGAATCTATATTCTTTCCGGAAAGTGTAATTAGCCTCAAGTTTAGAAAGCAGGGCCTCAAAAAGAGTCTCTTGGCCTTAGCATAGTCTATTCTATTATGGGGAGACGGTGTCTGCTTGAAGTTGGTAAATGTACATGTGAGGGAATGTTGTGCCACCATATAATCTTTCAGTAAGGCCTTCTTGGCCTTTAGAGTGTGAGCAATAATGTTGCCTCTAATCGTAGCCTTGGAAGCCTGCCAAAATAAAAGGGGGATAGAAACATAGGTTTCAGAGTTATGAAAAGCAAAGTCATCCCAACTGTCACTGACCCTCTGACGTAGGGGAGTGGATGAAGCGAGAGTGGGGGAACACCTCCATGAAATAAAAATTTTCTGAGAAGGCATTAATTGTAGCTCCACCCATATAGCCGCGTGGTCCGAGACAGAGATGGACTCAATTTCAGAATGAATAACCTTGGGCAGCAAAAACTCAGACAATAACATATAACCAATGCGGGATAGGGTACCCCGTGCCGCTGACAAGCACGTAAAATCCCTGTCAGTCGAATGCATAACCCTCCAAATGTCCAACAGCTGTAACGTCCTAGCCACGGCGGGCACTCCAAATTTCGGCGGATTATTCCCATGTTCAGATGGGAATTGTTTGTCTAAATGTTTAGAGGAAGTCAAATTCCAGTCTCCACATACAAGAAGCGGGGTATCCGCCATCGGTGTAAGCTTGGTAAGAATAGTTTGCAGAAAGCGTTTGCTGTAGACATTTGGAGCGTAAACATTACACAGTGTATACAATTGACTATTATAAGATATCTGGCATATGACCCATCTACCCCCATCATCGGCAAGAGTAAACTTAACCTCTACTGGGACAGATTGTTTAGCAATGATTACAACCCCCCTGGTTTTCTTTGAGAAGGATGCGGAGGCTACGACCTTCCAGCCCAGGGCATTCAGTCTGTGGGTGTCCGGGGATAAGAGGTGGGACTCCTGCAGGAATACCAGGTCTACATGAAGCTTTTGCAAATATATAAGTACTTTTTTCCTTTTCTGTGGGGAGTTTAATCCTCCCACATTCCAACTACAGATTTTAAGAGACGACATAATCCCAGAAGGAAAGGAACAGAAAGAATAGGAGACCAGCAATAACTGTCACCCCTTTATAGGGGATGAAAATACCTAGCCGAGGGACCGCCGTCCTGGGAGAAATAGGGGGGGGGGGGGGGAGGAGAGAACAGGGACAGAGAGAGAGAAAGGACAGTGACTGAAAGAAGAACAAAAACAGCATAAAACGCATATTGACATTCCGACTGAGTAGCCCTAACATAGTCGCTAAACAGAGTGCACACAGCAAAATTTCAAGGACACTAACAATACAATCCCACCGCTGGCCCACCCACCGCGCACCGTGGCGCCCTTTTTGAAAAAGCGTGTGCATAGCATCTCATCACAGTAAGGAGCCCGTTACGTGAACAAAGAACAGCCGAACCACCTACAAAAACTATAAAAACCACAGCAGCGCCGCTGACAGCAGTATAGCAACAGCAGCGGTATCCCAAACCAGGGACCAGGATCCACAGAATAGGAACATACGAAATGGTTCTCATGAACAGCATAGGCAATATCACGGTTGGTAGCAATATAACTTAGCGACAACATCAACAACGGTATCAGAGCAAAAGAAGGTGTAACCAATTGATATCAGGAAACACACGTATTAGAGACGGCCAGTCTCGGAAATATTAAGAACATATTAGTCCTGTGAGCGACAGTCATCATCTGGTGAGTGCAGAAACGCTTCTGCGTCCTGCACAGAGAGGAAGTCTTTAAACGAGCCATCTCTATAGATACGCAGTCTCGCCGGATATAGCAGCGCAAACTTTTGGTGTTCACGGATAAGCCTTGAGCAGAGGGGGAAAAATTCTTATCTGGCCTTCGTTAGCTCAGCCGAATAGTCCTGGAATATTAAAAGAGAGTGCCCTTCCCAAGAAATAGGGCGCTGCTTGCGGGAGGCTTGCCAAATAATTTCCTTATGCAGGTAATTTAAAACCCTGAAGATCACAGCTGGGGGTCTGCTGCCCTCTTGTGACCGGAACGGGCCAAGACGGTGGGCTCTCGCTATAACAATGTCAGCGCACTCATTGCTAACTTGCAGTAAACTTGGCAGGGTATCGCAAACAAAAATAAGCAATTCGGAGCCTTTCACTGTTTCTGGCAGCCCTATGATACGTAGATTCTGTCGTCTGGCCCTGTTTTCCAGTTCATCTGTCTTATTGTGTAAGTGGTAGCAGGCTTTAGTGTTGAGACTCACAGCCTTTTTCAAATTAGCAATATCCGCAAAACATTCCCCCATTCTGTGTTCTGTAGTGGAGAGTCTCTGAGAGAACTGAGCTAATTGTCTGTTTATATCAGCGGTCTGTTCTTTCAGGAGCGGCCCCATCGTTTCTTTTATTGCCTGCACCATAGCAGTATAAGTAATAGGAGAGTCAGCATGTGAATTCAGTACAGGCAGAGGGGGGCTTCTATCCCCCGGTATATCATATAGCAGGAGGGGAGAAGAGGGTGCCACATCAAGGGTAGATATGGGAGAGCTTGGGGAGCCTGGGAGCGGGGGAGCCGCTAACTCAATGCGCGGAGTACCTGCTGCGGCGTCCGCCGCCATTTTAGCTTCCGTGCGGCGCCACTCCCTCTCCTTCTCTTTCTGGGTCTTCGAGCGTGGCATGAGTGGCGTGAAGTAGCGCTCCATGCGATGTAGGGTGGTCACGGGCAGCACGGGGACCCAGCGGGTCGAACGCGTGAGGCTTTGCGGCCGTGAAAGGGCACAAATAGGGAGGGGGCTCCGGGAGCTCAGCTCAGCAGCAGCCTTCCATGCGGCGCCCGGAACCGGAAGTCAACATTTTCATAGTTTATTAAACTGCCACCCTGTCTGCCACTGCAGTGCCATTCTGTATCCTAGATGTGCCATGTTGGAAGTTTGAGTGCCACATGTTTGTGCTGCCCACTGCCGTCGCTTAGCTTAGTCATCCAGCTACCTCGGTGCAACCTTTTGGCCTAAACTGCATGAAAACAATATTGTGAGCTGTGAGGTGGTCAAAATTGACTGGAAATGAGTGAAAATGAATGTTATTGAGGTGAATAATACTGTTGGAACAAAACCAGGCCAAAAAGTCTGTCTTTTTGGCTGTTTTTATGACTTAAAAATACAGATCCAAAACCAAAACCCACAAGAGCGTTTTTGCCAAAACCAAATACAGATCTAAAACACAAAAGAGATACAGATCCAAAGTCAAGACCCATGATGGGGGTCAGCGCACATTTCTAGTCTTTACCCTGCACACAAAAAATATAAATGCATTTGCACCCCTTGCATGGTTTGTCCATGTGCACAGATACTTGCTCCTTATTGCTTCCCTCCTAACTCCTAAATCAGGCCCTATCCAGGCTGGGGTAACTGTCGAGAACACTCAGGGCCGTCTTAAACAGCAGTGTAGGCCCCTGGGCACAGCAATGCACTGGGCCCCCTACCCATCCTACAGGGCAGGCATTCCCAACCACGGTCCTCAAGGCACACTAACAGTGCAGGTTTTAGTGATATCCAGGTTTCAGCACAGGTGACTTAATTAGCAGCTCAGTTATTTTGATTTAACCATCTGTGCTGAAGCCTGGATATCAATAAAACCTGCACTGTTGGTGTGCCTTGAGGACCGCGGTTGGGAATGCCTGCTCCAGGGGTAGGGGGTGCTATCACTTGCAGCTCTGATGTCCTGCGGGCGGTAGGGGGCGTTCTATCTTCCGCTCAGCATGTAGGACCTGGAGCAGTAATTTCTGATAATTACTCCTTTACTGCACAGATGGGGCTAAACTGTAGAAGTGGGCATTGGGCTGAATGAAGGGGCCCTGGTACATGACTTCCAGGGTGTTAGGGGGTATTTAATACGCAGGGGAGGAGTGGATAGTGGAGTGGGCTTAATATTTATAATTTTCCGGTGGGAGGGCAGCTTACTTGACTGCAGATATCTCATGTTCCTAAAAATATATTTCTTAGCTTTGAATGGGATAAATAACTAGAGAGTCTCACCTTTCAGGAGGTGCTGGGGACTTGGGGATGAGAGTTCAGTAGCCAGAGCAATTCACCAACGAACATATAAAACTGCATATTAGGCGTGTGGAGCTGGAGCAGGGACCAGCTGCTGGGAGGCTGATATCTCTGGTTCTGGGCATAGTACAGAGAAGCTGCCAGTGTCCACCAAAAGGGAAGAGTCCCAGCTTTTGGACTATACCCCCAGAGAAACTCTAAGTCAGACAGAACCCGAGATATCTATCTGGGAAGAGCAATTAACAGGCTTGGATGGAGACCCCTGCTTTCAAGTCGGATATCTCCAGTTCCCCAGGGCCGATTTTCAAAAACCTGGTACCCCTGGACAGAGGGGAACCTCAGCTATCAGCCTAGGGCCCTTGCACTCCTGGGGCCCTTGGGAAAGAGCCCATTGAGCCCATACGAAAAGACGGCCCTGAGAACACTTTACCTTGTTTATTTATCAAAGGAATGACTCTCCGAATTCCCATAATGTCACGGAAACCGGCTTGGATTTGGAGCACATACTTTATATATTTGGACACCGACACAATTTTTGTCATTGTCCAAAAGGAAGGATTTAAGAATTACAACTGTTTAATATGTATTCTAAAACTCGGTCCTCAGGACCCCACACTGTTCACGTTTTCCATGTCACCCAGCAGGTACACTGTGTATCACCAACTGTCACATTTAAAAAATCTACAGGTGACCTGCAAAACATGAACCGTGTGGGGTCCTGAGGACCAAGTTTGAGAACCTGTGAGCTAATGAAATGGTTCATGTTTGAGGGTATGCTGGAGTACTAATCAAGTCACCTGTACTCAAACATGGACATCCTTAAAACTTGGACTGTAGTGGTAGAATGTGAAAAACTCGGCATTATAGGTATGATTTGCCTGCGGCAAACAGATACCAGAATGATACACTTTAAACTGATTTGTAGTTACCAATAGACAAGAGAGAAAGACTGAGATTAAACTGTCAGACTAGGCCTAATCCTTGGCAGTCTATTTGACATTTCCTATTGTTTTACTGTTATACATTTCTTCAATCAACAGTTCAGTGCTAGGATGTGATATTTGTGTTACGCAATGATATAGGTTACACATAGACTTTCAATGGCATGTTTGTGCTTTATCTCTCCAGCTGTGAAATACTGTATGTATGAAGTCTGTGTTCAGCCTTAGGTCACAGCTAGGTGCAAGCACTACAATACACATTCAATTAACCTCTTCACTCTCCGGACTCCCTAGTTAACTTAATACACAAACTTTTACAGCGTCTAGAAATAGCACTTTACATTTTAAAATGATTTAAAAAAAATTCCAACATATCTATTTACTGTACATATTTTAGTCACAGCAGGGGTGTCTAAAGAGAGGAGGGGGCCTGTGTGCAGATCCAGGTGGGCCCTCACCTCTCCACGGCACCACAGGCTATGGCACTGTGCCGGGGTCTACTGCGCATGTCACCAGAAACATGGCGCCCGCTATGGTCCAGAGACAAATTTCCTATTGCGCATGCGTGGCGGCCATTTTAGAAGTGATTTTTTTGCTGCGGCTGCAGCGTCCGTTGCGGGACTCTTGAAAGGTAAGTATAAAACAACATGGGTGCAGTGTGTGTGGTGGTGGCCTCCCTGGACCCAGTGACCCGTGTGCACCGCACACATTGCACCCATGAGAGAAATGCCTATGAGTCACAGTAGCATTAACTTTTTATACCTGAAGATCTCAATACATGGGGGCTGCTGTTGAGATCGAAAATGTGCAAATTTTGGCTGGATTTACCAAAAAGCAATGCATTCCGTAGCCTGGCCCTGTTGCTTTCATCTGATGGCATTGGCAATTGTAGCCAGGCTTGGACTGGCCCACAGGGGTACAGGGGAAACCACCGGTAGGCCCCACTGCCTGGGGGGCCCTCCTCCTCTAGGGATCAGGTTCTAGACTGTGCACTTGAATTATGTACTATACATATGTTACCTTATACTGCACAGGATTATGATGTATTCTCTACAGTACATTGCTGTAATTAATCTGGCACATTATCATGCATGCACTAGCATTAATTACTATATAAATTATCAAGGAGTCCAGACGAGGTACTCTATAATTGTTAGCCAAACCTCTGTGGTGGCTGGCCACACCCCCTTTGGAGGCTGGCCACACCTCTAATCATGTGCCCTACCACTGCATACCCCCGCTGGGCCCTTCATGCTCCAGTCCGACACTGATTGTAGCCTATAGGCTACTTTCCGCAAGAGTTACCAGGAGAGTGATCCCTGGTGCACAACACAGGAAGGTCAGAGCAGAAGGGATGTGCTATCCTTAAGATGAGAGTATATCACTGTTTAGCGATGCGCTCGCATTTCAGGATGGGGGGGAGGGACCCGCCATGGGGGTGGCTTTGCCCTCTGCTAGGTGGCAGCCCGCATGCTAGAGAAATCAGTTTCTTACAAAACTACAACTCATGCTGAATTAGGCCCATAGTACTTTGCAGAAAAGAAAATATGGGGTAGGGGCGTGGCCATGCCTCTGTGATTTGAAACCCCTTCCCAGGCCTGATGCTTCTGTCAATGACCCTAGTCAGGGGTGCAAGGGAACCTGTGAAATTTGATGGCTGAATGGGAGGGGGCAGGGTTTGATATGGGAAGTACTACTGTTGGTATGGGTTTCTAAAGGGCAGATGTGGATGTTTTGTGGTGTCTCCTTGTTTCACTATATGTATTGTTTTCAACAATACTGCATGCGCGCAGCAGCTATTTATCAGTGGTGTGACAGAGTGTCCCCCAACCACCCATGGGACACTGCAGCCCGCAGTTGGGACAGCACATGAAAAACAGGACTGTCCCGCTGAAAGCAGGATAGTTGGGAGGTATGGAAGTGCCTGACAATGCCATTCCACCAAGCTAATGTCTCTTTTGAAAATACAAGGAGTTTGGTAAAGAAAAAAGGTGACCTCAACCTTACATTACGCACAGCACAGCCTGTTCACTATAGGGCTCTGCCCACTATGGGGAAGGCTAGGTGAGAGCAGTTCACTGGACTTTTATTGGAAGTCTAATCTTAAAGATCACCAGGTGAGTTTCCCTAACATGTCCTCTACAGAAGCTACTATCACTGGATAGCACAGTTCAGTGTTTAAAGTGGTCTTGGAGAGGTGGCAAATCTCATTTCTCCCACCCCCCTCCCCAGAGCTAGGGCTGGTGCTAGGGTGCAAACTATAAATTTGTGCCTTATCTTTGGCGCGCATTGTTCCCGCAAAAGAAGGGGCGTGGTCTCACAATAGTACCCCTAATTCAAATTACACAGCACAAAGTGCCCCTTACGCATGTAATGCCCACAACAGTAGAAACGCACCTTACGCACATTATGTCCACCACAGTATTGGCGCTGCTTAAACACATAATGCTCACCACAGTAGTAGCACCCCTTACACCAGTGGCATCAGAAGACGGTTGTGTCCCACACCCAGGTGTCACCCTCGGAAGGGGTGAGACCAAAGTGCCGGCTCTTCTGCAGTGACAGGAGCCGAGTGCTGCAGTGTGATAATCCTCTACAGCACTCGGCTCCTGTCACAGAAAAGGAGCTGGCACTGCATGCTGCCAAGTCTTTGGGGGCAGCCAACATCTCAGAGGAAGCTGGATACACCCCCCGGAGTGAAGAAGAGGAGACCCGCGAGTCCACGCCCCCTTTAACTTAGGCCGCACACCCTTTTTGGGTGGCCACGGCTGCGCGCGGGGTGAGTGGGGGTGTGTGTGTGTGTAGTAATGCAGAGTGCGCACCGGGTGTCACCACATCTGGTGATGCCTCTGCCTTACACACATAATGCCCAACACAATAGTAGTGCCACTTACACACATAATGCCCACCACAGTAGTAGTACCCCTTATGCACATAATGGCCAGCACAGTAGTAGCACCCCTTACACACATAATGCCCACCACAGTAGTAGCACCCCTTACACACATAATGCCTACCACAGTAGTAGCACCCCTTACACACATAATGGCCAGCACAGTAGTAGCACCCCTTACACACATAATGCCCACCACAGTAGTAGCACCCCTTACACACATAATGCCCACCACAGTAGTAGCACCCCTTACATACATAATGCCCACCACAGTAGTAGCACCCCTTACATACATAATGCCCACCACAGTAGTAGCACCCCTTACACACATAATGCCCACCACAGTAGTAGCACCCCTTACACACATAATGCCCACCACAGTAGTAGTACCGCTTAAACACATAATGGCCACCACAGTAGTAGCACCCCTTACACACATAATGCCTACCACAGTAGTAGCACCCCTTACACACATAATGCCCACCACAGTAGTAGCACCCCTTACACACATAATGCCCACCACAGTAGTAGCACCCCTTACACACATAATGCCCACCACAGTAGTAGCACCCCTTACACACATAATGCCTACCACAGTAGTAGCACCCCTTACACACATAATGCCCACCACAGTAGTAGTACCGCTTAAACACATAATGCCCACCACAGTAGTAGCACCCCTTACACACATAATGCCTACCACAGTAGTAGTACCGCTTAAACACATAATGCCCACCACAGTAGTAGCACCCCTTACACACATAATGCCCACCACAGTAGTAGCACCCCTTACACACATAATGCCCACCACAGTAGTAGCACCCCTTACACACATAATGCCCACCACAGTAGAAGCACCCCTTACACACATAATGCCCACCACAGTAGTAGCACCCCTTACACACATAATGCCCACCACAGTAGTAGCACCCCTTACACACATAATGCCCACCACAGTAGTAGCACCCCTTACACACATAATGCCCACCACAGTAGTAGCACCCCTTACACACATAATGCCCACCACAGTAGTAGCACCCCTTACACACATAATGCCCACCACAGTAGTAGCACCCCTTACACACATAATGCCTACCACAGTAGTAGCACCCCTTACACACATAATGCCCACCACAGTAGTAGTACCGCTTAAACACATAATGCCCACCACAGTAGTAGCACCCCTTACACACATAATGCCTACCACAGTAGTAGTACCGCTTAAACACATAATGCCCACCACAGTAGTAGCACCCCTTACACACATAATGCCCACCACAGTAGTAGCACCCCTTACACACATAATGCCTACCACAGTAGTAGCACCCCTTACACACATAATGCCCACCACAGCAGTAGTACCGCTTAAACACATAATGCCCACCACAGTAGTAGCACCCCTTACACACATAATGCCTACCACAGTAGTAGTACCGCTTAAACACATAATGCCCACCACAGTAGTAGCACCCCTTACACACATAATGCCCACCACAGTAGTAGCACCCCTTACACACATAATGCCTACTACAGTAGTAGCACCCCTTACACACATAATGCCCACCACAGTAGTAGTACCGCTTAAACACATAATGCCCACCACAGTAGTAGCACCCCTTACACACATAATGGCCAGCACAGTAGTAGCACCCCTTACACACATAATGCCCAGCACAGTAGTAGCACCCCTTACACACATAATGCCCACCACAGTAGTAGCACCCCTTACACACATAATGCCCACCACAGTAGTAGCACCCCTTACACACATAATGCCCACCACAGTAGTAGCACCCCTTACACACATAATGGCCAGCACAGTAGTAGCACCCCTTACACACATAATGCCTACCACAGTAGTAGTACCGCTTACACACATAATGCCCACCACAGTAGTAGCACCCCTTACACACATAATGCCCACCACAGTAGTAGTACCGCTTAAACACATAATGCCCACCACAGTAGTAGCACCCCTTACACACATAATGCCCACCACAGTAGTAGCACCCCTTACACACATAATGCCTACCACAGTAGTAGTACCGCTTAAACACATAATGCCCACCACAGTAGTAGCACCCCTTACACACATAATGCCCACCACAGTAGTAGTACCGCTTAAACACATAACGCCCACCACAGTAGTAGTACCGCTTAAACACATAATGCCCACCACAGTAGGTGGTCTCCCTCCGCCTTGTCAATGGAAGGCACTGCTATCGGTGCCTCCCAACTAATTGAATGTATTATAATGATTAGCATAATCATGTCCCTGCTACCAGTGTGGCAAACAGCACAGGCTACATTATCTTGCCAGGGGATTTATTTTTTATCCCTGACAGGTGAGATTGCTCAAACAGCGTGCAGGTCTTGTCTGGTCTGTGACAGCCACATTCTAATCTGCTGCTTGATAAATGGGCTGGTTGCTTGATGCTATATGATGAGTAGACCACAAGCTACACATAAAAAAAAACTGATGAAACCACACTTCTGTATATCTCCACCAAATACTTTAATTACTATTGTTATTTGAATACTCTAATTGTCCTGGCTAAATGGCCCTGTTTAGACAACCAATCAGTTGTCACTATTTAATAGTTGTTTGGGCACACATGTCATGTCCAAAACAGGCAGGGTTTAAAATGGCTAAACCCGTCTAAAGTCCAGCTTTGGTCATCCAAACTCCCATTCAAATGCTCAAAGTGCTGACTTAGGGGGTCATTCAGACCCGAACGCAGATGCGCATCTGTATGCAGCAGCTGCATTCGGGTGGTCTGCATTGCGCGACCTTACACATTGCGGCCACATCCCAGAAGGATGTGGCTGCAGTGTGATTGACAGTGGAGGGCGTTTGTGGGGTGGTGATGTGGTGTTGCGGGGGAGGTCCAAATGGGGGCAGTTCGGGAGCATTTTCCGGGTGGCTGCGTGACATCACACGCAGCCACTCCGATTAAAAAAAATAGCTGCAGACCACCGGATATCCTTAATTCTATGCATTTACAATGTAATTGCGGACTCATCGGGAGGCAGCCCGTCACACATGCTGAGCGGCGTTGCCCTGTGCTGGGCGGCCCCCAGCATGTGAGGAGATGGATGTATATCTGGCTGCGTATGCAGCGATCTGCGTTCTTCTCTGAATAAGGTCTTTAGCGCACATTTCTTCTCGCACCTCAGGAGGATGTGAGAAGAAATGTCATCCCTGTGGATACCAGGCGTCTAAATGGAGCAACAAATGAATTGCGCCATTTTGTGCCCCCTAGTGGTAGCCACGTGTTAAAACAATTGAATCAGCCCCTTAGAAGTCTTTCATCTTTGTAGCTTACTTACCTACATTGTAAGTCTCCTCTCCGGGAGAAGCCCGGAGAGGAAACGCTGCAGGTGTCTTCGGGGGGCGGGGCCGGACTGTGACCTCACTGACGCGATTTGCGTAATTTTAACCCCTTCTCCACCCGACGGACCCGCGGGAGGTTATCTCTCCATCCTGCTCGCATCACTAGGGTGCGAGCAGGATGCGGGAGCCCTGCCCACTCTTCCGGGGGTGCGGGGGGCTACCCCAAAAAACGGGAGCCTCCCGCAGCTTCCGGGAGAGCAGGTAAGTATGCTTTGTACAGTATATGATCTACAAAAGTCTTTTAAGCTTTTTCATATTTGTAGTATGAAATAACTGAAAAAGAACCGTGATTTATGCAACAGCATTGCTAAACTGGAACTAAGTAAATCTACACAAAGGAAAGGTTATTGTGTAAGAGTTACAAATACCCATTTTAATCTTTTAACAAATAGTGTGTGGCAATGGTGAGGTTAGTCTGTTTCTCAGGAAATTATTTTCACCTTTCTGAGTATATCTGCATCTCATCACCCCCTAGTGGGTAATAACTTCCTGCTCTGCTGCTTGTGTAACACTGTACTAAGAGGCTAATTCAGTAAGGAATGCATAAGTGATGATGGGGAACTGCACATGTGCAGAATGGGTCCAACGTTCGCATCACAGGGATGCGAACGCATCTGCCTGATTGACAGGTAGAGGTGTTTGCAGGAAGGGACGGGGTTGCCGGAAACTGGGGCGTGTCACCCCCTGTTTTCCGAGAGTGGCGAAGCCAAGGACTGCGTCGTTGACACAGTTTCCTTGGCCTCGCTAGGCCACCTGCGATGGCAAGCCTGAATAAGTTCAGGCTTACTCAGCCTGCCGTCGCAGATGAACATCGCGACCGATGGTCCTGATGTTCATCTAGATGCGATTTCAAATGCAGGAAGGAGGTGGTATGTGCCTCCTCCTGCATTTGCATGGCAAAGGGTCCTTACTGAATTAGACCATTAGATTAGTGTTTCCCAGCTCCAGTCCTCAGAGACTCCTAACAGCACTGGTATATTTATGGGCCTAATTCAGACCTGATGGTTCCTCTGCGAGTGTGCAGAGGTTTGCGATCAGATAGTTGCCACCCAGACAGGGTGAATACCCGCCCCATGCAAGTCTGCGTACGCCGTGCAAAAAGCTTTGCAAACGCCAGTCAGCTGCAAATACATTTGCAACTCACTCACCATCGAATGATTTTTCCAGTCTGTGCGCAGCCCAGGACCTACTCCTACAGTGCAATAGAAACAGACTGTTCGGGTCTGCAGCTCACGTCACACACCCTCCCTGAAAACATTGGGAACACCTGCATTTTTCCTGACACTCCTAGAAAACGGGCAGTTACCACCCCCAAACATTCGATTTCTGTCAATCAACTTGCCTACGCCTAGCGATAAAAAAAGACGCTGAATTATTTCGCAGTTTGGCCTCGTGCGTGATCAGTCGATCGATAATTGCCCGCCTTGTGAATTCGCACAACAGTGATCAGGTCTGAATTAGGCCCCATAATGGGGATGTACTCACATCGCACATTTTGCACCCATTTTTATTGTATTTTTGGCAAATTATTTTTTAGTAGTTATCAATCAGTAATACAAAATACATAGGACTTATCGTAAGAGAGAGCGAGGAACACAGAGAAAACAGGATGTAAACTCAACAACACTATATCAAAACATATAATAGATGCTGTGTACAAAACAAACTTCTTAGTATCCTGTTTTATATAAACTGACTGCCTTCCTTTATTCTCAGAGAGAGAAAAATAACACTGTTTCAAAACTCAGCACATAGAATATTATCAAAAACAGATTAAGAGGAGAAAAAAAGAAACCTAGGGGAAAAAAACAACAATAAAGAAAGAAGGGGGAAAAGAAAGTGAAAGAAAAAAAAAAGAGGAAAAAAGAGAAGAAGAAGGACGCCTCACAGCCCAGAATTATAGAAAAATAGAAAGGAAAAAACTCAACCAAGCAGTATCATTAGGAGATGGCTGCACCCATTTTTTAGTACTTACCCCTCACTGAAGGCAGCAGTACTGCAGAAATCGCCAGGAAAATGGCTGCCGTGCCATTTTCCTGGAGATCTGCGTATGCGCTTTAGGGTCTGAGCACTCTAGTGCCAGCGCCCAGCATAGAGAAGGGGTCACGGACGGAGGAGGCTGCACACGGGCCTCCTTCTCTCTTAAAACACCCCTGCCCAACGGCGCAACATTTCTAGATCTCTTAGTAGATGGACAGGTGTATTCAGTACTGGCTGACACATTTTAAAAGATCCACAGGTAGTGCTAGTTATTGCACTTATGATACTGAGAACCAGGGGTTAAAGTTAGCCGGAACGGGGCCGAACTGCGATCCATCAGTTCCACTTGGAGATGGAACGCAGTTCCGCCTCCTCCGGCTCACCTAACCCGATGTTAGCCCGACGCGGCTGGAAGATGCTGGGTGCCTGCTGAGATTGTCTTACCAGCGGGCGCCTGGCTCCCTCTCCACAGCGGGCAGCCGGAGGCAGGAGCTCACTACTGAGCTCCGGCTTCCGGCTCTGTCAATGGGCGCTATTGACGTCTCTCCCATAGTGCTGAGGAGTGGACGCCGGAAGGACTGCAGCGGCCAGATGCGCGAGCGGGGCTCGGTGAGTATGGTGGGGGGGGTTTTCCGTATGTGTAGCAGCGCATCTACTGGGGGGCATTACTACAGGGGGGCTTTGCTACTGGGGGGGCATTACTACTGGGGGGCTTTACTACTGGGGGCAATCTACTGTGGGCAAACTACAGGGGGGCAAGCTACTGGCGGCATTACTAACGGGGGCTAACTACTGTGGGCAAACTACAGGAGGGCATTACTACTGGGGGTATATAACTACAGGGGCATTCCTACTGGGGGCATAACTACAGGTGCATTACTACTTGGGGGCAAACTACAGGGGTTAAACTACTGGGGGCATTACTACTTGGGGGCATTACTACTGGGGGCTAACTACAAGGGGGCAAGCTACATGGGGGCAAACTACATGGGGGCTAACTACTGGGGGCAAACTACAGGAGGGCATTACTAATGGAGGAACTACAGGGGCATTACTACAGGGGGGCTAAACTACTGGGGGGCATAACTACAGGGGTTAAACTACTGGGGGCATTACTACTGGGGACATTACTACTTGGGGACATTACTACTTGGGGGCATTACTACTGGAGGCAAACTACAGGAGGGCATTACTACTGGGGGTATAACTACAGGGGTATTACTACTTGGGGGCAAACTACTGGGGGCTAAACTACTGGGGGCATAACTACAGGGGTTAAACTACTGGGGGCATTATTACTTGGGGGCATTACTACTGGGGGTTAAACTCCAAGGGGGCAAACTAAAAGGGGGCATAACTACAGGGGCTAAACTACTGGGGGCATAACTACAGGGGCTAAACTACTGGGGGCATAACTACAGGGGCTAAACTACTGGGGGCATAACTACAGGGGCTAATCTACAAGGGGGCAAACTACGGGGGGCATTACGACTGGGGGCATTACTACTGGGTGCTAAACTATAAGTGGGCAAATGACTGCGGCTAAACTACTGGGGGCATTACCAACAGGCAAACTACATGGGGCTAAACAACTGGGGTCATAACTGCAGGGGCATTACCACTGGGGGCATAACTATTGGGGCTAAACTACATGGGGCTAAATGACTGGGGGCATTACTACAGGCCACATTACTACTTGGGGCAATACTACACAGGGGCATTACCATTAAGGGCATTACTACTGGGGGCACTACTAATGAGGGCATTGTAAAGGGGGCACTTCATAAGGGGTATCACTCCTGGGAACATAAGGGACACAACTATTGCGGGCATTGTATAAGGGGCACCACTACCATGGGCTCTATATAAGGGGCACTACCACTGTGGGCACTACCAGTACAGTGGACATTGCATAAGGAGCACTACTACTGTGGGTATTGTATAAGGGGCGCTACTGCGGTGGGCATTATGTGTATTACGGGGTGCTACTACTGTGGGCATTATTACTATTGTGTGACCACGCCCCGTTTTTGTGTAGGCGCATGCGCAATAACTTTATTACATGGGTGCCTTGGGGGGGGGGGGGGGGTGAGTTCCACCACCCCTCTAGGACCACTTGATGCACTGACGAGAACATCTGTAAAACATGCAGTTCTAGAGGTTCCTGAGGATTGGCGTTGGGAAACACTGGTTTAGGTCCTATAAAGGAATTAAAAGGACTACAGAACCTAACATGCTTGGCTGCTGTTACAAACAGTTGAAAATGTTACATATGTAGGAATGGAAACTTTTGCATATACTGATGAGCCAAAACATTTTGACCACCTACCTGAAGCTGCCAAAACAGCTCTGTCTGCGAAGGTGTGGACTCTAAAAGACCTCTGAAAGTGTTCTGTGAAATCTGGTGGTAATAGGACATTACCAGCAGACCTTTTTAACTCTTGTAAGCTCTGAGGTGCAATGGAACAGACTTGTTATAACCAGAGATGAGCGCCTGAAATTTTTCGGGTTTTGTGTTTTGGTTTTGGGTTCGGTTCCGCGGCCGTGTTTTGGGTTCGAACGCGTTTTGGCAAAACCTCACCGAATTTTTTTTGTCGGATTCGGGTGTGTTTTGGATTCGGGTGTTTTTTTCCAAAAACACTAAAAAACAGCTTAAATCATAGAATTTGGGGGTCATTTTGATCCCAAAGTATTATTAACCTCAAAAACCATAATTTACACTCATTTTCAGTCTATTCTGAATACCTCACACCTCACAATATTATTTTTAGTCCTAAAATTTGCACCGAGGTCGCTGTGTGAGTAAGATAAGCGACCCTAGTGGCCGACACAAACACCGGGCCCATCTAGGAGTGGCACTGCAGTGTCACGCAGGATGTCCCTTCCAAAAAACCCTCCCCAAACAGCACATGACGCAAAGAAAAAAAGAGGCGCAATGAGGTAGCTGTGTGAGTAAGATTAGCGACCCTAGTGGCCGACACAAACACCGGGCCCATCTAGGAGTGGCACTGCAGTGTCACGCAGGATGGCCCTTCCAAAAAACCCTCCCCAAACAGCACATGACGCAAAGAAAAAAAGAGGCGCAATGAGGTAGCTGTGTGAGTAAGATTAGCGACCCTAGTGGCCGACACAAACACCGGGCCCATCTAGGAGTGGCACTGCAGTGTCACGCAGGATGTCCCTTCCAAAAAACCCTCCCCAAACAGCACATGACGCAAAGAAAAAAAGAGGCGCAATGAGGTAGCTGTGTGAGTAAGATTAGCGACCCTAGTGGCCGACACAAACACCGGGCCCATCTAGGAGTGGCACTGCAGTGTCACGCAGGATGGCCCTTCCAAAAAACCCTCCCCAAACAGCACATGACGCAAAGAAAAAAAGAGGCGCAATGAGGTAGCTGTGTGAGTAAGATTAGCGACCCTAGTGGCCGACACAAACACCGGGCCCATCTAGGAGTGGCACTGCAGTGTCACGCAGGATGTCCCTTCCAAAAAACCCTCCCCAAACAGCACATGACGCAAAGAAAAAAAGAGGCTTTTTACTGATATTTGGTGTTTTGGATTTGACATGCTCTGTACTATGACATTGGGCATCGGCCTTGGCAGACGACGTTGCTGGCATTTCATCGTCTCGGCCATGACTAGTGGCAGCAGCTTCAGCACGAGGTGGAAGTGGATCTTGATCTTTCCCTAATTTTGGAACCTCAACATTTTTGTTCTCCATATTTTAATAGGCACAACTAAAAGGCACCTCAGGTAAACAATGGAGATGGATGGATTGGATACTAGTATACAATTATGGACGGGCTGCCGAGTGCCGACACAGAGGTAGCCACAGCCGTGAACTACCGCACTGTACTGTGTCTGCTGCTAATATATAGACTGGTTGATAAAGAGATAGTATACTCGTAACTAGTATGTATGTATAAAGAAAGAAAAAAAAACCACGGTTAGGTGGTATATACAATTATGGACGGGCTGCCGAGTGCCGACACAGAGGTAGCCACAGCCGTGAACTACCGCACTGTACACTGGTTGATAAAGAGATAGTAGTATACTCGTAACAACTAGTATGACACTATGACGACGGTATAAAGAATGAAAAAAAAACCACGGTTAGGTGGTATATATTATAATAATAATACAATTATGGATGGACGGACTGCCTGCCGACTGCCGACACAGAGGAAGCCACAGCCGTGAACTACCGCACTGTACACTGGTTGATAAAGAGATAGTAGTATACTCGTAACAATTAGGATGACACTATGACGGTATAAAGAATGAAAAAAAAAACACGGTTAGGTGGTAGGTATATAATAATAAATAATACAATTCTGGTCGGACGGACTGCCTGCCGTGTGCCGACACAGAGGTAGCCACAGCCGTGAACTACCGCACTGTACACTGGTTGATAAAGAGATAGTAGTATACTCGTAACAATTAGGATGACACTATGACGGTATAAAGAATGAAAAAAAAACCACGGTTAGGTGGTAGGTATATAATAATAAATAATACAATTCTGGTCGGACGGACTGCCTGCCGTGTGCCGACACAGAGGTAGCCACAGCCGTGAACTACCGCACTGTACACTGGTTGATAAAGAGATAGTAGTATACTCGTAACAATTAGGATGACACTATGACGGTATAAAGAATGAAAAAAAAACCACGGTTAGGTGGTAGGTATATAATAATAAATAATACAATTCTGGTCGGACGGACTGCCTGCCGTGTGCCGACACAGAGGTAGCCACAGCCGTGAACTACCGCACTGTACACTGGTTGATAAAGAGATAGTAGTATACTCGTAACAATTAGGATGACACTATGACGGTATAAAGAATGAAAAAAAAACCACGGTTAGGTGGTAGGTATATAATAATAAATAATACAATTCTGGTCGGACGGACTGCCTGCCGTGTGCCGACACAGAGGTAGCCACAGCCGTGAACTACCGCACTGTACACTGGTTGATAAAGAGATAGTAGTATACTCGTAACAATTAGGATGACACTATGACGGTATAAAGAATGAAAAAAAAACCACGGTTAGGTGGTAGGTATATAATAATAAATAATACAATTCTGGTCGGACGGACTGCCTGCCGTGTGCCGACACAGAGGTAGCCACAGCCGTGAACTACCGCACTGTACACTGGTTGATAAAGAGATAGTAGTATACTCGTAACAATTAGGATGACACTATGACGGTATAAAGAATGAAAAAAAAACCACGGTTAGGTGGTAGGTATATAATAATAAATAATACAATTCTGGTCGGACGGACTGCCTGCCGTGTGCCGACACAGAGGTAGCCACAGCCGTGAACTACCGCACTGTACACTGGTTGATAAAGAGATAGTAGTATACTCGTAATAATTAGGATGACACTATGACGGTATAAAGAATGAAAAAAAAACCACGGTTAGGTGGTAGGTATATAATAATAAATAATACAATTCTGGTCGGACGGACTGCCTGCCGTGTGCCGACACAGAGGTAGCCACAGCCGTGAACTACCGCACTGTACTGTGTCTGCTGCTAATATAGACTGGTTGATATTTAAAGAGATATTAGTAGTATACAACAATACTATACTGGTGGTCAGGCACTGGTCACCACTCCTGCAGCAAAAGTGTGCACTGTTAATTAATATAATTGTACTCCTGGCTCCTGCTAACAACCTGCAGTGCTCCCCAGTCTCCCCCACAATTAATTATAAGCTTTTAATTTATACATTGATGACTGTGCAGCACACTGGGCTGAGCTGAGTGCACACAGACTGAGTCACACTGTGTGACTGACTGTGCTGTGTATCGTTTTTTTTTTCAGGCAGAGAACGGATATAGCAGAGAGAAGTGAACGGATATATTATATTAAATAAAAGTTAACTAGCAACTGCACTGGTCACTGACTGTGGTAAACTAACTCTGTCTGCGACTCTGCACAATCTCTCTCTATCTAATCTATCTATCTCTATTCTAATGGAGAGGACGCCAGACACGTCCTCTCCCTATCAATCTCAATGCACGAGTGAAAATGGCGGCGACGCGCGGCTCCTTATATAGAATCCGAGTCTCGCGATAGAATCCGAGCCTCGCGAGAATCCGACAGCGTCATGATGACGTTCGGGCGCGCTCGGGTTAACCGAGCAAGGCGGGAAGATCCGAGTCGCTCGGACCCGTGGAAAAAAAAGTGAAGTTCGTGCGGGTTCGGATTCAAAGAAACCGAACCCGCTCATCTCTAGTTATAACACGTACCACAAATGTTCAATTGGATTGAGATCTGGTGAATTTAGGAGGCCTGGGCAACACCCTGAACTCTTGATCATGTTCCTCATATAATTCTTTCAGTGTGGTAGAGTATATTATCTTCATAAATGAGGGAAAAAAGGAAGGGTTTCACAGCGCTTGAGTATCCAGTAAAGTCTGCTCGTCAATATGAGGAGCAAAGAGGCTTAGATACAGAGGCGTAACAAGAACTTTGTGGGCCCCATAGTAAATTCTTGATAGCCATCCCCCCTACCATTGTCACTACAATGCCTAACATGTTTCTGTGTGCTGGGCTGCGGAGGGTCCAGGGAGGCTGTCTCTCCATATACTGAAAGTGTTACAGGGGCAGGTCAGGGGCGTAACTCCCAAAGGCAATGGAGACGACTACCTATGGGATCAAAGCCCTACAGGGGCACCTGTGTGGTTATCAGTAGGATCAAGGTGTGACTGCTGCACTTCCAACAGAGCTATGTGGCGCACCTGCTGCTGCAGAGTTAATTGGCTCTGTCCCAGAAACCCTGCTAACACCTGCAATAGGGGACAGGACTGCCCCCGTCTGTTACCTCTCAGCCTTCGCTGAAGCAAGTGATGGTGCTTCTGGACTGTGAGATGGGACCCACCGGTGAATTCTGCATGCTTCAGATGGTTGAATCCTGTGAGTCTGACCCTTGCCCACTGACCGCCATTACACAGCGTAGCTGGAGCCCTGAGAGGCTGAGCAGTTTACTGGGCTATTGGAAATAAAGTCTAAGCCCACTTGCCACTTGCTATATCATTGTATTTGTACTGTGAAACATATGTTTTAAATAGGATGCGGTCATGTCACTGCCGCTTGGAATCCCAATGGTCATCATGCCGATGCTGGGATTCCGAGCGATCAAATGCCCGACAGTCGGCGTGCCAACTAACAGGCACTATTCCCACTCGCGGGTATCCACAACACCCATAAAGTGGGAATAGAACCTGTGACGCGCGCAGCAAGCCCCCGAGCCCGCAGGGGGCTCTGTTGCACTCGCCCCCTCGCCGCCGGCATTCTGCGGTCGGGATCCTGGGGTCGGTATGCTCACCTCCAGGATTTCCACCACCAGTCTCACAGCCCCAACCCGTTCTAAATGCTATGTTTATGCTATTCTTAAAGATCACCAGAAGCTACTATTACTGGATAGCACAGTTCCATTTCACAGGCTGCATCAATAGGAGTTGTACTGATTGCTGACTTGCTTTGCTAGAAGTAAGCCCATAATCCATTCTCCCTAAAAGAATCCGCTACGGGTTAACTTGGGGCAGGGTGCCTCTTTTATGCATCATGTGGTAGCCACTTTGATCTGCCTTAGCTCACTAGGATTGCCCAAGCTGACCATCACAGAGGACCTGCTGGTTTATGCCATACAGGAGGCGGTAAAGTGACTGCTCTCTAATAAGAACTTCCCCAATCCCGCATTGAACTTTTATCTAAAAACCTGATCTGTTTATGTTATCAGCAGACCACGGAGGTCATTCCGACCTGATCGCACGCTGCCGTTTTTCACAGCGGTGCGATCAGGTCGGAAGTGCGCCTATCGCCGGACAGTGACGAGAATACTGAAGAAAGCATTCGAAGTGGCGAACGCAAGAAGATTGACAGGAAGAGGCCGGACGGGGGTGTCAACTGACCGTTTTCTGGAAGTGTCGATGAAAACACAGGCGTGCCCGGCCGTTTTCAGGGAGGGATTCTGACGTCAGCTCCAGGAAGGATCATCGCAGCGGGTGAGTAAGTCTTGAGCTGTGCAGAGACTGCACAAACTTTTTGCTTGTGCAGCTCTCTGCACAGCCGATCGTACCCCTGCACATCAACTACCCCCTCCCCTGTAGGCGGCGATTACCTGGTCGCAGCAGTGCTAAAAATAGCCTGCGTGCGACCAGGTCGGAATGACCCCCCAGGTTTACAAGCACTTTACCTGCATGCATCTACCCTTTGGCTTCAACCCATCCTACAAGAGCAAAATGTGAAATCAGCGACTGGATCATCACTCAAAGGGGTTTCTATATAGCCATTTTGTGGTAGGGAAGCCTAGTAAACGCTTTGTGCCGTGATCGGGTGTGATATGATTTACCAGCGTTCAGGATTCCGGTGGCCAGAAGACCGACTGTGGCATCCCGATGAAGAGAATCCTGACAGTGGGTAGGTAAGTATACTTACCCTCCCACAATACAACCCCCCCCCCCCCCCCCCCCTCCACTCGTAGCCTTACCCTAACCCTCCACAGTGGCGCCTAAACCCAACCCTCCCTGGGGGTGCCTAAATCTAACCTCCCCTCTCTGCAGACTTACCCTAACCATCCCCGGGGTGGCTAAATCTAACCTCCCCACCGCGGGCTAACACTAACAGGCCCTGCATACTTACAATCAGGATGCCGGGTGTCAGGATTCCGGCAATACATTTCGTCCACTGTCGGAGTTCCGGCATCGGCATTGTGGCTGCATGTCGGGATTCCAACTGCCGACATCCCCGACCACCGGCATCCTGACAGCATCCCCCATGAACCACCTGACATTTCTTATCGAGAGTAGTATCTATCCTGTGTGTGCAGATTGAAACATAATTCATAGTAATGATCGCCCATATCCATGTTAACCTTTAATCTGAAAGTTCCACAATAGGTCGGCACGTTACATTTTTTTATTCTTGCAACCTCTAGCTAGGGATACTAGTGCAGTTCATCAATAGGCTGGTGGGGGCACAATTATTATTTATTTTTAACCCTGACAGGTGAGATTGCTGAAACTGCGTGTAGGTCTTGTCTGTGACAGCCACATTCTAATCTGCTGCTTGATAAATAGAGCTGTTTGTATTCCTGCAAGGTCTGGTTGCTTGATTCTATAGAATGAGTAGTCTACAAATGCTGATGAAACACGTTGGGTATGCGCGACCGACGCTGGGATCCAGGCTGCCAGAATGCCAGCAGCGGGCAGGTGCGCTCCGTTCGGGCCCCCTCCTCTCTGCCCGGAGCGCTGTAGAGTCTGAGCACTAGAGGGCTCAGACTCTACTGCGCATGCGCAGATCTCCAGGAAAATGGCGCAGTGACCATTTTCCCTGACATTTTTCTACTACGCAATACGCATGCGCAAAACACCGTGAAAATGGCTGCTGAGCCATTTTCACAGCACTGTGGATGCCGGCGCTGGACTCCAGAGGGCTGAGTATTTTAAAAATGGGTGCAGCGTGTGCAGTGGGGGCCCCTTCTTGACTCAGGGGCCCGTGTGCACCGCACACACTGCACCCATTATAGAAACGCCAGTGGCAGGGGGGCAAGTGCAACAAAGTCCCTTGCGGGCTCACTCAGTGGGAATAGTCCTGGGCACCATGCCGGCATTCTGGTGGCCGGGATCCCGTCGCCGGTATGCTGACCGTCGGGATGGTGACTACATCCCAATGAAACCACATTTCTGTATATCCCCCCAAAAACTTTTAGGAGCTGAATATCTTTTATACTTGCATAAGATCTGCAAAAGTCTTTGAAGTTTTTCATATTTGTAGCATGCAATAACTGAAAAAGAACTGTGATTTAGGCAATAGCATTGCTAAACTGGAACTAAGTACATATACACAAAGGAAAGGTTATTACTTAAGAGTTAAAAATGATTGGCAATACCCATGTTAATCTTTAAACAAATAGTGTGTGGCAATGGAGAAGTTAGGCTGTTACTCAGGAAAGTATTTTCCCCTCTC
Source organism: Pseudophryne corroboree (assembly GCF_028390025.1). NCBI lineage: Eukaryota > Metazoa > Chordata > Amphibia > Anura > Myobatrachidae > Pseudophryne > Pseudophryne corroboree. The sequence continues at coordinate 609,687,878 of NC_086444.1, read as the reverse complement.
TGAGAGGTAAATTTACTAAGAATCGTATCTCACCCATGATTTCCTGAGCTCAATCACGGGTGGGATCGATTGTACACGGGAGTATTTTTTATTTTGAAATTCGGGAATTTACTATGCCCCCGTGTTTGCGTGAATAGTGTTTTCAGATTGTGTGCATAATCGTATTTCTGTACCCTGTTTTCTGTATATTTTCATCAAACACTCCTGCGAATGTGTCCATGTTTTGCATAGGCGCTGTAATCCGGAAATTGCGGGAGTGATGGGAAGCTGCTTCAGAACGGGCGTGAGTGGTGGAAAGTGTCCTATGTGGGAGTGTCATGCCACAGCCACATAAATATGCCCCAAACTAAGCGAACCTCGTGGGTTTAGTTAAAGGCAGCGCTAAAAGTATGATGGTATGGACCAGTACTGTGTTCCGGTAAGAAAGTGACAGCCGGTACGCAAAACTGCCGCCTGACCACCTTGCTTGCAGCCGCTGTGTGTCCGTGGGGAACTCAGTCCTGTCTCTGGCAGCGTGCATCTCAAATCAGGTGCCAGTTTGTTAGCCAATCAGAGCTCGTAAACTGGCAGCGGTGATTCCTGATTGGCTGCTGGAATGCAAGCTTTGATTGGCTCACAAACCGGAGCCTGGTTTGAGATACACACCACTGCCTGAGACCAGACCGAGCACTGAGGGGCAGGAGAGGCACACGCTGCGCTCTCCACTTCACAGACACAGCAGCAGCAGCAGAGTCATCCCCATGCAGCAGCGGTGAGTTGCACTGCTAGTGGCATATGTGTATCTGGCACTGCACTACTGGGGGCATGTGTGTATCTGTCACTTCACTACTGGGGGGCACATGTGTATCTGGCACTGCACTACTGGGGTCATATGTGTATCTGGCACTATTGGGGGAATATGTGTATCTGGCACTGCCCTACTCGGGGCATATGTGAATTTGGCACTGCACTCTTGGGGGGCATATGTATATCTGCCACTGCAAGACTTGGGGGTATATGTGTTTCTGGCACTGTTGGAGGGCATATGTGTATCTGGCACTAATGGGGTCATATGTGTATCTGACATTGCACTACTGGGGGACATATGTGTATCTGGCACTGCACTACTGGGGGCATGTGTGTATCTGGCACTGTACTACTGGGGGCATATGTGTATTTTGAACTGCACTACTGGGGGGCACATGTGTAACTGGCACTGCACTACTGGGGGCATATGTGTATCTGGCACTGCACTACTGGGGGCATGTGTGTATCTGTCACTTCACTACTGGGGGGCACATGTGTATCTGGCACTGCACTACTGGGGTCATATGTGTATCTGGCACTATTGGGGGAATATGTGTATCTGGCACTGCCCTACTGGGGGCATATGTGAATTTGGCACTGCACTCTTGGGGGGCATATGTGTATCTGCCACTGCAAGACTTGGGGGTATATGTGTTTCTGGCACTGTTGGAGGGCATATGTGTATCTGGCACTAATGGGGTCATATGTGTATCTGACATTGCACTACTGGGGGACACATGTGTATCTGGCACTGCACTACTGGGGGCATGTGTGTATCTGGCACTGTACTACTGGGGGCATATGTGTATTTTGAACTGCACTACTGGGGGCACATGTGTAACTGGCACTGCACTACTGGGGGCATATGTGTATCTGACACTGCACTACTGGGGGCATATGTGAATTTGGCACTGCACTCCTGGGGGGCATATGTGTATCTGCCACTGCAATACTTGGGGGCATATGTGTTTCTGGCACTATTGGAGGGCATATGTGTATCTGGCACTAATGGGGTCATATGTGTATCTGGCACTGCACTACTGGGGGCATATGTGTATCTGGCACTGCACTACTGGGGGCATATGTGTATCTTGAACTGCACTACTGGAGGCACATGTGTATCTAGCACTGCACCACTGGGGACATGTGTGTATCTGGCACTGCACTATTGGGGTCATATGTGTATCTGTCTCCCCATATGTGTACTCCGCCCCCATTTTCATTGGTCACGCCCCATGTGGCTACACCCATTTTTTGGTGCACGCGCACACAGTACTACTTGCACCATTGGTTAAAGGAGTTGGATGTAGGTGTGAGTAGATTAATTGGAGTGGTTTGGTGTGTTGTATATCAATTTTCTGATTGGATTTTGTCCTTGTAAATTGACTTGTGATTCTTGTTGTGATGTTTCTTATTAGTTTGTCTTCTTTTTCTGTATTTGTGATTATAATGTAAAGTCTTTTGTTTGTATTTCTGTGTGTGTGCTGTGAGTTGTGTGGTGGAAGGAGAGGAGTGTGTTTGTCTTTATTTTTAAGTGCTAAGTCTTTGTATAAATGTCGGTGGCTGAGGAATGTCAGGTGGGGGAGGTGGCAGTTCGGGAGACTCAGTCCTCATCAGAGGACAGTGAGCAACTGCCCCTTCAGCGAACCAGGACCAAGACAGGCCGCAATGTCAAGCTCTCCTTCGTGGAGAACTTGGCCTTGGTGCGCACGGTGATGACATACCACCTTAAGTTGTTCGGGCGTGAAGTGGCCCGTGTTTCCACCCAATACAAAAATGCCATCTGGCTGAAGATTGTGACAGCTGTGAATGCCGGACCGGTGCTCAGGACTGAGGATACCTGCAAAAAGCATTTTAGTGACATCAAGCGCTGGGTCAAGGCTAAGATGGCAAAGCCTCCCTTTTGTGACTTCATATTTGGAGTACGAGGAGCCTATCCAGGTCCTCATCCCGCCTGACGTTGTGCAGCATGCGTACATCAGTGACTCTACATGCACATTTTTTTTCCTAATGATGAAATGCCTATTTATTGTGTGTGCTTTTTATGATGTTATAGATATTATTTGTTGTGTACTCATAATGTAAAGTCGTGTTAGTACAGTTTATTTGCATAGCATGTTTTTCTTGCAGATACCTGTTTATTCGTTCAGAATTTGGAGTAAATTTGTTTTTTTTTTGTTAGAAATATTTTATAGATTGTTAGGCTGAGTATATGATTTTGGTATTGATAATGTATTTGTTTTGGTTTACGTGTGCTAAACAAAAAATGCATGCCAAATCTAGAGTCAGCGATAGCGACGCGCGGGACCGCGCATCGCTATTGCTAAGGGCATACACACGGAGAGATCGGTGCTTAATTTCTAAGCAATCTAGTCAGATTGCTTAGAATTTAAGCATGGATCTCTCCATGTGTACCCCCCTTTAATACTTTTGCCCCCATAGTTCAGCATGACTACACACACTTTTCGGACTGCTAAAATATATTTATTTACATTGCAATGCTGGGACTTGTAGTTTGCCAACATTTTGTAGTTCACGGAATTCTTTGGCCTGGTATGCTAAATGAAGGCACAGACTAGGAGTTCAGGGGGTACAACACACCTCATTACACCAATGACCTCACCCCAAAGACGGTCTGTGACGCACCTGGCAATCTAGTGCAACCACAAGCAGAGGCCACACCAGTTCCAGGTGGCGGAAATGGTTACACGCCATGTGACCACCTAAGTATAGGTCAACACCCAGGGGTCATCTGAGGGGGGCATAAAACCCACAAATGTAAGAAAAAAATTCAGATTTTTTATATTTTTACTTATTATTATTTGACATTTTCATATACTAGCAACTACAAAATTTGGCTTATAATATTATGTTTGGTAACATAAATTGAGAAAAGCACTCGAAAATTACAAAATTGTGTCTTGTTTTTATACTTTACTGAAATGTGTTATATTAGTGGGTTACATGGTATTTAAAGCAAAAATACATACATGTTCCCTATGGGATGTAGTTACTATCCCAGCAATCAGAATACTGATGCCACGATCCCGACCCCCGAGAATGCAGACAGCTGCGCCACGGCTATTCCCACTCATGGGTGTCAACGACACCGACAGAGCGGGAATAGAACCTGAGTAGAAGTAGAAAAATGCACTCACTGGTATCCCTTGTGGTCTTAGGGGAATCCAGAGCTGGGACCCCCAGCCCCCTTCCCAGGCAACCTCCTAAATGAGAGTGCATGGGAAGGCAGAGGAAAAGCTTGCCAGCCCAGCCACTGGAGCGCCTGAAATTTTTCGGGTTTTGTGTTTTGGTTTTGGGTTCGGTTCCGCGGCCGTGTTTTGGGTTCGAACGCGTTTTGGCAAAACCTCACCGAATTTTTTTTGTCGGATTCGGGTGTGTTTTGGATTCGGGTGTTCTTTTCCAAAAACACTAAAAAACAGCTTAAATCATAGAATTTGGGGGTCATTTTGATCCCAAAGTATTATTAACCTCAAAAACCATAATTTACACTCATTTTCAGTCTATTCTGAATACCTCACACCTCACAATATTATTTTTAGTCCTAAAATTTGCACCGAGGTCGCTGTGTGAGTAAGATAAGCGACCCTAGTGGCCGACACAAACACCGGGCCCATCTAGGAGTGGCACTGCAGTGTCACGCAGGATGTCCCTTCCAAAAAACCCTCCCCAAACAGCACATGACGCAAAGAAAAAAAGAGGCGCAATGAGGTAGCTGTGTGAGTAAGATTAGCGACCCTAGTGGCCGACACAAACACCGGGCCCATCTAGGAGTGGCACTGCAGTGTCACGCAGGATGGCCCTTCCAAAAAACCCTCCCCAAACAGCACATGACGCAAAGAAAAAAAGAGGCGCAATGAGGTAGCTGTGTGAGTAAGATTAGCGACCCTAGTGGCCGACACAAACACCGGGCCCATCTAGGAGTGGCACTGCAGTGTCACGCAGGATGTCCCTTCCAAAAAACCCTCCCCAAACAGCACATGACGCAAAGAAAAAAAGAGGCGCAATGAGGTAGCTGTGTGAGTAAGATTAGCGACCCTAGTGGCCGACACAAACACCGGGCCCATCTAGGAGTGGCACTGCAGTGTCACGCAGGATGTCCCTTCCAAAAAACCCTCCCCAAACAGCACATGACGCAAAGAAAAAAAGAGGCTTTTTACTGATATTTGGTGTTTTGGATTTGACATGCTCTGTACTATGACATTGGGCATCGGCCTTGGCAGACGACGTTGCTGGCATTTCATCGTCTCGGCCATGACTAGTGGCAGCAGCTTCAGCACGAGGTGGAAGTGGATCTTGATCTTTCCCTAATTTTGGAACCTCAACATTTTTGTTCTCCATATTTTAATAGGCACAACTAAAAGGCACCTCAGGTAAACAATGGAGATGGATGGATTGGATACTAGTATACAATTATGGACGGGCTGCCGAGTGCCGACACAGAGGTAGCCACAGCCGTGAACTACCGCACTGTACTGTGTCTGCTGCTAATATATAGACTGGTTGATAAAGAGATAGTATACTCGTAACTAGTATGTATGTATAAAGAAAGAAAAAAAAACCACGGTTAGGTGGTATATACAATTATGGACGGGCTGCCGAGTGCCGACACAGAGGTAGCCACAGCCGTGAACTACCGCACTGTACACTGGTTGATAAAGAGATAGTAGTATACTCGTAACAACTAGTATGACACTATGACGACGGTATAAAGAATGAAAAAAAAACCACGGTTAGGTGGTATATATTATAATAATAATACAATTATGGATGGACGGACTGCCTGCCGACTGCCGACACAGAGGTAGCCACAGCCGTGAACTACCGCACTGTACACTGGTTGATAAAGAGATAGTAGTATACTCGTAACAACTAGTATGACACTATGACGACGGTATAAAGAATGAAAAAAAAACCACGGTTAGGTGGTATATATTATAATAATAATACAATTATGGATGGACGGACTGCCTGCCGACTGCCGACACAGAGGTAGCCACAGCCGTGAACTACCGCACTGTACACTGGTTGATAAAGAGATAGTAGTATACTCGTAACAATTAGGATGACACTATGACGGTATAAAGAATGAAAAAAAAACCACGGTTAGGTGGTAGGTATATAATAATAAATAATACAATTCTGGTCGGACGGACTGCCTGCCGTGTGCCGACACAGAGGTAGCCACAGCCGTGAACTACCGCACTGTACACTGGTTGATAAAGAGATAGTAGTATACTCGTAACAACTAGTATGACACTATGACGACGGTATAAAGAATGAAAAAAAAACCACGGTTAGGTGGTATATATTATAATAATAATACAATTATGGATGGACGGACTGCCTGCCGACTGCCGACACAGAGGTAGCCACAGCCGTGAACTACCGCACTGTACACTGGTTGATAAAGAGATAGTAGTATACTCGTAACAATTAGGATGACACTATGACGGTATAAAGAATGAAAAAAAAACCACGGTTAGGTGGTAGGTATATAATAATAAATAATACAATTCTGGTCGGACGGACTGCCTGCCGTGTGCCGACACAGAGGTAGCCACAGCCGTGAACTACCGCACTGTACACTGGTTGATAAAGAGATAGTAGTATACTCGTAACAATTAGGATGACACTATGACGGTATAAAGAATGAAAAAAAAACCACGGTTAGGTGGTAGGTATATAATAATAAATAATACAATTCTGGTCGGACGGACTGCCTGCCGTGTGCCGACACAGAGGTAGCCACAGCCGTGAACTACCGCACTGTACACTGGTTGATAAAGAGATAGTAGTATACTCGTAACAATTAGGATGACACTATGACGGTATAAAGAATGAAAAAAAAACCACGGTTAGGTGGTAGGTATATAATAATAAATAATACAATTCTGGTCGGACGGACTGCCTGCCGTGTGCCGACACAGAGGTAGCCACAGCCGTGAACTACCGCACTGTACACTGGTTGATAAAGAGATAGTAGTATACTCGTAACAATTAGGATGACACTATGACGGTATAAAGAATGAAAAAAAAACCACGGTTAGGTGGTAGGTATATAATAATAAATAATACAATTCTGGTCGGACGGACTGCCTGCCGTGTGCCGACACAGAGGTAGCCACAGCCGTGAACTACCGCACTGTACACTGGTTGATAAAGAGATAGTAGTATACTCGTAACAATTAGGATGACACTATGACGGTATAAAGAATGAAAAAAAAACCACGGTTAGGTGGTAGGTATATAATAATAAATAATACAATTCTGGTCGGACGGACTGCCTGCCGTGTGCCGACACAGAGGTAGCCACAGCCGTGAACTACCGCACTGTACACTGGTTGATAAAGAGATAGTAGTATACTCGTAACAATTAGGATGACACTATGACGGTATAAAGAATGAAAAAAAAACCACGGTTAGGTGGTAGGTATATAATAATAAATAATACAATTCTGGTCGGACGGACTGCCTGCCGTGTGCCGACACAGAGGTAGCCACAGCCGTGAACTACCGCACTGTACTGTGTCTGCTGCTAATATAGACTGGTTGATATTTAAAGAGATATTAGTAGTATACAACAATACTATACTGGTGGTCAGGCACTGGTCACCACTCCTGCAGCAAAAGTGTGCACTGTTAATTAATATAATTGTACTCCTGGCTCCTGCTAACAACCTGCAGTGCTCCCCAGTCTCCCCCACAATTAATTATAAGCTTTTAATTTATACATTGATGACTGTGCAGCACACTGGGCTGAGCTGAGTGCACACAGACTGAGTCACACTGTGTGACTGACTGTGCTGTGTATCGTTTTTTTTTTCAGGCAGAGAACGGATATAGCAGAGAGAAGTGAACGGATATATTATATTAAATAAAAGTTAACTAGCAACTGCACTGGTCACTGACTGTGGTAAACTAACTCTGTCTGCGACTCTGCACAATCTCTCTCTATCTAATCTATCTATCTCTATTCTAATGGAGAGGACGCCAGACACGTCCTCTCCCTATCAATCTCAATGCACGAGTGAAAATGGCGGCGACGCGCGGCTCCTTATATAGAATCCGAGTCTCGCGATAGAATCCGAGCCTCGCGAGAATCCGACAGCGTCATGATGACGTTCGGGCGCGCTCGGGTTAACCGAGCAAGGCGGGAAGATCCGAGTCGCTCGGACCCGTGGAAAAAAAAGTGAAGTTCGTGCGGGTTCGGATTCAAAGAAACCGAACCCGCTCATCTCTACCAGCCAGCTAAGTGTTTTTAGAGATTCCCATGGGACTTTCACTTGGTCTGCATGAGACTCTGCACGGGGATCCCGGTTACTCATGTCTGGAACTTGGATTCAGACTAGAAGTTGCAGGTTTGGTACCTTCGCAGATTCCTGAAAGTCATTTTGGAGGGAACTTTGTTCCCTCCCCAGACAAGTTGGCATCTTGGATGTTCCTAACACCACGGGTGGGCCAAGAGACAGAGAAGTGACCACTCCCTACTGTCCATAGGGGACAATGTAAAAGGTGATCATGCCTTGGGCATGCAAGGCACATGCACTGAACTTGATTGGGTAAAGACAACAGGGCGGGACTACCCCTTGTGGTATTGTGTATAGGAGTAAGATAAAAAGGAGGGTGTGAGCCCTGAGTGTATATACTTTTAAGGTTGAAATGCTGTAACATTGTGTATACTTATCCCCCTTAAGAATAGGGAGGAGTATTTTTTAAGACTATTCAAGCAATAAATATCTTGCCTTCAAGACAACTGCTTTTTCATCTTGCGACAAACAGGAATGTTACACACACAATCCCGTTGTCCGGCTGTTCTGGATTTTACCCAGCGCCTCCAAAATCCACCCTCTGCCAACTACCGAAGCAGGGCTTGGTCAGTGGTCTGTGACAAGTGGGCAATCACCAATGCCAGTCCAGAGGTGTGTCAGCAGTGTGATTATGCATACACAGCAGTAAGCAGTATTCAGGTGCCGGTGGTAGGACAAACACATAAAAAGCTAGGTGCTTAAAAGATAATTTTAAACTAGCTCTCTCTCTCCGGTGGTAGGAGTCTGAGCAGCAAAGCAGTTCCAGGGCAGTTGGTAAGACCAGGTGGTGGGAGCAAAATACATGCCCACTGTACAATGGGTGGAGTCAGTAACAGACTGTTACTGACGGAAAGAGAGGATCCCCTATAGGCCAGGTTCTGTCAGACCAAATACCAATCTGATCACTTGGTGCAAGCAGTGAGGTGCATCCGGTAACAGATATTGTTGGCATAGTGGTGGGATAATCCCAGATGGCTTTTCGGTCACCAGATTGGAAAAGCTGAGATACTCAGGAGAAGAGTAACTGCAGCGCAGGAGAATGTGCAAGAAGGCGGACTACTGTACAGCAGAATGTCCAAGGACGATCTTATAATGGTGTGTTAGAAAAGGATGTGGCGATCCCTTTCAATGTATCCAATAGTATCATGAGGGCGGTGCTTTGTGAGCTGGGAAACGTCGCACCAAACGGAGGTGGGCAGCACCCAAGAAGACATCCCAACAGTGGACCTTTGTCAGGACCTGGCAATATCTCCAAGTCCTGCCCCCTCTCACAGCAGCCATGTTTCACAACATTTCCCAGCAGGCAGTAATCCCTATGTACCGGAAGGTGGCGCTGGTACCCTAGTGGATCGGCTAGGAGAATTGAGAGAAAAGGCAATGGATAAAAGAACACATGATCAGCATCCAAATGTGGTGTGATGAGTGGGCACCACAGGCCATGGAACCCCGACAACCATTGCCAGCTGCTTTAACCAGATCGGGGCATATACAGTTTGCAGACAGTTATGGGGAAATTGATGGACATTTACAAGTTTTTAAAAGACTTGCAAACTCCATGATTTGCCTAAGCAGTAGTGGGTAAAACACCTAGAGGTAAAATTACTAGGATGGGAGTTTTTATTTTATTTTTTAGAACTGGTGATGTTGCCCATAGCAACCAATCAGATTCTATTTTTATCCTCTAGAAGCAGCTAGATAAATGTTAAATAGACTATGATTGGTTGCTATAAGCAACATCACCTGTTCTAAAAAAACTCCCACCTTAGTAAATTTACTCCCTAGGGTCCACACTGCATGGAGAGGCACTGGAGGCCTATCGATGAGTGGTCCTATGAGACCTAAAACCATATGTGATCACTTGGTGCAGGCAGTGAGGCGCATCCGGTCACAGCAAGGTAAAAAAAAAAAAAAAATCTAAGCCCTCCCCCCGCCCACAAATACTGTCTCTAGGATAAAAAGTTTGGTATCCGGTCTCTAGGTCGACAGTAATTAAGTCAACAGGGTTTCTAGGTAGACATGTTCTACGGCGACGGGTCAAAAGGTCGACATGAGTTTTTCACAATTTTTTTTGATCTTTTTCATATTTAACGATCCACGTGGACTACGATTGTGAATAGTAATCTGTGCCGAGCGCAGCAGTAGCGGAGTGAGGCACCTTGCCCATGCAAGGGGACACGGTGCACTAATTGGGGTTCCCGGTCACTGTATGGAGAAAACGGTAAAAAAAAAAAACTCATGTCGACCTTTTGACCTAGAATATGTCGACCTAGAAACTGTTGACCAATAGTGGTCGACCTAGAGACCGTCGACCCTCCATACCACATCCAAAAAGTTTTACCTCTTCAACGATTATGTTTTCTACTGAAGTACTGATGATGATAATGTTTAGTCACCACTGCCAGTATACCAGTAGTCTAGTAAAAAATAGGATTTCAATTACCTACCGGTAAATCCTTTTCTCGTAGTCCGTAGAGGATGCTGGGGTCCATATTAGTACCATGGGGTATAGACGGGTCCACCAGGAGCCATGGGCACTTTAAGACTTTAATAGTGTGGGCTGGCTCCTCCCTCTACGCCCCTCCTATCAGTCTAAAAACTGTGCCCGAGGAGACGGACAACTTCGAGAGAAGGACTTTGCACAGATGGTGGCGAGATTCACACCAGCTCACACATACAAGGCAAACCAAGCTAGCTAGCTTGAAAACTCAGCAACTGCTGAACAAGAATACTTAACCAAGTAACAAAACATTACTTAACCAAGAACAAAGCAGTACTGAACCAAGTAACCACTGCAGGATCACGAAGCGCTGGGCGGGTGCCCAGCATCCTCTACGGACTACGAGAAAAGGATTTACTGGTAGGTAATTAAAATCCTATTTTCTCTTACGTCCTAGAGGATGTAAGAGAAAATAGGTATTAGTACCATGGGGATGTACCAAAGCTCCCAGAACGGGAGGGAGAGCGCGGAGGCTCCTGCAGAACCGATTGACCAAACTTTTGGTCCTCAGTGGCCAAAGTCTCGAACTTGTAGAACTTAGCAAACGTGTTCGACCCAGACAAGTAGCCGCTCTGCAAAGTTGTAAAGCCGAGACACCCCGGGCAGCTGCCCAGGAAGATCCCACCTTACGAGTAGGGTGGGCCTGAACAGATTTGGGACACGGCAATCCTGCCGTAGAATATGCATGCTGGATAGTGACCCTGATCCAGCGAGAGATCGTCTGCTTAGATGCAGGACAACCAATTTTATTGGGATCATACAGGACAAACAGAGAGTCCGATTTTCTGTGACGAGCAGTACTCGAGTCTTCACATAGATTTTCAGAGCCCTTACAACATCCAAGGACTTTGACGAAATTGAGGAGTCAGTAGCAACTGGCACTACAATAGGTTGGTTGATATGAAAAGCCAACACAACCTTTGGAAGGAACTGCTGACGTGTCTGGAGCTCAGCTCTATCTTCACAGAAGATGAAGTAGGGGCTTTTACAAGACAAAGCCCCCAACACCGACACACATCTAGCAGAAGCTAAGGCCAACAAAGTGACAGCCTTCCACGTGGGAAACTTGAACTCAACCTCCTGTAGAGGCTCGAACCAATCTGATTGGAGGAACTGTAACACCACATTAAGATCCAAGGGAGGTTGGATGTGCAGAACACCTTTCAAGAAAATCTGAACCTCAGGGAGGGAAGCCAGGTGTTTCTGGAAGAAAATGGATAAGGCCAAAGAAGAGGAGAAGAGCCCAGGAAGAGGAGAAACCGTCCCAGTTGAAATTCCACCGTAGGAAACTTCTTGGATTCACACCAAGATACATACTTTATCCAAATGCGATGGTAATGTTTAGACGTTACTCCTTTCCTAGCCTGTATCAGAGTAGGAATAAATAGGAAAAATGACTGTATTGCGCTAAATTAGTCCAAGGTGCATATATAAATGAAATCACTCATTAATATGATTATCTATTATTTATTTCAATATTATCTATATATAAAAATCAATAAAAGCCTACATACAACTTTTCAGTGAGCTCACTTGAATTCTTAACTATACGTTATATACACTTGTGCACATGGATATCTCCTAAAAATACACTTTATTAAAATGTACCTTAGTACTATATTGAGAAGATCTCATATATTAACCTGCAATGCAGAATTTTAGATTAAATGAAGTGCTATCAATCAGCTCTATAAAGCTGATCTATTAATTAGAACACAGTCTCTTAAGTAAAACCACACGTGGGTAATCAGAAACAATGTCTCATAGTTCCAATGTTTGCTCAATTAGCATGAGAAAGCAGATTAACGTCCCAGTTTAATTTATCCGGACAGTACTGATGTATATTTCCACTATGCACAGCAGTAATTGATGGCAGTCTCTCACCCATTCTTTATCAGTTATATCTGAATGTCCCAGGGTGTAGTGAACTGGAGCCGCTTGTATACGGACGTATGCACCGGAGACTCCAACCGTCAGCTGTCTGCCCGCGTCTCCACTGATGGAGACTCGCCGACGGTTCAGATGTGTGGAGTCCCGCCTATTGTCCTTAGCTCCCCGCTCACCTGTGTTTAGCCACTGTGTCTGGTACTGCCGAACTTTGCTGGAGCCACTCGTACATGGACACTTGGTTGACCGCTTGTGCCGTCGGCTGGCTAGCCACGTCCTTAGTGAGGGAAATCTCAGCCGGCGGTCAGATGTATATCCGCATCAGCCGTCCTTAGCTCCCAGCATTAGAAACGGTTCCCGGTGTGGAATAGTCACTTGTAGAATGATCCGCGTACCAAGCCCTTCTTGGCCAGGCCAGAGCAATGAGGATCGCCTGAACTCTTGTTCTCTTTACGAGTATTAGAATTCTTGGAATGAGTGGCAGAGGAGGAAACACATACACTGACTAGAACACCCACGGAGTTACCAGGGCATCCACCACCACTGCTTGTGGGTCTCTTGACCTGGAACAGTACCTCCGAAGCTTCTTGTTGAGACGGGAGGCCATCATATCTATTTGAGGTACACCTCAAAGATTTGTCACCTCTGTGAACACCTCCAGATGGAGGCCCCACTCCTCTGGATGTAGATCGTGTCTGCTGAGGAAGTCCGCTTCCCAGTTGTCCACTCCAGGAATGAAGATTGCTGACAGCGCCAACGCGTGCCTTTCTGCCCAGAGGATTCTTTACCTCTGACATTGCAGCTCTGCTCTTCCTTCCGCCCTGTTGGTTTATGTAGGCCACCATCGTTACATTGTCTGACTGCACCTGAATGGGCCAATCTTGTAGAAGATGTGCCGCTTGTAAAAGACCGTTGTACACGGCCCTTAGTTTTCAGAATGTTGATTGGAAGAATGGATTCCAGACTTGACCACCTTTCTTGGAAGGTTTCCCCTTGGGTGACTGCGCCCCAACATGTGAGACTTGCATCCGTGGTTAGAAGGATCCAGTTCTGAATCCCGAACCTGCGGCCCTCTAGAAGGTGAGGCAATTGTAGCCACCAGAGGAGTGAAATCCTGGCTTTTGGCGACAGACGTATCCTCTGGTGCATATGAAGATGAGACCCCGACCACTTGAATGGACCGTGCATGAAATCTTCTGTACTGAAGAGCCTCGTAGGAGGCAACCATCTTCCCCAGAAGGCAAATGCACAGATGAACCGATACCCGGGTAGGTTTCAAGACATCCCGGACCATAGTTTGGATCACCAATGCTTTCACCACCGGTAGAAATACTCTCTGCACTTCCGTGTCGAGGATCATCTCCAGGAAAGACAATCTCCTTGTCGGCTCCAAATGTGACTTGGGAAGATTCAGGATTCATCCATGTTCCCTGAGCAGTCGAGTCATGAGAGCAATGGACTGCAACAATCTCTCCCTGGAAGATGCCTTTATCAGCAGATCGTCCAGATAAGGAATTATATTCACCCCCTGCCTGCGGAGGAGAATCATCATCTCTGCTATTACCTTGGTGAATACCCTCAGTGCTGTGGAGAGGCCGAACGGCAGTGCCTGGAACTGATAGTGACAGTCCACAGTGCAAATCTGAGATAAGCCTGGTGTGGCGGCCAAATCGGAATGTGGAGGTACGCATCCTTGATGTCTAAGGATACCAGAAACTCTCCCTCCTCCAGACCTGAGATCACCGCTCTCAGAGACTCCATTTTGAACTTGAATTCCCTCAGACAAGTGTTTAGCGACTTCAGGTTGACCGAACCATCCGGTTTCGGTACCACAAATAGGTTTGAATAGTAACCCTGGAACTGGAACAATTACATCTGACCTTTCCAATTTTTTAATGGCTTCCTGAAGGATAGCCCTTTCTGTCAGCAAAGCTGGCAAGCCTGATTTGAAGAACCTGTAGGGTGGGAGCTCTTGAAACTCCAGTTTGTACCCCTGGGACACAATATCCTGTACCCAGAGATCCAGACCGGACAACACCCAGATGTGACAAACGTCTGAGCCTCGCTCCCACCTGCCCGTTCTCCAGGCAGGGAGGTCCACCGTCATGCTGAGGATTTTAAGGACACAGAGGCAGGTTTCTGGTCTTGGGAACCTGCAGGTGCCGGTTTTTTGGATTTTGCTCGCCCACCTCTGAAGAAAGTGGTAGGAGTCTTGGACTTTTTAGAGGACATAGGAAAAGGTTTCTTCGTCTGAGAGGCTGAGGGAAGAAAGGTTGACTTACCAGCGGTTGCCGTGGAAATCCAGGCACCCGATGCTTCCCCAAATACAGCCTGACCTGTGAAGGGTAGGTTCTCCACAATTCTCCTGGATTCCGCATCTGCAGACCCCTGCGTGCTGAGACAGCCATGGACAATGTCCTTGCAGTCAGATTACCCAGGTCCTTCATGGCCTCCACCATGAAACCCGTCAAATCCTGTATGTTATGTAAAAACAATTCAATGTCACTTCTATCCATAGAATCTAAGTCCTCTAGTAATGTGCCTGACCACTTTACTATGGCTTTAGAAATCCATGCACAGGCAATAGTGGGCCTTAACGCCACTCCTGAAGCAGTGTATATGGATTTGAGCGTAGTTTTAATCTTGCGGTTTGCCAGTTCTTTCAATGCGGTAGACCCAGGGACAGGTAAAACCACCTTTTTAGACAGTCTAGATACAGAAGCGTCTACTATAGGTGGGTTTTCCCACTTTTTCCTATCATCCTCAGGTAAAGGAACAGCCACAAGAATCATCTTTGGGATCTGGAATTTTTTCTCTGGATTTTCCCAGGATTTTTCAAATAATGCGTTTAATTCATTAGACGCAGGGAAGGTCAGGGAGGCTTTCTTATTGTCTGTAAAGTAAGACTCCTCTACCTGTTCAGGTGGTTTGTCAGTAATGTGTAACACATCCCTAATAGCCTCAATCATGAGTTGCACCCCTCTTGCCAGGTGTTAAGTTCAAATTATTTCTAATAAATATTTAAAATGCCAGCATTAATATATGCTGTGGACGCAAGGCGCATCTTATTACCATATACGATAAAAGTGCGCTGTACATCGCAAACACTATATCCCTTAAGAGAAAACAAGCACTCGCACACATTGTATGAGTTCCAACGCTCAGAGATGTATATATTTGATATTAAAAGGATATGTATACAATATATCACATGTACAGTATATATCATTCAGTTATAATGTTACATTTACACAAGAAGCAGATAGTTACAAGAGAATCCACTACAGCCAGCATACATACGTTACCCTGTCCCTCAATGCAGAAGTTTTCTCCATCTTTGGATCTGCCTCAACAGCAGCTGCACAGAACTGCAAAAAACAGCAAACAGAACTTCTTGTGTGACTGCAATCACCTATATACTATGTATTTTTGGGAGAGTACATGTCTGGGACTGAGTGTTCTGTTATTGGTCCAGGGGAGGGAACTTTCTCATTCATGATGTGTCCTTGGTCAGTTCATATGCAAGCAATGTCCAATTTGATGATGTAATTACAGGGGTTAGCCACTGGTTCCTTTCCACATGAATGTCCTTTTTGTTCTCATTAGAATTTGTGGCTTCATATTCCTACATTTAATCATAGCTAATCGTTGCAATGTGCTACAATCGAACCATCAAATTAATCCACACATTTCCCTGATTATTTTGACACCAAACATGACAGGTTTATCTTGTTCCGTTCCATTAATACATATACATGATGTTATAACTCTTTTATATAATTTAATACATTATAATGTCTGGTGCTTGACATGTTTAATTTATGTGCTGTATGAAATATGTGTTAAATATATCTTTGTGAAACAGGGGATGTGGTCTTTTGAAAAGGACAAAAGACAAAAGTAACTATATGTCTTTCTCAGGGCACACTTGAAAAAATTTAAGATATGAAGATATTAAAATTTAACTTTTATTGAAATATACTTAAAAGGAAAGGAGCAGGCATTCATATATAGGTAAATGCATTGATGCTATGATTTTTCTTGGTTAAGTGAAAAAATATATTCCTTTGATTATCAGAATTGCCTGTTTTTCATAACAATGTGATTATG
The DNA here is from genome assembly GCF_028390025.1 of Pseudophryne corroboree. NCBI lineage: Eukaryota > Metazoa > Chordata > Amphibia > Anura > Myobatrachidae > Pseudophryne > Pseudophryne corroboree. The sequence goes on along the minus strand of NC_086444.1, from coordinate 609,671,270 downwards.
TTCGTGGGAATAGAGTCACTGCTTTGGGTTCAATGTAATATTGATTTGTCAGTAAAATCAATGAACTATACCTTGTCTGAAGATCACAGGATGAACTCTGTGCGAGAGAACAAAATACCTACGGTACCCAGTATTCCCTGGTGGTCTCCCATCCGAGTATTGACCAGGCCCTGCAGTGCATAGCTTCCAAGATCAGACGAGGTTGGGCATACCCAGTGCGGTCTGACCATAGGTAAGTATGTCTTCAAATCACAATAATTCAAGCACACTGGAACCTGCAGGATTTGGTATAATAAAGTACTTGAGACGGGTGTGTGCCTGAGTTTGTTCTATGAGGTGGCTAGAAGAAAAAAATGATGAATAGGCCCAGTCTCGAGACTTGTGTATGGTAATGTCAATTGGGACCAATATGTGTCTAAGTTGGTTCCAGAGAGGTAACAGGATACATGTTACTGAGTAGTATGTGTCTTGGAGATTATTAGTATAGGTCCGTGTGTACAGCAGGTGTATAAAGTGGAGCCAAGTCTACATGTTCTGACACTTCTGCTGTTCAGTCATCTGTCTCAACATCAAATGACTGAATGAGAGAGTGATCTGAGACAGACAATGGCTCAGAAGTAAGAGTAGAAGAGTACTTCTGCTGTCCCTATGAGGGGTGGCGCTCTGTTACCATAAGCATTGCAGAGCGTCACTGTTGTTTGTGGGATGAGAGAGTACCCCAGAATAAAGAGAAAATTGAAAATTGGATTCAGATCGTACTGTAGAGTGTGATATCCAAATCTGTACAAACTGTACCCTTATTCAATAATAGCGTATTGCTGTAGTTGAAATAATAATAATAATAATAATAATAATAATAATAATGAATATATTCCACTGACACAGACTGTATCTATAATACACAATACAGACACAACACAACCTGTGCCCCAATTTGTTCACAACTGTACAAAAATAGAATAGTAGGTCGAACACTGTTTCCAAATTGTGCAGAGATGCCACAGTTGTAATGATTACAGATGCACAATTATTCCATATGAGCCATAGGTATTATGAGCAGGTGCCCCAGTATTACAAAAAAATTGTATGTAATGCAGTGGTTCCCAAACTGTGTGCCGTGGCACCCTGGGGTGCCGCGGGACACTTGCAGGGGTGCCTCAGGTTGGTGGTCAAGGACCAATTCAAACTATTTATTGTAAATTTAATAGGCAAAACTAGTGCTGATGGCTTCCAGTTATAAAATATGTGGACAAACAGAAGCAAATCTTGTCCCTCACCACATAACTGACCCTAAGGATGACATATAAACATCATTTACTTAATCTAATATTTTTTTCTAAATTTCTCAATAAGAAACTTGTGGCCTAGGGGTGCCGTGAAAAAAAATCTGACACTCCAGGGTGCCTTGACTCACAAAAGTTTGGGAACCACTGATGTAATGGATGGAGTAACAAGCCTGGCACTTAATATAGGCAATAGTTATTGAGGCGCTATGACACATGAAGCAGCGAGCCCCAATTTGTTCACAGTTTGCACAAATGGCAAAGAGAATAAGAGGTCCAGCACTGTTCACAAATTGTGCAGAGATACTACAGTTGTAATAATTACAGATTCACAAATATTCCATATGAGCCATAGGTATTGTGAACAGGTGCCCCAGTTTAACAAAAAAAGGTAATAGAGGTTATATAGGTAATAGAAGTTCAAATTGATATCTGTGAGTCCCCTGTTTAAAAGTCCTTCAGATGCTATTTTGTAAGCTATATATAGTGTTACAATAACAACCATATTGGCAGCAGCTATCAAAAAGGTTAAATTATTCCATATGTGGTGCTTTCCACAGTGCCCCTGTTTGTTTATGGGCAGTGTGGAGGAATAGCTGTTGCTTGAAGGGTTAACCTGGGCGGTGGTATCAAACATGAAGGGGGGAGAGAGGATCACTTGCGGTGGGAGAGGTATATAAAGAAAGAATAAATGTAATTTCCCAGGACGTTGCCGGTGGTTACCTCACCAAGTGTGTGCTCCGCATTCTAATGCCTCCAATCTGGGTGGGCAGTGTGGATAGTCGTAGGGGGTCCCTTGTACCTGGAAGGATACCTCCCGCCAGGGAGAGGGGATGCTGAGCCAGGAGCTAGGCACCAATGTCTGCGGTCCATGCGACCAGAAGTTCGGACACCGGAACCGGAAGTGATGCGCATTTCACTCTGGGAGCTTGATCACCTGTGGCGTGTCTGTGTGAGTGTGCACGCTGCGTGTACGCTCACGCACAGCGACCCGTCTGATTGGAGTTTGTATGTTTTCTGTATGTAATATTTTTGACTTCGACACAGGGAAGCCTCACCCGCCCACATATCCGCATTACCGTCTGCCGTGTCAGAGTCAGTGTCCGTGTCGACCTGCATAATCTGAGCAAGCGCACGCTTCTTTGGGCATACACCAGGGGATTTTGAGGCAGTGGGGACAGAACCTGACAAAACCTCCACAGATTGTTTTAAAACCTGTGATTCAGTTTCATAATGCACAAGTCTAGTAGATATCTGGGATATCATTCCCTTAATAGAAGCCACCCACTGGGGCTCAGATTCAGAAGGCTGAGACAAAACATTACATTCCTGCGTACATGGAATGGATTCTCCTGGAGAAGATACATATTCTGCCGCACAAGACAAGGGAGTCCCTGAGCATGGTTATGTGAAAAATTAGCACACACACACACACACACACACACACACACACACACACACACACACACACACACACACACACTAACGATCATCACCCTCAGGAGCTCAGTGTCCTGTCAGCAGAGATAGTGGCCTTTAACCTCAGAGGGTTGGACACTACTCCTCCCCCTAAGTCCCACGAAGCAGGGTGGCTGTTGCCAGCAGCCTCCCTGTGCCTAAATAGTCTTAAAAATAAAATAAAACCAAAGAAGCTCTACAGAGCTACCCTAGCTGTGACTGGCTCCTCCGGGCACATTTTCTAAACTGAGTCTGGTAGGAGGGGCATAGAGGGAGGAGCCAGCCCACACTATTAAACTCTTAAAGTGTCCATGGCTCCCAAGGGACCCGTCTATACCCCATGGTACTAATGTGTACCCCAGCATCCTCTACGGAATACGAGAAAATAATTTACCGGTAGGTAATTAAAATCCTATTTTTAGTCCGTAGAGGATGCTGGGCTCCCGCCCAGCGCTTCGTGATCCTGCAGGGGTTACTTGGTTCAGTACTGCTTTGTTCTTGGTTAAGTACTGTTTTGTTACTTGGTTAAGTATTCTTGTTCAGCAGTTGCTGAGTTTTCAAGCTGGTTAGCTTGGTTTGCCTTGTATGTGTGAGCTGGTGTGAATCTCGCCACTATCTATGTAAAGTCCTTCTCTCTAAGTTGTCCGTCTCCTCGGACACAGTTTCTAGACTGGTAAGAGGGGCATAGAGGGAGGAGCCAGCCCACACTATTAAAGTCACACACACACACACACACACACACACACACACACACACACACACACACACACACACACACACACACACACACACACAAAAATGTCAGACACAGTTTCCCCCCCCCCCCCCCCAAGTACCTTTAGAGGAACACAGAGCTTTTAGCCAGCACACACAGTGCCCCAGTAGACAGTTATAAAATAACTGCCTGGGCTGACTGTGTACCCTTAATAGAACTACACAGTTAATATACAGCCCCCCCCCCCCCCCCTTCTACCACCCCCTGGTACCGCACAGGATATCTGGAGTCGTGGAGGATCAGCGCTCCCTGTCAGCTTCTCAGCGTGTGGATCTGCAGGGAGAAAATGGCGCAGGTGAGCTGCTAGGTCCGCTCTGAGGAGAAGCTCCGCCCCCCTGAACATGGCGCGTCTTCCCGCATATTTCAAATATTTATACTGGCCTGAGGTAATAGTGCTAGCAGTGTAACCAAAGCCCCTGATAACCATAGTGACCAGTTGAAAGGGTATCGCACTGGCCCAGGGCGCCCCTCACAGCGCCGCATCTGTACCGCACAGCCTTCCGGAGCGCAGTGTCAGTACTGCGCTCCTAACACTGTAGACACCATACACACCGGCTCCCCGCTTGTTGGGTCACCAGAGACACACTCACCACTGTGATCTTCTGGCTCTGTTAGGGGGTGGCGGCATGCTGCGGGAGTGAGCGGTCGCCTCGGGGGCTAACGATCATCACTCTCAGGAGCTCAGTGTCCTGTCAGCGGAGAAAGTGGCCATTAACCTCAGAGGGTTGGACACTACTCCCCCCCCTAAGTCCCACGAAGCAGGGAGGCTGTTGCCAGCGGCCTCCCTGTGCCTAAACAGTCTTAAAAAAACAAAAACAAAAAACAAAGAAGCTCTACAGAGCTACCCTAGCTGTGACTGGCTCCTCCAGGTACATTTTCTAAACTGAGTCTGGTAGGAGGGGCATAGAGGGAGGAGCCAGCCCACACTATTAAACTCTTAAAGTGTCCATGGCTCCCAAGGGACCCGTCTATACCCCATGGTACTAATGTGGACCCCAGCATCCTCTACGGAATACGAGAAAAGAATTTACCGGTAGGTAATTAAATCCTATTTTTAGTCCGTAGAAGATGCTGGGCGCCCGCCCAGCGCTTCGTGATCCTGCAGTGGTTACTTGGTTCAGTACTGCTTTGTTCTTGGTTAAGTACTGTTTTGTTACTTGGTTAAGTATTCTTGTTCAGCAGTTGCTGAGTTTTCAAGCTGGTTAGCTTGGTTTGCCTTGTATGTGTGAGCTGGTGTGAATCTCGCCACTATCTGTGTAAAGTCCTTCTCTCTAAGTTGTCCGTCTCCTCGGGCATAGTTTCTAGACTGTTAGGAGGGGCATAGAGGGAGGAGCCAGCCCACACTATTAAAGTCTTAAAGTGCCCATGGCTCCAGGAGGACCCGTGTATACCCCATGGTACTAATATGGACCCCAGCATCCTCTAGGACGTAAGAGAAAAGGAGATTTATGGTAAGACTTACTATTGTTAAATCTCTTTCTGCGAGGAACACTGGTTTCCACAGGGAATAACATTGGGGTGTAGAGTTGGACCTTGATCTGTGGCACTAACAGGCTATAGCTTTGACAGTTCCCAGGATGCACCACACCACCTCCTCTATAGCCCTGCCTCCAGGAACTGGAGCTCAGTTTTGTTAACCAGTCCAATGCAGTAGCAGGTAAGATAGACGGTAGATGTTAGTCACATAGAACCACATTCTCACGACAGGAGAAGGGACTAGCGGCTAATGCCATTCAAACCCAAAGAAACTAAGTGCGTCAGGGTGGGCGCCCTGTGGAAACCAGTGTACCTCGCAGAAAGAGATTTAACAATGGTATGTCTTACCATAAATCTCCTTTTCTGCAGTGGGGTACATTGGTATTCAACAGGGAATAACATCGGGGATGTCCTAAAGCAGTTCCTCATGGGAGGGGATGCACTCTAGCTGGCACAAGAACTCGGCATCCAAAGGAAGCATCCTGGGAGGCGGAAGTATCAAAGACATAGAACCTGATGAACGTGTTCACTGAGGACCACGTAGCTGCCTTGCACAATTGTTCTGGGGACGCGCCACGGCGAGCCGCCCAAGAAGGTCCAACAGACCGAGCAGAATGGGCCTTGATAGCAGCAGGAGCTGGGAGCCCAGCCTGCGCATAAGTTTGTGCAATCGCCATTCTAATCCATCTGGCCAAAGTTTGCTTATTCGCAGGCCAGCCACGTTTGTGAAAACCAAAAAGTACAAAAAGAGAATCTGACCTCCTAATAGAGGCAGTCCACTCCACATATATATGGAGAGCCCGTACCACATCCAAAGATCGCTCTTTGGAGGACAAACCAGGAGAAAGGCCGGAACCACAATCTCTTGGTTAAGGTGGAAAGATGACACCACCTTAGGTAGATAACCAGGGCGAGTTCTAAGAACTGCACGGTCATGGTGAAAAATCAGAAAGGGTGGACGACAGGACAAGGGTGGTCATTCTGAGTTGATCGCTCGCTAGCAGTTTTTAGCAGCCGTGCAAACGCTATGCCGCCGCCCACTGGGAGCGTATTTTAGCTTAGCAGAAGTGCGAACGAAAGGATCGCAGAGCGGCTACAAAAAAAAATTGTGCAGTTTCAGAGTAGCTCCAGACCTACTTGCGATTACTTTGATTTGACGTCACAAGCACGCCCTGCGTTCTCCCAGCCACGCCTGCGTTTTTCCTGGCACGCCTGCGTTTTTCTGAACACTCCCTGAAAACGGTCAGTTGACACACAGAAACGCCCACTTCATGTCAATCACTCTGCGGCGGACATTGCGTATGAAAAACCTAACTATAACTATAAATGAAAAGTATAACTACATCGGCTGTTGTGAAAGTACGTTGCGCGCGCATTGCACCGCATGCGCCGAAGTGCTGCTTTTTCACTTAATCGCTGCACTGTGAACATTTTTATCTAGCGATCAACTCGGATTGACCCCCGAGGTGCCTAGACCCGACACCCTCCTAGCAGAGGCAATAGCCAGCAGAAAAACTACCTTAAGCGTAAGGCATTTAAGGTCCACATACTCAAGAAGTTCAAATGGAGACTCTTGTAGGGCATTCAGAACAACAGACAGATCCCATGGAGCCATTGGAGGGACAAAGGCCCTCATTCCGAGTTGTTCGCTCGCTAGCTGCTTTTAGCAGCAGTGCAAACGCTAAGTCGCCGCCCTCTGGGAGTGTATCTTAGCTTAGCAGAAGTGCGACCGAAAGGATCGCAGCACTGCTACAAAAAAAGATTGTGCAGTTTCTGAGCAGCTCGAGACTTACTCCTAGCTTGCCCAGCCACGCCTGCGTTTTCCCAGGTACGCCCGCGTTTGTATCTGACACGCCTGTGTTTTTACACACACTCCCCGAAAACGGTCAGTTACCACCCAGAAACACCCATTTCCTGCCAATCACTCTGCGGCCAGCAGTGCGATTGAAAAGCGTCGCTAGACCTTGTGTGAAACTGCATCGGCTGTACGTCGCGCGTGTGCATTGAGCCGCATACGCATGCGCAGAAGTGGCGATTTTTAGCCTGATCTCTGCGCTGCGAACAACGGCAGCTAGCGATGAACTCGGAATGACCCCCATAGGGAGGCTGAATCCGTAAAACACCCTGAGTGAAAGTATGAACGTCAGGAAGAGACACAATATTCTTCTGAAACCACACAGACAAGGCAAATATATGAACCTTAAGGGAGGCCAAACGAAGGCCTAAATCCAGGACTTGTTGTAGAAAAGCCAGAATTCTGGCAGTTCTGAAAGCATATGCATCATAGTTCTTATTGGCACACCAGGTGAAGTAAGAATTCCAGACCCTGTAATAAATCTGAGCTGAAGCCGGTTTACGGGTTTTTAACATAGTTTGAATGACCTTTGGCCCTCAGGAGTGAAGCTTCAAGAGCCACGCCGTCAAAGCCGGTCTTGCCAGGTCCTGGTAGACACAGGGGCCCTGAACGAGGTCTGAGCATTGAGGAAGTAGAAGAGGACGCTCTACCGAGAGACCCTGCAGGTCTGAGAACCAACGCTGTCGGGGCCACGCTGGAGCGACCTGAAGTAGTATTCCTCCTTCTTGCTTGAACTTTCATATTACCCTGGGCAGAAGAGACACCGGAGGGAACATGTATGGTAGCCGAAAGTTCCATGGAATTGCCAGTGCGTCCATGAACGCTGCTTGAGGATCCCTTGTCCTTGCTCTAAAGACCGGAACCTTATGATTGTGTCAAGACGCCATCAGGTTTACATCTCCGGCGTGTACGTCCTGATGACTGAGGAAGTCTGCTTCCCAGTTGAGGACCCCTGGAATGAACACTGCCGATATGGCTGGCAGGTGGTGTTCTGCCCATTGAAGGATTTTTGACACTTCCATCATTGCCATGCGGCTTTGAGTGCCGCCTTGATGATTTATGTAAGCCACCGTGGTGGTGTTGTCTGACTGTACCTGAAAAGGCCTGTTCTGTACCAGAGGCAGGGCCATTGTCAAGGCATTGAACATGGCCCGCAATTCTAGAATATTTATCGGGAGGAGAGATTTCTCCCTGGTCCACCGACCCTGGAGAGAGTGTTGCTCCAACACCGTGCCCAAACCTTGCAGACTGGCGTCCATTGTCAGGAGGACCCAGTTGGAGATCCAGAAGGGACGGCCCCTGCTCAACTGTTGGTCCTGTAGCCACCAGCCCAGTGACATACGAACCTCCGGAGTCAAGGAGTTCATGTGAGACCTTATCCAATAAGGCAGGCCGTCCCACTTGGAAAGGATTAACCTCTGTAGAGGGCGGGAATGAAATTGAGCATACTCCACCATGTCGATAGCTGACACCATGAGGCCTAGTACTTGCATCGCCGAGTGTATCGACACTCTTGGGCGAGAGAGGAAGTATCTGATCCTGTCCTGAAGATTCAGGACCTTCTCCTTAGACCGGAACAAACGTTGGTTGTATGTGTTCAGTAATGCCTCCAGGTGCACCATGCTCTGAGCAGGGACCAGCGAGGATTTCTTCCAGATGATGAAGCACCCGTGGGCTTGTAGGAATTGGACTGTCAGTTCCAGATGACTGAGGAGAACCTCTGGGGAGATCGCCAGGATCAGCAAGTTGTCCAGATACAGCAGGATCCTGATGCCCTGACGGCGGAGAAGGGCTGTCATGCTTGCGATGACCTTGGTGAAGATCCGAGAAGCCGTGGTCAGTCCAAAAGGCAAGGCTTGGAATTGATAATGTAGGTTGCCAATAGCAAACCGCAGATATTGCTTATGCGACATGGCAATAGGTATGTGTAGGTAAGCATCCTGTATGTCCAGGGATACCATATAGTCCTTGGGTTACAAAGCCAGAACAATAGAGCGCAGAGTTTCCTTATGGAATTTGGAAAACCTCACGAATTTGTTCAAGGATTTGAGGTTGAGTATAGGCCGAGAGGATCCATTCGGTTTTGGAACTATAAACAGCGTGGAATAATAACCCTTGCCTCTCTGAGACAGAGGCACCGGCATCACTCCTGTGTCCAGGAGGGATTGTACAACCAAATGTAGAGTTTGTTCTTTTAACGGATCCGAAGGGATAACAGTAGAGATGAGCGCCTGAAATTTTTCGGGTTTTGTGTTTTGGTTTTGGGTTCGGTTCCGCGGCCGTGTTTTGGGTTCGAACGCGTTTTGGCAAAACCTCACCGAATTATTTTTGTCGGATTCGGGTGTGTTTTGGATTCGGGTGTTTTTTTCCAAAAACACTAAAAAACAGCTTAAATCATAGAATTTGGGGGTCATTTTGATCCCAAAGTATTATTAACCTCAAAAACCATAATTTACACTCATTTTCAGTCTATTCTGAATACCTCACACCTCACAATATTATTTTTAGTCCTAAAATTTGCACCGAGGTCGCTGTGTGAGTAAGATAAGCGACCCTAGTGGCCGACACAAACACCGGGCCCATCTAGGAGTGGCACTGCAGTGTCACGCAGGATGTCCCTTCCAAAAAACCCTCCCCAAACAGCACATGACGCAAAGAAAAAAAGAGGCGCAATGAGGTAGCTGTGTGAGTAAGATTAGCGACCCTAGTGGCCGACACAAACACCGGGCCCATCTAGGAGTGGCACTGCAGTGTCACGCAGGATGGCCCTTCCAAAAAACCCTCCCCAAACAGCACATGACGCAAAGAAAAAAAGAGGCGCAATGAGGTAGCTGACTGTGTGAGTAAGATTAGCGACCCTAGTGGCCGACACAAACACCGGGCACATCTAGGAGTGGCACTGCAGTGTCACGCAGGATGTCCCTTCCAAAAAACCCTCCCCAAACAGCACATGACGCAAAGAAAAAAAGAGGCGCAATGAGGTAGCTGTGTGAGTAAGATTAGCGACCCTAGTGGCCGACACAAACACCGGGCCCATCTAGGAGTGGCACTGCAGTGTCACGCAGGATGTCCCTTCCAAAAAACCCTCCCCAATCAGCACATGATGCAAAGAAAAAGAAAAGAAAAAAGAGGTGCAAGATGGAATTATCCTTGGGCCCTCCCACCCACCCTTATGTTGTATAAACAAAACAGGACATGCACACTTTAACCAACCCATCATTTCAGTGACAGGGTCTGCCACACGACTGTGACTGATATGACGGGTTGGTTTGGACCCCCCCCAAAAAAGAAGCAATTAATCTCTCCTTGCACAAACTGGCTCTACAGAGGCAAGATGTCCACCTCATCTTCACCCTCCGATATATCACCGTGTACATCCCCCTCCTCACAGATTATCAATTCGTCCCCACTGGAATCCACCATCTCAGCTCCCTGTGTACTTTGTGGAGGCAATTGCTGCTGGTCAATGTCTCCGCGGAGGAATTGATTATAATTCATTTTAATGAACATCATCTTCTCCACATTTTCTGGATGTAACCTCGTACGCCGATTGCTGACAAGGTGAGCGGCGGCACTAAACACTCTTTCGGAGTACACACTTGTGGGAGGGCAACTTAGGTAGAATAAAGCCAGTTTGTGCAAGGGCCTCCAAATTGCCTCTTTTTCCTGCCAGTATAAGTACGGACTGTGTGACGTGCCTACTTGGATGCGGTCACTCATATAATCCTCCACCATTCTATCAATGTTGAGAGAATCATATGCAGTGACAGTAGACGACATGTCCGTAATCGTTGTCAGGTCCTTCAGTCCGGACCAGATGTCAGCATCAGCAGTCGCTCCAGACTGCCCTGCATCACCGCCAGCGGGTGGGCTCGGAATTCTGAGCCTTTTCCTCGCACCCCCAGTTGCGGGAGAATGTGAAGGAGGAGATGTTGACAGGTCGCGTTCCGCTTGACTTGACAATTTTGTCACCAGCAGGTCTTTCAACCCCAGCAGACCTGTGTCTGCCGGAAAGAGAGATCCAAGGTAGGCTTTAAATCTAGGATCGAGCACGGTGGCCAAAATGTAGTGCTCTGATTTCAACAGATTGACCACCCGTGAATCCTTGTTAAGCGAATTAAGGGCTGCATCCACAAGTCCCACATGCCTAGCGGAATCGCTCCGTGTTAGCTCCTTCTTCAATGCCTCCAGCTTCTTCTGCAAAAGCCTGATGAGGGGAATGACCTGACTCAGGCTGGCAGTGTCTGAACTGACTTCACGTGTGGCAAGTTCAAAGGGCATCAGAACCTTGCACAACGTTGAAATCATTCTCCACTGCACTTGAGACAGGTGCATTCCATCTCCTATATCGTGCTCAATTGTATAGGCTTGAATGGCCTTTTGCTGCTCCTCCAACCTCTGAAGCATATAGAGGGTTGAATTCCACCTCGTTACCACTTCTTGCTTCAGATGATGGCAGGGCAGGTTCAGTAGTTTTTGGTGGTGCTCCAGTCTTCTGTACGTGGTGCCTGTACGCCGAAAGTGTCCCGCAATTCTTCTGGCCACCGACAGCATCTCTTGCACGCCCCTGCCGTTTTTTAAAAAATTCTGCACCACCAAATTCAAGGTATGTGCAAAACATGGGACGTGCTGGAATTTGCCCATATTTAATGCACACACAATATTGCTGGCGTTGTCCGATGCCACAAATCCACAGGAGAGTCCAATTGGGGTAAGCCATTCCGCGATGATCTTCCTCAGTTGCCGTAAGAGGTTTTCAGCTGTGTGCGTATTCTGGAAAGCGGTGATACAAAGCGTAGCCTGCCTAGGAAAGAGTTGGCGTTTGCGAGATGCTGCTACTGGTGCCGCCGCTGCTGTTCTTGCGGCGGGAGTCCATACATCTACCCAGTGGGCTGTCACAGTCATATAGTCCTGACCCTGCCCTGCTCCACTTGTCCACATGTCCGTGGTTAAGTGGACATTGGGTACAACTGCATTTTTTAGGACACTGGTGAGTCTTTTTCTGACGTCCGTGTACATTCTCGGTATCGCCTGCCTAGAGAAGTGGAACCTAGATGGTATTTGGTAACGGGGGCACACTGCCTCAATAAATTGTCTAGTTCCCTGTGAACTAACGGCGGATACCGGACGCACGTCTAACACCAACATAGTTGTCAAGGACTCAGTTATCCGCTTTGCAGTAGGATGACTGCTGTGATATTTCATCTTCCTCGCAAAGGACTGTTGAACAGTCAATTGCTTACTGGAAGTAGTACAAGTGGGCTTACGACTTCCCCTCTGGGATGACCATCGACTCCCAGCGGCAACAACAGCAGCGCCAGCAGCAGTAGGCGTTACACGCAAGGATGCATCGGAGGAATCCCAGGCAGGAGAGGACTCGTCAGACTTGCCAGTGACATGGCCTGCAGGACTATTGGCATTCCTGGGGAAGGAGGAAATTGACACTGAGGGAGTTGGTGGGGTGGTTTGCGTGAGCTTGGTTACAAGAGGAAGGGATTTACTGGTCAGTGGACTGCTTCCGCTGTCACCCAAAGTTTTTGAACTTGTCACTGACTTATTATGAATGCGCTGCAGGTGACGTATAAGGGAGGATGTTCCGAGGTGGTTAACGTCCTTACCCCTACTTATTACAGCTTGACAAAGGGAACACACGGCTTGACACCTGTTGTCCGCATTTCTGGTGAAATACCTCCACACCGAAGAGCTGATTTTTTTGGTATTTTCACCTGGCATGTCAACGGCCATATTCCTCCCACGGACAACAGGTGTCTCCCCGGGTGCCTGACTTAAACAAACCACCTCACCATCAGAATCCTTCTGGTCAATTTCCTCCCCAGCGCCAGCAACACCCATATCCTCCTCATCCTGGTGTACTTCAACACTGACATCTTCAATCTGACTATCAGGAACTGGACTGCGGGTGCTCCTTCCAGCACTTGCAGGGGGCATGCAAATAGTGGAAGGCGCATGCTCTTCACGTCCAGTGTTGGGAAGGTCAGGCATCGCAAACGACACAATTGGACTCTCCTTGTGGATTTGGGATTTCAAAGAACGCACAGTTCTTTGCGGTGCTTTTGCCAGCTTGAGTCTTTTCAGTTTTCTAGCGAGAGGCTGAGTGCTTCCATCCTCATGTGAAGCTGAACCACTAGCCATGAACATAGGCCAGGGCCTCAGCCGTTCCTTGCCACTCCGTGTGGTAAATGGCATATTGGCAAGTTTACGCTTCTCCTCCGACAATTTTATTTTAGGTTTTGGAGTCCTTTTTTTTCTGATATTTGGTGTTTTGGATTTGACATGCTCTGTACTATGACATTGGGCATCGGCCTTGGCAGACGACGTTGCTGGCATTTCATCGTCTCGGCCATGACTAGTGGCAGCAGCTTCAGCACGAGGTGGAAGTGGATCTTGATCTTTCCCTAATTTTGGAACCTCAACTTTTTTGTTCTCCATATTTTATAGGCAGAACTAAAAGGCACCTCAGGTAAACAATGGAGATGGATGGATTGGATACTAGTATACAATTATGGACGGACTGCCACGGTTAGGTGGTATAAAAAAACCACGGTTAGGTGGTATATATTGTAATACAATTATGGATGGACGGACTGCCTGCCGAGTGCCGACACAGAGGTAGCCACAGCCGTGAACTACCGCACTGTACACTGGTTGATAAAGAGATAGTAGTATACTCGTAACAACTAGTATGACTGACTATGACGGTATAAAGAATGAAAAAAAAACCACGGTTAGGTGGTATATATTGTAATACAATTATGGATGGACGGACTGCCTGCCGAGTTCCGACACAGAGGTAGCCACAGCCGTGAACTACCGCACTGTACACTGGTTGATAAAGAGATAGTAGTATACTCGTAACAACTAGTATGACACTATGACGGTATAAAGAATGAAAAAAAAACCACGGTTAGGTGGTATATATTATAATAATACAATTATGGATGGACGGACTGCCTGCCGAGTTCCGACACAGAGGTAGCCACAGCCGTGAACTACCGCACTGTACACTGGTTGATAAAGAGATAGTAGTATACTCGTAACAACTAGTATGACTGACTATGACGGTATAAAGAATGAAAAAAAAACCACGGTTAGGTGGTATATATTGTAATACAATTATGGATGGACGGACTGCCTGCCGAGTTCCGACACAGAGGTAGCCACAGCCGTGAACTACCGCACTGTACACTGGTTGATAAAGAGATAGTAGTATACTCGTAACAACTAGTATGACTGACTATGACGGTATAAAGAATGAAAAAAAAAAACACGGTTAGGTGGTATATATTGTAATACAATTATGGATGGACGGACTGCCTGCCGAGTTCCGACACAGAGGTAGCCACAGCCGTGAACTACCGCACTGTACACTGGTTGATAAAGAGATAGTAGTATACTCGTAACAACTAGTATGACTGACTATGACGGTATAAAGAATGAAAAAAAAACCACGGTTAGGTGGTATATATTATAATACAATTATGGATGGACGGACTGCCTGCCGACTGCCGACACAGAGGTAGCCACAGCCGTGAACTACCGCACTGTACACTGGTTGATAAAGAGATAGTAGTATACTCGTAACAACTAGTATGACACTATGACGGTATAAAGAATGAAAAAAAAACCACGGTTAGGTGGTATATATTATAATACAATTATGGATGGACGGACTGCCTGCCGAGTGCCGACACAGAGGTAGCCACAGCCGTGAACTACCGCACTGTACACTGGTTGATAAAGAGATAGTAGTATACTCGTAACAACTAGTATGACTGACTATGACGGTATAAAGAATGAAAAAAAAACCACGGTTAGGTGGTATATATTATAATACAATTATGGATGGACGGACTGCCTGCCGACTGCCGACACAGAGGTAGCCACAGCCGTGAACTACCGCACTGTACACTGGTTGATAAAGAGATAGTAGTATACTCGTAACAACTAGTATGACACTATGACGGTATAAAGAATGAAAAAAAAACCACGGTTAGGTGGTATATATTATAATACAATTATGGATGGACGGACTGCCTGCCGACTGCCGACACAGAGGTAGCCACAGCCGTGAACTACCGCACTGTACACTGGTTGATAAAGAGATAGTAGTATACTCGTAACAACTAGTATGACACTATGACGGTATAAAGAATGAAAAAAAAACCACGGTTAGGTGGTATATATTATAATAATACAATTATGGATGGACGGACTGCCTGCCGACTGCCGACACAGAGGTAGCCACAGCCGTGAACTACCGCACTGTACACTGGTTGATAAAGAGATAGTAGTATACTCGTAACAACTAGTATGACTATGACGACGGTATAAAGAAAGAAAAAAAAATACCACGGTTAGGTGGTATATAATTATACAATTATGGATGGACGGACTGCCTGCCGAGTGCCGACTGCCGACACAGAGGTAGCCACAGCCGTGAACTACCGCACTGTACTGTGTCTGCTGCTAATATAGACTGGTTGATAAAGAGATAGTATACAACAATATACTACTATACTGGTGGTCAGGCACTGGTCACCACTAGTCACACTGGCAGTGGCACTCCTGCAGCAAAAGTGTGCACTGTTTAATTTTAAATTAATATAATATTATGTACTCCTGGCTCCTGCTATAACAACCTGCAGTGCTCCCCAGTCTCCCCCACAATTATTATAAGCTTTTATACATTGATGTGCAGCACACTGGGCTGAGCTGAGTGCACACAGACTGAGTCACACTGTGTGACTGCTGTGTATCGTTTTTTTCAGGCAGAGAACGGATATAGCAGAGAACGGATATATTAAATAAAAGTTAACTTAACAACAACTGCACTGGTCACTGTGGTAAACTCTGTCTGCACAATCTCTCTCTCTCTCTCTCTCTTCTAATCTATTCTAATGGAGAGGACGCCAGCCACGTCCTCTCCCTATCAATCTCAATGCACGTGTGAAAATGGCGGCGACGCGCGGCTCCTTATATAGAATCCGAGTCTCGCGAGAATCCGACAGCGTCATGATGACGTTCGGGCGCGCTCGGGTTAACCGAGCAAGGCGGGAAGATCCGAGTCGCTCGGACCCGTGAAAAAAAAAGTGAAGTTCGTGCGGGTTCGGATTCAAAGAAACCGAACCCGCTCATCTCTAGATAACAGTTGAGCAAAACTGGCAAGGGGGACATCTCGTGAAGAGATCGCGTACCCGTGAGAGACAACTTCCTGCACCCAGGTGTCTGAAGTGGTCTTTAACCATACCTGGGCGAACCGTAGAAGTCGGCCTCCCACCCTGGGTCCCCTGGGAGGCCTGCCCCGTCATGCAGCAGGCTTGTCTGGTTTGGAAGCAGGCTGACCGCTGCCCCAAGATCATTTAGGTTTGGGCTTAGAGGTTTTGGAAGTGCAAGCCTGTCTCGGATACGCCTGACCCTTTGCTTTACCTAGAGGTCGAAAGGAATGAAAAGTGGTACTCTTAGCCTTCTTAGCCGAAGGGTTAGTACTTGGGAGAAATGCAGTCTTGACTGACGTAGTATAGACGTAGGCCAGGACAGACGTAGTAGATGCCTTGGCCACCATGACACCTGTATCAGAGGCTGCCTCCTGAATATAGTGGGAGGCTGTGGTAATATACGACAGATATCGTCTGGCAGTGTCAGAAAAATTGAGAGGTAACTCATCCTCAATTGCTTGAACCCATGCTTCAATTCCTTTTGCAGCCCAAGAGGCTGCCATATTGGGTCTATGCACAGCACCTGTAAAAGTGTAAATAGACTTCAAGCATCCCTCCACATGCTTATCCATCGGTTCCTTCAGAGAGGTGATGGTGGTGACAGGCAGAGTAGATGACACCACAAGTTGGGCGACATGAGAGTCAAGTGGCGGTGGAGTTTCCCACTTGTTACTCAACTCCGCAGGTAAAGGATAACAAGCTAGCATCTTTTTAGACAGGGAAAATTTCTTTCCTGGAGAAGACCAGGATTCCTGATGTACATCAATTAAAAGGTCAAAATGTGGTAAAATTACTTTAGCAACCTTCTGATGTTTGAACGTGTCATGTTTCTTAGACGTAGCAGGAGGTTCAATGTCATCATCAATCTGGAGAATCAGCTTGATAGCCTCCACAAGGTCAGGAACATCAATCTGGGATGTAGATTCTTCATCAGAAGCAACTGTATCAGTGACTGACGGATCAGACGGATATAGTGATAGCAATATGTGTGATACATAGAATAGACACAGGTACAATGCAGAAGTTATTACATATAAGCAATAAAACAAAGTCTACATATAAATATGTATGTATACAGATATAACAATGCACAGTAAACACTGGATATCACAGAATACTTGTACTAAATATTCATATAGCAGCATAGGCAGATCCAGGGGGAGGGGGCACTCGGGCCCGTACCCCCCCCCCCCCCCCCCCCCGGTCGTTTCTGACTTCATTTTTTTTTCAAAAGGAGAACAGCAGCAGCACTACTGCTATTTCCGTCAGTCAGATTTGATAAAAGAGCCGGCAGGCACTAGGACCCGCCGCTGCTCTAACAGCAAGTCCGTGTGGTAACCAATGGGGATGCAGGAGCTGCAGCTCCAGCGTCCCCCTGCTCACACTGCAACCTACCTCCACCACTGTCCAGCCCAGGCGCGGGGTTCAAATGCTAGCATCGAGTAAGACTGTTACTTATGACGGCGCAGAAGGCTTCATTAGCCCTCACTGCACCGCACAGTTTCCCAGCACTTCCTCCTCCACTTCCTTTACCACCATGCTAGGTGCAGTCAAACTCAGCTCAGCTTTGAGAAGGCGGCCCGTGTGATTGTGACAGGGCTGTCCTACAGATGTCTTATGCTGCTTGTTGGAGATCCAGCTGGCTGCTTCTGCTAATCAAAGATGGGGAGTTCGTGTCCTGCAGTAGTCTCACTGCAGTGCCCAAAACAGGGTATGCTGCACCTGCCACCACCAACTAAAACCTATAATAATTATATTGTGCTGGGGTGCCTTCTAGGCTCCCATAACTAATGGAACAGGTTACCAACGTTTCAAGGCCCAATCAGCCTTTTCATCAGGGTGAAACATTGGCAATAAACCAGGATGCGCTCCTACAGCCAATCATTACCTGATGGCGTATTCTGTGAGGCCACGCCCCCTGTGATACCACTCCTCTTATCTGGGAGCACGCATGCCTTAGGTGCATGTAAATATAACTATTACCGTTCCCCTATCATGGTGCCCCCCTTTCATTTTCTTCTGGATCCTTCCCTGTATAGCAGTACACTTGTTCTTAACTAACACTGTCTAAAATGACATGTAGAATACTTAAGTGTCCTGTAAAAACACAGCGTTGATGAAGCAGGTGGCTTTACAGAGGAGACAGTGCCCAGCAGTCCCAGGAGATCAGTCCAGCTAGAAGTGAAGATGGCGCCAAAATCTCAGTCAGGGAGGGAGAGTGAACTGCAGCTCCAGGGAGGGAACACCAGCAGTAGATGGTGCCTGGAGCTGGGGGAGGTGCTACAGGTCAGCGCCTTATCCCCTATGCTGGACTTCACCACCGGTTACTATGGAGCCTTTAGCAAACGGATTTTAGTAAATCTGACCTGTTCTCCTTGCCCTGGTGGATATAGTGGGGTCCCTGCACCTGGGGGACCCTCTTACCTCCTCCCTGAAGTGTGCCCACGTGATGCAGGAGAGCAGCAGCGGTGATGTGGGCCTGATGAACGGAGGGCCTGCGCTGCAAGTACCCGGGAACCAGGCCGCGGGAGTATGCAGTGCCGCTGAGGGAGGTGATGATGAAGCCGCAGCACAGAATGTCAGTATGACATAAACAGCATCCAATGCCTGTGCTTCGGCCCTTGGAGTCTTTTTTCTTCTTAAAAGCTCTTATCAGGGCTGCCTAGCGCAACCCCCCCTGTTAGTGACTTGCAGTGCAGGCACCAACTTACAAACTGAGCTTCAGTGACTGGAGGCGGGGCTATAGAGGAGGCAGTGCAGTGCATCCTGGGAATAGTCAAAGCTTTAGCCTGTTGGTGCCTCGGATCAAGATCCAACTACACACGCCAATGTTATTCCCTGTGGAATACCAGTGTACCCCGCTGCAGAATTGAGAAGTAACCTGATGTGTTGCGTAATACCACTTTGAAGTTATAGTCAATTGTTTTTATTTGAATAAAAAGTCAATAAAAATTATAAATTTGCACACAATACTGTAATCTATGGGTGGAATTCAATTGTTTGAAAAGTTGGTTGGGTGTCTGTTTTTTTCCTGTCTATTAGATAGGAAAATACAGACACCCAACTGACTTTTCAAACAATTGAATTCTCCCCTATATGTCATTTCCTTTTACAACTTAAGTCATTACAAAAAGGAATGGAGATAATAAGAATTTACTCACCGGTAATTCTATTTCTCGCAGTCCGTAGTGGATGCTGGGAACTCCGTAAGGACCATGGGGAATAGACGGGCTCCGCAGGAGACTGGGCACTCTAAAAGAAAGATTTAGTACTACTGGTGTGCACTGGCTCCTCCCTCTATGCCCCTCCTCCAGACCTCAGTTAGGGAAACTGTGCCCGGAAGAGCTGACACAACAAGGAAAGGATTTGGAATCCAGGGTAAGACTCATACCAGCCACACCAATCACACTGTACAACTTGTGATAACCATACCCAGTTAACAGTATGAACAACAACTGAGCCTCCTTTTACGGATGGCTCATAACAATAACCCTTTAGTGAAGCAATAACTATATACATGTATTGCAGAGAGTCCGCACTTGGGACGGGCGCCCAGCATCCACTACGGACTACGAGAAATAGAATTACCGGTGAGTAAATTCTTATTTTCTCTGACGTCCTAGTGGATGCTGGGAACTCCGTAAGGACCATGGGGATTATACCAAAGCTCCCAAACGGGCGGGAGAGTGCGGATGACTCTGCAGCACCGAATGAGCAAACTCAAGGTCCTCCTCAGCCAGGGTATCAAACTTGTAGAATTTAGCAAATGTGTTTGAACCCGACCAAGTAGCAGCTCAGCAAAGCTGTAAAGCCGAGACCCGTCGGGCAGCCGCCCAAGAAGAGCCTACCTTCCTTGTGGAATAGGCTTTCACTGATTTAGGATACGGCAGTCCAGCCGCAGAATGTGCCGGTTGAATCGTGCAACAGATCCAGCGAGCAATAGTTTGCTTTGAAGCAGGAGCACCCAGCTTGTTGGGTGCATGCAGGATAAATAGCGAGTCAGTTTTCCTGACTCCAGCCGTCCTGGAAACATAAATTTTCAAAGCCCGGACTACGTCCAGCAACTTGGAATCCTCCAAGTCCCGAGTAGCCGCAGGCACCACAATAGGTTGGTTCAAATGAAACGCTGATACCACCTTTGGGAGAAATTGGGGACAAGTCCTCAATTCTGCCCTGTCCATATGGAAGATCAGATACGGGCTTTTACATGACAAAGCCGCCAATTCTGACACACGCCTAGCTGAAGCTAAGGCCAACAGCATGACCACCTTCCACGTGAGATACTTTAGCTCCACGGTCCTAAGTGGCTCAAACCAGTGTGATTTCAGGAAATCCAACACAACGTTAAGACCCCAAGGTGCCACTGGAGGCACAAAAGGGGGCTGAATATGCAGCAAACGTCTGAACTTCAGGCAGTGAAGCCAGTTCTTTTTGAAAGAAAATAGATAGGGCCGAAATCTGGACCTTTATGGACCCCAATTTTAGGCCCATAGTCACCCCTGACTGTATGAAGTGCAGAAATCGACCCAGCTGGAATTCCTCTGTTGGGGCCTTCCTGGCCTCACACCAAGCGACATATTTCCGCCATATGCGGTGATAATGCTTTGCTGTCACATCCTTCCTAGCTTTTATCAGCGTAGGAATCACTTCATCTGGAATGCCCTTTTCCGTTAGGATCCGGCATTCAACCGCCATGACGTCAAACGCAGCCGCGGTAAGTCTTGGAACAGACAGGGCCCCTGCTGTAACAGGTCCTGTCTGAGAGGCAGAGGCCATGGGTCTTCTGAGATCATTTCTTGTAGTTCTGGGTACCAAGTTCTTCTTGGCCAATCCGGAACGATGAGTATAGTTCTTACTCCTCTCTTTCTTACTATCCTCAGTACCTTGGGTATGAGAGGAACACATAAACCGACTGGTACACCCACGGTGTCACTAGTGCGTCCACAGCTATCGCCTGAGGGTCCCTTGACCTGGCGCAATATATATATTTTTTTTTTAGCTTTTTGTTGAGGCGGGACGCCATCATGTCCACCCTTGGCAGTTCCCAGCGATTTACAATCTGTGTGAAGACTTCTTGATGAAGTCCCCACTCTCCCGGGTGGAGGTTGTGCCTGCTGAGGAAGTCTGCCAGTTGTCCACTCCCGGAATGAACACTGCTGACAGTGCTAGCACGTGATTCTCCGCCCATCGAAGAATCCTTGTGGCTTCTGCCATTGCCATCCTGCTTCTCGTGCCGCCCTGGCGGTTTTGTAAATGGCCCTTAGTTCCAGTATATTTATGTGTAGTGAAGTCTCCAGACTTGACCACTGTCCTTGGAAGTTTCTTCCCTGAGTGACTGCCCCCCATCCTCGGAGGCTTGTATCCGTGGTCACCAGGACCCAGTTCTGTATGCCGAACCTGCGGCCCTCGAGAAGATGAGCACTCTGCAGCCACCACAGCAGAGACACCCTGGCCCTTGGGGACAGGGTGATCAACCGATGCATCTGAAGATGCGATCCGGACCATTTGTCCAACAGATCCCACTGAAAGATCCTTTGCTGGAACCTGCCGAAGGGAATTGCTTCGTAAGAAGCCACCATCTTTCCCAGGACTCGCGTGCAGTGATGCACCGACACCTGTTTTGGTTTCAGGAGGTCCCTGACCAGAGATGACAATTCCTGGGCCTTCTCCACCGGGAGAAACACCTTCTTCTGTTCTGTGTCCAGAATCATGCCCAGGAAAAGCAGACGCGTCGCAGGAATCAGCTGCGACTTTGGGATATTCAGAATCCAGCCGTGCTGTTGCAACACTTCCTGAGAGAGTGCTACGCTGATCAACAACTGCTCTCTGGACCTCGCCTTTATGAGGAGATCATCCAAGTACGGGATAATTATAACTCCCTTCTTCCGAAGGAGTATCATCATTTCGGCCATTACCTTGGTAAATATTCTCGGTGCCGTGGAGAGACCAAACGGCAACGTCTGGAATTGGTAATGACAGTCCTGTACCACAAACCTGAGGTATTCCTGGTGAGGTGGGTAAATGGGGACATGCAAGTAAGCATCCTTGATGTCCAGCGACACCATAAAATCCCCCTCTTCCAGGCTTGCAATAACCGCCCTGAGCGATTCCATTTTGAACTTGAACTTCTTTATATAAGTGTTCAAGGATTTTAAATTCAGAATGGGTCTCACCGAACCGTCCGGTTTCGGTACCACAAACATTGTGGAATAGTAACCCCTGCCCTGTTGAAGGAGGGGGACCTTGATTATCACCTGCTGGAGGTACAGCTTGTGAATTGCCGCCAGTACTACCTCCCTTTCCCTGGGAGCAGCTGGCAAGGCTGATTTGAGGTAACGGCGAGGGGGAGTCGCCTCGAACTCCAGCTTGTATCCCTGAGATACAATTTGTACAGCCCAGAGATCCACTTGTGAGCGAACCCACTGGTTGCCGAAGTTTCGGAGATGCGCCCCCACCGCACCTGGCTCCGCCTGTGGAGCCCCAACGTCATGCGGTGGACTTAGTGTAAGCAGGGGAGGATTTTTGTTCCTGGGAACTGGCTGCCTGGTGCAGCTTCTTTCCTCTACCCTTGCCTCTGGCCAGAAAGGATGCTCCTCTGACCCGCTTGCCTTTCTGAGGCCGAAAGGACTGCACTTGATAATATGGCGCTTTCTTAGGCTGTAAGGGAACCTGAGGTAAAAAAGTCGACTTCCCAGCAGTTGCTGTGGATACGAGGTCCGAGAGACCGTCCCCAAACAATTCCTCACCCTTATAAGGCAAAACCTCCATGTGTTTTTTAGAATCAGCATCACCTGTCCACTGCCGAGTCTATAATACTCTCCTGGCAGAAATGGACATTGCATTAATTCTAGATGCCAGCAGGCAAATGTCCCTCTGGGCATCCCGCATATATAAGACGACGTCTTTTATATGTTCGATGGTTAGCAAAACAGTATCCCTGTCGAGGGAATCAATGTTGTCTGACAGGGTATCAGTCCATGCTGCTGCAGCACTACACATCCAGGCTGAAGCAATAGCAGGTCTCAGTAGAGTACCAGAGTGTGTATACACAGACTTCAGGATAGCTTCCTGCTTTCTATCCGCAGGCTCCTTTAGGGCGGCCGGATCCTGAGACGGCAGTGCCACCCTTTTAGATAAGCGTGTTAGCGCCTTGTCCACCCTAGGGGATGTTTCCCAACGTAACCTATCCGTTGGCGGGAAAGGGTACGCCATCAGTAACCTCTTAGAAATCACTAGTTTCTTATCAGGGGAACTCCACGCTTCTTCACACAAATCATTTAATTCATCAGATGGGGGAAAAGTCACTGGCTGCTTTTTCTCCCCAAACATAATACCCCTCTTGGTGGTAACCGGGTTAATATCAGAAATGTGCAATACATCTTTCATTGCAGTAATCATGCATCGGATGGCTTTTGTAGACTGTACATTTGTCTCATCCTCATCTACACTGGAGTCAGACTCCGTGTCGACATCTGTGTCTACCATCTGAGCTAGCGGGCGTTTATGAGCCCCTGACGGCTTCTGAGTCGCCTGGGCAGGCGCGGGCTGAGACCCTGGCTGTCCCAAGGCTGCTGCATCATCGAACCTTTTATGTAAGGAGTTGACACTGTCGGTTAAGACCTTCCACATATCCATCCAATCAGGTGTCGGCCCCGTTGGGGGCGACACCACACTTATCTGCCCCTGCTCCGCCTCCACGTAACCCTCCTCATCAAACATGTCGACACAGCCGTACCGACACACCGCACACACACAGGGAATGCTCAGACTGAGGACAGGACCCCACAAAGTCCTTTGGGGAGACAGAGAGAGAGTATGCCAGCACACACCACAGTGCTATATAACACAGGGATTTACCCTATAAAAAGTGATTTACCCAATAGCTGCTTAAATATCTTATTTGCGCCTAAATTTATGTGCCTCCCCTCTCTTTTTTACCCTTCTTGTATCAGGATACTGCAGGGGAGAGCCTGGGGAGCTGCTTCCAGCGGAGCTGTGAAGGGAAAATGGCGCTGGTGTGCTGAGGAAGAAGGCCCCGCCCCCTCAGCGGCGGGCTTCTGTCCCGCGTTTTATGTAACTTAATGGCGTTTTTTTTTTACACATATACAGTTTTCAGACTGTATTATGTGTATTTAAAGTGCCAAAAGGTATTATAATTGCTAATAGACAACAGTTATTTGTTGAATACACCGTTGGCACTCCCACTATAAGAATAAAAAAGTTACGTGAAAATCTTGATGAATAGTCCCAAAATGAATCCTATGTTTCACATGGAAAATTCTTTTTTTTCTTGATGCCAATTCTTCTCCCAAAATTAATTCGAAATTTTTTCCTTATGTAGAGGTATTCATCATAGAAAGAAGAAAAAGCACATATAGTGTAGTAATTCAAAATAAAAGTCGATTTATTAAATTAAAATTCATGAGATACTCGTATCCAATAAAAGTGACAAATTCACTATGTAGTAAAATTGGAACCGTACCGTGTCAGGCTCCCAGCATGGAGCAATGAGAAGAGCAAAATTGGAAGGTTACGGAATTCCTCCCTCCTCCCCTCATGCAAAACACCGGCCGCAGGACCTGGTAGGGTTCTCCTGGTACTCTAGATGCAGGTAGATGGATCATTCAGTGCCGCCAATGCGTTTCGAGTTGTATCTAACTCTTCCTCAGGGCAGAATGATCCATACCTGCACACATCCTCTTTTTATACTGCATTTGACCCGGAAGTGGAAACGTGCTTCCTGTTGGTTACTTGTTCAGAAGGTCATTAAATTATTGTCCTGGCATATTCCTTCATTTCTTAATATTTATAGCACTGGAAATATAATGCCTATATTGTAAAATGATGTGAAATAAACAAAACAATAATGTTAAATGCTAAACTGCTTCCTGTGTGATATCATTTTCGGCCATGTATTATTCCTATGAAAGCAATACAAGATTGCTCCATACATCACTAAATTATAATTGCTGCCCAGGGCGCCCCCCCCGCCCCAGCGCCCTGCACCCTACAGTGACCGGAGTGTGTGGTGTGCTGTGGGAGCAATAGCGCACAGCTGCGGTGCTGTGTGCTACCTTAATGAAGACAGGAGTCTTCTGCCGCCGATTTCATCGCTTCTCTTCTGTCTTCTGGCTCTACAAGGGGGACGGCGGCGCGGCTCCGGGAACGGACGATCGAGGTCAGGCCCTATGTTCGAACCCTCTGGAGCTAATGGTGTCCAGTAGCCTAAGAAGCACAAGCTAGCTGCAAGCAGGTAGGTTTGCTTCTCTCCCCTCAGTCCCACGTAGCAGTGAGTCTGTTGCCAGCAGATCTCACTGAAAATAAAAAAACCTAACAAATACTTTCTTTCTAGCAAGCTCGGGAGAGCCCACTAGGAGCACCCAGCTCTGGCCGGGCACAGATTCTAACTGAGGTCTGGAGGAGGGGCATAGAGGGAGGAGCCAGTGCACACCAGATAGTACCTAATCTTTCTTTTAGAGTGCCCAGTCTCCTGCGGAGCCCATCTATTCCCCATGGTCCTTACGGAGTTCCCAGCATCCACTAGGACATCAGAGAAATAATGTTATGTACATTTAGTTATTGCCCTTCATCTAACCAATTTATTAAAGCTGTATGTACTGAAGCAGGCCACACCATAACTCTATATACAACACGTAGTAACTGACCAGTGGCCCATTTACATCCCAAACCTACCCTCCATTTTTTGCTCAGTTATTTATTTAAGCATGTCGATTTGTTCCATACAGGCAGTTATTTATAAATTGTTTTAAATATTCTTTCTGTACATAATTATGCATACACAGCAAGATGCCCTGTTTATGATGGGCTCTAGCGATTCCCAGGATGCCATCTAGTGGACAATCTTGTGCAACTACATTTTCTTTTACGTCACCATTCCATTTTAAAAAGAGCTTCATGTCAGAATCAGAATCAGCTTTATTGGCCAGGTATACTTGCGTATACTAGGAATTTGTCTTCGGTTTGCTATACAACAGCCAAGTAGGTAACAGGTAAGCAGGTGTGTGTGTGTGTGTGTGTGTGTGTGTGTGTGTGTGTGTGTGTGTGTGTGTGTGTGTGTGGGGGGGGGGGGGGGGGGGGGGGGGGCAAGTAAAGTTACACAGATAGGTATACCGTAGGGATAAATTTAGTATGGAACCGCACTAGTCTAACAATCTAAACGAGGTATAAGAATGACATCAAAGATGAAAAACCAATATGCATGCAGTTGACAAGTGAGTTTTAAACTGCTAATGATTGGCGGTGCTCCCAGGAATTTTGTAGATTGGACTACAATTGAAAAGGAGAAAAAAGACAAAAAGGGCCCACTGCACCTGGTATAAATCAGAACCATAAATAGTCCGGGAGGGTTTTTCCAGAAGCAGGAATATGAAAAGTGTTTGATGGAATTTTTCCTTTTAAAAGGCCCACTGCACCTGGTATTCTCAGGAGGTTCTCCTTCCTAGTACTGACCAGGCCATGCCTGCTTAGCTTCCGAGATTGGACAGGATCGGGCGTATTCAGGGTAGTATGGCCGTGGGCCGATGTAGAGGAAATATGCTTCCTGCTTCTGGAAAAACCCTCCCGGACTATTTATGGTTCTGATTTATGTACAGTACAGATATTAGGAGTGGACTTCCCCTCCCCCCTTTTTTCCTCTTTTCTTTCCTTCCATTCCAGACAACGGCCCACGGCCATACTACCCTGAATACGCCCGATCTTGTCCGATCTCGGAAGCTAAGCAGGCATGGCCTGGTCAGTATTAGGAAGGGAAACCTCCTGAGAATACCAGGTGCAGTGGGCCCTTTTCTCTTAAAAGACATCTTTCCGCTATCTTCCTCTCTCACCTCAACCTTTAGCCCAACATTGCTACTATATCACGCTACCATTCAAACCTATATTCCAAGGCATGTACAGTGATTCCCCTGGATACCCTTATTTCATTAGAACCTTATGGTATCCATTAAACACATCCTTTCTGATATTTTCACCTTTCTAAATTATCTTGTACCTCATTTGTTAAATAGGTTAAACAAGTTCCTTATTCCAAACATCAGACACGAGTCCCAAAATTATTTCATATTTATTCCCACTTTTTTTATTCAAGAAACAATTAAAGGTTAAGTTTTATCTCAATTCATCATTCTTTCCATTTATATTATATCAATTATTACAAATGAGTGCTCCCAAACAAGGGTTTTTTGTCTTTTTTCTCCTTTTCAATTGTAGGTATACCGTAGGGACACAAGTTAGTTACATGTACTTCTAGTCAGTCAATGTTCAGGAGTTCAGCAGGTGGACCGCTTGGGGAAAGAAACTTTTGAGGCTTCTGGTGGATCTGGCGGGGACAGCCCTGTAACGCCTGCCTGAAGGAAGCAAGTTAAACATGCTGTGGCGGGGTGTAATGTTAACCAATCTTAACAAATGCATGTAATTAGAACAGCTTGTATTTACTACTGCTGAATCCTTTGCTAACTCTGCTAGATTTCCATTCAAATTAATACTTACAAATGTACATATGCAGGGCCTGTTACCCAGAGCTTCATTTTGCTATATAATGCACATTTCCTGCACCTCCTTAGGTTCCTATTTATCTAGGCAGTTCTCATAAAATTAGGAGAAAAATCACCGTCTGACTCCCAGAACTGACACCGTCTTCAGTCTCAGATTCCCGGGAGCAGTCTTTCACAAACATGCTGGTTATCGCTACCACTTAGTACCAGTGACGTGCGGTGAGGTAGAGCCGTTCTATGGCAGGTGAGGCAGTGCCTACCTTGTCCGCACATTTCTGATCAAAACTCACCACATTTCCAGCAGTATATACTGCTGCATCTGTGTATAATGCCCACATCCACCCTTTGGCTCATAGTGTGTGTGTAAATCTGGCTCTGGTACTAGCCAGTGCTTCCTCAGCAGTTTACGTCACTGCTTAGTATATAATGGGGATATTTACATTCAGAAGGAAAATATCTGTTGCGATACTGACAGTTATTAATCACAGCAGTGCCACAATTAATAATACATAGGTTTTATAGTCTTTAATATTAAACAATAAATTTTAGTATCCAGGCAGCAGCGTCAGGGATTTTTTTTTTATGAACAAATTAATTATTGCCTCTAGTATTATTCTACTAGTTCCTTCAACAGACTTAAAAGCAAAACACATAGGTCAAAGAAAAATGTTAAGCATCCCTATGTAAATAAATATGATAAAATTGCCCACTCACTTTAATTTTATCTGCACTCTGATATACAAAGTCAATATGGACTTGAGAACTTTACAGAAGCTAATCATTAATAACAGAAATGTATTCCTTATTTCTATAGAACCGAAATACATGAATGTTCTTTCTGGATCAGTTCATGAACGGTTGGCTATGCTTAAGGCCCATACACACTGGGCGATTTTTGGCCTCAAAATCGTTAATTTTTGCCATTTTGAACGATTTTGAGGTCAAAGTCACCCAGTGTGTATGGCCCAGCGTCTGGCGATGATGCGCGCTCCCGCATCATCGCCAGCGAGGTGGTCCGTCGGCTGGTGAAACCAGCATGCTTGAAGATAATGGTTTATTTTCCAGCCATCAACACTCAGTGTGTACGGCCGTGATCAATGATGGCTGGAAGATGAAATGTCTTCTGGCCGGTGGACCGGCCCTGCTCCCTCCCCAAGCCCCACCTGCTAGACGCAGCTGTCCGCCCGCTCTCTCCAGCGCCCTCCCCCTCCAGCTTCTGCTCCCTTCCGGACGCAGTGGCATGGATCCAACCAGTGAAACTAGTGAGTCGCTGCACCCTCGGTTATATACATTGCTGGCATAGGCCAGCAATGTATATACCACTGGCCACCAATGTTTGTTTATTGTTTTTTTTATTTTAGCCAGTAATATATACATTGCTGGCACAGACCAGCAATGTATATATTACTGCCGCCACTGGCCACCAATGATGCATATATTAGCCAGTAATACATACATTGCTGGCACAGGCCAGCAACATATTTATTATTATTATCCTTTATTTATATGGCACCACAAGGGTTCCGCAGCGCCCAATTACAGAGTACATAAATAATCAAACAGGAAAACAGCAACTTACAGTTGATGACAGTATAGGACAAGTACAGCGTAAATAAACATAGTTACATCAGCAGATGACACTGGAATAAGTTTCAGGTGGCAGAAGACTGCTGGATGTGGTACAGTTGAAGATTATTAAAGTAAGGGTGTGTACACACGGTGAGATCCTTGCTATGCCCGATTTTCACTTGCGATTTCCCTTGAACGCCCCGAAGCCCAGATTTTGACTAACTTTTCTTGAGATATGGACTATGTGTGCTTACGATTTGGCTTACTGTATGTGAGATTTTGGCTTATGTGAGATTTTGGCTTATGTGAGATGTCATTGACATGTGAGATGAACTAGATAGTACACCGATCTAGCAAGGATTGACTTGCTTGCACAGTCTATCTTTCCTTGCGATGCCGACCTGGCGGGATTGAGCATCGGGATCGAATCGGGATCGCAAGCTGACTTTCACCATGCGATCTGCACTAACTTTTCTTGCGATTTTGACTATATAGTCAAAATCGAAAGAAAATATCTCACCGTGTGTACACACCCTAAGACAAAGGATAAGCACATGAGGGAACGTATATATTATTGGCACCACTGCCCGCCAATGTTTATGTATAAACACACATAATAAGCAAAGTCCCCATTTATACACATGGAGCAATCCCCATTTATACACATGGCAGCAGTCCCCCTTTTTACACACATTACGGCAGCAGTCCCCCTTTTTACACACATTACAGCACCAGTCCCCCTTTTTACACACATTACAGCACCAGTCCCCTTTACATTGGCCCATGCTCCCACCCTTGGAATTTAAACCCAGCCCATTAAGTAAATAGCTTTTCTAATGAAAGATTTTCAGCAAAGTCTTTCGCCTCCTGAAAATCTCTTGCTCTTTGGGAAAATAGCTCAGTGTGTCTGCACTACTTTGGTTGAAAGATATATCTTTCAGAGATGATGTCAAAGTCTTTTGAAATTAAAATCTACTAGTGTGTATGGACCTTTACACATCTATGCAACCACACATCTATTGCAACAGATTTGTCAGATAACTTGTGCAATCAAGTATCCTATGAGATCTGCTCAATAAAGTCATACCAACAACATTGTGGTAGCTCTGTGTGCCTGTGGTACAGAACTAGTGGGTAAATGTATTACCCGTCGTTATTGGGGAGAATTGGTATCAGTGCTTCTCCCCCATGTATGAAGGCAGCGGTGTCTACAGGGTGACAGGGGCGCTATCTGAAAGATAGAAGGCCGATAAGCATGGGCAATGTATGAACATTCAGCATCGCTGACCATTCTGACACCTACAGCTGCAGACAAGATGTTAATATATCTTGTCGCTGTCCCTTCCTGCTTCTCCTCGGTAATGAGGCAAAGCAGGAAGGGTTATAGCGGCATGATACGTTCCGCTATAATACATTTACCCCTAGATTGTAAAGCTAAAATGGAATGGGGGTGGATATAAATGGTTAACCATTCTGGGGCTCATTCAGAGTGGAGAGAAGTAGAAAAATCAAGTAACTGCACCTTTACACAACCATTTATTATTAGCCTTTATTTATATGGCGCCACAAGGGTTCTGCAGTGCCCAATTACAGAGTACATAAACAAATAATCATAACAGGAAAACAGCAACTTACAGTTGAAGACAATATAGGACAAGTACAGGGTAAAAAAATATAGCTACATCAGCAGATAACACTGAAATAAGTATCAGGTGGCAGAAGACTGCTGGAGTTGATGCAGTTGAAGATTATTAAAGTAAAAGAAAGGATAAGCACATGAGGGAAGAGGGCCCTATTCGTGAGAGCTTACATTCCAAAGGTGAGGGGTAGACAGACAGGGGTGACACAGACGGGGTACGGAGAGAGCGTGGAACAGAGGGTTAGGATGAGATTTGGCTGGGTTTGGTGAAGAAGTGGGTCTTGAAAGCCCATTTGAAGTTTTGTAGAGAGGTGGAGAGTCTGAGGGGGAGAGGTAGGGAATTCCAGAGAATTGGAGCAGCACATGAAAAATCTTGGAGGTAGGAGTGGGAGGAAGTAATCAGTAGGCAGGAGAGTCGGCGTGCATTAGCAGAGCGAAGAGGACGGGTGGGAGTGTAAGGGGAGATAAAGTCAGAGATGTAGATGGGAGAGGAGTGGGTGAGGGCTTTGTAAGCGAGTGTGTGAAGCTTGAAATGGATTCTGAAAGGGAAGGGGAGCCAGTGAAGGTCTTGTAGGAGAGGAGAGGTGGACGTATTGCATTTGGTGAGGAAAATGAGCCGGGCAGCAGCATTGAGGATAGATTGGAGTGGAGAGAGATATTTGTTAGGAATGCCAGTCAGGAGGAGATTACAGTAGTCCAGTCTGGGGATGACCAGTGAGTGGATAAGAGTCTTAGTAGCTTCCTGGGTCAGAAAGTGTCTGATCCTGGAAATATTTTTTTAGATGAAAACGGCAGGTTTGTGAGAGGTGCTGAATGTGTGGTTTGAAGGAGAGGGAGGAGTCAAGGATTACTCCAAGACAGCACACTTGGGGGCTAGCGGAGATGGTAGTGCCATCAATAGATAATGAGATTGTGGGAGGTGAGGTTATGCGGGAGGGAGGGAAGATGATCAGCTCGGTCTTAGACATGTTAAGTTTAAGAAAGCGCTGGGACATCCAAACAGAGATAGCAGAGAGAGAGTTGGAGATTCGAGTGAGGAGAGCAGGGGAGAGGTCCGGAGAGGAAAGATAGATTTGAGTGTCATCAGCATAGAGATGATATTGGAAATCAAAAGAGCTAATAAGCTTACCTAGTGAGGATGTATAGAGAGAGAAAAGAAGAGGACCAAGGACAGAGCCTTGGGGGTACACCTACAGTTAGTGGAAGTGAGGGGGAGGTGGAGTCATGAGAGGAGACAGAGAATGAACGGTCAGAGAGGTAGGAAGACAGCCAAGAGAGGGCAGTATCACGCAGACCAATGGAGTGAAGGATTTGCAGGAGAGGGTGGTCCACAGTGTCAAAAGCAGCAGAGAGATCAAGAAGAATAAGTAGAGAGTAGTGGCCCTTAGATTTAGCAGCACGGAGGTCATTGCAGACTTTTGTAAGGGCAGTTTCAGTGGAGTGGAGAGGACAGAAGCCAGACTGGAATGGGTTAAGCAGTGAGTGTGAGGAAAGAAAGGAAGTAAGGCGGTTGTAGACAATACGCTCAAGGAGTTTGGAGGCAAAAGGGAGAGGGAGATGGGTCGGTAGTTGGAGTGTGTTTGGATCAAGGGTAGGTTCTTTAAGAATAGGAGAGATGAGTGCAAGCTTGAAGGCAGAGGGGACAGTGCCTGATGAGAGGGAGAGATTGAGAAGGTGGGAAAGATGGGAACAGGCAGAAGAAGAGGTAGCGGAGGAGGTGGGAGGGTATAGGGTCAAGAGGGGAGGTGGTATGGGGAGAGGAACGAATGAGGGCCATGACTTCACCAGATGCATGGTAGAAAGATGTAAGAGCTGGTGAGAGGGATGGGGATGGGTGTTAAGTTATTGGAGGAGGCTGGTTGCTGATGGTCTGGTGTGATGTGATGTCCTGACGCATGGAGTCAATTTTGGACGTGAAGTAAGTGGCAAAGTCAAGAACAGAGAATGAGGAGGGGAGATGAGGTGGAGGTGTGCAGAGGAGTGAGTTGAGAGTAGCAAAGAGGCGCAGGGGGTTGGAAGACTGGGAGGAGATGAGGTTCTTGAAGTATGACTGTTTAGCAAGGGAAAGGGCAGCACTGAAGGATGAGAACATAAGTTTGAAATGGAGGAAGTCTGCCTTAGAGCGTGATTTCCTCCAGTGTCACTCAGCAGTACGTGAGCATTTTTGCAGATATCTGGTGCATTTGGTGTGCCAGGGTTGAGGTGTTAATTTGCGAGTGTGAATAGTGATTGGTGGAGCAACAGAGTCAAGAGCAGAAGTAAGGGATGCATTGTATATGGAAGTGGCTTGTTCAGGGCATGAGAGAGAGAGCATAGGAGAGAGAAGTGAGTCAAACGGAGGAAAGGACTGTGGTGTCAATAGCTTAAATGTTACGCTTAGTGATGGTAGCCTTAGGAGGTAGAGATGGGGAAGCAGAGAGAGATAGGTTAAAGGTTGGTGGTCAGAGAGGGGAAATTGGGAGATGGAAAAATAAGAAATATCACAACGGTGAGTGAAGACCAGATCCAGTGAGCTCCCATTCACATGGGGAGTGAGGAGGTCCATTGGGAGAGACCAAGTGAAGAGGTGAGGTTAAGGAGTTTAGAGGCAGGGGACTGTGTGTGGATATAGATAGGGATGTTGAAATCACCTAGGATAATGGAGGGAATGTCAGAAGAGAGGAAGCCAGGAAGCAAAGTTGTCGTTGAATTTGGAGGCAATGCCAGGGGGGCGGTAAATGACAGCTACTCTAAGATGGACTGGTTGGAAGAGGCATATAGCATGGACCTCAAATGTAGAGAATTTAAGGGATGGTTCTGGTGGTATGAGTTGGTAGGAGTAACTAGAAGGTAAAAGGATCCTAACACCACCCCCATATCGACCCCAGGTCGGGGTGTATGTGTGAATGCGAGGCCCCCAGCAGAGAGAGCAGCAGGAGTGTCAGAGGGCGTAATCCAGGTTTCAGTAATGGCTAGCAGGTGCAGGGAGTTGGAAATGAAAAGGTCATGAGTGGGGACCAGTTTGTTACAAATATCTGGCATTCCAGAGGGCACAGGAGAGGGGATAGGTGTCTGTGGGAGAGATGTGAATGAGATTATCAGGGTTGCTGTAGTGGTAAGGTGAGATTAACTTTGAGGGCAAAGGATGATGAGAGAGTAGTGATGGTGTGGTGCCTGAGCTAGGAGGAGAAGCTGCGTGAGGTGGGAAGGGAGGGAGTTCAGTGTGATGTGAATGGGAATGTGGGGAGATGACAGGGAAGGGAGGGAGCAGGGCTGAGTTGTGGGGTAGCAGGACCATGGAGCAGAGGTGAATGAAAGTGGGGTTACAGGAAAGGAGGGGGAAGGAAACAGAGGTATGGAGGGAGACAGAGGAGGGGAGAGAGGAGGAGTAGTAGAAGACTAGGGGGGGAAGGATAGTGGTGTGAACAGGGGGGAAGGATAGAGGTGTGAACAGGGGGCAAGACACATGATTAGGTAGACACTGAGTGATGTGGGGAGTAGAAGAAAACCGGGACATAGGGGTATATTTACTAAGGTCCCGATTTTGACCGAGATGATGTTTTTTCTTCAAAGTGTCATCTCGGGAATTTACTAAACTCAACTCACGGCAGTGATTAGGGCATTCGTATTATTTTGGAAGTCCTAGGAAAAAATTACGAATCAATACACCATCTGTCAAATACGCCAGGAATTTGGTAGAAATTGGTCATTTACTAAAAAGTGCAAATCACAAACACTGCCGACAATAGCCAAACACTGCCGTGCTAAAATACAAATCGTGAAAAAGTGCTAAAAAAAAAAACAGACCTGCTTTTTTTTACCGTGTTCGGATAGGCATGCATGGATCCATGAGATCTGTGCATGTTTTTCAGTGGGAAGGGGTGGGAAAGTGTTATTTTGTTAAAAAAAAAATGCATGGGGTCCCCCCTCCTAAGCCAAACCAGCCTCGGGCTCTTTGAGCCGGCCCTGGTTGAAAAAATATGGGGAAAAAATGTCAGGGGTTCCCCCATATTTAAACAACCAGCACCGGGCTCTGCGCCTGGTCCTGGTTCCAAAAATACGGGGGACAAGAAGCGTAGGGATCCCCCGTATTTCTGAAACCAGCACCGGGCTCCACTAGCCAGATACATAATGCCACAGCCGGGGGACACTTTTATATAGGTCCCTGCGGCCCTGGCATTACATACCCAACTAGTCACCCCTGGCTGGGGTACCCTGGAGGAGTGGGGACCCCTTCAATCAAGGGGTCCCCCCCCTCCAGCCACCCAAGGGCCAGGGGTGAAGCCAGAGGCTG
Source organism: Pseudophryne corroboree (assembly GCF_028390025.1). Classification (NCBI taxonomy): domain Eukaryota; kingdom Metazoa; phylum Chordata; class Amphibia; order Anura; family Myobatrachidae; genus Pseudophryne; species Pseudophryne corroboree. The sequence goes on along the minus strand of NC_086444.1, from coordinate 609,636,196 downwards.
TCCCCCCCATCCAAGGGCTGCGGATGGGGGGCTGATAGCCTTTTTGTCAAAAAATGAATATTGTTTTTAGTAGCAGTACTACAAGTCCCAGCAAGCCTCCCCCGCAAGCTGGTACTTGGAGAACCACAAGTACCAGCATGCGGTGGAAAACCGGGCCCGCTGGTACCTGTAGTACTACTACTAAAAAAATACCCCAATAAAAACAGAAGACACACACCTTGAAAGTAAAAGTTTAATACATACATCCACACCTCCAGATACACATACTTACCTATGTTCACACGAGGGTCGGTCCTCTTCTCCATGTAGAATCCATGGTGTACCTGTTGAAAAAAATATACTCACAAAATCCAGTGTAGATGGCTCCTCTTCTTTTCTATTTGTAATCCTAGTACTTTGCAAAATAACAAAACGGACACCAGACCTCGCACTGAAAGGGGCCCCATGTTTTCACATGGGACACCTTTCCCCGAATGCCAGGAACCCCCCCTGACTTCTGTCTAAGAGGGTTCCATCAGCCAATCAGGGAGCGCCACGTTGTGGCACCCTCCTGATTGGCTGTGTGCTCCTGTAGTGTATGACAGGCAGCACACGGCAGTGTTACAATGTAGCGCCTATGCGCTCCATTGTAACCAATGGTGGGAACTTTGTGGTCAGCGGTTGACCGAAAGTAACCTCAAGTATGTGTATCTGGAGGTGTGGATGTATGTATTAAACTTTTACTTTCAAGGTGTGTGTCTTCTGTTTTTATTGGGGTATTTTTTTAGTAGTAGTACTACAGGTACCAGCGGGCCCGGTTTTCCACCGCATGCTGGTACTTGTGGTTCTCCAAGTACCAGCTTGCGGGGAGGCTTGCTGGGACTTGTAGTACTGCTACTAAAAACAATATTCATTTTTTGACAAAAAGGCTATCAGCCCCCCATCCGCAGCCCTTGGATGGGGGGGGGGCAGCCTCGGGCTTCACCCCTGGCCCTTGGGTGGCTGGAGGGGTGGGACCCCTTGATTGAAGGGGTCCCCACTCCTCCAGGGTACCCCGGCCAAGGGTGACTAGTTGGGTATGTAATGCCAGGGCCGCAGGGACCTATATAAAAGTGTCCCCCGGCTGTGGCATTATGTATCTGGCTAGTGGAGCCCGGTGCTGGTTTCAGAAATACGGGGGACCCCTACGCTTTTTGTCCCCCGTATTTTTGGAACCAGGCGCAGAGCCCGGTGCTGGTTGTTTAAATATGGGGGAACCCCTGACATTTTTTTACCCATATTTTTTCAACCAGGACCGGCTCAAAGAGCCCGAGGCTGGTTTGGCTTAGGAGGGGGGACCCCACGCATTTTTTTTTTAGATTTTAACAATGATTTCTATTTTAATAAAGGTGCACAATGATGCCCAGCACGGATCTCTCAGATCCGGCCGAGATTCATTGTGTTAAAGTCGGCAGTGTTTTACAAATCACTCACGTAAAACACTGCAAAAAAACCCGAATGACATCGACATCGGTAAATACGAAAATGCAGAATACGAGAGCTTAGTAAATTAGTCGTAATAAATTCAAAAAGTTGCAACTTTACACTTTCAATGTCATTCGTGATTGAACTTTAACCTCAGTCGCGAAAATACGAATTTTAGTAAATATACCCCATAGTGTTAAGTAGGTAAATAGGTTGAGGGAAACTGGAAGTAGGAGATGAGGCTGTAAGGGAATCAGAGCAGAAGAATTGCAGAATTGTAGGTGAGAAAATCAGTGTAAGCTCAATGAGTGTAGATTTAGTTTGAAGTAGAACTTCACCCATTTTACACGGGTCCGAGGCAGACTCGGATCCTCCCGCCTTGCTCGGTTAACCCGAGCGCGCCCGAACGTCATCATCCCGCTGTCGGATTCTCGCGAGATTCGTATTCTATATAAGGAGTCGTACGTCGCCGCCATTTTCACTCGTGCATTGGAGATGATAGGGAGAGGACGTGTGCAGCGTTCTCTGAGTTGTGTTCAGTGTGCTGTAAATATCTGTGCTCAGTGAGCTGCAAATATCTGTGCTCAGTGTGCTTGCAAATATCTGTGCTCAGTGTGCTGAAAATATCTACGTTCTCTGCCTGAAAAACGCTCCATATCTGTGCTCAGAGTGCTTTATTGTGGGGACTGGGGACCACCAGTATATAGTAGGAAAACAGTGCAGAGTTTTGCTGACCAGTGACCACCAGTAATATACGTTCTCTGCCTGAAAAACGCTCCATATCTGTGCTGCATTGTAGTATATAGTACTAGTATAGTATATACAGTGCAGAATTTTGCTGACCAGTGACCACCAGTATTATATCAGTACGGTACAGTAGTCCACTGCTCTACCTACCTCTGTCGTCAAGTATACTATCCATCCATACCTGTGGTGCATTTTAGTTGTTGTGCGCAGTAGTAGGACAGTGCATAATTTTGCTGACCACCAGTATATAATATATAGCAGTACGGTACAGTAGGCCACTGTTCTACCTACCCCTGTGTCGTCAAGTATACTATCCATCCATACCTGTGGTGCATTTTAGCTGTTGTGCGCAGTAGTAGGACAGTGCATAATTTTGCTGACCACCAGTATATAATATATAGCAGTACGGTACAGTAGTCCACTGCTCTACCTACCTCTGTGTCGTCAAGTATACTATCCATCCATACCTGTGGTGCATTTTAGTTGTTGTGCGCAGTAGTAGGAGGACAGTGCATAATTTTGCTGACCACCAGTATATAATATATAGCAGTACGGTACAGTAGGCCATTGCTATTGATATATTACTGGCATATAATTCCACACATTAAAAAATGGAGAACAAAAATGTGGAGGGTAAAATAGGGAAAGATCAAGATCCACTTCCACTTCCTCGTGCTGAAGCTGCTGCCACTAGACATGGCCGAGACGTTGAAATGCCATCAACGTCGTCTGCCAAGGCCGATGCCCAATGTCATAGCAGAGAGCATGTAATATCCAAAAAACAAAAGTTCAGTAAAATGACCCAAAAATCAAAATTAAAAGCGTCTGATGAGAAGCGTAAACTTGCCAATATGCCATTTACGACATGGAGTGGCAAGGAACGGCTGAGGCCCTGGCCTATGTTCATGGCTAGCGGTTCAGATTCACATGAGGATAGAAGCACTCATCTTCTCGTTAGAAAACTGCAGTGCCACTCCTAGATGGGCCAGGTGTTTGTGTCGGCTACTTGGGTCGCTTAGCTTAGTCATTCAGCGACCTCGGTGCAAATTTTAGGACTAAAAATAATGGTGTGAGGTGTTCAGAATAGACTGGAAATGAGTGGAAATTATGGTTATTGAAGTTAATAATACTATGGGATCAAAATGACCCCCAAATTCTATGATTTAAGCTGTTTTTGAGGGTTTTTTTGTAAAAAAAACACCTGAATCCAAAACACACCTGAATCCGACAAAAAATTTTCAGGGAGGTTTTGCCAAAACGCGTCCGAATCCAAAACACGGCCCCGGAACCGAATCCAAAACACAAAACCCGAAAAATGTCCGGTGCACATCACTAGTTTGAAGTGAATCAAAAGCGTAGATAAAGTGGGTGCAGAAATGTATTTGGACTGGTAGACATGAGAGGATTGTGAGAGGGTTAAAAAGCAATGGTAATTCTGAAAGGATTTTTAAGTATTTGTTGGTAAAATTGCATTTGTACAGCTGTGCATAAATAACAGATTACAATAATACAGACAAAAGCATTTGTTGGTAAAATGGATGGCTATTGAAATGTCCAAATTAGGTCGTTCCGTGCTATTTTATCAGATGCGACAATCAGGAGGTGATATTAGAGTTTCAGTTTTCTGTGTTTCGTTAGAATGGTGTGCTTCTGTTTTCCTTCTTTTTCACTTCGATTGAACGCTGAAGGAACGCTGCTATGTGTCAATTTTATCGCACTTTGATACAAATGCACTTCATGTTGTTACACACTGCATGTGGGGCAGATATAGGAAGATGTGCAGAGAGCTTTAGATGTGAAATGGACGTGTCCTAACTGATCTAACTCACATTAGAAGCAGCCAGTATTTACCATGCGTGCAAAAAATAAAATAAATGTATTTGAACCCCTTGCATTACAGCACAGTTTGTCCAGGTACACAGTTACTTGCTTACCTGTGTAACAGAATAAACATTTATGTTCATCTGTTTGGACTTTATTTTTCTTAATTATCTTGTTTACCAAACCCAACAAAAATCAAGTTCAGAGAGGGGAGCAGTCACGTATAAACTCCTTCCCTGCCACCACAGTGCTGAAAACCCCAATCCCAACTAAACATGGCCTCTCCCACAAAATATATTGGCTGCTATAGAGTATCAGAATCAGAATCAAAAAGGGCTCATACTTAATGGAAACCAAGTGCCAATTTTGCAAATAAAACTTCATGTCTTGCACCATCCGCTTACCAGACATGGTCCTGCTATAAAAAGAACATTATTTATAAAGCTCTACTGTGATTTAATCCCTTTATCTTCTCTAAAAGTTGCACAATTCTACCATGCATAAGCAGCACAGCCTGAGCACTTATGCTGGGCACACTCTGAAGTGACAGGCATTTGTGCCGACATCGGAACGAAATGCCCATCAGTGGAAATGAAGAACGGAACGACCATGTAACGTCCTTCATTAGCATAAACAAGGAAAATAGGTTTGATGTGCAGCACATCAAACCTAGCATCCGCTGCTAGGCACCGCGGGAGCGCGCAATCCTGGGTACACACTGAATGATGTAAGCGATAAATGGCATTTTGGAACGAAATCGCTCCAGTGTGTACCCAGCTTGCATGATACAGTACATTCTATTTCAGTGTGTAACCAGGACCATCTTGTGCCCAACAAGTTCCAAATTAAACATACGCTCTACACACTTGCTTAAATTGCAACCACAAATAAATAGTTTTGGCAGCCTACTGAACAAAGGGGGTAATTCTGAGTTGATCGCAGTAGCAAGTTTGTTAGCAATTGGGCAAAACCATGTGCACTGCAGGGGGAGGCAGATATAACATTTGCAGAGAGAGTTAGATTTGGGCGGGTTATTTTGTTTCTGTGCTGGGTAAAGACTGGCTGCTTTATTTTTACACTGCAATTTAGATTTCAGTTTCAATACACCCCACTCAAATCTAACTCTCTCTGCACATGTTATATCTGCCCTCCCCCCCCCCCCTGCAGTGCACATGGTTTTGCCCAACTGCTAAAAAAAATTCCTGCTGCGATCAACTTGGCATTACCCCCAAAGACCAATAAGGTCAAGAAAACATTCAAGGTCAGGAAAACCGCTCAAACAGTGTAATATGTGCCACTGTGTAGAAGATAAAAGAAGAAGAAAAAGTAGGATTTTAATTACCTACCGGTAAATCCTTTTCTCGTAGTCCGTAGAGGATGCTGGGGTCCACATTAGTACCATGGGGTATAGACAGGTCCCTTGGGAGCCATGGGCACTTTAAGAGTTTAATAGTGTGGGCTGGCTCCTCCCTCTATGCCCCTCCTACCAGACTCAGTCTAGAAACTGTTACATAGTTGTTGAGGTTGAAAAAAACAAATGTCCATCGAGTTCAACCTACTAATCCATCAAGTTCAACCTACTCCTGTGCCCGAGGAGACGAACATACTTCGAGAGAAGGAAATACACAGATAGTGGTGAGATTCACACCAGCTCACACATAACAGAAAGCCAAGCTAACCAGCTTGAAACAAGTCAGCAACGGCTGAACAACAGTACTTAACCAAGTAACAATGCAGTACTTAACCAAGTAATCAAGCAGTACTCAACTAAGTAACAAATGCAGGAAAACGAAGCGCTGGGCGGGCGCCCAGCATCCTCTACGGACTACGAGAAAAGGATTTACCGGTAGGTAATTAAATCCTATTTTCTCTTGCATCTTAGAGGATGCCAGGGTCCACATTAGTACCATGGGGATGTACCAAAGCTCAAAGTACGGGAGGGAGAGCGCGGAGGCTCCTGCAGCACCAGTTGACCAAACTTTAGGTCCTCAGAGGCCAAAGTATCGAACTTGTAGAACTTCGCAAACGTGTTCGACCCTGAACAAGTAGCTGCTCGGCAAAGTTGTAAAGCCGAGACACCCCGGGCAGCCGCCCAGGAAGAACCCACTTTACGGGTAGAGTGGGCCGTAACAGATTTTGGACACAGCAAGCCTGCCGTGGATTAAGCATACTGGATAGTAAACCTGATCCAGCGAGAAATCGTCTGCTTAGAAGCAGGACACCCAATCTTGTTGGGATCATATAGGACAAACAGAGCGTCCGACTTTCTGTGACGAGAAGTTCTCTTCACATAAATCTTCAAAGCCCTTACAACATCCAAGGATTTTGAAGTAATTGAGGAGTCAGTAGCCACTGGCACCACAATAGGTAGGTTGATATGAAAAGCCAACACAACCTTCGGAAGAAATTGCTGACGCGTCCTGAGCTCAGCTCTATCTTCATGAAAAATCAAGTAGGGGCTCTTGCAGGACAATGCCCCCAATTCCGACAGACGTCTAGCAGATGCCAATGACAAAAGTGTGACTGCCTTCCAAGTGAGAATTTGACTTCAACGTAAAGCTTCGAACCAATCCGACTGCAGGAACTGCAGCACCACATTAAGATCCCAAGGTGCCGTAGGAGGCACAAAGGGAGGCTGGATGTGCAGAACCCCTTTCAAGAAAGTCTGAACCTCGGGGAGGACAGCCAATTGTTTCTGGAAGAAAAATGGACAATGCCGAAATCTGGACTTTAATGGAGCCCAAATGCAGGCCCACATCCACACCTGCTTGCAGAAAGAGGAGAAACCGCCCTAGTTGAAACTCCACCGTAGGAAACTTCTTGGATTCACACCAAGACACGTACTTTTTCCAAATGCGATGGTAGTGCTCCTTTCCTAGCCTGTATCAGGGTAGGAATAACCTTGTTCGGAATGCCCTTCCGAGCTAAGATCTGGCGTTCAACCTCCATGTCGTCAAACGTAGCCGTGGAACGTCTTGATAAGCTGACGGCCCCTGTTGCAGAAGGTCCTCTCGAAGAGGAAGTGGCCTCGGATCTTCCAGCAGTAACTCCAGAAGGTCCGCGTACCAAGCCCTTCTTGGCCAAACCGGAGTAATGAGGATCGCCTGAACTCTTGTTCTTTTGATTAGTTTGAGAATCCTTGGGGTGAGTGGAAGTGTAGGGAACACATGCACTGACTGGAACACCCACGGCGTTACCAGGGCATCCACCGCCACTGCTTGTGGGTCTCTCGGCCTGGAACAGTACCTCCGAAGCTTCTTGTTGAGGCGGGAGGCCATCATGTCTATTTGAGGTACGCCCTAAAGACTTGTCACCTCTGCGAACACCTCTGGGTGGAGGCCCCAATCTCCTGGATGGAGATAGTGTCTGCTGAGAAAGTCCGCTTCTCAGTTGTTCCACACCCGGAATGAAGATTGCTGACAGCACCATCGCGTGCTTTTCCACCCAGAGGATGATTCTTGTTACCTCTGACATTGCCACTCTGCTCTTCGTTCCACCTTGTCGGTTTATGTAGGCCACAGTCGTTACATTGTCTGACTGAACCTGAATGGCCTGATCTTTCAGAAGATGTGCCGCTTATAGAAGACAGTTGTACACGGCCCTCAGTTCCAGAATGTTTATTGGAAAGATGGATTCAAGACTTGACCACCTTCTTTGGAAGTTTTCCCCTTGGGTGACTGCTCCCCAACCTCTGAGACTTGCATCCGTGGTTAGGAGGATCCAATTCTGAATCCCGAACCTGCGGCCCTCTAGTAGGTGAGAGGTCTGCAGCCACCAGTGGAGCGAGATTCTGGCATTCGGTGACAGACAAATCCTCTGGTGCATGTGAAGATGAGATCCTGACCATTTGTCCAGGAGATCCAGTTGGAAAGACCGTGCATGAAATCTTCCGTACTGTAGAGCCTCGTAGGAGGCAACCATCTTCCCCAGAAGGCGAATGCACTGATGAACCGATACCCGGGATGGCTTCAGGGCATCCGGACCATTGTATCACCAACGCTTTCTCCTCCGGCAGAAACACCCTCTGTACTTCCGTGTCGAGGATCATCCCCAGGAAGGACAGTCTCCTTGTCGGCTCCAGATGCAACTTTGGAAGATTCAGGATCCATCCATGATCCTGGAAGAGTTGAGAGAGCAATGCTCTGCAACAGCTTCTCCCTGGAAGACGCTTTTATCAGCAGATCGTCCAGATAAGGAATTATGTTCACACCCTGCTTGCGGAGGAGTAGCATCATCTCCGCTATGATCTTGGTGAACACCCTCGGTGCTGTGGAGAGACCAAACGGCACTGATAGTGACAGTCCAGCAGCGCAAATCTTAGATAAGCCTGTTGAGGCAGCCAGATCGGAATGAGAAGGTACGCCTCCTTGATGTCCAGGGATACTAGAAATTCCCCCTCCTCCAGACCAGAGATCACCGCTCTCAGAGACTCCATCTTGAATTTGAATTCCCTCATATAAGGGTCCAATGACTTTAGATTCAATATTGGCCTGACCGAACCATCCAGTTTCGGTACCACAAACAGGTTTGAGTAATAACCCTTGTTTGCTAGGTGAGGTGGGAACTGGAACAATGACATTTAACTTTAGCAATTTTTGAATGGCTTCCTGTAGGATAGCACTTTGTCAGCAAAGCTGGTAAGCCTGATTTGAAGAACCTGCGAGGTGGGAGTTCTTGAAACTCCAGTCTGTACCCCTGTGTAACAATATCTTGTACCCAGGAGTCTAGGCCAGATGACGCCTAGACATGACTGAAATTTCTTAATCTTGCTCCCACCTGCCCGATCTCCAGGCTGGGGGGTCCACCATCTAGCCGAGGATTTTGATGAAGCAGAACCAGGTTTCTGTTTCTGTGAACCTGTTGGTGCAGGTTTTCTGGATTTCCCCCGGCCTCCTCTAAAGAAAGTGGAAGGGGGTTTGGACTTTTTAACTTTCGCGGTCCGAAAGGACTGCATTGTAGACGTAGGATAAGATTTCCTAGTAGGCGGTGCTTCTGAGGGAAGAAATGTTGACTTCCCCACAGATGTTGTGGAGATCCACACATCTAACGCTTCCCCAAACAGAGCCTGACCTGTGAAGGGTAGGTTCTCCACACTCTTCTTGGATTCCGCATCCGCAGACCATTGGCGCAGCCAGAGTCCCCTGCGTGTCGAGACAGCCATGGAAGAAGCTCTCGCATTAAGATGGCCAAGGTCCTTCATGGCCTCCACCATGAAACCTGCAGAATCCTGTATGTGACGTAAAAACAACTCAATGTCACTTCTATCCATAGAATCTAATTCATCTAGTAATGTGCCTGACCACTTTACTATGGCTTTAGAAATCCACGCACAAGCAATAGTGGGTCTTAAAGCTACGCCAGTAGCTGTGTATAGTGATTTGAACGTAGTCTCAATCTTGCGATCAGCCGGCTCTTTTAAAGCGGTGGACCCAGGTACAGGTTAAACTACCTTTTTAGACAACCTAGACACAGAAGCGTCCACTACAGGTGGAATTTCCCACTTTTTCCTGTCCTCCTCAGGGAGAGAAAAAGCAATGAGAACCCGTTTTGGGATCTGGATTTTTTTCTCTGGGTTTTCCCAGGATTTTTCAGACAATGCGTTTAATTCCTTAGACGCAGGGAATGTAAGGGAGGATTTATTGTCAGTAAAATAAGCCTCCTCTACTTGCTCAGGTACCTTATCAGTAATGTGTAAATTGTCCCCAATAGCCTCAGTCATGAGTTGTACCCCCTTAGCAAGGGATGCATCTCCCCCTTGCATATACCCATCACCGACCCCTGTAACAGAGTCATTATCGTGTCATCTTGCATTATCTGGGCAAGAGCACGCTTCTTTGGGTATACAATGGGGGCTTTAGATGAGGTAGTGGGAGCTGAATACGACAAAACCTCAATAGACTCTCTCAAAACCTGTGTTTCAGTCTCATTTTGAGCTATCAAGATGAAATCTGGGATATAATTCCCCTAATAGAATCCACCCATGGGGGTTCAGATTCAGAAGGCAGAGACAGTATATTACAGTCCTGAGTACATGGAATAGACTCATCAGGAGAAGATACACACTCTGCAGCACAAGATACAGAGTTCCTAGACATGTTCATGTGAGCTATACAAACACATACACAGGAAAATGTAGCCACAGTTTCCCCTAGAGTACCTTCAGAGAGAGACAGAGTATATGGAGCCAGCCACACAGCTCCCCAGTAGGCAGTTTATACAGTCAACAGCCAGCGCTGACTGAATAACCTTAATAGATTAAACAGCTATTTCTACACTCTCCCCCCGTCTATAACACCCTGGTACCGCAGAGGTATGCAGGAGTTATGTGGAGGGCAGCGCTCCCTGTCAGCATCTCTTCAGTGTGATCTGCAGGGAAAAAATGGCGTTGGTGCGTGCTGGATCCGCTCTGAGGAAGAAGCCCCGTCCCCTGTAATGGCGAGTCTTCCCGCTTTCAAGGATTATACTGGCCTGAGGTGATTTGGCTGTTAACAGTGGGATTAGCCCCTGTTAGCATCTGTGACCAGTGTAAGGTATTTGCACTGGCCCAGGGCGCCCCTCACCATGCTGCACATCAGTACCGCTGAAACCTCTGGAGTGCAGCCTGTCAGAGCTGCGCTCCTACCCTTGTGCCACCATTCCCGCCGGCGACCCGCTTACCAGGGCGCTGGCGTCATACTCACCACTCTATCTTCTGGCTCTGTTAGGGGGTGGCGGACGTGCTGCGAGAGTGAGCGGTCGTCTCGTGGGCTTGCGATCAGCACCCTCAGGAGCTCAGTGTCCTGTCAGCGGAGATAGAGAACCAATAACTTCTAGAGTTGGTTCCTACTCCCCCCCCCTAAGTCCCACGAAGCAGGGAGGCTATTGCCAGCAGCCTTCCTGCACCTAACTCTTAGAAATAACAACAAAAACTAGAAAAACTCCTAAGAGCTCCCCTAGCTGTGACCGGCTCCACCGGGCACATTTTCTAAACTGAGTCTAGTGGGAAGGGCATAGCGAGAGGAGCCAGCCCACCCACACTATTAAACTCTTAAAGTGCCCATGGCTCCCAAGGAACCCATCTATACCCCTTGGTACTAATGTGGACCCCAGCATCCTCTAGGACGTAAGAGAAAAAGATGTGTTATTAACCATTTATTTGCTTCTCAGTCCAGTAACCATTATGGAGTTGCAGTTACAATTGATGTACCAAGATTTAAAACTGCCACTCAGGAATACTGCATGAAGGAACAGATTGTACAGCAGACCACCAAGCGAATAATTAAAAGTGGGGAATACTGTCCTTCTGGACTCATGTACTGGATTGTATAACTGATACTGCTGCGGTCACTGTCTTCTCCGAGACTTTGTATTTTTAGATTGGTTCTTGCGTATGTGTTGAGAATCATTACCTACAAGCATGTTACAGTTTGTTCTTACCTTGGCTAAGGTGCACATTGCTAGAATCTGGATGGCCCTAGAGGCCCCTACTTGGGTCTCCTGGATAGGTTTAGTTAATACTATGGTCTCTCATGATAGGTTTGTGTACACTAATAGAATTTGGTCTCTTTGGTGCCTTACAAAATACTCTCTAGACCAAGGGTCCTCTTATCCCTAACCCGCATGTTGCTTACATTTGTATGTATCCAAGGTCTCACTGCCTTTTGTTTTTATACTTTGTTATATAGGAGTGTTCTCTTTTTTCAGTCCGCACTCATTCCAGTTATGTCACATCCTCACCTCACATAGTTATGTGTTGGACACGGTTTATCTATGGACTGCTATTGCCATCTAGGTATGTGTTCTAAGCGTAGTTTGTACTTTTATTTGGTTTTCAGTGTTTTGCACCTGTATCACTTAAGAAATCTTTTCAATAAATGCACTTGCTAAAAAAAAAAAAAAAAAAAATATTGCCAGACACTGACTCACTATAGGAGCTTGGTTTTATGTGTCTGTACCCTCTTGAACAAGCCACAAGTAGGTCAAGCAGAAGGTAAAATATTATGCAATAAACTGACAATCAGATGGGTGTATACGAAATCATGTTGCAAAACTATACACCGCTAGAAGGAAAATATTTCCAAACTCTTTCTTGCTTTCCCTTCAGCTGAATCAGCATACACGTGTGGGTTTATGTAGACATAGTTACCTCTTCAAACTACGGTACTTAAAATTAATCAGATTAGTTACATATATGGTAAACCTCTTTACATTACAATTCCAGCATGCTATTTGGCCTAATTCATGGCTAGAACTTGGACAAATTGGAAAGAGATTCTGTTGCCCTTACACTTGGGTGGACATACTACTACAACAATCAGGCCATCTGCCACCTGCTAATGGCGTCTGAAGATATCATTCATCTTCCACCCACATATGCCAAATAATAAACGGCAAGACAGAATGTTAGGCCCTGCTAACATTTGCGTGTACACAAAGTATTGGGCCATTATCATTGCTTGTATCACTTAAGGTCAACGTGACAGTAGTGTGTCACTGTATTCAATGTAACCACACAGCCCTTTTACAAACAATGTGTATTCACATACCCTATGGGGTCTGATATTTCTGAGATACATCAAACACAATTGTGCCAAACTGTTATGGTATATCACTTTTTAAAGAGAAAAATATAGATTTAGGGGGGTATCCAATTGGCCAAGATATAACATAGCAATTTTTCTCGCTGTTTCACCAATATCCAATTCGGATCGCCTGTAAAAAAAAAGAAAAAAAAAAAAAGAAAACACATCGGTTCAGTAAAAACCTGTGTGTTTTTGCCAGCCACAGCACCATTTTTGCTTGAAAACAGGACTGTTTTCAGGGATTTGGTTTCGCCTGCCTGAGGTCGGCGAAACAAAGTCCCTGATAAGCCGTGCGCTAATTGGACAGCCCCCAGCTATGCAATTACCCACGGTTTATGACCGCGGATAATTGGATACCCCCCTTAGCCTATTTTAAGTCATCCAAAAGACTCCACCGGTCTAGTGCCCCAAAGCAGTGGTTTTCAACATAGTTACCTCTAATGCAATATTTATCAATTAGCTTCTCCTCGTGACTAGGTCACATAGGTACTTATGGGGTGATTTATCAAGCAGTGAAGAGTGGAGAAGTAGACCATTGGAGAAGTTGCCCATAGCAACCAATCAGCTTTGAGGTAACATTTATAAACTACAGAACACACAAATTATTTCTTTATAGTGCACTGCGCTCCCACAGTAGTGCAATGCTGCAATCTAATCACCTCTCATGCGCATCAGGCTATTAATCGCTCAGCACATTAAACGCTATAGAGAATTTATGCAATTCTAGACAATCTCATTGAAATATACAGCACTAGGGGTCTTTTTTTTTCCAATGGGAGACTAATTAGTCACATAAAAATGTGTGAAAGCTAAACTGTACATGATTTCCCAGTTTCCTCTAAGAAACAAAGGAAAATAAAATAATGCCACAAATACAATTTCGTACACTGAATCCCTACACCTGTGTACACCTGTGCTACTGATGACAGACCTGGGAAATACTGCACCATCCGCAGGCCATGCTCCTTCCAAATTAGATTGTGATCTACAGGGAAGAGCCATTTGTATAAAAATCCTATGGCTTTTATCTGGATTTATTTATTCTGATTAAATCTCCATTGTTTTTAAACAAATTCATATTCCTGGATATAATGTGGTCTGTGTACTAAGGGGAGATTGGGCAAGGGGAGGGGTGCAAGCGGTAGTTCTAATTGACCCAGGTATTACTAAAGAGAGAGGTCGCTTATCGTGTCCTCTCCAGTGCCAGCTTACGTTTTCTGACTCTTATCTCATGAAGACCAGTGAGAAGCAGGAACTTGCGGGAAATTAGTTCTGTCACTCTTGACCGGATGTTAATAAAGTTTGGATAAAAAAAAAATGTTTTTCCAATCTCCACAGCGGGTCTATTTTTAATTATAATCACAGTAGCTGCCTCCTGTTTTGCACCAATAACTGCCGAAGCAGTACCAGTTTTTTCTACAAAGGAACACAGTCTCTAACAGCATACTACCTCTATAAAAACATTTTAGTTACGGACGAGAAACCTCATTTATACCCCTTTCACGCAGAAAAGTGAAATTACCGGGTGAGTCAGTTCTACCTGGTAATTTGCCAATAAACATGGGTCCTTTTACTATGTAAATGGGTCAACCTGGGTTGAAATTCCCAGGTCTTTGACCCAGGAATTTACCAAGGTTGGAGACCTGGGAATTTGGACATGAGACATTTCCATCTGAAAAAGGGTTTTAGAGTTGGAGGTAAAGATAATCTATTTGCATATGAGCAAAGACGCAAACTCTTAATCAGGCCAGGAAAAAGTTTGCAGAGTCAACAATTCCAATATGCATTTGAAAGGCAATACCCAAAATTCTTAATAAAATGTGACTGCAATGGGGGCAGGGAAAAAATAGGAATTTAATACCTACCGGTAAATTCTTTTCTCCTAATCCGTAGGGGACACTGGGATGGTCTTAGTACCATGGGGTATAGATGGGGTCCATTAGAGTCATGGCACTTAAAAAATTCTTCAGTGTGTTGGCTCCTCCCCTCTATGACCCTCCTGCAGACTCAGTGGGGTAAATTTACTAAGGTGGGAGATTTTTAGAACTGTTGATGTTGCCCATAGCAACCAATCAGATTATATCTATTATCTGCTAGAAGCAGCTAGATAAATGGTAAGTAGAATCTGATTGGTTGCCATGGGCAACATCACCAGTTCTAAAAATCTCCCACCTTAGTAAATTTACCCCAGTGTAGGAAAACTGTGCCCGAGGAGACAGACATACTTTGAGAGGAGGAAAATAGATTTAAAAAAGTGGTGAGTTGACGAACCAACACACAACATAAGAAGAGGATAGCCACGCTAACCATAACCGGAAAATAGAGACAGCAACAGCAGACCCAACCAAGAAACACACAATGAACAATGCTTGCAGGAACAACGAAGCACCGAGGCGGGCGCCCAGTATCCCTTACGGACTAGGAGAAAAGGAATTACCGGTAGGTATTAAATTCCTATTTTATCTAAGATCCTAGGGGATACTGGGATGGTTTTAGTACCATGGGGATGTCAAAAAGCTCTCAGACCAGGTGGGAGAGTGCTGAGAACACTGCACAACTGAGCAACCAAACTGCAGGACCTCTGTAGCTAAGGTATCAAACTTGTAAAACTTTACAAATGTGTTTGAACCAGACCAAGTAGCTGCTCGGCATAACTGCAAAGCCAAGACACCACAGGCAGCCGCCCAGGAAGAACCCACCGACCTTGTGGAGTGGGCCTGCATAGAACTAGGCAGCGGCAAAGCTGCCGAAGAGTAAGCCTGTTGGATTGTCATCTGGATCCAACGAGCAATGGACTGCTTTGAAGCGATTACCTGCTTTGAAGCACCAAAGAGTAAGCCTGTTGGATTGTCATCCGGATCCAACGAGCAATTGACTGCTTTGAAGCAATGTCCTGCTTTGAAGCAGGACATCCAATCTTCGTAGCGTCATAGAGAACAAAAAGGGAATCAGATTTCCGGTGACGAGCTGTTCTTTTGACATAAATCTTCAAAGCTTGAACAATGTCCAAGGATTGTGAAGAAATGAACGTGTCAGACAATACAGGAACCACTATCGGCTGGTTAATGAGAAATACAGACACCACCTTAGGAAGAAACTGCGGGCGAGTCCTGAGCTCCGCTCTATTCTCGTGAAACACCAGATAAGGGCTCTTACAGGCTAAGGCCCCCAATTCCGAGACATGCCTTGCTGAGGCCAAGGCCAATAACATGACAGTCTTCCAAGTCAAATATTTCATGCCCACCTGGTGCAAAGGTTCAAACCAATCTGATTGGAGAAAGGTCAGAACCAAATTGAGATCCCACGGTGCCATAGGAGGTACAAAGGGTGGCTGAATACGAAGGACACCTTTTAGGAATATCTGGACTTCCGGGACAACAGCCAACTGTCTCTGGAAGAAAATAGACAGGGCTGAAATAATAGGATTTTAATACCTACCGGTAAAGCCTTCTCTCTTAGTCCGTAGAGAATGCTGGGGTCACATCAAGAACCATGGGGTATAGACGGGATCCGCAGGAGACATGAGCACTTTAAGACTTTCAAAGGGTGTGAACCGGCTCCTCCTCTATGCCCCTCCTCTAGACTAGTTACAGGAACTGTGCCGAGGGAGACCGACATTTAGAGGAAAAGGATTTATTATTAAACTAATGTGAGATACATACCAGCTCACACCTCAAGCACGCCGTACAACATGGCATTCAACATAATGCAAGTCAACGGCATGAACGTCAGCAACAGGCTGACTAAAAACGTAACAACATGTATTGAAACGTAACAAAAAACTGCAGATACAGTACGCACTGGGACAGGCACCCAGCATCCTCTACGGCAGTGTTTCCCAACCAAGGTCCTCAAGGCACACTAACAGTGCAGGTTTTAGTGATATCCAGGCTTCAGCACATGTGACTTAATTAGTAGCTCAGTTATTTTGATTTAACCATCTGTGCTGCAGCCTGGATATCACTAAAACCTGCACTGTTGGTGTGCCTTGAGGACCGCGGTTGGGAATGCCTGCTCTACGGACTGAGAGAAAATGATTTACCGGTAGGTATTAAAATCCTATTTTATCTTAAGTCCTAGAGGATGCTGGTGTCACATAAAGAACCATGGGGTTATACCAAAGCTCTAGAACGGGCGGGAGAGTGCGGATGACTCTGCAGCACCGATTGACCAAACATGAGGTCCTCATCAGCCAGGGTATCAAACTTGTAGAACTTCGCAAAGGTGTTTGAACCAGACCAAGTAGCTGCTCGGCAAAGTTGTATTGCCGAGATCCCACGGGCAGCCGCTCAGGAGGAGCCCACCATTCTGGTATAATGGGCCTTCACCGATTTCGGTAACGGCAATCCAGCCGTAGAATGAGCATGCTGAATCGTATGACAGATCCAGCGCGCAATAGTCTGCTTGGAAGCAGGAGCCCCAATCTTGTTGTGAGCATATAGGACAAACAGAGCCTCCGTTTTCCTAAACTGAGCCGTTCTGGCAACATAAATTTTCAAAGCTCTAACTACATTGAGAAACTTCGATTCCAGTAAGGCGTCAGTAGCCACTGGCACCACAATAGGTTGGTTCAAGTGGAACGACGAAACCACTTTCGGCAGAAATTGCTGACGAGTCCTCAACTCTGCTCTATCTTCATGGAAGATCAAATAAGGGCTCTTGTGAGACAAGGCCGCTAATTCAGACACCTACAAAGGAATATAACCAGGCGCTAATACATCATCACCATATTCTGATGATCGAATTACTGGTATTAAAAATTATATACAAATAATACTGCAATTACTGTGTACTCAAGCTGCAGGAGAGAGCTTGACTTGGGGTAAATCAAGTCAAAAAGAACCGGCACTTTATAGTCTCCGGTAACACTAGAACACTGAACTAATCCCCTCTTGCGCTATAAATAGTATGATATGGCTCAAAGTTCAATGAAAACAAATGAATAATTTCATATATTCTATATATTTTTTAATACATATAATTATATATATATATATACACTTTACAATAAACTATTAGACCGGTCAAATAAAATCACTAACAAATATATTGCCTAGCTGTAGGAGGTGGATCTTAGATAAACTCTGTGCACAGAGTATTTTTAAAAATAAAATAAAATAAAAATCAGTCCATGTATTGGATTAAAAATCAATTAACCAGCTATAATTCGCACCCATGTAGTAGATAACATATTTGTACGTTGTTATATATTGGAATTCCTCAATATGTTGCCACTTAGCAAAGAAGATGGTATTGTGCAAAATGACCGCTCCACACTGGAGCCTTACGTGTAGCTTGCACCAGTAGTTGTAACACGGGAGAGTCCAATGACAAAAGAGACGGTCTCGGGCTGCGGGAACTGCGCTACACTGGCGCCTGCTGTGCTGATTAATTACCCGACTTCCAAGCTCTATGAGTCCACGCCTCCAAGTGCCGTATGCAGACACCACAGTCACGGCTGTATTATCCCGATCTCCGTTTAGTCCATGAATAATACCGCTGGATGCTGGTATATTGCGGGGGTGCAAATAAGCTGGTACAAGGGTTCCTCTTTGAGGAAGCCCCCATAAGAGGAGCGAAACGCGTCAGAAGCAGACATTTGGACCCTTGTACCAGCTTATTTGCACCCCCGCAATATACCAGCATCCAGCGGTATTATTCATGGACTAAACGGAGATCGGGATAATACAGCCGTGACTGTGGTGTCTGCATACGGCACTTGGAGGCGTGGACTCATAGAGCTTGGAAGTCGGGTAATTAATCAGCACAGCAGGCGCCAGTGTAGCGCCGTTCCCGCAGCCCGAGACCGTCTCTTTTGTCATTGGACTCTCCCGTGTTACAACTACTGGTGCAAGCTACACGTAAGGCTCCAGTGTGGAGCGGTCATTTTGCACAATACCATCTTCTTTGCTAAGTGGCAACATATTGAGGAATTCCAATATATAACAACGTACAAATATGTTATCTACTACATGGGTGCGAATTATAGCTGGTTAATTGATTTTTAATCCAATACATGGACTGATTTTTATTTTATTTTATTTTTAAAAATACTCTGTGCACAGAGTTTATCTAAGATCCACCTCCTACAGCTAGGCAATATATTTGTTAGTGATTTTATTTGACCGGTCTAATAGTTTATTGTAAAGTGTATATATATTTATATATATAATTATATGTATTAAAAAATATATAGAATATATGAAATTATTCATTTGTTTTCATTGAACTTTGAGCCATATCATACTATTTATAGCGCAAGAGGGGATTAGTTCAGTAATTCAGACACCTGCCTTGCGGATGCCAAGGCCAACAGCATGACCACTTTCCAAGTGAGGAATTTCAACTCTACCTTCTGTAAAGGTTCAAACCAATGAGATTGAAGGAATTGCAACACCATGTTAAGATCCCACGGTGCCACTGGGGGCACAAAGGGAGGTTGGATGTGCTTTGTACTTTAATTGAGCCCAACTTTAGGCCCGCATCCACACCAGATTGTAGAAAATGGAGAAAACGTCCTAACTGAAATTCTTCCGTAGGAGCCTTCTTGGATTCACACCAAGACACGTATTTTCTCCAAATACGGTGGTAATGTTTAGACGTTACTCCTTTCCTGGCCTGAATAAGAGTGGGGATGACTTCTTTGGGAATACCCTTTCGGGCTAGGATCCGGCGTTCAACCGCCAAGCCGTCAAACGAAGTCGCGGTAAGTCTTGGAACACGCACGGCCCCTGCTGTAACAGATCCTCCCTCAGAAGAAGAGGCCAGGGATCTCCTATAAGTAATTCCTGAAGATCTGGATACCAAGCTCTCCTTGGCCAGTCTGGAACAATGAGGCTCGCTTGAACCTTTGTTCTTCTTATGATCTTTATTACTTTTAGAACGAGTGGAAGCGGAGGAAACACATACACCGACTTAAACACCCACGGTGTCACTATGGCGTCCACTGCTATTGCTTGAGGGTCTCTCGACCTGGAACAATATCTCTGAAGTTTCTTGTTGAGGCGAGACACCATCATGTCTATTTGAGGAATTCCCCAAAGACTTGTCACTTCTGCAAAGACCTGTTGATGAAGACCCCACTCTCCTGGATGGAGATCATGTCTGCTGAGGAAGTCTGCTTCCCAGTTGTCCACTCATGGAATGAAGATCGCTGACAGAGCGCTTGTATGCCTTTCCGCCCAGCGGAGAACCTTTGTGGCCTCTGACATTGCCGCTCTGCTCTTTGTTTCGCCCTGGCGGTTTATGTACGCTACTGCTGTTATGTTGTCCGACTGAATCAAGACGGGCCGATTGCGAAGATGTTCCGCTTGCAAAAGGCAGTTATAAATGGCCCTTAACTCCAGAACGTTTATGTGTAGACAAATTTCCTGGCTTGACCATCTTCCCTGGAAGCTTTCCCCCTGTGTGACTGCCCCCCAGCCTTGGAGACTCGCATCCGTGGTCACTAAGATCCAGTCCTGGATCCCGAACCTGCATCCCTCTAGGAGGTGAGAGCTGTGCAGCCACCACAGGAGTGAGATTCTGGTCTTTGAAGACAGGATTATCCTTCGGTGCATGTGCAGATGGGACCCGGACCACTTGTCCAACAGGTGCCACTGAAACACTCTGGCATGGAATCTGCCAAACTGAATGGCCTCGTAGGCCGCCACTATCTTCCCCCAGTAACCGAGTGCATTGATGGATCGATACTTTTGCTGGTTTCAGAATTTGTTTGACCAGGTTCTGAATTTCCAGAGCCTTTTCCACTGGAAGAAAAACTCTCTGTAATTCTGTGTCCAGAATCATTCCCAAAAACGACAGCCGTCTCGTCGGAACCAACTGTGATTTTGGAAAGTTTAGGAGCCAACCATGTTGCTGCAGAATTATCAGGAGAGCGTAATGTTCTGCAGTAATTGGTCCCTGGATCTCGCCTTTATCAGGAGATCGTCCAAGTACGGGATAATTGTGACTCCTTGCTTGCACAGGAGAACCATCATTTCGGCCATTACTTTGGTGAAAATCCTCGGAGCCGTGGACAGACCAAACGGCAATGTCTGACAACGTCTAATGACAATCCCGAACTGCAAACCTCAGGTAAGCCTGATGTGGAGGATAAACGGGAACATGTAAGTAGGCATCCTTTATGTCTACAGACACCATAAAATCCCCCTCCTCCAGACTGGAGATTACTGCCCGGAGAGATTCCATCTTGAATTTGAATTTTCTTAGGTAGAAATTTAGGGATTTGAGGTTCAGGATTGGCTGACTGAGCCGTCTGGCTTCGGGACCACGAACAGCCGTAGATACCAAATCAGCGAGGCCGTCACCAAACAATACACCACCTTTATATGGTAGAGACTCCATAGCTTTCTTAGAGTCAGCATCAGCATTCCATTGATGAATCCACAATGCTCTCCTAGCTGAGACTGCCATGGCATTGGCCCTTGATCCCAAGAGGCCAATATCCCTCGCAGCTTCCTTTAGGTAGACTGCAGCATCCCTGATATAACCTAGTGTCAAAAGAATGCTATCCCTATCCAGGGTATCTATTTCAGATGACAAGTTATCTGCCCATTTTTCGATAGCGCTACTCACCCACGCAGATGCAATGGCTGGTCTGGGTAGCGTACCCGTGGTGACATAAATGGATTTCAATGTATTTTCCTGCCTAGCAGGATCCTTTAGGGCTGCCGTGTCAGGGGACGGAAGAGCCACGTTTATGGACAGCCATGATAGAGCTTTGTCCACAATGGGGGGTGACTCCCATTTTTGCCTATCCCCAGAGGGAAACTGATACGCCACTGGAATCCTTTTGGGAATCTGAAACTTTGTCAGGATTTTCCCAAACCTTTTCACAAAGCGTGTTCAGTTCATGAGAGGGAGGAAACGTTACCTCAGGTTTCTTTTCTTTATACATACAGACCCAAGTATCAGGAACAGTAGGGTCCTCAGTGATATGTAATACGTCTTTTATTGCCACAATCATGTACTGAATGCTCTTTGCCAGTTTTGGATCTAATCTGGCATCACTATAGTCGACACTTGAGTCAGTGTCCGTGTCGGTATCCGTGTCTGCCAGCTGGGCAAAGGAACGTTTTTGTGACCCTGAGGGGATCTGGACTTGTAACAACACATCCTCTACGGATTTCTTCCATGCCTGGTTCTGAGACTCAGATTTATCCAATCTCTTATTTATCAGAGCCACATTAGCATTCAAAGCACCCAAAACATTCACCCAATCAGGTGTCGGCGGTGCCGACAGGGTCACTCCTGCAGCCGTTTGTGTCCCTAACATAGTCTCCTCCTGGGAAGAGCACTCCGCCTCAGACATGCCGACACACGTGTACCCAACACACACAGACACACTGGGCCTATAGGGGACAGACCCACAGTAAAGCCTGTCAGAGGGACACAGAGGGAGTTATTGCCAGCTCACACCCCAGCGCTCAATCCCGGTCTGAAACACCACTGAAAATGCCCCAGACCTGCAGCGCTTTTATAATTAACATATAATGCACCAAAATAACTGTGCCCCTCTCGTTTTTCACGGGCGACACCCCCCCCCCCCCCCCCGTGCCATGCACCCTGTAGTGCCGCTGTGTGTGGGAGCATGGCGCGCAGCGTGCGAGCGCTGCGGTACCTTTAGAAGCCGTCACTGAAGTCTTCTTTTCTGACTTCTGGCTCTTCAAGCGGGGTGACGGCGGGCTCTGGGAATGAGCATCTAGGCGTACCTAGCGATCAGACCCTCAGGAGCTAATGGTGTCCTGTAGCCAAAGAAGCAGTGCCTTTAAACTCACAGAAGTAGGTCTGACTTCTCTCCCCTAAGTCCCACGAAGCAGGGAGACTGTTGCCAGCAGTACTCCCTGAAAATAAAAAACCTAACATAAGTCTTTTTCAGAGAAACTCAGTAGAGCTCCTCAGAGTGCATCCAGTCTCACTGGGCACAGAGTCTAAACTGGAGTCTGGAGGAGGGGCATAGAGGGATGAGCTGGTTCACACCCTTTGAAAGTCTTAAAGTGCCCATGTCTCCTGCGGATCCAGTCTATACCCCATGGTTCTTGATGTGACCCCAGCATCCTCTACGACGTATGAGTAAATAGGATTTTAATACCTACCGGTAAATACTTTTCTCCTAGTCCGTAGAGGATGCTGGGGACTCCAAAAGGACCATGGGGTATAGACGGGATCCGCAGGAGACATGGACACACTATAAGACTTTGAATGGGTGTGACCTGGCTCCTCCCTCTATGCCCCTCCTCCAGACCTCAGTTATAGGAACTGTGCCCAGGGAGACGGACATTTCCAGGAAAAGGATTTTTGTTAACCAAGGGTGAGAAATACACCAGCTCACACCACAACACACCGTACAACATGGCTTGTAAGCAATACCAGTTAACAGCATGAACTAAAAACAGCAACAAGCTGAACATAACCGATACACAACCTTCGTGTAACAGGAGCAATAACTATCAATACAACGGCATAAAACAGTCCGCACTGGGACGGGCGCTCAGCATCCTCTACGGACTAGGAGAAAAGGATTTACCGGTAGGTATTAAAATCCTATTTTCTCTTACGTCCTAGAGGATGCTGGGGACTCCAAAAGGACCATGGGGTCTATACCAAAGCTCCAGACCGGGTGGGAGAGTGCGGATGACTCTGCAGCACCGATTGAGCAAACATGAGGTCCTCATCAGCCAGGGTATCAAACTTGTAGAACTTAGCAAAAGTGTTTGAACCCGACCACGTAGTTGCTCGGCAAAGTTGAAGCGCAGAGACTCCTCGGGCAGCCGCCCAAGATGAGCCCACCTTCATGGTAGAATGGGCTTTCACTGACTTCGGCAACGGCAATCCAGCCGTAGAATGAGCATGCCGAATCGCATCACAGATCCAGCGTGCAATAGTCTGCTTGGAAGCAGGAGCCCCAATTTTGTTGGGAGCATATAGGACAAACAGAGCCTCTGATTTCCTAATTTGAGCCGTTTTGGCGACATATATTTTCAAAGCTCTAACTACATCGAGAGATTTTGACACAGCCAATCCATCCGTAGCCACCGACACCACAATAGGTTGGTTTATGTGAAACGAAGAAACCACTTTCGGCAGAAATTGTTGACGAGTTCTCAATTCCGCTCTATCCACATGGAAAATCAAATTGGCGGCTCTTGTGAGACAAAGCCGCCAATTCCGACACCCGTCTTGCGGACGCCAAGGCCAAAAGCATGACCACTTTCCAAGTGAGAAATTTCAACTCAACCTTTCGCAAAGGTTCAAACCAGTGAGACATAAGAAATTGCAACACCACGTCAAGATCCCACGGTGCCACAAATGGAGGATGGATGTGCAGCACTCCCTTCGCGAAAGTCTGAACCTCTGGAAGGGCGGCCAATTCTTTTTGAAAGAAAATAGATAAAGCCAAAATCTGCACTTTAATGGAACCTAATTTCAGGCCTGCATCCACGCCTGCCTGCAAAAAATGGAGGAAACGACCCAGCTGAAACTCCTCCGTAGGAGCCTTCTTGGCTTCACACCAAGACACATATTTTCTCCAAATACGGTGATAATGCTTTGCCATGACCTCCTTTCTAGCCTTAAGGAGAGTGGGGATGATGAATACCCTTTCGAGCTAGGATTTGGTGTTCAACTTCCACGCCGTCAAACGCAACCGCGGTAAGTCCTGGAAGACGCACGACCCCTGCAGTAACAGATCTTCTCTGAGAGGAAGAGGCCAGGGATCTTCTATGAGCAATTCCTGAAGATCCGGATACCAGGCCCTCCGTGGCCAATCTGGAACAATGAGTGCCGCCTGAACCCTTGTTCTTCTTATGATCCTCAACACTTTTGGAATGAGTGGAAGTGGAGGGAACACATATACTGGCTGAAAAACCCACGGAGTGACCAGGGCGTCCACTGCACTGGCTTGAGGGTCCCACGACCTGGAACAATATCTCTGAAGCTTCTTGTTGAGGCGAGACGCCATTATGTCTATTTGAGGAATTCCCCAACGACTTGTCACTTCTGCAAAGACCTCTTGATGAAGACCCTACCCTCCTGGATGGAGATCGTGTCTGCTGAGGAAGTCTGCTTCCCAGTTGTCCAAGCCCGGAAGGAAGACCTCTGACAGAGCGCTTACATGCTTTTCCGCCCAGCGGAGAACCTTTGTGGCCTCCGCCATCGCCGCTCTGCTCTTTGTTCCGCCCTGGCGGTTTACGTACGCCACCGCTGTTACATTGTCCGACTGAATCAGGACAGGTAGATCTCGAAGAAAGTGCTCCGCTTGCAGAAGGCCATTGTAGATGGCTCTTATTTCCAGAACGTTTATGTGCAGACAAGCTTCCTGGCTTGACCATTTTCCCTGGAAATTTTTTCCTTGTGTGACTGCTCCCCAGCCTCGGAGACTTGCATCCGTGGTCATCAGGACCCAATCCTGGATCCCGAACCTGCGTTCCTCTAGGAGGTGAGAGCTTTGAAGCCACCATAGGAGAGAGATTCTGGTCTTGGAAGATACTTATTTTCCGGTGCATGTGCAGGTGAGAACCCGGACCACTTGTCCAACAGGACCCACTGAAACACCCGGGCATGAAACCTGCCAAACGGAATGGCTTCGTAAGCTGCAACCATCTTCCCCAGCACCCGAGTGCATTGATAAATCGATACTCTTGCCGGTTTCAGGATCTCCTTGACCATGGTCTGGATTTCCAGAGCTTTTTCCGCTGGGAGAAACACTCACTGCAGTTCCGTGTCCAGGATCATGCCCAAGAAAGACAGCAGAGTTGTCGGAATCAACTGTGACTTTGGCAAATTTAGAATCCAACCATGTTGTTGCAGAACTGTCACGTTTCTTAGCAACTGCTCCTTTGATCTCGCCTTTATCAGGAGATCGTCCACGTACGGGATAATTGTGACACCCTGCTTGCGTAGGAGTACCATCATTTCCGCCATTACTTTGGTGAAGACCCTCAGGGCCGTGGAAAGACCAAACGGCAACGTCTGAAATTGGTAATGACAATCCTGAACCGCAAACCTCAGGAAAGCTTGATGTGGAGGATATATTGGGACATGTAAGTAGGCATCTTTTATGTCGACTGACGCCATAAAATACCCCCCTTCCAGACTGGAGATCACTGCTCGAAGAGATTCCATCTTGAACTTGAAAGTTTTCAAATACAGATTGAGGGATTTTAGGTTCAGGATCGGTCTGACCGAGCCATCCGGCTTTGATACGACAAAGAGGCTTGAATAAAACCCTTCTCCCCGTTGAGACGGGGGTACCATGACAATGACACGCTGTTGACACAGCTTTTGTATTGCAGCACTACTTCCCTTTTTGGGATAGACACTGGCAAGGCTGATTTGAAAAATCGGTGGGGGGGCACCTCCTGAAACTCCAGTTTGTACCCTTGGGACACTATGTCTAACACCCAAGGATCCAGGCCCGATTGAAACCAGACCTGACTGAAGATTCGGAGACGCGCCCCCACCGGTACCGACTCCCGTAGAGGAGCCCCAGCGTCATGCGGTGGACTTGGCAGAAGCCGGGGAGGACTTCTGGTCGTGGGAGCCTGGCACAGCAGGTAACCTTTTTCCCCTTCCTCTACCTTTAGAGGCAAGGAAGGACGACCCTCTTCCTTTTTTGTATTTATTAGGCCGAAAGGACTGCATCTGATAATGGGGCGTCTTTTTCTGTTGTGCAGGAACATAAGGAAGAAAGGATGACTTACCCGCTGTAGCCGTAGTCACCAGGTCAGCGAGGCCGTCACCAAACAAGACACTACCTTTATATGGGAGAGCTTCCATAGCTTTCTTAGAGTCGGCATCAGCATTCCATTGATGAATCCACAGCGCTCTCCTGGCCGAGACTGCCATGGCATTGGCCCTTGACCCCAAGAGGCCAATATCCCTCGCCGCATCCTTTAGGTAAGCTGCAGCTTTCCTGATATAACCAAGAGTCAAAAGAATGTTATCCCTATCCAGGGTATCCATGTGAGATGCCAAATCATCTGCCCACTTACCAATAGTACTACTCACCCATGCCGACGCCACGGCAGGTCTGAGCAGTGCACCCGTAGGGACATAAATGGCTTTTAAGGTTGTTTCCTGCCTACGATCCGCATGGTCCTTAAGGGCAGCAGTGTCAGGAGACGGAAGCGCCACCTTCTTGGACAGCCGTGATAGAGCCTTGTCCACATTGGGAGATGACTCCCACTTTTCCCTGTCGTCAGAGGGGAAAGGATATGCCATTAGAATTCTCTTGGGAATCTGCCACCTTTTGTCAGGAGATTCCCAAGCTTTTTCACAAAGAGCGTTCAGCTCATGAGAGGGGGGAAACGTCACCTCAGGCTTTTTTCCCTTATACAAACCCTTGTATCTGGAACAGCAGGTACTTCAGAAATATGTAAAACATCTTTAATTGCCACAATCATGTACTGAATACCCTTAACCAATTTTGGATGTAAACTGGCCTCACTATAGTCGACACTGGAATCAGAGTCCGTGTCGGTATCAGTATCCGCCATCTGGGTAAATGCACGCTTTTGTGACCCAGAGGGGGCCTGTACACGAGACAAGGCGTCCTCCATGGATTTTCTCCACGTTTGCGTCTGAGAATCAGATTTATCCAGTCTTTTAGTCAATAACGCCACATTTGCATTCAATGTACTCAACATATTCACCCAATCAGCAGTCGGCGGTGCCGACAGAGTCACTCCCAGCTCCTTATCTGCGCCCACTGCAATTTCCTCCGGGGAGGAACCCTCAGCCTCAGACATGTCGACACACGTACCCACACGCACAAACACACTGGCTATAGAGGACAGACCCACAGGAAAGCCTGTTAGAGAAACACAGAGGGAGTATACCAGCTCACACCCCAGCGCCTATTCCAGTTTTGCTCCCTGTTACTTGTGCAGGAGAGTGGAGGTCCGGGCCAGCGTCTCTGCAGCCTGTGAAGAGAAAACGGCGCTGGTAAGCTGTGAGGGCTAAGCCACGCCCCCTCACCGGCGCTGTAGTCCCGCTCAAAAATTTTATATTTATACTGGCGGGGGCTATATTTAGTGCATAGTCACTTATATATATTTTGGCCAGTGTTGCACTCCAGTAATCATGCTGCCCCCCTATGCCCTGCAAGTGCCGTCTGAAGTGTGTGTGGGAGTATGGCGCGCAGCGCGCCCGCTGCGCGGTATCTCATTACTGAAGTCTTCTGCAGTCACTGAAGTCTTCTGATCTTCTTTATACTCACCCGGCTTCTTTCTTATGGCTTCTGTGAGGGGGTTGATGGCGCGGCTCCGGGAACAAGCAGCTAGGCGCACCAAGTGATCGAACCCTCTGGAGCTAATGGTGTCCAGTAGCCTACGAAGCAGAGCCTTTGAACTCAGAAGAAGTAGGTCTGCTTCTCTCCTCTCACTCCCACGAAGCAGGGAGCCTGTAGCCAGCAGGTCTCCCTGAAAATAAAAAACCTAACAAAGTCTTTTCAGAGAAACTCAGGAAAGCTCCCCTAGTGTGTGTCCAGTCTCTCTGGGCACAGAATCTAACTGAGGTCTGGAGGAGAGGCATAGAGGGAGGAGCCAGTTCACACCCATTCAAAGTCTTATAGTGTGCCCATGTCTCCTGCGGATCCCGTCTATACCCCATGGTCCTTTTGGAGTCCCCAGCATCATCTAGGACAGGGGTGGGCAATTATTTCAGCTGGGGGGGCCACTTAACACTTTTCAGCGAATATTCGAGGGCCGCACAGGGGGTAGGGATGCTGAGGGGGGAGTTACAGGGAGGGTGAGGGTAGGGGCGTTTAGGGGCGAGCTACGGGGAGGGTGATGGCACACTTAGGGGGCAGTTACAGTGAAAGAGTGAGGGCAGGGGCCTAAAAAAATAGCTTTATTAGAATAAATAAAGTACCCTAAAGCCAAGTGTGGATTAAACATTCATATAAAGACTATAAGCTATGGAGAGCTTTCCCCACCCAGACTGTCCCTTACCAGATATTTGAAGTACTAGTAGTGCCTCCTCTCATCTTCAGGTAGAGGCAGCTGCATGTCACACCTGGAATTCTACGCGTTGCAGCCCACAGGCAGGCGGGCTGCGCATATTAATTAAATTTCGGCTGCAGATCTCTTCATGGTTCCAGCGCTGCTGCTGCCTGTAAGTGTGACAAGCACCGGCAGTAACAAGCAGGACAGTGCTGAGGCAGAGAGTGGGGAGCCGCTATTCATGCTGCTGCTGCCTGTGATAAATGTTACTGGTGCTGACAGCGGCAGCCTGCAGCAACAGGCAGGACAGTGCGGCTCCGGCAGGAAGGGGGGAGATGCTTTTTATGCTGCCGGCGCCACTGCTGCCTGTCAAAGTGACAGGCGCTGGCAGCCGGAAGCAATAGCAAACATGCCTGTGCTGCTGTATGTATTCAAATTGTCCGCCGCCGCACGCATCCACACTGAGTACCTTTGGCTCCATCCCCAACAGAGTCTAATGTCACAGGAAATCCGGCCAGCGGTACCGACGTGACCAAGCTTCATCAGCGGCGCCCACGGCTGGGAGGTAATGCAGTGCAATGACAAGCAGCTCAGCCAGTCGGGACGCTTGTCATTGCAAACTGATGGGAGGTAGCGGGCCGGGCAGGATAAGCTCGCGGGCTGGGCCGTATTTTGCCCACCCCTACTCTAGGACGTAAGAGAGATTAACCTTAATGGAGCCTAAACGAAGGCCCATATCCACACCAGCTTGCAGGAAGAGCAAGAACCTTCCCAGATGAAAATCTACAGTGGAGTACTGTCGACTCTCACACCAGGAGACATACTTCTTCCAGATGCGGTGGTAATGCTTAGATGTGACCACCTTCCGAGCCTGGACCATAGTTGAGATAACCTTGGCGGGAAGTCCTTTTCCGGGTTAATATCGCCCTTTCAACCGCCATGCCATTAAACGTAGCCGCGGTAAGTCTGGATAGACGAACGGTCCTTGCATAAGACGATCCTTTCGAAGCGGCAGAGGCCTGGGCTCTCCGAGGAACATGGTCAGGAAGTCCGCATACCAGGCCTGGTGAGGCCAATCCGGAACAATGAGAACTGCCTGAACGCTTTCCCTTTTCAGTCTTTTTAGGATCCTGGGAATGAGAGGAATCGGAGGGAACAAATAGACGAACTGGTAAACCCACTGCGCCGTCAGAGCGTCCACCGCTGTAGCCTGTGCATCCCTCGTCCTGGAGCAGTAGCAACGCAGCTTCTTGTTGAGTCGAGAAACCATCATGTCGATCAGCGGGCATCCCCACCATTGAACCAACAGTTGAAATACCGGTGGGTGAAAACCCCACCTGTGGGTGAAAGCCCCACTCCCCTGGGTGCAGATTGGGTCTGCTGAGGAAATCTACTTCCCAGTTGTCCACTCCTGGAATGAAGATGGCCGACATGGCCCTGGCACTTTGTTCCACCCAGAGTAGTATCCTGGACACCTCTCACATTGCGCCCCTGCTTTTTGTTCCTCCCTGTTTATGTATGCCACTGCCGTAGCGTTGTCCGACTGGACCTGTATGGCCTGATGTTGGAGGAAAGAAGAGGCTTGTAGAAGGGCACTGTAAAATGCCCCGAGTTTCAGAATGTTTATTGGAAGAGAGGCCTCCTGAGGTGACCACCTTCCTTGAAACTGAGCCCCCAGGGTTACTGCACCCCAACCGCGCAGGCTCACATCCATTGTCAATAGAATCCAAGCCTGAATTCTGAAGTGTCGACCCTCTACCAGGTGGGAGATCTGTAACCACCATAAGAGGGAAATCCTTGCTTTTGGTGAGAGAGATATCCTCTGGTGCACCATTTGTTCAGCAGATCCAGCTGGAACTGACGGGCATGGAATCTTCCGTACTGAATTGCCTTGTATGAGGCTACCATCTTGCCCAACAGGCGGATGCAAAGATGCACTGAGATTTTTGGAGGTTTCAGAACGGAGCACACCATGTATTGAATTGTCAAGGCTTTGTCCATAGGAAAGAACACCCTCTGAGACACCGTGTCCAGGATCATCCCCAAGAACTGCAGTCTCTGCGATGGTTCCAGTTGTGATTTCTGCAGATTGAGGATCCACCCATGATCCGTTAAAAGCCGTGTAGTCAGGGCGTTGCTTTCCAACAACCGAGCCTCGGATACAGCCTTTATGAGAAGTAGAAGGAGTTGTAGCATAATTTCTGCCATCACCTTCGTGATCACGCGTGATGCCGTGGAGAGGCCAAAGGGCAAGGCCCGAAACTGGAAGTGAGTATCCTGCAGTGCAAACCTGAGGTAAGCCTGATGAGGTGGCCTTATTGGGATGTGAAGGTACGCATCCTTGATATCCAGGGATACCAGGAATTCCCCCTCCTCCAGGCCTGAAATCACCGCTCTCAGTGATTCCATTTTGAATTTGAACACCTGTAAGTATGGGTTCAGAGATGTGAGGTACAATCCGTCCGGTTTCGGTCCCACAAACAGGCTGGAACAAAAGCCCTTGTTTCTGAGTAGAGGGGGAACTAGAACAATAACTTGTGTTTGCTGTAGTCGCTGGATGGCCTCCAGCAAGGTAACTCTTGACACAGGTGAAGCTGGTAAGCCTGACTTGAACAATCTGTGAGGAGGGAGCTGTTGAAACTCTAACCGGTATCCTTGGTAGATTAGGTCTCTGCGCAAGCAAAAAGAAAAAGGCGATCTGTTAGTGGTGCACTGGGTTTTAAAATGTAACTTTTATTTGCTGTCCTAAAATTGATCTATCATACTAGATCGAAAACACTATGCGAAATATTAGAAACATATATGTGAAAAGATTATGACACTGTGAGACGATACAAAGAAGAATAAATATGAAAAAGAATTAAAACAGCCTGGGTGTCTTTACTGTGTCAGTGTATTATATATTTATTGTATCCTTTTATTGGTAATTTGTTGAATAATAATACTGAATGTGTTACTAAGTATGTTCAAAGAGATTTTTGAAACTAATGTTTCTTATCTAGGCTCAGCTCTAGTTCTTGGCAGTCAGCCAGATCACATTATGAAACAATGTTTGCTACAGCCGAATGATGCTTTTACTGATAGCATCTAAGTTAGAAAGGGAGCATGCATTGATTATGTTGCGCACTGTGTCTTTCAGTGTGCAACTTCTCTGATTTAATATAAGTGCTATTAACATGCAGCAATCATGGAATGTAATTCAATACTGATAGCTTGCTTGTATCGGCCGTGGTGTCTGCGGTTAGACAGCCTTCATTTTCACTGATTCTCTCCAGTGGCCTGTAAAGTGTCAGTTTATATTATTGCCTTATAGCATACCTGGGGATATTAGCGCTTTTAATCCCTTGTCTGCTACTATGATGTGTGTGCACGTTATATATATATATATATATATATATATATATATATATATATAATCAGGTAGACGTTGAGGATCTTTCTATATGCCATTAATACAATAATATTAATCAGAGGTACTTTATTGTAAGTCCGTGTTGAAATAAATCAATTTATACGGCTACCAATGGTGTTTCAATACACTGTAATTATAATGCATTAATTGCCCCCGTGTCGATCTAGCTTACTAATAATTCCGTCAGGAGTGCACAACTGGTTAATATATCCAAAAGTTTTTCACTTTATTATTACCCAGATCTTATGAATATATATTATCTGGTGATGTAATACTATATGCAGCACCACTATATACGGGTTCTATATAAACAGGTAGTTTCACTTCTTAATATGACTTCCACTGAGCAGTAATATACATTCTAGTTTGATTATACTGAATTGAACCATGTGATCTATTGTTCCAATGCCGTGCTTTCTGCCTATAGTGTACACTAATTCTGGCTGAGCATTACTGGTACCAAATTTAGAAGTAACACATTCAATTTAAATAAAGCACAGTAGGACACCAGGCTGGAGTCCTACGTACGTTTCGCATACAGGCTTTGACGAGGTTATTATTCAACAAATTACCAATAAAAGGATACAATAAAATAAGAATTTACTTACCAATAATTCTATTTCTCATAGTCCGTAGTGGATGCTGGGAACTCCGTAAGGACCATGGGGAATAGCGGCTCCGCAGGAGACTGGGCACAAAAGTAAAAGCTTTAGGACTACCTGGTGTGCACTGGCTCCTCCCCCTATGACCCTCCTCCAAGCCTCAGTTAGGATACTGTGCCCGGACGAGCGTACACAATAAGGAAGGATTTATGAATCCCGGGTAAGACTCATACCAGCCACACCAATCACACCATACAACCTGTGATCTGAACCCAGTTAACAGCATGATAACAGAGGAGCCTCTGGAAAGATGGCTCACAACCACAATAACCCGATTTTTGTAACAATAACTATGTACAAGTATTGCAGGCAATCCGCACTTGGGATGGGCGCCCAGCATCCACTACGGACTATGAGAAATAGAATTATCGGTAAGTAAATTCTTATTTTCTCTGACGTCCTAGTGGATGCTGGGAACTCCGTAAGGACCATGGGGATTATACCAAAGCTCCCAAACGGGCGGGAAAGTGCGGATGACTCTGCAGCACCGAATGAGAGACTCCAGGTCCTCCTCAGCCAGGGTATCAAATTTGTAGAATTTAGCAAACGTGTTTGCCCCTGACCAAGTAGCTGCTCGGCAAAGTTGTAAAGCCGAGACCCCTCGGGCAGCCGCCCAAGATGAGCCCACTTTCCGTGTGGAATGGGCTTTTACAGATTTTGGCTGTGGCAGGCCTGCCACAGAATGTGCAAGCTGAATTGTGCTACAAATCCAACGAGCAATAGTCTGCTTAGAAGCAGGAGCACCCAGCTTGTTGGGTGCATACAGGATAAACAGCGAGTCAGATTTTCTGACTCCAGCCGTCCTGGAAACATATACTTTCAGGGCCCTGACTACGTCCAGCAACTTGGAGTCCTCCAAGTCCCTAGTAGCCGCAGGTACCACACTAGGCTGGTTCAAGTTAACGCTGAAACCACCTTAGGGAGAAATTGAGGATGAGTCCTCAATTCCGCCCTGTCTGAATGGAAGATCAGATAAGGGTCTTTACAGGATAAAGCCCGCCAATTCTGACACGCGCCTGGCCGAGGCGAGGGCCAACAACATGACCACTTTCCATGTGAGATATTTTAACTCCACAGATTCAAGTGGTTCAAACCAATGTGACTTTAGGAACCCCAAAACTACATTGAGATCCCAAGGTGCCACTGGAGGCACAAAAGGAGGCTGTATATGCAGTACCCCTTTTACAAACGTCTTAACTTCAGGAACTGAAGCTGGTTCTTTCTGGAAGAAAATTGACAGGGCCGAAATTTGAACCTTAATGGACCCCAATTTTAGGCACATAGACACTCCTGTTTACAGGAAATGCAGGAATCGACCTAGTTGAAAATTCCTCCATCGGGGCCTTACTGGCCTCACACCCCGCAACATATTTTCGCCAAATGCGGTGATAAAGCTAAATATTTATCGTATATAAAACACTTTAAGAGGTCTAAGAACACTGTACGCTATCTACGTAAGAAGTACCGTAAGGGTACGCAAGTTGCGTAACGATCGCTCAACCGTAGTCGAGACGCTCAAGCGTCACGTTCGCTTACGGCCCAGAGATCACAGGCAGGCACGCTATTGGCTGCCGACTAACGTAATGATTCGCTATAGCGTAGCGGACGCTCGGGACCACGAGGAGATCACCAGCGGTGCAGACGCTTACAACGTTAAACCTTTATATCTATACCTTTAACAACGAAATATACAGTAAACCTTAGTGTGGTGATAACGTGTAAATGCAACCTGGTGTAACCTGATTAACTCACAAGCTGTTTGAGCGTCACCGACGCTCTGAGATTACTTAACACTATAAGGAATACACAGATACCTGGGCTTAGGGTCCAAAACCTATTATATGTATTATAACTATTATACTTGCAAAAGGAATCACAGTACAAATGATACACTACAATATAACATAGACTACCTAACCAGATAACTACACGGGAAATACAATACAATACAATTACGTTTAAGGGAAAATAAGAGAGGAAAAGGAGAAGAGAGAGAGAGAAAGAAATGGCTTACAATAACAAGAAGATCAATATGATTGCAGAGAAAGCTTACACATGTGAGGAACAATCGCTGCGCAGTCAGTCAATGCTGAGAATCTTTGTTTAGAAAGTACTTGAGCTTACCCATGCTGCCTGTCCCTATATACACAACACCCAGCAACACAATTGTCCCTACAATGCCGCATGGGGCAGAAGCTAGACTCCATTTTGGGAAAACTCCACTTGATTCCAAAGACTACACCACATGGCTGAAAGGGGGAGGGGAAAATACCCGGCAGCAGCCATTTTAGATTTGCAGGCCCAAACACATGGCACTCTCTACTACACCACAATCACATAGCAGAAAACACAAGACTCCATTTATTCCAAAATGTCCAAGCCTCAAAACAATGCATATGTTCTGATTTTACAATTCCAAACAATCTAAATCACCTTTCACAATTTCAATCCAACTTCCTAGAACCATCTTATTAAATCTCCATAGGCAAACAAATACCACAAATGCTATGCTACAGGTTGTCTAATGTTCCACTTCATCACAGACTTCACAGGGCACAAACAAGTTACATTCACACAGCTGCGCAAGCCTCACCATCCCCAAGCCATTTGTTTCTCCAAACCAACCACTCTATGCTTACCCATCATTCCACAACTACCCCACCACAAAACACACATTTAAAACTACTCTATGCCAATAAGCCATGAGATATTGAGATTATGATACTTAGCCTTTTATGCCTGGCGATGATCCAGCCATGCTTCTGAGACCTCTGTTCTGAGTGCACCCACATCACATCTGCTCTCTGTGGCAACCAGCAACACTGACCCCAACCCCCCCCAGACAGGAACTATCCTCCTGTGTGTCTGTTCCTAGGGGAGGGGTCTCTCTCTCTCCTTTGTATATGCTAATCAGGTTCAGCCCTGAAAATCTTAGTAAAGGATTTGCTTGATCATCCATTGTTCCCAACAAAGTGATTTTAGCTTTTATACATTCAATCATATCTATCCGCTACAATGTCCCACAACTTAATAACAAGTATCAAATTAATCTACGCATTGAGCTGGTTGTTTTAATACCAAACATGATGTCTGGTGCTTGATATTATTATAATTATGTACTGTATGAAATAAGTGTCGAATCCATCTCCGTGCCATGTCCGAGCAAATGCGTGTGTTTCCATATATTGCTGTCCTCGCTGCGCATATTTGCAAGTATAGCGACTTAAATGTGTGTGGTTTGTATGCTCTCTCTATGTAATATTTTTTTGACTTTGACAGTCCACCCTTTGGCAGTCACCAATAACTGCCACTTCCTAAAACATTTCAAAAAGAGAAAAATATATGTCATATGTAAATACATTTCTATGATTGGGTAAGGGAGGAGAGAAGAAGGTGGGAAAAAGGCATGACCTAGTGAGATAGCAGAAGTATGTATGTATGAATCCATGTTTGGGGGGTCATGTATCATCGTGCCGTACGTGTTTTAAATCAAGCTTCGAGGTATTGCGAAGTATACATTTGAATTCCTTCTTATCCCGTATTAAGGGGAAAAAAAAAGCTCGTTTCGGCTTTTGGTTGCAACAAAATGGGGGAGCACATTTTAGTTGATGATACATGAATGGGGGAGGTATGTGGTTGCTGATATCTGTGCCTGTGTTCCCTATCGACTATGTGTGTCATTACCTGAGGGTTGTAGAGATGAAGATAAAGAACACTTATGGAAAATGCAGTGGTATTCTATGTCAGGTTAATGTACATCTGTCGGTTGAAGTTTTGTTCGGTATCAGTTGAAAGTCGTCTTCTTTGCGCTGTTTTGCCCATTAGGTGCGAGCAAAAAGCTTTGTCAATGCCAATAGATTTACAAAAAATGTTGGGCTAGCGTAAGTTTAAGAATTCTAGGGAAACTGGGGATCCATGGCAAAGTTCATCAAATGTCCGTATCTAAAGTGGTCAAAACTTCTTCTTTGGTCAATCCGTTGTCTGTATATCGTCTCGTCAAATTCCTCGTCCAAGTGGGTCTTGTTACCTTGGAGCAAACGGAAAAACAGGTGAAAGAAACGGACCGTATAATCGCATTTTCATTACATCATTGTTTCTATCGTTGGGTCATAGATCAAATCCAGGTTAATTACAGTTTCCTCACTCCTCAAACTCATCACTCTTGTACTTTGTTTGCACTTCATTAAAGCCTGACCGCATCTAAATATCAAGCCAATTGATATGACAACACCTAAGATACATAGGAGAAACTTCCCAACATCCATTATGACTCCTTGAGCCCAGTCTCCTAAACCGGAGAACCAATTTCGCGGGTTCAACCATGACACCCAACCAGTCAGCTCATTACCTACAGCAGCAAGAGTGAGATTGTGTTTTCGGCGAAATTCCCACTTCAATTGGAGAATATCGTCCATCTTTTGGTCTATGACCTCGACCGGATCCTCGGTGCTATTCGTAATATATGTGCAACATTTCACGCCGTATTGTGTTGCCAGTGTGACACAATATCCGCCTGTCACTGCTGTGAGGTAATTGAGAACCATTCTATGCTGTACCAGTTCTGTTTTGTAAGCCTGAAGTTCTCTTCCAGTATACCTAAACGTATCATCATACATTTCAGTGATATTATCTAACAAATTTGCGAGCGCCGATATGTATTTATAATTCAGCACTCCTCTAGCGGTGCGGGTGAAATCTAACGCGATTAAGAATTGAATCCCGGTGGATTCACTTATCAGATCAGAGGCCGGATGCTCTGTCTTCTCTATCAGGTGCCTTTTAACAACGTGCTCGTAATGGGTGTGAGTATAAGGAGCTTGGGCACCACGGTGTATGTCTTTCATTTTGTCATGTGATACAGTCATTACTTCAGGCAGTACTTTTCCAATATAACACAATCCTTCAGAGTTTGGGGCAAGCCACTTGTACGCCTTTCTCCCGCATATGAAATATGCATCATCGGGGAGAACATATGGGACGGAGTAGGACATAACCATATTACACACCTTCCATGTGAAATCTCCTAACCCTAATTCTTCCATCTGCTTAGTACACGTATCAGGTTGTACGATATGTGCACAGTATCCTGGTGATACCTCTCCAACTCTAGTAATCCTATTTCCTAAGGTATACCTATACCGGAAAGATTTTCCTCTACCGGCTATGTGGCGTACAAGCTCTGTATCTGTAGGCATTCTATCTGCTCTATGCGAAAAGGTCATGGTTTGGTTACTCCATGACACTTCCCAATTTCCCGGCTTTCGGGGATTGGAGATGTTGAAACATAATAGGGACCTATCCACATGGTATTGGTGGAGCTTCAAACTAGGAGGGCTGGAGATATTAAACCTCCGGTCCACCGGTCTCCCACCATTTAACTCAAGTACCTCCCCTAACGTTAAAGGAAATGGTACTAGCCCTGATTTTCTGTGACCTTGAGGTACTTGAGAGCATACCCAACAATCTGTTTTATTAAGCACACTACCCACTAAAGAGTGATAGTCACTCAAGGGATGCCGGTCCATATGGATATTAAAACTGGATTGGCATTTCTTAATACACCCATCCTCAATGACATTATCACAGAGCCTACAGATACAGTTTTCTTCAGCTAATAATCCTTAAAAGAAAAATGTTTACAAATAACATGGCTGCTAGATCGTTTCCGGTACTCGCCTTTGCTTGGTGATTGGGTTGCTATTGGAAATTTACACCTCCATCTTTATCATCAGGACCTTTCTGGATCCTTTCACGACCTCACTGATACTCTCACCGGAACAGACTGCTCTGGTCAACATCATGGTCAACAGGAAAATCCAGATCACAGTCTCTTGGGGCAAGTCCATCTTACAGGAGGAGAAAAGAAGAAATTTGTAATGGGGGTACAGAAAATCAGTTTGAGGGGGAGAGAAACTTGTTACGATAATTAGTTCTCTCGTCTTGTTGTTCTTCTTGTTCTGCTGTCTTCTCAAAGGTGCTGTCTCTCAGTCTTCCAAACGAACATTCTGGTGATGCAATATTCCCTCCAAACCAGCGATCTTTCTGTAAGGAGCAAAAATCTTGCATTACCATTTGTCTAACTGATGGGTGACATACCATCTTTAAAACATGAAAGCATGAGTGAGAAGAGAGAGAAAACAACAACAGCAAAAAAAACAAAGAGAGAGAACAATTTATGTGCATGTGTATATTACTTAAATCAACAATAGCCATCAATAGGAAAAGAGAAAAAAAAAAAAACCATTTTTCAAACATTTCAAAACACTGTCAGATCATCAGGCTGTCATATCTACATGTCCAATGGTTTCCTTGCGCAGTCCCTCCCCCCAGCACTTCCATATTCCATTGTCTGTATCTGGCCAGAATACATTGGTGCGGATAGGTCATGCTGGGGTTTGGTAGACTTCTGCAAAGACCAAGTATGTATGCAATGTTTGAATCCTACCAATAATCGTCAGAGATGGGGAGAGAGAAAACGAAACATTTCACAGATACATTTACAACGTTTCACCCGGTCATTCCTGTGTTTTCAGGGAATGACCTCCCAATTTATTAACTATAACCTCAGGCTTACCATCAGTCCTAATGATCACCTTTCCTGACTGCACATTATGGGTGTGGGCCAAAATTTTTCCTATATGATCCCTGATTATAATTTTGTGTGTTATAACTTTGCTCATTTCTTGGTCTAGGGGGTCTGACTTTATGTGGGTTATTACAGTTGCTGGCATAATGCCCTTCTCTTCTACAATTATAACAAATCCTTGGTTTCCTCCAAGTGTCAATGACCTGAGGTCTTGGTTGATTTGATGCCTCCTCAAACGCTCGGATGCTCATCGCCATCAACCGTTCTCCCTGCGCTTCCCTGGTTCTTTGGATATTGCGGTCATGCTCGATAGCGGACTCTCTTAATGCAGCCACCGAGATGCCTCTCCAGTGAGGTATGGAGGTTTGTACCCTGATTTTTAGTGTGTCTTTTAAGCTGTCCATTAATACAGACACAGCTACCTCTCTGTGGTGTACGTTAGTGTCAATGTCATCTATACCCGTGTACCTAGCCATATCCTGCAGAGCCCGGTGAAAATACTCTGATGCGGATTCACCTTCTTTTTGTTTTATTGTAAAGATTTTATTCCATTTTACTACTGTGGGAAAATATTCTTTCAACTGTAGATTGATTCTTTTTACATTATCTTGGTTATACTCGTTTGTTAGTGGCACTTCCTCATCTAGCTTACAATCAGCGATAAATTTCAATGAATCAACATCGGGGGGTAAACATGCCCTCAAAACTGTCCTCCAATCTTTGTTATTTGGCTCTGCAGTATGTCCTAGCACTCTAATGTATCTTTGACAAGCAACTAAGTCTTTCCTGGGATCAGGAAATTCAGACAGAATTGTTCTTAATTCTGTTCGGGAAAAGGGGCAGTACATGGCGATGTTCCTGACGGGGGTGACTCCTGAAGAGTCAGTTTTCCCATTTGGTACTGCAATTACCCTGACAGGATTAAGTCCAGTAACGTCATTCTGAATTGATTCTACAATATGAGGTACATTTGTTTGTGCGTAATGTATAATACCATACGTACCTGTGGACACGACCTCACCTGACCCTCCATTAGGGGTTTGATTACAGTCTTTACCGATTGGGTCGCGTCCACCTGGATGTCTTGTGTGATGGCTTCTGGAAGAGGTGCCGACATCGTTCTGGGCTCACTTTCTTGTTGGTGTTCCTGAGGAAAGTTTGACATGGGGTGCGACTTGCATGGGTTAATAGTTGTACATTCAACAGTATTACAATTATCTTTGTTACATTTATTACACTTATTCTTATCATCTATACTACAGTTGCTAAGAGCGTTTTTATTGTTCACCCTTGTGCTTTTCTCCGCAAACATAATCCCCTCCATTGCCATGTCTCTCCTCTCAAGATGAAAGTTAGGTATGTAAGTTACATTTCTCTGCATGTCACTTTCCTGTAGCCATATCTGCAAACAATCATCATTTTTAACTCGTTGTTTCCAGGATTTTATGAGACCGATCCTCCGCCTTAAATTATGCAACACCTCTAAGTCAAAACTACCTATCCCGGGAAATGGTGCCTTATCCCCCGCAGTCATTCGTGTCCATTCATCACAAAAGGTCTCAGTGTGGGGACCATACCTCCTCCACATTACTAACCGAGCAGACCCTCGGGGTCTGCAAGCCTCTGGAGTCTGAATCCTGACCTCCGACCGTTTCTGTATTGTGCACTTGGCTGCCATTGTGGACCTTTCTAACACAGAAAAACTTCCTAAAATGCACCAAACACAGAACTTCGTTGGAAATCCTTAAAGCTCTTCCACTGAACTTCTTCTGCTCCGGGTATCTCCGGTCCGCCTTCTAGCAGACACGTGTAGCCGTTGCAGGCCCTATCTTTAGAGATTTTCCTGAGAAAATTCCCTTCCTTTTTCTTTACACAAATCACGCTTGCATGTGCTCCCTACAACACGTATGAGGGCAAGATTTACGCATGGATATACGACCTCATATCACGTTGCGTTATTGGTCACACATACAACCGTGCGGTCCAATCGTACCACTTATAGACACTTGTTGCCCATAAATGGTAGGATCATTGGTCAGAGCGTAATACAACGAAAACTTTATCACACTCTGTTGCACGTTTTCACTTCAGGCCGTGCTCATAGATCACACAGATCACAAAGTCCACAAAGCGGGATTCAATACCGTTTTATCACATAGATCACAAAGTCCACAAAGCGGGATTCAATACACTCATACCGTTTTCAACCCACTATCATTCTTATAGTTTTCTGATCAGAAAAAAATCATTTCCCGTAGTCTGATAGCTCTCCCCAGAGGTGTTGCAGTAAAGTAAGGTATTTAAACTAAGTTTTGGAAAGCTGAAATCAATTTGTGCTATTTATCGCTTTGCGTTATTTACCGCGTTGCGCTACTTATCGCCTGTTGTTTGAGTTACGTGGGCGTACCCAGACGCTCCGTTGCGTAATATACGCTGCGTGCGTCGGCCTTTGGATTGCGTACGCAAGTCTTTGTTAGAGACACGTGTACGCAAAGCAAAGATCCACCGTAACACAATTTATACTTTTATCAATGTAGATGATCCTTGATCATCTACCACACACCACACTGACTTCGCCTTATCTCCCAGGCAAAAACTGTGTGTTTGTCTACACTTTAACTATATTACCTTTACTCAAACTATTGAAATAGCGGCAAATCTCTCTCAGCACGTTTATCAACTATAAACTGGCAAACAGGAGAGTGACATACGAAAATACACAAATGAAAAGGAAATGCAGATATATATGTGTGCGTGCAAGACAGAAAAATAAACAGTTTTAAAAGACACTAGCGTTTTGCTCTTACCTCCGGTTCCCGGATTCCTTCAGCACCCTTTACCTAAGCGAAGCAGACGCTTATCCCGTCAGCACTACGAGGGATACAACCTCCCGCCCTTTGCTGATGGATAATGTCTGCTGATATTACCTAGTGCAGATATGTGAAGGACTGGACGGCCCCCAATTGATAAAGCTAAATATTTATCGTATATAAAACACTTTAAGAGGTCTAAGAACACTGTACGCTATCTACGTAAGAAGTACCGTAAGGGTACGCAAGTTGCGTAACGATCGCTCAACCGTAGTCGAGACGCTCAAGCGTCACGTTCGCTTACGGCCCAGAGATCACAGGCAGGCACGCTATTGGCTGCCGACTAACGTAATGATTCGCTATAGCGTAGCGGACGCTCGGGACCACGAGGAGATCATCAGCGGTGCAGACGCTTACAACGTTAAACCTTTATATCTATACCTTTAACAACGAAATATACAGTAAACCTTAGTGTGGTGATAACGTGTAAATGCAACCTGGTGTAACCTGATTAACTCACAAGCTGTTTGAGCGTCACCGACGCTCTGAGATTACTTAACACTATAAGGAATACACAGATACCTGGGCTTAGGGTCCAAAACCTATTATATGTATTATAACTATTATACTTGCAAAAGGAATCACAGTACAAATGATACACTACAATATAACATAGACTACCTAACCAGATAACTACACGGGAAATACAATACAATTACGTTTAAGGGAAAATAAGAGAGGAAAAGGAGAAGAGAGAGAGAGAAAGAAATGGCTTACAATAACAAGAAGATCAATATGATTGCAGAGAAAGCTTACACATGTGAGGAACAATCGCTGCGCAGTCAGTCAATGCTGAGAATCTTTGTTTAGAAAGTACTTGAGCTTACCCATGCTGCCTGTCCCTATATACACAACACCCAGCAACACAATTGTCCCTACAATGCCGCATGGGGCAGAAGCTAGACTCCATTTTGGGAAAACTCCACTTGATTCCAAAGACTACACCACATGGCTGAAAGGGGGAGGGGAAAATACCCGGCAGCAGCCATTTTAGATTTGCAGGCCCAAACACATGGCACTCTCTACTACACCACAATCACATAGCAGAAAACACAAGACTCCATTTATTCCAAAATGTCCAAGCCTCAAAACAATGCATATGTTCTGATTTTACAATTCCAAACAATCTAAATCACCTTTCACAATTTCAATCCAACTTCCTAGAACCATCTTATTAAATCTCCATAGGCAAACAAATACCACAAATGCTATGCTACAGGTTGTCTAATGTTCCACTTCATCACAGACTTCACAGGGCACAAACAAGTTACATTCACACAGCTGCGCAAGCCTCACCATCCCCAAGCCATTTGTTTCTCCAAACCAACCACTCTATGCTTACCCATCATTCCACAACTACCCCACCACAAAACACACATTTAAAACTACTCTATGCCAATAAGCCATGAGATATTGAGATTATGATACTTAGCCTTTTATGCCTGGCGATGATCCAGCCATGCTTCTGAGACCTCTGTTCTGAGTGCACCCACATCACATCTGCTCTCTGTGGCAACCAGCAACACTGACCCCAACCCCCCCCAGACAGGAACTATCCTCCTGTGTGTCTGTTCCTAGGGGAGGGGTCTCTCTCTCTCCTTTGTATATGCTAATCAGGTTCAGCCCTGAAAATCTTAGTAAAGGATTTGCTTGATCATCCATTGTTCCCAACAAAGTGATTTTAGCTTTTATACATTCAATCATATCTATCCGCTACAATGTCCCACAACTTAATAACAAGTATCAAATTAATCTACGCATTGAGCTGGTTGTTTTAATACCAAACATGATGTCTGGTGCTTGATATTATTATAATTATGTACTGTATGAAATAAGTGTCGAATCCATCTCCGTGCCATGTCCGAGCAAATGCGTGTGTTTCCATATATTGCTGTCCTCGCTGCGCATATTTGCAAGTATAGCGACTTAAATGTGTGTGGTTTGTATGCTCTCTCTATGTAATATTTTTTTGACTTTGACAGCGGTGATAATGCTTTGCGGTTACATCCTTCCTGGCTTGATCAGGGTAGGGATGACTTCATCTGGAATGCCTTTTTCCTTCAGGATCCGGCGTTCAACCGCCCTGCCGTTAAACGCAGCCACGGTAAGTCTTGGAATAGACAGGGTCCTTGCTGGAGCAGGTCCCTTCTTAGAGGTAGAGGCCACGGGTCCTCCGTGAGCATCTCTTGAAGTTCCGGGTACCAAGTCCTTCTTGGCCAATCCGGAGCCACGAGTATAG
The DNA here is from genome assembly GCF_028390025.1 of Pseudophryne corroboree. Taxonomy (NCBI): domain Eukaryota; kingdom Metazoa; phylum Chordata; class Amphibia; order Anura; family Myobatrachidae; genus Pseudophryne; species Pseudophryne corroboree. The sequence goes on along the minus strand of NC_086444.1, from coordinate 609,591,911 downwards.
TTCTTACTCCCCTCCGTCTTATAATTCTCAGTACTTTTGGTATGAGAGGAAGAGGAGGGAACACATACACTGACTGGTACACCCACGGTGTTACCAGAGCGTCCACAGCTATTGCCTGAGGGTCCCTTGACCTGGCACAATACCTGTCCAATTTTTTTGTTTAGGCGGGACGCCAACATGTCCACCTTTGGTTTTTCCCAATGGTTTACAAGCATGTGGAAGACTTCTGGGTGAAGTCCCCACTCTCCCGGGTGGAGGCCGTGCCTGCTGAGGAAGTCTGCTTCCCAGTTGTCCACTCCCGGAATGAATACTGCTGACAGTGCTATCACATGATTTTCCGCCCAGCGAAGAATCCTTGCAGCTTCTGCCATTGACTGCTTCTTGTGCCACCCTGTCTGTTTACGTGGGTGACTGCCGTGATGTTGTCCGACTGGATCAACACCGGCTGACCTTGAAGCAGAGGTCTTGCTAAGCTGAGAGCATTGTAAATGGCCCTTAGCTCCAGAATATTTATGTGAAATGATGTCTCCAGGCTTGACCATAAGCCCTGGAAATTTCTTCCCTGTGTGACTGCTCGGCAGGCTGGCATCCGTGGTCACCAGGACCCAGTCCTGAATGCCGAATCTGCGGCCCTCTAGAAGATGAGCACTCTGCAACCACCACAGGAGGGACACCCTTGTCCTTGGTGACCGGGTTATCCGCTGATGCATCTTAAGATGCGACCCGGACCATTTGTCCAGCAGGTCCCACTGGAAAGTTCTTGCGTGGAATCTGCCGAATGGCTTTGCTTCGTAGGAAGCTACCATTTTTCCCAGAACCCTTGTGCATTGATGCACTGAGACTTGGCTCAGTTTTAGGAGGTTCCTGACTAGCTCGGATAACTCCCTGGCTCTCTCCTCCGGGAGAAACACCTTTTTCTGAACTGTGTCCAGAATCATCCCTAGGAACAGAAGACGAGTCGTCGGAACCAGCTGCGATTTTGGAATATTGAGAATCTAACCGTGCTGTCGCAACACTACCTGAGATAGTGCTACACCGACCTCCAACTGTTCCCAGGATCTTACCCTTATCAGGAGATCGTCCAAGTAAGGGATAACTAAAACTCCCTTCCATCGAAGGAGTTTCATCATTTCGGCCATTACCTTGGTAAAGACCCGGGGTGCCGTGGACCATCCAAACGGCAGCGTCTGAAACTGATAGTGACAGTTCTGTACCACAAACCTGAGGTACCCTTGGTGAGAAGGGTAAATTTGGACATGAAGGTAAGCATCCTTGATGTCCAGAGACACCATGTAGTCCCCTTCTCTTGAATTTGAACCTCTGTATGTAAGTGTTCAAAGATTTTAGATTTAAAATCGGTCTCACCGAGCCGTCCGGCTTCGGTACCACAACAGTGTGGAGTAATACCCCTTTCCCTGTTGCAGGAGGGGTACCTTGATTATCACCTGCTGGGAATACAGCTTGTGAATGGCTTCCAAAACTGCCTCCCTGTCTGCTTGTAAAGCCCCAGCGTCATGCTGAGGGCTTGGCAGAGGCGGGAGAGGGCTTCTGTTCCTGGCTGATTTCTGCAGCCGTTTCCCTCTCCCTCTGTCACGGGGCAAAAATGAGGAACCTTTTGCCCACGTGCCCTTATGGGAACGAAAGGACTGCGCCTGATAATACGGCGTCTTCTTATGTTGAGAGGCGACCTGGGGTAAAAACGTGGATTTCCCAGCTGTTGCCGTGGCCACCAGGTCTGAAAGACCGACCCCAAATAACTCCTCCCCTTTATAAGGCAATACTTCCATATGCCATTTGGAATCCGCATCACCTGACCACTGTCGTGTCCATAACCCTCTTCTGGCAGAAATGGACAGCGCACTTACTCTTGATGCCAGTCGGCAAATATCCCGCTGTGCATCACACATATATAGAAATGCATCTTTTAAATGCTCTACAGGCAATAATATACTGTCCCTATCTAGGGTATCAATATTTTCAGACAGGGAATCCGACCACGCCAACCCAGCACTGCACATCCAGGCTGAGGCGATTGCTGGTCGCAGTATAACACCAGTATGTGTGTAAATACATTTTAGGATACCCTCCTGCTTTCTATCAGCAGGATCCTTAAGGGCGGCCATCTCAGGAGAGGGTAGAGCCCTTGTTTTGACAAGCGTGTGAGCGCTTTATCCACCCTAGGGGGTGTTTCCCAACGCACCCTAACCTCTGGCGGGAAAGGATATAATGCCAATAACTTTTTAGAAATTATCAGTTTTTTATCGGGGGAAACCCACGCTTCATCACACACCTCATTTAATTTCTCAGATTCAGGAAAACTACAGGTAGTTTTTCCTCACCGAACATAATACCCCTATTGGTGGTACTCGTATTATCAGAAATGTGTAAAACATTTTTCATTGCCTCAATCATGTAACGTGTGGCCCTACTGGAAGTCATATTTGTCTCTTCACCGTCGACACTGGAGTCAGTATCCGTGTCGGCGTCTGTATTTGCCATCTGAGGTAACGGGCGCTTTAGAGCCCCTGACGGCCTATGAGACGTCTGGACAGGCACAAGCTGAGTAGCCGGCTGTCTCATGTCAATCACTGACACTCACATGTCAAAGAGCTGACACGGTCATGTAATTCCTTCCAGCAGTTCATCCACTCAGGTGTCGACCCCCTAGGGGGTGACATCCCTATTACAGGCAATTTGCTCCGCCTCCACATCATTTTCCTCCTCATACATGTCGACACAAACGTACCGACACACAGCACACACACAGGGAATGCTCTGATAGAGGACAGGACCCCACTAGCCCTTTGGGGAGACAGAGGGAGAGTTTGCCAGCACACACCAGAGCGCTATATATATATATATATATACAGGGATAACCTTATATAAGTGTTTTTCCCCTTATAGCTGCTGTATTGTTTATACTGCGCCTAATTAGTGCCCCCCTCTCTTTTTTAACCCTTTCTGTAGTGTAGTGACTGCAGGGGAGAGCCAGGGAGCTTCCCTCCAACGGAGCTGTGAGGGAAAATGGCGCCAGTGTGCTGAGGAGATAGGCTCCGCCCCTTTCTCTGCGGCCTTTTCTCCCGTTTTTCAGTGTAATCTGGCAGGGGTTAAAATTCATCCATATAGCCCTGGGGGCTATATGTGATGTATTTTCGCCAGCCAAGGTGTTTTTATTGCTGCTCAGGGCGCCCCCCCCTAGCGCCCTGCACCCTCAGTGACCGAAGTGTGAAGTGTGCTGAGGAGCAATGGCGCACAGCTGCAGTGCTGTGCGCTACCTTGGTGAAGACAGGATGTCTTCTGCCGCCGATTTTCCGGACCTCTTCTTGCTTCTGGCTCTGTAAGGGGGCCGGCGGCGCGGCTCTGGGACCGGACTCCACGGCTGGGCCTGTGTTCGATCCCTCTGGAGCTAATGGTGTCCAGTAGCCTAAGAAGCCCAATCCACTCTGCACGAAGGTGAGTTCGCTTCTTCTCCCCTTAGTCCCTCGATGCAGTGAGCCTGTTGCCAGCAGGTCTCACTGAAAATAAAAAACCTAAAACTAAACTTTTCACTAAGCAGCTCAGGAGAGCCCCTAGTGTGCACCCTTCTCGTTCGGGCACAAAAATCTAACTGAGGCTTGGAGGAGGGTCATAGGGGGAGGAGCCAGTGCACACCAGGTAGTCCTAAAGCTTTTACTTTTGTGCCCAGTCTCCTGCGGAGCCGCTATTCCCCATGGTCCTTACGGAGTTCCCAGCATCCACTAGGACGTCAGAGAAATATATAATACACTGACACAGTAAAGACACCCAGGCTGTTTTAATTCTTTTTCATATTTATTCTTCTTTGTATCGTCTCACAGTGTCAATCTTTTCACATATATGTTTCTAATATTTCGCATAGTGTTTTCGATCTAGTATGATAGATCAATTTTAGGACAGCAAATAAAAGTTAAATTTTAAAACCCAGTGCACCACTAACAGATCGCCTTTTTCTTTTTGCTTGCGCTTGTACCATATACGATCTGTGGTCGCACCCCCACTTGAGATTTAGAAAATTATATTTCCATTAAAAAAAAGGTATCACTTTTCCAGTGCAACAGAAAATTCCCTTCCCCTTTACCCCCTTTCTTGAATACTAGATTAGGTCTCTCACACAAGGATCCCGGCAGGATCCTGCCCAAATATGTCTGAAATACTTGAGGCGAGCACCCACCTGAAATTCACCTTGAAGCCGGGGCCAACCATCATGCGGAGGGATTGACAGAGGCAGAACCTGAACTCTGTTCCAGGGAACCAGCGGCAGCTGGTCTGCGTGGTTCACCTCGATTCCCATGAAAAAGACACGTGTAGCCGTGACCAAACGCGTCAGGACTCCTCCACTATCTTTGGAAGAGCGTTAGATTGTGGACACTGCATTAACGGACGACGAGCCCCATACATCCCTGTTACAAGCATTTGTATAGGAAACGGGAAGCCAATCCCTCTCCAGCTCGTTTCCGACCGGAACACACAGTCAGTTACATCCATTTACTGCATAGACTTCAAGGCCTCCCCATACTAGGAATCCCTGCTGTCATCGTGCTGCTTGATTGGTGGCCCCGCTGTCAGTGTTCGTGGCGGTTTCACTGATGGCGGCGGGTATCTGGTCATTGTGTGGACCCGGTGCCCTGGGACTCCCCGCTTTCGCCGTGGTGCCGGCGCTGGTGGCATCACTTCCATCTGCAGTTCTACATCCATCTATCACCTGGACTCGGAAAGCATCGTTGCCGTCACTCATTCATTCTAGCCATTCCACCCACTGGGTGTAGTACGGGTGACCGTCGGTCTCCTGACCGCCGGTCACCTTACCGACGCCGGGATCCCGGCAGCATACCGACGCCGGGATCCCGGCGGGGAGGGGCGAGTGCAGCAAGCCCCTTGCGGGCTCGGTGGCGACCTGCGGTCGCCACGGGTTCTATTCCCACTCTATGGGTGTCGTGGACACCCACGAGTGGAAATAGTCCCTGTTGGTCGGCATGCCGACCATCGGGATAGTGAGCCGTCGGGCTCACGGAGGAGGTCATGTGACTGTTGGTCAGCCGACCGGCGGTCACATGACTACCACCCCCACCCACTCAACTATGCTCCAACCCACAGCAGCTACAAACGGCTTTTAAGTAACTGAAGCCAGGGACGCCCGGACTTTCAATCAGTATTAAACGTTATTCATTCACATTGCCTTACAGCAATTTTTCCTGGCTGCTGCATTCATTCACTTATAAATCAACGAATTGTTACATTCAGACATTTCTGTCCTCGATACCAATATTCATTGCTACAGAATGTTACAGAGTATTTCAACCTGGTCTGTGTAACAACGGAATAGTATCCAATGGGACTACTCATACCCAATGTCACAAACTAATATAATGTTTTTCGTATGTACTATCGTCATTTAATGTTATACAAAACCTTTCAGAATTTATTTTTAATGTATGTGTATTGTTTTTATATTAAATTGCATTTGCATTATATTTTATTTTATTTATCTGACACCTTGGCTGACCATTCTTTATTGGTTCCGTGAGCGCTTCTATATTTTACTCTTTTTTTACATTTTAATAATGGAGGAATATATACGTTATGGTAAGAACTTACCGTTGATAACGGTATTTCTCCTATGTCCACAGGTTTCCACAGGATAACATTGGGATATGATGGAGCGACAGCGGATTGGCACCAAACGATCACAAGCTTTCAGTCTTCCCAGGATGAAACGGGCTCGACCATAGCATTTAGGCAGGAGCATTATGTAGAGCCCTATTCAGGTGAGAAGAACACACAAACGGGATCCGGTCTGAAGATCGACAGTGTCTAGGTCGACAATGTTTAGGTCGACCACTATAGGTCGACATGGTTGGAAGGTCGACAGGGTTTCTAGGTCGACAGGGTTTCTAGGTCGACATGAGTTTTTCACATTTTTTCTTCTTCATACTTAACGATCCACGTGGACTACGATTGGAACGGTAAAGTGTGCCGAGCGAAGCGGTAGCGGAGCGAAGGCACCATGCGAGGGGACGCGGTGCACTAATTTGGGATCCCGGTCACTTTACGAAGAAAACGACACAACCCCCCCCCCAACACCTCATGTCGACCTTTAGACCTGTCGACCTAGCACATGTCGACCTAGAAACCCTGTCGACCTTCCATCTATGTCGACCTAGTGACTGTCGACCTATAGTGGTCAACCTAAACATTGTCGACCTAGATACTGTCGATAAAACGAACCACACCCCACACAAACATACCCTTCCATGCAAGAGGGAAGAGGTTAGCGAGTATAAAGATTCTCAAATCAGGTGCGTCAGGGTGGGATTCCTGTGGAAACAAGAGAAATACCGTTATCAACGGTAAGTTCTTACCATAACGTATATTTCTCCGGCAGGGTCCACATGTTATCCACAGGATAACATTGGGACTTCCCAAAGCAATTTTTAGTGGTGGAGACGCTCCTGATTAATAGGAGAACCTTACGCCCGAATTGAGCATCATGAGAGGCAAAGATATCCCAGGCATAATGTCTGACTGAATGTGTTTATTGGAAGCCATGTGGCTGCCTTACATATCTGCTCTGCTCAAGCACAAAATTGTGCTAACCATGAAAGACCTTCCTTACATGTGGAGTGAGCAGAGACATTAGCCAGGACAGGGAGATCAGTTTAAGAATATGCTTCTGAAACCGTAATTCGAAGCTATCTTGGTAGCGTCTGTTTAGTAGCAGTCTTGTGAAAACCGTAGAGGATGAAAAGAGAATTTGTCTTTCTATTGGCACTGGTACGAACCATTTAAAATCCACTTCTCTTAGTGGTTTTAACAGAGCAACTTGACGGGCTTTGAGGTCTAGATTTAGCTTCCCTGACCCTGTAGTAGGAAAAAGGGAAGGTTGAATGCGCAGCTTTCCCTGGGAAAAAGTGCGCACATCCTGCAATTTGGCATTTTTCTTTCGGAACCATACAGTCATTGCTGACACTTGTATTTCCAAGGAAGCCACCGCTAAACCTTTATCTATTCCTGTTTAAAGGAATGCTAAAACCCTGGAAACTATGCAAGATTTCGGGTCCATACCTCTTACATTGCACCAATGAATATAGGCTTGCCATATTTGGTGATAAATACGAGTCAAGGAAGTTTTTCCTTGCGCTGAGCATTTGTGAAAATCCTCTGGACCTCAGTATATAGATTTCAAAAGCCACGCCATCAAAACAGTTGATCCAGATATCTGTGATAATCAAGGACCCTGTCTTAGTCTGGGCGTAGAGGAATCAGAAAAGGTATTCAACATTTTCTGCGGATCCGTGTACCAACGCCTTATGGGCCAAGCCGGGGCTTTTTAGAATCCTGGCATCTTTGTTGTATTTTCCTCACTATCCTGAGTAGCAGGATGATTTGAGAAACACATAAGAGAAATAAAAATAAGATTTTACACTTACCGGTAAATCTATTTCTCGTAGTCCGTAGAGGATGCTGGGACTCCGTAAGGACCATGGGGAATAGACAGGCTCCGCAGGAGACATGGGCACTTTAAGAAAGACTTTAGACTCTGGGTGTGCACTGGCTCCTCCCTCTATGCCCCTCCTCCAGAGCTCAGTTAGAGAAACTGTGCCCAGAGGAGATGGACAGTACGAGGAAAGGATTTTTGTTAATCCAAGGGCAAGATTCATACCAGCCACACCAATCACACCGTCTAACTTGTGATAAACTACCCAGTTAACAGTATGAACAAACAACATAGTCCCGGTCCAAACCGATGAACTATAAGAAAACCCTTATGTAAGCAATAACTATATACAAGTCTTGCAGAAGAATTCCGCACTTGGGACGAGCGCCCAGCATCCTCTACGGACTACGAGAAATAGATTTACCAGTAAGTGTAAAATCTTATTTTCTCTAACGTCCTAGAGGATGCTGGGACTCCGTAAGGACTATGGGGATTATACCAAAGCTCCCAAACAGGCGGGAGAGTGCGGATGACTCTGCAGCACCGATTGAGCAAACCGGAGGTCCTCCTCCGCTAGGGTATCAAACTTATAGAACTGTGCAAAGGTGTTTGATCCCGACCAAGTAGCTGCTCGGCACAACTGTAATGCCGAGACCCCTCGGGCAGCCGCCCAAGAAGAGCCCACCTTCTTAGTGGAATGGGCCTTAACCGATTTTCGCAATGGCAATCCTGCCGAAGAATGTGCTTGCTGAATCGTGTTACAGATCCAGCGAGCAATAGTCTGCTTTGAAGCCGGTGCGCCAACCTTATTGGCTGCATACAGGATAAACAGCGCCTCGGTCTTCCTGACCCTAGCTGTTCTGGCCACATAAATCTTCAAAGCCCTGACCACATCAAGTGACTCGGAATCCTCCAAATCACGCGTAGCCACAGGCACGACAATAGGTTGGTTCATATGAAAAGATGAGACCACTTTAGGCAGGAATTGAGGACGAGTCCTCAATTCTGCCCTATCCACGTGAAAAACCAGATAGGGACTTTTATATGACAAAGCCGCTAATTCCGAAACACGCCTTGCAGAAGCTAAGGCCAACAACATGACCACCTTCCAAGTGAGATATTTCAACTCCACTGTTTTGAGTGGTTCAAACCAAAGGTGACTTGAGGAAACTTAATACCACGTTAAGATCCCAAGGCGCCACCGGAGGTACAAAAGGAGGCTGAATATGCAGCACTCCCTTCACAAATGTCTGTACTTCAGGAAGAGAAGCCAATTCTTTTTGAAAGAAAATGGACAAGGCCGAAATTTGAACCTTTATGGATCCTAATTTTAGGCCCAAATTCACTCCTGTTTGAAGGAAGTGAAGTAGACGGCCCAAATGGAACTTCTCCGTAGGAGCAGTCCTGGCCTCACACCAAGAAACATATTTTCGCCATATGCGGTGATAATGTTTTGCTGTCACTTCCTTCCTAGCCTTAATCAGGGTAGGAATGACCTCCTCCGGAATACCTTTTTCCGCTAGGATCTGGCGTTCAACCGCCATGCCGTCAAACGCAGCCGCGGTAAGTCTTGGAACAGACAGGGCCCCTGTTGCAGCAGGTCCTGCCTTAGAGGAAGAGGCCACGGATCGTCTGTGAGCAACTCTTGCAGATCTGGATACCAAGTCCTTCGTGGCCAATCTGGAACAATGAGGATTGTTCTCACTCTTCTTTGTCTTATTATTCTCAACACCTTGGGTATGAGAGGCAAAGGAGGGAACACACAGACCGATCTGAACACCCATGGTGTCACCAGAGCGTCTACAGCTACCGCCTGTGGATCTCTTGATCTGGCGCAATATCGCTTCAGCTTTTTGTTGAGACGGGACTCCATCATGTCTATCTGAGGCAGTCCCCACCGACCCGCGATCTGTGCGAAGACTTCCTGTTGAAGTCCCCACTCTTCCGGATGCAGGTCGTGTCTGCTGAGGAAGTCGCTTCCCAGTTGTCCACCCCCGGGATAAACACTGCCGACAGTGCGCTTACATGATTCTCCGCCCAGCGAAGAATCCTGGTGGCTTCTGCCATGGCCTCTCTGCTCCTTGTGCCGCCTTGGCGGTTTACATGAGCCACTGCTGTGACCTTGTTCGACTGAATCAGAACCGGTTTGCCCCGAAGTAATGCCTCCGCTTGACGTAGGCCGTTGTACATGGCCCTCAACTCCAGTACGTTGATGTGGAGACAAGTCTCTAGACTTGACCAGAGACCTTGGAAATTTCTTCCCAGTGTGACTGCTCCCCAACCTCGGAGGCTTGCGTCCGTGGTCACCAGGATCCAGTCCTGAATGCCGAACCTGCGGCCTTCTAGGAGGTGAGCACTGTGCAGCCACCACAGGAGAGATATCCTGGCTCTGGGAGACAGGGTGATCCTTCGATGCATTTGTAAATGAGACCCGGACCATTTGTCCAGCAGGTCCCATTGAAAGGTCCTCGCATGGAACCTGCTGAAGGGGATGGCCTCGTACGATGCCACAATCTACCCCAGGACACGTGTGCAGTGAAGCACTGAAACCTTTTTTGGCTTTAATAGGTTCCTGACCAGAGCGATGAGCTCCTGAGCCTTTTCCATCGGAAGAAAAACCTTTTTCTGGTCTGTGTCCAGAATCAGGCCCAAAAAGGTCAGACGCATTGTAGGAACCAGCTGGGACTTCGGAATATTGAGAATCCAGCCGTGCTGTTGCAACGTCCTCACAGCCAGTGACGCGCTGTCCAGTAACTTCTCTCGAGATCTCGCCTTTCTGAGGAGATCGTCCAAGTATGGGATAATTGTGACACCCTGCCTGCGCAGGAGCACCATCATTTCTGCCGTCACCTTGGTGAAAATTCTCGGGGCCATGGAAAGCCCAAACGGCAACGTCTGAAATTGGTAATGACAGTCCTGTACCGCAAATCTCAGGAACGCCTGGTGAGGAAGAAAAATCGGAACATGAAGGTAAGCATCCTTTATGTCCAGGGAAACCATCCAATCCCCCCCCCTCCAGGCTAGCGATGACCACCCTGAGCGATTCCATCTTGAACTTTTTCAAGTACAGGTTCAGGGATTTCAGATTCAAAATGGGTCTGACCGAACCGTCCGGTTTCGGGACCACAAACAGGGTTGAGTAATACCTCTTCCCTTGATGGAGAAGAGGAACCTTGACTATCACCTGTTGCAGATACAATTTTTGAATTGCAGGTAACACTAACTCCCTTTCTGAGGGAGAAGGTGGGAGAGCCGATTTGAAAAACCGGCGAGGAGGCATCTCTTCGAATTCCAGCCTGTATCCCTGAGGAACACTCTCTATTGCCCAGGGATCCACCTGAGTGAACCCAGACGTGGCTGAAAAATCGAAGACGTGCCCCCACTTGAGCTGACCCCCCCCCAGGGAATCCCCAGCGTCATGCGGTGGATTTTGCAGATGTAGGGGAGGACTTCTGCTCATGGGAACTAGCTGTGTGCAGCTTTTTTCCCTTGCCTTTACCTCTGGCAAGAAAGGACAATCCCCATACCTTTTTGCTTTTATTTGAACGAAAGGACTGCATTTGGTAATGAGGTGCCTTCTTAGTATGTTGCGGGGGAACATAAGGTAAAAAAATAAGATTTTACTTACCGATAAATCTATTTCTCGTAGTCCGTAGTGGATGCTGGGACTCCGTAAGGACCATGGGGAATAGCGGCTCCGCAGGAGACAGGGCACAAGAATAAAAGCTTTAGGATCAGGTGGTGTGCACTGGCTCCTCCCCCTATGACCCTCCTCCAAGCCTCAGTTAGGATACTGTGCCCGGACGAGCGTACATAATCAGGAAGGATATTGAATCCCGGGTAAGACTCATACCAGCCACACCAATCACACCGTACAACTTGTGATCTGAACCCAGTTAACAGTATGATAACAACGAAGGAGCCTCTGAAAAGATGGCTCACAACAACAATAACCCGATTTAGTTAACAATAACTATGTACAAGTATTGCAGACAATCCGCACTTGGGATGGGCGCCCAGCATCCACTACGGACTACGAGAAATAGATTTATCGGTAAGTAAAATCTTATTTTCTCTGACGTCCTAGTGGATGCTGGGACTCCGTAAGGACCATGGGGATTATACCAAAGCTCCCAAACGGGCGGGAGAGTGCGGATGACTCTGCAGCACCGAATGAGAGAACTCCAGGTCCTCCTCAGCCAGGGTATCAAATTTGTAGAATTTAGCAAACGTGTTTGCCCCTGACCAAGTAGCTGCTCGGCAAAGTTGTAAAGCCGAGACCCCTCGGGCAGCCGCCCAAGATGAGCCCACTTTCCTTGTGGAATGGGCTTTTACAGATTTTGGCTGTGGCAGGCCTGCCACAGAATGTGCAAGCTGAATTGTACTACAAATCCAACGAGCAATAGTCTGCTTAGAAGCAGGAGCACCCAGCTTGTTGGGTGCATACAGGATAAACAGCGAGTCAGACTTTCTGACTCCAGCCGTCCTGGAAACATATATTTTCAGGGCCCTGACAACGTCAAGTAACTTGGAGTCCTCCAAGTCCCTAGTAGCCGCAGGCACCACAATAGGTTGGTTCATGTGAAAAGCAGAAACCACCTTAGGGAGAAATTGAGGACGAGTCCTCAATTCTGCCCTGTCAGAATGAAAAATTAGGTAAGGGCTTTTATATGATAAAGCCGCCAATTCTGACACACGCCTGGCTGAAGCCAGGGCTAACAGCATCGTCACCTTCCATGTGAGATATTTTAAGTCCACAATGGTGAGTGGTTCAAACCAATGTGACTTAAGGAACCTCAAAACAACATTGAGATCCCAAGGTGCCACTGGAGGCACAAAAGGAGGTTGTATATGCAGTACCCCTTTTACAAATGTCTGAACTTCAGGTACTGAAGCCAGTTCTTTCTGGAAGAAAATCGACAGGGCCGAAATTTGAACCTTAATGGACCCTAATTTTAGGCCCATAGACAGTCCTGTTTGCAGGAAATGGAGGAAACGACCCAGTTGAAATTCCTCTGTAGGGGCCTTCTTGGCCTCACACCACGCAACATATTTTCGCCAAATGCGGTGATAATGTTTTGCGGTTACATCCTTCCTGGCTTTGACCAGGGTAGGGATGACTTCATCTGGAATGCCTTTTTCCTTCAGGATCCGGCGTTCAACCGCCATGCCGTCAAACGCAGCCGCGGTAAGTCTTGGAACAGACAAGGCCCCTGCTGGAGCAGGTCCTTTCTTAGAGGTAGAGGCCACGGGTCTTCCGTGAGCATCTCTTGAAGTTCCGGGTACCAAGTCCTTCTTGGTCAATCCGGAACCACGAGTATCGTTCTTACTCCTCTCCTTCTTATGATTCTCAGTACTTTTGGTATGAGAGGCAGAGGAGGGAACACATACACTGACTGGTACACCCACGGTGTCACCAGAGCGTCCACCGCTATTGCCTGAGGGTCCCTTGACCTGGCGCAATATCTGTCTAGTTTTTTGTTTAGACGTGACGCCATCATGTCCACCTTTGGTTTTTCCCAACGGTTTACAATCAGGTGGAAGACTTCTGGGTGAAGTCCCCACTCTCCCGGGTGAAGGTCGTGTCTGCTGAGGAAGTCTGCTTCCCAGTTGTCCACTCCCGGAATGAACACTGCTGACAGAGCTATCACATGATTTTCCGCCCAGCGAAGAATCCTTGCAGCTTCTGCCATTGCCCTCCTGCTTCTCGTGCCGCCCTGTCTGTTTACGTGGGCGACTGACGTGATGTTGTCCGATTGGATCAATACCGCCTGACCCTGAAGCAGGGGTTTCGCTTGACTTAGGGCATTGTAAATGGCCCTTAGTTCCAGAATGTTTATATGAAGAGATGTTTCCATGCTTGACCACAAGCCCTGGAAATTTTTTCCCTGTGTGACTGCCCCCCAGCCTCTCAGGCTGGCGTCCGTGGTCACCAGGACCCAATCCTGAATGCCAAATCTGCGGCCCTCTAGTAGATGAGCACTCTGCAGCCACCACAGAAGAGACACCCTTGTCCTTGTCGACAGGGTTATCCGCTGATGCATCTGAAGATGCGATCCGGACCATTTGTCCAGTAGATCCCACTGAAACGTTCTTGCATGGAATCTTCCGAATGGAATTGCTTCGTAAGAAGCCACTATTTTTCCCAGGACCCTCGTGCACTGATGCACTGACACCTGGCCTGGTTTTAGGAGGTTCCTGACTAGCTCGGATAACTCCCTGGCCTTCTCCTCCGGGAGAAACACCTTTTTCTGGACTGTGTCCAGAATCATTCCTAGGAACAGTAGACGTGTCGTTGGAATCAGCTGCGATTTTGGAATATTTAGGATCCACCCGTGCTGACGTAACACTACCTGAGATAGTGCTACTCCGACTTCTAACTGTTCCCTGGACCTTGCCCTTATCAGGAGATCGTCCAAGTAAGGGATAATTAAGATGCCTTTTCTTCGAAGAAGAATCATCATTTCGGCCATTACCTTGGTAAAGACCCGAGGTGCCGTGGACAACCCAAACGGCAGCGTCTGAAACTGATAATGACAGTTTTGTACTACAAACCTGAGGTACCCTTGGTGAGACGGGTAGATTGGGACGTGGAGATAAGCATCCTTGATGTCCAGAGACACCATATAGTCCCCTTCTTCCAGGTTTGCTATCACCGCTCTGAGTGATTCCATCTTGAATTTGAACCTCTTTATGTAAGCGTTCAGGGATTTCAGAGTTAAAATTGGTCTCACCGAGCCGTCCGGCTTCGGTACCACAAACAGCGTGGAATAATACCCCTTTCCCTGTTGTAAGAGGGGTACCTTGATTATCACCTGCTGGGAATACAGCTTGTGAATGGCTTCCAAAACTGCCTCCCTGTCGGAGGGAGACTTTGGTAGAGCAGACTTCAGGAACCGGCGAGGGGGAAACGCCTCGAATTCCAGTTTGTACCCCTGCGATACCACCTGTAGAATCCAGGGGTCCACTTGCGAGTGAGCCCACTGCGCGTTGAAATTCTTGAGACGGGCCCCCACCATGTCTGAGTCTGCTTGTAAAGCCCCAGCGTCATGCTGAAGACTTGGCAGAAGCAGGGGAGGGCTTCTGCTCCTGGGAAGCGGTTGCATGGTGCAGTCTTTTTCCCCTTCCTCTGCCCCGGGGCAGGAAGGAATGGCCTTTAGCTCGCTTGTACTTATGGGAACGAAAGGACTGAGTTTGAAAAGACGGTGTCTTTTTCTGCTGATGTGAAGTGACCTGGGGTAAAAAGGTGGATTTTCCAGCCGTTGCCGTGGCCACCAGGTCCGATAGACCAGCCCCAAATAACTCCTCCCCTTTATACGGCAATACTTCCATATGTCGTTTGGAATCCGCATCTCCTGACCACTGTCGCGTCCATAACGCTCTTCTGGCAGAAATGGACATAGCACTTACTCTTGATGCCAGGGTGCAAATATCCCTCTGTGCATCACGCATATATAGTAATGCATCCTTCAAATGCTCTATAGTTAACAGTATATTGTCCCTATCCAGGGTATCAATATTTTCAGTCAGGGAATCCGACCACGCGACGCCAGCACTGCACATCCAGGCTGAAGCGATTGCTGGTCGCAGTATAACACCAGTATGTGTGTATATACTTTTAAGAATATTTTCCAGCCTTCTATCTGCTGGTTCTTTGAGGGTGGCCGTATCAGGAGACGGTAACGCTACTTGTTTTGATAAACGTGTGAGCGCCTTATCTACCCTAGGGGGTGTTTCCCAACGTGTCCTAACCTCTAACGGGAAAGGATATAGTGCCAATAATTTTTTAGAAATTAGCAGTTTTTTGTCGGGGGAAACCCACGCTTTATCACACACCTCATTTAACTCATCTGACTCAGGGAAAACTATTGGTAGTTTTTGCACACCCCACATAATACCCTTCTTTGTGGTACTTGTAGTGTCAGAAATGTTCAATGCTTCCTTCATTGCCGTGATCATGTAACGTGTGGCCCTACTGGACATTACGTTTGTCTCCTCACCGTCGACACTAGACTCAGTATCTGTGTCTGGGTCTGTGTCGACCCACTGAGGTAACGGGCGTTTTAGGGCCCCTGACGGTGTCTGAGACGACTGGACAGGCACTAATTGATTTGCCGGCTGTCTCATGTCATCAACCGTTCTTTGCAAAGTGCTGACATTATCACTTAATTCTTTAAATACGATCATCCAGTCAGGTGTCGACTCCCTAGGAGGTGACATCACTAACCCAGGCAATTGCTCCGCCTCCACATAATTTTCCTCCTCATACATGTCGACACACACGTACCGACACACAGCACACACCGGGAATGCTCTGATAGAGGACAGGACCCCACAAGCCCTTTGGAGAGACAGAGGGAGAGTCTGCCAGCACACACCAAGCGCTATATATATATACAGGGATAACCTTATATAAGTGTTATTCCCTTATAGCTGCTGTATAGTTTTTAGCTGCCAATAGTGCCCCCCCCCTTCTCTTTTTTACCCTGATTCAGTAGCAAGTCTGCAGGGGAGAGTCAGGGAGCCGTCCTTCCAGCGGAGCTGTGAGGGAAAATGGCGCTTGTGTGCTGAGGAGATAGGCTCCGCCCCTTCACGACGTCCTTATCTCCCGCTTTTTCTGTAAAAAATGGCAGGGGTTAAAATACATCCATATAGCCCAAGAGCTATATGTGATGTATTCTTTAGCCAATCTAAGGTATTATCTGTTATATTGCGTCTCAGGGCGCTCCCCCCCAGCGCCCTGCACCCTCAGTGACCGGAGTGTGAAGTGTGCCGAGAGCAATGGCGCACAGCTGCGGTGCTGTGCGCTACCTTAGTCTGAAGACAGGATCGTCTTCTGCCGCCGATTTCACCGGACCTCTTCGCTCTTCTGGCTCTGTAAGGGGGCCGGCGGCGCGGCTCCGGGACCCATCCAGGCTGAACCTGTGATCGTCCCTCTGGAGCTAATGTCCAGTAGCCTAAGAAACCCGATCCACTCTGCACGCAGGTGAGTCCGTTTCTTCTCCCCTTAGTCCCACGATGCAGTGAGCCTGTTGCCAGCAGGACTCACTGAAAATAAAAAAACCTAAAATATACTTTTATTCTAAGCAGCTCAGGAGAGCCACCTAGCCTGCACCCTTCTCGTTCGGGCACAAAAATCTAACTAAGGCTTGGAGGAGGGTCATAGGGGGAGGAGCCAGTGCACACCACCTGATCCTAAAGCTTTTATTCTTGTGCCCTGTCTCCTGCGGAGCCGCTATTCCCCATGGTCCTTACGGAGTCCCAGCATCCACTAGGACGTCAGAGAAATTAGATTTACCAGCCGTAGCAGTAGAGACGAGGTCCGAGAGGCCTTCTCCAAACAACTCCTCCCCCTTGTAAGGCAACGACTCCATATGCTGTTTTGAGTCGGCATCCCCCGTCCACTGTCGGGTCCACAAGAGTAGCCTAGCAGAAACAGACATAGCATTCATTCTGGAGCTTAGTAAACAAATGTCTCTTTGAGCATCCCTCATATAGAACGCTGCATCCTTGATATGCTCTAGGGTCATTAGAATGGTATCCTTATCCAGGGTCTCAATCTCCGTAGATAAGGAATCTGTCCATGCTGCGACAGCACTACAAACCCAGGCCGATGCCATAGCCGGCCTAACAATAGTACCAGAATGTGTGTAAATGTACTTCATGGTAACTTCTTGCTTACGATCCGCATGATCCTTGAGGGTAGCAGTATCCTGGGAAGGCAGTGCCACCTTCTTGGATAAGCGTGTCAACGCCTTGTCTACTTTAGGCGAAGATTCCCATCGTATCCTGTCCTTTTGTGGGAAGGGATACGCCATAAGAATCCTTTTGGGAACTTGTAGTCTCCTGTCTGGAGATTCCCAAGCCTTTTCGCACAATTCGCTTAGCTCAAATGAGGACGGAAAGGTGATCTCAGGCTTTTTCTCTTTATACATGTGTACCCTCGTGTCAGGGACAGTGGGTTCCTCAGTAATATGCAAAACCTCTTTAATAGCAATGATCATGTAACGAATACCTTTAGCCACTTTTGGCTGTAATTTTGCATCCTCATAGTCGACACTGGAATCTGAATCCATGTCGGTATCTGTGTCAGTGATCTGGGATAATGTGCGTTTCTGAGACCCAGAAGGTTCCTGTGCCACTGGGACAGGCATGGTCTAACTACCTGACTGATCCCTAGCCTCAGTCTTGTCCAATCTCTTATGCAATAAATTTACATTAGCATTCAAGACATTCCACATATCCATCCAGTCCGGTGTCGGCGTTGCCGACCTGACATTCATGCCCTCCCTCCTCCTTAGGCGAGCCTTCATCGTCAAACATGTCAACACACGCGTACCGACACACTTCACACACACAGGGAAACTCTCTCTGTCTCTCCAAAGGGCCTAAGGGGGGACCTGTCTTCAGAAAAGAGAGTATGCCAGCACACACCCCAGTGCTATATGACCCAGGAGAAAAACACAGAATGTTTACCCAGTAGCGCTGCTGTAATGTATAATCGCCAATTATGTGCCCCCCCTCTACTTTAAAACCCTCTTTCACCGTGTGTCAAGCAGGGGAGAGTCCGTGGAGCTTCCTCTCAGCGGTGCTGTGGAGAGAAAATGGCGCTGGTGAGTGCTGAGGGAGAAGCCCCGCCCACTCGGCGGCGGGCTTCTGTCCCGCTCAAACTTTGTAAAACATGGCGGGGGCTCTTTTATATACATGTACAGTGCCCACCTGTACATGTATATAGGTCATTTTGCCATAGGAGAGGTTTATTGCTGCCCAGGGTACCCCCCCCTGCGCCCTGCACCCTTACAGTGACCGGAGTGTGTGAGGTGTATGGGAGCAATGGCGTACAGCTGCCGTGCTGTGCGTTACCTCAGTGAAGCACCCGAAAGGCTTCTGCCGCCTCAGAATCTTCTTTCTTCGTTTCTTCCGGCTTTGTGAGAACGGCGGCGCGGCTCTGGGATGAACGCCCAGGACGAACCTGTGTTCCACTCCCTCTGGAGCTAATGGTGTCCAGTAGCCGAGAAGCAGAGCCTATCATTTAAGTAGGTCTGCTCCTCTCTCCTCAGTCCCTCGATGCAGGGAGTCTGTTGCCAGCAGTGCTCCCTGAAAATAAGAAAAAAACCTAACAAATATGCTTTCTTAGCAGGAAACTCAGGAGAGTTCCCTGCAGTGCACCCATCTCTTCTGGGCACAGTCTAAAACTGAGGTCTGGAGGAGGGGCATAGAGGGAGGAGCCAGTGCACACCCAGAGTCTAAAGCCTTTCTTAAAGTGCCCATGTCTCCTGCGGAGCCCGTCTATTCCCCATGGTCCTTACGGAGTCCCAGCATCCTCTAGGACGTTAGAGAAATTCCCATTAAAAATACATCCTTCCTTTGTTCCTGACCCGATTATGGCTTTTGTTGTTCAGATGGGCGCACCATGAGAATTATCTCTGGCCAAGCCCATTTGTCTACCAGAGTCTGAAAACGACTTTTAGGGTGCAAAGCCCATTCATTTACCTGAATGGCGTGTCGACTGAGAAATCAGCTCTTCAGTTTAGGACTTCTGGAACAAACCCTGCGGACGAGGCTGGAAGATGGAGTTCTGCACACTTTAGTATGCGATTTACCTCCTTTCTTGTGTGTTCCTCTCTGAAAGTTGAGGTACACTACTGCCATTTCCTTATCCTTGCGTATCTGGACCGATCTTCCTTTAGGAATGTCCCTTGCCTGAATCAGGACCCAGTATATGTCCCGAAATGCTAACATATTTATTAGCAGGCACCTTTCTTCTGTGGTCCATAATCCCCGGAATCATAATTTTCCGGACAATGGCCCCCACAGCCCTGAAGACTGGCATTTGTTCTCAGGATTTCACCACCTGATATCCAAAAGAAAAAGGTATCCTCTGATCTAGATGGAATGTCTGTAGCCCCCAGGCTACTCGCTTTCTTGCCAGTACCACGTACTTGTTTGTGTACTGTCCATCTGGCCCACCTATACCACCTGCTATTCACAGATGGTCTTGCTCTCAGAGAATTTAACCCTGTACAACACTGCTTAAACTTCCAACATCATTGAGATTGGACATATCCAGTGTGATGCTGCCATAGATGGAGGAGATGCTGGGAAAGTCTTGAGTGGAATTATGCCCACTCCGCCATGTGTATTGTTAACACCATCAAACCAATTCACGCAGCAATGCGAATAATGGATTTTGATATTGTAACCACTCTCCTAGCTTTGCCTTGGATATCTTGTTCTGAGGTAACTACTTTCTGCAAACTTGAATTCAGTATAGCCCTACCGTGAGTTATGTTACGGAACCAGAGATGATCCCATTTACGAACCACCCGTGCCTCTGCAGACAAGTTATTTGTATGTTGTAGATGACACAGAACCTTTCCTGTATTTGTGTCAGGATAAGAAGGTGGTCAAGGTATGGCAATTTTGTTAACCTCTACTAACGGAGATAAATTGCCATAATCATTTTGGTAATCACTCTGGGGCTGTGGCTAACCCAAAGGGTAAGGCCTAACTGAATTTTTGCTGAAGGATGGTAAACCTTGAGATAAACACTGATGGATAGTGTTATAGGAGCCTGAAGGTAAAATTTCCTGCCTTATCCAGGGATACCATGTATTGTATTGGCTCCTCACCCAACTATGGAGTTGCCTCCACGTGAACAGTGTTACCCAAATTTCTCTGTTTTAAAAATTGATAATGTGGCGAGGAATTGTTTTTGACCCAGGTGGGAATAAACCCCCCATTGTGCATGGGTTACTGGAATGACTATTCCTGACAAAGCATTTTCTGAATTGCATCATGCAAATCCCTCGCCTACGTCTCTACCCGAGACGGGCTGAAACTGTATACCTTTTAGGAGAATGGTTCCAGAAGGGAAAGTATAACCTTAGAGATACCGCTTCTTGCACCCAGGCATCTATTTGTAGACTGCTATCAAATCTGTGCAAACTGAAGAAGTCGGCCACTTGTCCTTCTGGAATCCGCTAGAAGGAGACCCGCACCATCATACTGATGGTCTCTGGTTTGGAAGCTGGCCTCTGGTTGCCTCTGCTTCTTTGCCTTACCAAACTTATTGTATTAAGGCTGTTCCGTTTCTTTATGACCAACAAGGCCGGACCGGACCCCTAGATTTGGGGTTATATGTGGAAGGAAACATGACCTTCTTGGAGTCTGTTTCTGACTCCGGAATAACTGTTAACTCCTTCCCAAACAGAAACCTCCAGCCAAGGCAAAATTTCCAGAACCTTCTTAGATTCTGAATCAACTTCCCATATAAACCAAGCTGTTCTCGAACAACTATTGTTATGCTGATGTCATAGAACATTAGTGTCCATATGAGCTATATGGGCTTCTTATTCCCTTGCAGGCACTGAAAACTTGTCTTCCAGTACCTCCGCCCAATGTACCTACAGCACCTGTTATTTCAAGGTGGTCTCCACACCAAGAACTAACCAGGCCCAACACTGCCTAGCTTCCAAAATCTAGTGAGATTGGGCCTATGCAGTGTGGTGTAGCTGTAGATTGCAAGGTTAAGTCATGGCTGCCTTATGCTTGCCCCAGACAAAGACAATATGGTCTTATTCTTTTGACGACAGAGGCCCTATAGATTTTTGCATTATCAGTGACATGCATATCTATTTTGGGAGGCACTTCCTATTTTAAACAGTCCCTAGCTGGAAAAAGATATTGGAATCCCATTTACCGGGCATTCTATTTTATTGGGTGTAACCCAAACCTTTTTCCTGAATTCTGCCCTCGTGAAGAGGCCCTTTTGGACGTTTAAACCCAAGTGCCTTATTTTTTACCCCAGGCTCTGCTGCCTCTATTGACAGACTAGCCTTTTTTGCTCTTATTTATTCAGCTTATTTATTTAGTTGATATCTTTTACCTGTTCTTCTTATGCTGAAGTAGAATATATAGAGCTTTCATCGTCTGATGATCATCATGTGTAGCCTGTGGAATCGATGATTTATTTACATTCAGTTCATCAGCTTGTCTTATTGGAGACGCTGTTGGGGATATACCACAAGTAGTGAGCTGCATGTGTTAATATTGTAAGAATTAACATTTCGGCTAAACTGTACAAGGTCTGTGCAAACATCGCCTCAATGGGTCTAACTATAGATGTAGATCAGGAATGTATTATGCTAAACAGCAAATCATTTTTACACATTACCATCCTGTACCAGATCATAGAGCAGGCTTTTTCAACCAGTGTGCCTAGGCACACTAGTGTGCCGCGACCAGTTGCAAGGTGTGCCGCGGAGCCGGAGCAGCTTCCTGCACATTCAGAGTGAACTGTTGGCCCGGGCTCTTCTTAGAGGATCAGTCGTGCTCTGGCCATGACCTATGCCTTGAAAATGGTGTGATATCATAGGTCATGGCCGCCGCGTCTCACCACCCAGCCAGCCCACTCGCCTGTATACACATCTTCCAGTTCCCGCCTGCATACACAGCTTTCCTTGCCCACCCACATCCCCACCTACCCGACCGCCCACTGCTTAATATTTGCAGAACTCCACTATGAACAACCCCCACCACTGAGGGACAGGGAGGACAGCTGATCATAATATTTGTTATTTTATTTTTCCTGTGGGGAACAATAGGATTTCAATAGGATTTTTGTGGGGAGAATAAGAATTTATGGATTTATGGGGGGAACAATGTGAATAATTCATGTGGAGAGCAATAGGATTTATGTGGGGAGAAATGTGATTGATTTATGTGTGGAGCAATAGGATGTATGTAGGGAGCAACATGATTTATGTGGGGAGCAATGTGATTGTTTTTTCTGTGTAGGCCAATGTATGTATAGATTTCTTTTTTACTGTGAGGGCCAATGTGTGTGTTTTGTTTTTATCTGTGGGGAACTGATGGTGTACCTTGGCAATTTTAAAATATTGTTTGGTGTGCCGCGAGTAAAAAAAGGTTTGTAAATCACTGTCATAGAGGATAATACAGTTTTTTCCAAACAGCAACATATGAGTGTTTCTGTCAGTGTATGCCGCTCTTAGACATGATAAATCTCAGCACTTTCACAGTGTACTACACAATTTGTGACTCTAACCACTTTTTCCTAAAGTGATGTGTGTGACTCTTCTGCATTGAGGATCAGAAGATCAACCGACAATCATTTATATTAATTCAGCATCACACTAGCAGTCAGTCACATGTTATACATATATATTTATATATCATATGAGCATATTATCAACTACAAACACATCTCAAGCATGTAGGAGTACATATTACTGAATTCTGTTCTATAGATTTTTTACGTATTCCGACGCATTGCAAAGAAAACCAAAGTAATGTACACAGACTCATATGCAATAGGCACTAAACTTAACTATTCATACTAACAAGAGTAGATAGAATTTTAGTGCTGTATAACCTGTACTCAGTAGAGTGGGATACAGGGAGACTCACCTCACTTACAAGATCGATCAATACGTTAGCGAACGCTGAGTGGATCCAGACGCTACTAGTGTACACTGCTACTCCGGTATTTTTAGTGGACACAGACGCTCGGTGAACGTTAGTGCATGCAGATGCTCATTTCTGCGACCCAGTCTCTTAGCGGTAAATCTTAGTGTATACAGACGCAGCGGCCTATGCTGCGACCGAGTCCCCTCGTGGTAGCGTCTGAGACGGAAGTGAGGCAATCCGTTCATGGCGGGAGATGCACGGTAACTGGTCATAAACTGGGGGGAGGGGCGACCAGGAGAGCGTCTGACTCCCCATTGATGACATCAACCCTAGGGATCGCAACCTCAAACTAATCCTGGCGCCTTATGATCCCTAAGGCATAGCGCTGGAGCACCCGTGGTGGCGGCGCGCCAGCTACTGTTTGGTAGTCTCCTCCCAAAACAGTGCGGCTGTGTCCATATTCCCCTTCTAAGCGGAACCCATGCCCTACCTTCTCCCCGTGCACCGGCCACAGCCTGGTAACGTCTGCTGGACCTGCTAGTAACATCCGACACAGACGCCCGTCAAGACAGCACTTGTACCGTGGGTAAGTGTTGTTGCGACCCGGCTGAGAGTCGTTGGAGCGACTCTTTCCAAGGAAAGATCACTCAGAAAACATAGTAAGACTATAAAAATAAATCAAATAAAGCTTAGGGCTGCCAAACACAGCAGCCCTGTGACCATGGTCCGGCTCCTGCCGCACCAAACAAAAAACTGATTTGCCTGAGTCAGTAGGCGGGGATATATGGACGAGCCTGTTGCATCCTGGGAGGACTGAAAGCTTGTGATCGTTTGTTGCCAATCCGCTGTCGCTCTATCATTTCCCAATGTTATCCTGTGGATAACCTGTGGATCCTGCCGGAGAAATAACACAATTCCTTTTTAGAGGCGAACGCGGGCCTGACATTGCACCTCATAATTTTGAAAAATACAGCATTTGTACCTATTATTGTTAGACATAGGCGCTTCAATGGTTAGTCTGTTTCTCGATTCCCTTGAGCTGCATTAGAAGTACCTCTGGCTCTGCCACTAAATCTGGCCACAAAAAAGGACTGGAGAGAGGAGCCGGGATAAGCACGTCTAGCCGGAGGAGCCGCGGACGGCAGATATGTGGACTTACCGGCAGTTACTTGAGAAATACACTTGTCTAGTTCCTCACCAAACAAGGCCTCCCCCGTAAAGGAAAGGTTCTCAACACTCTTTTTGGAATCAGCGTCCGCCGTCCACTGTCGCAGCCAGAGCCCTGCGCGCCAACACAGCCATAGCCGTAGAGTGCAAGTTGATTATGCCAATCTCCTTAATTGCCTCACTCATGAAGTTAGCAGAATCCTGAATATGTTGCAGGAGTGTTAGAAGCTCATCCCGAGGCATGGTTTCAAAACACTCTATTACATTACCGGTCCATTTAACAACGGTCCTTGTGATCCAACCACAAGCAATTGTGGGCCGCTGAGCGACACCCACTGCAGTGTAAATGGATTTGAACGTAGTTTTGATCCACAGGATCTTTTAAGGAGATAGCTCCAGGTACAGGCATTACAATTTTACGTGACAGACTGGACACTGAAGTATCCACCGCAGGAGGAGTCTACCACACATTCCTGTCCTCAGGGAGAAATGGGATGGAAGTCAACCACCTTTTTGGGGTTTGAAACTTTTTGTCAGGATTAACCCACAATTCTTTAAAAAGCGTGTTTAATTCTTTGAAGACAGGAAAGGTAGCATGAGATTTAGGTTTTACAAAGAAAAACAATTCCTCATCAGGTTTCTGCCTCCTTATCAGGGATATTCAGGACCTCTCTAATAGAATAGATAAGATCTTCCACTCCTTGAGACAGTGCACTGGAGCAGTGTGCATTTCTGTGGAACCAGCAGAGGGGTTTGGGTAGCAGGTCTGTGGTCTACAGTGTGAACTAGAAAATAATCCATAGAATTTTTTTAAACTCCTGCCTTTCTTGCTTGGCAGTAGCTAGTTCAGAAGTTATATCAATAATCATCCCCTTAATGGAGTGCAGCCATGCTGGCTCCTAAGAGCAGTTACCCTGAGAAGGCTGCACTGAGTACACAATAGAGACCCCCCTGGAGTAGGGGAAAACTTTGTGTTAAAGGACTAACATATAACCTTTTTGCAAGACATACTGTACAGCAGAACAATCACACAGGAACGGGATAAATAACACAGAAACCCAGACAGTCCTGCAAGGATGGAGACAGAGGTAGAAGCCAGCAGAACTTGCCTCTAAGCTAAAGCAGTGTTTTGCCGGGCCGTAGCTATAACTTTAGATAAGGTAAATAACTGTATTACATTTATAATTCCACCCCCCCACCCCCCTTCTACAAACTCCCTTGGTATCAATTGCAGGTGCAGTGGAGGGTCCTTGGGAAAAGTAGCACTTTCCGCATGCAGCCAGTAGCGTGATACAGCAGGAAATGGCAACGAGGACTGCTAGTTTCACTCTCCAGGAAGCCCAGCCCCCTCAATGGCGCACGGTATTCCTCTAGATTTTTATACTACAAACATAGTATCTAAGGTTGAAAAAAAGACAATTGTCCGTCGGGTTCAACCTATTTGTGGTCTCCTATGCACGATTTGTTTGTATAAAATTTTGACTGAAGTTACTGACTGCCTTTCCGATTAACCCCTCTCTTTTTTTATAATAACCATAGTGCGTGACTATGTCCCGTAACCCTGGATATCCTTATCCATTAGGAATTTATCTAACCCATTCTTAAAGGTGTTGACTGAGTTGGCCATTACAACTCCCTCAGACAGGGAATTCCAAACAGGTATCGTCCTTACCGTAAAAAAGCCTTTACGCCGTATTGTGTGGAATCTCCTCTCCTCTAACCTGAGCGAGTGTCCACGAGTTCTGTGTTGATCTAAACAAAAACAGGTCTTGCGCAAGATCTGTATATTGTCCCCTTATATATTTGTAAATGTTGATCATGTCCCCTCTTAATCTCCTCTTTTCCAGTGTAAACATGCCTAGTCTTGCAAGCCTTTCCTCGTATTCCAGCGTCTCCATAATGATAGAGCGTCATGCCAAGCGTCTCCAAATGATAGAAAATGGGGTTAAAACCCCTTTTCAATGCAAGCGCCAGTGTGGGTGTATACCGCAGGCAGCGCAGACCCAGCAGTGCCCTTGTGCAGTCATTTGGACCGGGGACCCGCTAACCGGGACCCCGGTTTAGTACTCACCACTCTAGCGTCTTCAGCTCTGTTAGGGGTGGCGGCATGCTGTCGGAGTGCGCGCACACCCTGGGGCGAGCAAAACACCACCTCAGGAGCTTGTTTCCTGTCAGCGGGGATCGGCTCACTAACCCTTTAAGAGGTTGGTACCGGTCCCCCCTAAGTCTCACGACGCAGGCAGACTGGTTGCCAACTAGTGCTGCCTGAAACTTATAAACTAAAATAAAGTTTGAAGAAAAACTCTCTTGAGCTCCAGAGAATGCACCCGGCTCCTTTTTTATTTTTTTTAAGTGCTATGGCTCCAATCTATATTCCATGGTACTAAGGTCATCCCAGGATTCCCTTGGACGTTAGAGAAAAAGCATGACACAAACACAAGGCAAGAGTAACATCTAAGAGACAATCCCCTTATAAAGATAATAAATTAGCAGGAACCTTTGATGGACGTATTAGAGATGTACTGGATTCACAACTTGAGATCTTATGACCCTATACATGCACACATAAAACACCTCTTATTGCTCATAAATACACTCTGAGGTTTTAAGGAAAATAATAAAACGCCATGTTTGCAAGAACAAAAAGGCACTTATATCCTTGAATAATACTGTAACTCTGGTCCGGTAAACACGAGGAGCTGCATTTCAGGCCTATTTAGTAACACATTAATACAAGCAAGCGCTGGATGTTTCATAACACAGTGAAAATAGTGGATAGCACCAGTTCAACCAAATGAGATATTAGATAGCACACTTATATTTTCATGAAATATAGGAATCCTAGTTTCCTACTGGGATTATCACATAGTCCACTTCATGTGGGACATGCCCTCTCCCCTCATGTGCTTTTCCTTCACTGACCCACTTATACCATCATATCCTCCCCACTGCCTACTACGGCACCAAACCCTTCTGCCACACTGCTGCTTATTAGGGTATTATACTGCAATGTGTATAAACCACATGTCCTAGAACAGGGGTGGCCAGACTTTTGGAGACGGTGATCTACTTTGAAAGCTGAAAAGCTTTTGTGATCTACTCATGTGGGATAATTTTGCGCGCCGCAGGTGCGCTCCACCAAAAGGGGTGTGGTATAACAAAAAGGGGTGTGGTATAAAAGGGGCGTATCCTTGCTGCACTGGGTGTTATGACTGTCTCGCACAAAATCACTCATTGGCCCCCCCACAGGTAAAAACCTCAAACACATATGCCCCCACAGTGCCAGATATGCCCCCACCTTGCCAGATACACATATGCCCCCACGATGCCAGATATGCCCCCACCATGCCAGATACACATGTGCCCCCACCGTGCCACATATGTGCCCCCACCGTGCCACATATGTGTCCCCACCGTGCCACATATGTGTCCCCACCGTGCCACATGTGTCCCCACAGTGCCACATGTGTCCCCACAGTGTTAGATATACCCCCACAGTACCACATATGACCCCACAGTGCCATGTGCCCACAGTGCCACATATGCCCCCCCCAGTGCCGTGTGCCCACAGTGCCACATATGCCCCCACAGTGCCAGATATACTTACTTTAGCTGGCTGTCTCCCCGCTGGCTGGATCCTGCTCCCGCTTCTTGCCGCTGCTGCTGTCCTGCTGCCACTGGCGCTGACTGGATCAACCCAGATCCAGCAGGCGCACAGGCTCCTCACATTGCGTTCCCAATTGCGCGGGTGTGCGGCTAACGTCATGACGTCACCTGCGCAATGCATCATTGGGACCGCTCCGGGCAGAGGCAGCAGGTTACACTTGGAACGTAATCTACCGGTGAGAGCTCCGCGATCTACCGGTAGATCGCAATCTACGTTTTGACCGCCTCTGTCCTAGAACAATCTGTAGTTTAAGACTTTCTGCTGCAGACCTTTGTGGTGCCATATAAAGTATAATAATAATAATATACAGTCATTTATTTAAATTGGACGTGCTCAGTGTCTGCCACACAAGTGGTTCACTCAGCGCTGATGACGCGCGTTTCCAGGGTGTTGCTCCAGGTACTGTGCAAGGAGCAGTGCTGAGGCACCAGGTAAGATCTGTGACCATGTGCCATTAATTGTCAAAACGCTAGAGGAATTTCCAACATAGCTGGAACCAGTTTCTACAGCGGTTTCCTAATACATCCTGTCTTGCTTATTGCCAGTAGAGTATATTTCCTAACTTACCTACGTACCTCTGCTCCAGCATTGTCTTTTCCTTCCAATAGTTGCCCACAAGTAATAAGTGTAAAATTTTATTAATAGAAAGGACATATTTACAACTGGTGTTGCACACCATACATCATCTCTGGGTGCACAGCGTAATAAAAGATGGACCGAGATGCAGTTTTTGACTCGCTAGTTACGGGGACGTTGTTCAGGTCATCAATAGTAGAAAGGATGGGAGCAGGCATAGACTCGCACTCCATGTTCTTCTTCTGAGGATGATGATGATCAGGAGTACGTGTGTGGCATCTTTCGCCACAGTCCGCCACATAGACAGGTTTTGATCCACCTCTGCTCCCACTGTTTCACAGCAGTTGCCTTATTAGGGGACTTCAGCATTGTTACACAGCCACACCTGGGGACCAGAAACAAGAGATTGGTTTCCAACAGTAAGTGTCCAATTATAAGAATACTAGATAAGTAACTGCACAACTCCCGAAAGAAGAAACCAGCACCATACTCATAAAGGGAAATACTGCATCTAAAAAGGTAACTTCTCTCCTTTCCCTGGTTCCTCCTTAACATATTATAGTTTTTGTAGCTTCAGGTATTAAAACGTTGACCGTTTCTTGCATATGATTTGCTGCCATAGATTTGGATGGATTTTGCCCAGATCCTGGGCACTCCCTGCACAATGGTGAATAATACAGTTTACAGCTTTGCTATCAGAGGTTGAAAAGTACTACAAACATTTCCAGGCCCCTGAAACCACGCGAGCAGATAATACTACTTCATCTGTGCTTTGATTACATTATACAGTACTAATTCTAGCTTCTTAACATATAACTCAGACAACCGGGATTTGGTATATCCTGGTAAGCTTTTGTTTGAGCAGTGATTTGTGGGACCTCCGGCAGGGGGTGATAGTGTGGAAGTTGATATCTGCAGGATTAAAGGGTGCAAATTCTGTTTTACTGTCAATAGTATCTGTTTCCTGCCCTACTAGGCACTAAAATCGGATATATTAATCATCCCTGGCAAATTGTAGTGTACACCACCATTCCACAATGGGAATGAAAGAATTACGGACAATTGCCTGAGAGAGGTCAGAAACACTGACCATCTGAATTAGATTTATAGAATGAGCATAATGCCTTATTGTCAACACTTGAGCTTTTATTATGCGAAATGTCAGAGCCATTCACTACCTCTACATATTATCAGAGTCTATATCTGTATAGTAGCACTACACCCAGCTCTAATGTGCATAATTTATTATTACAGTTTTCGTTATATTTTCTGTTGGATAACATTTTTAAAACAGACATAAATCTTATTGCTATCGAGATTATAAAAAAAATGTTGCATGAGGCAAGATACCCAAATGATGTATACATATCAAAAGTCTGATCTACAAATGTAGTGTGTCCAAAAGCACTACGCTATATAAACAGGGATCAGTCTGCTACTCACCGTGTGCAGGACTTGCAGGGCTCAGTGGGAAAGGTGCTCAAATGGAGTCTTCTAAGATGATCAATTTTTGGCTGTGTAGGTGACCTGGGTGAACGGAGACGGATAATGTCAGACATAAAAAAGCAAATTATACTTACCGATAATTTCATTTCTCCGAGGTACTTCATGGCAGCCCTTACTCTTGGGATTGTATCCCATTCCTAGACTTAGACAGGGAATCCTCTCAACACTTTAGGACCACCCACCTTGGGTATATAGCCCTGCTCCTCCCCTTCCTCCATTAGTCTTTTGAGTGTCTCCTGTGACCAGACTATATTTAAACTTCACTAAGGGAGGGTATATTGTAGGCTGCCATGAAGTACCTCGGAGAAATGAAATTATCGGTAAGTATAATTTGCTTTTTTCTCCTACACTACTTCATGGCAGCCCTTACTCTTGGGATATACCAACACTCAATATAGGGAGGGCAATAAAAAATACCACAGACATCTTGTCAATGCTGAAACTATAATTTGTTTAATTCAATGCTGCATCAAAGACACGTTTCCCAAAGTGTGCCTCCATAACATCCACCGCATAATGACTGGAGAATGTATGAATAGAAGACCATGTGGCTGCTGCACATATATCCTTCGCCGAAAGCCTTGCCTTCTTAGCCCAGGAAGCTGCCATGGCCCTGGTAGAGTGTGCCTTTAGCTGCTCCGGAACCTCTTGACCATTCTGTTTGTAAATAAACGCCAGGAGTTCTGTGATCCATCTGGAGATGGTCTGTTTCGTAGGTTTCTCACCCTTCCTTGCACCTGAATATAACACAAACAGGTGTTTCGTCTTACGGAACTCTTTCACTCTATTCAGATACACTGAAATTGCTCTGATTAGATCCAAACTATGCATTCTCTTTTCCTCCTCATTCTGCGGCTGTGGGTAGAATGATGGCAACACGATGTCTTGATTCAAATGGAAATCTGACACCACCTTAGGCAAAAATTCTGGATTAGTCCTTAAAACAAGTCTATCCGGAAGGAAATTAAGGTAGGGCTCCTCTGACCACAGGGCCTGTAGCTCTCCAACTCTTCTGGCTGACGTAATGGCTACCAGGAACACTACTTTCCAAGTTAGAAATTTAACTGAGACGTCCTGCAATGGCTCAAACGGAGACAACATTAATGAATTTAAAACTAAATTCAGATCCCACGGAGCGACCACCGACCTGAAGCGAGGTCTTATCCTTTTAATTGCCTGACAGAACTTCCTCACTAAGCTTTCATCAGATAATCTTCTCTCCAATAGAACACTCAGTGCTGCTATCTGGACCTTGATGGTAGATACCGCCAGCCCCTTCTCAAATCCATCAAACAAGAATTGAAGGACCTGCGATGTCTCTGCTTCCTGCGGGTTAAATCTTGAGCCCGACCAGGAAATGAAAGTTTTCCAGACTCTATAGTAGATCTTAGAGGATACCTTCTTTCTCGACTGAATCAACAAATTAACAACTTGCTCAGACAACCCTTTATCTCTCAATAATTGCCGTTCAATTTCCATGCCGTCAAATGCAGTTGTCGCAAATTCGGGTGCAGCAATGGACCCTGATGCAATAGATCCGTTATTAGCGGCAACGTCAAAGGTTCCCCTGCTGCCATCCTCAGTACTGAAGGAAACCACGCTCTCTTTGGCCAATATGGAAGAACTATTATGACCTGCGCCCTCTCTTCTCTGATCTTCCTTAGAATACGTGCAATCATTGGAAACGGAGGAAAAACATATGCTAGTCTGAACCCCCATGGGAGAGAGAAGACATCCACCCCGCTTGATCCTGGGAGATGATATCGGGAGAAGAACAGAGGAACTTTCGTATTGACGTGTGTGGCCATCAGATCCACCTGTGGCTGGCCGAACCTTTGTACAATCTGATTGAACACTGCGTCGTTCAATTCCCACTCTCCCGGTAACACCTCTCGTCTGCTGAGGAAATCTGCCACATAATTGTCTACTCCGGGAACATGTAGTGCCGATAGGGATTCTAGATGACGTTCCGCCCAATGAAGTATGTTTGACACCTCTTCCATTAATACATGACTTCTGGTGCCTCCTTGCCGATTGAGATAGGCTACCACTGCCATATTGTCTGAAAATATCCTGAGATGTTTCCCCTGTAACTGCTTCTGGAAATATTCCATCGCATTCCACACAGCTCTCATTTTCCTGTGGTTTGAGGATAATCTTCTCTCCTGGTGGTTCCACCTTCCTTGGCAGTTCTGTTGCAACAAGTGCGCCCCCCAACCGACTGCACTCGCATCTGTTGTTAGAATGAGGAAGTGACGATCCGACAGAGTCGTCTTCCTGTCGACCAGTTCTGTTTCCATCCACCAGTCTAGAGAACGTTTTGCCCCTTGACTTAACCCTATGCGATGATTCAGGGAATAACGTCTCCGACAATAGCCTAGTATCTCTAGCTGAAGGCCCCTCATCCGCCATCTCGCCCACGGGACCACGTCTATGGAGGAGGCCATCATACCCAAAAGACTCATCCCCTGACGCAGAGTCACACTGTTGCATTCCCTTAGTAAGGAAGCCAGACTCCGAATCTTCGAGCATCTTTCTTCTGACAGACCTATTGTATAATTGGCAGTATCCACCTGTACTCCGAGAAACTGAATTTCTTGTCTTGGTTCTAGTTGACTTTTCTTCCAATTTATTAACCAGCCATGTTCTTGTAGGATCTGCAGCGTCACTTCTAACGCCATCTTTACTTCCTGTTTTGACTCTCCGCACACTAGTAGATCGTCTAGATATGCCCAAATTGCAATTCTTTGACCTCTTATTACAGTTACCAGTGCTGACAGCACCTTGGTAAATATCCTTGGAGACGACTTCAGACCGAAAGGGAGGCATGTAAACTGAAAATGCTTGCCCATGACCGAAAACCTCAGGTATCTTCTGTGCCGTGTGTGTACCGGCACATGAAAGTAAGCATCCTCTAGGTCTATGGACGCTAGGAAATCCTCCTTCCTTACCCCTGACAGAATGGATTTCATCGTCTCCATACGAAATTTTATCGTCTTCACATAATCGTTGAGTTGTCTGAGATCTAGTATGGTTCTGAAATCTCCCGACGCCTTTCTTATCAGAAAAATTCTGGAATAAAATCCCCTCTTTCTTTCTGAAGGCGGAACAGGCTCTACCGCATTCACCTGGATCAATTTTTCCAAACTGTCTTCCAGAGCCTTTAGTTCCAGACTCGCAGCTGGGCTTCTTGAACTCACAAATTTGTCCCTCTTTGGAACTTCGGAAAACTCTATCCGGTACCCCTGAGATATCACATCCAGTACCCAAGTGTCCTGAATTGAATACTGCCAGAGACTGGCAAACTTCTGGAGCCTGGCTCCCACCGGAAAGGATACCAGAACTCCGCGACAGTCATGGTCTCCGTCCACCTCTCCTATAGGCCTGGCGAAAGGACTGCCTATTCGTCCCTGAGGAATACCTTCCCATATAAGCTCGCCCCGGCCTATAACTTCTCGCTTCCTTAAATTGTTGTTTAGAAGAAGGAAACGGAAATTTATTCCTCTTGTCCTGAGGCAGCCTCGCTGACTTACCCCCTGACATCTTTTGTATAATAGCCTCAAGCTTATTTCCAAATACTAGGGAACCCTCATACGGTAATGACACCAACCGGTTCTTGGAATGCATATCCGCCGACCATGATCTAAGCCACAAAGCTCTTCTAGCCATAACGCCTGCCGCCATGGATTTCGCTGCGAAATCTAACACATCCAAAGAAGCTTCGCACAGATACTCTATGCCCTTGAGCATAATACCCAGGCTTCTCTGCAAATATTGCCTTGAGATTTACTCTTCAATATCTGTGGACAACACTGATCCCCAAACTCTCAAAGCTCTGGAAACAGATGCCACAGCCACACCGGACCTTAAGGATACTGCCGAGGACATATGTAATTTCTTTAGCGCACTCTCCATACGCTTATCCATGCCATCCTTAAGGACAGCTCCGTCCTCTAACAGAATCATAGTTTTAGACACCATTTCTGCTACTGCCGCATCTATCTTAGGCACCGTGCACCAGCCCAGAAATTGCTCATCTTCTACTGGAAACATCCGATCCACTCGTTTAATACTTCCAAGTCTCTTATCTATGTTTTGCCACTCCTTAGACACTACATCCTTCAATGCTCTGTGAACCGGAAAGTATCTGCTCCTTTTGGACTTATCTCCAAACAAGACATCCTTATCTTCATCTCCTTTATCCTTTTGCCTATAGTTCATGGTCTTAAATATATTCTTTAAGAGACTGTCAACGAGATCCAAATTAAACTCTCTGACTTCCTCCTTCTCTTCCGACCCAGAACTAGAGGAAACTTGATAATCAGCATACAAAGAGGCTGACTCGTCCTGAGAGTCAATACTAGCAAGGGATCTAGACCTCTTATTTCCCTGCAAATCAGCCAGCTGTTCTCTCGTAACAAAAGACCTCTTCATCCAGTCCTTCAATTGCTGAATCTGACTGGTTTGACTGGCCTGCTGAATGTCACTCTGTATACAGTCCTCACAGAACTTCACGTTCTCAGTAGAAGAAAAGATCTTATCACATGCTGCACACTGTATATCCATATGCCTCTTCTTGCATAGCCTCTTCTTAGGAGGAGACACACTAAAAAATGAACAGCAGTAGTACTACATTAAAAACCTAACCACGCAGAAAATCAAAAAACCATATCCTCTATGAGGACTTACCTCTTCCGGGCACTCATCGGCTTATGGGGAGAAGGCTCTCTATCCATCCTGCTGGTAAGCATACACCTGCCCAGCTCATAGGAGACTCTCACTCCTAGTGTGCAGCGCCATATTTAAGCTCCAAAAGATCATAGAGAGCGGCGCTGAGCAGACCGTCCCAGCTACAGGACGGCCGCCCCAGCACTTCCGCCCGCCAACCGCCGCACGCTGTCTCTCACAGCGCTTCCGCCCGCCAGCCGCACTTCCCCTTCGCCTCGCTGCCCTTCCGGCCACCCGCACTTCCGGTCTCGCTGGAGATACAGGCGCTGCGGCTAGCGGAGCAAAGCACCCGGGGAGACGGCTTCAGACAGCGGCACTAGGGAGAGGGACCAGCAGCAAAACAGCGGGCGGACACCTTAAGCTGAACAGCGGGGACTTACAATCGCCCCAAGCACACTCTGCCTTCTCCAGGGAGCCACCCTCTTCCAGTACGGCTACACAGAGGCGTATTACTGGGAATAGAGGTAAACAGTTCTCAAAAATCAAACACATAATCCCCTGTCAAGCTAGGAGACAGGAAAAAGACTAATGGAGGAAGGGGAGGAGCAGGGCTATATACCCAAGGTGGGTGGTCCTAAAGTGTTGAGAGGATTCCCTGTCTAAGTCTAGGAATGGGATACAATCCCAAGAGTAAGGGCTGCCATGAAGTAGTGTAGGAGAAAAATAAGGATTTTAATTACCTACTGGGAAATCCTTTTCTAGTAGTCCGTAGAGGATGCTGGGGTCCACATTAGTACTATGGGGTATAGACGGGTCCACTAGGAGCCATGCGCACTTTAAGAGTTTAATAGTGTGGGCTGGCTCCTCCCTCTATGCCCCTCTTACCAGATTCAGTCTAGAAACTGTGCCCTAGGAGACCGACAACTTTGAGAAGGAATTTACACAGATAGTGGCAAGATTCACACCAGCTCACACATGCAAGGCAAACCAAGCTATCCAGCTTGACAACTCAGCAACTGCTGAATAAAAATATACTAATACCATTACTTAACCAAGTAAAAACAGTACTAAACCAGGAACAAAGCAGTACTGATTTAACCACAGCATGATAACAAAGCGCTGGGTGGGCGCCCAGCATCCTCTACGGACTACGAGAAAAGGATTTACCGGTAGGTAATTAAAATCCTATTTTCGCTTACGTCCTAGAGGATGCTGGGGTCCACATTAGTACCATGGGGATGTACCAAAGCTCCCAGTACCCGGAGGGAGAGCGCGGAAGCTCCTGCAGAACTGATTGGCCTCTGAGGACCTAAAGTTTGGTCAAAGTATCAAACTTGTAGAACTTAGCAAACGTGTTCAACCCTGACCAAGTAGCCGCTCGGCAAAGTTGTAAAGCCAAGACACCCCGGGCAGCCGCCCACCTTACGAGTAGAGAGTGCCTTAACAGATTTTGGACACGGCAAGCCTGCTGTAGAATAAGCATGCTGGATAGTGAACCTGATCCAGCGAGAAATAGTCTACTTAGAAGCAGGACACCCAATCTTGTTGGGATCATAAAAGAGAAACAAGAGAGTTCGACCTTCTGTAACGTGAAGTCCTTTTCACATAAATCTTCAAAGCCCTCACAACATCCAAGGACTTTGAGGAGTCAGTAGCCACTAGCACCACAATAGGTTGGTTGATGTGAAAAGCAGACACAACCTTTGGAAGAAATTGCTGGCGCCTCCTGAGCTCAGCTCTAAGTTCATGGAAAATTAAAGTAGGGGCTCTTGCAGGACAATGCCCCCAATTCAGACACACGCCTAGCTGAAGCTAACGCCAACAAGTGAGAAACTTAACCTCAACCTCCTGTAGAGGCTCGAACCAATCTGATTGCAGGAACTGCAACACCACGTTAAGATCCCAAGGTGCCGTGGGAGGCACAAAGGGTGGCTGGATGTGCAACACCCCTTTCAATAAAGTCAGGGAGGGAACCTCAGGGAGGGAAGCCAATTGTTTCTGGAAGAAAATGGACAAGGCCGAAATCTGGACCTTTATGGAGCCCAAACGTAGGCCCACATCCACACCTGCTTGCAGGAAGAGGAGAAACTGCCCAAGTTGAAACTCCAACGTAGGAAACTTCTTGGACTCACACCAAGACACATACCTTTTCCAAATGCGATGGTAGTGCTTAGACGTTAATCCTCTAGCCTGTATCAGGGTAGGAATAACCTTGTTCGGAATGCCCTTCCGAGCTAAGATCTGGCGTTCAACCTCCATGCCGTCAAACGTAGCCGTGGTAAGTCTTGATAAGCGAACTGCCCCTGTTGAAGAAGGTCCCCTCGAAGAGGACTCGGATCTTCCAGTAGTAAATCCAGAAGAACCGCGTATCAAGCCCTTCTTGGCCAGTCTGGAGCAATGAGGATCGCCTGAACTCTTGTTCTCTTAATCAATTTGAGAATCCTTGGAATGAGCGGAAGTGGAGGGAACACATACACTGACTGGAACACCCACGGAGTTACCAGGGCATCCACCGCCACTGCCTGGGGGTCCCTCGAACTGGAACAATACCTCTGAAGCTTCTTGTTGAGGCCATCATGTCTATTTGAGGTACGCCCCAAAGACTTGTCACCTCTGCAAACAGCTCTGGGTGGAGGCTCCACTCTCCAGGATGGAGATCATGTCTGCTGAGGAAGTCCGCTTCCCAGCTGTCTACTCCCAGAATGAAGATTGCAGACGAAGCCACTGCATGCTTTTTAGCCCAGAGGATGATTCTTGTTACCTCTGACATTGCAGCTCTGTTTTTTCGTTTCGCATTGTCTGTTTATGTAGGCCAATGTCGTTACATTGTCCGACTGAACTTGCATAGTCCGATCTTTTAGCAGATGAGCCGTCTGTAGAAGACCGTTGTATACGGCTCTTACTTCCAGAATATTTATTGGAAAGCTGGATTCCAGGCCTGACCACCTTACTTGGAAGGTTACCCCCAGGGTGACCGCTCCCCAACCCCTGAGACTAGCATCCGTGGTTAGAAGGATACAATTCTGAATCCCGAACCTGCGGCCCTCCAGGGGGTGAGAAGTTTGCAGCCACCAGAGGAGCGAAATTCGGGCTTTCGTGACAGACGTATCCTCTGGTGCATGTGAAGATGAGATCCTGACCATTTTTCCAGGAGATCCAGCTGGAAAGACCGTGCATGAAATCTTCTGTACTGTAGAGCCTCATAGGAGGCAACCATCTTCCCCAGAAGGCGAATGCACTGATGAACAGATACTCGGGCTGGCTTCAGGACATCCCGTACCATTGATTGGATCACCAATGCTTTCTCCACCGGCAGAAACACCTTCTGCACTTCCGTGTCGAGAATCATTCCCAGGAAGGACAGTCTTCTCGTCGGCTCCAGATGTGACTTTGGAAGATTCAGGATCCAACCATGATCCCGGAGCAATGGAGTTGTGAGAGCAATGGACTGCAACAACTTCTCCCTGGACGATGCTTTTATCAACAGATCGTCCAGATATGGGATTATGATCACACCCTGTTTTCGTAGCAGAAGCATCATCTCCACCATTACCTTGGTGAACACCCTCAGAGCCGTGGATAAGCCAAATGGCAACGCCTGGAACGGATAGTGACAGTCCAACAATGCAAACCTGAGGTAAGCCTGGTGTGGCGGCCAAATAGCAATGTGAAGGTAAGCATCCTTGATGTCCAAGTATACCAGGAATTCCCCCTCCTCTAGACCTGAGATTACCACTCTCAGAGATTCCATCTTGAACTTGAATTCCCTCAAATATGGATTTAATGATTTGAGGTTCAGTATTGGCCTGACCGAACCGTCCGGCTTCGGTACCACAAAAAGGTTTGAATAGTAACCATTTTTTCCAGCTGAGATGGAACTGGAACAATGACATTTGCCCTTTCCAATTATTGAATGGCATCTTGTAAGATAGCCCTTTCTGTCAGCAAAGCTGGTAAGCCTGATTTGAAAAATCTGTGAGGTGGGGGAGCTCTTGAAACCCCAGTATGTACCCCTGAGATACAATATCCAGTACCCAAGGGTCCAGGCCTGAGGACGCCCAGACCTGACTGAAATTTCGCAGACGTGCTCCCACCTGCCCGACCTCCAGGCTGGGAGGTCCACCGTCATGCTGAGGATTTTGAGGAAACAGTGCTTGGCTTCTGTTCCTAGGAACCTGTCGGTGCAGGTTTTCTGGATTGTCCCCGACCACCTCTGAAGTAGGTGGTCGGGGATTTGGACTTCTTAACCTTTGCAGTCCGAAAGGACTGCATGGTAGACTCAGAAAAGGATTTCTTTGGCGTCGGAGTGGCTGAGGGAAGAAAGGTCGACTTACGCGCGGTTGCCGTGGAGATCCACACATCCAAAGCCTCCCCAAATAGAGCCTGACCTGTGTAGGGTAGGTTCCCCACACTCTTCTTGGATTCTGCATCCACAGACCATTGGGGTAGCCAGAGTCCTCTAGGTGCAGACACAGCCATGGAAGACGTCCGTGCAGTCAGATTACCAAGGTCCTTTCATGGCCTCCACCATGAAACCCACAGAATCCTGTATGCGATGTAAAAACAATTCAATGTCCCTTCTACCCATAATATCTAAATACTCTAGTAACGTGCCTGACCACTTTACTATGGCTTTAGAGATCCATGCACAAGCAATAGTGGGCCTAAGCGCCACGCCTGAAGCAGTGTACATGGATTTGAGCGTAGTCTCAATTTTGCGGTCTGCCGGTTCTTTCAAAGCGGTAGACCCAGGGACAGGTAAAACCACCTTTTCAGACACTCTAGAAACAGAAGCATCTACTATAGGAGGGTTTTCACACTTTTTCCTATCCTCTTCAGGGAAAGAAAAAGCAACCAGAATTCTCTTTGGGATCTGGAATTTTTTCTCTGGGTTTCCCAGGATTTTTCAAATAAGATTTTAAACCTACCGGTAAATCTTTTTCTCCTAGTCCGTAGAGGATGCTGGGGACTCCGTAAGGACCATGGGGAATAGATGGGCTCCGCAGGAGACATGGGCACTAAAAAAGAACTTTAGGTATGGGTGTGCACTGGCTCCTCCCTCGATGCCCCTCCTCCAGACCTCAGTTAGAGAAACTGTGCCCAGAGGAGACGTACAGTACGAGGAAAGGATTTTGGAAATCCAAGGGCAAGATTCATACCAGCCACACCGTATAACATGGAACATACGAACCAGTCAACAGTATGAAACAAAACAGTATCAGTCCGAGACTGATCCAAACTGAAACATAACTCTTATGTAAGCAACAACTATATACAAGTCTTGCAGAATGTTGTCCGCACTGGGACGGGCGCCCAGCATCCTCTACGGACTTGGAGAAAAAGATTTACCGGTAGGTTTAAAATCTTATTTTCTCTTACGTCCTAGAGGATGCTGGGGACTCCGTAAGGACCATGGGGATTATACCAAAGCTCCAAAACGGGCGGGAGAGTGCGGATGACTCTGCAGCACCGAATGAGCAAACATGAGGTCCTCCTCAGCCAGGGTATCAAACTTGTAGAATTTTGCAAAAGTGTTTGAACCCGACCAAGTCGCTGCTCAGCAAAGCTGTAATACAGAGACGCCTCGGGCAGCCGCCCAAGAAGAGCCCACCTTCCTAGTGGAATGGGCCTTTACCGAATTTGGTAACGGTAATCCAGCCGTAGAATGAGCCTGCTGAATCGTGTTACCGATCGAGCGAGCAATAGCCTGCTTAGAAGCATGAGCGCCAACCTTGTTGGCTGCATACAGGATAAACAGGGCCTCTGTTTTCCTAACCCGAGCCGTTCTGGCCACAAATTTTCAATGCCCTGACCACATGTCTGGGACTCTGAATCCTCCACGTCCCTCATAGCCACAGGCACCACAATAGGTTGGTTCATATGAAAGGAAGAAACCACGAGTCCGCAACTCAGCTCTATCCACATGGAAAGTCAGATAAGGGCTTTTGTGAGACAAAGCCGCCAACTCAGACACTCGCCGCGCCAAAGCCAAGGCCAATAACATGACCACTTTCCAAGTGAGATACTTCAATGCAACTGTTTGAAGAGGTTCAAACCAGTGAGACTTAAGAAACCGTAACACCACGTTAAGGTCCCCCAGTACCTTCAGAGAGACGCAGAGTTATGGAGCCATCCCACACAGCGCCCCAATAGACCGATATATAATAAATGCCTGGCGCTGACTGTGTAACTTTAATAAACTAAACTACACAGTAATGTGAATAACACTCTCCCCCTCTTCTATAACCCCCTGGTACTGCACAGTTATGGAGGAGGGTCAGCGCTCCCGGTCAGCGTCTCTGTAGTGTGATCTGCAGGGAGAAAATGGCGCTGGTGAGTGCTGGATCCGCTCTGAGGAGAAGATCCGCCCCATAAAATAGCGCGTATTCCAGCACTTGCAGAGATTATACTGGAATTAGGTAAATGATGCTAGCAGAAGCCCAGAGTGCCTGATAGCTGCTGTGACCAGTTTTAAGGGTGCCTGCGCCGGCCCAGGGCGCCCTCCACATCGCTGCACTTTCTACCTCTGAGCCTTCTGGAGCGCAGCGCTGCGCTCCCACCCTGATGCTGCCATTCTCACCGGATCCCCGCTTGTCAGGTCACCGGCGTTCATCCCACCACCAACGTTTTCCGTCTCTGTTAGGGGGTGGCGGCAGTGCTGCGGGAGCTAGTGTCCTGCCAGCGGAGCTAGTGGCCATTAACCTCTGAGGGTTGGACACTACTCCGCCCCCCCCCCCCCCCCCCCTAAGTCCCACGAAACCGGGAGGCTGTCGCCAGCAGCCTCCCTGTGCATAACTAAGAAAAAAAAATAAGATTTTAAACCTACCGGTAAATCTATTTCTCCTAGTCCGTAGAGGATGCTGGGGACTCCGTATGGACCATGGGGTATAGATGGGCTCCGCAGGAGATAGGGCACCTAAAAATAACTGACTATGGGTGTGCACTGGCTCCTCCCTCTATGCCCCTCCTCCAGACCTCAGTTGGAGAACTGTGCCCAGAGGAGATGGACAATACAAGGCAGGATTTAGCAATCCAAGGGCAAGATTCATACCAGCCCACACCAATCATAACATGTAACCTGGAACATACATAACCAGTTAACAGTATGAACAAACTACAGTAACAGTCCAAGACCGATGTCAACTGTAACATAACCCTTATGTAAGCAACAACTATATACAAGTCTTGCAGAGTTTCCGCACTGGGACGGGCGCCCAGCATCCTCTACGGACTAGGAGAAATAGATTCGCAGATAGGTTTAAAATCTTATTTTCTCTTACGTCCTATAGGATGCTGGGGACTCCGTAAGGACCATGGGGTTTATACCACAGCATCCAATCGGGCGGGAGAGTGCGTATGACTCTGCAGCACCGACTGAGCAAACGCTAGGTCCTCATCAGCCAGGGTATCAAACTTGTAGAATTTAGCAAAAGTGTTTCACCCCGACCAAGTCACCGCTTAGCAAAGTTGTACAGCCGAGACGCCTCGGGCAGCCACCCAAGAAGAGCCCACCTTCCTAGTGGAATGGGCCTTAACCGAATTTGATACCGGCAATCCAGCCGTAGAGTGAGCCTGCTGAATCGTATTACAGATCCAGCGGGCAATAGTCTGCTTCGAAGCAGGAGCGCCAATCTTATTGGCCGCATACAGGATAAACAGAGCCTCTGTTTTCCTAATTCTAGCCGTCCTGGTTACATAAATTTTTAAGGCCCTGACTACGTCCAGGGATCTGGAATCCTCCAGGTCACTTGTAGCCACAGGCACCACAATAGGTTGTTTCATATGAAACGAAGAAACCACTTTAGGCAAAAATTGCGGACGTGTCCTCAATTCAGCTCGATCCACATGATAAATCAAGTAGGGGCTCTTGTGTGACAACGCCGCCAATTCTGACACTCACCTTGCTGATGCTAAGGCCAACAACATGACCACCTTCCAGGTAAGAAATTTCAACTCAACCTTGTTAAGCGGTTCAAACCAGTGTGATTTTAGGAACTGCAACACCACATTAGGGACCCATGGTGCCACTGGAGGCACAAAAGGGGGCTGGATGTGCAGCACTCCCTTTACAAACGTCTGGACTTCTGGAAGAGAGGCCAATTCCTTCTGAAAGAAAATCGAGAGGGCCGAAATCTGTACCTTAACAGAGCCTAATTTCAGGCCCATATCTACTCCTGTCTGTAGGAAGTGGAGAAGACGACCCAGATGAAAATCTTCCGTAGGTGCATTCTTGGTCTCACACCAAGACACATACTTTCGCCAGATACGGTGATAATGTTTTATCGTCACCTCCTTCCTAGCCTTTATTAACGTAGGGATGACCTCTTCCGGAATCCCCTTTTCGCTAGGATTCGGCGTTCAACCGCCATGCAATCAAACGTAACCGCGGTAAGTCTTGAAATACACAGGGCCCTTGCTGCAACAGGTCTTCCCTCAGAGGAAGAGGCCAGTGATCTCCTGTGAGCATCTCTTGTAGATCAGAGTACCAGGCCCTTCGAGGCCAATCTGGGACAACGAGTATCGTTCGTACTCTTCTTCGTCTTATGATTCTCAACACTTTTGTGATGAGAGAAAGAGGAGGAAACACGTAGACCGATTTGAACACCCACGGTGTTACCAGAGCGCCCACTGCTATTGCCTAAGGGTCCCGAGACCTGGTGCAGTACCTCTGAAGTTTTTTGTTCAGGCGTGAAGCCATCATGTCTATTTGAGGAGTTCCCAAAAGACGTGTTACTTCTGTAAAGACTTCTTGATGAAGTCCCCACTCTCCTGGATGAAGATCGTGTCTGCTGAGGAAGTCTGCTTCCCCGTTGTCAACTCCCGGAATGAAGACAGCTGACAGAGCGCTTACATGATTTTCCGCCATCACGACTCTGCGTTTTGTCCCGCCTTGGCGGTTCACATTAGCCACTGCTGTGACATTGTCTGATTGAATCAGAACCAGTAGGTTTAGAAGAAAACTCTCCGCTTGTCGAAGGGCGTTGTAAATGGCCCTGAGTTCCAACACATTGATGTGTAGACAGGACTCCTGGTCTGACCAAAGACCCTGAAAATGTTTTCCCTGTGTGACCGCTCCCCATCCTCAGATGCTCGCGTCCGTGGTAACCAGGATCCAATCCTGAATTCCAAACCTGCGACCCTCCAGGAGGTGAGCACTTTGCAACCACCACAGGAGGGACACTGAGTTATTTTCAGATGGGACCCGGACCACTTGTCCAAAAGGTCCCACTGAAAAGTCCTTGCATGGAACCTGCCGAAGGGAATGGCCTCGTAGGCCGCCACCATTTTACCCAGAACTCGAGTGCATTGGTGAACTGACACCCTTTTCGGTTTTAGCAGGTCTCTGACCATGTTCTGTATGTCTTGGGCTCTCTCTATTGGGAGGAAGACCTTCATTTGTTCCGTATCCAGTATCATACCTAGGAACGGTAGTCGAGTTGTCGGAATCAACTGTGACTTTGGTAGATTTAGAATCCAACAGTGTTGCTGGAGCACTCTCAGAGAGAGCGCCACACTGCTCAGCAATTTCTCCCTTGATCTCGTTTTTATCAGGAGATCGTCCAAGTATGGGATAATTGTGACTCCATGTTTGCGCAGGACAACCATAATTTCCGCCATGATCTTGGTGAAAATCCTCGGGGCCGTGGAGAGTCCAAATGGCAACGTCTGAAATTGGTAATGATAATCCTGTACAGCGAATCTCAGGTATTCCTGATGGGGGGCATATACCATAAACTCCCCCTCCTCCATGTTGGCTATTATCGCTCTGAGAGATTCCATTTTGAATTTGAATCTTCTTATGTACAGGTTTAGGGATTTCAGATTCAAAATAGGTCTGACCGAACAGTCCGGTTTCGGGACCACAAATAGGGTTGAATAGTAACCTCTTCCCTGCTGGTGCAGGGGGACCTTAATTATCACTTGCTGTATACACAGCGTTTGAATTGCAGCTAACACTACATCCCTTTCCGATGTGGAAGCTGGTAGGGCCGATTTGAAAAATCGGCGCGGGGGCACCTCCTCGAATTCCAATTTGTAACCCTGGGAAACTATTTCCAACACCCAGGGATTCAGGTCCGAACTGACCCAGGCCTGACTGAAAAGTCGAAGACGTGCCCCCACCAGTGCGGACTCCCTCAGGGGAGCCCCAGCGTCATGCTGTGGGTTTTGGAGCAGCCGGGAGGACTTTTGTTCCTGGGCACGTGCCGAAGCAGGTGCTCTCTTGCCTCTGCCCTTACCTCTGGTGA
This sequence comes from Pseudophryne corroboree, assembly GCF_028390025.1. Lineage (NCBI taxonomy): Eukaryota > Metazoa > Chordata > Amphibia > Anura > Myobatrachidae > Pseudophryne > Pseudophryne corroboree. Next base: position 609,547,198 of record NC_086444.1, on the reverse strand, counting down.
GGAAAGAGGATTCCCGACCTCTTTTGGGCTTGTGCGACCGAAAGGACTGCTTCTGATAGGGTGTTACTTTCTTTTGCTGTTGGGGAATATATGGTAAAACATTTGATTAACCTGCTGTAGCTGTGGAAACCAGGTCCGTCAGCCCATCCCCAAACAATACATCACCCTTATAGGGAAGTACTTCCATATGTTTCTTGGAATCCGCATCACCCGTCCACTGGCGAGTCCATAAGGATCTTCTCGCCGAGACAGACATGGCATTGGCCCTAGAAGCTAGCAATCCAATGTCCCTTTGAGCATCCCTCATAAATAAGACTGCGTCTTTAATATGGGCTAGAGTTAGAAATATAGTATCCTTATCCATATTTTCAAATTGATCTGTCAGCTCATCTGTCCAAGCTGCAATTGCGCTACACACCCATGCCGACGCAATTGTTGGTCTTAGCACAGCACCCGTATGAGAATAAATACACTTTAAGGTAGTTTCTTGCCTGCGATCTGCAGGGTCCTTAAGGGCTGCTGTGTCAGGAGACGGTAGGCTGCTGTGTCAGGAGACGGTAGCGCCACTTTCTTAGACAAGCGCAGCAGGGCCTTGTCCACAGTGGGGGGTGATTCCCAAATCTCCCTGTCCTGCTTAGGGAAAGGGTATGCCACAAATTCTTTTGGGGATCTGCGGTCTCTTATCCGGAGTCTACCAAGCTTTTCCAAAGAATTCATTTAATTCATGAGTTGTGGGAAAGTTAATAATCCGTTTCTTTTCCTTAAACATGTGTTACCCTTGTGTCGGGGACCGAGGGTTCATCCACAATATGCAACACATCCCTTATTGCCACAATCATACACTGAATGGTTTTAGTCACCCTAGGGTGCAATTTTGCTTCGTTATAGTCGACACTGGAATCAGAATCTGTGTCGGTAGTAGCGTCTTGTGTTAAGGGACGCTTTTGAGACCCCGATGGGCCCTGTGAGTCGGTCCAATCTGAGGATTGACCCCCTGATGTCCCCCCCTAAATCAGCCTTATCAAGCCTTTTATGTAAAGATGCCACACTTGCATTCAACATATGCCACATGTCCATCCAATCTGGAGTCGGCACAACCGACGGGGACACACCACTCATTTGCTCCACCTCCTCCTTGGAGAAGCCTTCCGCCCCAGACATGTCGACACACATGTACCGACACCCCACACACAGGGATTAACCTATAAGGGGACAAAACCCCACCCAGGCCCTTAGGAGAGACAGAGAGAGTATGCCAGTACACACCCAGCGCTTAATTACACTGGAAAAATATGACCAGATATTTTATATATATATATATATATATATACATACATATACACACACATACATATATACATATATATATATATATATATATATATATATATATATATATATATATACACACACATACACACACACACACACACACACACACACACACACACACACACACACACACACCAGATTCCCACTCACTGCGCTCAAAATGCCCCCCTCCTCTTTTTCCAGCCTGAATGTTCAGCAGGGGAGAGACCAGGGAGCCAGCGTTTTCCTCATGCAGCTTCTGTGGAGAAAATGGCGCTGGTTAGTGCTGGGGATCAAGCTCCACCCACCCGACGGCGGGCTTCGGTCCCGGTGATTTTTTTTTTATAGAAAATGGCGGGGGATCTTAGAATTACTGCCCAGCAGCCTAATCTACCTTGTTAGTGCCCAAATGTGAGGTTACTTGCTGCCCAGGGCGCCCCCCCTGCGCCCTGCACCCTTCAGTGCTGCTCTGTGTGTAAATGGGAGCAATGGCGCGCTCATGAAGATCTGATGTCTTCTGCCGCCTATGATGTCTTCTGCCTTCTCACCCGGTTTCTATCTTCGGCATCTGTGAGGAGGACGGAGGCGTGGCTCCGGGACGAACCCCAGGTGAGACCTGTGTTCCGACTCCCTCTAGAGCTAATGGTGTCCAGTAGCCTTAGAAACAGAGCCCAACTTGATAAGCCAGCTCTGCTTCTCTCTCCTCGGTCCCACGATGCAGGGAGCCTGTTGCCAACAGGACTCCCTGAAAATAAAAAACCTAACAAAATTCTTTCCACAGAAAACTCTGGAGAGCTTTCCGCAGTGCACCCATTCTCCTCCGGGCACAAAATCTAGCTGAGGTCTGGAGGAGGGGCATAGAGGGAGGAGCCAGTGCACACCCATAGTCATAGTTCTTTTTAGGTGCCCTTCCTCCTGCGGAGCCCGTCTATACCGCATGGTCCTTACGGAGTCCCCAGCATCCTCTAGGACATAAGAGAAAAACAAGAAAATAGGAAAACTCCTATGGAGCTCCCCTAGCTGTGTCAGGCTCCCCTGGGCACATTTTCTAAACGGAGTCTGGTAGGTGGGGCATAGAGGGAGGAGCCAGCCCACACTATTAAACTCTTAAAGTGCCCATGGCTCCTAGTGGACCAGTCTATACCCCATGGTACTAATGTGGACCCCAGCATCCACTAGGACGTAAGAGAAAAGAGGATTTTGGTACTTACCGATAAATCCATTTCTCTGAATCCTCTAGGGGACACTGGAGTTCCACTTAGACATTAGGGGTGTGAAGTCTGCAACCGGAGGTGTGACACAATCTTAAAAATTTGCATTGTCTGCACAGCCGGCTCCTCCCCCTTCACGCCCCTCATGCCTCCGTTTTGAAAATTTGACTGAGAGACGAGGACACGTATGAGGGCCTATGGAGAGGAACCGAACCGTGCAACATGCTAAACAGCATCCAAGAACATCTTTAAACGAAAAGCAACGCAGTTTGTACGAACTGTATGAACCAGAACTATAAACACAGCAGTATTGACAGCACCGAGGCGGGCGTCCAGTGTCCCCTAGAGGATTCAGAGAAATGGATTTATCGGTAAGTACCAAAATCCTCTTTTCTCTTTCATCCACTAGGGGACACTGGAGTTCCACTTAGACATTAGGGGACGTCCCAAAGTTATCCCCCAGGGAGGGAGTGCTGTCCGTTGCCTGCAAAACCAAACGTCCGAAGTTAGAATCTTCAGACGCAAAGGTATTGAACTTATAAAATTTTGCGAACGTGTGGGCTGAGGACCATGTCGCCGCTCTGCAAAGTTGAGTAGTGGAAACCCCTCTGGCAGCCCTACAGGAGGCACCCACTGGATCTAGTGGTATGTGCACTGGTCCGCAATGGAACCTGTTTACCACTGGAAATATACGCTTGTCTAATGGTAAATCTAATCCATCTAGACAGGTACTGCTTCGAAGCCGGCCAACCCTTCTTTGGCCCATCATAAAGTACGAACAAATGATCTGACTTCCGAAAGGACGATGTAACTTGTACTTACACCCTTAAAGCTCGTACCACATCCAATGACATATCCCCATCTGCTAGACTCTGGAAAGATGGGACCACAATTGGTTGGGTTACATGAAAACCCGAAACAACCTTAGGAAGGAAATCTGCTCTTGTACGGAGCTCCGCCCGGTCCTCATGAAAAATCAAAAGGACTTTTACACGACAAGGCTGCCAACTCAGAGACCCGTCTAGCCGACGCTAAGGCTAGCAACAACGTTACCTTCCAAGAAAGATATTTTAGTTCTGTCCGTAGTAACTGTTCAAACAAAAGGTGATTTAAAAAAATCTAACACCAAATTCAGGTCCCAAGGTGCCGTGGGGGTACAAAAAGGGGGTTGTATCCTTAACACACCTTGCAAAAAAGTTTGAACCTCTGGCAAGGATGCCAACCGTTGTTGAAAAAGAATGGAAAGAGCCAACACCTGAACCTTCAGAGATCCCAATCGCAAGCCTAATGTCAGGCCTGCTTGAAGGAACAGTAAAAGTCTGGATAAGTGGAAGGATTTCGAGTCCCATCCATGTTCCTGACACCAGTCTATATATTTCTTCCAAATTCTGTAGTAATGTCCCGCTGTAACCGGCTTTCTAGCAGCAATCATAGTAGGAATAGCCAATCTTGGTATTCCTCTGTTTCTCAAGATACGGGTTTCAACAGCCACGCCGTCAAATGCAGTCTGTTCAGATCTGAGTGAAGAAACGGTCCTTGAGATAGTAGGTCCTCTCTTTGAGGTAACCTCCACGGGTCTTCTGACAGTAATCCCTGCAGGTCAGAGTACCAACTCCTGCATGGCCAATCTGGTGCGATTAGAATCGCCCACACTCGTTTTAACAGTTTCAGTATCTTTGGTATGAGAGGGAAGGGTGGAAAGATGAATACCCTTTCGTAATCCCAAGGAAGTGTCAACGCATCTACTCCTTCTGCTGCAGTATCCCTTGTCCTGGATACATATCTGGACAGCTGGTGGTTCTGCCTCGATGCCATGAGGTCGATTTGAGGGAGACCCCATCTCCTTGCTACCATCTTGAAAATCCGCGGATGAAGACACCACTCTTCCGGATGCATGTCTTGTCGACTGAGATAATCTGCCTCCCAGTTTTCTACTCCTGGAATGAATATTGCCGAGTGTATGATGTTTCGCCTTTCCGCCCACAACAGGATCTTTGTTGATTCTTTCAACGCCATCTTGCTCTTCGTTCCCCCTTGACGGTTTATGTAAGCAGTCGTCGTGACATTGTCCGACTGTATCCGTACATACTGACCTATGACCAGGTCTTCTGCCAATAGAAGTGTGTTGTAAACAGCTCTTAGTTCCAGAACGTTTATGGGTAATCTGCTCTCTTGAGGCGTCCACCTTCCCTGGAATTGATGGTCTTCCAGGACGGCACCCCAACCTCTGAGACTGGCGTCCGTTGTCAGAATCCTCCAGTCCCAAATGCCGAATCTCTTTCCTGCTGCGAGATTCTTGTGCATCAACCACCATGTGAGGGAGATACGTACCTGTGGTTGAAGTATGATTCTCCGATGAAGTAGCCAATGCGAACCTGCTCCTTGAGCAATGAGATTCATCTGAAAGGGTCGGGAATGAAGTCTTCCGTACTGGAGAGCTTCGAACGACGCTACCATCTTTCCTAAAAGTTGTACACAGAGATGGAGAGACACCGCCGGTGTCCCTAGTACCCGAGTCACCAACTTCCGTATGTCCTGAATCTTGGACTCTGGCAGAAAAATTCTCAATTTCACCGTGTCCAATATAAGACCTAGGAACTGAATCCTTTGCGTTGAAATGAGGTTGGATTTCTTCAAGTTCACTATCCATCCGTGTTGAATCAGAAATTGGTGAGATGTGTGAGCATCCTTTATCAGCATCTCCTGAGAAGAGGCTTTGATGAGGAGATAGTCTAGGTAAGGTATTATAGGGACTCCCTTTAATCTCAATTCTGCCACCATTACCGCCATGATCTTTGTGAAGATCCGTGGAGCTGAAGATAGACCGAACAGTAGAGCTCTGAATTGATAATGATCTTTCACCAATACAAACCGTAGGTAAGGTTGGTGTGGGGACCAAATTGGGATATGCACGTACGCATCTTTTATGTCCATGGATATCATGAACTCCTTGTGTTCTAGACCTGCAATGACCGACTATTGATTCCATCTTGAATCTGTAAATTCTTAGAAATTGGTTTAAAACTTTTAAATTTAGAATCGGTCTGACTGTTCCGTCTGGCTTTGGCACGACAAAAAGACTGGAATAAAATCCTGTTCCTCTCTGAGGGGTAGACTCTGGAACAATGACCTCTGACTGTAACAATTTTTGAATTGCTGAAAGTAAAGCTTTTGCTTTGATAGGGCACCGAGGTAACCCTGTTGTAAAACATTGACTGAGGTTTCTCTTGAAACTCCATCTTGTACCCTTGAGAGATTATATTGTTTATCCAATTCTCTGGAGAGGTGTTGGCCCATGTGTCCTGAAACCTCTCCAGTCGTGCGCCCACCAGTGGAGACCCTAGGTGAGCTGGGAGACCGTCATGCCACGGTTTTTTCAGCAGGTTTATCCTGCTTTCTGGTCGTTGCCTGTGAGCGGCCTCTACCTCTGCCCCCACGTGCCGGTCCACCAAATCCTCTTCCTCGGCCTCGAAAGGACCGAGATCTGAAAGAATTAAACGTTGGTCACGAATAACATCTCTTAACCTGTGGAGTGGTTCTTGTATAAGGAGTAGGCAGGAATGTGGACTTCCCAGCTGTAGCTTGGGAAATCCACTTGTCCAATTCTGGACCAAAAAGCGTGTCACCCATAAAGGGAATAGCTTCTACTGCCTTTTTAGTGTCAGAATCTCCTTGCCATTCTCTAAGCCATAAAATTCTCCTTGCTGATATGGCCGCTGCGGAGATGCGCAATGCAATTCTACGGGCATCCTTAGATGCCTGACATAAGTATGAAGCTGATTCTCTAATGTGTTCCGCCAGATAAGTAATCTCTTCCAAGCTATTTTGCTCTTCAATAGCTTGTATAATACGGCTGGCCCATGCTCCCATGGCCTTGTTCACCCAAGCACAGATGAGTGTAGGTCTCTGCGCTGCACCTGCTGCTACAAAAATCGACTTTAAAGCTGTGTCAACCTTACGATCTGAAACATCCTTTAAAGTCGTTTCATTAGGTATTGGTAAAATAGTATTTTTTTTTTTACAACCTACCTAGGGAAGCATCCACTACCGGTGGATTTTCCCATTTATCCATTACCCCCTTAGGTAAAGGATACGTCACCTGAAACCTTTTTGGGAATTGGAAGCATTTATCAGGTTGTTTCCAGGCCTCCTCCATTTGATTTTGGAGGGACTTAGGAATGGGAAACACTGCTGAACGTGGTTTCTGGGATTCGAATAAGTCGAATTCCTCAGGCTCTTTAACCCTCAATTAAAGAATCAATACCTGAGATCGCTGAATCCTCTTCTGTGGAATCAGCATCCAGGTTAGGTTCAATTAACTCACCTTCCTCCGTATCCATAAGGAGACCCTCCTCTTCCTCCGTTACCTGAACAACAGGAAAGGGTCTTTTAACTGCCTTGCGCACAATTGTGTCTGCTTGTGCGGGTGGCGTTAATCTGATGAGAAATTCCTCCATTGTTTTTGAGAATCCCGCAGCCCACTCTGATTGTTGTTTGCGTGATTCCGCCATCTCTTTGGATATTCTGTCTGTAAGAACATCCTCCCATGACCGTGATGGAGCACTGCTCCCTGGCTGTGCGCCCTTGTCTACGCAGGAGTCGTACACCCCCGAACTGCCAATCCTTGTGCTTTTCTTATTACATTTCGTACACACGTAATAGGCTTTTGATGTCTTGGTTGCTACCTTAGACATGATTAGCCCTTTAGTTGACAATTAAACAATGCTTTCACCCTTTATTCAGGACAGAAAGCTTGTAATATATATGACGGGAGTGAAGTGTTTTGAACCGGCTGTAATAAAAAATGTCTGTTTAAGATATGCAAAAAAATAAAAATAAAATAATAATAATTATTATTATTATCAAAATCTAAAGCACCAGCCGGTTAGCAGCCCTCACAAGCCCAGCTGTCAATCAGCTACGATGATAGGGTTGTCCACGTACTCCCAGAATTTTCCTCAGGATCTTTGATTAGAAGTCCCTTGAAAATATAAGTAATAATGGAGTTATTATTTTTCAGGAGATCCTCAAATCATGTTACTTAAAATTTTTCCCCAGCAGGGGGAGCCTAACTAAACTCCTTAGATAAGGCCTAAGAGGGGCAGGGCTGTTCCCTGTCCCTCAGATATGGCGCCAGTGCTCTATTTTAAAATGTAATAAATATATATATATATATATATATATATATATATATATATATACACACATATACACACATATACATACACACACATACAATGACTGCGCCCTTAAAGCTATGTGTTGACCCCCTTCTATCTAAAAATTAGCGCTGAAACCACTGTGATCTCTCCGGCTCCCTGTCTACCAGCGCCGTAGTGTTTACTCCCGCGCTGTGTGAAGCGGGACTCGGCCGCGCTGTAAAAGCCAGGTCTCTCAGCAGCGCGACCCGACTTCTCCCTCAGCGGCTCGTCTCTTTTTTCACCGCCTGAATGCCCGTAGCGCAAGCGGGACCCGGGCGCGCTGTAACATCTAACCGCGTGACTTGGCTCTCCACGCCGCATGGGCATCAAGCGGCTCAGCTATCCCCCTTGTATAACTGCACGCGGGACCCGGGCGCGCCAAATAAGAGACCCACTATAAACAGCGCGATGTGGGTACTCTCTGTCAGCGGCGCTATATAAGCTGCATTCCACTGGTGCTTCTAATTTAAAACAGCCATCCAGTGTGAAAATAAGCTTTCTGGGGGGTTACTGCTATTACTGGCCCTTTTACAACCAGTACTCACTGTTAGTAGTTAGAAGAGGATCTCCTGAAGAGAGATGCAGATCCCTTCAGTAGGGATCTTTGTCTCTCAGCTAAACATAAGCTTTGTCCCCCTTTTCTTAGGTTGACGCAGCCTGTTGTATAAAGTTTTTCCTCAGGATTGAATTCTAGTCAGGAGCTCTCTGCTCCTATGTGCTTCACCTCTAGCACAATTTTCAAAACTGAGGCATAAGGGGCGTGAAGGGGGAGGAGCCGGCTGTGCAGATAATGCAAATTTTTAAGATTGTGCCACACCTCCGGTTGCAGACTTCACACCCCTAATGTCTAAGTGGAACTCCAGTGTCCCCTAGTGGATGAAAGAGAAAACATGTTTGTGTGCATCTTGGTATTATGTAAACACAGGGATTTGTAACTATTTGTCAAAGTTTGAAATCACCTTGTATAAGCCTCATACTGCACAGAGGCATGGCTGGGTGCACCAGGAGGTCTGTTGAACTGTAGACGCAGAGGCAGCTTGCTCTGCAGACGACTAATCAGCCCGTTGCCAAGTGGCAGACAGTCCATGTTAGGGATGAGAAGCCGACTAGGTAGCAGGCAACAACTCGTCTATTAATGTCTCATCTGGTTCACAGGGAATATTTTTCATCACGGCCTGTGCAGCAAGTACATTATATACAAGGTGTAAGAGCTTAAAGTCATTCCACGAAAAATCAAAACGCTATACAGTTTTACTACTGTTAAATTGGTCCTTCTATTCCAAACAATGCATAGTAAAGTTATGAAAAATTAGATCCGTGATTCCTAAACTTTCTTGAGTATCAGCATTCTGGCCACAGCACCCCTTGCTAGGTTATTGAGAAAAATTAAGTAAATCGTGCTCAACAGTCATCCTTCGGTACAGTTATGTGGTGTGGACAGGTTTACACTTCTGTTTGTATAGCTGTTTTATGCTTGGCAGTGGTTAAGCTACTTTTAAAAGAGTGCTACATATGAGAAAATAACAAATACTTAGAGGTTATAAACGGTAAAATGATTAAGAGATTCAACAAACTAAAAGCAGCGTAATTATCCTTACAGCACATCCAAAGGCGGGTGAGTAGACGGAAAAGTAGGGACATGCTGTCCTGTTTATCGGAAGTGGCTGTGTACACTGGAAGACAGCTGGGTTTCAAAAGACCCCAAATTCGGATCATTACCATCATTTCACGCAGGGTCCCCAGTGAGACCCCATCACGTAAAAAACTGTGCCCTGGTCGAAATGAGGAGCCCTGTTGAAAAGATAGTGAGTACTGTGTAGAAGGGTCACACTGGACAATCAAAGGATTGACTCAAGTGTACAAATCCAATATGAAAGGAAACATTTAACAGCAGACTGTGCTGGGGCCTCTTGATGATAGTAGGTTACCTGATTGGGAAGACTTGCCAGCAGATACAGTACAAAGTCACCGATCCACTGAATAAGCTGCTGCAATGACTGAAGGGTTGGCATGTCTAGCACAAACTCCTCTGTCTTCAAGTTAATCAGAACCTTGTCTATATCTAAACAAAGAGAGAGTCGTTTACAGCCAACCCAAAAACACAGTGCACCAACACTTTAACCTCAGATTCTCAGAGAGGCCCTTACCAGCATCAGGGAATTTATTGCAGATCTCCGTAAGCCGGTCTCCTGGACTTTTGTCGGGGGTGTTAAGAATGTGGGGGCGAAGTAGGGACTTTAGGGTGCAGCTAATAGAGATGAGGAATAGTTTGGCATGGTAGTCACAGACCCGAGTAACTGTGCTAGGGGACAATTTACAAAGTGATGACTTCATGGCTAGGATCCGCGTGGAAAGGACCTGGAAAGAATAGTAATGATGTCAATTATTTTGCTTACATGTCCCCGCTTAAGCGCAAGTTCCACATACACTACACACCTATGAACTAGATGGTGTGCAACAAAACTATGTTACTATGCCTCACCTGTTGTAATGCTGCATTCTGTTTTGTGTACTCCTCGTGCAGCTTTTCTACTAAATTGTGTACCATATTTGGCTGTACATGAAGCAGGATATCCCACCAATCATACCCTGTCACCATACAATACTCCAGCAAGAAGAGAAGATGACGAAGTGAAGTGGTCATATCAAGGGCATGTCCCATTGATGGGGAGACTCGAAGCATGCTGAGCTGTTAAGGCAGAGATTAAAGTCCTGAATCCATCTTTTTTTTTGTGTGCAAAAAAACACATTTATTGTATCTTTAGCTCATTAGAGAGGAAAGATGACAGATTGGTACCAATCTCATGACCCAGGTAGGTTAGGCAATGTAAAATGAGGATATTTTTAGGGCATCCCAAGTTAGTCTTGTGAAGCATAAGTCTTAACTTTGGGCCAGGCCCAATCAGGCCTGATGGTTCCCCTACACCCCGTGGGGGATTAAGTGCCTGAACACAGAGTTTAATACAAGAACTTTGCTGAATATACACATTAATATACACATGTGCACAAGCTAATGCAGTTTTCAGCCAATAAGATCTAGTCACAGACTATCATTTTGAAAAGCATTTCCCTCAGGAGAGAAAATATATATAGGCCCTTATTTAATTCTCAGGAATGAGTGGTCACCATCATCAGCTGCATCCAACCCCAAGGATTATGGATAGCAATACTGTAGAATTTTTTTATACGAGTAGGTCAGAGAGCATGTTGCCAAGCAATATCCACTGTACTAATGGCAATACTGCTATCCAAAGCTGTAATACAGTAGTACAAATAATTGAATGGCCAGGAAAGATGAACAATCTGATGCATTCTGCACAAGGCTGCAGTCACTGCAATGTAACAGGATTATTTGCACAACAAGCTAGTTTAGTATCCAAAGAAACATTTCAAACAATCTGAACACCGATTGCTGCAAGTTTTACCTCAATGCACTGTGGGCACAAAAAAATAAGAATTTACTTACCGATAATTCTATTTCTCGTAGTCCGTAGTGGATGCTGGGGACTCCGTCAGGACCATGGGGAATAGCGGCTCCGCAGGAGACAGGGCACAAAAGTAAAAGCTTTAGGATCAGGTGGTGTGCACTGGCTCCTCCCCCTATGACCCTCCTCCAAGCCTCAGTTAGGATACTGTGCCCGGACGAGCGTACACAATAAGGAAGGATTTTGAATCCCGGGTAAGACTCATACCAGCCACACCAATCACACTGTACAACCTGTGATCTGAACCCAGTTAACAGCATGATAACAGCGGAGCCTCTGAAAAGATGGCTCACAACAATAATAACCCGATTTTTGTAACAATAACTATGTACAAGTATTGCAGACAATCCGCACTTGGGATGGGCGCCCAGCATCCACTACGGACTACGAGAAATAGAATTATCGGTAAGTAAATTCTTATTTTCTCTGACGTCCTAAGTGGATGCTGGGGACTCCGTCAGGACCATGGGGATTATACCAAAGCTCCCAAACGGGCGGGAGAGTGCGGATGACTCTGCAGCACCGAGTGAGAGAACTCCAGGTCCTCCTCAGCCAGGGTGTGCCCCTGACCAAGTAGCAGCTCGGCAAAGTTGTAAAGCCGAGACCCCTCGGGCAGCCGCCCAAGATGAGCCCACCTTCCTTGTGGAATGGGCATTTACATATTTTGGCTGTGGCAGGCCTGCCACAGAATGTGCAAGCTGAATTGTACTACACATCCAACTAGCAATCGTCTGCTTAGAAGCAAGAGCACCCAGTTTGTTGGGTGCATACAGGATAACAGCAAGTCAGTTTTCCTGACTCCAGCCGTCCTGGAAACCTATATTTTCAGAGCCCTGACAACATCTAGCAACTTGGAGTCCTCCAAGTCCCTAGTAGCCGCAGGTACCACAATAAGCTGGTTCAGGTGAAACGCTGACACCACCTTAGGGAGAAACTGGGGACGAGTCCGCAGCTCTGCCCTGTCCGAATGGACAATCAGATATGGGCTTTTGTGAGACAAAGCCGCCAATTCTGACACTCGCCTGGCCGAGGCCAGGGCCAACATCATGGTCACTTTCCATGTGAGATATTTCAAATCCACAGATTTGAGCGGTTTAAACCAATGTGATTTGAGGAATCCCAGAACTACGTTGAGATCCCACAGTGCCACTGGAGGCACAAAAAGGGGGTTGTATATGCAGTACTCCCTTGACAAACTTCTGGACTTCAGGAACTGAAGCCAATTCTTTCTGGAAGAAAATCGACAGGGCCGAAATTTTGAACCTTAATGGACCCCAATTTGAGGCCCATAGACACTCCTGTTTGCAGGAAATGCAGGAATCGACCGAGTTGAAATTACTTCGTGGGGCCTTCCTGGCCTCACACCACGCAACATATTTTCGCCACATGTGGTGATAATGTTGTGCGGTCACCTCCTTCCTGGCTTTGACCAGGGTAGGAATGACCTCTTCCGGAATGCCTTTTTCCCTTAGGATCCGGTGTTCAACCGCCATGCCGTCAAACGCAGCCGCGGTAAGTCTTGGAACAGACATGGTACTTGCTGAAGCAAGTCCCTTCTTAGCGGCAGAGGCCATGAGTCCTCTGTGAGCATCTCTTGAAGTTCCGGGTACCAAGTCCTTCTTGGCCAATCCGGAGCCACGAGTATAGTTCTTACTCCTCTACGTCTTATAATTCTCAGTACCTTAGGTATGAGAAGCAGAGGAGGGAACACATACACCGACTGGTACACCCACGGTGTTACCAGAACGTCCACAGCTATTGCCTGAGGGTCTCTTGACCTGGCGCAATACCTGTCCAGTTTTTTGTTCAGGCGTGACGCCATCATGTCCACCTTTGGTCTTTCCCAACGGTTCACAATCATGTGGAAGACTTCCCGATGAAGTCCCCACTCTCGCGGGGGGAGGTCGTGCTGAGGAAGTCTGCTTCCCAGTTGTCCACTCCCGGAATGAACACTGCTGACAGTGTTATCACATGATTTTCCGCCCAGCGAAGAATCCTTGCAGTTTCTGCCATTGCCCTCCTGCTTCTTGTGCCGCCCTGTCTGTTTACGTGGGCGACTGCCGTGATGTTGTCCCACTGGATCAATACCGGCTGACCTTGAAGCAGAGGTCTTGCTAAGCTTAGAGCATTGTAAATTGCTCTTAGCTCCAGTATATTTATGTGGAGAGAAGTCTCCAGACTTGATCACACTCCCTGGAAATTTTTTCCTTGTGTGACTGCTCCCCAGCCTTTCAGGCTGGCATCCGTGGTCACCAGGACCCAGTCCTGAATGCCGAATCTGTGGCCCTTTAGTAGATGAGCACTCTGCAGCCACCACAGAAGAGACACCCTAGTCCTTGGAGACAGGGTTATCCGCTGATGCATCTGAAGATGCGATCCGGACCATTTTTCCAGCAGATCCCACTGAAAAGTTCTTGCGTGAAATCTGCCGAATGGAATCGCTTCGTAAGAAGCCACCATTTTTCCCAGGACCCTTGTGCAATGATGCACTGACACTTTTCCTGGTTTTAGGAGGTTCCTGACTAGCTCGGATAACTCCCCGGCTTTCTCCTCCGGGAGAAACACCTTTTTCTGGACTGTGTCCAGAAACATCCCTAGGAACAGCAGACGTGTCGTCGGAGACAGCTGCGATTTTAGAATATTTAGAATCCACCCGTGCTGTCGTAGAACTACTTGAGATAGTGCTACTCCGACCTCCAACTGTTCTCTGGACCTTGCCCTTATCAGGAGATCGTCCAAGTAAGGGATAATTAAGACGCCTTTTCTTTGAAGAAGAATCATCATTTCGGCCATTACCTTTGTAAAGACCCGGGGTGCCGTGGACAATCCAAACGGCAGCGTCTGAAACTGATAGTGACAGTTTTGTACCACGAACCTGAGGTACCCTTGGTGAGAAGGGCAAATTGGGACATGGAGGTAAGCATCCTTGATGTCCAGGGACACCATATAGTCCCCTTCTTCCTGGTTCGCTATCACTGCTCTGAGTGACTCCATCTTGATTTGAACCTTTGTATGTAAGTGTTCAAATATTTCAGATTTAGAATAGGTCTCACCGAGCCGTCTGGCTTCAGTACCACAATATAGTGTGGAATAATACCCCTTTCCTTGTTGTAGGAGGGGTACTTTGATTATCACCTGCTGGGAATACAGCTTGTGAATTGTTTCCAATACTGCCTCCCTGTCGGAGGGAGACGTTGGTAAAGCAGACTTCAGGAACCTGCGAGGGGGAGACGTCTCGAAATTCCAATCTGTACCCCTGGGATACTACTTGTAGGATCCAGGGGTCCACTTGCGAGTGAGCCCACTGCGCGCTGAAACTCTTGAGACGACCCCCCACCGCACCTGAGTCCGCTTGTACGGCCCCAGCGTCATGCTGAGGACTTGGCAAAAGCGGTGGAGGGCTTCTGTTCCTGGGAATGGGCTGCCTGCTGCAGTCTTCTTCCCTTTCCTCTATCCCTGGGCAGATATGACTGGCCTTTTGCCTGCTTGCCCTTATGGGGACGAAAGGACTGAGGCTGAAAAGACGGTGTCTTTTTCTGCTGAGATGTGACTTGGGGTAAAAAAGGTGGATTTTCCAGCTGTTGCCGTGGCCACCAGGTCCGATGGACCGACCCCAAATAACTCCTCCCCTTTATACGGCAATACTTCCATGTGCCGTTTGGAATCTGCATCACCTGACCACTGTCGTGTCCATAAACATCTTCTGGCAGATATATACATCGCACTTACTCTTGATGCCAGAGTGCAAATATCCCTCTGTGCATCTCGCATATATAGAAATGCATCCTTTAAATGCTCTATAGTCAATAAAATACTGTCCCTGTCAAGGGTATCAATATTTTCAGTCAGGGAATCCGACCAAGCCACCCCAGCGCTGCACATCCAGGCTGAGGCGATCGCTGGTCGCAGTATAACACCAGTATGTGTGTATATACTTTTTAGGATATTTTCCAGCCTCCTATCAGCTGGCTCCTTGAGGGCGGCCGTATCTGGAGACGGTAACGCCACTTGTTTTGATAAGCGTGTGAGCGCCTTATCCACCCTAAGGGGTGTTTCCCAACGCGCCCTAACTTCTGGCGGGAAAGGGTATAACGCCAATAATTTTCTATCGGGGGAAACCCACGCATCATCACACACTTCATTTAATTTATCTGATTCAGGAAAAACTACAGGTAGTTTTTTCACACCCCACATAATACCCTCTTTTGTGGTACTTGTAGTATCAGAAATATGTAACACCTCCTTCATTGCCCTTAACATGTAACGTGTGGCCCAAATGGAAAATACGTTTGTTTCTTCACCGTCGACACTGGAGTCAGTGTCCGTGTCTGTGTCGACCGACTGAGGTAAATGGGCGTTTTAAAGCCCCTGCCGGTGTTTGAGACGCCTGGACAGGTACTAATTGGTTTGCCGGCCGTCTCATGTCGTCAACCGACCTTGCAGCGTGTTGACATTATCACGTAATTCCCTAAATAAGCCATCCATTCCGGTGTCGACTCCCTAGAGAGTGACATCACCATTACAGGCAATTGCTCCGCCTCCTCACCAACATCGTCCTCATACATGTCGACACACACGTACCGACACACAGCACACACACAGGGAATGCTCTGATAGAGGACAGGACCCCACTAGCCCTTTGGGGAGACAGAGGGAGAGTTTGCCAGCACACACCAAAACGCTATATTATACAGGGACAACCTTATATAAGTGTTTTCCCTTATAGCATCTTAATATATAATAATATCGCCAAATAAGTGCCCCCCCTCTCTGTTTTAACCCTGTTTCTGTAGTGCAGTGCAGGGGAGAGCCTGGGAGCCTTCCTAGCAGCGGAGCTGTGTAGGAAAATGGCGCTGTGTGCTGAGGAGAATAGGCCCCGCCCCCTTTTCGGCGGGCTTCTTCTCCCGTTTTTCTGACAACCTGGCAGGGGTTAAATACATCCATATAGCCCCAGGGGCTATATGTGATGTATTTTTAGCCAGCATAGGTACTTTCATTGCTGCCCAGGGCGCCCCCCCAAGCGCCCTGCACCCTCAGTGACCGTTGGTGTGAAGTGTGCTGAGAGCAATGGCGCACAGCTGCAGTGCTGTGCGCTACCTCATGAAGACTGAGAAGTCTTCAGCCGCCGATTTCTGGACCTCTTCTCTCTTCAGCATCTGCAAGGGGGTCGGCGGCGCGGCTCCGGTGACCCATCCAGGCTGTACCTGTGATCGTCCCTCTGGAGCTAGTGTCCAGTAGCCTAAGAAGCCAATCCATCCTGCACGCAGGTGAGTTCACTTCTTCTCCCCTAAGTCCCTCGTTGCAGTGAGCCTGTTGCCAGCAGGACTCACTGAAAATAAAAAACCTAACAAAACTTTTACTCTAAGCAGCTCTTTAGGAGAGCCACCTAGATTGCACCCTTCTCGGCCGGGCACAAAAACCTAACTGAGGCTTGGAGGAGGGTCATAGGGGGAGGAGCCAGTGCACACCACCTGATCCTAAAGCTTTTACTTTTGTGCCCTGTCTCCTGCGGAGCCGCTATTCCCCATGGTCCTGACGGAGTCCCCAGCATCCACTTAGGACGTCAGAGAAATAAGAATTTACTTACCGATAATTCTATATCTCGTAGTCCGTAGTGGATGCTGGGAACTCCGTAAGGACCATGGGGAATAGCGGCTCCGCAGGAGACTGGGCACAAAAGAAAAGCTTTAGGACTACCTGGTGTGCACTGGCTCCTCCCCCTATGACCCTCCTCCAAGCCTCAGTTAGGATACTGTGCCCGGACGAGCGTACACAATAAGGAAGGATTTATGAATCCCGGGTAAGACTCATACCAGCCACACCAATCACACCGTACAACTTGTGATCTGAACCCAGTTAACAGCATGATAACAGAGGAGCCTCTGGATAGATGGCTCACAACAACAATAACCAGATTTGTTAACAATAACTATGTACAAGTATTGCAGATAATCCGCACTTGGGATGGGCGCCCAGCATCCACTACGGACTACGAGAAATAGAATTATCGGTAAGTAAATTCTTATTTTCTCTGACGTCCTAGTGGATGCTGGGAACTCCGTAAGGACCATGGGGATTATACCAAAGCTCCCAAACGGGCGGGAGAGTGCGGATGACTCTGCAGCACCGAGTGAGAAAACTCCAGGTCCTCCTCAGCCAGAGTGTCAAATTTGTAAAATTTCACAAAAGTATTTGACCCTGACCAAGTAGCAGCTCGGCAAAGTTGTAAAGCCGAGACCCCTCGGGCAGCCGCCCAAGATGAGCCCACCTTCCTTGTGGAGTGGGCTTTTACAGATTTTGGCTGTGGCAGGCCTGCCACAGAATGTGCAAGCTGAATTGTACTACAAATCCAGCGAGCAATAGTCTGCTTAGAAGCAGGAGCACCCAGCTTGTTGGGTGCGTACAGGATAAATAGCGAGTCAGATTTTCTGACTCCAGCCGTCCTGGAAACATATATTTTCAGGGCCCTGACAACGTCCAGCAACTTGGAGTCCTCCAAGTCCCTAGTAGCCGCAGGCACCACAATAGGCTGGTTCAGGTGAAACGCTGAAACCACCTTAGGGAGAAATTGAGGACGAGTCCTCAATTCTACCCTGTCCGTATGAAAAATCAGGTAAGGGCTTTTACAGGATAAAGCCGCCAATTCTGACACACGCCTGGCTGAAGCCAGGGCCAACAGCATGACCACTTTCCATGTGAGATATTTTAAGTCCACAGTGTTGAGTGGTTCAACCAATGTGATTTTAGGAAAGCCAAAACAACATTCAGATCCCAGGGTGCCACTGGAGGCACAAAAGGAGGCTGTATATGTAGCACTCCCTTAACAAACGTCTGGACTTCAGGCACTGAAGCCAGTTCTCTCTGAAAGAAAATCGACAGGGCCGAAATCTGGACCTTAATGGATCCTAATTTTAGGCCCATAGACACTCCTGTTTGCAGGAAATGCAGGAATCGACCCAGTTGAAATTCCTCCGTCGGGGCCTTTTTGGCCTCGCACCACGCAACATTTTCGCCAGATGCGGTGATAATGCTTTGCGGTTACATCCTTTCTAGCTTTTATCAAGGTAGGGATGACTTCGTCTGGCATGCCTTTTTCCTTTAGGATCCGGCGTTCAACCGCCATGCCGTCAAACGCAGCCGCGGTAAGTCTTGGAACCGACAGGGTCCCTGTTGGAGCAGGTCCCTTCTCAGAGGTAGAGGCCACGGGTCCTCTGTGAGCATTTCTTGAAGTTCCGGGTGTCAAGTCCTTCTTGGCCAATCCGGAGCCACGAGAATAGTTCTTACTCCTCCCCGCCGTATAATTCTCAGTACCTTGGGTATGAGAGGCAGAGGAGGGAACACATATACTGACTGGTACACCCACGGTGTTACCAGAGCGTCCACAGCTATTGCTTGAGGGTCCCTTGACCTGGCGCAATACCTGTCCAGTTTTTTTTTGAGGCGGGACGCCATCATGTCCACCTTTGGTTTTTCCCAATGGTTTACAATCATGTGGAAGACTTCTGGGTGAAGTCCCCACTCTCCCGGGTGGAGGTCGTGCCTGCTGACAGTGCTATCACATGATTTTCCGCCCAGCGAAGAATCCTTGCAGCTTCTGCCATTGCCCTCCTGCTTCTTGTGCCGCCCTGTCTGTTTACGTGGGCGACTGCCGTGATGTTGTCCGACTGGATCAGCACCGGCTGACCTTGAAGCAGAGGTCTTGCTTGGCTTAGAGCATTGTAAATGGCCATTAACTCCAGGATATTTATGTGAAGTGATGTCTCCAGGCTTGACCACAAGCCCTGGAAATTTCTTCCCTGTGTGACTGCTCCCCAGCCTCGCAGGCTGGCATCTGTGGTCACCAGGACCCAGTCCTGAATGCCGAATCTGCGGCCCTCTAGAAGATGAGCACTCTGCAACCACCACAGGAGAGACACCCTTGTCCTTGGGGACAGGGTTATCCGCTGATGCATCTGAAGATGCGATCTGGACCATTTGTCCAGCAGGTCCCACTGGAATATTCTTGCGTGGAATCTGCCGAATGGGATTGCTTCGTAGGAAGCCACCATTTTTCCCAGGACCCTTGTGCATTGATGCACTGATACTTGGCCTGGTTTTAGGAGGTTTCGGACTAGCTCGGATAACTCCCTGGCTTTCTCTTCCGGGAGAAACACCTTTTTCTGGACTGTGTCCAGGATCATCCCTAGGAATAGAAGACGTGTCGTCGGGATCAGCTGCGATTTTGGGATATTGAGAATCCAACCGTGCTGCCGCAGCACTACTTGAGATAGTGCTACTCCGACTACCAACTGTTCCCTGGATCTTGCCCTTATCAGGAGATCGTCCAAGTAAGGGATAATTAAAACTCCTTTCCTTCGAAGGAGTATCATCATTTCGGCCATTACTTTGGTAAAGACCCGGGGTGCCGTGGACAATCCAAACGGCAGCGTCTGAAACTGATAGTGGCAGTTCTGTACCACAAACCTGAGATACCCTTGGTGAGAAGGGTAAATTGGGACATGGAGGTAAGCATCCTTGATGTCCAGAGACACCATATAATCCCCTTCTTCCAGGTTCGCGATTACTGCTCTGAGTGACTCCATCTTGAATTTGAACCTCTGTATGTAAGTGTTCAAAGATTTTAGATTTAAAATAGGTCTCACCGAGCCATCCGGCTTCGGTACCACAAACAGCGTGGAATAATACCCCTTTCCCTGTTGCAGGAGGGGTACCTTGATTATCACCTGCTGAGAATACAGCTCGTGAATGGCTTCCAATACCGCCTCCCTGTCGGAGGGAGACGTCGGTAAGGCAGACTTTAGAAAACGGCGAGGGGGAGACGCCTCGAATTCCAATTTGTACCCCTGAGATACCACCTGAAGGATCCAGGGGTCCACTTGTGAGTGAGCCCACTGCGCGCTGAAATTCTTGAGACGGGCCCCCACCGTGCCTGAGTCCGCTTGTAGAGCCCCAGCGTCATGCTGAGGACTTGGCAGAAGCGGGAGAGGGCTTCTATTCCTGGGAACTGGCTGTTTGCTGCAGCCTCTTTCCTCTCCCTCTGCCACGGGGCAGAAATGAGGAGCCTTTTGCCCGCTTGCCCTTATGGGGCCGAAAGGACTGCGCCTGATAATACGGCGTCTTCTTATGTTGAGAGGCTACCTGGGGTAAAAATGTGGATTTCCCAGCAGTTGCCGTGGACACCAGGTCTGATAGACCTACCCCAAATAACTCCTCCCCTTTATAAGGCAATACTTCCATATGCCTTTTGGAATCAGCATCACCTGACCACTGCCGCGTCCATAACCCTCTTCTGGCAGATATGGACAGCGCACTTACTCTTGATGCCAGTCGGCAAATATCCCTCTGTGCATCACACATATATAAAAATGCATCTTTTAAAATAAGAATTTACTTACCGATAATTCTATTTCTCGTAGTCCGTAGTGGATGCTGGGGACTCCGTCAGGACCATGGGGATAGCGGGCTCCGCAGGAGACAGGGCACATCTAAAAAAGCTTTTAGGTCACATGGTGTGTACTGGCTCCTCCCCCTATGACCCTCCTCCAAGCCTCAGTTAGGTACTGTGCCCGGACGAGCGTACACAATAAGGAAGGATCTTGAATCCCGGGTAAGACTCATACCAGCCACACCAATCACACCGTACCACTTGTGATCTGAACCCAGTTAACAGTATGATAACAAAACGAAGTAGCCTCTGAAAAGATGGCTCACAACAAGAATAACCCGATTTTTGTAACAATAACTATGTACAAGCATTGCAGACAAACCGCACTTGGGATGGGCGCCCAGCATCCACTACGGACTACGAGAAATAGAATTATCGGTAAGTAAATTCTTATTTTCTCTAACGTCCTAGTGGATGCTGGGGACTCCGTCAGGACCATGGGGATTATACCAAAGCTCCCAAACGGGCGGGAGAGTGCGGATGACTCTGCAGCACCGAATGAGAGAACTCCAGGTCCTCCTTAGCCAGAGTATCAAATTTGTAAAATTTTACAAACGTGTTCTCCCCTGACCACGTAGCTGCTCGGCAAAGTTGTAATGCCGAGACCCCTTGGGCAGCCGCCCAAGATGCGCCCACTTTCCTAGTGGAGTGGGCCTTTACAGATTTAGGCTGTGGCACGCCTGCCACAGAATGTGCAAGTTGGATTGTGCTACAGATCCAACGTGCAATCGTCTGTTTAGCCGCAGGAGCACCCATCTTGTTGGGTGCCATACAATATAAACAGCAAGCAGACTTTCTGACTCCAGCCGTCCTAAACTATATATATATATATATATATATATATATTTTTAGGGTCCTGACAACATCTAGTAACTTGGAGTCCTCCAAGTCCCTAGAAGCCGCAGGCACCATAATAGGTTGTTTCAGGTGAAAAACCTGACACCCCCTTAGGAAGAAAACTGGAGACGAGTCCCAGTTCTGCCCTGTCCGAATGGAAAATTAAATATGGGCTTTTGCAAGACAAAGCCGCCCATTCTGACAAACGCCTGGCCGAGGCCAGGACCAACAGCATGGTCACTGTCCATGTGAGATACTGGTCAACAGCATGTTCACTTTCTATGTGGTATATTTCAAATCCACAGATTTGAGCGGTTCAAACCAATATGATTTTAAGGAATCCCAACACTATGTTGAGATCCCACGGTGCCACTAGAGGCACAAAAAGGGGTGTATATGCAATACTCCCTTGACAATCTGGACTTCAGGAACTGAAGTCAATTCTTTTCGGAAGAAATTCTACAGGGCCGAAACTTAAAACCTTAAAGAACCCCAATTTTAGGCTCAAAACACTCCTGTTTTCAGGAAGTGTAGAAATCGACCTAGTTGAATTTTCTTCGTGGGGCCTTCCTGGCCTCACCCACGCAACATATTTTCACCACATGTGGTGATGACGTTGTGCGATCACCTCCTTCCTGGCTTTGACCAGGGTAGGTATGACCTCTTATGGAATGCCTTTTTCCTTCAGGATCCGGCATTCAACCGCCATGCCGTCAAACGCAGCCGCGGTAAGTCTTGGAATAGACATGGTACCTGCTGAAGCAAGTCCCTTCTTAGCTCCCCAGGCCCTTAGTCCTCTGTGAGCATCTCTTGAAGTTCCGGGTACCAAGTCCCTCTTGGCCAATCCGGAGTCACGAGTATAGTTCATACTCCTCTATGTCTTATAATTCTCAATACCTTGGTTATGAGAAGCAGAGGAGGGAACACATACACCGACTGTTACACCCACGGTGTTACCAGGACATCCACAGCTATCGCCTGAAGGTCTCATGACCTGGCGCAATACCTGTCCCGTTTTTTGTTCGGGCGGGACGCCATCATTTCCACCTTTGGTCTTTGCCAATGGCTCACAATCATGCGGAAAAACTTCCCTATGAAGTTCCCACTCTCCCAGGTGGAGGTCATGCCTGCTGAGGAAGTCTGCTTCCCAGTCGTCCACTCCCGGAGAGAACACTGCTGACAGTGCTATCACATGATTTTCCGCCTAGCGAAAAATCCTTGCAGTGTTTTCACTGCCCTCCAGCTTCTTGTGTCGCCCTTTCTGTTTACGTGGGCGACTGCCGTGATGTTATCCCACTGGATCAATACCGGCTGACCTTGAAGCAGAGGTCTTGCTAAGTTTAGAGCCTTATAATTTCGCTCTTAGCTCCCTCTATGTGGAGAGAATTCTCCAGACTTGATCACACTTTCCTGGAAATTTTTTCCCTGTGTGACTGCTCCCCAGCCTCTCAGGCTGGCCTCCGTGGTTACCAGCATCCAATCCTGAATGCTGAATCTGTGGCCCTCTAGAAGATGAGCACTCTGTAATCACCACAGGAGAGACACCCTTGTCCTTGGATATAGGGTTATCCGCTGATGCATCTGAAGATGCGATCCGGACCATTTGTCCAGCAGATCCCACTGAAGAGTACTTGCGTGAAATCTGCCGAATGGAATTGCTTCGTAATAAGCCACCATTTTTACCAGGACTCTTGTGCAATGATGCACTGACACTTTTCCTGGTTTTAGGAGGATCCCGATTAGCTCGGATAACTCCCTGGCTTTCTCCTCTGGGAGAAACACCTTTTTCTGGACTGTGTCCAGAATCATCCCTAGGAACAGTAGACGTGTCCTCGGAAAAGCTACGATTTTGGAATATTTAGAATCCACTCGTGCTGTCGTAGAACTATTAAAGATAGTGCTACTCCGACCTCCAACTGTTCTCTGGACCTTGCCCTTATCAGGAAAGCGTCCAAGTTTCTTTTAAGAAGAATCATCATTTCGGCCATTACCTTGGTAAAGACCCGGGGCGCCGTGGACAATCCAAACGGCAGCGTCTGAACTGATAGTGACAGTTCTGTACCACGAACCTGAAGTACCCTTGGTGAGAAGGGCAAATTTGGACATGTAGGTAAATGTCCCTGATATCCAGTGACACCATCTCGTCCCCTTCTTCCTGGTTCGCTATCACTGCTCTGAGTGACTCCATCTTGATTTGAACGCTTGTATGTAAGTGTTCAAATATTCCAGATCTCACCGAGCCGTTTGGCTTCAGTACCACAATATAGTGTGGAATAATACCCCCTCCCTTGTTGTAGGAGGGGTACTTTGATTATCACCTGCTGGGAATATAGCCTGTGAATTGTTTCCAATACTGCCTCCCTGTCGGAGGTAGACGTTGGTAAAACAGACTTCCGGAACTTGTGAGGAGGAGACGTCTCGAATTTCCAATGTACACCTGGGATACTACATGTAGGATCCAGGAGTCCCCTTGCGAGTGAGCCCACTGCGTGCTGAAACTCTTGAGATGACCCCCTACCGCACCTGAGTCCACTTGTACTGCCCCAGCGTCATGCTGCGGACTTGGCAGAAGCTGTGAAGGGCTTCTGTTCCTGGGAATGGGCTGCTTGCTGCAGTCTTCTTCCCTTTCCTCTACCCCTGGGCAGATATGACTGGCCTTTGCCCGCCTGCCCGTATGGGGACGAAAGGACTGAGACTGAAAAGACTGTGTCCTTTTCTGCTGAGATGTGACTCGGGGAACAAAAGGTGGATTTTTCAGCTGTCGCCATGGCCACCAGGTCCGATGGACCGCCCCTTTATACGGCAATACTTCCATGTGCCGTCTGGAATCTGCCTCACCTGACCACTGTCGTGTCTTCGTCTGGCAGATATGGACATCACATTTACTCTTGATGCCAGAATGCAAATATCCCTCTGCGCATCACGCATATATAGAAATGCATCCTTAAAATGCTCTATAGACAATAAAATCTTGTCCCTGTCAAGGGTATCAAAATTTTCAGTCAGGAAATCCGACCAAGCCCCCTCAGCGCTGCACATCCAGTCTGAGGCGATTGCTGGTCGTAGTATAACACCAGTATGTGTGTATATACTTCTTAGGCTATTTTTCAGCTTCCTATCAGCTGGCTCCTTGAGGGCGGCCGTATCTGGAGACGGTAACGCCACTTGTTTTTATAAGCGTGTGAGCGCCTTATCCACCCTAAGGTGTGTTTCCCAACTCGCCCTTACTTCTGGCGGGAAAGGGTATACCGCCCATAACTTTCTATCTGAGGAACCCCACGTATCATCACACACTTCATTTAATTTATCTGATTCAGGCAAAACTACAAGTAGTTTATTCACACCCTACAAAATACCCTTATTTGTGGTACTTGTAGTATCAGAAATATGTAACACCTCCTTCATGCCCTTAACATGTAACGTGTGGCCCTAAAGGAAAATACGTTTGTTTCTTCACCGTCGACACTGGAGTCAGTGTCCCTGAGGTAAATGGGCGTTTTCACCCGCCCCTGGCGGTGTCTGAGACGCCTGGACAGGTACTAATTTGTTTGCCGGTCGTCTCATGTCGTCAACCGGCTCGCAGCGTGTTGACATGATCACGTACTTCCACAAGTAAGCCATCCATTCCGGTGTCGACTCCCTAGAGAGTGACATCACCATTACAGGCAATTTGCTCCGCCTCCTCACCAACATTTTCCTCATACATGTCGACACACACGTACCGACATACAGCACACACACAGGGAATGCTCTGATAGAGGACAGGACCCACTAGCCCTTTGGGGAGACAGAGGGAGAGTTTGCCAGCACACACCAAAATGCCATAATTATACAGGGACAACCTTTATAAAAGTGTTCCTCCCTTATAGCATTTAATATATATTTATATCGCCAAATCAGTGCCCCCCCTCTCTGTTTTAACCCTGTTTCTGTAGTGCAGTGCAGGGGAGAGCATGGGAGCCTTCCCCTCAGCCTTTCTGTGAGGGAAAATGGCGCTGTGTGCTGAGGAGAATAAGCTCCGCCCCTTTTTCGGCGGGTTTTTTCTCCCGGTTTTTAAGAACTGGCCTGGGTTAAAATACATACATATAGCCTTAATGGCTATATGTGATGTATTTATTTTGCCAATAAGGTACTTATATTGCTGCCCAGGGCGCCCCCAGCAGCGCCCTGCACCCTCCGTGACTAGGTCAGTGAGCCGTGTGACAACAATGGCGCACAGCTGCAGTGCTGTGCGCTACCTTCATGAAGACTGTGAAGTCTTCTGCCGCCTGTTTCCGGACCTCCGTTCTGCCGTCTTCTTCAGCGTCTGTAAGGGGGATCGGCGGCGCGGCTCCGGGACGAACCCCAGGCTGACCTGTGTTCCGACTCCCTCTGGAGCTCAGTGTCCAGTAGCCTAAGATCCCAATCCATCCTGCACGCAGGTGAGTTGGAGATCTCTCCCCTAAGTCCCTCGTTGCAGTGATCCTGTTGCCAGCAGGAATCACTGAATGAAACCTAAAAAAAAACTTTTCTAAACAGCTCTTTAAGAGAGCCACCTAGATTGCACCCTTCTCGGACGGGCACAAAAACCTAACTGAGGCTTGGAGGAGGGTCATAGGGGGAGGAGCCAGTACACACCATGTGACCTAAAAGCTTTTTTAGATGTGCCCTGTCTCCTGCGGAGCCCGCTATCCCCATGGTCCTGACGGAGTCCCCAGCATCCACTAGGACGTTAGAGAAATGCTCTATAGTCAGTAATATACTGTCCCTATCCAGGGTATCAATATTTTCAGTCAGGGAATCTGACCAAGCCACCCCAGCACTGCACATCCAGGCTGAGGCGATTGCTGGTCGCAGTATAACACCCGTGTGAGTGTATATACATTTTAGGATATTCTCCTGCTTTCTGTCAGCAGGTTCCTTAAGGGCGGCCGTATCAGGAGACGGCAGTGCAACCTGTTTAGACAAGCGTGTGAGCGCTTTATCCACCCTAGGGGGTGTTTCCCAACGTGCCCTATCCTCTGGCGGGAAGGGGTATGATAATAACCTTTTAGGAATTCGTTTTTTATCGGGAGAAACCCACGCTTCATCACACACTCCATTTAATTCCTCAGATGCAGGAAAAACTACAGGTAGTTTTTTCTCACCAAACATAATACCCTTTTTAGTGGTACTTGTACTATCAGAAATGTGTAAAACATTTTTCATTGCCTCAATCATGTAACGTGTGGCCCTACTGGAAGTCACATTCGTCTCTTCATCGTCGACACTGGAGTCGGTATCCGTGTCGGCGTCAGTATCTGCCATCTGAGGTAGCGGGCGTTTTAGAGCCCCTGATGGTCTTTGAGACGCCTGGACAGGCACAAGCCGAGTAGCCGGCTGTCTCATGTCATCAACCGTCTTTTGTAAAGAGCTGACACTTTCTCGTAATTCCTTCCATAAGCCCATCCACTCAGGTGTCGACTCCCTAGGGGGTAACATCTCCATTACAGGCAATTGCTCCGCCTCCACATCATTTTCCTCCTCATACATGTCGACACAGTCGTACCGACACACAGCACACACACAGGGAATGCTCTGATAGAGGACAGGACCCCACTAGCCCTTTGGGGAGACAGCGCTATATATATATATTGGGATAACACTATACAGAGTGTTTTTCCCCTTATAGCTGCTGTTTTTATTATTATACTGCGCCTAATTAGTGCCCCCCCCCCCCCCCCCCCCTCTCTTGTTTTACCCTTTTCTGTAGTGCAGGACTGCAGGGGAGAGTCAGGGAGACGTCCTTCCAGCGGAGCTGTGAGGGAAAATGGCGCCAGTGTGCTGAGGAGATAGACTCCGCCCCCTTCTCAGTGGACTTTTCTCCCGCTTTTTTCTGGAATCTGGCAGGGGTTAATATACATCCATATAGCCCTGGGGGTTATATGTGATGTATTTTAGCCAGCCAAGGTGTTTATATTGCTGCTCAGGGCGCCCCCCCCCCCCAGCGCCCTGCACCCATCAGTGACCGGAGCGTGTGGTGTGCATGAGGAGCAATGGCGCACAGCTGCAGTGCTGTGCGCTACCTTGGTGAAGACTGATGTCTTCTGCCGCCGATTTTCCGGACCTCTTCTTGCTTCTGGCTCTGTAAGGGGGCCGGCGGCGCGGCTCTGGGACAGGACTCCGAGGCTGGGCCTGTGTTCGGTCCCTCTGGAGCGAATGGTGTCCAGTAGCCTAAGAAGCCCAAGCTGGCTGC
Source organism: Pseudophryne corroboree (assembly GCF_028390025.1). NCBI lineage: Eukaryota > Metazoa > Chordata > Amphibia > Anura > Myobatrachidae > Pseudophryne > Pseudophryne corroboree. Next base: position 609,519,494 of record NC_086444.1, on the reverse strand, counting down.
AAGCAGGCAGGTTCGCTTCTTCTCCCCTTAGTCCCTCGATGCAGTGAGCCTGTTGCCAGCAGGTCTCACTGAAAATAAAAACCCTAAAACTAACTTTTCCTAAGAAGCTCAGGAGAGCCCCCTAGATTGCACCCAGCTCGGTCGGGCACAAAAATCTAACTGAGGCTTGGAGGAGGGTCATAGGGGGAGGAGCCAGTGCACACCAGGTAGTCCTAAAGCTTTTCTTTTGTGCCCAGTCTCCTGCGGAGCCGCTATTCCCCATGGTCCTTACGGAGTTCCCAGCATCCACTAGGACGTCAGAGAAAGGTATTTTTAGACCAACAACAGAGTCAGCACTAGTGAAGTGTGTGTTAACCGAGTATCTCCCTCAGTGTCCAGGACCTTTTACTCAGCAGCAGATAACACCAAGGTATAGTTAGCTATGTGGTAAAATGCCCAGCCAATCACTTTGTAACGCATTTTCTATCTTACACTACATTTTCAATATATACCTTTTTATTGCTGCATCTGCTATCATGCACCTTGCATCATGCATTTGCATCACCTGGACAACCCAGTTTCAAGTATTTAAGAGAAACGAGAAAACATCTTGCTCCTCATCATGCACCAATACTGGAGTGGACAGTTCGAGTTCAAAGGGGGCTGAAGAGACTTTGGTACTTGTAACTTAATATTTTCTGAATACCCAATCAGCATCACAATGGTTTTCGAAATACTGCATTGCTTAGAGCACTGAGACTGGAGCTACATCTGTGTTGCTATTCCTCTACATTATATTATTCTCTACTTCCAGAACAACTGAGCGGGAGATTATTACAGTTACCAGTCAGGGAAGCCCAAGACTGTGCAGGGGGGTATCCGGTCTCTGGGTCGACCACACTTAGGTCGAAAATGCCCAAGTCGACCACTATTGGTTGACAGTAACTAGGTCGACAGGTCAAAAGGTCGACATGAGATTTTCACAATTTTTGTCTTTTTAAAAAATATATGTTTTTCATACTTAACGATCCATGCGGACTACAATTGGGAATAGGAACCCCTTGCCCGAAGTATGGCGAGCGAAGCGAGCCATGAGAGGGGACACGGTGCACTAATTGGAGTTCCCGGTCACTACACGGAGAAAACGACACCAATTTTTTTTTTTTTTGTAACTCCTGTCAACCTTTTGACCTGTTGAACTAGACCATATCGACCTAGAAACCCTGTCGACCAATAGTGGTCAACCTAGACACTGTCGAACTAAGTGCGGTCGACACTCCATACCACACCCGTGCAGAACTTGACTCAGTCAGTATAAAACACCAATGTATCCCTTTCACATGACTGGGCAGTCCAAACATGTAGTGTTACAATGAGAACTTCTTCCTTTTATTTCCCACTCACTTTGCCCTGAGTATCCAATCCAACTAATGCCAGCGAAGTCCAGGACATCTGCAAAGCCTTGAAGTGAACACATGGGGTAGGTGACCGTTGACGTTTCAAACTGGGCTCTTCAGAAGGCCGCATGGAGGAGCCAAATAACACAGCCATTGTCTGCAGAGATAATCTGTGTACAATGTGCACATTACCATCATGGAATGCCAGAGCAAGACCTAGAAAATGAGACCAAGGTCTGATAATTACAGAACATACGTCTGAATGATACACCACCACTTCGGACAAATCAATCCTACTCGTCTTAATACTATACTAAATACATTTTGTAATATATGAACAACATACAAATTAGCACACCACAATGCAGCTAAATGACAATCTTTTGTGACACTTTAAATACATTTTGAATTATAAATAATATTTGATCGTGAATACTGCTCAGCGCTGTATCTCACACTATTCTAAACTATTTTGTAGAGGCTCATAAAGAAATACACAGTATAGGAGAGTTTTCCAAACACCACAATTACAGTTCAGTTTCTAAGCAGGTAGCGGCTATACAGCTACCATCAGTAACAATACATTTCTGAGCGCTGAATAGCACATTTCATTCTGGTTCTTTCAGTATTTTACAAGAGTGCAATTTATTCAAACCTATTGTGTTCTACTATAAATCAATATTGTACTACACATGTTTTTTTTTTTATCTGTCCATGTTGGCATATACAGACGTACGTTAATGAACTGAAGACTACATGATCTGCTCTACCCCAAAGTGATTTTAAAGCACTACCACTTTCAGGCCAAAGGTGGAGCGTCAACCCTGCTTTTTCCCCAGGTTATTAAATATGGGTTTGACCCAAGACTTAGCGTCTATACCCTTTTACACACTGCATCTTGGTCACGGGTTATTCTCAGGTTGACCTCTTTCACACTGAACCCGTGTCTACATAGCATGTCACTGTAGACACTCCTTTGAGGCGGGCCTCCAGATTCACAGACATTTAGCAACTTTGAAAGGTTACCCCGGGAGAATAACCCGGGTTGGACCCATCACACTGCAGGTCCTAGATATAATCCTGGTAGCAACCAGGACTGTGGTCCCAGCAATCTGAACTAGGGTAAACGCTGTCACACAGAAGAGAAGACCAGGGTTGCCCTGGCAATATCCCTGGGCTTTCGCTCAGTGTGAAAGGGGTGCAGAGTATAAAATCCCACTGTTTTCTGACCAAGTGACGTCTATTTGCTCAAGAGAAGAATTTCTTCTACACCATCCCTTTTATTAAAGTCACTAGGGTGTATAAATGTATAGCATTTACTTACTATGCATTTCTCTATGCATTTTTTATGAGTCTCTGTAAAATTGTTGGCAACAGTGTGACACAAAGCGCTGATTGGTATTCACAGTCAAATATTCTAAATACTGTACATTTTATACTAGCCATTGAAGCAGGGGTGTATCTACCTATTGGCCAGGATGGCACTCGCCAGGGGCGCCAGGCAAGGAGGGGGCGCCGCCTGGCTGTGCCACCCGTGGCCAAAGGATAGAAAAGCAGTACTGTCAGACTGTACCTGGTGAGAGTCTGTTACTGCTGGAGCGGCGCTGGTGTCCGGCAGCACCGCACTTGTAATCAGACTCAAAATAAACTACAGCTCCCAGCAGCCCTTGTTGCTGGAAGCTCCTGGCAGCAAGGGCTGCTGGGAACTGTAGTTTATTGTGAGTCTGAATACAAATGCGGTGCTGCCGAACACTAGTCTGATCACTAGTGCAGTGCGGTGCTGCCGGACACTAGTCTGATCACTAGTGCAGTGCGGTGCTGACGGACACCGGCGCCGCACCAGCAATAACAGACTCTCACCAGGTACACAGCAATTGTTATATAGCACAGTGCTATAGATCTGTTTGTTGTTGAAGATAATAAAAAAGTGTCAGTGTTTGGGAGAAGGGACTGTAGAATCTGGAAATCTACATGATTTTCATGCATGTTAGATATAAGTAAGTAGTAAGTGAAAACTTTAACTTGTTGAGTGTAATAAAGAAAATATATATCTTACCTATTTCAAGGCCATGTTCAAGGAAACGTATATCAGTTAATTGTATAATTGATCATTTTATCTTGGAAGTGATGGCACCCTGATGTTTCTTCTAACAGGAAGCACTTCTACCATCCAACTAATGGTGTTTGGTTAATGGCTGGGTCCATTTGAGGCTCATCTCACTGCAGCTCATTAGCATTTCATTCAGGATGCAGTCAAGATGCCGGCGTTTGGCATCCCGGCGATCGGAAAGCTGACGCCAGCATCCCGAAACTTCTCGGAATGCTGATGCTGGCATCCCAACATAGATATCGATGCAGAATGGCAAAATCCGGATTGAGTTGGTGCCAAAATCTGTACTGGCAAGCCACGTTGGAGGGTTAGGGTTGGGCTGCGAGGGCGGGAGAGCTATGGTTAGGCTGCAGGCAGGGAGATTAGGAAGGGTGGGTTAGGGTTAGGAACCACTAAAGAAGCTTTTGGGGGAGGGGAGCAGGTTAAGGTCAGGCTTTGGGAAAGGTGGGTTAGGGGGGAGGGATGGTGTAACGTGAATACGAGACACTACTGTGCAGTGTAATGTGAATAAGGGATACTACTGTGTGGCATAATTTTAATTGGAAGTACTATTGTGTCCACGCCCTTAACCCACAAGAATAGTGACGTGCACCGGACATTTTTCGGGTTTTGTGTTTTGGTTTTGCATTTGGTTCCGCGGCCGTGTTTTGGATTCGGACGCGTTTTGGCAAAACCTCACCGAATTTTTTTTTGTCGGATTCGGGTGTGTTTTGGATTTGGGTGTTTTTTTTTTTTACAAAAAACCCTAAAAAATAGCTTAAATCATAGAATTTGGGGGTCATTTTGATCCCATAGTATTATTAACCTCAATAACCATAATTTCCACTCATTTCCAGTCTATTCTGAACACCTCACACCTCACAATATTATTTTTAGTCCTAAAATTTGCACCGAGGTCGCTGGATGGCCAAGCTAAGCGACACAAGTGGCCGATACAAACACCTGGCCCATCTAGGAGTGGCACTGCAGTGTCAGGCAGGATGGCACTTCAAAAAAATTGTCCCCAAACAGCACATGATGCAAAGAAAAAAGAGGCGCACCAAGGTCGCTGTGTGACTAAGCAAAGCGACACAAGTGGCCGACACAAACACCTGGCCGATCTAGGAGTGGCACTGCAGTGTCAGGCAGGATGGCACTTCAAAAAAATTGTCCCCAAACAGCACATGATGCAAAGAAAAAAGAGGCGCACCAAGGTCGCTGTGTGACTAAGCAAAGCGACACAAGTGGCCGACACAAACACCTGGCCGATCTAGGAGTGGCACTGCAGTGTCAGGCAGGATGGCACTTCAAAAAAATTGTCCCCAAACAGCACATGATGCAAAGAAAAATTAAAGAAAAAAGAGGTGCAAGATGGAATTGTCCTTGGGCCCTCCCACCCACCCTTATGTTGTATAAACAGGACATGCACACTTTAACGAACCCATCATTTCAGCAACAGGGTCTGCCACACAACTGTGACTAAAATGACTGGTTGGTTTGGGCCCCAACCAAAAAAAGAAGCAATCAATCTCTTCTTGCACAAACTGGCTCTACAGAGGCAAGATGTCCACCTCATCATCATCCTCCGATTCCTCACCCCTTTCACTGTGTACATCCTCCTCCTCACAGATTAATAATTCGTCCCCACTGGAATCCACCATCTCAGGTCCCTGTGTACTTTGTGGAGGCAATTGCTGCTGGTGAATGTCTTTACGGAGGAATTGATTATAATTCATTTTGATGAACATCATCTTCTCCACATTTACTGGAAGAAACCTCGTACGCCGATTGCTGACAAGGTGAGTGGCTGCACTAAACACTCTTTCGGAGTACACACTGGAGGGAGGGCAATTTAGGTAGAATAAAGCCAGTTTCTGCAAGGGCCTCCAAATTGCCTCTTTTTCCTGCCAGTATACGTACGGACTGTCTGACGTGCCTACTTGGATGCGGTCACTCATATAATCCTCCACCATTCTTTCAATGGTGACAGAATCATATGCAGTGACAGTAGACGACATGTCAGTGATCGTTGGCAGGTCCTTTAGTCCGGACCAGATGCCAGCACTCGCTCCAGACTGCCCTGCATCACCGCCAGCGGGTGTGCTCGGAATTTTTAGCCTTTTCCTCGCACCCCCAGTTGCGGGAGAATGTGAAGGAGGAGATGTTGACGGGTCACGTTCCGCTTGACTTGACAATTTTCTCACTAGCAGGTCTTTGAACCTCTGCATACTTGTGTCTGCCAGAAAGAGATACAACGTAGGTTTTAAATCTAGGATCGAGCACGGTGGCCAAAATGTAGTGCTCTGATTTTAACAGATTGACCACACGCGAATCCTGGTTAAGCGAATTAAGGGCTCCATCCACAAGTCCCACATGCCTAGCGGAATCGCTCTGTTTTAGCTCCTCCTTCAATGTCTCCAGCTTCTTCTGCAAAAGCCTGATGAGGGGAATGACCTGACTCAGGCTGGCAGTGTCTGAACTGACTTCACGTGTGGCAAGTTCAAAGGGTTGCAGAACCTTGCACAACGTTGAAATCATTCTCCACTGCGCTTGAGTCAGGTGCATTCCCCCTCCTTTGCCTATATCGTGGGCAGATGTATAGGCTTGAATGGCCTTTTGCTGCTCCTCCATCCTCTGAAGCATATAGAGGGTTGAATTCCACCTCGTTACCACCTCTTGCTTCAGATGATGGCAGGGCAGGTTCAGGACTGTTTGGTGGTGCTCCAGTCTTCTGTACGCAGTGGCTGAATGCCAAAAGTGGCCCGCAATTCTTCGGGCCACCGACAGCATCTCTTGCACGCCCCTGTAGTTTTTTAAATAATTCTGCACCACCAAATTCAATGTATGTGCAAAACATGGGACGTGCTGGAATTTGCCCAGATTTAATGCACGCACAATATTGGTGGCGTTGTCCGATGTCACAAATCCCCAGGAGAGTCTAATTGGGGTAAGCCATTCTGCGATGATCTTCCTCAGTTTCCGTAAGAGGTTGTCAGCTGTGTGCCTCTTCTGGAAAGTGGTGACACAAAGCATAGCCTGCCTTGGAACGAGTTGGCGTTTGCGAGATGCTGCTACTGGTGCCGCCGCTGCTGTTCTTGCTGCGGGAGGCAATACATCTACCCAGTGGGCTGTCACAGTCATATAGTCCTGAGTCTGCCCTGCTCCACTTGTCCACATGTCCGTGGTTAAGTGGCCACTGGGTACAACTGCATTTTTTAGGACACTGGTGAGTCTTTTTCTGAGGTCTGTGTACATTTTCGGTATCGCCAACCTAGACAAATGGAACCTAGATGGTATTTGGTACCGGGGACACAGTACCTCAATCCAGTCTCTAGTTGCCTCTGAATTAACGGTGGATACCGGAACCACGTTTCTCACCGCCCAGGCTGCCAAGGCCTGAGTTATCTGCTTTGCAGCAGGATGACTGCTGTGATATTTCATCTTCCTCGCAAAGGACTGTTGGACAGTCAATTGCTTACTGGAAGTAGTACAAGTGGTCTTCCGACTTCCCCTCTGGGATGACGATCGACTCCCAGCAGCTACAACAGCAGCGCCAGCAGCAGTAGGCGTTACACTCAAGGATTCATCAGAGGAATCCCAGGCAGGAGAGGACTCGTCAGACTTGCCAGTGACATGGCCTGCAGGACTATTGGCTTTCCTGAGTAAGGAGGAAATTGACACTGAGGGAGTTGGTGGTGTGATTTGCAGGAGCTTGGTTACAAGAGGAAGGGATTTAGTGGTCAGTGGACTGCTTCCGCTGTCATTCAAAGTTTTTGAACTTTTTCACTGACTTATGATGATTGCGCTGCAGGTGACGTATAAGGGAGGATGTTCCGAGGTGGTTAACGTCCTTACCCCTACTTATTACAGCTTGACAAAGGCAACACACGGCTTGACACCTGTTGTCCACATTTGTGTTGAAATAATTCCACACCGAAGTGCTGATTTTTTTTGTATTTTGACCAGGCATGTCAATGGCCATATTCGTCCCACGGACAACAGGTGTCTCCCTGGGTGCCTGACTTAAACAAACCACCTCACCATCAGAATCCTCCTTGTCAATTTCCTCCCCAGCGCCAGCAACACCCATATTCTCATCCTGGTATACTTCAACAGTGACATCTTCAATTTGACTATCAGGAACTGGTCTGCGGGTGCTCCTTCCAGCACTTGCAGGGGGCGTGCAAATGGTGGAAGGCGCAAGCTCTTCCCGTCCAGTGTTGGGAAGGTCAGGCATCGCAACCGGCACAATTGGACTCTCCTTGGGGATTTGTGATTTAGAAGAATGCACACTTCTTTGCTGTGCTTTTGCCAGCTTAAGTCTTTTCATTTTTCCAGCGAGAGGATGAGTGCTTCCATCCTCATGTGAAGCTGAACCACTAGCCATGAACATAGGCCAGGGCCTCCGCCGTTCCTTGCCACTCCATGTCGTAAATGACATATTGGCAAGTTTATGCTTTTCCTCAGACGCTTTCAATTTTGATTTTTGGGTCATTTTACTGAACTTTTGTTTTTTGGATTTTACATGCTCTCTACTATGACATTGGGCATCAGTCTTGGCAGACGACGTTGATGCCATTTCATCGTCTCGGCCATGACTAGTGGCAGCAGCTTCAGCACGAGGTGGAAGTGGATCTTGATCTTTCCCTATTTTAACCTCCACATTTTTGTTCTCCATTTTTTAATGTGTGGAATTATATGGCAGTAACTATCAATAGCAATGGCCTACTACTATATATACTACGCACAACTGAAATGCACCACAGGTATGGATGGATAGTATACTTGACGACACAGAGGTAGGTAGAGCAGTGGCCTTCCGTACCGTACTGCTATATATAGTATACTGGTGGTCACTGTGTCAGCAAACAGCAAAACTAAAATGCACCACAGGTATAGAATGTAGCTGGATAGTATACTTAATGACGACACAGAGGTAGGTACAGCAGTGGCCTTCCGTACCGTACTGCTATATATAGTATACTGGTGGTCACTGTGTCAGCAAACTGCACAACTGAAATGCACCACAGGTATAGAATCTATATGGATAGTATACTTAATGATGACACAGAGGTAGGTAGAGCAGTGGCCTACTGTACCGTAATGCTATATATTATATAATGGTGGTCACTGGTCAGCAAAACTCTGGACTGTACTACTCCTATATAATATTATACTGGTGGTCCTCAGTCCCCACAATAAAGCAGCACACTGAGCACAGATATGGAGTGTTTTTCAGGCAGACAACGTATACTGGTGGTCACTGTCAGCAAAACTCTGCACTGTACTCCTGCTATATAATACAGCTGCTCCCCAGTCCCCACAATTAAGCAGTGTGTGCACAGATATATGCAGCACACTGAGCACAGATATGGAGCGTTTTTTTCAGGCAGAGAACGGATAACTGGTGGTCACTGATCAGCAAAACTCTGCACTGTACTCCTCCTATATTATACAGCTGCTCCCCAGCCCTCCCCACAATTAAGCAATAGTGCACAATCAAGTTCAACAATAACGGAGAGGACGCCAGCCACGTCCTCTCCCTAACATTCCCAATGCACGAGTGAAAAAGTGCGGCAAATCTGAATTTTGCGAGAATCCGACAGCGGGATGATGACGTTCGGGCGCGCTCGGGTTACCCGAGCCATACAGGAGAATCCGAGTATGGCTCGGACCCGTGTAAAAAGGGTGAAGTTCCGGGGGGTTCGGTTTCCGAGAAACCGAACCCGCTCGTCACTACACAAGACCATGCCTCATTTCCAATACTCACACCTTATTCCAAATGCGCCAGCCCCTTACTTTGCCAGGGGCGCTCGGACCCCTAGATACACCCCTGCATTGAAGCATGACAAAAATGATCAAGAAGTAACATACCTAGACCAGGACAGAACTTTGTATCATTTGCAACTTTGATGTCCGTGTTGGTGAGTGAAATTGGTAGTTTGGGCAGTGCCACGGCAGACACTCGCTCCAATTCATTGGTAGCCGACAAAATTCGCCACTTCAGTATCATAGGCTGCTTATCACTTACTGTAATAGAGAAGTAAGCAGAGCGAGGTTCAGCGACAGAAAACAAATGAATAGTTTAGGCAGGAGAAAAGTATACAATTTGCCATTACACTAGAGAAGGTAAATGGTGCAAGTACTTACCTCCCGGGGATAGCTGCTGGAAGATGTTATTAAGGGGAAGCCCCTCCTTCCGCAGAGACCAACATTCTGCCACACTTGAACACTGATTAGAGGCACAGAGGAGAACCTAACCAAAGCAGAACACTTTAACCATTGTGCTCTCTGTTAAATTACTGTAAAAGGTCACAAAAAACATTTAGAGAATAGAAAAGGTTATAAAATAAAATAAAAATGGATACAGAAATTCTAGATTTTTTTATTTATTCAAGTGCAACTGTCTGATACATGCAACCAAGACAACCATTTTGTGGGTACATCTTATATTCATCACTTTGGTACAAACGCTGTATTGTATTCCTATAAATAATCCACAAAATGGCTGCCTTCATGATGTACTGGTGGGACACTACCGACTAGCTCTCCCTCTTTTCATGCAGCGTCACATGAAGGTCAGGATTATTCTGATTCTTAAAGTTAGATAAAATAAGAATTTACTTACCGATAATTCTATTTTTCGTAGTCCGTAGTGGATGCTGGGAACTCCGTAAGGACCATGGGGAATAGCGGCTCCGCAGGAGACTGGGCACAAAAGTAAAGCTTTAGGACTACCTGGTGTGCACTGGCTCCTCCCACTATGACCCTCCTCCAAGCCTCAGTTAGGATACTGTGCCCGGACGAGCGTACACAATAAGGAAGGATTTTGAATCCCGGGTAAGACTCATACCAGCCACACCAATCACACCGTACAACTTGTGATCTGAACCCAGTTAACAGCATGACAACAGAAGGAGCCTCTGGATAGATGGCTCACAACAACAATAACCCGATTTGTTAACAATAACTATGTACAAGTATTGCAGATAATCCGCACTAGGGATGGGCGCCCAGCATCCACTACGGACTACGAGAAATAGAATTATCGGTAAGTAAATTCTTATTTTCTCTGACGTCCTAGTGGATGCTGGGAACTCCGTAAGGACCATGGGGATTATACCAAAGCTCCCAAACGGGCGGGAGAGTGCGGATGACTCTGCAGCACCGAATGAGGGAACTCCAGGTCCTCCTCAGCCAGAGTGTCAAATTTGTAAAATTTTACAAAAGTATTTGACCCTGACCAAGTAGCAGCTCGGCAAAGTTGTAGAGCCGAGACCCCTCGGGCAGCCGCCCAAGATGAGCCCACCTTCCTTGTGGAATGGGCTTTTTACAGATTTTGGCTGTGGCAGGCCTGCCACAGAATGTGCAAGCTGAATTGTACTACAAATCCAGCGAGCAGTAGACTGCTTAGAAGCAGGAGCACCCAGCTTGTTGGGTGTGTACAGGATAAATAGCGAGTCAGATTTTCTGACTCCAGCCGTCCTGGAAACCTATATTTTCAGGGCCCTGACAACGTCCAGCAACTTGGAGTCCTCCAAGTCTTTAGTAGCCGCAGGTACCACAATAGGCTGGTTCAGGTGAAAAGCTGAAACCACCTTAGGGAGAAACTGAGGACGAGTCCTCAATTCTGCCCTGTCCATATGAAAAATCAGATAAGGGCTTTTACAGGATAAAGCCGCCAATTCTGACACCCGCCTGGCCGAAGCCAGGACCAACAGCATGACCACTTTCCACGTGAGATATTTTAAATCCACCTATTTAAGTGGTTCAAACCAATGTGAATTTTGGAAATTCAAAACAACATTTTGATCCCAAGGTGCCACTGGAGGCACAAAAGGAGGCTGTATATGTAGCACTCCCTTAACAAACGTCTGGACTTCAGGCACTGAAGCCAGTTCTTTTTGAACGAAAATAGACAGGGCCGAAATCTGAACCTTAATGGATCCCAATTTGAGGCCCATAGACACTCCTGCTTGCAGGAAATGCAGGAATCGACCCAGTTGAAATTCCTCCGTTGGGGCCTTTTTGGCCTCGCACCACACAACATATTTCCGCCAGATGCGGTGATACTGCTTTGCAGTTACATCCTTTCTGGCTTTTATCAAAGTAGGGATGACTTAGTCTTGAATGCCTTTTTCCTTTAGGATCCGGCGTTCAACCGCCATGCCGTCAAACGCAGCCGCGGTAAGTCTTGGAACAAACAGGGTCCCTGCTGGAGCAGGTCCCTTCTCAGAGGTAGAGGCCACGGGTCCTCTGTGAGCATTTCTTGAAGTTCCGGGTACCAAGTCCTTCTTGGCCAATCCGGAGCTACGAGAATAGTTCTTACTCCTCTCTGCCGTATAATTCTCAGCACCTTGGGTATGAGAGGCAGAGGGGGGGAACACATACACCGACTGGTACACCCATGGTGTCACCAGAGCGTCCCCAGCTATTGCTTGAGGGTCCCTTGACCTGGCGCAATATCTGTCTAGTTTTTTGTTGAGGCGGGACGCCATCATGTCCACCTTTGGTTTTTCCCAACGGTCTACAATCATGTGGAAGACTTCTGGGTGAAGTCCCCACTCTCCCGGGTGGAGGTCGTCCACTCCCGGAATGAACACTGCTGACAGTGTTATCACATGATTTTCCGCCCATCGGGGAATCCTTGCAGCTCTGCCATCGCCCTCCTGCTTTTTGTGCCGCCCTGCCTGTTTAGGTGGGCGACTGCTGTGATGTTGTCCGACTGGATCAGCACTGGTTGACCTTGAAGCAGAGGTCTTGCTTGGCTTAGGGCATTGTAAATGGCCCTTAGCTCCAGGATATTTATGTGAAGTGAAGTCTCCAGGCTTGACTACAAGCCCTGGAAATTCCTTCCCTGTGTGACTGCTCCCCAGCCTCGCAGGCTGGCATCCGTGGTCACCAGGACCCAGTCCTGAATGCCGAATCTGCGGCCCTCTAGAAGATGAGCACCCTGCACCCACCACAGGAGAGACACCCTTGTCTTTGGTGACAGGGTTATCCGCCGATGCATCTGAAGATGCGATCCGGACCATTTGTCCAGCAGGTCCCACTGGAAAGTTCTTGCATGGAATCTGCCGAATGGAATTGCTTCGTAAGAAGCCACCATTTTTCCCAGAACCCTTGTGCATTGATGCACTGACACTTGGCCTGGTTTTAGGAGGTTTCTGACTAACTCGGATAACTCCCTGGCTTTCTCCTCCGGGAGAAATACCTTCTTCTGAACTGTGTCCAGAATCATCCCCAGGAATAGAAGACGTGTCGTCGGGATCAGCTGCGATTTTGGAATATTGTGAATCCAACCATGCTGCTGCAACACTACTTGAGATAGTGCCACCCCGACCACCAACTGTTCCCTGGATCTTGCCCTTATCAGGAGATCGTCCAAGTAAGGGATAATTAAAACTCCCTTTCTTCGAAGGAGTATCATCATTTCGGCCATTACTTTGGTAAAGACCCGGGGTGCCGTGGACAATCCAAACGGCAGCGTTTGAAACTGATAGTGGCAGTTCTGTACCACAAACCTGAGATACCCTTGGTGAGAAGGGTAAATTGGGACATGGAGGTAAGCATCCTTGATGTCCAGAGACACCATTGTAAGTGTTCAATGACTTTAGATTTAAAATGGGTCTCACCGAGCCGTCCGGCTTCGGTACCACAAAATAGCGTGGAATAATACCCCTTTCCTTGTTGCAGGAGGGGTACCTTGATTATCACCTGCTGGGAATACAGCTTGTGAATAGCTTCTAATACCGCCTCCCTGTCGGAGGGAGTCGTCGGTAAGGCAGACTTTAGGAAACGGCGAGGGGGAGACGTCTCGAATTCCAATTTGTACCCCTGAGATACTACCTGAAGGATCCAGGAGTCCACCTGTGAGCGAGCCCACTGTGCGCTAAAATTTTTGAGACGGGCCCCCACCGTACCGGAGTCCGCTTGTAGAGCCCCAGCGTCATGCTGAGGACTTGGCGGAAGCGGGGGAGGACTTCTGTTCCTGGGAACTGGCTGTTTGTTGCAGCCTTTTTCCTCTCCCTCTGCCACGGGGCAGAAATGAGGAGCCTTTTGTCCGCTTGCCCTTATGGGGCCAAAATGGACTGCGCCTGATAATATGGCGTCTTCCTATGCTGAGAGGCTACCTGGGGTAAAAACGTGGATTTCCCAGCAGTTGCTGTGGACACTAGGTCTGATAGACCTACCCCAAATAACTCCTCCCCTTTATAAGGCAATACTTCCATATGCCTTTTAGAATCGGCATCACCTGACCACTGCCGCGTCCATAAACCTCTTCTGGCGGATATGGACAGCGCACTTACTCTTGATGCCAGTCGGCAAATATCCCTCTGTGCATCACACATGTATATAAATGCATCTTTTAAATGTTCTACAGTCAGTAATGTACTGTCCCTATCAAGGGTATCGATATTTTCAGTCAGGGAGTCAGACCAAGCCACCCCAGCACTGCACATCCAGGCTGAGGCGATCGCTGGTCGCAGTATAACACCAGTATGTGTGTATATACATTTTAGGATAGTCTCCTGCTTTCTGTCAGCAGGATCCTTAAGGGCGGCCGTATCTGGGTACGGTAGCGCCACTTGTTTGGATAAGCGTGTGAGCGCTTTTTCCACCTTAGGGGGTGTTTCGCAACGTGCCCTATCCACTGGCGGGAAAGGGTACGTTGCCAATAAACTTTTAGGAATTATCAGTTTTTTATCGGGAGAAACCCACGCTTCATCACACACTTCATTTAATTCCTCAGATGCAGGAAAAAACTACAGGTAGTTTTTTCTCACCAAACATAGTACCCTTTTTACCGGTACCTGTTGTACTATCAGAAATATGTAAAACATTTTTCATTGCCTCAATCATGTAACGTGTGGCCCTACTGGAAGTTACATTCGTCTCCTCGTCGTCGACACTGGAGTCAGTATCCGTGTCGACTTCTGTATCTGCCATCTGAGGTAGCGGGCGTTTTAGAGCCCCTGATGGCCTTTGAGACGCCTGGACAGGCACAAGCTGAGTAGCCGGCTGTCCCATGTCATCAAACTTCTTATGTAAAGAGTTAACACTTTCACGTAATTCCTTCCATAAGCCCATCCACTCAGGTGTCGACCCCCTAGGGGGTGACATCTCCACTACAGGCAATTGCTCCGCCTCCACATCATTTTCCTCTTCATACATGTCGACACAGCCATACCGACACACAGCACACACACAGGGAATGCTCTGATAGAGGACAGGACCCCACTAGCCCTTTGGGGAGACAGAGGGAGAGTATGCCAGCACACACCAGAGCGCTATCTATATGTAGGGATAACACTATATAGAGTGTTTTTCTCCTTATAGCTGCTGTATATAGTTATACTGCGCCTAATTAGTGCCCCCCCCTCTCTTTTTAACCCTTTTCTGTAGTGCAGGACTGCAGGGGAGAGTCAGGGAGACGTCCTTCCAGCGGGGCTGTGAGGGAAAATGGCGCCCGTGTGCTGAGGAGATAGGCTCCGCCCCCTTCTCGGCTGACTTTTCTCCCGCTTTTATCTGTTATCTGGCAGGGGTTAATATACATCCATATAGCCCTGGAGCTATATGTGATGTAGTTTTTGCCAGCCAAGGTGTTTTTATTGCTTCTCAGGGCGCCCCCCCCCAGCGCCCTGCACCCTCAGTGACCGGAGTGTGAAGTGTGTATGAGTAGCAATGGCGCACAGCTGCAGTGCTGTGCGCTACCTTGGTGAAGACTGATGTCTTCTGCCGCCGATTTTCCGGACCTCTTCTTGCTTCTGGCTCTGTAAGGGGGCCGGCGGCGCGGCTCTGGGACCGGACTCCGAGGCTGGGCCTGTGTTCGGTCCCTCTGGAGCGAATGGTGTCCAGTAGCCTAAGAAGCCCAAGCTGGCTGCAAGCAGGCAGGTTCGCTTCTTCTCCCCTTAGTCCCTCGATGCAGTGAGCCTGTTGCCAGCAGGTCTCACTGAAAATAAAAAACCTAAAACTAAACTTTTCCTAAGAAGCTCAGGAGAGCCTCCTAGATTGCACCCTGCTCGGTCGGGCACAAAAATCTAACTGAGGCTTGGAGGAGGGTCATAGGGGGAGGAGCCAGTGCACACCAGGTAGTCCTAAAGCTTTACTTTTGTGCCCAGTCTCCTGCGGAGCCGCTATTCCCCATGGTCCTTACGGAGTTCCCAGCATCCACTAGGACGTCAGAGAAAAATCTACTACTAAATAGTCGATGTAGCAAAACAGAAACATAACCAGCATTGGTTGCTATGGGCAACACCTTCACCTGTCATGTATAGAAAGTTTGAGCAGTTTCTGGAGGTTTAAGTGTCTTTCAACATGCAACACTAGCTATTGCTAACAGTTTCAATAAAGCTAAATTTATAATTCAATGTAACTCCCACTACTTCTGTATAGTACATACCCTGCCTTTCCCATTACCTGCTCAGACATATCTCGGGCGAGGAATTTGAGGTGTGTAACAGCGGGAAATTTGTCCTTGCGGGCAGGGTCTGTGGTGCAGCGCATGAAGAGTGAAGGTAAGATCTCCGTGTCAATTTTGCATTTTTCATTCACAACAGACACACAAACTTTATAGAACTGCACAGGGGACGTGCTGCTACCGTCACAGGTGGCCACCACAATGTTCCCACCGCCTGTAAAAGCAATGTCAGCCAACGCCACCCGGCAACGTAGCCGACAGACTCTCCGTAGCTGTCAGCACTTGCCCATTGGGCTTCAACAAGGACACAGTCACCAGTCCGCTGACAGTTACAGCAATCCAACCTTCCATAGGCTTTCCCCCAAATAAGGTGAGGGAAGGAGAGAACTTTACACGAGAGAACTTTTCCCCAAAACTGGAAACACCAGACTGCAGGACAATAGAAATAACAAAAGTATGTTTGACAGCAGATGACAGAATAATGACCAGACAAGAAAATAAAACCGAGAAGAAGGGTTATAAAGATGATTTAATCCCAGTGAAGAAAAAGCCATAATAAGCAAGTTTGCTGCTCACCTTCTCCACGTGGAGTGCTAGTTTCACACCATTGTGAAGCCATGAGAGAGCAACAATGGGATCACCATCCACTTCACTGCCCACTAGGCTTTGCCAGCTATTTGCTAGATGGTCAGTCATGCCCCAACATTTGATGCAGCCATCTGCATCAGCTGAGAGCAGACGGGAGCCTAGGACACGGAATTAAAAAACAAAACATATTACAGTACTTTGATATTTAAACACATGATTATGAATATTTAAATGTTTACGCATAACTTGGTTTATTTAGGGGTATATTCAATTGAAGTCTGATCCATTCTGACATTCATTTGTCGGAATGGATCTGACCTGGGCTATTCAAAGCAATCTCAATACGACTTTAAAAAAAAAAAGTCGAATTGAGATGCGGGCAGAGGGGGAGAGCAGCGCCGGAGGAGACGGCGGGGGCACAGGGGGAGAGCAGCGCCGGAGGAGACGGCGGGGGTACAGGGGGAGAGCAGTGCCGGAGGAGACGGGGGAGCTGCGGGCACAGGGTGAGAGCAGAGACGGGTGAGAGCCGGGAGCGCAGCGCTACAGCAGCTGGCAGCGTAGCTGGAGGATATCACAGCCGCCGCTTACTGCAGCGTCCACCCGGCTCCAGCAAGCGGGACCTCGAATTTGGCCCCGTTTCCCTCAAAAGTACGTGATTCGGCAGCTATACCTCCGATTCACGTACTATTCTACAAGTCAAATTCCCTGACTTGTTGAATAAAAATGCTGGGGATTGAATAGGTCGAATCACGATTCGACCTTAAAAAAGTCGAAAACTGCCATCTTTTCGACAGACGGCAGCTTTTGACATTAATTGAATATACCTATGGCTACTACACAATCTTTGTAACCCTACAAACTACACAGATCCAGGACCAGATCCATAGGGAAAGGTGCAATCAGTGTGATCACCCCCTCCCGTAACACGTCTTACTACAGCACCCAGCTTGCTACACTTACCAGACTGGTCCCACTCCAAGCTAGTGATGACTTCTTGGTGACCAGAATTGATGGAATAGACATCCCAAGGATGTTCAGTGTCCAGGATGTGAATCATGTGGGTAAGATCTTAAAAACAAACATAGCGGAAATGTTACATATCAATTTAAAAACACACACACGCATTGCACACAATGCAGCATATCTAAAACGTAGGCTTTGTTCACAGAAAAGCTACCAAAATTCGAACACCTAATCTCAGTTCCTGAAGTTTTATTTTGACAAAGCTACCCTTACAAAGAGGGCCACAACATTTAACATGGCTGATTTCCCATGCAGATCTATTATTACTGCGGAATGTTCACTTGGCACACAGTAACATACAATTACAGACTACTCCCCACAAAATGTATATGGTTAAGGTGCACTTCAAAGCAAAGAAGACAGTATGAATTAAAGGAGACGGTATAACTTAATTCATGGTAATAAACCAGCTGCATATCTGATCAGCAATATCTAACACTATTGTTACATTCCAGTGTCGAGATTGTGACTGTAGCATATACAGATGATCCATGGCCATGAGAGGGTCTGGTCTTTTGCTCATGTTATACAATGAATAAGGGCTATCTTAAAGCTGCCCTATCATGCTAGAAAATGGGTATACAGTGGCTAAAAAAAAGTAAATCTCCTTTGTAATTTTTAGTCACTTAGAACATGAAATCAAAATGGATTGTAAAATATTTAGAAATGAACAACAAATATTGTACTATAAAATGAAAAAAGTCAATGGAATTTTCTTACTACAAATGAAAAACACACACACACACACTATGATTACATACTGTATGTATCCACTTTGTCTGCTAATATACACCTAAACAGACACCCAGGTGCAAAAAGTCACACAATTAGCAGAAGTCAACATGTGAATAACGAGATGTATGGTAAGTACTTACCGTTGTTAAATCTCTTTCTGCGAGGTACACTGGGCTCCACAAGGATTAACATCGGGGTGTAGAGTAGAATCTTGATCCGAGGCACCAACCGGCTCAAAGCTTTGACTGTTCCCAAGATGCACAGCGCCGCCTCCTCTATAACCCCGCCTCCATGCACATGAGCTCAGTTTCGTTAACCAGCCCAATGCAGTAAGCAGGTACCAGACGACAATCGCTCGTACCCAATTACACCACACACTCACCATAGAAGAGGGTATCAGTGGCTATGCCATACCAACCCAAAGAAGCTAAGTGCGTCAGGGTGGGCGCCCAGTGTACCTCGCAGAAAGAGATTTAACAACGGTAAGTTCTTACCATAAATCTCGTTTTCTGCTGCGGGGTACACTGGGCACCACAAGGATTAACATCGGGGATGTCCTAAAGCAGTTCCTTATGGGAGGGGACGCACTGTAGCGGGCACAAGAACCCGGCGTCCAAAGGAAGCATCCTGGGAGGCGGAAGTATCGAAGGCATAGAACCTAATGAACGTGTTCCCTGAGGACCACGTAGCCGCCTTGCACAATTGTTCAAGGGTCGCACCATGGTGGGCTGCCCGAGAAGGTCCAACCGACCAAGTAGACTGGGCTTTGATGGTAGCAGCAATCGGACGACCAGCTTGTACATAAGCATGTGCAATCACCATTCTAAGCCATCTGGCCAAAGTCTGCTTGGAAGCAGGCCAGCCACGTTTGTAAAAACCAAAAACAGTACAAAAAAAAAGAGAATCAGATTTCCAAATGGAGGAAGTTCTCTTCACATAGATATGGAGAGCCTGTACCACATCCAAAGACCGCTCTTTGATAAACATCTGAGGAGAATTGAAAGCCAGAACCACATTCTCCTGGTTAAGGTGGAAGGAAGACACCACCTTGGGTAGATAACCTGGCCGCGTTCTAAGAACCGCCCGGTCATGGTGAAAAATCAAATAGGGAGACTTACAGGATAAGGCACCCAAGTTCGAGAGCCTTCTAGCTGAAGCAATAGCCAGAAAGAATAGCACCTTAAAAAGGGAAAGCCACTTAAGGTCAGCAGAGGCAAGAGGCTCAAAAAGGAGACTCTTGTAAGGCATCCAAAACCACCAACAGGTCCCAAGGGGCCACAGGTGGCACATAAGGAGGTTGAATCCGCAACACACCCTGAGTGAATGTATGTACATCAGGTAGGGTAGCAATTTTTCTCTGAAACCAAACCGACAAGGCAGAGATGTGAACCTTGAGGGAGGCCAGACGCAGGCCTAAGTCCAGGCCGTGCTGTAGAAAGGCCAATAGTTTGGCTGTACTAAACTTGAAAACGTCATGATTGTGAGACACACAGTAAAGTAAGCATTCCAGACCCTATGGTAGATCCGAGCAGAAGCCGGTTTACAGACCGCCTCAGAAAAACTCTTGGCCCTCAGGACGGAAGCTTCAAGAGCCATGCCTTCAAAGCCAGACGGGCCAAAACCTGGCAAACACAAGGGCCCTGAAAGAGGAGGTCTGGTCGTTGTGGAAGTAGAAGGGAACGATCCCACGAGAGACCCAGTAGATCGGAGAACCAGTGCCGTCTGGGTCACGCTGGAGCGGCCAGAAGCAGGTTTCCTCCTTCTTGCTTGAACTTCCATATTACTCTGGGCAGGAGTGACACCGGAGGGAACACATATGGTAGCTGAAAGTTCCACGGAATTGCCAGAGCGTCCAGGAACGCAGCTTGAGGATCCCTTGTCCTTGCTCCGAAGACCGGAACCTTGTGATTGTGTTGAGAAGCCATCAGATCCACATCTGGAAGACACCACGTGTCCACGAGAAGTTGAAACACCTCCGGATGGAGGCTCCACTCTCCGGCGTGTACGTCCTGACGACTGAGATAGTCCGCTTCCCAGTTCAGAACGCCTGGAATGAACACTGCGGATATGGCCGGCAGATGGCGCTCTGCCTACTGAAGAATCCGTGATACTTCCCTCATTGCTATGCGGCTTTGAGTGCCGCCTTGATGATTGATGTATGCCACCATGGTGGCGTTGTCCAATTGTACTTGAACTGTATCAGATGCTGGGCCATCATTGTCACTGCATTGAACACTGCCCGCAGTTCCAGAATATTTATCGTGAGTAGACTCCTCCTTGCTCCACCGACCCTGAAGAGTGTTGTTCCAACACCGCGCCCCAACCTCTCAGACTGGCATCCGTTGGCAGAAGGACCCAGTTTGATATCCAGAAGAGACAGCCCCTGCTCAATCGTTGGTCCAGAAGCCACCAGCTCATTGACAGGCGACCCTCCGGAGACAAAGAGATCATGTGAGATCTGATCCGGTGGAGCAGGCCGTCCCACTTGGTCAGAATTAACTTCTGCAGAGGGCGAGAATGGAATTGAGCATACTCCACCATGTCGAAAGCCAACACCATGAGACCTAGTACTTGCATTGCCGAATGTATTGACACTTGCGGACGAGATAGGAAGCATCGAATCCTGTCCTGAAGCTTCAGGACTTTATCCTGGAGACAAGAACAACCATTGGTTGCGAGTGTGCAATAACGCTCCCAGATAGAACATGCTCCGAGCAGGAACCAGGGAGGACTTCTTCCAATTGATCAGCCACCCGTGGGCTTTCATGCACTGGACAGTCAGATCGAGATGACACAGAAGTTCTGGGGAATTTGCCAGGATCAACAAATTGTCCAAGTACGGTAGGATCCTGACCCCTTGACGGCGGAGTGTAGCCGCCATGACTGCCATAACTTTGGTGAAAACTCGGGGAGCCGTTGTCAAACCAAAGGGCAACGCCCGAAATTGGTAATGAAGGTTGCCCACCGGAAACCTCAGGTACTGCCGATGAGATACAGCAATAAGAATATGTAGGTAGCCATCCTGTATGTCCAGGGAGACCATATAGTCCCCAGGCTTCAAGGCCATACGAAACTTGGAGACCCGCACATGCTTGTTCAAGGACTTCAGATTGAGAATGGGCCGTGAGGACTCGTTCGGTTTCGGGACTAGGAACAGCGGTGAATAGTACCCCCTGTCTCTCTGAGCCAGAGGCACCTGTACTACCACTCTTGTGGTCAGGAGGGAATGTACCACAGAGTGCAAAGTGTTTGCTTATGCCGGATCCAGAGACACATCTGTCAGGCAAAATCGATGAGGGGGGCTCGAGCAACGACTTCCCTCGCCCAGGTATCTGAAGTGCTTTTCAACCATTCCTGGGCAAAACCTAGAAGTCGGCTCCCTACCCTGGGATCCCCCAGATGGAGGCCCCCCCGTCATGCGGCAGGCTTGTCTGTTTTGGAAGCTGGCCGACGGGTGACCCAGGCACGCTTCGGTCAGGGTTTGACAGCTCTGGAAGCAGGAGCTTGCTTTGGGTACGCCTGACATTTTGCTTTTCATGGAGGACGAAAGGGCAGAGGGAAAGTACTTTTAGCCTTCTGAGCGGAAGGAGCCGTACTAGGTAGGCAAGCTGTTTTAGCAGTAGCCAGATCAGCCACAATCTTATTGATGTCTTCTCCAAAGAGAATGTCGCCCTTGAAAGGGAGCACCTCCAGGGTTTTCTTGGAATCCATATCCACCGACCAGGATCTCAACAAAAGAATACGTCTGGCCAAGACGGACGTAGTAGCAGCCTTGGCCGCAAGCACCCCGGCATCGGAGGCCGCCTCCTTAAAGTACAGAGAAGCCGTGGTAATATATGAGACACATTGTCAAGCATGCTCAGATGCGTTGGAAGGCAGTTCCGCCTCAAGCTCCTGTGCCCACGCCTAAACAGCTTCAGCAGCCCAAGTTGCTGCAATGGTTGGCCTATGCACAGCCCCCGTTAGTGTATAAATCGCTTTTAAACCCTCCACACGTCTATCCGTCGGTTCCTTCAGAGAGGTGACGGTAGTTACTGGTAGAGCAGAGGAAACAACCATACGCGCCACATGAGAATCAACGGGCGGAGGAGTTTCCCAATTCTTACATATCTCCGCAGAGAGAGGATAGCGAGCCAACAGTCTCTTATTCGGTGTGAATTTTGTCCCTGGATTTTCTCAAGATTCTTGCAGCAAGTCAACCAGGTGTTCAGAGTGAGGTAAAATAAGATTTTACTCACCGGTAAATCTATTTCTCGTAGTCCGTAGTGGATGCTGGGAACTCCGGTAAGGACCATGGGGAATAGCGGCTCCGCAGGAGACTGGGCACAACTAAAGAAAGCTTTAGGTCTACCTGGTGTGCACTGGCTCCTCCCACTATGACCCTCCTCCAGACCTCAGTTAGGATACTGTGCCCGGAAGAGCTGACACAATAGGGAAGGATTTTGAATCCCGGGTAAGACTCATACCAGCCACACCAATCACACCGTATAACTCGTGATACTATACCCAGTTAACAGTATGAAATATAACATAGCCTCTCAACAGATGGCTCATAACAATAACCCTTTAGTTAGGCAATAACTATATACAAGTATTGCAGACAATCCGCACTTGGAATGGGCGCCCAGCATCCACTGCAGACTACGAGAAATAGATTTACCGGTGAGTAAAATCTTATTTTCTCCGACGTCCTAGTGGATGCTGGGAACTCCGTAAGGACCATGGGGATTATACCAAAGCTCCCAAACGGGCGGGAGAGTGCGGATGACTCTGCAGCACCGAATGAGAGAACTCCAGGTCCTCCTCAGCCAGGGTATCAAATTTGTAGAATTTTGCAAACGTGTTTGACCCTGACCAAGTAGCCGCTCGGCAAAGTTGTAAAGCCGAGACCCCTCGGGCAGCCGCCCAAGTAGAGCCCACCTTCCTCGTGGAATGGGCTTTTACAGATTTAGGATGCGGCAGTCCAGCCGCAGAATGCGCAAGCTGAATTGTGCTACAAATCCAGCGAGCAATAGTCTGCTTAGAAGCAGGAGCACCCAGCTTGTTGGGTGCATACAGGATAAATAGCGAGTCAGTTTTCCTGACTCCAGCCGTCCTGGAAACATACATTTTCAAGGCCCTGACTACGTCAAGTAACTTGGAATTCTCCAAGTCCCTAGTAGCCGCAGGCACCACAATAGGTTGGTTCAAGTGAAAAGCTGATACCACCTTAGGGTGAAACTGGGGACGAGTCCTCAATTCTGCCCTATCCATATGGAAAATCAGATAAGGGCTTTTACAATGCCGCCAATTCTGACACACGCCTGGCCGAAGCCAAGGCCAATAGCATGACCACCTTCCACGTGAGATATTTTAAATCCACGGTTTTAAGTGGTTCAAACCAATGTGATTTTAGAAAATCCAACACCACGTTGAGATCCCAAGGTGCCACTGGAGGCACAAAAGGGGGCTGAATATGCAGCACTCCCTTTACAAATGTCTGAACTTCAGGCAGTGAAGCCAGTTCTTTCTGGAAGAAAATGTACAGAGCCGAAATCTGGACCTTAATGGAACCCAATAGTCACTCCTGACTGTAGGATGTGCAGACATCGACCTAGCTGAAATTCCTCTGTTGGGGCCTTCCTGGCCTCACCACGCAACATATTTTCGCCAAATGCGGTGATAATGGTTTGCGGTTACTTCTTTCCTAGCTTTAATCAGCGTAGGAATGACTTCCTCCGGAATGCCCTTTTCCTTCAGGATCCGGCGTTCAATCGCCATGCCGTCAAACGCAGCCGCGGTAAGTCTTGGAACAGACAGGGGCCCTGCTGCAGCAGGTCCTGTCTGAGCGGTAGAGGCCATGGGTCCTCTGAGATCATTTCTTGAAGTTCCGGGTACCAAGTTCTTCTTGGCCAATCCGGAACAATGAGTATAGTTCTTACTCCTCTTTTCCTTATTATCCTCAGTACCTTGGGTATGAGAGGAAGAGGAGGGAACACAAACCGACTGATACACCCACGGTGTCACTAGAGCGTCCACAGCTATTGCCTGAGGGTCTCTCGACCTGGCGCAATATCTTTCTAGCTTTTTGTTTAGGCGGGACGCCATCATGTCCACCTGTGGCCTTTCCCAACGGTTTACAATCCGTTGGAAGACTTCTGGATGAAGTCCCCACTCTCCCGGGTGTAGGTCGTGTCTGCTGAGGAAGTCTGCTTCCCAGTTGTCCACTCCCGGAATGAACACTGCTGACAGTGCTAACACGTGATTTTCCGCCCATCGGAGAATCCTTGTGGCTTCTGCCATCGCCATCCTGCTTCTTGTGCCGCCCTGTCGGTTTACATGGGCGACTGTCGTGATGTTGTCTGATTGGAACAGTACCGGCTAGTTTTGAAGCAGGGGTCTTGCCTGACTTAGGGCATTGTAAATGGCCCTCAGTTCCAGAATATTTATGTGTAGGGAAGTCTCCTGACTTGACCAAAGTCCTTGGAAGTTTCTTCCCTGTGTGACTGCCCCCCAGCCTCGAAGGCTGGCATCCGTGGTCACCAGGACCCAGTCCTGTATGCCGGCAACGTCTGGAATTGGTAATGACAATCCTGTACCACAAATCTGAGGTACTCCTGGTGAGGATGGTAAATGGGGACATGCAGGTAAGCATCCTTGATATCTAGAGATACCATGTAATCCCCCTCGTCCAGGCTTGCAATAACCGCCCTGAGCGATTCCATCTTGAACTTGAATTTTTTTATATAGGTGTTCAAGGATTTCAAATTTAAAATGGGTCTCACCGAACCGTCCGGTTTCGGTACCACAAACATTGTGGAATAGTAACCCCTTCCTTGTTGAAGGAGGGGCACCTTGACTATCACCTGCTGGAGGAAACGGGAGAGGACTTTTGTTCCTGGGAACTGGCTGTATGCTGCAGCTTTTTCCCCCTACCTCTGCCTCTGGGCAAAAAGGACGCTCATTTTCCCCGCTTGCTCTTCTGGGGCCGAAAGGACTGCACCTGATAATACGGTGCTTTCTTTGGCTGTGAAGGAATATGGGGTAAAAATGCTGACTTCCCAGCTGTTGCTGTGGAAACTAGGTCCGAGAGACCGTCCCCAAATAACTCATCACCCTTGTAAGGCAAAACTTCCATGTGCCTTTTAGAATCTGCATCCCCTGTCCACTGCCGAGTCCATAACCCTCTCCTGGCAGAAATGGACATTGCACTTATTTTAGATGCCAGCCGGCAAATATCCCTCTGTGCATCTCTCATGTATAAGACTGCGTCTTTTATATGCTCTACGGTTAGCAATATGGTGTCCCTGTCAAGGGTGTCAATATTTTCCGATAGGGAATCGGACCACGCAGCTGCAGCACTGCACATCCATGCTGAAGCAATAGCTGGTCTCAGTATAATACCTGAGTGTGTATACACAGACTTCAGGATAGCCTCCTGCTTTCTATCAGCAGGCTCCTTTAGGGCGGCCGTATCCGGAGACGGTAGTGCCACCTTCTTTGACAAGCGTGTGAGCGCTTTATCCACCCTAGGGGGTGTTTCCCAACGTGACCTATCCTCTGGCGGGAAAGGGTACGCCATTAGTAATCTTCTAGAAATTACCAGTTTCTTATCAGGGAAAGCCCACGCTTCTTCACACACTTCATTTAATTCATCAGAAGGGGGAAAAACCACTGGTAGCTTTTTCTCCCCAAACATAATACCCTTTTTAGTGGTACCTGGGGTAAGATCAGAAATGTGCAACACATTTTCATTGCCTCAATCATGTAACGAGTGGCCCTATTGGACATTACATTAGTCTCATCGTCGTCGACACTGGTATCAGTATCCGTGTCGACATCTGTGTCTGCCATCTGAGGTAGCAGGCGTTTTAGAGCCCCTGATGGCCTTTGAGACGCCTGGGCAGGCACGAGCTGAGATGCCGGCTGTCCCGCATTTGGCATGTCGTCCAATTTTTTATGTAAGGAGTTGACACTTTCACGTAATTCCTTCCACAAATCCATCCACTCAGGTGTCTGCCCCGCAGGGGGTGACATCACATTTATCGGCATCTGCTCCGCCTCCACATAAGCATCCTCGTCAAACATGTCGACAGCCGTACCGACACACCGCACACACACAGGGAATGCTCTGACTGAGGACATGACCCCACAAAGCCCTTTGGGGAGACAGAGAGAGAGTATGCCACCACACACCAGAGCGCTATATAATACAGGGACTAACTGAATTATATCCCCTTATAGCTGCTATATAGTTATACTGCGCCTAAATTTAGTGCCCCCCCCCCCTCTCTTTTTACCCTTATGTAGTTGTAACTGCAGGGGAGAGCCTGGGAGCGATCCTTCCAGCGGAGCTGTGAGGGAGAAATGGCGCCAGTGTGCTGAGGGAGATAGCCCCGCCCCTTTTTCGACGGACTTCTCCTGCTTTTTCTGTAACCCTGGCAGGGGTATTTTTACACCTATATAGCCTCTGGGACTATATATGGTGTAGATTTGCCAGTCAAGGTGTCTAATATTGCCCTCAGGGCGCCCCCCCCCAGCGCCCTGCACCCATCAGTGACCGGAGTGTGAGGTGTGCACGAGGAGCAATGGCGCACAGCTGCAGTGCTGTGCGCTACCTTGAAGAAGACAGAAGTCTTCTGCCGCCAATTTTCCGGCTCTTCTTGCTTCTGGCTCTGTAAGGGGGACGGCGGCGTGGCCCCGGGACCGAACGATCGAGGTTGGGTCCTGTGTTCGATCCCTCTGGAGCTAATGGTGTCCAGTAGCCTAAGAAGCCCAAGCTATCTCCAGTCAGGAAGGTTTGCTTCTTCTCCCCTTAGTCCCTCGCTGCAGTGAGTCTGTTGCCAGCAGATCTCACTGTAAAATAAAAACCCTAAAATATACTTTCTTTCTAGGAGCTCAGGAGAGCCCCTAGTGTGCATCCAGCTCAGCCGGGCACAAGATTCTAACTGAGGTCTGGAGGAGGGTCATAGTGGGAGGAGCCAGTGCACACCAGGTAGACCTATAGCTTTCTTTAGTTGTGCCCAGTCTCCTGCGGAGCCGCTATTACCCATGGTCCTTACGGAGTTCCCAGCATCCACTAGGACGTCAGAGAAAACTTGTTAAACCACCTTCTTACGTTTAAACCTATCCAGTTTCTTAGAGATCATCAGACACCTGAAGATTGAGCCTAATTGCTTCAATCAAATCCGGGACATCCAACAGGGACTTCCCTTCTCCATCAGAAATATCTGTGTCAGTGTCTGTGGGATCAGTATATGCACCATCCTCCTTAGGGGACGTGTCTGGGATAGCAGTGGATTGGGAGGAGGTAATGGCCCGTTTAGAAGACGACTTCGTCTTAAGCGGGCGACAGTGACACTTAGATTTAGTTAGTGACCGGTTCAAATGCTGTAACTGAGTGGAGATTTGATCTGCCCATGGCGGATTAATAGCAGGGACCATAAACTGCTGCATTGGCAGAGCTGGTCCCACAGGGGGCGCCAATTTAGTTACAAGCATGTTTAACAGCGTGGAAAACGTAGCCCAAGGTGGGTCCTGTGATGCCTCAGGTGCTACAGACCCACTGGGGGGTAAGAAACCCACTGAACCTGAACTCTCAGCTGCCATATTCTCCTCCATCACGTAATGTGGGAGAAGCCCCAGCGTCGTTGCCACGTGTAGCAGACATAAGAATGTGCACAATATCGGGCAACCTGGTACAAGGTGTAGCAGCAATATACCCAGCAAGAACACTCGGTGAAGTGTGACTATGACAGCACAAATCGGGAGTTCAAGAGATATAAATCTATATGGTGACTATAAATCACAAGTAAAAATACACAGCAAGTATATCTTGTGATACAATCCTATATTATACAGAAAGAAACCTGATACACTTAGCCCCCTCAGGTATATCAATATAGGAGTAGCCCACTGAGTGAAATACCCTGTAATAAAGCAACCAAGCAGCAGCTACACACACACACACACACACACACACACACATATATGCACTCACAAGCGTACCATGCAGAAAATACGATTTTAAACCTACCGGCAAATCTTTTTCTCCTAGTCCGTAGAGGATGCTGGGGACTCCGTAAGGACCATGGTGTATAGACGGGCTCCGCAGGAGACATGGGCACTCTAAAGACTTTAGATGGGTGTGCACTGGCTCCTCCCTCTATGCCCTTCTCCTCCAGACCTCAGTTAAAGAACTGTGCCCATTGGAGACGGACAGTACGGGGAAAGGATTTTTGTTAATCTAATGGCAAGATACATACCAGCCCACACCATCCACACCGTACAACATGGAATATACGCAACCAGTCAACAGTATGAAACAAAACAGCATCAGCCAGAGAATGATCAAAACTGTAATATGACCCTTATGCAATCAACTATATACAAGCCTTGCAGAATTTAGTCCGCACTGGGACGGGCGCCCAGCATCCTCTGCTGACCAGGAGAAAAATATTTACCGGTAGGTTTAAAATCTTATTTTCTTTTACGTCCTAGAGGATGCTGGGGACTCCGTAAGGACCATGGGGATTATACCAAAGCTCCAGACCGGGCGGGAGAGTGCGGATGACTCTACAGCACCAATTGAGCAAACATGAGGTCCTCATCAGCCAAGGTATCAAACTTATAGAATTTAGCAAAAGTGTTTGAACCCGGCCAAGTAGCCGCTCGGCAAAGTTGTAATGCCGAGACACCTCGGGCAGCCGCCCAAGAAGGACCCACCTTCCTAGTGGAATGGGCCTTTACCGAATTTGGTAACGGTAATCCAGCTGTAGAATGAGCCTGCTGAATCGTGTTACAGATCCAGCGGGCAATAGTCTGCTTAGAAGTAGGAGCGCCAACCTTGTTGGCTGCATACAGGACAAACAGTGCCTCTGTTTTCCTAACCCGAGCCGTCCTGGCTACGTAAACTTTCAAGGCCCTGACTACATGAAGAGACTTGGAATCCTCCAAGTCACCCGTAGCCACAGGCACCACAATAGGTTGGTTCATATGAAACCACCTTGGGCAGAAATTGAGGACGAGTCCTCAACTCTGCTCTATCCACATGGAAAATCAGATAGGGGCTTTTGTGAGACAAAGCCGCCAATTCGGACACCCGCCTCGCCGATGCCAAGGCCAACATGACCATTTTCCAAGTGAGAAATTTTAACGCAACTGTTTGAAGAGTTTCAAACCAGTGTGACTTAAGGAACTGTAACACCACGTTAAGGTCCCATGGCACCACTGGGGGCACAAAAGGAGGCTGGATGTGCAGCACTCCCGTTACAAAAGTCTGGACTTCTGGGAGAGAAGCCAATTCCTTTTGAAAGAATATTGACAGGGCCTAAATCTGCACCTTAATGGAGCCTAACTTTAGGCCCATATCCACTCCTGTCTGCAGAAAGTGGAGAAAATGGCCCAGGTGGAAATCTTCTGTAGGAGCATTCCAGGCTTCACACCAAGATACATATTTCCTCCAGATATGGTGATAATATTTCGCCGTCACCTCCTTCCTAGCTTTTATCAGAGTAGGGATGACTTCCCCCGGAATACCTTTCCTAGCTAGGATTTCAACCGCCATGCCGTCAAACGTAACCGCGGTAAGTCTTGGAACACGCAGGGCCCCTGCTGCAACAGGTCCTCCCTGGGAGGAAGAGGCCACCGATCTTCTGTGAGCATTTCCTGAAGATCTGAATACCAGGCCCTTCGAGGCCAATCCGCAACAATGGGGGTAATTCTGAGTTGATCGCTGCAGGATTTTTGTTAGCAGTTGGGCAAAACCATGTGCACTGCAGGGGAGACAGATATAACATGTGCAGAGAGAGTTCAATTTGGGTGTGGTGTGTTCAATCTGCAATCTAATTGCAGTGTAAAAATAAAGCAGCCAGTATTTACCCTGCACAGAAACAATATAACCCACCCAAATCTAACTCTCTTTGCAAATGTTATATATGCTCCCCCTGCAGTGCACATGGTTTTACCCAACTGCTAACAAAAATCCTGCTGCGATCAACTCAGAATTACCCCCAATGAGTATTGTCTGGACTCTTATTAGTCTTATGATTCTCAGTATTTTTGAGATGAGTGGAAGAGGAGGGAAGACAGAGACCGACGGAAACACCCACGATGCCACCAGAGCGTCTACCGTTACCGCCTGAGGGTCCCTTGACCTGGGACAATACCTCCGAAGTTTCTTGTTGAGGCGTGACGCCATCATGTCTATTTGAGGAAGCCCCCAACGACTTGTTATCTCTGCAAAAACTTCTTGATGAAGACCCCACTCTCCTGGATGGAGATAGTGTCTGCTGAGGAAGTCTGCTTCCCAGTTGTCCACTCCCGGAATGAAGACTGCTGACAGAGTGCTTACGTGATTTTCCGCCCAGCGAAGAATCCTGGTGGTTTCCGCCATTGCCACTCTGCTCCTTGTCCTGCCTTGGCGGTCTACATGAGCCACTGCTGTGACGTTGTCCGATTGAATCAGCACAGGTAGGTCGCGAAGAAGAGTCTCCGCTTGTCGTAGGCCGTTGTGTATGGCCCTTATTTCCAGCACGTTGATGTGTAGACAAGCCTCCTGGCTTGACAACAGTCCCTGAAAATGTCTTCCTTGTGTGACTGCTCCCCATCCTCGGAGGCTCACGTCTGTGGTTACCAGAACCCAGTTTTGAATGCCAAACCTGCGACCCTCTAGAAGGTGAGCACTCTGCAGCCACCACAGGAGAGACACCCTGGCCCTGGGGAACAGGCTTATTTTCGGATGTATTTGTAGATGGGACCCCGACCACTTGTCCAGAAGGTCCCACTGAAATGTCCTTGCATGGAACCTGCCGAAGGGGATGGCCTCGTAAGCCGCCACCATCTTTCCCAGTACTCGAGTGCATTGATGAAATTACACTCTTTTTGGCTTTAACAGGTCTCTGACCATGCTCTGGAGTTCCTGGTCTTTTTCCGTTGGGAGAAAAACCCTCTTCTTTTCAGTGTCCAGAATCATGCCTAAAAATGTAAGCAGAGTCGTTGGAATCAACTGCGACTTTGGCAGATTTAGGATCCAGCCGTGTTGCTGCAGCACTCTCAGGGAGAGTGACACGCTTTTCAGCAACTGATCTCTCGATCTCACTTTTATCAGGAGATCGTCCAAGTATGGGATAATTGCGACTCCTTGCCTGCGTCGGAGCACCATCATTTCCGCCATTACCTTGGTGAAAATCCTCGAGGCCGTGGACAGCCCAAACGGCAACGTCTGAAACTGGTAATGACAGTCCTGTACTGCGAATCTCAGGTATGCCTGATGAGGAGGATAAATGGGGACATGAAGGTATGAATCCTTTATGTCTAGTGATACCATAAAATCCCCCCCTTCCAGGCTGGAGATCACTGCCCGGAGAAATTCCATCGTGAATTTGAACCTTTTTAGATACAGGTTTAGGGATTTTAGATTCAAAATGGGTCTGACCGAGCCATCCGGTTTCGGGACCACAAATAGGGTTGAATAGTACCCTTTTCCCTGTTGTATTAGGGAAACCTTGATAATCACCTGCTGTCAACACAGCTTTTATATTGCAGCTAAAACTATTTCCCTCTCTGGGGGAGAAGCTGGCAAAGCAGACTTGAAAAATCATCGAGGAGGCACTTCTTCGAATTCCAGTTTATAGCCTTGAGATTGAAATTGTATCGCCCAAGGATCCAAATCTGACAGAACCCAGACCTGGCTGAAGAGTCGAAGACGTGCCCCCACCGGCACGGACTTCCGCAGTGGATTTTGTAGAAGCCGGGGTGGACTTCTGTTCCTTGGAACTAGCCGTAGCAGGCAATCTTTTCCCTCTACCCTTTCCTCTGAAAAGGAAGGAAGAGCCCTGACCTCTTCTGGACTTAAGCGACCGAAAGGACTGCATCTGATATTGAGGGGTTTTCTTTTGCTGTGGGGGAACATAAGGCAAAAAAATATTTACTCGCGGTAGCTGTGGCCCTCCCCAAATAAAACCTCACCCTTGTAAGGCAAAGTTTCCATATGTCTCTTTGAATCGGCATCACCCGTCCACTGGCTGGTCCACAGGGCTCGTCTAGCAGAAATTGCCATGGCATTGGCTCTTGAACCCAACGTCTCTCGCAGCGTCTCTCATATATAACGCTGCGTCTTTAATATGACCCAAGGTCAATAAAATGCTATCCTTATCTAGGGTGTCAATGTCAGATGACAAGTTATCTGCCCATGCTGCTATTGTGCTACATACCCATGCCGACGCTACTGCCGGTCTGAGCAAGGCACCTGTATGTGTATAAATTAATTTTAAAGTAGTCTCCTGTCTGTGATCAGCAGGATCCTTGAGGTCTGCCGTGTCTGGATACGGTAGCGCCACCTTTTTGGACAAGCATGTCAAAGCCTTGTCCACCCTGGGCGAGGATTCCCACCGTAACCTGTCCTGTGCGGGGAAAGGATATGCCTAAGAAATCGCTTGGGAATCTGCAGTTTCTTGTCCGGAGTTTCCCAAGCTTTTTCAAATAAAGCGTTCAGCTCATGAGATGGGGGAAAGGTTACCTCAGGTTTCTTCTCCTTAAACATGCATACCCTCGTGTCAGGCACCGAGGGGTCCTCTGATGTGCAAACATATTTTATTGCAATAATCATATAATGAATACTTTTAGCCACCCTTGGGTGTAACCTCGCATCATAGTAGTCGACAATGGAGTCAGAATCCGAGTCGGTATCAGAGTCTGCTACCTGGGACAGGGGACATTTATGAGAGCCCGAAGGGCCTTGTGACACAGTCAAAGCCATGGATTGACTCCCTGCTTTTTCTCTGGACTCTGCTTTGTCCAATCTTTTATGTAATACAGACACATCTGCATTTAAAACATTACACATATCCAACCACTCAGGTGTCGGCGTCGCCGACACCACAATCATCCGCTCTACCCCCTCCTTAGACGATCCTTCCGCTTCAGACATGTTGACACCCCCCCCACACACTGGGATATACAATTATGGGGAAAGCCCCCCAATAAGGCGAGAGAGAGAGAGAGAGAGAGAGAGAGAGAGAGAGAGAGAATGCCAGCACACACCCAGCGCCACTGGAATAAAATCCCAGACTGTACAGCGCTCTTTTATAGAATAAATAATACACTCACTGCGCCAATTAAATGTGCCCCCCACACCCCATCATCTTTTTTGCCCTCTGTACTTGCTCAGCAGGGGAGAGTCCGTGGAGCAGCTTCGGAGAAAAATGGCGCTGATTAGTGCTGGAGGATCAATCGGTCCCGCTCAAATTCTTTATACTGGCGGGGGGGTTTCAATATACTGCATCCACAGTATCTAATATCTTTGCCAGTGTCCCTTGAGGTTAATATTGCTGCCCAGGGAGCCCCCCCTGCGCTCTGCACCCGTACAGTGCCTTCTGTGTGTATGTGTGGGAGCAATGGCGCTGCGCAGTACCTCGGTGAAGATCTAAAGTCTTCTGCCGCCTGTGAAGTCTTCTTTCTTCTTATACTCAGCCGGCTTCTATCTTCCGGCTCTGTGAGGAGGACGGCGACGCAGCTCCGGGACAAACAGCGAGGACGACACCTGTGTTCCGACCCTCTGGAGCTAATGGTGTCCAGTGACCTAAGAAGCAGAGCCTTTCAGTTAAGTAGGTCTGCTTCTCTCCCCTCAGTCCCACGATGCAGGGAGCCTGTTGCCAGCAGTGCTACCTGAAAATAATAAACCTAACAAAAAGTATTTTCAGAGAAACTCAGTAAAGCTCCCCTGCAGTGCATCCAGTCTCCTCTGGGCACAGGATCTAACTGGGGTCTGGAGAAGGGGCATAGAGGGAGGAGCCAGTACACACCCACCTAAAGTCTTTAGAGTGCCCATGTCTCCTGCGGCGCCCGTCTATACCCCATGGTCCTTATGGAGTCCCCAGCAACCTCCAGGACGTAAGAGAAATTATGCACCATAAAACTGCACTGGACTAGCAATACAAAGTAATACTCAGTATGGCTATATGTGTTTACAATAGATTTAACAAAGCACAGTAGATACTGGTTGTATATCACAGGGTGTTTGTACCACACAAACCTGAATGTATGCACTCTTTCTTAACAATACTGTCCCAGTGACAGGTAGAATACGTAAGTGACCTGTATGAAGCACAGCACTGGCAATCAGGCAGTTCTACAGAGGAGGATTTGCCCCAGCAGTCTCAAGAACAGCTCAGCTCCGTCTGTGATGGCTGCTGGCCGGGAGTGAAGGAGAGAAATGCAGCTCCAGGGAGAAAACATTTGCAGAAATGGCGCCCTGGGGCCACAGGTCAGACCTGCTCCCCCAACTGGCACCCCCACCGGGCGCTGCGGGCAGTGAAAAACAGGGTTATATATTTTTTTTTTTTTTAAACCAGACCTGTGCCCTGTAGTTGTCCCTGGTGGCTAGTGGAGCGGCTGCCCAATAACAGTGTCCACGCCAGCACACGCGCGGCCTGCCTCCTGCGGCCACACTAGATCGCAGTAAAGTGCGGCCAAAGAGACCCCTTACCTCCCCCGTACCTGCGGCCCCACAATCCGGGAGGACAGCGGCGTGGACACTGTGCCTGCTGCAACCCTGTAGTCTGTCAGAAGAATCTTCAGTATTTTCTTTCAAGTAAAGCTATCAATAGGCTGACTAAGGCAGCCCTCCTGTTAAGTGCCTGCTTACTGCATGGCACCAACTTACAAACTGAGCTCACTGGCATGGAGGCGGGGTTATAGAGGAGGCGGCGCTGTGCATCTTGGGATCAGTCAAAGCTTTGAGCCTGTTGGTGCCTCGGATCAAGATCCTACTCTACACCCCGATGTTAATCCTTGTGGAGCCCAGTGTAACCCGCAGCAGAAATTTCATTTTTACTAAGCCAGCCACCCCTAATTTTGACTATGCCATTTCCCTTGAACTCCCTCCCCCAGAGCCCAGATAGTACAGATTTTGACTCTGTGCTTGAGATTTTCTCTATGTACTATTTTGACTTCAGTGCCAATTTTGACTTTACTTTGTACTAGATAGTCAAGATTGACTTGCCTGTACATTCTATCTAGCCTTACGATACGGACCCCACGGGAGTGCGCATCGGGATCGAATCTGTATCCCAAGCTGCCTAAGGGTGTGTACACACGGTGAGATAAAATTTAAAGAAATTGACTATACAGTCAAAATTGCAAAAGAGGACTTGCACCATTACACCTGAAAGTTTTGGCTAACGCCGATGCACGGCGCATACAGGCATTCTGTCAGCAGCAATATTAACGGTACTGGACGGCATACTCCTCTCTGCACGTGAGTGGGTACATTAAAGGATTTTACCAGCCCCCGGGAGATCCCAGGAAAAAGCCGTTTTATATACAGATACCTCTTATTATATGGGAACAGCCCCCCATCAGAGCAATTTGCTCAAATCTATCCTCCTTATCAATTCACAGAAATGGCTATAGTGGATTATACCGGGGACGCCCGGCATTAACAGTCCAGGAGAGGTAATTATATCATCTTCTTCAACTAAATCACCTGCTGCCGGGACTTTTCTGAATCTTAAAGTACATGCTGCCTCTGTACTTTTAGATAGTGTGCAGTCTGTTTCACCATTCTTGTGAATGATATTATTTCAGTGAGTAGCCATATGAATGTTACATATGTTATATATTTTTTTTTAACGCTATTACTAATGATCAATCTATTGTGTGAACATTGTTACTTGCTGTTCGATACATAGAGTCAGCTTATATGCATATGATACGTAGGGTCAGTACACTTATATGCATAATTTTTTTTAAAAACATTGTGTTTATAATTCCATTGGTATACTAACATTTTAATAAAAACTTTTAATCATTATTATTACCTTTGTCAGCTCTCCATTAACAAAGTCTGTTTAACTACATTATAAGCGCAGCCAATCTTTTCTCATCGTTTTTTGGCAATTTTTAAAGCATATACACAGTGCTTTTTTGGCAGCGCTTGTGATGTCGTTTTAATAGACTATTTGATTAGGCGCTTATAGCAGATCTTGTGTAGCTTTGGATTCTTTTTTTTTTTTTTTAAAGACCTGACCGGGAAATTGGATTAAAAGCTTTACTAATTAATTATCTGAATTATTTGTTGAAGAGTTTCCAGTTGTAAAGCACAACGGAATTTGCTGCGCTATAAAAGAAACTGTTAATAATAATAATAAAGTTTTTTTCAAAATGCATATTAGAATGGTATCTAACTTCTTTAATCAACTGTATAGGATACAGCTTGTCAAGAAATTTCATTTCCAAGGTTTCTGCATGAAGTTCAAATTCATCATCATCTTTAGTACAATTACATCTTATGCTTCCCATCTGACTTCTGCAGATTATTTCTACATGGTCTATGGTGTCTACTTCAATAGTGTAAATAGGGACTAAAATTACAGATTTTGTATATTTTGTTAAAGTTGACTCATCACTCAAAGAGATGGTTACATGTACATAATTAATAGCAAATCTGCTAAATTGTGAGGTGAAAATAAGAATTTACTTACCGATAATTCTATTTCTCATAGTCCGTAGTGGATGCTGGGGACTCCGAAAGGACCATGGGGAATAGCGGCTCCGCAGGAGACTGGGCACAAAATAAAAGCTTTAGGACTAGCTGGTGTGCACTGGCTCCTCCCCCTATGACCCTCCTCCAAGCCTCAGTTAGGATACTGTGCCCGGACGAGCGTACACAATAAGGAAGGATTTTGAATCCCGGGTAAGACTCATACCAGCCACACCAATCACACCGTACAACTTGTGATCTGAACCCAGTTAACAGCATGATAACAGAAGGAGCCTCTGAAAAGATGGCTCACAACAACAATAACCCGATTTTTGTAACAATAACTATGTACAAGTAATGCAGACAATCCGCACTTGGGATGGGCGCCCAGCATCCACTACGGACTATGAGAAATAGAATTATCGGTAAGTAAATTCTTATTTTCTCTAACGTCCTAGTGGATGCTGGGGACTCCGAAAGGACCATGGGGATTATACCAAAGCTCCCAAACGGGCGGGAGAGTGCGGATGACTCTGCAGCACCGAATGAGAGAACTCCAGGTCCTCCTCAGCCAGGGTATCAAATTTGTAGAATTTAGCAAACGTGTTTGCCCCTGACCAAGTAGCTGCTCGGCAAAGTTGTAAAGCCGAGACCCCTCGGGCAGCCGCCCAAGATGAGCCCACTTTCCATGTGGAATGGGCTTTTACAGATTTTGGCTGTGGCAGGCCTGCCACAGAATGTGCAAGCTGAATTGTACTACAAATCCAACGAGCAATCGTCTGCTTAGAAGCAGGAGCACCCAGCTTGTTGGGTGCATACAGGATAAACAGCGAGTCAGATTTTCTGACTCCAGCCGTCCTGGAAACATATTTTCAGGGCCCTGACTACGTCCAGCAACTTGGAATCCTCCAAGTCCCTAGTAGCCGCAGGCACCACAATAGGTTGGTTTAAGTGAAATGCTGAAACCACCTTAGGGAGAAATTGAGGACGAGTCCTCAATTCTGCCCTGTCCGTATGAAAAATTAGGTAAGGGCTTTTATAGGATAAAGCCGCCAATTCTGATACACGCCCGGCTGAAGCCAGGGCTAACAGCATTACCACTTTCCATGTGAGATATTTTAAGTCCACAGTGATGAGTGGTTCAAACCAATGTGATTTTAGGAATCCCAACACTACATTGAGATCCCAAGGTGCCACTGGAGGCACAAAAGGAGGCTGTATATGCAGTACTCCCTTGACAAACGTCTGAACTTCAGGAACAGAAGCTAGTTCTTTTTGGAAGAATATCGACAGGGCCGAAATTTGAACCTTAATGGACCCTAATTTGAGGCCCATAGACAGTCCTGTTTGCAGGAATTGCAGGAATCGACCCAGTTGAAATTCCTCCGTAGGGGCCTTCCTGGCCTCGCACCACGCAACATATTTACGCCAAATACGGTGATAATGTTGTACGGTTACATCCTTCCTGGCTTTGATCAGGGTAGGGATGACTTCATCCGGAATGCCTTTTTCCTTCAGGATCCGGCGTTCAACCGCCATGCCGTCAAACGCAGCCGCGGTAAGTCTTGGAACAGACATGGTCCCTGCTGGAGCAGGTCCTGTCTTAGAGGCAGAGGCCACGGGTCTTCCGTGAGCATCTCTTGAATTTCCGGGTACCAAGTCCTTCTTGGCCAATCCGGAGCCACGAGTATAGTCTTTACTCCTCTCCT
Source organism: Pseudophryne corroboree (assembly GCF_028390025.1). Taxonomy (NCBI): domain Eukaryota; kingdom Metazoa; phylum Chordata; class Amphibia; order Anura; family Myobatrachidae; genus Pseudophryne; species Pseudophryne corroboree. The sequence continues at coordinate 609,481,093 of NC_086444.1, read as the reverse complement.
TCTTATGATTCTCAGTACTTTTGGTATGAGAGGAAGAGGAGGGAACACATACACTGACCGGTACACCCACGGTGTTACCAGAGCGTCCACAGCTATTGCCTGAGGGTCCCTTGACCTGGAGCAATATCTGTCCAGTTTTTTGTTGAGGCGAGACGCCATCATGTCCACCTTTGGTTTTTCCCAACGGTTTACAATCATGTGGAAGACTTCTGGGTGAAGTCCCCACTCCCCCGGGTGAAGATCGTGTCTGCTGAGGAAGTCTGCTTCCCAGTTGTCCACTCCCGGAATGAACACTGCTGACAGTGCTATCACATGATTTTCCGCCCAGCGAAGAATCCTTGCCACTTCCGTCATTGCCCTCCTGCTTCTTGTGCCGCCCTGTCTGTTTACGTGGGCGACTGCCGTGATGTTGTCCGACTGGCTGACCCTGAAGCAGAGGCCTTGCCTGACTTAGGGCATTGTAAATGGCCCTTAATTCCAGGATATTTATGTGAAGTGACGTTTCCATGCTTGACCACAAGCCCTGGAAATTTTTTCCCTGTGTGACTGCTCCCCAGCCTCTCAGGCTGGCATCCGTGGTCACCAGGACCCAATCCTGAATGCCGAATCTGCGGCCCTCTAGGAGATGAGCACTCTGTAACCACCACAGGAGAGACACCCTTGTCCTTGGAGACAGGGTTATCCGCTGATGCATTTGAAGATGCGATCCGGACCATTTGTCTAGCAGATCCAACTGAAAAGTTCTTGCGTGGAATCTGCCGAATGGAATCGCTTCGTAAGAAGCCACCATCTTTCCCAGGACCCTTGTGCACTGATGCACTGACACCTGGCCTGGTCTTAGGAGTTTCCTGACTAGGTCGGATAACTCCCTGGCTCTCTCTTCCGGGAGAAACACCTTTTTCTGTACTGTGTCCAGAATCATCCCTAGGAACAGCAGACGTGTCGTCGGAATCAGCTGCGATTTTGGAATATTTAGAATCCATCCGTGCTGTCGTAGTACTATTTGAGATAGTGCTACTCCGACCTCTAACTGTTCTCTGGACCGTGCCCTTATCAGGAGATCGTCCAAGTAAGGGATAATTAAGACGCCTTTTCTTCGAAGAAGAATCATCATTTCGGCCATTACCTTGGTAAAGACCCGGGGTGCCGTGGACAATCCAAACGGCAGCGTCTGAAACTGATAGTGACAGTTCTGTACCACAAACCTGAGGTACCCTTGGTGAGAAGGGCAAATTGGGACATAGAGGTAAGCATCCTTGATGTCCAGAGACACCATGTAGTCCCCTTCTTCCAGGTTCGCTATCACTGCTCTGAGTGACTCCATCTTGAACTTGAACCTTTTTATGTAAGTGTTCAAGGCTTTCAGATTTAAAATGGGTCTCACCGAGCCGTCCGGCTTCGGTACCACAAACAGCGTGGAGTAATACCCCTTTCCCTGTTGTAGGAGGGGTACCTTGATTATCACTTGCTGGGAATACAGCTTGTGAATGGCTTCCAATACCGCCTCCCTGTCGGGGGTAGACGTTGGTAAAGCAGACTTCAGGAACCGGCGAGGGGGAGACGTCTCGAATTCCAATTTGTACCCCTGAGATACTACCTGCAGGATCCAGGGGTCCACTTGCGAGTGAGCCCACTGCGCGCTGAAATTCTTGAGACGGGCCCCCACCGTGCCTGAGTCCGCTTGTAAGGCCCCAGCGTCATGCTGAGGACTTGGCAGAAGCGGGGGAGGGCTTCTGTTCGTGGGAAGAAGCTGTCTGTTGCAGTCTTTTTCCCCTTCCTCTGCCCCGGGGCAGATATGAGTGGCCTTTTGCCCGCTTGCCCTTATAGGGACGAAAGGACTGAGCCTGAAAAGACGGTATCTTTTTCTGCTGCGAGGTGACTTGGGGTAAAAAGGTGGATTTCCCAGCCGTTGCCGTGGCCACCAGGTCCGATAGACCGCCCCCAAATAACTCCTCCCCTTTATACGGCAATACTTCCATATGCCGTTTGGAATCCACATCCCCTGACCACTGTCGCGTCCATAATCCTCTTCTGGCAGAAATGGACATCGCACTTACTCTTGATGCCAGAGTGCAAATGTCTCTCTGTGCATCTCGCATATATAGGAATGCATCCTTTAAATGCTCTATAGTCAATAATATATTGTCCCTGTCCAGGGTATCAATATTTTCAGTCAGGGAATCCGACCAAGCCACCCCAGCACTGCACATCCAGGCTGAGGCGATTGCTGGTCGCAGTATAACACCAGTATGTGTGTATATACTTTTAAGGATATTTTCCAGCCTCCTATCTGCTGGCTCCTTAAGGGCGGCCGTTTCTGGAGACGGTAACGCCACTTGTTTTGATAAGCGTGTGAGCGCCTTATCCACCCTAGGGGGTGTTTCCCAACGAGCCCTAACCTCTGGTGGGAAGGGATATAGTGCCAATAATTTTTTAGAAATTAGCAGTTTTTTGTCGGGGGTAACCCACGCTTCATCACACACTTCATTCAATTCATCTGATTCAGGAAAAACTACGGGTAGTTTTTTCACACCCCACATAATACCCCTTTTTGTGGTACTTGCAGTATCAGAGATGTGCAAAACCTCCTTCATTGCCGTGATCATGTAACGTGTGGCCCTACTGGAAAATACGTTTGTTTCTTCACCGTCGACACTGGAGTCAGTGTCTGTGTCCGTGTCGACCCACTGAGGTAACGGGCGTTTAATAGCCCCTGACGGTGTTTGAGACGCCTGAACAGGCACTAACTGAGCTGCCGGCTGTCTCATGTCGTCAACAGTTTTCTGTAACGTGCCGACACTGTCACGTAATTCCTTAATTACGGCCATCCATTCAGGTGTCGACTCCCTAGGGGGTGACATCACCATTATAGGCAATTGCTCCGCCTCCACATCATTTTCCTCCTCATACATGTCGACACACACGTACCGACACCCAGCACACACACAGGGAATGCTCTGATAGAGGACAGGACCCACTTAGCCCCTTGGGGAGACAGAGGGAGAGTTTGCCAGCACACACCAGAGCGCTATATGTGTATAGGGACAACCTTACAATAAGTGTCTATCCCTTATAGCTGCTTATATCTGTTATTTTGCCAAATAAGTGCCCCCCTCTCTTTTTTACCCTGTTTCTGTAGTTGCAGGATGCAGGGGAGATTCTGGGAGCCTTCCTACCAGCGGAGCTGTGTGGGAAAAATGGCGCTGTGTGCTGAGGAGATAGGCCCCGCCCCCTTCACGGCGGGCTCTTCTCCCGCTTTTTTCTGGAAAACTGGCAGGGGTTAAATACATCCATATAGCCCAGGAGCTATATGTGATGTATTTTTTTGCCAAATAAGGTAAATTCATTGCTTCCCAGGGCGCCCCCCCCCCAGCGCCCTGCACCCTCAGTGACCGAAGTGTGCTGAGAGCAATGGCGCACAGCTGCAGTGCTGTGCGCTACCTTATGAAGACAGGAAAGTCTTCTGCCGCCGATTTATGGACCTCTTCTTGCTTCAGCATCTGTAAGGGGGCCGGCGGCGCGGCTCCGGGACCCATCCATGGCTGGGCCTGTGATCGTCCCTCTGGAGCTAATGTCCAGTAGCCTAAGAAGCCCAATCCACTCTGCACGCAGGTGAGTTCGCTTCTTCTCCCCTTAGTCCCTCGATGCAGTGAGCCTGTTGCCAGCAGGTCTCACTGAAAATAAAAAACCTATTTAAACTTTTACTCTAAGCAGCTCAGGAGAGCCACCTAGATTGCACCCTTCTCGTTCGGGCACAAAATCTTAACTGAGGCTTGGAGGAGGGTCATAGGGGGAGGAGCCAGTGCACACCAGCTAGTCCTAAAGCTTTTACTTTGTGCCCAGTCTCCTGCGGAGCCGCTATTCCCCATGGTCCTTTCGGAGTCCCCAGCATCCACTAGGACGTTAGAGAAAGAAAGATTCATACTACTTGTATTTAAATAGTGAATAAGAAGCAGAAGAGCTATCCCCTACCTAATGTCATGAAGTGGTCGCTTACCGATGCGGGTCCCCGGATCCGTCCGCTACCGGTGCGGCTTCTGGGGATCCTGTGCGCTCGCGGGGGGGGACACGGTGCGATCATCGGCGGGGATGACGCAGCTATAGGGAGCCAGGAGTGTGGGGATCCAGTGGCCTGCAGCGCTATTGTGCGTCTGCGGCCATGTTGGAGACCGTATGCACCAATGAGCGTCTATGGGTGAGTGTCAGCTAATCCTGTGTTCTTGTGGCCTATAAATAGGCTGGAAATATTGCATTCTGTGCCAGTGCTTTGTTGTAGATGCTCTGTGCTCCTACAGATTATATCTGTGCTTCTCCAGTGTTTGGTCCTATCTCCACTCTCAGTGATTGCTCGCCGTCTCCCGCTGCAAGGATCTCGCTGGGTCTCCAGAGCACAGCACGGTCACCCGCTCTCCTACCAGGTGCCTTCGGATACCGTAGGATTCCCGCGGTGGTTCTCTCGCTTCAGCCTGTGCTCTTCATCCACGTCTTCGCATCATCCAGCAACCAGTCCTCACAGTCCTCCTTCCACGTCTTCGCATCATCCAGTAACTAATCTTCAAAGATCTTCAATCACGTCCTCGCACCGTCCAGCAACCAGTCTTCACAAGTTCCACATCCACGTCTTAATATTATCCGGCACACAATCTTCTCAGTTCTTCAGCTTCACCTTCGTATAACTCAGAAACTCAACACCACGATTCTTCGGCCACGTCTTGTACCAACTAAGGATATTCATCATTCTTCTTCAGTCTCGACCTCGCATCATTCAGTGACTTCCTTTCCGGCAGTTTACCAACCCAGAACTCTTTAGTCTCCGTATTCCTAAAAGTATCATGCTTATCCATTATCTCACCGGTTCTCAAACTCGGTCCTCAGGACACAGTGCATGTTTTCCAGGTCTCCTCACAGAATCACAAGAGAGATAATTATTTCCACCTGTGGACCTTTTAAAATGTGTCAGTGAGTAATGAGTACACCTGTGCACCTGCTGGGTTACCTGCAAAACATGCACTGTGTGGTGTCCTGAGGACCGAGTTTGAGAACCACGGCATTATCTTAATAAATATACGAGAAGGAATTATCTTCGTCCTCCTTGCTTCCAGCACTCTGGGGCATCTGCTCCTTCGGTTGGCTAAAGTCCAACGGATCCACATAAACACCCCGTTGTGACACCTAAATAATGATATAGGGGGGTCTATGTTCTAAGCCTGGGAGAAAGATAAAGTAAGTGAATGAATACAAAGCACCAACCAATCAGCTCTTAACTGCCATGTTATAGGCTGTGCTTGAAAAATGACAGTTAGGAGCTGGGTGGCTGGTAGTTTCTCTCTCTCCAAGGCTTAGTACAAAGACCCCTATGTTCTCAATGTAATGGCCATAGAACTCCAGATTTGCCCCAAATGGGCTATTCTATATAGAGTTATATATATATATATATAGAGTTTATATATATATATATATATATATATATATAAATACATACATACACACACACCTGCACTGCTACAGAGCAGTGTGACAGGGGTGGGGGTGAAGTAACTTCATTCACCATGTCACTGCCCCCCCACCCCACCCCACCCCACCAGGTCATAGAAACATAGAATTTGTCGGCAGATAAGAACCACTTGGCCCATCTAGTCTGCCCCCCTTTTTTTTCTTACATTATTTTTATCTCTAACCTTATTTGATCCTTATTTCTTTGTAAGGATATCCTTCTGTCTATCCCATGCATGTCTCCCGTATCCGCCGTCAGGCAGCTCGCCGGCGGATCGGCCAATGTGTAGGGCCCATAAGTCCCACAGATATCATCAATAGATGATGCAGAAGGCACTAGTGTCACAATCAGGCTGCGGCCAACTCCCACTTCTCAGGTACAGACGGGTTCCATGTTATTCCTCTCTCACACACTCACTGTGCCTGCCAGCCTGCTTGCAGCAGACAGGAAGGTTAAGGGGGCTGGAGGAACACAGAGAGTTCAGCTGCTGCAGTAGGGACACAGGACGCTTAAGCTGGCCACACATAGGGGTATATTCAATATGTCCCGAAGAGACATCGGGCGTAAATACCCCCCACTGTTTCTTCGGGTGCTGCGGTCGGGCTATTTGATTAGCTCGCCGAGTAACAAGTGCATTTACACCCGTAAACACACAGGTTCAGTGATTCCAGCAACCAAAACACAAACACCAGAATCCTGACACCCTTTAGAATCATGACGTCTGAACTCTGAAAGGGCCAGGATACCGACGCCAGCACCTCGACTGTAAGTATAACCACCAGTTAGGTTTAAGGATAGGGAGGGTAGGTTAGGGTTTGGCAACCCCCAGGGAAGGGGTTAGGGTCAGGTTTCAGCACCTCATGCGGGTGGTTAGGGTCAGACTGCAGGAACAGAGAGTTAGGGAGTGGGGACAACACCCCACACTCAACCTTGTCGGTCTTTCCAACATTGGGATCCCGGCGTCGGTATTATGACTGACTGCCATGATCCCGAGCACCCTCATTTATACTGGGCCCCTGAATTTACAGCAGTTACTGTACAGTATATATCCCACCCATAATGAGCATACAGGACACACTGGTCACTGCCTAATTTGCAATCAGACTTGTTGCCCCTCACTCCCAATGCATTTCCGTATGACATCAGTGCTGCAACTTGACATAATCAGTGATAATGTGCGTGACTGTGATAGGAGGCTGGGACGGGATCCGGTCTGAAGATCGACAGTGCCTAGGTCGACAATGTTTAGGTCGACAGGGTTTCTAGGTCGACAGGTCTAAAGGTCGACATGAGTTTTTTTACATTTTTTTTTTCTTTTAATTTTTTCATACTTAACGATCCATGTGGACTACGATTGGAACGGTAATGTGTGCCGAGCGAAGCGGTAGCGGAGCGAAGGCACCATGCCCAAAGCATGGCGAGCGAAGCGAGCCATGCGAGGGGACGCGGTGCGCTAATTTGGGATCCCGGTCACTTTACGAAGAAAACAACACACACACAAAAAAAACTCATGTCGACCTTTAGACCTGTCGACCTAGCACATGTCGACCTAGAAACCCTGTCAACCTTCCATCCATGTCGACCTAGTGACCGTCGACCTATAGTGGTCGACCTAAACACTGTCGATAAAACGAACCACACCCGGCTGGGACAGGGGCGGGAATGGCTGCTGTGTTGTTACGTTTCTCCTCCTCATTGCGCTGGTCTGTGGTGAAGGCGATCAGGTTGCGGCATGACCAGGCACACACCAGCGGGATGGAGGGGCAGTGGCTGGTCCGGGGTCTCCTGTCCCACTCACAAATGTACGCCAGGTCCATGGCTGCGGCCGCCGCAGCACAGCTGAAAGACAGAGAGTGGGAGAGCGATTACCGGGGCAGTCTGGGGGAGCACAGACAAGTGAGCCGGGGTACGCATACAGGCGGAGTAATACAGGATCTGGGCCAGGAGATGAGACAGAGCAATAGCAGCCATGCATGCAAGGGGGATACGCGTGACGTAACAATGCCTGCCACATATAACACACATACACACCGGTGCTTCCCTCACTGCCGCTGTCCAGTGTCTCAGAGGCTCATTTTGCGAAGTCGCATTGTCTCCTTCCGATGATGTCAAAGAAATTTGCGTAGTCCGTCCTTCCCGGCATCCCTTGCGGTGGGTTATTTGTCTATAGGAGAAACTGAAAAAAAAATTGTAAAGTTCTGATCAAGCATCTGCGTTAAACACATTGTGTGATACATCTGTGCAGGTGGAGAATGGGTTTAGGCCATAACAATTTATATGATCGCTATTAGTGTATTTATATGGTCGCTATAAGTGTAAATGATCTGAATGTAGGCAGTATAAATATCGTTGGTGCCACAGTTTGGTTTGTGCTCGCTTCGGCAGCACATATACTAAAATTGGAACGTAACAGAGAAGTTTAGCATAGCCCCTGCGCAGCATGGCCACTGCGCAAGGATGACATGCAAATTCTTGAAGCGTTCCATATTTTTGTCCTATGGGGCCTACACTCTGTCCATTTTCTGCATAAAAAATAAACATTAAAGACATTTATCTATAGCAGGGGTGTCAAACACAAGGCCCGCGGGCCAAATCCGGCCCGCCAGACCTCGTCTGATGGCCCGCGGTGCCGCCGCCAGCCTTGCAGCCTCCCCTTTTTTTTTTCAATGAATTTACTCCGTGCCTGCACGGAGTAAATTCATTTTAAAAATGGCTCAAGTTAAAAAAAAAAGAAAAAAATTTAATTACCTTCCGGGACCTGGCCCGACTTCTTCCTGCCCCGCACTGCTCCCTGGGTGTCGGACGTGACGTCATCACGTGACGTCCGCCCGACATCTCCAGGGATCAGAGGAGCGCGCGGACGCCGCGGAGAGGAGCAAGAAGAAAGAAGTAAAAGAAAGAAAGAAGTAAAAGGTAAGTAAAGTAAATGGAGGGGGCAGATGGCTGGGCACTATAAAAGGGGGCAGATGGCTGGGCACTATAAAAGGGGGCAGATGGCTGGGCACTATAAAAGGGGGCACATGGCTGGGCACTATAAAAGGGGGCAGATGGCTGGGCACTATAAAAGGGGGCAGATGGCTGGGCACTATAAAAGGGGGCAGATGGCTGGGCACTATAAAAGGGGGCAGATGGCTGGGCACTATAAAAGGGGGCACATTTGAATATCTACTTGTCATTATTCTGACTATGTTTCTGCTTTCAGAGCTAGTTATTACTTATATTATTACAAAAAACAGTAATAATTGAATGCAGTGACATTAATTTATGATAATAAAGAGTGGACACATAGACCTACAGATACAACCGGCCCTTTGATGGGGACCAAACTGCTGATGCGGCCCCCGATGAATTTGAGTTTGACACCCCTGATCTATAGCATTATCGTTTATTTTTAACTTGTAATCAGTCAGTGTGTATGGGGGTCAAATGATGCGTGCTCCTGGAGGTCCATCAATATTGAGCTGACATGCAGCTGCTCAGCCCATGTTGGGCTGAACTGCATGTCCAGGAATGGCGGTTATGACGTCACGGAACGCTATTGTGGAACAATAACGTTCAGTGTGTATGCACTATATTGTTCAACGATACAGTCGTCCTTCGTCGCTGTCATTAATACGGGGGTGGGGACCCCTCACATTTCCAAGTAGTCACAGACCATCAGTGGTTGCAAAACCATTAGTTGCCATCCTTAGATTGAATAGGGGTGTGCCTGCACACGGTGGGGTATGTTTCTGGTGCAGGGCAGGACCACAGCAAGGGGTGAGAGAGCGGGGCTATTGCACAGGGCACAGAGCCTCCGCTGGGAGCCCGACCGCCGGCATACCGACAGCGTGGCGAGTGCAATGGAGCGGGCAACACTATTTTATTCTCCCTCCAGGGGGGTCGTGGACCCCCACGAGGGAGAATAGTTGTTGGTATGCCGGGTGTCGGGATTCCGGCGCCGGTATACTGTGCGCCGGGATCCCGACATCCGGCATAGAGAAGACCACCCCGTCTGGCATCTGCATGTGGCTTTCATGGTGCCGCGTAGAGCCGGCACTACCCGCTCAGCAAGGGTATGCAAAGCAGGGAGGCGCCAAGCTGAAGAGGCGCTTTCTCCTCCTTTCTACGCTGCTGCCGGCTGCGCCTGTCAAACTGGATGACAGGTAGCGGCACTGACAGCTTGTAGCGCGGCTCTCCCCCCCTCCTCCTCCCAGAGAGACTGCACTGCACACAGTGTGCAGCCACAGCCCACACACAGCGCCGCTGCCGCCGACATCCCATGCTGCCGACAGGTTTTGGGGGCATGCCCTAATCGTGGGAGGTGTGGCCATGCCCAGTTATGAAAAAAGTGGAGAAAATAAATCTTTGCAGTGCCAAGGGGGGTGGGTGCAGTGCCTGATACCTGATCCCTGAGCCAGGGTCAATTCGAGGGGGGGCATGATCACTGTGATCATTCAACCCCCCCCCCATACAGGAACAGGCAGAGACTCAGCAGTAGCAGCAGCCTCTCTGCCTCACTGCAGCACAGCCACTGCAGCATGTGCTATGCTGCCAAGATCAGAGCTTATGCTCCTGCCCAGTAAGGAGGGAGGGGAGTGGGAGGGTGGTGGACCAGGGCCCCCGCCGGGCCCCTCCATAAGTACCAGGCCCGAGCAGGGGCGTCAGAACGTTTTTAGGTTGTTGGCAAGATATAATCTCATTTCGGCCCCCCTAAATTGCTGAATCGCTTATGAAATGCATTGAAAAGGCTGAATCCACATTGAATTCCCACACCCAGAAAAATAAGAATTTACTTACCGATAATTCTATTTCTCGGAGTCCGTAGTGGATGCTGGGGTTCCTGAAAGGACCATGGGGAATAGCGGCTCCGCAGGAGACAGGGCACAAAAGTAAAGCTTTCCGATCAGGTGGTGTGCACTGGCTCCTCCCCCTATGACCCTCCTCCAAGCCAGTTAGGTACTGTGCCCGGACGAGCGTACACAATAAGGGAGGAATTTTGAATCCCGGGTAAGACTCATACCAGCCACACCAATCACACCGTACAACTTGTGATCTAAACCCAGTTAACAGTATGATAACAGCGGAGCCTCTGAAAAGATGGCTCACAACAATAATAACCCGATTTTTGTAACTATGTACAAGTATTGCAGATAATCCGCACTTGGGATGGGCGCCCAGCATCCACTACGGACTCCGAGAAATAGAATTATCGGTAAGTAAATTCTTATTTTCTCTATCGTCCTAGTGGATGCTGGGGTTCCTGAAAGGACCATGGGGATTATACCAAAGCTCCCAAACGGGCGGGAGAGTGCGGATGACTCTGCAGCACCGAATGAAAGAACTCCAGGTCCTCCTTAGCCAGGGTATCAAATTTGTAGAATTTAGCAAACGTGTTTGCCCCTGACCAAGTAGCTGCTCGGCAAAGTTGTAAAGCCGAGACCCCTCGGGCAGCCGCCCAAGATGAGCCCACCTTCCTTGTGGAATGGGCATTTACATATTTTGGCTGTGGCAGGCCTGCCACAGAATGTGCAAGCTGAATTGTATTACACATCCAACTAGCAATAGTCTGCTTAGAAGCAAGAGCACCCAGTTTGTTGGGTGCATACAGGATAACAGCAAGTCAGTTTTCCTGACTCCAGCCGTCCTGGAACATATTTTCAGGGCCCTGACAACATCTAGCAACTTGGAGTCCTCCAAGTCCCTAGTAGGTGCAAGGCACCACAATAAGCTGGTTCAGGTGAAACACTGACACCACCTTAGGGAGAGAACTGGGGACGAGTCCGCAGCTCTGCCCTGTCCGAATGGACAAACAGATATGGGCTTTTTTTGAGAAAAAAAAACACCAATTTGACACTCGCCTGGTCCAGGCCAGGGCCAAGAGCATGGTCACTTTTCATGTGAGATGCTTCAAATCCACAGATTTGACTGGTTTTAAACCAATGTGATTTGAGGAATCCCAGAACTACGTTGAGATCCCACAGTGCCACTGGAGGCACAAAAGGGGGTTGTATATGCAATACTCCCTTGACAAACTTCTGGACTTCAGGAACTGAAGCCAATTCTTTCTGGAAGAAAATCGACAGGGCCGAAATTTGAACCTTAATGGACCCCAATTTGAGGCCCATAGACACTCCTGTTTGCAGGAAATGCAGGAAACGACCGAGTTGAAATTTCTTTGTGGGGCCTTCCTGGCCTCACACCACGCAACATATTTTCGCCACATGTGGTGATAATGTTGTGCGGTCACCTCCTTTCTGGCTTTGACCAGGGTAGGAATGACCTCTTCCGGAATGCCTTTTTCCCTTAGGATCCGGCTTTCCACCGCCATGCCGACAAACGCAGCTGCGGTAAGTCTTGGAACAGACATGGTACTTGCTGAAGCAAGTCCCTTCTTAGCGGCAGAGGCCATAAGACCTCTGTAAGCATCTCTTGAAGTTCTGGGTACCAAGTCCTTCTTGGCCAATCCGGAGCCATGAGTATAGTTCTTACTCCTCTACGTCTTATAATTCTCAGCACCTTAGGTATGAGAAGCAGAGGAGGGAACACATACACCGACTGGTACACCCACGGTGTTACCAGAACGTCCACAGCTATTGCCTGAGGGTCTCTTGACCTGGCGCAATACCTGTCCCATTTTTTTGTTCAGACGGGACGCCATCATGTCCACCTTTGGTATTTCCCAACGGTTTACAATCATGTGGAAAAAACTTCCCGATGAAGTTTCCACTCTCCCGGGTGGAGGTCGTGCCTGCTGAGGAAGTCTGCTTCCCAGTTTCCATTCCCGGGATGAAACACTGCTGACAGTGCAATCACATGATTTTCCGCCCAGCGAAAAGTCCTTGCAGTTTTTGCCATTGCCCTCCTGCTTCTTGTGTCGCCCTGTCTGTTTACGTGGGCGACTGCCGTGATGTTTTTCCCACTGGATCAATACCGGCTGACCTTGAAGCAGAGGTCTTGCTAAGCTTAGAGCATTATAAATTTACCCTTAGCTCCAGTATATTTATGTGGAGAAAAGTCTCCAGACTTGATCACACTCCCTGGAAATTTTTTCCTTGTGTGACTGCTCCCCAGCCTCTCGGGCTGGGCTCCGTGGTCACCAGCATCCAATCCTGAATGCCGAATCTGCGGCCCTCTAGAAGATGAGCACTCTATAACCACCACAGGAGAGACACCCTTGTCCTTGGATATAGGGTTATCCGCTGATGCATCTGAAGATGCGATCCGGACCATTTGTCCAGCAGATCCCACTGAAAAGTTCTTGCGTGAAATCTGCCGAATGGAATTGCTTCGTAGGAAGCCACCATTTTTACCAGGACCCTTGTGCAATGATGCACTGTTTTTAGGAGGTTCCTGACTAGCTCGGATAACTCCCTGGCTTTCTCTTCCGGGAGAAACACCTTTTTCTGGACTGTGTCCAGAATCATCCCTAGGTACAGCAGACGTGTCGTCGGGATCAGCTGCGATTTTGGAATATTTAGAATCCACCCGTGCTGTTGTAGCAGTATCCGAGATAGTGCTACTCCGACCTCCAACTGTTCCCTGGACTATGCCCTTATCAGGAGATCGTCCAAGTAAGGGATAATTAAGACGCCTTTTCTTCGAAGAAGAATCATCATTTCGGCCATTACGTTGGTAAAGACCCGGGGTGCCGTGGACAATCCAAACGGCAGCGTCTGAAACTGATAGTGACAGTTCTGCACCACGAACCTGAGGTACCCTTAGTGAGAAGGGCAAATTTGGGACATAGAGGTAAGCATCCCTGATGTCCCGGGACACTATATAGTCCCCTTCTTCCTGGTTCGTTATCACTGCTCTGAGTGACTCCATCTTGATTTGAACCTTTGTAAGTGTTCAAAAAAATTTTTTTAGAATAAGTCTCACCTAGCCTTCTGGCTTCAGTACCACAATATAGTGTGGAATAATACCCCTTTTCTTGTAGTAGGAGGGGTAATTTAATTATCACCTGCTGGGAATACAGCTTGTGAATTTTTTCCCATACTGCCTCCTTGTCGGAGGGAGACCTTGGTAAAGCAGACTTCAGGAGCCTGCGAAGGGGAAACGTCTCGACATTCCAATCTGTACCCCTGGGATACTACTTGTAGGATCCAGGGGTCCTGTACGGTCTCAGCGCCATGCTGAGAACTTGTCAGAAGCGGTGGAACGCTTCTGTTCCTGGGAATGGGCTGCCTGCTGCAGTCTTCTTCCCTTTCCTCTATCCCTGGGCAGATATGATCTTATAGGGACGAAAGGACTGAGGCTGAAAAGACGGTGTCTTTTTCTGCAGAGATGTGACTTAGGGTAAAAACGGCGGATTTTCCAGCAGTTGCCGTGGCCACCAGGTCCGATGGACCGACCCCAAATAACTCCTCTTCCTTTATACGGCAATACACCTTTGTGCCGTTTGGAATCTGCATCACCTGACCACTGTCGTGTCCATAACATCTTCTGGCAGATATGGACATCGCATTTACTCTTGATGCCAGAGTGCAAATATCCCTCTGTGCATCTCGCATATATAGAAATGCATCCTTTAAATGCTCTATAGTCAATAAAATACTGTCCCTGTCAAGGGTATCAATATTTTTAGTCAGGGAATCCGACCAAGCCACCCCAGCTCTGCACATCCAGGCTGAGGCGATCGCCGGTCGCAGTATAACACCAGTATGTGTGTATATACTTTTTATGATATTTTCCAGCCTCCTGTCAGCTGGTCCTTGAGGACGGCCCTATCTATAGACGGTACCGCCACTTGTTTTGATAAGCGTGTGAGCGCCTTATCCACCCTAAGGGGTGTTTCCCAACGCGCCCTAACTTTTGGCGGGAAAGGGTATACCGCCCATAATTTTCTATCGGGGGGAACCCACGCATCATCACACACTTTATTTAATTTATCTGATTCAGGAAAAACTACGGTAGTTTTTTCACATCCCACATAATACCCTCTTTTGTGGTACTTGTAGTATCAGAAATATGTAACACCTCCTTCATTGCCTTTAACGTGTGGCCCTAATAAGGAATACGTTTGTTTATTCACCGTCGACACTGGATTCAGTGTCCCTGTCTGTGTCTGTGTCGACCGACTAAAGTAAACGGGCGTTTTAAAACCCCTGACGGTGTTTTTGAGATGTCTGGACCGGTACTAATTGTTTGTCGGCCGTCTCATGTCGTCAACCGACCTTGCAGCGTGTTGACATTATCACGTAATTCCCTAAATAAGCCATCCATTCCGGTGTCGACTCCCTAGAGAGTGACATCACCATTACAGGCAATTGCTCCGCCTCCTCACCAACATCGTCCTCATACTTGTCGACACACACGTACCGACACACAGCACACACACAGGGAATGCTCTGATAGAGGACAGGACCCACTAGCCCTTTGGAGAGACAGAGGGAGAGTTTACCAGCACACACCAAAAACGCTATAATTATATAGGGACAACCTTATATAAGTGTTTTCCCTTATAGCATCTTTTTTATATATTTCTAACGCCAAATTAGTGCCCCCCCTCTCTGTTTTAACCCTGTTTCTGTAGTGCAGTGCAGGGGAGAGCCTGGGAGCCTTCCCTCCAGCCTTTCTGTGAGGGAAAATGGCGCCGTGTGCTGAGGAGATAGGCCCCGCCCCTTTTTCGGCGGCCTCGTCTCCCGCTCTTAACGGATTCTGGCAGGGGTTAAATATCTCCATATAGCCTCCGGAGGCTATATGTGAGGTATTTTTAGCCAAAATAGGTATTCATTTGCCTCCCAGGGCGCCCCCCTCCCAGCGCCCTGCACCCTCAGTGACTGCCGTGTGAAGTGTGCTGAGAGGAAAATGGCGCACAGCTGCAGTGCTGTGCGCTACCTTTAGAAGACTGAGGAGTCTTCTGCCGCCGATTCTGGACCTCTTCTTACTTCAGCATCTGCAAGGGGGCCGGCGGCAAGGCTCCGGTGACCATCCAGGCTGTACCTGTGATCGTCCCTCTGGAGCTGATGTCCAGTAGCCAAGAAGCCAATCCATCCTGCACGCAGGTGAGTTCACTTCTTCTCCCCTAAGTCCCTCGTTGCAGTGATCCTGTTGCCAGCAGGACTCACTGTAAAATAAAAAACCTAAGCTAAACTTTTCTAAGCAGCTCTTTAGGAGAGCCACCTAGATTGCACCCTTCTCGGCCGGGCACAAAAATCTAACTGGCTTGGAGGAGGGTCATAGGGGGAGGAGCCAGTGCACACCACCTGATCGGAAAGCTTTACTTTTGTGCCCTGTCTCCTGCGGAGCCGCTATTCCCCATGGTCCTTTCAGGAACCCCAGCATCCACTAGGACGATAGAGAAAGACGGATACAGGGCCTCATTCAGACCTGATAGCTGTGCTGCAAATTACACTGTCCTGCAATCAGATTGTCTCCGCCCAAGGGGAGTGAAAATTTATCCCGTGCAAGTGTGCGATTGCATGTGTATGCTGTGCGAAAATTCCCCTCAGGCAGCGGACAGCTGCAAATCCGTTCACATCACACTCACCATCTAATATTTTTCCCATTCTGTGCAGTGTGTGCGTAGCTCAATACTCCTCCAGTGCGAAGGAATCAGGGCGATCGGGTCTGGAGTGTTTTCCCTGACATTCCCAGAAAACGGTCAGTTACCACCCACAAATGCCCTCTTCCTGTCAATCAGCTTGCGAACGCTCGTGCAATTAAAATTTTCGCACCATCCTGTCGCTGTATGGTGACGCGCATGCGCATTGTGGTACATATGCATGCATAGTAGTTTGAAAATCGCCCACTGTGCGAAAACACAGCAGCGATCAGATCTGAATCTGGCCCACAGTACTTTTTTTTTGGGGGGGGGGGGGCTCATGTACAAATTTAGCCACGCTCATCAGCATGACATGGATGTCGTGGCTAGTATGCCTGTATCTATGGGGTGCACATCATAGACTTAGGTGGTGCAATCGCTAGCTGAATGTCTCTTTGTTTGATGTCAATCTAGTTTCCCAACATGTGCCCCACGTAGCAGGGAAACACTTGAATTGGCTACCGGTCACCTTAGATGGGGGCTAATTATCTCAAACTGCCACATGAGGTAGGGTCAGCTAGAACTAGTGTCACCACCTGCTTCTGCTGGTATGACTGGTGCAGTAGCGGATCTTGCCACAGGCAAGCAGTACTTTTGCCCGGGGCGCCGCCTTCCGGAGGGCGCCGCACCATGGCAAGATCGCCACTGTGCACTCCGCAGTGCCCCCCGCTGTGCCCGCCACTGGTTCCCCGCTTTGAAGGGAACCAGACGCTAAGCGTCTTGTTTCCCTTCATGGCGAGAACTGTGCTGTGCGGTGCGCGATGATGTCATCGCGCACCGCACAGCATAGTGGCACAGACACTAGGGGTCGTAATTGACCTCTAGTGTCTATGCTGTGCTATGGGAGATATGTAATGACGTCTCTCCCATAGATCCGAGGACAGACACAACCATCTGAGGACAGGAGCAGAGCGGCTCCGGCGGAGGATGAGGTCTGGAATCAGGAGCGGGGATTGTAAGTATACTTTTATTTTATTTTTTTATTTTTTCCAGCTGCGCTACAGGGGGCACAAATGGGGGCGTAACTGACCATGCCCCCATATGAAGACACACCCCTATTTTTGCCCGGGGCGCCACAAGGGCAAGATCCGGCCCTGGACTGGTGGGGAAAACGAGCGCCACTGAACAACTAAGTTGCAGTACTTTTTTCCTTTCCTGCAGGTGCCATCACAGCATATACATAAACATATATATATTACACTACATTTTTTTTAAAGAACCTTGGCACTCATTACCCTACACATGTAGCCAAGCTCATTGTTGCCATGATGCGTGGTGCGACTAGTGTGCCCACGTCTATGGCGCATCTAGCGTACGCACGCACATGCCATTGACTACTATGGTGTCATCGCTGACTGCACTTAGTCATAGTGCAGTGCATATGCGCACTGCCGCGATGCATACACCGTGCGTACGCAGTGCGGCAACAATGAGAGTGGCTACATATGTATATCCTTATGGGATGGTAATGATCTCCCAGCGGACAGGATGCCGGCTGTCAATATACTGACAGCAGCATCCCGGCTGCCAGAATACCGGCAGCGGGGTGAGCGCAAAGAGTCCCCTTGCGGGCTTACGATTCTCATCATGCGCCAGGTTTTATTCACACTCTATGGGTGTTGAGGACACCCACAAGTGGGAATAGCCTTGGCGAGTGCTGTCAGCATTCCTGGCTGTCGAAATCCTGAACGCCGGGATCCCGACAGCCGGGATATTAACTAGATGAAGATTAAATACTTATTTTGATTGTAGCGAGGGAGGTAATGAGGGGGTTAATATATTCAATTAACAGATTAGGGAGGGCTAATGGTTAACCCCCTCATTACCTCCCTCACTACAATCAAAATAAGTATTTAATCTTCTTTAACTCCAATTAAAGCAACAGCTCTTGATCTTAACCCTTTCACCCCCCCATAATGACTACCCCTCCATCATAATAATAATAACAACCCCCATATATTTATTAACCTTATATTTATTAATTTTTATTATAAGTCCTTTACACACCATTTCAACACACCTGTTTTAACTTGTGGCAGAATGGGACAAAATATCTTCTTTCTGTGGTGCTCCTGCTGCATCCAGATCACCCCGGGAAATCAGTGCCACTGCCTTGTGAGAAGACCTCAGACCTGGGGGCGGAGCCACGAGGAAGGGGAGACGTAGAAGGATGCCCTGTGAAAAGATCCCGTGACTTCCAGGGATGGAGGCGCTGCTGTGGCCAGAGGAGGAGCTTGGGACCTGTCACGTTGATGAGGCTGCCGATGGCCGCCGGCCGGGACCACCATGGGCTAAACTGACATGGGGTGGATTGGGATGGAAAAGCAGCCCGGGAAATCACTGGTAGCAGCCCTAAAGGGGGCGGGTTCTGTTGAAGAGGTGAGATCTGTCGATGGGGCGGGATCCCTACTCATATGGTCTGATTCTGAGTTGGATGCAGTTGAAGCCTTCCTTGCATCTTTTGCTGTAGTTGCGCCTGTGACTTTATGCTAGTGACACTACAATGCCCTTCCCTGCATCCATGTCCATCCATCAAAATATGCAAGGACAGAGATATCCACTTTCGGTATCTACAAATGATGCAATTGTGCGTTGTGAATTTTTAGATGCCACCTTTGGTCGCACCATCGTAACTTTCACCAACACTATGCTAGGGGCAGATCACCCCTATGAGTATGGCCTCCAATGTGGTCCAAATCAGCATCTCTATAAGCAACACTCCCATACTATGTTACATCTGCATCTGATTGGCCACCCCCCCTGTAACCGCCTAGTAACGCCCAACACATCTCTAATACAATTTGGAACAGAGGTTTTAGTAGAATAATAAGGGCGCTCCTGATGAATGGAAAAACCTGCTACCTCCCCCTTACACCACTGGATTAATCCCAAAAATAATCCAAAAAGAGACAAGAACTAGAAAGGGTGTGCGGGTGTAGGGAGTTGGCGCTGGAATGGAGGTGGGGGAGTGAAGCTGATGATTCAGCTGGGAAGTTATGGTTTTAAAGTGAAAAATGGGTACTTATCTGAATGATTTTTGATCAATTCCTGGTTCCTAAAGGGAAGATGTTTTTCCTCCAGAAACAAAGGGGATCGTACAACGTGGTGGTATGAAAAACACAAATTAGAGTTTTTTTGAGTTGGGAATCCTCAAATGAATAAGCGTTTTGTAATAATAAATGTATAGATAGATTTCAGGTAAGGTGGTCATACCTCACTTACAAAAAGTGAGCGAGGTTTGAAGCATATAAAGGTTTCTTTTACATGCAAATGCTGGAATTATCAGCGTACCTAACTTACAATGGAAGATAGAAGTAAAAACACATCAGGGTATCTTTGTGAGGTAAGCTGCGTACCGGTACTCACCTGCGCATCAAGGTATCTTTATCCATACAGCATACTTATTAAGCCACCCATATAGGTAAAAAAGGGATTTATTGGATAAAAACAAATACAAGGTTTAAACACAGGGGGAGTGTTGGCCACGAGGAAGGGGAGCTGCCAGGCAGAGGAACCTGCAAGACCATCCAAAACCCAGTCCACACGGTCCGGTACCAATGGGGCTTAAAGATGAATCAAGAAAGTCGTACCTTTCCCCTGCCGCGCAGGCAGCAGTCCAAGTGGGCAAGAATCTTCCTCCCAGGCAACGCGTTTCGAGATAACTCTCTTTGTCAAGGCTGGTAATCCATTCAACATGATGCATTTTTATAGTGAATACACAAGTGTCCTCCAAAAACGTCACTTCTGGTCCCGGAACTGACCGGAAGTTACAGTCCGTTATGAGAAGCTATCTTTCAACTATATTGTGGTGTCTTAAAAGTTAATGCCCCGGTCTCTTAGCCTATACTATCTTCATTCTGTTGGAGTGGTGATAGTGGGAGAGTCACAGTACACAACATTGAAATATTTACGATCGCGACCGGAAGTGGCCGCCGAGCATTGTGGGTAATGTAGTTCAAGGCCGTACACGGAAGTTCCATCGGCGGCTAGGAATGTGCCGCGGCCGGAAGTTGTCCCCCAGCTTGGTAGAGGATGTTGCTGGGATTCACAGGAAGGCTTTTGACCGGAAATGACCCTCAAGGCTTATGGGAGATGTAGTCTCATAGCAGAATCTTTTGTTCGGTGCTGTTAATGAGTTCCTTATAAACTTGAAAGGAGATTATCTGTGTCTTTTGTTCTAATGATCTTCTTAGCATAACAATTAATTAAACTGTAAGGACAAAAAGGCATGAGTCATAAAAGAACAAAAAAAACATGAAATACTAGCAAAAGGGTGACATATTGTGCCCAAATAGAATTCTTAACCTAAGAAGATGTTTTTATACGGTTGATGGTTGGGTTTAGTAGATGGGTTTAAAGAAACCATTTGAGTTCAAAATCGTGATTAAGTCCTTGTGGACTTATCGTCTTTAATTCAAAAATGGTGCGCATTTCTGTTTGGGCCAACTTCTTTTCTATATTTCTGTCTTTCCATGCTGCTTTCACATGTTTTAAACCTACAAATCTCTTTATAATACTTGTGGAGCAACTGTGAACATTTTTAAAATGATTGGAGAGATGGTGCGTGATAAATCCTTTTTTTATATTTCTTAGATGTTCCAATATTCGCGTTTTTAGCGGTCTTGAAGTTCTTCTCACATAAGCGATACCACAGGAACATTCCACTAGGTAGATTACGTTGGATGTGTTGCAAGTAATGAAATCTATGATCTTATTTTTATTGTTGTTAATCTGTATTTCTGTGTGTTTGCTGGTAAGTAGAGAAAGACCACCTTTCTGTCAAAGTGACAGGTGGCACACCCCCTTTCTCCAGTGGCACGCCTCCTTTAATATTAAATGATAATGTTTGATATCGCTTTTATATAAAATTTATAGAGTTCGATATTAAACCGTATGAAAAGATAATGGCTTTGAAAAGAATGTCAGATATGACACACACAAAAAAAAGATATATTTTAAAGTAACACAAAATGTTCTTACATTCCAGCAGCTGAAACTTCATGCATGGCACACATTCCAGCAATTTAAACGTCATGCTTGGAACACATGGTAAAGGTTTAAAAAGCATAATGACTAATGGCCGTGTCCATTTTCTTAGATGCACGGAAGCATCACACCTGGTACTGATTTAAAAAGCGTATTGATTTTAATGGCCATTCATGATTAATGATGACAGCACAAATTTCAAAATGACATTCACACACGTTATTTTTTACAAACATATGTAGAAACAGCGTATTTGGTTTTAAATTGAAAAATATTTAAAAAGCTTAACTGTATATTACAACCTATGTTGCATACATGACATATGTTACTGTGTGTTAAATAGCACTAAAAAGTTTATCTTTATTGTGGCCGATCGCTGAACTTTGATTGCAAGCAGACATGACCAGACTTGTCGGTATAACAGCGTGACATGTCCAGACCTGTATATTACCGATAAAAGATTTACACCAAATACCACATATTACTGTCTATTAAACCGTTTATATCGATGCATACAGACCACATATTACAGTGTATTACAGAGTGTATAGCACTGTATACAGACCACATATTACAGTGTATTACAACGTGTATAACGCTGCAAGCATACCATATATTACTGTGTATTACAGAGTGTATAGCACTGTATACAGACCACATATTACTGGGTATTACAACGTGTATAACGCTGCAAGCATACCACATATTACTGTGTGGAAAGATATGAGACAGAGGGTAAAACTGTATTTATGGCATTGCAATCTTTATAGCGTTTAATGTACTTTTTATTCCTTCTGTTTCCATGTCTCTCTGGCTTGTGTCCCTATTACCCCATGTGTGTGTTCATCCATTAGCCTATATATTCTGTACTATAATCTTACCCAGGTAAATACAGGTGGGCTGTGACCTGGCACCTAGTGCTGTCATGTATGTTATTGTAGGAGGATGCCAGGCTGGTATGAGGTTATTACAGGTTATCATTGCTAGGCCTATTGAGTCCATCCTGTGATCCTTATATGGTCACACAGGAAATACATTTGAGGACCAGGTAATGTCTCTTTGAAGCTTCTCCTCCACAGGGGACAATCGGGACTTAAACCAATTTCCCTGTCATTGTTCCTTCTGTTTACTTTCCTCTGTTCCATCCTGGTCCCTCACAGACAATGCATGTGGTCAGCAGGAGAAGGCCAGCTGTGGGAGGTAGTAGGGAAATACCTGAGGTGGGATACACCCAATCAGGAACCTGCGTCTCCTCCCCAGGTGAGCGCTGCATGATGGGCATTTTGAAGGTTTTAAAAGAGGTTGCGCAGGTCAGCTCCTGATGTTTGTCACAGGACTCTGGCTAAGGGGTGATTCTCTGCCAGGGTACCTTGTGGAACGCATCAACAGTGCTGTGTGGAGTTATATGTACTTACTACTGCATGGACTAATCTGCTATCACTGCTGTGTGGACTCAGTGATAGTTCTGCTGTATGGACTTGTTTATCTGGAACTTCTGCACGGAATTGCTGTGGACCTAACTCCTCTACTTGGACTTACTATCTGGACTGCTACCTGTATACTGTTTCTGGGCTATATTTACTTCTGCTTCCTGTGAATTATCTACTACTGTGTGCGGTGAGAAATAAACCATCACTTTGGTTTCATCAGCTCTGTGTCTGAGTGATTAGAAGAACCCCCGTATCTTCACATTTGGCGGCAGCAGTGGGATCATTCAGACACCAAACAAGGACCGCAGGAAGCGTGAAGGCCCAGCAGAGAACAGAGGATCAGGCCATATGTAATGCAAGAGGATCTGCAGTGAGGTGGTAACAAGTGAGCAGGTGTCAGTCCTGTGCAAAAGAAAATGTTTCCGAGGAAAGAAAATGAATGCCTCAAGTCTCCCAGGGCAGTGGAGCTCGTGGATGGAGGTGTGTCGGTGTATCGGCAGGCTGGTAAGCCGGATCTGTTATTGAATGCTATAAAGATGCAGTACATTTGGGAGTACTGGAATGAAGCTAGGCGGATGATCAGTGGCTGGAGAGTATCCAGCATACAGGACAAGTTGTGTTACCTGGGGGATGCATTCCTGCACTGTAAAAGTGAGGCAGCCTCATGGAATCTTCTGAGGGAGCCAGAGTTTGTAGACTTCACAGAGGAAGTGAGTGCTACAGTGACCCAAATTATACAGAGAAGTCAATATTCTGAGGCTGAAGGGCAAGTCCAGAATCAATTATCTTCTGGGCTAGAGCCAGAGGAAATATCCAAAATGGGGCCACTGCAACCCAGGCAGATGACTGAGGGGTCCGCCTTGCAAGTGCCTGTTACCAAGGGAGCAAAGTCATTGTCAGCGGGGCCCATAACCACCTTGGAAGAAATGAGCATGGAGGAGCTGATAGCAGAATGCCAGCTGCGAGGCATCCCTTTCCAATTCTGCACTCGCAGGGAAATCCTCCAGCTTAATCTCCAGGATCAGCGGGATCCAGCAAAAGCATTCACCGATTACCGGACGTGGATCCTTCGTCTCGGCCCAGGGATGAGTGTGTGGGAACAGCTGGAGTGTCTGGAGGAGTGCTTCATTGGGGCAGAGGAAGAGGCAATGGATCGGGGGTTCCTGGATACCCCAGCATAGCTAGACCAGTGTTGCAGGGTGGATGCAGAAAGGCACCATCTGCAACAGCTTCTCCCACACCCAAGGGAAGCAGTTGCCCGGTGTACTATGCTGGGAGAGGCTAGCGCTGAAGTGAAGGCTATGCCCACAATGCAGACATCCCAGGAGGAGCTGTGCTACACCTTCCCTTTTGCTGAGGTGGAAGATGTAGACCTAGTAACCAGCTGCCAGGGAATCAATGAAGACTGTGCCCAAGAGATCACCATGGATGGTGGAGTATTGCTCCACTCCCCGACTACAAACATACCAGTCACGGATGGCCTCTTGCTCCAGGATGCCCAGCTTATTCAGCTGGGGGAGGCTCATTGCGATGGATTGGCAATGGCAGCCCCATTCATTTCACAGAGGAAGGCTGATGAAAACATGCCCTGTGTATCTCCTGCTACCCTAACTCCACAAGAAGATTATGAAGGATTATTCCATTTTAACGATTTGGAGAATGAGTAGCTGCGATGTGAATACTGGTACATACCCTGTGATTCAACAGTGACATTGGTAGCAAAGACTGTTAACATAATATCAGAGCAGGAACCAGAAAAGGATGTGTTGCACCACCGTAATACCTGTGAAAGTGTGGACTGTAACTATGTGCCGAGGGATGTGCCTGCCATAAGCCAGATCCAAGCAACTACAGATCAAGTGGAGGTTGGGAGATGCCGCTTGTTACCTTGTCTCCTTTACCTGGGTGAAGGTACAGTGCAACCCGCTCCCATTCCATCTGCAGAGCAAGAGAAAGTTGTGGAGATATATGTGGAAGCTTCAGTTGTTAAAACCCTGACTGGTACACCACCAGCTACCAAGCGCACAGGACTGGTGGGGAAGGAGGTTATCCAGGAGGAGGAGTGCGCTGAATGCGTTGCAGGTGAGATGCTGGCTTTTGAGGGGGGAGCGCGGGCACAGGACCAGCCTGTGCTGGTGACTCCCCTGCAGCCACCAGCTGAATTGTTTCTGATGAAGGGTCCATCCTGTTATGCACACCAGTGCCTGCAGGAATGTACTGGTGTCTGAATGGAGAGGGATGCAAAACAAATGAACTCACAGACAGACTGGGGAATATGACATTACGTACACAGAAGGTGATAGGGTAACAAAATAAACACAAAGTGAACAGAGAAGCCCAGAGGCTAAGAAACTGGGTGTCTCCCTAGTAATAGGAGTGCTCAGATGGAAAGAAGCGAGATGTTGTGTTTTAATACGTAGAGAACCCGAAATGCTGTTGCTAAGGGCAACAGCAAAACCCTAAAGGGTTACCAACGGGTGTGGCAGTAAACTCCTTGGTCAGAGATGGAATAATAGACACAAGGAGAGTCTCCACAATCCTAATTCTCACTTGCAGTGCACTGGTTCAGCTTACTGCCACTAAACTGACACCAGAACACCTTGCACAGTGAGAAAGGATTTTGGCAGGCAAGTCTGAGAATGCAGCCGCAAACTTGCTAAGTTCACAGAGTAGCAAAAGAACCCCAGCAAGTTAAACGACCGACTCCAGTCTTACTGCTAGGTCTGGATTGGCAGAGTGTAGTACCAAATCCCAAGGCCTATTTGCAGTAAGCAACAAACAAATACAAAGCTACACAGTACTGGCTAACTTTCAGGAACTGACTAACCAACAAAGATTCAGCAGCATCTGCTTAACCTGAGAAGAGGCTTTATATAGCAGGTGCTGTCCACACCCCACTCAGACCTCACAGACTGTGAGCACAAAAACCAGCACCGGATCCCCTGCCGTGCACAAAGCCTGTAACCACTGCACAGCAAAAGACCCGAACCGGAGTATCAGCTGCGCTCAGGTTACTCCGCTAGCACTTGTCTCCCGGTTGCCATGACGACGTGGCAGCACAGGGCAGGAGACCCTAACAGTACCCCCCTCTGACGAGGGGTCAAAGAACCCCTACCACCGGGTTTATCGGGGAACTGCGAGAAGAAAGAGCGTATCAGTCTGGGGGCATGAAGATCACAACTGCGCACCCACGACCGCTCCTCCGGGCCATACCCCTTCCAGTGCACCAAAAATGACAGCCGACCCCGAACCATCTTGGAGTCAAGAATCCTTTCAACAACAAACTCCCTCTGGCCATGTATCAGAAGAGGAGAAGGTCTTCCACTGGAATAAGGATTACTAATCGCCCGTTTTAAAAGGGAACAATGAAATGTTTTATTGATAGCCAAAGAACGGGGCAGATCTAACTGAAATGCCACCGGATTGATAACCCTAGTGATCTTATAAGGGCCGATGAACCGGGGGCCTAACTTATGAGAGGGCTGTCTCAACTTCAACTTCTTGGTAGACAACCAGACGAAGTCTCCTAATTTGAAGCTGCAGGGTCTTTTCCGCTTATCAAAAACCCTTTTGGTCACTAATGACACAGACACAAGGGCTTTCTTCACTTTCCTCCAAATACCCCTAAGGACCGAAACCACAGAGGAACCACCAGGCGTGGAGTCCAGGGGGTCAAAAGAATTGGCCTTAGGATGATGCCCATACACACAAAGGAAGGGAGAGATCCCTGTAGCAGAGTGAGCCGCGTTGTTATAGGCAAACTCCGCCATGGACAGATGAGCAACCCAGTCAGTCTGACACTTGGAGACATAACACCTGAGGAACTGCTCCAAGGACTGGTTCACCCTTTCAGTCTGCCCATTAGACTGCGGATGGTATCCTGACGACAAGCTGACAGAAATCTGGAGATCGGAACAAAATGCCCTCCAGAATTTGGCCACAAACTGGGATCCGCGGTCAGAGACCACATCAAGTGGCAACCCCTGGAGGCGCACAACATGCAGCATAAATAATTCAGACAGGCGTCTGGCCGATGGCAGCCCAACCAGTGGAACGAAGTGCGCCATCTTCGAAAACCTGTCAACGACAACCCAGATGGCTGTCATCCCCGAGGATTTGAGCAAGTCCATCACAAAATCCATTGAAATGTGGGTCCATGGCTTAGATGGAATAGAGAGTGGATGTAATGGGCCAACAGGAACCCCTCTAGGAGTCTTATTTCGGGCACAGATGTCACATGCCCGAACCCACTGATCTACATCCTTAGCCACAGAGGGCCACCACACCGCCCTAGATAGCAACTCCCGAGTTCTGGCAATACCCGGGTGACCTGCCGACTTCTTGGCATGGAATTCCAGGAACACTCGCTGCCTTAACCTAGGAGGCATAAACAAAAGACCTACCGGAAGGTATGGAGGAGCCTGCTCCTGTGCTCTAAGGACTAATGACAAGAGATCCTGGGTAATGCCCACTTTAATACATGATGGGGACACAATGGGCAATGGCTCCTCGGTGGTCTCCTGGATTGGAGCAAAACTCTGCGAGAGCGCATCTGCCTTGATGTTTTTTGACCCAGGGCGATATGTTATCAAAAAATTAAAGCGAGCAAAAAACAAAGCCCATCGTGCCTGCCTGGCATTGAGACGCTTCGCTGACTCTAAATATGCAAAATTCTTATGGTCGGTGAGAATTGAGACCACAAACTTAGCCCCCTCAAGCCAGTGTCTCCACTCCTCGAGTGCATCCTTAATAGCCAACAATTCCCCTGTTACCCACATCATAATTCATCTCGGCAGGCGAAAATTTACGAGAAAAGTAAGCACAGGGATGAAGGCGATTATCAGACACTCCCATCTGAGAGAGCACTGAGAGAGCACTGCCCCAATACCCATCTCAGAGGCATCCACCTCCACCACAAAAGGACGCTCTGGATATGGGTGTCGTAGCACCTTGGCCGAGACAAATGCCCTTTTGAGACGGGCAAAAGCCGCTTTGGCCTCACAAGACCAGTGAGCAACATCCGCCCCTTTCTTAGTGAGTGCCACCAAGGGCGCCACTATAGACGAAAATCCAGCGATAAATCGTCTATAAAAATTTGCAAAGCCCAGGAAATGCTGAAGCGCCTTCAAACTAGTGGGCTGCACCCAATCCACGACTGCCTGTACCTTGGAACCCTCCATTTGTAAACCTTCTGGGGAGAAAATATATCCTAGAAATGCGATTTGCTGAACTTCAAATTCGCACTTCTCCAGCTTCGCCCCAAGCTGGTGGTCTCTGAGTTTCTGGAGGACTAAGCGTACATGCTTCCGATGTTCCTCCAGGGAATGGGAGAAGATTAGGATGTCATCTAAGTATACAACTAAGAATCTATCCAAATATTCCCTGTGCACATCGTTCATGAAATCCTGGAAGACTGCCGGGGCATTACAGAGCCCAAAAGGCATCACCAAATATTCATAATGCCCTGAGTGGGTATTAAAGGCAGTCTTCCATTCATCCCCCTCTCTTATTCGGATTAGATTGTACGCACCGCGTAGGTCAATCTTAGAAAAAATGGTGGCAGTACGAAGCTAGTCAAACAAGACCGAAATGAGAGGCAGTGGGTATGAGTTTTTAATCGTGATACGGTTCAATTCCCTGAAGTCGATGCAGGGTCGCAACGAACCGTCCTTTTTACCCACGAAGAAGAACCCCGACCCAACTGGAGACTGTGAAGGTCTGATAAATCCCTTAGCCAAGTTCTCCTGAATGTACTCTGCCATAGCCTGAGTCTCTGGACGTGACAGGGAGTACAACCTGCTCTTGGGAAGCTTAGCATTC
Organism: Pseudophryne corroboree; assembly: GCF_028390025.1. Taxonomy (NCBI): domain Eukaryota; kingdom Metazoa; phylum Chordata; class Amphibia; order Anura; family Myobatrachidae; genus Pseudophryne; species Pseudophryne corroboree. Next base: position 609,452,835 of record NC_086444.1, on the reverse strand, counting down.
GGCAACAAATCAATGGCACAGTCATAGGGGCGATGGGGAGGTAGTACCTCTGCAACTTTTTTGGAGAACACGTCCGCAAAATCTGCATAACATCCTGGTAATCCTGGCAAACTTAGCTGCGAAAGCCTGACTGGAAGGCTCAAGCAACTCTTGAAACAATCAGTACCCCAACTAAGAATCTCCCCAGAGACCCAGTCAAATTGAGGATTGTGGGCCCTTAACCAGGGTAACCCCAACACCAATGGGGCAAAAGTACAGACAGTCACATAAAAGGACAATTTTTCAGAGTGTGTGGCTCCAATAAACAAAGAAATCTGGCTAGTGCAAGAGGTAATTTTACCCTGGGATAATGGTTCCCCGTTTAACCCACAGATCTCAATTTCCGATGCCAAGGGTACTAAGGGAACAGAGTGTTTCAGGGCGAATTGGCGGTCCATAAAAACCCCGTCGGCCCCACTGTCAACAAAGGCCTCAGTCTTGACAGTTTGACCGAGGATCTTCAAGGTCACCGGAATGATAAAAGTCTTCTTGGGAAATTCTGACTTCTGGCCTGACAGGATATTTCCCATCACCCTCAGGCCCTGAAGTTTTCCGGCTTTTCTGGGCATGATACTACCACATGACCTTTATTCCCACAGTACAAACACAACCCCTGCTGTCTCCTCCGCGTCTTCTCACGCAAGGAGAGGCGGGTAGCCCCAATCTGCATAGGCTCCTCGGAAAATTCCTCAGAGTCTGAGGTTCCCTTGGGAAAGAAGGAAACCTCGGTCTCCCTTTCAAGCCTACGCTCTCTCAGCCGTCTATCCACCCGGATGGATAACTGCATGAGCTGATCCAAGCTATCAGGCAAGGGATATTGTACCAGTTGGTCTTTTATCTGGTTAGAAAGACCTCTTCGGTACTGGTGTCTCAGGGCTGGGTCATTCCACTGGGTATCATGGGCCAACCTCCGAAACTCCGTACAGTAAACCCCAACTGGCCTTCGCCCTTGCTTAAGGATCGAAATCTGAGCCTCGGCTGAGGCCGTCTTGTCAGGGTCATCATACAACATGCCCAGTGCCGTAAAAAAAGCATCAACACTTTTAAGCGACAGACAGTCAGGCTGCAACCCATATGCCCAGACCTGTGGGTCTCCTTGTAGCAAGGAAATCACTATGCCCACCCGCTAAATCTCTGACCCAGAAGACTGAGGCCTAAGCTGGAAATATAGCTTGCAGCTCTCCTTGAAACAAAAGAACTGCGAGCGATCTCCAGAAAAACGATCCGGGAGATTTACTTTCGGCTCCTTAACCCCTGAAGGTGCTGCTGCTGCGGGAGCTCCGCCAGCGGCCTGGGAGGTGTGCATTTTAATGGACAAATCATTAAATGTTGAGTCAAGACCTGCACCTGATCGACCACCTGTTGCAAAGTATTTTGAGGGGTATGCTCCTGTCGAAGTCAGAAAAATGTCTCTATGCACGTTGCCATATTTGCACCGCACACTGGTCCGCGCTGCGCGTGCGTGCGCTCTCCCGTGGAGGCGCATACCCGCAATAGCGTGCACTCACAGGCGCGGTATGCGTATTTACGGTAGAGTTTACGTAGTCGTAGCGTGCGACTCATTCGTTACATATTTTCACAATTAATGTAGTTTATAGATTATGGTCCCTTTGATAGATTCTGAAAGTTTGGTTAATATAGAATGTCCCTGAACGGAGGAATCCCTCTTTGTATTGTGCGAAGGGTCTAACAGGAGTCAGACAGTGGTGTTTGGTACCTATCGGAAGAGTATTTAAATAGCAATATTCCGGTGTTGGTTTGGAGCAGATTAATTGCTCGTGCGAATAGTTATGGACATAAGAAGTTATGTCCATTTATTTATTATTATTTGTCCTTACTTAGTCATGCATCTGAACAGTTGGAGACAGGCATCAGTAGGTCTCAAATGTCTCTTTGACCTCAGAGATCCCCCAAACAATAGTTTGCATGTTAAGAGGGCCTCATATCTACACATGCATAAGGTAAACACAGGAATAGTAATTGAAGATCAATTGTACTCCAAATCAGTATCTTTCCCGCAGACGGAGTACAATAGTCTTTAATTACACTGAGCTTTTGAGACTCAATGAGGAGGGTCAACACCTGTGTTTACAAATGGGGCTGGATTTGTATACAGGAGAATGAGGGCTGAGATGTCATTGTCTCAACTGAAAGTGGACATCATGAATATAGAACAGAACCCAGACAGGATTCTGTTTTGTATTCGCCAAACAATACCCCCTCCAGAAGACAGGAATGTGTTAGTTATCACCCATTGTTTTGCATAACCAGGGCCACTGATATGAATCAACTTGTGACCTTTGTTATAATGCGAAGCCGAGTTCCTGCGTCCAATGGACAGTGAGACTGTAGGGACCAATAGATTGCATTGTGTGAGTAGCATAAAAGACGGGCCTGTGACATCCAGCCTTTACTTCTCTTCAAACTGTTATCATTGCTGATAATCGGGAAGCTGGCTGTCCAGAGGCGCTTGCGATCGTTACCCTTTGTGCGTAAGTTTCTCTCCGTAATCATTGTCTTTCTGTGAGCCAATTCCTCTCTCTCTCTCTCCATCTCTCTCTCTCTTCTTTACTCTTATATCTCTCATAGTATTATAGCATTGTATTGTATAGCATTCAGGTTAGTATAGTATTGTCTTTTTGTATTTATTGTTTAGATCTGTGGTTAGGAAGTCTCTGTTATATTGTAGTGTATCATATGTACTGTTATCCCCTTTTACAAGTATATTAGACATAATACAGTTAATAGGCCTTGGAACCTAAACCAGTATCTGTGTATTTTCTATAGTGATAAGTGTTCACTTGAGCGTCGGTGACGCTCAAGCAGCTTTGTAGATAGTCAGGTTACACAAGGTTGCACTTACACCCTGTACTCACATTAAGGTATTCAGTGTATTTCATTGGTATAAGGTTTTAACATAAAGGTATAGTGTTGTAAGCGTCTGCATCGCTGGTGACCTCCTCGTGGTCTCGAGCGTATGCTACGCTACAGCGAATCATTCCCCTAGACATAACCAATAACGTGTCCTGTGATCACTGGGCCGTGAGCGAACGTGACGCTTGAGCGTCTCGCCTACGGCTGAGCGATCGCAACGCAGATAGCGTACCATTACGGTACTTCTTAAGTAAACAGCGTACAGTGTTCTTAGCTTCATAAAGGGTTGTTTATACGACAAAGGAATTTAGCATTGTCAATTGGGGACTCGTCCTATACTTCTCACATCTGCACTAGGTAGATCAGCAGACATTATCCCCCAGCAAAGGGTGGGAGATTGTCTCATAGTGCTGGCGGGATAAGCGTCTGCTTCGCTTAGATAAAGAGTGCTGAAGGAACCCGGTAACCGGAAGTAAGAACAAAACGCTTGTGTCTTTTTAAAACTGTTTATTTTTCTTTTGTCTTGCGTACGCATACATACCTGCATTTCTTTTCACTTGTGTATTTCATTTTTCGTATATCACTATTCCTGTTTGCCAAATTTTATAATTGATAGAAAGTGCTAAAAAGAGATTTGCTGTTATTTCATAGTAGAGGTAATAGTTAAAGTATAGAACAACACACGGTTTGTCTGAGATACAAGGCAGTCAGTGTGGATTGCGGTAGATGATCAGGGATCATTTACATTGATAAAAATATATTGTGTTACGGTGGATCCTTTGCATTGCGTACACGTGTCGCTAACAAAGACTAGCGTACGCAATCCAAAAGGCAGACGCACGCAGCGTTCATTACGCAACGTAGCGTCCGGTTACGCCCACGTAGCTCAAGTTGTGATAAAGTGAAGTAACGCAAAGGCGATAATTAACGCACAGCGGTAGATAACGCGACGCGGTAAATAACGCAAATCTATTTTTAGAAAATCTGAAATTTAGTTTAACAGATCCTGCTCCTAATTGGTAACACTCTTGGCCTGAAGACAATTTCTGCGCAGAAATAGACATAGAAACAAAGTGTACATGTGTTGAGTGAGTGTGTTTATACAATTTAAAAGGTGGAACCAAAAGGAAAAGCCGAGTACTCGTCGAGGGACATACGTGTAAGTGACATATACGGTGGCTAGGGAGGCATCTCTGGTTAAATAATATTTGAGCATTAGAGTATAGCGGACCATAAGGTAACAAGACCAGGAGGTCATAAGGTAACAAGACCAGGAGGTCATAAGGTAACAGACCAGGAGGTCATAAGGTAACAGGTAAAATAGACAAAGAGGTCCGCTATAAAAGTACAGTGGCACAACGCCTGGGGTGTTGGTGCAGAACCCATATAGGCCATACAAGCTCTCGCTGAAGGAATCGCGGCCGGAAACATCGATTCCATTGATCTTTCAGTACATGACAAGTAGTGCTCGTGTACTGAACGATTGGACCGCACGTAATTGTGTGCAGTAGTTAGTAATCTGACCTAATACCATCAGAGTAAAGTGGTCACAAACGCTATTTGTACATTCTGACGTGATTTGTGTAATTTTTTATTTTTTGGGAAGGGAAGTTCGCTGGTCACTCAGGAACTATCCAACAACCGATACTTGCTGGGGAAAGCGCCCCAGTAAATAAAGGTTCACAGGGGCCCTAGGTTGGGTACAGCAGCTCTGGCTACAGTGATTGCAGCACAGGCCAACATGGGCGAGAAGTAAGTGGGGTACTTGATAAACCACCACCGCCGGCCTGCCCAAGGACATCTTGGTTTGTTTGTAAGGGTTCGCTGAAAGCCTTGATATTCAAGGAGGAATAGGCAACGCCTGCAGATTATGGGGGCCATTTGTTCAGGTAGGGGGCGATCAACCTCGGTTCGGGTTGATTCAGAGAACCGATCCATCGGGTCGGCACGATATGTGATGTGTAAGAAATATGGAAATCACGCTGAAGTTTTATGTGATGAATGGGAGAGAATGACTGTACAAGACAGGGACAAATTCCCAAGAATAGGTAGCTTCAGTCCAGTAGTGTTACAAAATTTAAGGAGGAGGATAAGTCTCGTTGAACCAACGAAGAGACAAAATAAACATTATGAATATTTACAGTTATGGCAACAGGAAAGTGAATTACAAAAAGAGTCTATTGACTTTTCTGACTCTTATCTTGAGGGGAGAGACATGGCAGCAGGAGAGGAGTTGATTGCGGAGAGAAAAGCACAAAAGTGGAACAATAAAAACGCTCTTAGCAACTGTAATATAGATTATAAGAATAAGTGTAATAAATGTAACTATGATTATTGTAATACTGTTGAATGTACAACTATTAACCTGTGCAAGTTGCCCCCCATGTCAAACCTCCCTCAGGAATACAAACAAGACAGTGAGCCCAGAACGATGTCAGCACCTCTTCCAGCAACCATCACAAAAGCCATCCAGGTGGACACGACCAAATTGGTAAAGGCAATAATCAAACCCCCTAACGGAGGGTCAGGTGAGGTCGTGTCCACAGGTACGTACAATGTTTTATATCTCGCACATACAAATGTACCCCATATTGTAAGACCAAAACAAGGTGATGTAATTGAGTTTAGTCCTGTCAGGGTGATCACAGTCCCCAATGGGAAGACTGATGATCAGGGAACCATTCCCGTCAAGGACAGTGCAATGCGCCATCCCTGGTCCCGGACAGAATTGAGATCAATCATGTCTGATTACCCAGATCCTAGGAAAGATCTAACTGTATGATCAAAGATTCACAGAAGGCATACCAACCCCCTAGACAACGACATAATCATGGTATCCAAGGAATCAGGTAGGTACAGGGAAAGCGGTTGATGGTGATGAGCATCCAAGCGTTTGAGGAGGCATCAAATCAACCAAAACCCCAGGCCATTGGCACATGGAGGAACTTAAGGATTTGTGATCTGTGCAAAAGAGAAGGGCATTATGCCAGTAACTGCAACAGCCCACATAAAATCAGACCCCCTAGACATGAAAATGAGCAAAAGTTATGACACACCAAATTACAAGCAGGGATCATATAGGAAGAATTTTGGGCCACACCCATAATATATAGTTAGGAAAGGTGATCATTAGGACTGATGGTAAGCCTGAGGTAACGGTTAGTAAATTGGGAGGTCATTCACTGAAGACACAGGAATGACCAGGTTAAACGTTGTAAATGTATTTGTGAAAAATGTTTTTTCTTTCTCTCTCTATCCCCATCTCTGACGATTATTGGTAAGAATTCAAACATTGCATATTCGCTTGGTCCTTGCAGAAGTCTACCAAACCCCAGCATGACCTATCCACCACAATGTATTCTGGCCAGATACAGACAGTGGAATAATGCAAGTGCTGGTGGGGAGGGACTGCTCAAGGAAACCATTAGACACGTAGATACGACAGCCTAATAGTCTGACAATGTTTTCTTAATGTTGACAACGTTTAAAAATGCTTTGTTTCTCTTCTCTTATTGATGGTTATTGTCGGGTTATGTAATGTATATATGCACATGAATTGTTCTCTATCTCTTTTGTTTTTTATTTTCTCTCTCTCCTCACTCATGTTTCCATGATTTAAAAATGGTATGTCACCCCTAAGTGTTAACCAATGGTAATGCCAGATTTTTGCTCCACACAGAAAGATCGCTAGTTAGGAAGAAAGATTACATCACCAGAAGGTTCATTCGGAAGACTGAAGAGACAGCACCTTTTGAGAGGACAGCAGAACAAAAAGAACAACAAAACGAGAGAACTTATTATCGTAACGAGTTCTCTCCCCCTCAAACTGATTTTCTTATACCCCCTTTACAAATTTCTTCTTTTCTCCTCCTGTAAGATGGACTTGCCCCAAGAGACTGTGACATGGATTTTCCCGTTAACCATGATGTTGACCAGAGCAGTCTGTTTCGGTGAGAGTACCAGTGAGGTCGAGAAAGGATCCAGAAAGGTCCTGATGACTGAGACGGAGGTGTAAATTTCCAATAGCAACCCAATCACCAAGCAAAGGCGAGTACCGGGCACGATCTAACAACCATGTTATTTGTAAACAACTGTGAAGGAATGTTAGTTCAAAAAGAAAATTGTATCTGTAGGCTCTGTGACAATCTGGTAGAGGATGGATGCATAAAGAAATGCCAATCCAGTTTTAATATCCATATGGACCGGCATCCATTGAGTGACCATCACTCCTTAGTGGGTAGTGTGTTAAATAAAACAGATTGTTGGGTATGCTCTCAAGTACCTCAGGGTCATAGTAAATCAGGGCTAGTACCATTTCCTTTAACGTTAGGGGAGGTACTTGAGCTAAGTGGTGGGAGACCGGTGGACCGGAGGTTTAATATCTCCAGCCCTCCTAGTTTGAAGCTCCACCAATACCATGTGGATAGGTCCCTATTATGTTTTAACATCTCCAATCCCCGAAAGCCGGGAAATTGGGAAGTGTCATGGAGCAACCAAACCATGACCTTTTCACACAGAGCAGATAGAATGCCTACAGATACAGAGCTGGTACGCCACATAGCCAGTAGAGAAAAATCTTTTCGGTATCGATATACCTTAGGAAATAGGATTACTAGAGTTGGAGAGGTATCACCAGGATACTGTGCACATGTCATACAAACTGATACGTGCATTAGGCAGATGGAAGAATTAGGGTCAGGAGATTTCACCTGGAAGGTTTGTAACATGGTCATGTCCTTCTCCGTCCCTTATGTTCTCCCCGATGACGCATATTTCATATGCGGGAGAAAGGCGTACAAGTGGCTAGCCCCAAACTCTGAAGGATTGTGTTATATTGGAAAAGTATTGCCTGAAGTGATGACTGTTACACATGACAAAATGAAGGACATACACCGTGGTGCCCAAGCTCCTTATACTCACACTCACTACGAGCACCGGGTTAAAAGACAACTGTCAGAAAGGTTAGAGCATCCGGCCTCTGATCTTATCCATGAATCCACCGGGATTCAGGTTCTGGTAGCGTTAGATTTCACTCGTACCGCTCGAGGAGTGATGAATTATAAATACATTTCCGCACTCGCCAATTTGTTAGATAATATCACTGAAATGTATGATGACACGTTTAGATACACTGGAAGAGAACTTCAAGCTTACAAAACAGAACTAGTTCAGCATAGGATGGTTCTTAATTACCTTACAGCAGTAACAGGCGGATATTGTGTTACATTGGCAACACAGTACGGCATAAAGTGTTGCACGTATATCACAAATAGCACCGAGGATCCGGTAGAGGTCATAGACCAAAAGATGGATGATATTCTGCAATTAAAGTGGGAATTTCGTCGAAAACACAATCTCACCCTTGCTGCTGTAGGTAATGAGCTGACTGGTTGGGTGTCATGGTTGAACCCGCGAAATTGGTTCTCCGGTTTGGGAGACTGGGCTCAAGGAGTCATAATGGATGTTGGAAAGTTTCTACTATGTATCTTGGGTGTCATTATATCGATTGGATTGATATTTAGATGCGGGCAGGCTTTAATGAGGTGCAAACAAAGTACAAAAGTGATGAGCTTGAGGAGTGAGGAAACCGTAATTAACCTGGATTTGATTTATGACCCAATGATAGAAACCAGAATGTGATGAAAAATGCGATTATGCGGTCCGTTTCTTTCACCTGTTTTTCTGCTTTTCTCCAAGATACAAAGACCCCTTGGACGAGGAAGTTGACGAGACGGTATACAGACAAGACAACAGACAAGACCAAAGATGCAGCTTTTGACCACTTGAGAAATGGACACTTGATGAACTTTGCCATGGATCCCCAGTTTCCCTAGTACTTTTAAACTCACGCTAGCCCAACATTTTTTTGTAAATCTGATGGCTCAGACAAAGCTATTTGCTCATGCCTAAGGAGCAATACAGCGCAAAGAAGACGACTCTCAACAGATACCGAACACAACCTCAACGACAGATGTACATTTCCCTGACATAGAATATCATTGCATTCTCCATAAGTGTTCTTTATCTTCATCTCTACAACCCTCAGGTAATAACACACATAGACGATAGGGAATACAGGCACAGATATCAGCAACCACATACCTCCCCCATTCATGTATCATCAATTAAAATGTGCATCCCCATTTTGTTACAACCACAGCCGAAATGAGCTCGGTAGAGTTTGACAGCCCATCCACAGACCCTTAGTACGGGATAAGAAGGAATTCAAATGTATACTTCGCAATACCTCGAAGCTTGATTTACCACACGTACGGCACGATGATACATGACCCCCCAAACATGGACTCATACACACATGCTTCTACTTTCTCACTAGGTCATACCCTTTTCACACCTACTCCTCTCTTCTTCCTTACCCCACCATGGAAATCAATTAACCCCTGACTTACATTTTTCTCCTTAAATGTTTTGTGGCAGTTATTATTGACTGCCAAAGGGTGGACTGTCGAAGTCAGAAAAATGTCTCTATGCACGTTGCCATATTTGCACCGCACACTGGTCCGCGCTGCGCGTGCGTGCGCTCTCCCGTGGAGGCGCATACCCGCAATAGCGTGCACTCACAGGCGCGGTATGCGTATTTACGGTAGAGTTTACGTAGTCGTAGCGTGCGACTCATTCGTTACATATTTTCACAATTAATGTAGTTTATAGATTATGGTCCCTTTGATAGATTCTGAAAGTTTGGTTAATATAGAATGTCCCTGAACGGAGGAATCCCTCTTTGTATTGTGCGAAGGGTCTAACAGGAGTCAGACAGTGGTGTTTGGTACCTATCGGAAGAGTATTTAAATAGCAATATTCCGGTGTTGGTTTGGAGCAGATTAATTGCTCGTGCGAATAGTTATGGACATAAGAAGTTATGTCCATTTATTTATTATTATTTGTCCTTACTTAGTCATGCATCTGAACAGTTGGAGACAGGCATCAGTAGGTCTCAAATGTCTCTTTGACCTCAGAGATCCCCCAAACAATAGTTTGCATGTTAAGAGGGCCTCATATCTACACATGCATAAGGTAAACACAGGAATAGTAATTGAAGATCAATTGTACTCCAAATCAGTATCTTTCCCGCAGACGGAGTACAATAGTCTTTAATTACACTGAGCTTTTGAGACTCAATGAGGAGGGTCAACACCTGTGTTTACAAATGGGGCTGGATTTGTATACAGGAGAATGAGGGCTGAGATGTCATTGTCTCAACTGAAAGTGGACATCATGAATATAGAACAGAACCCAGACAGGATTCTGTTTTGTATTCGCCAAACAATACCCCCTCCAGAAGACAGGAATGTGTTAGTTATCACCCATTGTTTTGCATAACCAGGGCCACTGATATGAATCAACTTGTGACCTTTGTTATAATGCGAAGCCGAGTTCCTGCGTCCAATGGACAGTGAGACTGTAGGGACCAATAAATTGCATTGTGTGAGTAGCATAAAAGACGGGCCTGTGACATCCAGCCTTTACTTCTCTTCAAACTGTTATCATTGCTGATAATCGGGAAGCTGGCTGTCCAGAGGCGCTTGCGATCGTTACCCTTTGTGCGTAAGTTTCTCTCCGTAATCATTGTCTTTCTGTGAGCCAATTCCTCTCTCTCTCTCTCCATCTCTCTCTCTCTTCTTTACTCTTATATCTCTCATAGTATTATAGCATTGTATTGTATAGCATTCAGGTTAGTATAGTATTGTCTTTTTGTATTTATTGTTTAGATCTGTGGTTAGGAAGTCTCTGTTATATTGTAGTGTATCATATGTACTGTTATCCCCTTTTACAAGTATATTAGACATAATACAGTTAATAGGCCTTGGAACCTAAACCAGTATCTGTGTATTTTCTATAGTGATAAGTGTTCACTTGAGCGTCGGTGACGCTCAAGCAGCTTTGTAGATAGTCAGGTTACACAAGGTTGCACTTACACCCTGTACTCACATTAAGGTATTCAGTGTATTTCATTGGTATAAGGTTTTAACATAAAGGTATAGTGTTGTAAGCGTCTGCATCGCTGGTGACCTCCTCGTGGTCTCGAGCGTATGCTACGCTACAGCGAATCATTCCCCTAGACATAACCAATAACGTGTCCTGTGATCACTGGGCCGTGAGCGAACGTGACGCTTGAGCGTCTCGCCTACGGCTGAGCGATCGCAACGCAGATAGCGTACCATTACGGTACTTCTTAAGTAAACAGCGTACAGTGTTCTTAGCTTCATAAAGGGTTGTTTATACGACAAAGGAATTTAGCATTGTCACTCCATATTCCCACAAAATTTCAATAGGAGTATTGGGCTGCTGAATATGTTATGCACACCAGTGCCTGCAGGAATGTACTGGTGTCTGAACGGAGAGGGATGCAAAACAAATGAAGTCACAGACAGACTGGGGAATATGACATTACGTACACAGAAGGTGATAGGGTAACAAAATAAACACAAAGTGAACAGAGAAGCCCAGAGGCTAAGAAACTGGGTGTCTCCCTAGTATTAGGAGTGCTCAGATGGAAAGAAGCGAGATGTTGTGTTTTAATATGTAGAGAACCCGAAATGCTGTTGCTAAGGGCAACAGCAAAACCCTAAAGGGTTACCAACGGGTGTGGCAGTAAACTCCTTGGTCAGAGATGGAATAATAGACACAAGGAGAGTCTCCACAATCCTAGTCCTCACTTGCAGTGCACTGGTTCAGCTTACTGCCACTAAACTGACACCAGAACACCTTGCACAGTGAGAAAGGATTTTGGCAGGCTAGTCTGAGAATACAGCCGCAAACTTGCCAAGTTCACAGAGTAGCAAAAGAACCCCAGCAAGTTAAACGACCGACTCCAGTCTTACTGCTAGGTCTGGATTGGCAGAGTGTAGTACCAAATCCCAAGGCCTATTTGCAGTAAGCAACAAACAAATACAAAGCTACACAGTACTGGCTAACTTTCAGGAACTGACTAACCAACAAAGATTCAGCAGCATCTGCTTAACCTGAGAAGAGGCTTTATATAGCAGGTGCTGTCCACACCCCACTCAGACCTCACAGACTGTGAGCACAAAAACCAGCACCGGATCCCCTGCCGTGCACAAAGCCTGTAACCACTGCACAGCAAAAGACCCGAACCGGAGTATCAGCTGCGCTCAGGTTACTCCGCTAGCACTTGTCTCCCGGTTGCCATGACGACGTGGCAGCACAGGGCAGGAGACCCTAACACATCCTCAGCACTGGGTATTCAGACCACGTGCTGTACGGAGATTTACCCGCCCCCTAGTTGGGGTTTGAGGAAGGAAGGACTGGACAGAGTTGAGTAAGTGCTGGGGGCAGAACCCCAACATTGGCCTGCCTTTAGGCAGCTGTTCCTTGTGCAAGGGGGGGAGGTGGAAGGTACTCCCTGCCCCGTTGTGCCAGAGGCACAGGTATTAGTACACCCACTAGGTGTGCCGGGTGTAAAAGTTTGCAATGTTGCGGAGTGGGGATACCCAACACCTGAATTGCTAAATCCCCTGCTGGTGAAAATGAATGTGTCATATTGTAATATTGTCCTTGCTGGTTGTTTAACACTACTGCCTCTTACCACATGGGTCTGGTGTGACATCACTCTGTGGGACTCAGGTGGTACACACATGCATGATATTCTCTCCTCGGCACCCACCGCTCCTGGGTGGTATTGTTTCCTCAACACTTCAGAACAGGAATAAAAAGTAGAGGAAGGAATGTAAAGATATGAGACAGAGGGTAAAACTGTATTTATGGCATTGCAATCTTTATAGCGTTTAATGTACTTTTTATTCCTTCTGTTTCCATGTCTCTCTGGCTTGTGTCCCTATTACCCCATGTGTGTGTTCATCCATTAGCCTATATATTCTGTACTATAATCTTACCCAGGTAAATACAGGTGGGCTGTGACCTGGCACCTAGTGCTGTCATGTATGTTATTGTAGGAGGATGCCAGGCTGGTATGAGGTTATTACAGGTTATCATTGCTAGGCCTATTGAGTCCATCCTGTGATCCTTATATGGTCACACAGGAAATACATTTGAGGACCAGGTAATGTCTCTTTGAAGCTTCTCCTCCACAGGGGACAATCAGGACTTAAACCAATTTCCCTGTCATTGTTCCTTCTGTTTACTTTCCTCTGTTCCATCCTGGTCCCTCACAGACAATGCGGAGCCTGACCCAGCATGTGGTCAGCAGGAGAAGGCCAGCTGTGGGAGGTAGTAGGGAAATACCTGAGGTGGGATACACCCAATCAGGAACCTGCGTCTCCTCCCCAGGTGAGCGCTGCATGATGGGCATTTGGAAGGTTTTAAAAGAGGTTGCGCAGGTCAGCTCCTGATGTTAGTCGCAGGATTCTGGCTAAGGGGTGATTCTCTGCCAGGGTACCTTGTGGAACGCATCAACAGTGCTGTGTGGAGTTATATGTACTTACTACTGCATGGACTAATCTGCTATCACTGCTGTGTGGACTCAGTGATAGTTCTGCTGTATGGACTTGTTTATCTGGAACTTCTGCACGGAATTGCTGTGGACCTAACTGCTCTACTGGGACTTACTATCTGGACTGCTACCTGTATACTGTTTCTGGGCTATATTTACTTCTGCTTCCTGTGAATTATCTACTACTGTGTGCGGTGAGAAATAAACCATCACTTTGGTTTCATCGGCTCTGTGTCTGAGTGATTAGAAGAACCCCGTATCTTCACACTGTGTATTAAACCATTTATAGAGCTGAGCACCATATATTACTGTATATTACATCATGAGATGTCCAGACCTCATACAGCTTGAGGACTGAGGGCTCACCTCCCCATGTTTTAACGATGATCTAAGAACTAATGACCAATATGAGCCATGAGGTACTACATGCCTCTGTGGCATAACTAGTTAAAAAATTGATGGGCGAAATCATTAATTTTTGGTCGACGCGGGCTGCGTTTGTTCGGGTTCGGGTTGATACAGCCGTGATGTATCCACATAGCCAACGGACTAGCATTCTTCTTTAGGCTGTTATGTTCGATCGAGGGTGTTGCAAATTGTTCATTCGCCGTTTCAGCGACGGTTGTGCGAATTGTTGTTTTGCCCAATTATGCTAGGACAGTGCATTAGCGCATCTGTAACATTGCAATTTGGTAAGCTAATGGGATTGATATATATGAATGGTATTGAATGTGAATAAAAAAACCAAAACAAATCAATTCTAGGTAACAGACTATATAATAGGTAGCATGTATCACCATCCCAAGTTTGTAATAATCCCCAGGGCAATTCCACTGGATATTTATCCTATAATTTTGGTATAATTTTTAAACAAATAATACTATGTGATAATGTGCAGTCTGACTATCTGCACCAGTATTATGTGTTCCAGAATCATAATATATATGATAAATATATAGCGTTTAAGTAAGATACCGTATTCTAACACTGACATACATATGAATACCGATAATAAATTGCCCAGTTATGCTAGGACAGTGCATTAGCACATATGTAACATTGTAACTTGGTAAACTAATGGGATTGATATATATGAATGGTATTGAATGTGAATTAAAAAACAAAACAAATCAACTCTAGGTAACAGACTATATAATAGCTAGCATGTATCACCATCCCAAGTTTGTGATAAACCCCAGGGCAATTCCACTGGATATGTATCCTATAATTTTGGTATAATTGTTAAACAAATAATACTATGTGACCAAGGGCAATCTTCCTACCTACACCAGTATTACGTGTTCCAGAATCATAATATATTTGATAAATATATATATTGTTTAAATAAGACACAGATGCATTACATTGAAAAGTAACAATACTCTTATGTTATGTTGGTAATAATGTAATGGGCTATTTTAACATAACAGATCCTATTTAGGAAAATAATGACATGATATGCCTAGTGACCCAAGTTATTAAAACTTTTTACTGTAAATATAATGTTTGTGCATGCATACACCATGAGATATGTACTTCTATTAAGCACAAACAAGCATATTGGCATTCTACTCTAACATTTAGGGTAAAAGATTAGAATGGATCAAGGTAGCATAGCGCAAGGACAGATATAGGTTCAGCGGCCTCTTTGACAATCCATGTTATGGATATGAAGTAAACCCGCCATTAATAAGCATTAAAAAGGATACCATCCTATAATTTTGGTATAATTTTTAAACAAATAATACTATGTGATCATGTGCAATCTGACTATCTGCATCAGTATTATGTGTTCCAGAATCATAATATATATGATAAATATATAGCGTTTAAATAAGATACCGTATTCTCACACTGACATACATATGAAAACCGATAATAAGCAGTTCCGGCTACTGTAATCCTTTACATGATGATTTTGGTATATACACATATACTACAGGTCACTACAAAGATATGAATCATGATATATAAGATCGCTAAACAAAACAAGAGATCTGTAATGATTTCTGACTAACTAGTTAACTCAGTATACAGTAATCATATAGGTCCCTGTGTCATATAGATATGTGCTTGGCATAAATATTTCCAAACGTTCCTAAATCTAAGATGTTTCATGCATGTTGTACCACTAAATATTGTAAATAGAATATCAACATGACAGATGATATAACTGAATTTATCATGATGAATCTTATATACTCCTATATTTTGCTAATGTGATACCCTTATGGGGGTATGAATTTTAAACAAATAATACTATGTGATCATGGGCAATCTTCCTATCTACACCAGTATTACGTGTTCCAGAATCATAATATATTTGATAAAAATATATTGTTTAAATAAGACACAGATGCATCAAATTGAATAGTAACAATACTCTTATGTTATGTTGGTAATAATGTAACGGGCTATTTTAACATAACAGATCCTATTTAGGAAAATGATGACATGATATGCCTAGTGACCCAAGTTATTAAAACTTTTTACTGTAAATATAATGTTTGTGCATGCATACACCATGAGATATGTACTTCTATTAAGCACAAACAAGCATATTGGCATTCTACTCTAACATTTAGGGTAAAAGATTAGAATGGATCAAGGTAGCATAGCGCAAGGACAGATATAGGTTCAGCAGCCTCTTTGACAATCCATGTTATGGATATGAAGTAAACCCACCATTAATAAGCATTAAAAAGGATACCAAGAATATGATTTTGACATATGGCCCCAGATTTTCAAATAAAGGATGTGCAGCGTATCTCCTTATTTAATCCTAATGAAGTCATAGTATTCAACAGGCATATGTATCTAGATTTTTCTTTAGTGACTACTTAGTAATGTTACAACCACTAGAAAATAGAAAAATTATTAAACTTCTTAATAATAGCGACTTAGTACTTAAACTTACATCGGATATAAGTCACAATAATAATACTATTCATGACTTGTAGATTTCCAAAACAGCCGTTGGAGAAATCATCGCCGCTGTTTTCCGTAAGACCACGTCCGCCAACAGCATTTTACACCTCATCAGTTCCCATTATCCCTTCACTCTGAGATCAATTCCAAAAGTATAATATATCCGAAATTGAAGATATTGATCAGATGTTGAAATTTATAGAAAAAGAGCAAGATTAGTTAAAGATATACACTATGATGGTCTATAAAAAACAGAACCTGCAGAAATCTTATAATGCCAACAATAAAACTTCAAGTATATCCTTACTTATTTCCAAGACAAGAGAACGCACCTTGTGCCAAATAAGATACATTGTTACATAATGTAAAGAGTGGATACACATCAATGCGTCATTACACAAATATCGATATATACTCACCACTGTTTATGATCTGAAGAAATAATTTGATAAGACCATACAGATCATCTGGAAGATATTAACAAATTTACGGGATAATTTGTTTAGAAGTCACTTTTCCAAGCATCAGAGGAAAAATCCATCATTATCTGTCTGTTATCCATGTGGACCATGTCAAGCATGCCAATATATTCATTTCCCTCAGAAGTTCTCTGACAGAAATAACAATAAAACAGAAATAAAAAAGATTAATTAACTGCTCCACACATTTGGTGTAATTTACTGCTTAATAGGCCCATTCATTTATAAATATATCGGCATGACTAAGATGCTTTTTAAAAACGAATATTGGATCATGTGTATATCATTAAAAATACACAAAGAGATATAAGCAACATGAAGAAAATTACAAGTTTTGGCATGACACTTTCTACGATTCCACACTAGTAATCACAAAAAGGTGAAAATTTATGATCTAGAACAGTTTGAGCTAGGTATAAGTGGTTGTAACATTACTAATTAGTCACTAAAGAAAAATCTAGATACATATGCCTGTTGAATACTATGACTTCATTAGGATTAAATAAGGAGATACGATGCACATCCTTTATTTGAAAATCTGGGGCCATATGTCAAAATCATATTCTTGGTATCCTTTTTAATGCTTATTAATGGTGGGTTTACTTCATATCCATAACATGGATTGTCAAAGAGGCTGCTGAACCTATATCTGTCCTTGCGCTATGCTACCTTGATCCATTCTAATCTTTTACCCTAAATGTTAGAGTAGAATGCCAATATGCTTGTTTGTGCTTAATAGAAGTACATATCTCATGGTGTATGCATGCACAAACATTATATTTACAGTAAAAAGTTTTAATAACTTGGGTCACTAGGCATATCATGTCATCATTTTCCTAAATAGGATCTGTTATGTTAAAATAGCCCGTTACATTATTACCAACATAACATAAGAGTATTGTTACTTTTCAATTTAATGCATCTGTGTCTTATTTAAACAATATATTTTTATCAAATATATTATGATTCTGGAACACGTAATACTGGTGTAGATAGGAAGATTGCCCATGATCACATAGTATTATTTGTTTAAAATTCATACCCCCATAAGGGTATTACATTAGCAAAATATAGGAGTATATAAGATTCATCATGATAAATTCAGTTATATCATCTGTCATGTTGATATTCTATTTACAATATTTAGTGGTACAACATGCATGAAACATCTTAGATTTAGGAACGTTTGGAAATATTTATGCCAAGCACATATCTATATGACACAGGGACCTATATGATTACTGTATACTGAGTTAACTAGTTAGTCAGAAATCATTACAGATCTCTTGTTTTGTTTAGCGATCTTATATATCATGATTCATATCTTTGTAGTGACCTGTAGTATATGTGTATATACCAAAATCATCATGTAAAGGATTACAGTAGCCGGAACTGCTTATTATCGGTTTTCATATGTATGTCAGTGTGAGAATACGGTATCTTATTTAAACGCTATATATTTATCATATATATTATGATTCTGGAACACATAATACTGATGCAGATAGTTAGATTGCACATGATCACATAGTATTATTTGTTTAAAAATGATACCAAAATTATAGGATGGTATCCTTTTTAATGCTTATTAATGGCGGGTTTACTTCATATCCATAACATGGATTGTCAAAGAGGCCGCTGAACCTATATCTGTCCTTACGCTATGTTACCTTGATCCATTCTAATCTTTTACCCTAAATGTTAGAGTAGAATGCCAATATGCTTGTTTGTGCTTAATAGAAGTACATATCTCATGGTGTATGCATGCACAAACATTATATTTACAGTAAAAAGTTTTAATAACTTGGGTCACTAGGCATATCATGTCATCATTTTCCTAAATAGGATCTGTTATGTTAAAATAGCCCATTACATTTATTACCAACATAACATAAGAGTATTGTTACTTTTCAATTTAATGCATCTGTGTCTTATTTAAACAATATATATTTATCAAATATATTATGATTCTGGAACACGTAATACTGGTGTAGGTAGGAAGATTGCCTTTGATCACATAGTATTATTTGTTTAAAAATTATACCAAAATTATAGGATACATATCCAGTGGAATTGCCCTGGGTTTATCACAAACTTGGGATGGTGATACATGCTACCTATTATATAGTCTGTTACCTAGAGTTGATTTGTTTATTTTTTTTAATTCACATTCAATACCATTCATATATATCAAGCCCATTAGCTTACCAAATTGCAATGTTACATATGTGCTAATGCACTGTCCTAGCATAATTGGGCAATTTATTATCGGTATTCATATGTATGTCAGTTTGAGAATACGGTATCTTATTTAAACGCTATATATTTATCATATATATTATGATTCTGGAACACATAATACTGGTGCAGATAGTCAGATTGCACATTATCACATAGTATTATTTGTTTAAAAATTATACCAAAATTATAGGATAAATATCCAGTGGAATTGCCCTGGGAATTATCACAAACTTGGGATGGTGATACATGCTACCTATTATATAGTCTGTTACCTAGAATTGATTTGTTTTGGTTTTTTTATTCACATTCAATACCATTCATATATATCAATCCCATTAGCTTACCAAATTGCAATGTTACAGATGCGCTAATGCACTGTCCTAGCATAATTGGGCAAAACAACAATTCGCACAACCGTCGCTGAAACGGTGAACGAACAATTTGCAACACCCTCGATCAGACATAACAGCCTAAAGAAGAATGCTAGTCCGTTGGCTATGTGGATACATCACGGCTGTATCAACCCAAACCCGAACAAACGCAGCCCGCGTCGACCAAAAATGAATGATTTCGCCCATCAATTTTTTAACTAGTTATGCCACAGAGGCATGTAGTACCTCATGGCTCATATTGGTCATTAGTTCTTAGATCATCGTTAAAACATGGGGAGGTGAGCCCTCAGTCCTCGAGCTGTATGAGGTCTGGACATCTCACGATGTAATATACAGTAATATATGGTGCTCAGCTATATAAACGGTTTAATACACAGTAATATGTGGTATGCTTGCAGCGTTATACACGTTGTAATACCCAGTAATATGTGGTCTGTATACAGTGCTATACACTCTGTAATACACAGTAATATATGGTATGCTTGCAGCGTTATACACGTTGTAATACACTGTAATATGTGGTCTGTATACAGTGCTATACACTCTGTAATACACTGTAATATGTGGTCTGTATGCATCGATATAAACGGTTTAATAGACAGTAATATGTGGTATTTGGTGTAAATCTTTTATCGGTAATATACAGGTCTGGACATGTCACGCTGTAATACCGGCAAGTCTGATCATGTCTGCTTGCAATCAAAGTTCAGCAATCGGCCACAATAAAGATAAACTTTTTAGTGCTATTTAACACACAGTAACATATGTCATGTATGCAACATAGCAGTGACGTGCGGTGAAGTCAATGGCTGGGGAGGCACTGGCTTCTCATGTACATCCACAGTCGCACAAGAACACAAACCTCAGCTCACTTTTTAGGGAAAGCAAATACATTAGAGTGCACAGGGGGTAGTGTGGTACTGCAGCAATTGTGTATATACTGTGATTACAGGACAGATCGCAAAGTACCCATAGTGTTCACTCTAGGATTTTTTTAGGGCAGGGTGCTGATCACGGGTAGGGCACATTTTTCATTCGGGAGGACACATTTTTAAGTTACAGATGGGTCCACGGTTATCTTGGCTAGTTTGCTGCGCCTAGGCACAACATGGTTTATTAACATAAACCCTTAATCTATTGTTCTCAGCTGCAATACAATACAGAGAACAATACAGCAGGGGATTAAATCCGACTGCCCTGGCTCAGTAAATCCTATTAAAGGTCAAGATAAACATGGACCCATCTGTAGATGTGCAAAATTAGGTACATACTACAATGCTTGGTTCCCCCATTAATACACGTGAAAGCATGGACAGTGCGCGCCGAAGGCGCGACGCAAAAATTTAGGGGCGTTGTTTCATGGGGAAGGGGCGTGGCAACATAATCGTGGCAATTCACATTACACCACACAGTAGTGCAGCTAATACACATTGCACCAGATAGAACCTCCTATACACACTGCGACAGGCAGAGCACGTTATACATATTGCGCCACATAGAGCACGTTCTACACTTTGCGCCAGGCAGAGCACGTTATACACATTGCACCAGATAGAGAGCACTGAGACACACTGCACCATGTAGAGAGCACTGAGACACACTGCACCATGTAGAGAGCACTGAGACACACTGCACCAGGTAGAGAGCACTGAGGCACACTGCACCAGGTAGAGAGCACTGAGGCACACTGCACCAGGTAGAGAGCACTGAGGCACACTGCACCAGGTAGAGAGCACTGAGGCACACTGCACCAGTTAGAGATCACTGAGGCACATTGCACCAGGTAGAGAGCACTGAGGCACATTGCACCAGGTAGAGAGCACTGAGGCACATTGCACCAGGTAGAGAGCACTGAGGCACATTGCACCAGGTAGAGAGCACTTAGACACGCTGCACCAGGTAGGGAGCACTGAGACACGCTGCACCAGGTAGAGAGCACTGAGACACGCTGTACCAGGTAGAGAGCACTGAGACACGCTGCACCAGGTAGAGCACTGAGACACGCTGCACCAGGTAGAGAGCACTGAGACACGCTGCACCAGGTAGAGAGCACTGAGACGCTGCACCAGGTAGAGAGCACTGAGTAGTTACTGTTACAGAGAGGTTAGGGTGCGGGGGAGGGAGGGTTAGGTACCGCCGCAGGGAGGTTAGGTACCGTCACAGGGAGGTTAGGGTGCGGGGGAGGGAGGGGTAGGTACCGTCACAGGGAGGTCAGGGTGCGGGGGAGGGAGGGTTAGGTACCGTCACAGGGAGGTTAGGGTGCGGGGGAGGTTAGGGTGCAGGGGAGGGAGGGTGGGTTAGGTACCGTCACAGGGAGGTTAGGGTGCGGGGGAGGGAGGATTAGGTACCGCCACAGGGAGGTTAGGGTGCGGGGGAGGGAGGGTTAGGTACCGCCACAGGGTGGTTAGGGTTAGGCTGCTGGGTGGGAGGGTTAGGTTTAGGTAACGCCACGGGAAGGTTAGGAACTATGGGGGGAGATTAGGGTTAGGCTGTGGGAAGGGTGTAAACTTCAGGATCCCGGCGTCGGTCTTCTGATTGCTGGGATCCCAAGCGCTGGCTTCTTATACCATATCCCTCACTACAAGTGGACCAAACAAAAAAAGCTAAATGCTATATTGCACAATCACCTCTAATCTCCCACCACCAATTTGGGGCCCCCAGCCCTCCCTACCTGCTGCTTCTCCATGGTCCCTGCAGAGCAAAGATGAAGTCTGGGGATCCGTATAGGGACAAGTGGATGTACCTTGTCTGATCTGTGGCGGCGGGCCCTCTCACATGGAAGAGCAGTCTTGGCTGGAGCTGGCAGCACTGGGTCCCGAGCAGAAGCCACCGTCGGGAGAGTGCAGTAGTGCGGAGGAGGAGATCACCAGCCGCCGCACAATTTCTTCCGTAGGTCTGGGCTTCTCGCCGCTGCACGGCGGCACTTGGCTGTACCCCCTCCCCGGTTCTTCTACCTGTAAATCACCGGGTGAGGGCGGGTGACGGCAGCTCAGCTGATGGCATGGCGGGTGCTGGCAGGCTCTCTCCGGCCTCCGGTGGGACAGAAGTCAGCGGGAGATGAAGAGAGGGGAGCTCTGAGTCCCTTCCTTGTCCCGCCGCTACGTATTGGTGATTGGGCCAGCGGATCCAGTGCTGGATCCGCTGTCCAATCAAATGTGCCTCGCTAGCAGGGGCGTGCTTTCCCTGCCAGCGAGGCACTTACATAAGTGCCGCTTTCACTGTTATTTGTAATGGGCTTTTTCAGCCCAGTGATTGGCCCCGCCCCCAGCTTTATCCCCGTTCCCACTGTGTACCCACTGTCTACGGGAGGCACTTGCTATCAGTGCCTCCCAAACTAGTTTAATAGATTAGAATTATTAGAATAATATAAACAGTATACATATGACACAAAATATGTGTCATATGTATCTTTTTGTATTATTTTAATCTTTAATGAATGACAGGGGAGGCACTGCCTCCCCTGACTGCACGTCCCTGCAACATAGGTTGTAATATACAGTTAAGCTTTTTAAATATTTTTCAAATTAAAACCAAATACGCTGTTTCTACATATGTTTGCAAAAAATAACGTGTGAGAAGAATGTCATTTTGAAATTTGTGCTGTCATCATTAATCATGAATGGCCATTAAAATCAATACGCTTTTTAAATCAGTACCAGGTGTGATGCTTCCGTGCATCTAAGAAAATGGACACGGCCATTAGTCATTATGCTTTTTAAACCTTTACCATGTGTTCCAAGCATGACGTTTAAATTGCTGGAATGTGTGCCATGCATGAAGTTTCAGCTGCTGGAATGTAAGAACATTTTGTGTTACTTTAAAATATATCTTTTTTTTGTGTGTGTCATATCTGACATTCTTTTTAAAGCCATTATCTTTTAATACGGTTTAATATCGAACTCTATAAATTTTATATAAAAGCAATATCAAACATTATCATTTAATATTAAAGGAGGCGTGCCACTGGAGAAAGGGGGTGTGCCACCTGTCACTTTGACAGAAAGGTGGTCTTTCTCTACTCTGGTAGTGTCACTGATGTTTCTGCAACCCATGCACATCCCACATCTATAGAACCCCTTACTGCGTACAAGATTCTTGGTGGGCATGGGTAGTGCGCTTCTAACCAGTTGATTTTTAAGGTTTTTGGATTTGTGATATATGAAGGTTGGTTTTTTAGGGATGATTGCCTTCAATATTGGATCGCGTTGTATTTAGTGCCAATTTTTACGGATGATGCTTTCTACCTGTGAGTGTTGGGCATCAAATTGGGTAATGAATGACCATTGGAGACCATCTTTAGTATCGATGGAGGGGTTTTTCGGAGTTAAAAGAGTATCTCTATCCTTATTCTTGGTTTCTTCCATGATGTGGTTGAGAATTTCTTCTTTATACCCTTTGTCCATAAAATCTGATTTCATCTGTTCCATTTGTTCTTTGCAGATCTCTTTCTGGCTACAGTTTCGTCGAATTCTCAGGAATTGGCTTTTGGGAACTCCCTTCAGCCAGAGATGGTGATGTTGGCTATCAGTGGGTATATAGGTATTACAGTCAGTCGGTTTTTTGAAAGTTTTAGTCTGGATGGTTTCACTTTCGATATAGATGGTCAAATCCAGAAAATTGATCTGTTCCTCACTGTGAATTAGTGAGAAGTGTAGATTAAAATAGTTGATATTCAATTCTTGAAAGAAGGTGTTTAAATCTTCTTCCCCTCCCGCTCCACTAGAGTGCGTCCAGTCTCCTGGGCACATTTTCTAAACTGAGGTCTGGAGGAGGGGCATAGAGGGAGGAGCCAGTTCACACTGTTGAAAAGTCTTAAAGTGCCGAAGGCTTCTGCAGAATCGTCTATACCCCATGGTACTAAAATGGACCCCAACATCCTCTACAGACCACAAGAAAAGGATTTACCGGTAAGTAATTAAAATCCTATTATTATATTGCTGAGGCTGAATCGCGCCATTACAGAGGGGCGGGACTTCTCCTCAGACTTGCCAGAACACTCACTGAGCAACATTTTTCTCCTGCAGAAACGCCAGTGTGAAGCTCATAAACGCTGTTTCTCCTCATGACAATGCTGATACAAGTACAGGGTGTTATAGAAGGGGCAGAGAGTGTTCATTATAATTAGGTCTGTGGGCCTATTATTGGTATATGCGCTGTAAGTGGGTAAGATTTCCACAATTCACATATAAGGCGCAGTGTGTTGACTGGCAAATCCCTCTGTGCCTCTCTGACAGACTTTAGTGTGGGTCTGTCCCCAATAGCTCCCCTGTGTGATAGGGGTGTGTGTGTGTACAAGTGTGTAACATGTCAGACATCGGGGAGGGTTCTTCCCGGGAAGAACCCATTTTAGATGCACAAGAGGGTAATATGGTGGCCCTTACCTCTCAGAAGGAGCCGGAGTGGATGAGAATGTTGCAAAAGAATATGTCAATGCTTGCAAAGAAATTCTCTGAGTCTGAACAACAGACTAAATATTGGAGGCAGTCTGTGGAGGATGCACTGTTTACTGACCCCTCCATATCATCCACTCGGGTCCCATCCAGTTCTCAGAAAAGGTCTCTGGCCCAGATAATGCAAGGGGACATAGACACAGATTTCGACACTGATGTCGACACTGGGGATTTGAGAGGAGTAGACCCCAAATGAGCCAAAAACATACAATGTATGATAGTCGCTATAAAGGAAGTGTTGAAGTTTCCTGAAACAACACTGGTCCCAGAGGAAAAGGATTATTTTACATTAAATAAAAAGCAGGTTGTGACTTTTCCTACTTTAAAGGATTTGAATGCGTTCTTTGAAGAATCCTGGGCTAACCCAGAGAGGAAATTTACCCTTCCTAGAAGGATACGTGTAGCGTACCCTTTCCCTGAGGAAGACAGGCACATTGGGAGACACCCCCAATGATATACACCTCAGTTTCTCGGCTGTCTAATAAATGCCTACCCCTGGTTCAGCCTCTTTAAAAAGATCCAGCTGACCGTAAATTAGAAACAACCCTAAAATCCATATATACAGCTAATGGAATGGTGCTCAGGCCCACCATTGCTTGTGCGTGGGTGGGTAACGCTGTGGAAAAATGGTCTGACAACTTGCTTGTTAACATAGACACAGTTGGCAGGGATGAAATAGTCCTAACTCTCGGCCATATCAAAGAGGCTGCAGGTTACTTAGTTGAAGCTATGAAGGGTATTGGGTTGTTGAGTTCAAGATCCTCCGCTATGGCGATTTCAGCCTGCAGGGTGCTGTGGATCCGCCAATGGAATGCAGATGCAGAATCAAAAAAGAATACTGAGGCGCTCCCTAACAATGGAGAAGCCCTCTTTGGAGACAAGCTGGATGCCATGATTTCAACAACTACATCAGGCAAGTCAGCATTTCTGCCTTCTGCAGCTACTCCACCTAGGAAAGGATATCATTCTCATATGATGCAGTCCTTTCGGCCCAACAAGTCCAAAAAGGCAAAGGGTACCCCCTTCTTCGCAGGAAGAGGTCGAGGAAGAGGAAAAAAATCTACAACACCATCAGGCTCGCAGGAGCAGAAGTCAACAGTTACTTCTGCTAAAACCTCAGCATGACGCTGGGGCTCCCCTGCGGGAGTACGATCGGGTGGGGGTACGTCTACTGTTTTTCAGCCAGGTCTGGATTCACTCAGATCTGGATCCTTGGGTATAATAGATAGTATCCCAAGGGTACAAATTGGAATTTCAAGACCTTCCCCCTTGCCGATTTTTCAAATCAGCCTTACCAGCTTCTGTTCAGGACAGAACAAAAGTGCTGAACGCAATACAGAAATTATGTCACGACAACGTAATTTCCTTAGTTCCTGTGTCACAACAGGACAAAGGGTTTTATTCAAGCCTTGTTTGTAGTGTTGAAACCGGATGGCTTGGTTAGACCGATTTTGAACCTAAAGACTCTGAACCTCTATTTGAAAAGGTTCAAATTCAAGATGGAATCCCTGAGAGCAGTGATCTCCAGCTTGGAGGAAAAGGAATTTCTGGTGTCGATGGACATCAAAGATGCTTATTTACATGTTCCCATCTACCCTCCGCATCAGGCATACCTGAGGTTTGCGGCGCAAGACTGCCACTACCAGTTCCAAACATTGCCTTTCGGGCTCTCCGCGGCTCCAAGAATATTCACCAAGGTGATGGCGGAGAGATGATGGTTCTTCTTCGCAAGAAAGGAGTCAACGTAATCCCATACTTGGACGATTTCCTCATAAAAGCAAGATCCAGGGAGAAACTAGTGCAGAACATTGCACTTTCCCTGACGGTGCTTCAACAGCACGGTTGGATCATAAACCTTCCAAAATCACAATTGGAACCCACAATGAGGTTATCATTTCTGGGTATGATATTGGACATGGAAGCACAGAAAGTATTCCTACCGGTGGAAAAGGCTCTGCAGATCCAGAGGATGGTCAAACAAGTTTTGAAACCAGCACACGTATCGATTCATCAGTGCATCCGCCTGCTGGGGAAGATGGTAGCGGCCTACGAGGCTCTACAATTTGGCCGATTACACGCCAGGGTCTTCCAATGAGACCTACTGGACAAGTGGTCAGGATTGCACCTCCACATGCAACGGAGGATAATCCTGTCAACAAAAGCCAGAATTTCACTCTTGTGGTGGCTTCAAAGTTCTCACTTCCTGGAGGGATGCAGGTTCGGGATTCAGACTTGGATCCTGGTGACCACAGATGCAAGCCTCTGAGGTTGGGGAGCAGTCACGCAAGGGGAAAGCTTCCAAGGAAGATGGTCAAGTCAAGAAGTACTCCTTTTCATAAATATTCTGGAATTGAAAGCTGTGTACAACAGCCTTCATCAAGCGGCACACCTTCTTCAAGGTCGTCCCATACAAATCCAGTCATACAATGTAATGGCAGCAGCTTACATAAACCGTCAGGGCGGAACAAAAATCAGAGCGGCAATGGCAGAGGTGACAAAAATACTCCTCTGGGCAGAAAGACATGCAAAAGCTCTGTCGGCAATTTTCATTCCGGGAGTGGACAACTGGGAAGCAGACTTCATCAGCAGACACGATCTCCATCCAGGAGAATGGGGCCTCCACCCAGAAGTCTTTGCAGAGATAGCAGATCGTTGGGGCGTTCCTCAAGTAGATATGATGGCATCACGTCTCAGCAAGAAGCTTCAGAAATATTGTTCCAGGTCGAGAGACCCACAAGCAATAGCAGTAGATGCACTGGTGACCCAGTGGGTGTTTCAGTCGGTGTATTTGTTTCCTCCACTTCCACTAATACCAAAGGTTCTCAAGATCATCAGAAGAACAAGGGTTCGAGCAATTTTCATTGCTCCAGACTGGCCACGGAGGGCTTGGTATCCAGATCTTCAGGAGTTATTACTGGAAGATCCTCGGCCTCTTCCTCTTCGTGAGGGCCTGCTTCAGTAGGGGCTGTTAGTTTATCCAAACTTGCTGCGGCTACGTTTCACGGCATAACGGTTGAGCGCCAGATCCTAGCCTGTAAGGGTATTCCCAATGAAGTCATTCCCACACGTATTATGGCCAGGAAAGGGGTAACGTCTAAACATTAATATCGTATTTGGAGAAAATATGTATTTTGGTGTGACTCCAAGAAGTCTCATGCGGTGGAGTTTCAATTAGGATGTCTTCTCCTATTTCTACAGGCGGGTGTGGATGCTGGCTTGAGATTAGGGTCTATCAAGGTCTAAATTTCGGCCTTGTCCATTTTCTTTCAGAAACAGTTGGCTTCCCTACCTGAGGTCCAGACGTTCTTTGTGCCTCCTGCGGCGCCATGGGATCTTAATGTGGTGTTGCAGTTCCTTAAATTGGACTGGTTTGAGCCTCTTCAAGAGGTGGAATTGAAGTTTCTCACTTGGAAAGTGGTCATGCTGTTGGCCTTGTCCTCAGGCAAATGAGTGTCTGAATTAGGGGCTCTGTCACACAAGAGTCCTTATTTGATTTTTCATGAAGATAGAGCTGAACTGCATTTTATTCCAAAGGTTGTGTCTTTTTTCCATATTTACCAACCTGTGTTGGTGCCAGTAGCTTCTGACATCTCAGCCGTTTCAAATTCCTTGGTTGTCGTCAGAGCGTTGAGGACTTATGTTGCAAGAATGGCTTGGATAAGGAAAACAGAATCTTTGTTTGTTCTCTATGACCCCAACACGATTGGGGGTCCTGCTTCTAAGCAGACTATTGCGCGCTGGATCAGAGGTACCATTCAGCATGCTTATTCCATGGCAGGATTGCCGTTACTGAGTTCGGTAAAGGCCCACTCTACAAGGAAAGTGGGTTCTCCCTGGGCGTCTGCCCGGAGTGTCTTGGTGTTGCAAATTTGTCGAGCAGCTACTTGGTCAGGGGCAAACACGTTTGCTAAGTTTTACAAATTTGACACCTTGGCTGCTGACGACCTTTAGTTTGGTCAGTCAGTTCTACAGGAACATTAGCACTTTCCCGCCCGTACTGGGAGCTTTGGTACATCCCCATGGTACTAAAATGGACCCCAGCATCCTCTAGGACCTAAGAGAAAATAGGATTTTAATTACCTACCGGTAAATCCTTTTCTCGTAGTCCGTAGAGGATGCTGATAATCGTTCATGGTTTAAATAATGTTTCCCTTAGTAGATGGCAGTTTGGTGTGTGGGAGTGTGCAGTCACCTGCACGCTCACCACGGTTTTAACTATACATGTTGTGTTTTGTTATAACAGATCGGATGGCTGTGTTAATCGCGGGCCCTTATTACAAACAGCTGACGGCGCTAGGTGGACGCTGGCTGCGTCCCTAGTAACCCATGTTGCAGTTTAAGTAAGTTCCCATGGCAACGGGTGCACGTCGGAGGAAACGTAGCGTGCGCCGGCCCACGTGTTGTGGGTAGCTGCGTGACGTCACCACCGTGCGGGAGACACGAGCCCTGATCAGAGTGGATTGGTGAAATCGTTATGTGGGCACCTTTATAAGCAGGGTAAGTGTGGTTTATGTGTATTGTCATTTCACTGCTGTTTTGTACATCCTGATGACGGTGTTGTCTAGCACCGAAACGTTGATGGATATTTCTATTTGAATACAAGCTTTTTTTCAAAATCCTCTGAGTGCCGTCCCCCTCTGTATCTTTGTATGCTTGTTACCGGCCTAGGACGTGGACACCGGGGTAAGACATCATTGATTTATATTGAGTGGCGGAACAAACAATTTGCATATTGGATGGACATTGTTCTATCACTTTCAAGGCACCATGTCATATTTGTTTGAATGACTTTAACTGCTGCTGTCTGGCATCTACAAGGAAAATACCATTATTTTGCTGATTACTACAGTATATGATATATTGAACTGTGTAGGGTCAGTACCTGTAATCCGTGATCATGACACATGAAAGCTCAGTCTTACCCCCAACACCGCTGGGGGAAATTATGAGTTTCACTGAGGATCAAATTAATAAAATATTGTTTACAGAGGATCCACAATATGCGGAACGAATAGATACATGTGAAGTTCTGTATCAAATGATTTATAAATTAAAGAAACGTGAAATAGACTACACCTTACATGGACTAACTCTTTCCGACTATTACCGTGACAAGTATATACCACAAGGGTTCAGAGTTAGGAATACACCTACCATAGGCAGACAAAATCAAGAATTCTGCCGTAAATGGATAGCCATCCTTAATAAATGTGCCTTCGACCTCATGATCTTAGTCATTGAAGAGGCATCTAAAGAGTTAACATTGGTGAAGTCTAAAATCACACAATTTGACATTGATCATAAGGAAACTCTGCAACAAGATTCATCCACTGATTGGATAAACAAGTCACAAACACAATGTGATAAATACAGGTCTGATCTGATTAAGTTCAAGAAACTCAAACGGACAAAGGTAGTCCAAGACTACGAAGAGAACCGTGTATACAGATGGCTCACTGGTGGAGAACCAGCAAGAAATTTCAGAAAGGTATCAAAGAAATTACAGAGGGGCACGAGCGCCTAAAACGGCTATGGAGTCTGGCACATCCCAAAGTGATAGTGACTTTATTGTCTCAGAAGGCAATGACGGTAATAACACAAGGGAAGCCCCTTTTGTTGGCAAGAACCAGCACTGGAAACTGCCCTCCAAACACCAACGCACGATGCGAGGGGGTCAAACGAAGAGGGGTAGGACGCCCACCCTGGAAGAAGATCAACAAATAATATCAGATAGGACGCTAACCCCGGATGAGATGATGGTACTGAAAAAAGGATTAGCATTTGTGCCTACTAACTTTCACTCGGAATATGACTGGAACCGGGACGTGCATCTATTTAGAAGAAAACTGAGATTGCATGAACATTTCTATAAATCCCCGGAGGCCAGCAACACATCAGCACCAGTTAATAACCCTGTGGAAAAATTCTGCAGGAATGCTATTAAATCCACATATGATCCTCCAGTAGTTAGCCCATCATTAAAGTGTTTCACTAGATTGTTGGATGATTCCATACACAAATATCATAAAGAGAATCCCACACATTATCATAATTTAACTAAAGGGGAGCGTATGGCGCTCAAAAATGTATCAAAATATAATGATGTAGTAATTCGCCCCGCAGATAAGGGCGGGGCGATTGTCATACAAAACACTGATGCTTACCGTAATGAAATATTAAAACAACTAAGTGATCTGGGCGTCTATGAGAAACTTACTAGGAATCCAGGTTTAGTCTTCAAAAGGGAATTAGATTTAGTGTTAAACACAGCCATGACAAATGGGGTCATTACAAAGCGAGTGGTGACAGCACTAACACAAACACACCCGGTTACCCCAGTGTTGTATACTACTCCCAAGATCCTCAAAGACCCAGTGCACCCCCCAGGCCGTCCCATTGTGTCAGCAATGGGATCTCTGTACCCAGGGCCGGCTCCAGGCCTACTAGCACCCTGAGCGAGAAAATGTAAAAGTGCCCCCCCCCCCCCCCCCCCATGCGCGCGCTCCTGGAAAAGTGGGCGTGGCCTCTTGAAAAGTGGGCGTGGTCTCGTCCCCCAGCAGTGCCAGCTACACATGACATGCCCTCCAGCAGTGCCAGCTACACGTGCTAGTGTTCACTTTTTAGGGCAGGTTGCTGATCACAGGGAGGGCACATTTTTAAGTTAGGTGGGCAAAATGATGTACATACTGTAATGCTTGTTGTTCCCATTTCCACACGCTAAAGTATGGACAGTGCGCGCCGAAGGCGCGCAGCAAAAATTTAGGGGAGTTACTTCGTGGGGAAGGTGCGTAGCCACATTATAGTGGCAATTCACATTACACCACACAGTAGTGCAGCTAATACACATTGCACCAGGTAGAACCTCCTATAAGAGCACGTTAGACACATTGCGCCAGGTAGAGCACTGAGACACACTGCCCAGCCACAGACGCCTAGCGGGAACACTACATGATATGCCCCCCAGCAGTGCCAGCTACACATGACATGCCCCCCAGCAGTGCCAGCTACACGTGACATGCCCCCCAGCAGTGCCAGCTACATAAATGGCCACACAGTTCCAGATGGATAAATGCCCCCACAGCGCAGATATGCCCCCACAGTGCCACATACATTAATGCCCTCACAGTGCAAGATATGCCCCCACAGTGCAAGAAATGTCCCCACAGTGCAAGAAATGCCCCCACAGTGCAAGAAATGCCCCCACGGTGCCAGATACATAAATGCCCCCACGGTGCCAGATACATAAATGCCCCCACGGTGCCAGATACATAAATGCCCCCACGGTGCCAGATACATAAATGCCCCCACGGTGCCTGATACATAAATGCCCCCACGGTGCCTGATACATAAATGCCCCCACGGTGCCAGATACATAAATGCCCCCACGGTGCCAGATACATAAATGTCCCCACGGTGCCTGATACATAAATGCCCCCACGGTGCCTGATACATAAATGCCCCCACGGTGCCTGATACATAAATGCCCCCACGGTGCCAGATACATAAATGCCCCCACGGTGCCAGATACATAAATGTCCCCACGGTGCCTGATACATAAATGCCCCCACGGTGCATGATACATAAATGCCCCCACGGTGCATGATACATAAATGCCCCCACGGTGCCTGATACATAAATGCCCCCACGGTGCCTGATACATAAATGCCCCCACGGTGCCTGATACATAAATGCCCCCACAGAGCCAGATAAATGCCCCCACAGTGCCAGATATGCCCCCACAGTGCCAGATATGCCCCCACAGTGCCAGATAAATGCCCCCACAGAGCCAGATAAATGCCCCCACAGAGCCAGATAAATGTCCCCACAGAGCCAGATAAATGTCCCCACAGTGCCAGATATGCCCCCACAGTGCCAGATAAATGCCCCCACAGTGCCAGATAAATGCCCCCACAGAGCCAGATAAATGCCCCCACAGAGCCAGATAAATGTCCCCACAGAGCCAGATAAATGTCCCCACGGTGCCAGATATGCCCCCACAGTGCCAGATAAATGCCCCCACAGTGCCAGATAAATGCCCCCACAGTGCCAGATATGCCCCCACAGTGCCAGATATGCCCCCACAGTGCCAGATATGCCCCCACGGTGCCAGAAATGCCCCCACAGTGCCAGATAAATGCCCCCACAGAGCCAGATAAATGCCCCCACAGAGCCAGATAAATGCCCCCACAGAGCCAGATATGCCCCCACAGTGCCAGATATGCCCCCACAGTGCCAGATATGCCCCCACAGTGCCAGATATGCCCCCACAGTGCCAGATATGTCCCCACAGTGCCTGATATGCCCCCACAGTGCCAGAAATGCCCCCACAGTGCCAGATAAATGCCCCCACAGAGCCAGATAAATGCCCCCACAGAGCCAGATAAATGCCCCTACAGTGCCAGAAATGCCCCCACAGTGCCAGAAATGCCCCCACAGTGCCAGATAAATGCCCCCACAGAGCCAGATAAATGCCCCCACAGAGCCAGATAAATGCCCCCACAGTGCCAGAAATGCCCCCACAGTGCCAGAAATGCCCCCACAGTGCCAGATATGTCCCCACAGTGCCTGATATGCCCCCACAGGGCCAGATATGTCCCCACAGTGCCTGATATGCCCCCACAGTGCCTGATATGCCCCCACAGTGCCAAATATGCCCCCACAGAGCCAGATATGCAATGCCCCCACAGTGCCAGAAATGCCCCCACAGTGCCAGAAATGCCCCCCACAGAGCCAGAAATGCCCCTACAGTGCCAGAAATGCCCCCACATAACCAAAAATGCCCCGTGTGCCAGAAATGCCCCCACAGTGCGGATCTCCCCCCCCCCCCCCAAAAAAAAAATACCTGCGGCGCTGGGGAGGAGTACTGCTGTCCGCCTGTGTGGGAGCGCTGGCGGGCGGGCGGGAGGCCGGGCGAGTGAGCCTGAGCCTGAGCCTGAGCCTGGGTCCGGGCTGGCGGGCGGCCACTTGTGCAGGCGGGCTATGCGCGGCGCCGGCGTCTGACGTTAGATACCGGCGCCGCGCAGCGCGCATACACAGCGCGACCGCCAAATGCTGCAGCAGCACACACACAGGGCCGGCTCCAGCATCGAATATGGCGGCGCCAGCGCGTGGCGCCCATTAAGGGTGGCGCCCTGCGCGGCCGCTCTATTCGAACATGCCTAGAGCCGGCCCTGTCTGTACCAACCGGTGTCCAAGTATCTAGATACGTTATTACAACCATGTATAACTCAGGAGAAATCATATATAAAAGATACTACCAGCTTTTTAGAGCGTATTCAACAATTCTGTAGCGCACCTTTTGATCTACTAATGTGTACATTAGATATACAGAGTTTATACACGTCTATACCCCACCATGTTGGTCTTAAAGCAGTGGAAAAATTTCTTAACAAAAGCCAACACTACTGTGGTCCCCCTATTTCATTTGTCATTCAATTACTTACATTAGTGCTGTACAGGAATTACTTTTTATTTGACGGGCAATATTATTTACAGAAATCCGGTTGTTCAATGGGGTCTAATGTCTCTCCCACTTATGCAAACATCTATATGTATCTACAGGAACAAGTCCTATTTTTTGATAACCCAGTATTTGTACAACATGCTAGGCTGTTCCTTAGATACATAGATGATCTGATTATCTTTTGGGCTGGGACGCAATTAGAGTTTGAGCATTTTGTACAGTCTATTAATGACATCAATGGCCCTATCAAATTTACTCATAAGAGTAGTTTCCAAGAGATTGAGTATTTAGATGTCAAATTAACTAACTGTGGGGGACGCTTGATTAGCTCCATGTACAGTAAAATCACTGACCAAAACACATTGTTGAGATACTCCAGTCACCACCCGGTGTCATTAAAATCTGGATTACCTTATTCCCAGATGTTAAGGGTGGCCAGGATCAACAATGATAGAGGGTTATTAGAAACACAATTGGATCAGATGGTAAAACAATTCTCCCTTAGGGGATATGCTATACAATTACTATTAAAGCAGAAACAGAAAGTATTACTCCTCTTTTCATCATCTCCAAGGAGTAAGCACGCCAACAAAACGTAGGAAGATCGGATCATATGGACTTCGACATATTCGACTAGCAGCCGTATTACTCAACCAGCCACTAAGGCGTTGTGGCCTATTGTAAGTACGGATAAAGAGCTACAGAGCTTTAAGAACCGAACACCGATGGCAAGTTTCCAACGTGGAAGGAATATAAAGGATATGGTAGTACGCACGAACATTACTGATTTTAAACAACCCACTAGTAGCTTTTTAGGGACTAGGCGAAAGAGATGTTATAAATGCATCAACTGTGCCACATGCAGCCATATGGATGTAGGCACTACATTTAGACACCCCATAGTGGTAAATATATCACCATTAACCATGCGGTGACCTGCACAACACCATTTGTTATATATATAATAAGATGTCCTTGTGGGTACTACTATGTGGGCAAAACCATTCGGCCCTTTAAGGAACGAGCCACACAATTGCGATTAAAGCAGCCATACAAACTGGGGATAGTGATCAGCCAGTGGCTAAACACTTCGCAGAGCGGGGTCACAGTATGGCGAGTGTCAAGTATATGATCATCGATCATCTTCCCGAAAATAGGAGAGGGGGTGACCGGAGTAAACAACTTCTGATTATGGAGGCGAGATGGATCACAAGGTTGGACACTGTATGGCCCAGAGGCCTTAATGACAATATCTGCTGGAACTCTTTAATATAAGCTTATGCAATGCATCTTTGAGTATAATCATATTACTGATTTTGGTTATGTAGAATACGCTACAGTAAATAGCGTTTAGAGATAATAATGAATAATCGTTCATGGTTTAAAAAATGTTTCCCTTAGTAGATGGCAGTTTGGTGTGTGGGAGTGTGCAGTCACCTGCACGCTCACCACGGTTTTAACTATACATGTTTTGTTTTATTATAACAGATCGGATGGCTGTGTTAACCGTGGGCCCTTATTACAAACAGCTGATGGCGCTAGGTGGACGCTGGCTGCGTCCCTAGTAACCCATGTTGCTGTTTAAGTAAGTTCCCATGGCAACGGGTGCACGTCGGAGGAAACGTAGCGTGCGCCGGCCCACGTGTTGTGGGTAGCTGCGTGACGTCACCACCGTGCGCCTAGCGGTGTGGGCGCGAGACACGAGCCCTGATCAGAGTGGATTGGTGAAATCGTTATGTGGGCACCTTTATAAGCAGGGTAAGTGTGGTTTATGTGTATTGTCATTTCACTGCTGTTTTGTACATCCTGATGACGGTGTTGTCTAGCACCGAAACGTTGATGGATATTTCTATTTGAATACAAGCTTTTTTTCAAAATCCTCTGAGTGCCGTCCCCCTTTGTATCTTTATATATATATATATATATATATAGTACTTCAAAAAGAAAACGGCACTGGACGCAATGAGTACTGGAATGAAGTGTATTGTAAAAACGACAGCTGTTTCAGGGCAGCAGCCCTTTCCTCAAGCAGACAACAACACCACCAAATATTTATACATTCAAGTAAATACTGTTGATGCATTGGACCACAACATTACATTTAACTACTGGTGTCGCATTCTATTCTTGTTTGGGGTAAGGTGTATTCAGCTGCACGTGTCGTTATATTGTGCGCATAACGTGCCGGCGTGTGTATGCAACGTATATACACATTTTAGCAGTTATATTTATATGCAGCGGCTCAAACCACAGTGTGATAATGTATTGCTTTTCCTTGTAATTTAATCGAACTTAACAGTTGGGGGCTTTGTCCGGTTCACATCACACTCGCGGACTTGCAGAGCCTTACAGACTTTGGTCTAACAACAAAGGGTGGTGGACGAGTCTAAAGTAAAATCTTTTTTTTTTATTTTTTTTATAAAGCTACCTAATGTTGTTAAACCACGTCTGTCTTGTAAAGTCTCAGAGGTGCTGGTGCGAACCAAGGGACAAAAAAAAAAAAAAAACATTTGTATTTCTTTGAGTCTGTTGGCGTGAAAATAAATGCACAAGCGTACAGATATCTTGCGTATATTCTCATACATTGTTGCCATAGGTTGTGATAGTCATTATAGAGCTGCATAGAATCAGATAAGTTATTTGTTATACATTTGTTATATTTGTTTAGTGATTACTTGTAAAGCACATACAAGACTCAGTTCCTGCCCAAAAGTTTGTGTAGCACTCAACTGACATTATCCATGTGGTTGACTTTGAGTGAGTGTGGGGAACAAAGGAAGTATTGTGCATCAATCAAAAAGCAATAGATGCACAAAGTTTTGTTCTATTGTTTACAGCGATTGAGTTAAGTGCGGTTGCTGCATATATTTATATGCAGGAGTACGTTCTTCTGAACGCACGGTACACACGTGGCACAGTACAAAGGTAAGTGAAGCATGCATACGGGAACGTGCACGTGTGCACAGTTATGCACACAGGTGCATAAATACGCAAACTTGCGTAAACTAGCGAGCGCAAATTTTCCACAATAGAAGTTAATTTTAAAGTGAGATAAAAAACGTATAGTTTTATCTTAACATATAACTAACCGATTTTAGACAAATTACTGAAAATCTTACTATAAGTGTACTACCTCTGGGGCAAGCTATCAATCAAAGGGAGTGATTTCTTTATGTATAGAAAAATATAAAAGTGTGGGTTGTAGAAAAGGAAGTGTGAGTGGATTAAACCCCGGAATTCGGGAACCCGTAGATTGACACTCAGCTGGGAGACGCTGCGGTGGCGTGGTGGTCCGCAACCACACGTTAGTATAGACAGGTGTGGAGTTAGTCCATTTGTAAAACACTCCAGGTGACGGAGACATAGCCTACTGTAAAAAGTAAAATTGTCTTCATAATCATAAGGCACACAAATAAGAAGTATTTGTGAGTCGTGCGACTTGACCGCTCATGTGATACGCGTCGCAAAGTGATACTTTTTTTGGCGTCATTTTCCGCAAATAGCGTCATCATACGCGCTGTGTTAGCATACGCAGAGGTAATTGAGTAAAGAGTTAAGAACTTCACTGTTCTTCCAGGAAGATTCTTGGTGGACAGTCACTGGATGGGGTGATCGATAAGTTGTTTCTCATCTGGAATTCCCAGTGGAGAGAAGCCCAAAAGTAGCAGGCCTGTAACCTCCACTGGAAAGGCGTGGTATTACTCGGTTAATACATTTCATGCTCCCAGTGCCTGGGGGGTCTGATAGCATCCTCTCTGATATACGTGTGTCATCAGTCGGTAGGGCGTTGTATACTCAGTTGAGAAGGAGTTGGTGAAAGAACTCTGAGGACTTTCACCGTTTGCTCGTATTGTCCATTTGGGGATCGTGTTAAAGGGCCCACGATGGGAACTAAATGCACAAGTGAGAGACGTTTGGCAGCTAGGGTTCAGGCTGAAGATAAGGGACCGAAAGGGTCCGCTGGTTATATTATGTGTAGAAAGTATGGTCCTTACACTTAGGCTTTTTGTGATGAATGGGCGCGAATGACTGATGAAGATAGGGCATCATTTCCTAGGGTTGGTAGTTTTGACACAGAGGTGCTGCTAAATGTTAGAAATAGAGTATGTCTGATCAAATCCACGAAACTGAGGATCAGACATAACAACTGTTTAAACATATGGCAATAGGAAGGAGAATCGCAAAGGGAACTTGCTTGTGCAGCGATGTCAAAACCAGACAGGATTGTGAATGCAAGCGCACCACCACCGCCATATGTCAATGGAGAGAAGGCCGCTACAACCAATAACATACCAGGAAATGATAGAAATGCACTTACAAACTGTACTAACCCTAACCCTTGCAAATTGTACCCTGTCCTAAGTTCCCTCAAGGATCATGGTTCTGAGGAGGATGACAAACCTAGCCTGATCTCAGCTCTCTCTCAGGCAGTGACCATGTAAGAAACCCAGGTGGGGCAAGCCCAACCGGTAAGAGCAACAACTGCTTCCTCTTCAGGTGAGATGGCTGGAATCAGGGCTACCAGTAAGTATGGGTCCGTCCATTATGATGAGACAGTGTATCCCCATGTTGATTCAAAAAGAAGTGATATAGTTGGGCTACACCCCGTCCGCATAATAGCTGTCCCCAATGGGAGAACTGAAAGGGACGGGGTAACCCCCATGAGGAATATTACAATGTATTGACTGTGGACCAGGTCTGAACTGTGGTCAGTCATTAGAGAATTCCCCGATCCAGTAAGGATTTGGCCAAATGTAAAAAATTCATCAGGGATCTGGATAATGCCCATGAACCCACAAACAAAGATTGCCGGATTGTGTTGCGAGCGTGCCTTCCCCTTAATATTGACCACCAAAAATGTATAAATGATTGCAAAATATTGAAAGATGAACCTCTAATGCAGGCATTCCCAACCGCATTCCTCAAGGCACACCAACAGTGCAGGTTTTAGTGATATCCAGGCTTCAGCACAGATGGTTAAATCAAAATAACTGAGGTACTAATTAAGTCACCTGTGTTCAAGCCTGGATATCACTAAAACCAGGACTGTTAGTGTGCCTTGAGGACCGAGGTTGGGAAATACTGCTCTATTGGATGAATATAACCAAGAGAACGTTAAAAAAAAGGAATATTCAATTAGGACTATGGGGGTAATTCCAAGTTGATCGCAGCAGGATTTTTGTTAGCAATTGGGCAAAACCATGTGCACTGCAGGGGAGGCAGATATAACATGTGCAGAGAGAGTTAGATTTGGGTGGGGTGTGTTCAATCTGCAACCTAATTTGCAGTGTCAAAATAAAGCAGCCAGTATTTACCCTGCACAGAAATAAAATAACCCACCCAAATCTAACTCTTTCTGCACATGTTATATCTGCCTCCCCTGCAGTGCACATGGTTTTGCCCAATTGCTATCAAAAATCCTGCTGCGATAAACTTGGAATTACCCCCTATATTTTCCGGTAGTGATGAATTGGGGTAAAATATTTACCATTAAACAAAAGGAAAGTGTACCGGCAGCAGACTATTTCCACAGGGCGCTAGCAGAAATGACTAAGCACACTGGGATCAAGAATATCAAATACGATGTGAATCATAGGGAGGTGGCTATCTCTGTGTTAATGGACGGACTCAGGGAGCCATTTAAAATCGGTACAGACCTCTCTGCCCAATTGGAGAGGGATAACAGTGGATGCCCTTAGGGAATCTACAGTGGATCATGACAAAAACATTCTGAGATGGAAGGAGGCACAGGGGGAGAGGTTGATTGTGGTGAGTATACAGGCACTTGACGGAATGACCAACCAAACAAAAACCCAGACCTTTGAAAACAGAAGAAGGTCAATAAAATTTTATAATTGCCAGAGGGAGGGACATTTTACCAGGGATTGTAGGAACAGAGACATATAGTAAGTATAGACCCCCTAGACAAGAACAAGAGCCACATTATCAGACACATAGACGGGACCAGGGAACATACAGGAGGGAGTATGAGCCACACAGAGGGGAAACACAAAGAAGGACTGGCAGGCCTCCGAAACTTCACAGCTAGCTTCCCCGCACATAATAGCTGCCAATGTTCTGCGGGGAAGCCAACATTCAGAATAGGGGTCAGGTCACACCTGTAGTCTGCAGCCAGTAAGACTGACCAATAGCCTTAGCGATGAACCTGAGGTCATGGTAAATGTAGCTGGCACAAGACAACCATTCCGTGTAGACACAGGGGTGGCCAGATCTGTATTAACCTCTTCAAGAGGAATAATGACCACAGGCAAAACTATTTTGGCAATGGAATTAATGGAAAAAGTGCAACAGTATCCTTTGACTAGACCTGCAGAGGTTACTATAAGGCCCTTGCATACCAAACATTCATTCTCGTGGGCTGCAGCAGCTCCGACAAACCTACTTGGCAGAGACTTATTATGTAAGATGCGGTGTGTTATATATTGCACCCCTGAGGGTGTGTTTTTAGATATCCCTGAAAACCATGCACAGGAAGTACAAGATATGTTAGACACAGATATGTCAAAGGCTAATGTTCCACTCTACCGTTCTAGACACATGTCCATCGCAGGTAGAGGAAATGATCTTGCAAATACTGGGTTCCCTATGGACTAAAGATGGACAGGACACTAGATTAATGGCAACTGTAGCCCCAGTAGTTGTGCAAATAAAAGATGGCAGGATAGCTCCAAAAATCCCCCAGTACCCTCTGAAGCCAGAGGTGGAATTAGGAGTATACCCTGTCATAGAACGGCTGCTACAGCAGGGCATCCTAGTCAGGGCATCCAGCACAGCCAATAGTCCCATCTTCCCTTTTAAAAAGAGTGGGGGGTGGGGCTACAGGCTAGTGAAGGCTTTAAGGGGGATAAACAAAATAGTCGAGAGCCAATTCCTTGTAGTGCCTGATCCAGCTGTTATTCTTATGCAGATCCCCTCTACCTCTACTTACTTCACTGTAAATGACCTCTGCTCGGCTTTCTTTTCTGTTCCCCTTCACCCTGACAGCCAGTACCTCTTTGCTTTCTCTTACAGGGGAGTACAGTACACATGGACCCCAAGGTTTCATTGACAGCCCAAGTATTTTCTCCCAGGCCCTATACGACTGTTTACAATCCTTTCAGCCTGAGAATGGGTCGGTGCTGATACAATATGTTGATGACTTGTTGTGATGCTCTGATTCATTTTAGTCATACCTGGCAGACACTAAACAGCTTCTGTTTCACCTCTCCCAGACAGGACACAAGGTTTCTAAAGATAAATTACAGTTGTGCTCAGTGGCGTGCGGTGAGGTCAGAGGCTGGTGAGGCACTACAGCCATAATGTCCGCCGAATCCTGCCGATGACCCCTACCGCCGCCGAGCCAATGCCCACTACTGCCAATTAGCCGATGCCTGCTGCCACCGCCAATGGCTTACAAACTAGCCCACCATCAACTGACCCAGCCCTCCGCCACTAATTTGCACCTCAGTCCGATGCCGCCAATGCCCGCTGCCTGTCTGCTCATCATACTTGTGATATATTGTACATTTTTATAGAAAAAAAAAAAAAATAGTGTTTGGGAAGGGAGTGGGAGGAGGACATGAATGCAATTTTGTTGTCCAGGGCTTCCATTAACTTAATGGAGAAGGATCTGAATGGGTTAAAAAAAAAATAAAAAAAAATGCGTGAGGTCCCCCTTCCTAAGTATTACCAGCCTCGGGCTCTTTGAGCTGGTCCTGGTTGTTTAAATACTGGGAAAAAATTGGACAGGGGTTCCCCGTATTTAGACAACCAGCACCGGGCTCTTAGACCGGTCCTGGTTCCAAAAATACGGGGGACAAAAGATGTAGGGGTCCCCCGTATTTTTAAAACCAGCACCGGACTCCACTAGCCAGGGACATAATGCCACAGCTGGGGGACACATTTATGTATGTCCCTGCGGCCGTGGCATTACCCCCCAACTAGTCACCCCTGGCCGGGGTTCCCTGGAGGAGTGGGGACCCCTTAAATCAAGAGGTCCCCCCCTCCAGCACCCAAGGGCCAGGGGTGAAGCCCGAGGCTGTCCCAAGCACCCCTGGGCGGTGGGTGCCGGGCTGATAGCCATAAGTGTGTATAAAAAAGAATATTGTTTTTTGTTGTGGAACTACAAGGCCCAGCAAGCCTCCCCCGCTTGCTGGTACTTGGAGAACCTCAAGTGCCAGCATGCGGGGAAATAACGGGCCCGCTGGTACCTGTAGTTCTACAACAACAAAAAATACCCAAATAAAAACACAACACACACACCG
The DNA here is from genome assembly GCF_028390025.1 of Pseudophryne corroboree. Classification (NCBI taxonomy): domain Eukaryota; kingdom Metazoa; phylum Chordata; class Amphibia; order Anura; family Myobatrachidae; genus Pseudophryne; species Pseudophryne corroboree. The sequence continues at coordinate 609,410,273 of NC_086444.1, read as the reverse complement.
TGAAAGTAAAAATTTATTAAAACACACTTACACACTCACACATACTTACCTACATCCCACGCCGGTCATGTCCACTTGTCCAGTAGAATCCAATAGGTGGTTCCTGTAAAAATGAGAGAGAGATCACTTACCTACATCCCACGCCGGTCACGTCCACTTGTCCAGTAGAATCCAATAGGGCCGGTATCTGTAAAAATGAAAATTATACTTACAAACAAAGTAATCCACAGGAGGAGAGAGAGAAATGAATGAATATTATGCACTCGCTGATGCGGGAAGACGTTAGCACAGACAGGGGAGAGTGCTGCTGCTAGCTGGGATAATGGAGCAGGCTCCCCAATAGTTGTGAGCCTAGTAGCTGTACCCCTAGTAGCTTTACCCCCTGTAGCAGTGCCCCCAGTAGCAGTGCCCCGAGTAGTTATGACCCCTGTAGTTGTGCCCCCAGTCGCTGTGCCCCTTGTAGCTGTGCCCCCTGTAGCTTTGCCCCTTGTGGCTGTGCCCCCCAGTTGCTGTGCCCCTTGTACTTGTGCCCCTTATAGCTGTGCCCCTTGTTGTGCCCCTGTTGCTGTGCCCCTTGTTGTTGTGCCCCCCCAGTTGCTGTGCCCCTTGTTGATGTGCCCCCCAGTTGCTGTGCCCCTGTTGCTGTGCCCCTTGTTGTTGCGCCCCCCCAGTTGCTGTGCCCCCCCAGTTGCTGTGCCCCTTGTTGTTGCGCCCCCCCAGTTGCTGTGCCCCTTGTTGTTGCGCCCCCCCAGTTGCTGTGCCCCTTGTTGTTGCGCCCCCCAGTTGCTGTGCCCCTGTTGCTGTGCCCCTTGTTGTTGTGCCCCCCAGTTGCTGTGCCCCTGTTACTGTGCCCCTTGTAGTTGTGCCCCCAGTCGCTGTGCCCCCAGTAGTTGTGACCCCAGTCGCTGTGCCCCTTATAGCTTTGCCCCTAGCTGTGCCCGAAGTAGTTGTGCCCCCTGTCGCTGTGCCCCCATTCGCTTTGCCCCCAGTAGCTGTGACCCCTGTAATTGTGCCCCCAGTTGCTGTGCCCCTTGTAGTTGAGCCCCCCAATTGCTGTGCCCTTTGTAGTTGTGCCCCCCAGTTGCTGTGTCCCCAGTTGCTGTGCCCCTTGTAATTGTGCCCCCCAGTTGCTGTGCCCCTTGTACTTGTGCCCCTTATAGCTGTCCCCCTTGTTGTTGTGCCCCCCAGTTGCTGTGCCCCTGTTGCTGTGCCCCCAGTTGTAGTGCCCCCCAGTTGCTGTGCCCCTTGTTGCTGTGCCCCTTGTTGTTGTGCCCCTGTTGCTGTGCCCCTCGTTGTTGTGCCCCCCCCCAGTTGCTGTGCCCCTCGTTGTTGTGCCCCCCCAGTTGCTGTGCCCCTCTTGCTGTGCCTCTTGTTGTGCCCCCCAGTTGTAGTGCCCCCCAGTTGCTGTGCCCCTTGTTGTTGTGCCCCTGTTGCTGTGCCCCCCCAGTTGCTGTGCCCCTCGTTGTTGTGCCCCCCAAGTTGCTGTGCCCCTCTTGCTGTGCCCCTTGTTGTGCCCCCCAGTTGTTGTGCCCCCCAGTTGCTGTGCCCCCCCAGTTGTTGTGCCCCTCTTGCTGTGCCCCAACACAAAGAAAAAATAAAAATAAAACACACACACACATACTTACCTCTCCTGTAGCGCTGTCCTCCGTCCGTCCGCCGCCGGCTCGTCTCTTCTGTACTATGGGAGAGACGTCATGACTCATGACGTCTCTCCCATAGTAGCGGCGCTGGCTGCAGCGGGCGCCCACACAGCTCACGGCGCCTGCTGCAGCCGGGAAGGGGGTGATTGGACAGTGGATCCAGCACTGGATCCGCTGGGCCAATCACATCTGGACACTGACAGGGGCGTGCATTCATCGCACGCCCCTGTCATTGCGGCACCAGTATAGGTGCCGCTTGTCCATTCATTTTCAATGGGCTTTCACAGCCCATTGCTGCGCCCCGCCCCCTGCCCGCCCCCCGCTGCCCGGTGTTTTAATGTTAGCAGCGGGAGGCACCTCTCCCGCTGCCGCCCACCCTCACAAGCAGCCACAGGGGGGGGGGGGGGGGAGAATTATTAAAATAATGAAAAAAGATATTTATAACAGACTCTGTTATAAATATCTTCTTTTTATTATTTTAATCATTATGACAGGGGAGGCACTGCCTCCCCTGCCTCCCCTGACTGCACGTCCCTGGTTGTGCTGGACAAGGGTTAAATACTTGGGACACTGCTTGACACAAGAACTAAGACATCTGACCACAGACGGGATCCAGGCCATCCGGGACATGACTCTGCCGCAGACTCAGCAACAAATTCGCACATTTCTAGGAATATGCGGATATTGTTGAAATTGGATTCCGAGTTTCTCTATTTTGGCACTACCACTGCAAGAAATGGTCTCTTCAAGTAAACCAGAATGGGTTTCTCATAATGAGGAGTCAGAACTTGCGTTTGAGAGACTAAAAGAATGCTTGACAAAAGCACCAGCATTGGGGATGCCAGATTATGAGAAACCTTTTGAATTATATGGTACCGAAAGTGCTGGGTGTGTGGCAGGGGTCCTAACACAAAAACATGGTGATGCCAGCAGACCGGTGGCCTACTACAGTGCATAGTTGGACACTGTAGCACGGTCTTTCCCCACTTGCCTACGAAGTGTTGCAGCAATAGCTTTGTTGGTAAATCATAGTGAAGACATAGTGCTAGGGCATGACCTGACAATCCATACACCTCATACAGTATCAGCCTTGCTAAACTCTGTCCAAACCAGACATGTCTCATCCGCTCAGTTTACAAAATGGGAACTGTCACTGATGGCCCCTGTAAACATCACCATAAAAAGGTGTAACACCCTAAATCCTGCAACGTACTTGCCAAGTGTGCCTTGTCATGCACAAAGGGTGGAGGATGAAACTGATGGTGAAAGAGGATTTGGTACAGACACTGATATGCATGACTGTATGGAATACTTGAACCAGACCTTCACTGCGAGACCTGACATCAGTGACAACCCAGTAGAAGACATAGACCTTACCTTTTACACGGACAGTAGTTGTCACAGACAGATGGACTCAGGAGACCTGTGCACCGGATACACAGTTATAGATGACGAAGGTATTATAGAAACTGAACCCCTTGGCCCACCTCACTCAGCACAAGTCACTGAGCTGGTAGCACTGACCAGAGCATGTGAGTTTGCAAAGGGTAAGTCAGCTAATATATTTACAGACTCTAGATATACCTTTGGAGTAGTGCATGTTTTTCGGGGCACTGTGGCGCCTCAGAAATTTCATGACGGCAGCTGGCACACATGTGGCGCATGCGTCACACATCAAAAGACTGCTGACGGCCATACAGGATCCTGACAGAGTGGCTGTTATCAAGTGTAAAGCACACACTTACAACCAAGACCCAATTTCACTTGGTAACAGCCGGGCGGACGAAGCGGCAGCAAGCACCACTACACAAAGTACCACCACACAACTGATGACATTCAATACAGTAAACACACAACAGTTAATTGATATGCAAGATTTGTGTTCCCTACAAGAGAAGGCGGTCTAGAAGGTGAAGGGATATGGTCAGGAGTCCTCAGGACTCTGGAGAGATGGACATGGTAAGCCAGTGGCCCCCAGGGAATATCTACCTAGCCTAGCTGAAGCGGCACATGGTCTGACTCATCTGGGCAAGGAAGGTATGTGCAAATTGGTAAGAGCTTACTGGAGCGCATCGGGGTTCTCTTCTCAGGCAAGCAAGAAAGCGATGACATGTCTTACTTGCTTGAGGAAGAACATTGGTAAGACAATACCGACGGAGCCATCCCATATCCCTCCTACAGACGGACCTTTCCAGGTAATACAAATCGATTTTATACAGCTACCACCCTGTAGGAATTTGAATTATGTAATGGTGTGCACTGATGTTTTCTCAAACTGGGTAGATGCTTTCCCTGCCGCCACAAATACTGTCATGTTTACCACAAAGAAAGTTGTGCAGGAATTTGTGTGTAGATATGGTATTCCTAAGACCATTGAAAGTGATAGGTGTACCCATTTTACAAGTGAAGTCTTTCAGGTTATGTGCAAACTTATGGGTATTAATAGCAAACTTTATACTCCCTACCGACCACAGGCCAGTGCAAAAGTTGAGAGAATGAACAGCACTTATAAAAACAAGGTGAGCAAAGTGATGGCTGAAACTGGACTGTTGTGGCCAGAGGCATTGCCACTAGTGTTGTACAGCATCAGAACCACTCCCTGGTCACCGCTTAACCTATCACCCTTTGAAATTCTTTTTGGACGACAGCCCCACGTAATGATAGATCCCCAGGATGATCTGAAATGCAATAATGAGATGACTTTGCAATACTTGGTTAGGATGAGCCAGCAATTGAGAAACCAGCAAAGGAATTTGGAACTGAGGATTCCTTACCTACCAAACAGTAACTGTCATGAAATTGAACCTGGGGACTATGTGATGATTCAAAATTTTCTACGCTCAGGTTGCCTCTTAGACAAGTGTGAAGGACCGTATCAAATTTTGTTGACCAGCACGACATCACTGAAGGTTGCCGAGAGAGAGACTTGGGTCCACTCATCCCACTGCAAGAAAGTTGCTAACCCGGAGAAAGCTCGAGAGAAAGAGAAAGGGGAAGAGAGCCTGATATCACTGGAGAATCTGTTCCGGGAAAGCTGAAAGGCAGAACTGTCGAACTATACCTGAGCGTGGTGAAAAACAAAATCAAGGACTGTTATCTTATTTTTTTCCCTCTCCAACCCCCCCCCCCCCCCCCCTCCTAATTTTTTTCTCTTCCCTTCCTCACCTCGAAATGGATCTGCATCAAAAGACTGTGTTGTCCCTATTCCGGATTTTGATTGTGACTCTATTTTTGATCAGGAAAATGTGTTTTTGCAAGGGCAGCTGGGCAATGATCTGGAATGGGTTCTGAATAAGAGGATGAATTGGTAGGATCTCAGGATCAGTCCATCACGTTGGTCAAAGCTGGTATAAGTAAGAGATCTGGTAGTCACAGAGTTCAGAGACAATGTGAGGGGTTGTTGTCTGATGAATACTGCATATTTAAGTACTGCGACCCCATAGTTGAAGATGAGTGCATCCAGAGATGTCAGTCAAACAATAATATCAATATTTACGGCCATCCTTTGAGTGACTATCACTCACTAGTGGGTATGGTCTTATACCAAACAGAATGCTGGGTGTGCTCACAAGTACCTCAAGACAGAGTAAATCGCGGTTAGTGCCATACCCATTAACAGTAAATGAGCTAGTTGAATTGCATGGGGGGAGTGGACAGAAAATATAATATATCTATACCTCCTAGCCTAAGGCTCCACCAGTACCACGTCGACAGATCCCTACTTTGTTTCAACGTAACCAATTTCCGGAAACCAGGAAATTGGGAAGTCATGTGGAATAATCAGGCAATGACCTTCTCACACAGAGCTGACGAGGAGCCCATCAACTCTGAACTTGTATGTAGGATAGCCACAAGTGGGAGGTACTTCTGATACAAGTATACACGTGGGACCAAAACCATGTGGCCTGGAAAGGTGTCGCAGGGATATTGTGCGCCCATCATCCTGCCAGATACTTGTGTCAAGCAGATGGAAAAACTGGGGACAGGTTTCTTTGTGAGAATTATGTGTGACATGATATTAATGCATTTTGTCCCCTATGTTCTCCCAGATGATGCTTATTTCATATGTGGAAGAAAGGCGCACAAGTGGCTTACTCCGAGCTCTGAAGGGTTATGTTATATAGGCAGAGTACTACCAGAAATCATGACCATTGCACATGACAAAATTAAAGACATTCACCGCAGTGCTCCGCCTCCTTATACTCACACCTACTACGAACACATTTATAAGAGACACCTTATAGATAGGGGAGAGCCAGCGGCCTTTAATCTGATTCATGAATCCACCAGGATTCAGATTCTTCTCGCATTAGACATCCCCCATACTGCCAGAAGAATCATAAAATATAGGTATATCCATGCGCTAGCTAACTTGATAGACAATATCACTGAGATGTATGATGATGACACCTTCAGGTATACGGGTAGGGAGCTAATGGTCTACAAGAAGGAACTGGTACAGTACAGAATGCTCTTGAATTATGTCACGGCTGTGACGGGTGGGTATTTTGTTACTTTAACAACTCAGTATGGTGTGAAGGTTGTACGTATATTACAAACAGTACTGAGGACCCAAAAGAGATCATTTATCAAAAGGTGGATGAGATATTACACTTAAAATGGGAGTTTAGAAAGAAATACAATCTCAATTTAGCGGCTGTGGGTAATGAATTGACTGGATGGGCCTCATGGTTGAACCCACTCAAGCGGTTCTCTGGGTTAGGAGAGTGGGCAAAAGGAATGGGTGGACTGTCAAAGTAAAAAAAATGACATTCACACAACATGTAAACTCCAAACAGTGGCCTCTGTGCATGCGCATTACCCAGAGCCGGATTAACACTGGGGCGGATGGAGCTGCAGCTCCAGGCCCCCCATTGAAAATAGGCCCACAGGACCCCAAACCGGCCATCCGAAGTCTCGACCACTCCACGCACAGCAGCAGGGTCCTGCTGACTCCTCCTGAGTCCTGAGTCTCAGTCTTTCCCAAGATCCTGTCCTAAGCTCCGCCCCCGGACCAGCCGGTAGCTCCGCCCCCGAGCACAGCCAACCTTATAGCTTACCTCAGAGTCATACTCGGCTGCCAGGTAAATTCATCGTGCCCCCCGCTCTGTGACTCCTCTCACTATTATCACGGAGCATGGACTGACCTGCAGTAACGCTGAGGAGATTCCTGATCAGTGCAGTAACTCCTCAGCAGTTTCTGCTGTGCTCCTATTGGCTGAGTGACACATCACACAAGTCATTCAGCCAATTGGAGCACAGTCGCCCTCACACACTGGCTGCCTGCATAGGAGGCTGAAGGATGAAATTGCAGGCACCCGGCGCAGAAGAACTTCAACATGATCGCAGAAAACATGGTTAGTGTGTCACACACATGTGTATAATACTATGCAGGCTAATCACTCTTGTAAGCGTGACCCCCTCCCTGAAGCCTACATGTTCCTTATATGTAATATATATGTATTACATGCTCCTTATATGTAATATGTAGCAGCCTCTCCTTTAACCCCTCGCCCCCACTAGCTGCCTTTTCTGCAGTATGTATACAGCATTTACACTGTACAGTATATGAACAGTATGTATAGTGTGTGTGTTATATGTACAGGTTCCCGGCGCTCACACCTCCCCCGCCCTATTCCTGCCTTCCCACACAGCCTAACACTAACCCCCCTGCAGCCTAACCCTAACAGTGCCCCCCACTCACACAGCCTAACCCACCCCCTAGTGCCTAACCCTAGCCGTGTCCCCCCACTCACAGAGCCTCACCCACCCCCTAGTGCCTAACCCTAGCCGTGCCCCCCCACTCACAGCCTAACCCACCCCCTAGTGCCTATCCCTAGCCGTGCCCCCCCACTCACACAGCCTAACCCACCCCCTAGTTTCTAACCAGAACCGTGCCCCTCCCACTCACACAGCCTAACCCTAACCCCCCCTGCAGCCTAACCCACCCACTAGTGCCTAAACCTAACCGTGCCCCCCTCTGACACAGCCTAACCCTAACCCCAACCTGCAGCCTAATCCACTCCCTAGTGCCTAATCATAGCCGTGAGCCCCTTTGACACAGCCTAACCCTAACCCTCCCTGGCAATGCTTCCGCTACCTGTACACTATGTACAAGGAGCCAAAGAATCTCATTCAGCGGGGGTAGCGGGAGATGTATATTTTCCAGGGGAAGCCGTCTCCAGCAGTCAACGGGAGACTCGCTGGCTACGGGAACCTGCGCTATCACATTGCGGCAGCACTGTGACTCGCTGCCTCCCGCAGCAAGAATGTACTAGGACACATCTGTATATATATTTGTTCACTATTTAGTGTAGGCATCTCTTATCTAGTGTGGGCTTAGGGTGCGAGTTGCTGTTGCAATGGCGTGGAGACGCCTGCAATGGCACTGCATCTTGCAGCCTGCTCCCACTCCTAATTCGAACAATTTTGTATGCAGTCACTTAGACATGTTCCCGGGAAAGGACTTCCTGAGCTCTTGTAAAGAACAACTGCTGCTGACACACTGGTAAGAGCCCAATCATCATAGGTGTTTCAGTACCACTAGCAATTGGTTAGAGACTCTCTCACATGATGGTCTGATTTAGACTACTACACACCTGGGCCCAGGCAACTATGGAGCTTATCAGGGTGATCTATAGGAGTTTTGTATTGTCCCTCCATTTATTTCACCTCTACACCCTGTCCCTGCATCCTTTTACCCTCACCCCTACACCCTGTCCCTGCATCCATCCCGATACCCTCACCTCTACATCCTGTCCCTGCATCCCGATACCCTCACTCCTACACCCTGTCCCTGTATCCCGATACCCCCACCCCTACACTAGTGATGAGCACCGGAAATTTTTTGGGTTTTGTGTTTTGGTTTTGTGTTCGGTTCCGCGGCCGTGTTTTGGGTTCGAACGCGTTTTGGCAAAACCTCACCGAATTTTTTTTGTCGGATTCGGGTGTGTTTTGGATTCGGGTGTTTTTTTCAAAAAAACCTAAAAAACAGCTTAAATCATTGAATTTGGGGGTCATTTTGATCCCATAGTATTATTAACCTCAATAACCATAATTTCCACTCATTTTCAGTCTATTCTGAACACCTCACACCTCACAATATTATTTTTAGTCCTAAAATTTGCACCGAGGTCGCTGGATGACTAAGCTCAGCGACCCAAGTGGCCGACACAAACACCTGGCCCATCTAGGAGTGGCACTGCAGTGTCAGGCAGGATGTCCCTTCCAAAAAAAACTCCACAAACAGCACATGACGCAAAGAAAAAAAAAAGGCGCAATGAGGTAGCTGTGTGACTAAGATAAGCGACCCAAGTGGCCGACACAAACACCTGGCCCATCTAGGAGTGGCACTGCAGTGTCACGCAGGCTGGCCCTTCAAAAAACTACTCCCCAAACAGCACATGATGCAAAGAAAAAAAGAGGCGCAATGAGGTAGCTGTGTGACTAAGATAAGCGACCCAAGTGGCCGACACAAACACCTGGCCCATCTAGGAGTGGCACTGCAGTGTCACGCAGGCTGGCCCTTCAAAAAACTACTCCCCAAACAGCACATGATGCAAAGAAAAAAAGAGGCGCAATGAGGTAGCTGTGTGACTAAGATAAGCGACCCAAGTGGCCGACACAAACACCTGGCCCATCTAGGAGTGGCACTGCAGTGTCACGCAGGCTGGCCCTTCAAAAAACTACTCCCCAAACAGCACATGACGCAAAGAAAAAAAGAGGCGCAATGAGGTAGCTGTGTGACTAAGATAAGCGACCCAAGTGGCCGACACAAACACCTGGCCCATCTAGGAGTGGCACTGCAGTGTCACGCAGGCTGGCCCTTCAAAAAACTACTCCCCAAACAGCACATGACGCAAAGAAAAAAAGAGGCGCAATGAGGTAGCTGTGTGACTAAGATAAGCGACCTAAGTGGCCGACACAAACACCTGGCCCATCTAGGAGTGGCACTGCAGTGTCACGCAGGCTGGCCCTTCAAAAAACTACTCCCCAAACAGCACATGACGCAAAGAAAAAAAGAGGCGCAATGAGGTAGCTGTGTGACTAAGATAAGCGACCCAAGTGGCCGACACAAACACCTGGCCCATCTAGGAGTGGCACTGCAGTGTCACGCAGGCTGGCCCTTCAAAAAACTACTCCCCAAACAGCACATGACGCAAAGAAAAAAAGAGGCGCAATGAGGTAGCTGTGTGACTAAGATAAGCGACCCAAGTGGCCGACACAAACACCTGGCCCATCTAGGAGTGGCACTGCAGTGTCACGCAGGATGGCCCTTCCAAAAAACACTCCCCAAACACACGACTGTGACTGAAATGACGGGTTGGTTTGGACCCCCACCAAAAAAGAAGCAATTAATCTCTCCTTGCACAAACTGGCTCTACAGAGGCAAGATGTCCACCTCATCATCATCCTCCGATATATCACCGTGTACATCCCCCTCCTCACAGATTATCAATTCGTCCCCACTGGAATCCACCATCTCAGCTCCCTGTGTACTTTGTGGAGGCAATTGCTGCTGGTCAATGTCTCCACGGAGGAATTGATTATAATTCATTTTAATGAACATCATCTTCTCCACATTTTCTGGATGTAACCTCGTACGCCGATTGCTGACAAGGTGAGCGGCGGCACTAAACACTCTTTCGGAGTACACACTTGTGGGAGGGCAACTTAGGTAGAATAAAGCCAGTTTGTGCAAGGGCCTCCAAATTGCCTCTTTTTCCTGCCAGTATAAGTACGGACTGTCTGACGTGCCTACTTGGATGCGGTCACTCATATAATCCTCCACCATTCTTTTAATGGGGAGAGAATCATATGCAGTGACAGTAGACGACATGTCCGTAATCGTTGTCAGGTCTTTCAGTCCGGACCAGATGTCAGCATCAGCAGTCGCTCCAGACTGCCCTGCATCAGCAGTCGCTCCAGACTGCCCTGCATCACCGCCAGCGGGTGGGCTCGGAATTCTGAGCCTTTTCCTCGCACCCCCAGTTGCGGGAGAATGTGAAGGAGGAGATGTTGACAGGTCGAGTTCCGCTTGACTTGACAATTTTCTCACCAGCAGTTCTTTGAACCCCAGCAGACTTGTGTCTGCCGGAAAGAGAGATCCAAGGTAGGTTTTAAATCTAGGATCGAGCACGGTGGCCAAAATGTAGTGCTCTGATTTCAACAGATTGACCAACCGTAAATCCTTTTTAAGCGAATTAATGGCTCCATCCACAAGTCCCACATGCCTAGCGGAATCGCTCTGTCTTAGCTCCTCCTTCAATGTCTCCAGCTTCTTTTGCAAAAGCCTGATGAGGGGAATGACCTGACTCAGGCTGGCAGTGTCTGAACTGACTTCACGTGTGGCAAGTTCAAAGGGCAGCAGAACCTTGCACAACGTTGAAATCATTCTCCACTGCGCTTGAGACAGGTGCATTCCACCTCCTATATCGTGCTCAGTTGTATAGGCTTGAATGGCCTTTTGCTGCTCCTCCAACCTCTGAAGCATATAGAGGGTTGAATTCCACCTCGTTACCACTTCTTGCTTCAGATGATGGCAGGGCAGGTTCAGGCGTTTTTGGTGGTGCTCCAGTCTTCTGTACGTGGTGCCTGTACGCCGAAAGTGTCCCGCAATTCTTCTGGCCACCGACAGCATCTCTTGCACGCCCCTGTCGTTTTTTAAATAATTCTGCACCACCAAATTCAAGGTATGTGCAAAACATGGGACGTGCTGGAATTTGCCCAGATTTAATGCACACACAATATTGCTGGCGTTGTCCGGTGCCACAAATCCACAGGAGAGTCCAATTGGGGTAAGCCATTCCGCGATGATCTTCCTCAGTTGCCGTAAGAGGTTTTCAGCTGTGTGCGTATTCTGGAAAGCGGTGATACAAAGCGTAGCCTGCCTAGGAAAGAGTTGGCGTTTGCGAGATGCTGCTACTGGTGCCGCCGTTGCTGTTCTTGCGGTGGGAGTCCATACATCTACCCAGTGGGCTGTCACAGTCATATAGTCCTGAGCCTACCCTGCTCCACTTGTCCACATGTCCGTGGTTAAGTGGACATTGGGTACAACTGCATTTTTTAGGACACTGGTGAGTCTTTTTCTGAGGTCTGTGTACATTTTCGGTATCGCCTGCCTAGAGAAATGGAACCTAGATGGTATTTGGTACCGGGGACACAGTACCTCCAACAAGTCTCTAGTTGGCTCTGCAGTAATGATGGATACCGGAACCACGTTTCTCACCGCCCAGGATGCCAAGGCCTCAGTTATCCGCTTTGCAGCAGGATGACTGCTGTGATATTTCATCTTCCTCGCAAAGGACTGTTGGACAGTCAATTGCTTGGTGGAAGTAGTAAAAGTGGTCTTACGACTTCCCCTCTGGGATGACCATCGACTCCCAGCAGCAACAACAGCAGCGCCAGCAGCAGTAGGCGTTACACGCAAGAATGCATCGGAGGAATCCCAGGCAGGAGAGGACTCGTCAGAATTGCCAGTGACATGGCCTGCAGGACTATTGGCATTCCTGGGGAAGGAGGAAATTGACACTGAGGGAGTTGGTGGGGTGGTTTGCGTGAGCTTGGTTACAAGAGGAAGGGATTTACTGGTCAGTGGACTGCTTCCGCTGTCACCCAAAGTTTTTGAACTTGTCACTGACTTATGATGAATGCGCTGCAGGTGACGTATAAGGGAGGATGTTCCGAGGTGGTTAACGTCCTTACCCCTACTTATTACAGCTTGACAAAGGCAACACACGGCTTGACAAATGTTGTCCGCATTTCTGGTGAAATACTTCCACACCGAAGAGCTGATTTTTTTGGTATTTTCACCAGGCATGTCAATGGCCATATTCCTCCCACGGACAACAGGTGTCTCCCCGGGTGCCTGACTTAAACAAACCACCTCACCATCAGAATCCTCCTGGTCAATTTCCTCCCCAGCGCCAGCAACACCCATATCCTCCTCATCCTGGTACTTCAACACTGACATCTTCAATCTGACTATCAGGAACTGGACTGCGGGTGCTCCTTCCAGCACTTGCAGGGGGCGTGCAAATGGTGGAAGGCGCATGCTCTTCACGTCCAGTGTTGGGAAGGTCAGGCATCGCAACCGACACAATTGGACTCTCCTTGTGGATTTGGGATTTCGAAGAACGCACAGTTCTTTGCTGTGCTTTTGCCAGCTGAGTCTTTTCATTTTTCTAGCGAGAGGCTGAGTGCTTCCATCCTCATGTGAAGCTGAACCACTAGCCATGAACATAGGCCAGGGCCTCAGCCGTTCCTTGCCACTCCGTGTGGTAAATGGCATATTGGCAAGTTTACGCTTCTCCTCCGACAATTTTATTTTAGATTTTTGAGTCCTTTTTTTACTGATATTTGGTGTTTTGGATTTTACATGCTCTGTACTATGACATTGGGCATCGGCCTTGGCAGACGACGTTGATGGCATTTCATCGTCTCGGCCATGACTAGTGGCAGCAGCTTCAGCACGAGGTGGAAGTCGATCTTGATCTTTCCCTATTTTTGGAACCTCAACATTTTTGTTCTCCATATTTTAATAGGCACAACTAAAAGGCACCTCAGGTAAACAATGGAGATGGATGGATACTAGTATACTTATGGATGACGAGCGACTGCCGACACAGAGGTAGCTACAGCCGTGGACTACCGTACTGCGTCTGCTGCTAGTATAGACTGGATGATAATGATATAAAAAATATATATATATCACTACTGCAGCCGGACAGGTATATATTATATAATGACGGACCTGCTGGACACTGTCAGCTCAGCACTGCAGACTCCTAAAGTAAGCTACTAGTATCAAGAAGATAGAAAAAAAAAAACACCACGGGTAGGTGGTATACAATTATGGATGGACGAGCGACTGCCGACACAGAGGTAGCTACAGCCGTGGACTACCGTACTGCGTCTGCTGCTAATATAGACTGGATGATAATGATATAAAAAATATATATATATCACTACTGCAGCCGGACAGGTATATATTATATAATGACGGACCTGCTGGACACTGTCAGCTCAGCACTGCAGACTCCTAAAGTAAGCTACTAGTATCAAGAAGATAGAAAAAAAAAACACCACGGGTAGGTGGTATACAATTATGGATGGACGAGCGACTGCCGACACAGAGGTAGCTACAGCCGTGGACTACCGTACTGCGTCTGCTGCTAATATAGACTGGATGATAATGATATAAAAAATATATATATATCACTACTGCAGCCGGACAGGTATATATTATATAATGACGGACCTGCTGGACACTGTCAGCTCAGCACTGCAGACTCCTAAAGTAAGCTACTAGTATCAAGAAGATAGAAAAAAAAAAAACACCACGGGTAGGTGGTATACAATTATGGATGGACGAGCGACTGCCGACACAGAGGTAGCTACAGCCGTGGACTACCGTACTGCGTCTGCTGCTAATATAGACTGGATGATAATGATATAAAAAATATATATATATCACTACTGCAGCCGGACAGGTATATATTATATAATGACGGACCTGCTGGACACTGTCAGCTCAGCACTGCAGACTCCTAAAGTAAGCTACTAGTATCAAGAAGATAGAAAAAAAAAAAAACACCACGGGTAGGTGGTATACAATTATGGATGGACGAGCGACTGCCGACACAGAGGTAGCTACAGCCGTGGACTACCGTACTGCGTCTGCTGCTAATATAGACTGGATGATAATGATATAAAAAATATATAAATGTCACTACTGCAGCCGGACAGGTATATATTATATAATGACGGACCTGCTGGACACTGTCAGCTCAGCACTGCAGACTCCTAAAGTAAGCTACTAGTATCAAGAAGATAGAAAAAAAAAAACACCACGGGTAGGTGGTATACAATTATGGATGGACGAGCGACTGCCGACACAGAGGTAGCTACAGCCGTGGACTACCGTACTGCGTCTGCTGCTAATATAGACTGAATGATAATGATATAAAAAATATATATATATCACTACTGCAGCCGGACAGGTATATATTATATAATGACGGACCTGCTGGACACTGTCAGCTCAGCACTGCAGACTCCTAAAGTAAGCTACTAGTATCAAGAAGATAGAAATAAAAAAAACACCACGGGTAGGTGGTATACAATTATGGATGGACGAGCGACTGCCGACACAGAGGTAGCTACAGCCGTGGACTACCGTACTGCGTCTGCTGCTAATATAGACTGGATGATAATGATATAAAAAATATATATATATCACTACTGCAGCCGGACAGGTATATATTATATAATGATGACGGACCTGCTGGACACTGTCAGCAGAATGCGTTTATAGAATAAAAACACCACACGACGAGTGTTTAACTTTTTCAGGCAGACAATCACAATATACTGGTGGTCAGTGGTCACTGGTCAGTCACACTGGCAGTGGCACTCTGGCAGCAAAAGTGTACACTGTTAAAATATGTACTCCTGCTATAACTGCTCCCCAGTCTCCCCCACAATTAAGCTGTGTGAGCAGTGAGCACTCAGCACAGTCAGATATACAGTATTACATAGATGATGCAGCACACTGAGGCTGAGCACAGATATGGTATGTGACTGTGTCACACTGTGTATCGTTTTTTTTCAGGCAGAGAACGGATTATATTAAATAATAATAAAACTGCACTGGTGGTCAGTGGTCACTGGTCAGTCACTAGTAAACTCGGCACTCTCTGAGTACTCCTAACTTCCTAAGCTCCAGTAAATCAAGTGTCTCACTCTCACTCTCTATTTCTATTTTCTAAACGGAGAGGACGCCAGCCACGTCCTCTCCCTATCAATCTCAATGCACGTGTGAAAATGGCGGCGACGCGCGGCTCCTTATATAGAATCCGAGTCTCGCGATAGAATCCGAGCCTCGCGAGAATCCGACAGCGGGATGATGACGTTCGGGCGCGCTCGGGTTAACCGAGCAAGGCGGGAAGATCCGAGTCTGCCTCGGACCCGTGTAAAAAGGCTGAAGTTCGGGGGGGTTCGGATTCCGAGGAACCGAACCCGCTCATCACTACCCTACACCCTGTCCCTGCATTCCAATACCCTCACCCCTACACCCTGTCCCTGCATCCCGATACCCTCACCCCTACACCCTGTCCCTGCATCCCGATACCCTCACCCCTGCACCCTGTCCCTGCATCCCGATACCCTCACCCCTACACCCTGTCCCTGCATCCCGATACACTCACCCCTACACCCTGTCCCTGCATCCCGATACCCTCACCCCTACACCCTGTCCCTGCATCCCGATACCCTCACCCCTACACCCTGTCCCTGCATCCAGATACCCACACCCCTACACCCTGTCCCTGCATCCCGATACCCTCACCCCTACACCCTGTCCCTGCATCCTGATACCCTCACCCCTGCACCCTGTCCCTGCATCCCGATACCCTCACCCCTACACCCTGTCCCTGTATCCCGATACCCTCACCCCTACTCCCTGTCCCTGCATCCCGATACCCTCACCCCTACACCCTGTCCCTGCATCCCGTTACCCTCACCCCTACACCCTATCCCTGCATACCGATACCGTCACCCCTGCACCCTGTCCCTGCATCCCGATACCCTCACCCCTACACCCTGTCCCTGCATACCGATACCCTCACCCCTGCACCCTGTCCCTGCATCCCGATACCCTCACCCCTACACCCTGTCCCTGCATCCCGATACCCTCACCCCTACACCCTGTCCCTGCATCCCGATACCCTAACCTTTACACCCTGTCCCTGCAACCCGATACCCTCACCCCTGCACCCTGTCCCTCCATCCCGATACCCTCACCCCTACACCCTGTTCCTGCATCCCGATACCCTCACCCTTACACCCTGTCCCTGCATCCCGATACCCTCACCCTTAGACCCTGTCCCTGCATTCCGATACCCTCACCCCTACACCCTGTCCCTGCATCTTTATACCCTCACCCCTGCACGCTGTCCCCGCTTCCCGATACCCTCACCCCTACACCCTGTCCCCGCATCCCGATACCCGCACCCCTACACCCTGTCCCTGCATCCCGATACCCTCACCCCTACACCCTGTCCCTGCATCCCGATACCCTCACCTCTACATCCTGTCCCTGCATCCCGATACCCTCACCCCTACACCCTGTCCCTGCATCCCGATACCCTCACCCCTACACCCTGTCCTTGCATTCCGATACCCTCACCACTACACCCTGTCCCTGCATCCCGATACCCTCACCCCTACACCCTGTCCCTGCATCCCGATACCCTCACCTCTACATCCTGTCCCTGCATCCCGATACCCTCACCCCTACACCCTGTCCCTGCATCCCGATACCCTCACCCCTACACCCTGTCCTTGCATTCCGATACCCTCACCACTACACCCTGTCCCTGCATCCCAAAACCCTCACCCCTACACCCTGTCCTTGCATTCCGATACCCTCACCCCTACACCCTGTCCCTGCATCCCGATACCCTCACCCCTACACCCTGTCCCTGCATCCCGATACCCTCACCCCTGCACCCTGTCCCTGCATCCCGATACCCTCACCCCTACACCCTGTCCTTGCATTCCGATACCCTCACCACTACACCCTGTCCCTGCATCACGAAACCCTCACCCCTACACCCTGTCCCCGCATCCCGATACCCGCACCCCTACACCCTGTCCCTGCATCCCGATACCCTCACCCCTACACCCAGTCCCTGCATCCCGATACCCTCACCTCTACATCCTGTCCCTGCATCCCGATACCCTCACCCCTACACCCTGTCCCTGCATCCCGATACCCTCACCCCTACACCCTGTCCTTGCATTCCGATACCCTCACCACTACACCCTGTCCCTGCATCACGAAACCCTCACCCCTACACACTGTCCCTGCATCCCGATACCCTCACCCCTGCACCCTGTCCCTGCATCCCGATACCCTCACCCCTACACCCTGTCCCTGCATCCCGATACCCTCACCCCTGCACCCTATCCCTGCATCCCGATACCCTCACCCCTACACCCTGTCCCTGCATCCCGATACCCTCACCCCTACACCCTGTCCCTGCATACCGATACCCTCACCCCTGCACCCTGTCCCTGCATCCCGATACCCTCACCCCTACACCCTGTCCCTGCATCCCGATACCCTCACCCCTACACCCTGTCCCTGCATTCTGATACCCTCACCCCTACACCCTGTCCCTGCATCCCGATACCCTCACCACTACACCCTGTCCCTGCATCCCGAAACCCTCAACCCTGCACCCTGTCCCTGCATCCCGATACCCTCACCCCTACACCCTGTTCCTGCATCCCGATACCCTCACCACTACACCCTGTCTCTGCATCCCGATACCCTCACCCCTACACCCTGTCCCTGCATTCCGATACCCTCACCTCTACATCCTGTCCCTGCATCCCGATACCCTCACCCCTACACCCTGTCACTGCATCCCGATACCCTCACCCTGCACCCTGTCCCTGCATCCCGATACCCTCACCTCTACATCCTGTCCCTGCATCCCGATACCCTCACCCCTACACCCTGTCCCTGCATCCCGATACCCTCACCCCTACACCCTGTCCCTGCATCCCGATACCCTCACCCCTACACCCTGTCCCTGCATCCCGATACCCTCACCCCTACACCCTGTCCATGCATCCCGATACCCTCACCCCTACACCCTGTCCCTGCATCCCGATACCCTCACCCCTACACCCTGTCCTTGCATTCCGATACCCTCACCACTACACCCTGTCCCTGCATCCCGATACCCTCACCCCTACACCCTGTCCCTGCATCCCGATACCCTCACCCCTGCACCCTGTCCCTGCATCCCGATACCCTCACCCCTACACCCTGTCCCTGCATCCCGATACCCTCACCCCTGCACCCTGTCCCTGCATCCCGATACCCTCACCCCTACACCCTGTCCCTGCATTCCGATACCCTCACCCCTACACCCTGTCCCTGCATCCCGATACCCTCACCCCTTCACCCTGTCCCTGCATCCCGATACCCTCACCCCTACACCCTGTCCCTGCATCCCGATACCCTCACCACTACACCCTGTCCCTGCATCCCGATACCCTCACAACTACACCCTGTCCCTGCATCCCGATACCCTCACCCCTACACCCTGGCCCTGCATCCCGATACCCTCACCCCTACATCCTGTCCCTGCATCCCGATACCCTCACCCCTACACCCTGTCCCTGCATCCCGATACCCTCACCCCTACACCCTGTCCCTGCATCCCGATACCCTCACCCCTACACCCTGTCCCTGCATCCCGATACCCTCACCCCTACACCCTGTCCCTGCATCCCGATACCCTCACCCTGCACCCTGTCCCTGCATCCCGATACCCTCACCCCTACACCCTGTCCCTGCATCCCGATACCCTCAACCCTACACCCTGTCCCTGCATCCTGATACCCTCACCCCTACACCCTGTCCCTGCATCCCGATATCCTCACCCCTACACCCTGTCCCTGCATCCCGATACCCTCACCCCTACACCCTGTCCCTGCATCCCGATACCCTGACCTCTACAGCCTGTCCCTGCATCCCGATACCCTCACCCTTACACCCTGTCCCTGCATCCCGATACACTCACCCCTATACCCTGTCCCTGCATCCCGATACACTCACCCCTATACCCTGTCCCTGCATCCCGATACCCTCACAACTACACCCTGTCCCTGCATTCCGATACCCTCACCCCTACACCCTGTCCCTGCATCCCGATACCCGCACCCCTACACCCTTTCCCTGCATCCCAATACCCTCACCCCTACATTCTGTCCCTGCATCCCGATACCCTCACCCCTGCACCCTGTCCCTGCATCCCGATACCCTCACCCCTACACCCTCTCCCTGCATCCAGATACCCTCACCCCTACACCCTGTCCCTGCATCCCGATACCCTCACCCCTACACCCTGGCCCTGCATCCCGATACCCTCACCCTGCACCCTGTCCCTGCATCCCGATACCCTCACCCCTACACCCTGTCCCTGCATCCCGATACCCTCACCCCTACACCCTGTCCCTTCATCCCGATTCCCCTTACCCCTGCACCCTGTCCCTGCATCCCGATACCCTCACCTCTGCACCATGTCCCTGCATCCCGATACCCTCACCCCTACACCCTGTCCCTGCATCCCGATACCCTCACCCCTACACCCTGTCCCTGCATCCCGATTCCCCTTACCCCTGCACCCTGTCCCTGCATCCCGATACCCTCACCTCTGCACCATGTCCCTGCATCCCGATACCCTCACCCCTACACCCTGGCCCTGCATCCCGATACCCTCACCCCTGCACCCTGTCCCTGCATCCCGAAACCCTCACCCCTACACCTTGTCCCTGCATTCCGATACCCTCACCCCTACACCCTGTCCCTGCATCCCGATACCCTCACCCCTACACCCTGTCCCTGCATCCCGATACCCTCACCCCTACACCCTGTCCCTGCATCCCGATACCCTCACCCCTACACCCTGTCCCTGGATCCCGATTCCCTCACCCCTGCACCCTGTCCCTGCATCCCGATACCCTCACCCCTGCACCCTGTCCCTGCATCCCGATACCCTCACCCCTACACCCTGTCCCTGCATCCCGATACCCTCACCCCTACACCCTGGCCCTGCATCCCGATACCCTCACCAATACACCCTGTCCCTGCATCCCAATACCCTCACCCCTACACCCTGTCCCTGCATCCCGATATCCTCACCTCTACATCCTGTCCCTGCATCCCGATACCCTCACCACTACACCCTGTCCCTGCATCCCGATACCCTCACCCCTACACCCTGTCCCTGCATTCCGATACCCTCACCACTACACCCTGTCCCTGCATCCCGAAACCCTCACCCCTACACCCTGTCCCTGCATCCTGATACCCTCACCCCTACACCCTCTCCCTGCATCCCGATACCCTCACCCCTACACCCTGTCCCTGCATCCCGATACCCTCATCCCTACACCCTGTCCCTGCATCCCGATACCCTCACCCCTACATCCTGGCCCTGCATCCCGATACCCTCACCCCTGCACCCTGTCCCTGCATCCCGATACCCTCACCCCTACACCCTGTCCCTGCATCCCGATACCCTCACCCCTACACCCTGGCCCTGCATCCCGATACCCTCACCCCTGCACCCTGTCCCTGCATCCCGAAACCCTCACCCCTACACCTTGTCCCTGCATTCCGATACCCTCACCCCTACACCCTGTCCCTGCATCCCGATACCCTCACCCCTACACCCTGTCCCTGCATCCCGATACCCTCACCCCTACACCCTGTCCCTGCATCCCGATACCCTCACCCCTACACCCTGTCCCTGGATCCCGATACCCTCACCCCTGCACCCTGTCCCTGCATCCCGATACCCTCACCCCTGCACCCTGTCCCTGCATCCCGATACCCTCACCCCTACACCCTGTCCCTGCATCCCGATACCCTCACCCCTACACCCTGGCCCTGCATCCCGATACCCTCACCACTACACCCTGTCCCTGCATCCCAATACCCTCACCCCTACACCCTGTCCCTGCATCCCGATATCCTCACCTCTACATCCTGTCCCTGCATCCCGATACCCTCACCACTACACCCTGTCCCTGCATCCCGATACCCTCACCCCTACACCCTGTCCTTGCATTCCGATACCCTCACCACTACACCCTGTCCCTGCATCCCGAAACCCTCACCCCTACACCCTGTCCCTGCATCCCGATACCCTCACCCCTACACCCTGTCCCTGCATCCCGATACCCTCACCCCTACACCCTGTCCCTGCATCCCGATACCCTCACCCCTACACCCTGTCCCTGCATCCCGATACCCTCACCACTACACCCTGTCCCTGCATCCCGAAACCCTCACCCTTACACGCTGTCCTTGCATTCCGATACCTCACCCCTACACCCTGTCCCTGCATCCCGATACCCTCACCCCTACACCCTGTCCCTGCATCCCGATACCCTCACCCCTACACCCTGTCCATGCATCCCGATACCCTCACCCCTACACCCTGTCCCTGCATCCCGATACCCTCACCCCTACACCCTGGCCCTGCATCCCGATACCCTCACCCCTGCACCCTGTCCCTGCATCCCGAAACCCTCACCCCTACACCCTGTCCCTGCATCCCGATACCCTCACCCCTACATCCTGTCCCTGCATCCCGATACCCTCACCCCTGCACCCTGTCCCTGCATCCCGATACCCTCACCCCTACACCCTGTCCCTGCATCCCGATACCCTCACCCATACACCCTGGCCCTGCATCCCGATACCCTCACCACTACACCCTGTCCCTGCATCCCAATACCCTCACCCCTACACCCTGTCCCTGCATTCCGATACCCTCACCCCTACACCCTGTCCCTGCATCCCAATACCCTTACCCCTACACCCTGTCCTTGCATTCCGATACCCTCACCACTACACCCTGTCCCTGCATCCCGAAACCCTCACCCCTACACCCTGTCCCTGCATCCCGAAACCCTCACCCCTACACCCTGTCCATGCATCCCGATACCCTCACCACTACACCCTGTCCCTGCATCCCGATACCCTCACCTCTACACCCTGTCCCTGCATCCCGAAACCCTCACCCCTACACCCTGTCCCTGCATCCCGATACCCTCACCCCTACACCCTGTCCCTGCATCCCGATACCCTGACCTCTACACCCTGTCCCTGCATCCCGAAACCCTCACCCCTACACCCTGTCCCTGCATCCCAATACCCTCACCCTTACACCCTGTCCCTGCATCCCGATACCCTCACCCCTACACCCTGTCCCTGCATCCCGATACGCTCACCCCTACACCCTGTCCCTGCATCCCGATACCCTCACCCCTACACCCTGTCCCTGCATCCCGAAACCCTCACCCCTACACCCTGTCCCTGCATCCCAATACCCATATCCCTATCCCTTTTCTCTGCATCCCGATACCATCACCTCAACACAAAATAGGCCCTTCATAAATTTCAGCTCCAGGCCCGTGTGGGCTTTAATCTGGCACTGGCATTACCGTGTGTACCAGTGACGTGCAGTGGGGTGAGGCAGAGCCTTTCCTGTCATACTTACGTTTGTACCAGAGTTTTGATTGTATAAAGTATATGAAAAATACAAAGAATATGTGAGAAATATCTTCTTTGCATTATTCTAATCATTTTTATAGCCAAAACTCTGGAGTAAAGAGTCTATGGCAGGTTAGGCAGTGCCTCACCTGTTTATCTTTTCCGCACATCTCTGATCTAAACTCATCAAATTTCCAAGAGTTTATACTGCTGCACCTGTGTATAATGCCCAGATGTCCCCTTTGGCTCATATTTTGTGTGTAAATCTGGCTCTGGTGCTAGCTAGTGCCTCCTTAGCCTTTTAGCTCACCGCACGTCCCTGGTGTGTACGCATACTCGCGAGTTACGTACACGGGTTCGCCATGCGTTTTGATGCATGGCAAGAGCATATATGGCAGCATACGCATTCGCACAGAAAAGCCACAAAGACATATATAATATCTTATTCACATAGTGCATAATTTACACACAGTCTCCACACACTTTGTGAGCAACTTGCATACACTTAAAAGGTAAAACAACAGAGATATTCAGCTTTGCATGGTGTGAGGGGATGGAACGATGTTAGGACTTAGTGTTCGATATCCAGATGTGCAGTATTTTGAGATCTACATTCCGGCTGCTATTTGCAGTTTATTGCATGTTTCTGCATGTAGATAATAGATATACGGTGTGAAACCAGAGGTGAACACCTGCAAGTGAACCCTGGATCAAGCATCGCCCACTGGTTCAAACCAACCTTTGACCCCTCATGTACTGTAAATAACTTGCCCTCTGACCTATGAAAGAAGAGCTTTCATTTCCCATTATACTGTATTTGGACACATTGTATAAAGGAGAGGTCTCCTGATCCACGTTTGGGTCCCTATTTCTCTGAGGTCATCTTGCCAAGACTGACTGAGACCTGGATCCAGGAGCGCTCGCGTTTAAACGTATGTATTATTGGTTGTAGCTCTTCTCTGTATATTGTTGTACCCTTTTTACATATATATATTAGTGATGAGCGGGTTCGGTTCCTCGGAATCCGAACCCCCCCGAACTTCAGCCTTTTTACACGGGTCCGAGGCAGGTTCGAACCTTCCCGCCTTGCTCGGCTAACCCGAGCGCGCCCGAACATCATCATCCCGCTGTCGGATTCTCGCGAGGCTCAAATTCTATCGCGAGACTCGGATTCTATATAAGGAGCCGCGCGTCGCCGCCATTTTCACACGTGCATTGAGATTGATAGGGAGAGGACGTGGCTGGCGTCCTCTCCGTTTATAGAGAAGAGAGTAGAGAGTTAGAGACACTATTTAGTATTTACTAATTTTGGGGAGCATATTAGGACTGGAGTACTACTACTTGCTGATAGTGTGACCATTGACCACCAGTTTAATTAATCCGTTCTCTGCCTGAAAAAAAACGATACACAGTGTGACACAGTCACATACCATATCTGTGCTCAGCCTCAGTGTGCTGCATCATCATATGTAATTAATACTGTATATCTGACTGTGCTGAGTGCTCACTGCTCACACAGCTTAATTGTGGGGGAGACTGGGGAGCAGTTAGAGCAGGAGTACATAAATAATATATTTTAAGTACAGTGCACACTTTTGCTGCCAGAGTGCCACACTGCCAGTGTGACTGACCAGTGACCACACTGACCACCAGTATATTGTGATTGTCTGCTTAGGACGGAGTACTACTTGCTGATAGTGTGACCAGTGACCACCACCAGTTTAATTAATCCGTTCTCTGCCTGAAAAAAAAAACGATACACAGTGTGACACAGTCACATACCATATCTGTGCTCAGCCCAGTGTGCTGCATCATATGTAATACTGTATATCATTATCTGACTGTGCTGAGTGCTCACTGCTCACACAGCTTAATTGTGGGGGAGACTGGGGAGCAGTTATAGCAGGAGTACATATTTTAAGTACAGTGCACACTTTTGCTGCCAGAGTGCCACTGCCAGTGTGACTGACCAGTGACCACTGACCACCAGTATATTGTGATTGTCTGCTGACCACCAGTATATTGTGATTGTCTGCCTGAAAAAGTTAAACACTCGTCGTGTGGTGTTTTTATAAACGCATTCTGCAGACAGTGTCCACTGTCCAGCAGGTCCGTCATTACATAATATATACCTGTCCGGCTGCAGTACTAGTGTGATATATATATATATTTTATTTTTATCTCATTATCATCCAGTCTATATTAGCAGCAGACACAGTACGGTAGTCCACGGCTGTAGCTACCTCTGTGTCGGCAGTCGCTCGTCCATCCATAATTGTATACCACCTACCCGTGGTTTTTTTTTCTATCTTCTTGATACTAGTAGCTTACTTTAGGAGTCTGCAGTGCTGACAGACAATGTCCAGCAGGTCCGTCATTACATAATATATATACCTGTCCGGCTGCAGTACTAGTGTGATATATATATATATTATTTTTATCTCATTATCATCCAGTCTATATTAGCAGCAGACACAGTACGGTAGTCCACGGCTGTAGCTACCTCTGTGTCGGCAGTCGCTCGTCCATCCATAATTGTATACCACCTACCCGTGGTTTTTTTTTCTATCTTCTTGATACTAGTAGCTTACTTTAGGAGTCTGCAGTGCTGACAGACAGTGTCCAGCAGGTCCGTCATTACATAATATATATACCTGTCCGGCTGCAGTACTAGTGTGATATATATATATATATTAATTTTATCTCATTATCATCCAGTCTATATTAGCAGCAGACACAGTACGGTAGTCCACGGCTGTAGCTACCTCTGTGTCGGCAGTCGCTCGTCCATCCATAAGTATACTAGTATCCATCCATCTCCATTGTTTACCTGAGGTGCCCTTTAGTTCTGCCTATTAAAATATGGAGAACAAAAATGTTGAGGTTCTAAAAATAGGGAAAGATCAAGATCGACTTCCACCTCGTGCTGAAGCTGCTGCCACTAGTCATGGCCGAGACGATGAAATTCCATCAACGTCGTCTGCCAAGGCCGATGCCCAATGTCATAGTACAGAGCATGTAAAATCCAAAACACCAAATATCAGTAAAAAAAGGACTCAAAAATCTAAAATAAAATTGTCGGAGGAGAAGCGTAAACTTGCCAATATGCCATCTACCACACGGAGTGGCAAGGAACGGCTGAGGCCCTGGCCTATGTTCATGGCTAGTGGTTCAGCTTCACACAGCTACCTCATTGCGCCTCTTTTTTTCTTTGCGTCATGTGCTGTTTGGGGAGTGTTTTTTGGAAGGGCCATCCTGCGTGACACTGCAGTGCCACTCCTAGATGGGCCAGGTGTTTGTGTCGGCCACTAGGGTCGCTTAGCTTACTCACACAGCTACCTCATTGCGCCTCTTTTTTTCTTTGCGTCATGTGCTGTTTGGGGAGTGTTTTTTGGAAGGGCCATCCTGCGTGACACTGCAGTGCCACTCCTAGATGGGCCAGGTGTTTGTGTCGGCCACTAGGGTCGCTTATCTTACTCACACAGCTACTTCATTGCGCCTCTTTTTTTCTTTGCGTCATGTGCTGTTTGGGGAGTGTTTTTTGGAAGGGCCATCCTGCGTGACACTGCAGTGCCACTCCTAGATGGGCCAGGTGTTTGTGTCGGCCACTAGGGTCGCTTAGCTTACTCACACAGCTACCTCATTGCGCCTCTTTTTTTCTTTGCGTCATGTGCTGTTTGGGGAGTGTTTTTTGGAAGGGCCATCCTGCGTGACACTGCAGTGCCACTCCTAGATGGGCCAGGTGTTTGTGTCGGCCACTAGGGTCGCTTAGCTTACTCACACAGCTACCTCATTGCGCCTCTTTTTTTCTTTGCGTCATGTGCTGTTTGGGGAGTGTTTTTTGGAAGGGCCATCCTGCGTGACACTGCAGTGCCACTCCTAGATGGGCCAGGTGTTTGTGTCGGCCACTAGGGTCGCTTATCTTACTCACACAGCTACCTCATTGCGCCTCTTTTTTTCTTTGCGTCATGTGCTGTTTGGGGAGTGTTTTTTGGAAGGGCCATCCTGCGTGACACTGCAGTGCCACTCCTAGATGGGCCAGGTGTTTGTGTCGGCCACTAGGGTCGCTTAGCTTACTCACACAGCTACCTCATTGCGCCTCTTTTTTTCTTTGCGTCATGTGCTGTTTGGGGAGTGTTTTTTGGAAGGGCCATCCTGCGTGACACTGCAGTGCCACTCCTAGATGGGCCAGGTGTTTGTGTCGGCCACTAGGGTCGCTTAGCTTACTCACACAGCTACCTCATTGCGCCTCTTTTTTTCTTTGCGTCATGTGCTGTTTGGGGAGTGTTTTTTGGAAGGGCCATCCTGCGTGACACTGCAGTGCCACTCCTAGATGGGCCAGGTGTTTGTGTCGGCCACTAGGGTCGCTTATCTTACTCACACAGCTACCTCATTGCGCCTCTTTTTTTCTTTGCGTCATGTGCTGTTTGGGGAGTGTTTTTTGGAAGGGCCATCCTGCGTGACACTGCAGTGCCACTCCTAGATGGGCCAGGTGTTTGTGTCGGCCACTAGGGTCGCTTAGCTTACTCACACAGCTACCTCATTGCGCCTCTTTTTTTCTTTGCGTCATGTGCTGTTTGGGGAGTAGTTTTTTGGAAGGGCCATCCTGCGTGACACTGCAGTGCCACTCCTAGATGGGCCAGGTGTTTGTGTCGGCCACTAGGGTCGCTTAGCTTACTCACACAGCTACCTCATTGCGCCTCTTTTTTTCTTTGCGTCATGTGCTGTTTGGGGAGTGTTTTTTGGAAGGGCCATCCTGCGTGACACTGCAGTGCCACTCCTAGATGGGCCAGGTGTTTGTGTCGGCCACTAGGGTCGCTTAGCTTACTCACACAGCTACCTCATTGCGCCTCTTTTTTTCTTTGCGTCATGTGCTGTTTGGGGAGTGTTTTTTGGAAGGGCCATCCTGCGTGACACTGCAGTGCCACTCCTAGATGGGCCAGGTGTTTGTGTCGGCCACTAGGGTCGCTTATCTTACTCACACAGCTACCTCATTGCGCCTCTTTTTTTCTTTGCGTCATGTGCTGTTTGGGGAGTGTTTTTTGGAAGGGCCATCCTGCGTGACACTGCAGTGCCACTCCTAGATGGGCCAGGTGTTTGTGTCGGCCACTAGGGTCGCTTAGCTTACTCACACAGCTACCTCATTGCGCCTCTTTTTTTCTTTGCGTCATGTGCTGTTTGGGGAGTGTTTTTTGGAAGGGCCATCCTGCGTGACACTGCAGTGCCACTCCTAGATGGGCCAGGTGTTTGTGTCGGCCACTAGGGTCGCTTAGCTTACTCACACAGCTACCTCATTGCGCCTCTTTTTTTCTTTGCGTCATGTGCTGTTTGGGGAGTGTTTTTTGGAAGGGCCATCCTGCGTGACACTGCAGTGCCACTCCTAGATGGGCCAGGTGTTTGTGTCGGCCACTAGGGTTGCTTAGCTTACTCACACAGCTACCTCATTGCGCCTCTTTTTTTCTTTGCGTCATGTGCTGTTTGGGGAGTGTTTTTTGGAAGGGCCATCCTGCGTGAAACTGCAGTGCCACTCCTAGATGGGCCAGGTGTTTGTGTCGGCCACTAGGGTCGCTTATCTTACTCACACAGCTACCTCATTGCGCCTCTTTTTTTCTTTGCGTCATGTGCTGTTTGGGGAGTGTTTTTTGGAAGGGCCATCCTGCGTGACACTGCAGTGCCACTCCTAGATGGGCCAGGTGTTTGTGTCGGCCACTAGGGTCGCTTAGCTTACTCACACAGCTACCTCATTGCGCCTCTTTCTTTCTTTGCGTCATGTGCTGTTTGGGGAGTGTTTTTTGGAAGGGCCATCCTGCGTGACACTGCAGTGCCACTCCTAGATGGGCCAGGTGTTTGTGTCGGCCACTAGGGTCGCTTAGCTTACTCACACAGCTACCTCATTGCGCCTCTTTTTTTCTTTGCGTCATGTGCTGTTTGGGGAGTGTTTTTTGGAAGGGCCATCCTGCGTGACACTGCAGTGCCACTCCTAGATGGGCCAGGTGTTTGTGTCGGCCACTAGGGTCGCTTAGCTTACTCACACAGCTACCTCATTGCGCCTCTTTTTTTCTTTGCGTCATGTGCTGTTTGGGGAGTGTTTTTTGGAAGGGCCATCCTGCGTGACACTGCAGTGCCACTCCTAGATGGGCCAGGTGTTTGTGTCGGCCACTAGGGTCGCTTATCTTACTCACACAGCTACCTCATTGCGCCTCTTTTTTTCTTTGCGTCATGTGCTGTTTGGGGAGTGTTTTTTGGAAGGGCCATCCTGCGTGACACTGCAGTGACACTCCTAGATGGGCCAGGTGTTTGTGTCGGCCACTAGGGTCGCTTAGCTTACTCACACAGCTACCTCATTGCGCCTCTTTTTTTCTTTGCGTCATGTGCTGTTTGGGGAGTGTTTTTTGGAAGGGCCATCCTGCGTGACACTGCAGTGCCACTCCTAGATGGGCCAGGTGTTTGTGTCGGCCACTAGGGTCGCTTAGCTTACTCACACAGCTACCTCATTGCGCCTCTTTTTTTCTTTGCGTCATGTGCTGTTTGGGGAGTGTTTTTTGGAAGGGCCATCCTGCGTGACACTGCAGTGCCACTCCTAGATGGGCCAGGTGTTTGTGTCGGCCACTAGGGTCGCTTATCTTACTCACACAGCTACTTCATTGCGCCTCTTTTTTTCTTTGCGTCATGTGCTGTTTGGGGAGTGTTTTTTGGAAGGGCTATCCTGCGTGACACTGCAGTGCCACTCCTAGATGGGCCAGGTGTTTGTGTCGGCCACTAGGGTCGCTTAGCTTACTCACACAGCTACCTCATTGCGCCTCTTTTTTTCTTTGCGTCATGTGCTGTTTGGGGAGTGTTTTTTGGAAGGGACATCCTGCGTGACACTGCAGTGCCACTCCTAGATGGGCCAGGTGTTTGTGTCGGCCACTAGGGTCGCTTAGCTTACTCACACAGCTACCTCATTGCGCCTCTTTTTTTCTTTGCGTCATGTGCTGTTTGGGGAGTGTTTTTTGGAAGGGCCATCCTGCGTGACACTGCAGTGCCACTCTTAGATGGGCCAGGTGTTTGTGTCGGCCACTTGGTGTCGCATTCAATTCTTGTTAGGGGTCAGGTGTATTCAGCCGCACGTGTTGTTATTGTGCGCATAACGTGCCGGCGTGTGTACGCAACGTATATACATATTTTAGCGGTTATATTTACATGCAGTGGCTGCAGCAGTTCAATCCAAAGTGTGATAAAGTATTGCTTTTCCTTGTAATTTAATCGAACTTAACAGTATCAAACAGCGTAAGTGACACAAGGGGCAGTGTATTGAAGAGATTGAGTGACATGGGGAGCAGTGTACAGAGGAGAATGAGTGACATGAGGGGCAGTGTACCAAGGAGAGTAGGTGACACTGAGCGGCAGTGTATTTGGAGAGCAAATAGAGAAGGGGGCTAAGTACTAAAGTGGTAATTCCGAGTTGTTCGCTCAGAAAATTTATTCGCATCGCAGCGATTTCCCACTTAGTGTGCATGCACTGCGACTGCGCCAAGTAAATTTGCTATGAAGTTAGGTATTTTACTCACGGCTTTTTCTTCGTTCAGGCGATCGGAGTGTGATTGACAGGAAGTGGGTGTTACTGGGCGGAAATAGGCCGCTTTATGGGCGTGTGGGAAAAAACGCTACAGTTTCTGGGAAAAACGCGGGAGTGGCTGGAGAAATGGAGGAGTGTCTGGGCGAACGCTGGGTGTGTTTATGACGTCAAACCAGGAACGACAAGCACTGAACTGATCGCACTGACAGAGTAAGTCTCGAGCTACTCAGAAACTGCACAGAGATGTCTTATCGCAATGTTGCGAATCTTTCGTTCGCAATTTTAAGAAGCTAAGATTCACTCCCAGTAGGCGGCGGCTTAGCGTGTGCAATGCTGCTAAAATCGGCTTGCGAGCGAACAACTCGGAATGAGGGCCTAAGTTTCTTGACTTAGGTAACTCAGCACAACTAGCATAATATAAATACTATGCATTTAAACTAGTTTTCTCTCACGTCTTAAGGGATACTGGGATGGTAAGAGTTACCGTGGGGTATAGATGGCGTTCATTGGAGCCATGACACTTTAAAAATTCTTCAGTGTGCTGGCTCCTCCCCTCTATGCCCCTCTTGCAGACTCAGTTTAGAAAAATGTGCCCAAGGAGCCTGGTGCATTATCTGAAGCTCCAGAGAGTTTTCTTCAAAACTTTATTTTAGTTCACTATTTTCAGGCAGCACTGGCTGACACCAGTCTGCCTGCGTCATGGGACTTAGGGGGAAAATCGGACCAACCTCTTGAAGGGTCAATGGTCCGTATCCCCGCTGCCAGGACATAGCTCCTGAGGTGTTGTTTTGCCTTACCCCCACACACTCCAACAGCAGGCTACCACCCCTAACAGAGCTGAAGACACAAGGTCCGTTCGTCTGCCAGACTTGCCGCTGCTACGTTTAATGGCATGGCGGTTGAAAGGGAAATCTTAGCCCGAAAAGGACTTCCTGCCAAGGTTATCTCAACTATGGTCCAGACTAGGAAGGTGGTCATGTCTAAGCATTACCACCGCATCTGGAAGAAGTATGTCTCCTGGTGTGAGAGTCGACAGTACTCCACTGCAAAAAAAATTCTGGGCAGGTTATGGGCCTTTATTTAGGATCCATTAAGGGCCCTCATTCCGAGTTGTTCGCTCGCAAGCCGATTTTAGCAGCATTGCACACGCTAAGCCGCCGCCTACTGGGAGTGAATCTTAGCATAGTAAAATTGCGAACAAAAGATTCTCAAAATTGCGACTACACACCTCTTAGCAGTTTCAGAGTAGCTCCAGACTTACTCGGCATCTGCGATCAGTTCAGTGCTTGTCGTTCCTGGTTTGACGTCACAAACACACCCAGCGTTCGCCCAGACACTCCTCCGTTTCTCCAGCCACTCCCGTATTTTTCCCCAGAAACGGTAGCGTTTTTTCGCACACACCCATAAAACGGCCTGTTTCCGCCCAGAAACACCCACTTCCTGTTAATCACATTACGATCACCAGAATGAAGAAAAAACCGTGAGTAAAATTCCTAACTGCATAGCAAATTTACTTGGCGCAGTCGCAGTGCGAACATTGCGCATGCGCACTAAGCGGAAAATCGCTGCGATGCGAAGAAATTTACCGAGCGAACAGCTCGGAATGAGGGCCCAGGTTCATATCTCGGCCCTGTCTATTTTCTTCGAGAAACAGTTAGCTGTTCTCCCGGAAGTCCAGATGTTCCTGAAAGGTGTCCTTTGGATTCAGAAACCCTTTGTGCCTCGCACGGCACTGTGGGATCTCAAATTGGTCCTGACTTTTCTCCAATCTGAATGGTTTGAACCATTATACCGGGTGGACATAAAATACTTGACTTGGAAGACTGTCATGTTGTTGGCCTTGGTCTCAGCGAGGCGTGTCTCAGAATTTGGGTCCTTATCCTGTAAGAGCCCTTATCTGGTGTTTCACAAGGATAGAGCAGAGCTCAGGACTCGCCCGCAGTTTCTGCCTAAAGTTGTGTTGGCATTTCCCATCAACCAGCCGATTGTGGCTCCTGTGTTGTCTGACACATCAGGTTCCTCAAAATCTTTGGATGTTGTTTGGGCGTTGAAGGTGTATGTCAAGAGAACTGCTCATCACCGGAAATCTGATTCCTTGTTTGTTCTCTATGATGCTACGAAGATTGGCTGTCCTTCTTCGAAGCAGTCGATTGCTCATTGGATCCAAATGACTATCCAACAGGCTTACTCTTCGACACTCTTACCAGTGCCGAGTTCTGTTCAGGCCCACTCCACAAGGTTGATGGGTTCTTCCTGGGCAGCTGTCCGTGGTGTCTCGGTTTTGCAGTTATGCCGAGCTGTTACTTGGTCTGGTTCAAACACTATTGTAAAGTTTTACATGTTCGATACCTTGGCTACTGAGGACCTTCAGTTTGGTCGTTCCATTTTTACAGGGGTCTCAGCACTCTCCCACCGTTCTGGGAGCTTTGGGACATCTCCATGGTAACTCTTACCAGCCCAGTATCCCCTAGAACGTGAGAGAAAATAGGAATTTAATACCTACCAGTAATTCCTTTTCTCCTAGTCCATTGGGGATACTGGGCGTCAGCCTCTGTGCTTCGAATTTTCCTGTAAGAGTTGTTCTTGTGTGCTTACCGTTTGGGTCTGCTGTTGCTGTCCCTAGTTTTAAGTTGTGGATTGCGCTACTATCATCTTGTTATGTTGTGTGCTGGTTCGTGTCTCACCACTTTTTCTTATCTGTTTTCCTCCTCTCAAAGTATGTCCGTCTTCTCGGGCACAGTTTTCCTAGACTGAATCTGCAGGAGGGGCATAGCACACTGGAGACATGGCACACTTAAGAAGTGCCATGGCTCCAATAGACCCCATCTGTACCCCATGGTAACTCTTACCATCCCAGTATACCGTATGGACTAGGAGTAAAGGAATTACTGGTAGGTATTAAATTCCTATTTTCTCAAAAATTTAATTGTGTGAGTGTGATGAATACCCATTGTTTCAGTAATACGTTAAATTATCATCTTAAAGGTTAAAAGTTCTGAGCTCTTTTTTAATTTGCCGTTCTTCACTACACATGAGACATAACATGAATAGGGGTGTCATTGAGAACCGAACGCAGATGCTCATCTATGCAGCGGCTACATGTGACTGGTCTGCACACTGGCTGTAGTGCGCATGCGTGACTCTACACCTTGCGGCCACATCCTTCCAGGATGAGGCCGCAATGTGATCGCCAGCTTTTGCCATCGAGGGGCAGCATCGACATGGCGCTTATGCGACACCCCATAATACCCATTACACACCGTAATGCCTATTACAACTTATGCCACACACCAAATTCCCAAGTGCCGCCCATCCATGCAGCCTGGCAGCCCATTCACACCGCACAGCAACTCAGGTTGAAGCCGTACCCAGGATATTTCCCCTGTCACCTTTCAGACCGCACAGCAACCCGGGCTACAAGCTGGCGGTCTGAAAGGAGTATGACAGACAGGTCCCTCCTGAGACTAATATAACAATATGATAAAATGTTACTATATTGTCAGCAC
Source organism: Pseudophryne corroboree (assembly GCF_028390025.1). Lineage (NCBI taxonomy): Eukaryota > Metazoa > Chordata > Amphibia > Anura > Myobatrachidae > Pseudophryne > Pseudophryne corroboree. The sequence goes on along the minus strand of NC_086444.1, from coordinate 609,376,487 downwards.
TGAATCTCTTAGCTGACTATTACCGTATTAATAAAACTTGTGATATTAGTCCGTGAGTGTCTCTTAATAGGAATACTTTCTTTTGTGTATGTTGTACAATTATGTAATATATTCCTGGGTGCACCTCCTCATAGTTAAAACAAGTATCAAATCCTAGTAATTAAATTTGGTAAGGACAATACAAATATCATTGTCTGTCAGGTCACCATTTTATTTTATTTTACTGTTGTTCAATCATCGCACCAGAGAGAGAATATGGTAAGTGGTTTACAGTGATCACTGGGCCTGCATATGTCTTATGAGGTTTGGTATGGATGATCGGCGGACGGGATGCCGGCTGTCAATATCCCGACAGTGGCATCCTGTCCGCCAGAATACAGGCAGCTCGCTGCGCTCGCCACAGGACCTATTCCCACTCTATTGGTGTCGTGGTTACCCACGAGTGGGAATAGCCCTGGGATTCCGTGCAGACAAAAATTGCTTTAATCCCGCCTCCAGAAATCCTGCGTTTGCCCCTGGAGCCACAACTGGTTTGTGAAGGGATAAGAACAAGAGGGTAGAAACGGTGTTCATGATCAGGTAATACTTTTTCTCTTACATCCTAGAGGATGCTGGGGTTCCATTTAGGACCATGAGGTATAGACGGGTCCCTTGGGAGCCATGGGCACTTTAAGAGTTTAATAGTGTGGGCTGGCTCCTCCCTCTATGCCCCTCCTACCAGACTCGGTTTAGAAAATGTGCCCGGTGGAGCCAGTCACAGCTAGGGGAGCTCCTAGGAGCTTTTCTATTTTTTTTTTAAAGAGTTATGTACAGGGAGGCTGCTAGCAATAGCGTCCCTGCTTCGTGGGACTTAGAGGGGGAGTAGGTTCACTTCCAACCCTTGAGGTTAATGGTTTTCTATCTCCGCTGACAGGCCACTGAGCTCCTGAGGGTGATGATCACAAGCTCCCAAGGCGAACGCTCACTCCCGCAGCACGGCCGCCACCCTCTAACAGAGCCAGAAAATAAGAGTGGTGAGTATGACGCCGGCTGGCGGGAATGGCGGCACAAGGGTGGGAGCGCAGCTTTGAGAGGCTGCACTCCGGAGGGCTCAGAGGTACAAATGTGCGGCGCTGTGAGGGGCGTCCTGGGCCAGTGCAATACCCTAAAAGCTGGTCACAAAGGCTATCAGGGACCTGTACTTCTGCTAGCTGCTTATTACCTCAGGCCAGTATAATACAAGAAGTGCGGGAAGACACGCCATTACAGCGGGCGGGGATTCTCTGTAGAGCGGATCCAGCTTCTCACCAGCGCCATTTTCTCCATGCAGCAGCATCAAGAACCCTGACAGGGAGCGCTGCCCTCCACATAACTCTAATATCCTCTGAGGTACCAGGGTTATAGAAAGGGGGGAGTGTATAATTATGCACTGTTTATCCTATTACAGGTTACTCAGTCAGCCCAGGCCGGTTGTCAAGATAATGGCCTCCGGTGGCGCTGTGTGGCCGACTCCTCATTCTGTGTGACTCTCTGAAGGTATTCTGGGTGGAAACTGTGCTGACATTTTCCTGTGTGTGTGTAAACAATTTACTATATTTAACCACTTGCCTAGAATGGTCGCATCAGATGCTCTATCTGACCTGGTCGTACAGGATGTGACCAGTCAGATAGAGAGGGTCTGCTGCACAAGGGTTTGCACTTCTGCATATCAAAAATACACTCCCCAGTGGGCAGTGACAATGCGTTTGCATGGCTGCTAAAAGTAGCCAGCGTGCAATCAACTCGGAATGACTCCCCTTGTCCTGAAATGCAGAATGTATATCTTCTCCTGGGGAGTCTATATCATGCTCAAAACTGTATTCATTCTCAGGCTTCGGTAGCAGTTCTCCTGGGGTGCCCTCCATAAGGTGTACTTTGATTTATATATTTTATATATATCCCATACTGGAAAGAAGCCACAGTTTTGGGTAGTCTGGGGAGTAAAATCCCACAGCTGTGCCTCTCACCTCAATAACATAACCTAACAAGCGTACACTTGCCCATATACAGCATGACATATGAGGGGCAACATATGTTTGAGGCCATTAGGGATGATGAATATTATTTATATATATATATATATATATATATATATATAGGCACTCGCTTTTCCAGCTCACAGTAAAAACAAAAAACAGCCAGCACTCACGGTTTTGATGAAAAAAGTGAAGAGGATTTACTCCATATCAGGATAGTAGGTGTACGAACAGGCACAGCCCAACAGCTGTTTCGACACAGGTAGGTCTTCCTCAGGGGCTATCAGAGCAGTGTGTGGCATGGGGATTTATGCATGAAATGGCGCCAAAACCAACAAAATCAAACCAGCCAATCGGCAGAGAGGGGGGCGGGACGAATCATGTATGCAGATCGCCCGGCTCCCCTGCTCCGTGGCTGAATTGCACAAGTAAAGAAAAGCCGGCGCCATCCCTAGCAACGGCTCAAGTGCGCTGTATGCAGGAAGGGGGATGCCAGCGCAAACACCACTGCGTCAGCACAGGGGACTGGGGCACAAAGAGTGAATGCATGCAAAAATGAATCAGAACATCGGAAAGGGAAAATAAAGTCTTTTAAGTCCGCTGCAACAGATTGAATAAATAAATACATGAAAGAAAAATATTTAAACCAAAGGGAAAAATAAATAAATGTATTGCGCTATAAGCCACTAATGTAAAAAGTCACCCATTAATATGGGATGTCCATGGTACACAATGATCTAAAGAACACTGCGGGCATAACATAGACCAAAGGGTCTAGATAAATGTGGCCCGCTCACGATTCCGGACAAAAATGCCAACATTGATAATGATACTCACTAGAAAATATTGATGACCACATGGGCAGCGCCCAACACAGCAATTACAGCGGAGGACAAAGGACAAACATAGAGAAAGCCAGAGGAGTGAAAAGATGTGACGGGACGCAAAGTGCATCCCTGTGAGCCGCACACCAAAGTATGTGCGAGGAAAAGTAGAAGTAACTAAATGTAATATATATAGATAAAACAGTTAAGAATATTAAAGAATATATAAGCAGGGTTGTGCCTAAGGGAGGAGGAATGAAGTGGTGGGCATGAGAAAATAAAGATGCGGGAGGAGAGCACTGGAAGCGTGGTGGTTTCAGGCCAAGCGTGGTATACAAATAGAAATTACAGCACCCAGTATTCCTAGGTTGTCTCCAGAGCTGGTACTGACTGGGCCCAACACTGCTTAGTTTCCAAGATCGGACGGGATTGGACGTCATCCAGTGTGGTGTGGCTGTAGAAAACATTAAGATACCCCAACATAGGCCCCATAGTCACCATCTGCAGCCAGGCAATAAACAGGACGATGCCTATAGTAGCAGAAGAATGCCCACAACCATGAGGAAAAAATGAGTGCACAACCCATATGGATAGTAATGAACACACGGCGGTGTCCGAGGAACAGAAAATATATCATACAGGACACACAAACAAGAGCAAAAAATTAATAAATCACTTCACAAAAAGCAACCCAATCGAAATTCCTCATTGAGACCATAAGGAGTCAGAGTCTGTAGTCTATGGATCCACTGTAGTTCTCTTTGGAGTAACAGCCTGTCTCGGTCCCCTCCGCGTTGGAGTGGTGGTATCTGGTCTATGATGCAGCATCTGAGTTGGTTAACTGTATGCTTTGCTTCTTTAAAGTGTCTAGCTACTGGTAAATTCACGAAGTCTCTCGCAGAATCAGTGGAAGAGAGACATTTTTTGATGGAGGAACGATGTTGACTGAGTCATTCCTTAAGCATTCTGCTAGTCTTCCCAACGTATAGACGATTGCATGGACATTTAAGCACATAGACCACAAACCGGCTGTTGCAATCCAGACACTGCTTGATTGAGTACTCCTTCTTGTCAGATGGATTGGTGAAGCGGTTGCCTAGTAACAGAAATGAACAATTGGAGCATCCCGTACATCTATATACCCCTGGTTTCTTTGTGAGCCAGTTGGATGTTCTGTTAGTTTTTCTTTGCGAAAAATCGGTCTTCACTAGAAGATCCTTCAGGTTAGGACCCCGTCTGTAGGCAAATCTGGGCAACAGAGAAAGTTCCTTAGTGAGCACCGGATCAGTAGCAATCAGGTGCCAATGTTCCCGGATCTTGTTGCGGATAAAGCCTGAGGCTGTGGTGAACATACTACTGAAGTTCAGTCTATCTCGTTCCATGTTAGCTGGATGAATTTTTTTGTGCAAAGCATCTTCTCTCTTGATCTGTCCGATCCTTAATAAAGCGTCATCAATTTCCTTCCTGGGATAGCCTCTGTCAAGAAAACGTTGACACATGGACCCTAGTGCAGCTGGAATGGCATTGGGGTCTGAGGTGATGCGAATCACCCTCAATAATTGTGAAAAAGGTAGTCCTCGTTTGAGCGGAGCTGGATGGAAGCTGGAATGTAACAGCAAAGTGTTCCTATCTGACTCCTTGCTGTAAATGTAAGTCAGAAGTTTATTGTCCTCCTTTATGATGGAAACATCCAAAAAATTGATGTGTGTTCTGCTGAAGGTTAAACTAAACCTGATTGATCCTGGAATTGAGTTCAATTCATCAATAAAGGCTAGTAAATTTTCTTTGCTGCCTTGCCAAAGGAAAAATAAATCGTCAATGTAACGAACATAAAAAGACAAAAATTGACCAAAACGCGGATTACCAGAAATGTGCACCAACTCGTAGGCCGCCATGAATATGTTGGAGTAAGAAGGCGCCATATTCGAACCCGTGGCGGTCCCCTGTTTCTGTAAATAAAAACAACTCTCAAAGAGAAAATAATTCTTATTAAGAATGACATCAATGAGCAGTAGCAAAAACGACACAGGTGGGCCAAAATATGCATCATTGTCCGTTAGGAGTTCTCTGCATGCTTCAATACCTTGTGAGTGTGGAATGTTTGTATAAAGACTTGAAACATCGAGGGTCACCATCAGGGTGTCACTGGTGATATTGCGTACTGAGTCAAGTTTCCTAAAAAAATCGGATGAATCTTCGATGAAGCTGGCTGTTCGTTTAACCAATGGCTGCAAATAAAAATCAACTAGTTGAGATAATGGCTGACAGAGGGACCCTCTGGCTGATATGATGGGTCGACCTGGAGGCTGGGAGAGTGTTAGGCGCCGGGGTCCGCTCGTCTGCGCGGCCCGGCGCCTAGCAACTAGGGACGCCGTGCGCGTACAGCCGCCGGCTCCCTAGCAACGCTAGACGCCGGGCGCGCTGAGCTGCACGGACCCTAGCAACGGGGACGCCACTGGCGGACCGCGTTCCCCGTTGCTGGGTCCTGTTTAAATTATAGGTGCACCTGTTTTCTGGCCGTGCAGCAAGGCAGCTGCTCGGCATTCATTCTAATCAGCTGTCAGCAGCTGATTGGAGGACTCATGTTTAAATACACTCTCAGGGCTTCTCACAGACGCCGGTAATAGCTTTCTGCATGCTGTCTTTGTTTGCTGAGAGTCTGTTTCCAGTCCTGCTGTATCCGGTCGTTCCAGTCCTCTGAAGTCCTGTACTCGGGAGTTGTCATCTCGTCCCTGGAGTCCTGACCGACCACCGTTTGACATCCAGTGGTGTTCGTGAGTCGCGGCTCTGCCGTGTGTAGCAGTTCGGCCGCTTTACCCTTTGTTATTTGTGTTTGGAGCATTTTGCGGAGGGTTCCGCTTCCACAGGTCCACTCTGGTATCCGGCGGTGCCGGGTAGGAGTATTGATAAGTGGATTTTGGTTGTCCTTTTCCCTGGCGGTTTTTCCGCACATACTTTAGGTTTGTTAGTTAGCTCGTAGCCCCTGGCCTGTTTGTTAGTTAGAGGTCCTCTTGTTATCATCCTGCCTCGGATTTCCCTTTGTCTCTCATTAAGACCGGGGGGCATCGAAGTTGGGCAGACATAATCCGCCCTTCAAACGCGGCTGCCAAGGGCTCAAGAAACCATAGTCTCGCAAGGGATTTCCGATAGCACGGGTGAGACAACAGAGTTAGGGCGCCAGGGGCTATTATTCTTTCCTGCTCCCGTTCCCAGCATTCCATTCCAGTGCTCCGGTCATAGTCATAAGATCTCCTCTGGCCAGGAGTGCTGGAATCATAACATTATTACCGGCCAATACCAAAACTTAAAATTAAACAGGGTTTAATTTTTTCTCATTCAGTTTTGTGAGACTTTATCGGCCTTATGAATCCAACAGGTTTAGGGCCAAATCCTGGTCAGCTCTTAGTCAGCCAGATTCAAGAACTTACTCAGATGGTGCAGGATCTTTCTCTTCGGGTGAAGTCGCAGGAAGATCTTTTGCGAGCTTCCCCGAGGGTAGTCCCTGAACCAAAGATGCATTTGCCATTCCTGAACTCATTCCTGTGGAATACCAAGAGTTTGCTGATGTGTTCTCCAAAGGCAATGCGGACATTCTGCCTCCCCATCGGTCTTATGATTGTGCTATTGAGTTAATTCCTGGTGCCGCATTGCCAAAGGGAAGATTATATGCTTTGTCCGGGCCAGAAACTGCGGCCATGAATGATTATATTAAGGAGAGCCTAGGGAAGGGATTTATTAGACCATCAAAATCTCCTTTAAGTGCAGGCTTCTTCTTTGTGGAGAAAAAGGATGGCTCGCTTAGACCTTGTATTGACTTTAGAGCCCTGAATAAGATCTCAGTTAAAAATACTTATCCTTTGCCGCTGATATCTGTACTCTTTGATCAGTTACGTTCGGCTGTGATTTTTTCTAAAATTGACCTTAGAGGAGCGTACAACCTCATCCGAATCAAATCTGGAGATGAGTGGAAGACGGCCTTCAGTACTCAATTAGGTCACTACAAGTACCTGGTGATGCCGTTCGGCTTGTCCAATGCTCCAGCAGTTTTTCAAGACCTCATTAACGATGTGCTCCGTGACTTCCTAGGGAAATTCGTGGTCGTTTACTTAGACGACATCCTGATTTATTCTGAATCAATGGAACAACATGTTGCCCAGGTGCGTCTGGTTCTTCAGAAGTTACGTGAGAATCATTTATTTGCCAAGCTGGAGAAGTGTGAGTTTCATGTCACGGAGGTATCTTTTTTAGGGTACATTATTTCCCCTCAGGGATTTTCCATGGAACCAAAGAAGCTCCAGGCCATCCTTAGTTGGGCGCAACCCACCAATTTAAAAGCAATTCAGCGCTTTTTAGGGTTTGCAAATTATTATAGGAGGTTCATTCATTCTTTTTCTGACCTGGTTGCCCCCATTGTAGCTCTGACAAAGAAAGGAGCGGATCCTACCAACTGGTCACGTGAAGCAGAGTTGTCCTTTCGGGCCTTGAAACAAGCCTTTGTCTCGGCTCCAGTCCTCAGACATCCCAATCCGGAACTGCCCTTTGTTGTGGAGGTTGATGCCTCGGAGGTTGGAGTGGGGGCTGTCCTTTCTCAAAAGGATCCGGAGTCTCTGGAGTTACATCCTTGTGCCTTTATGTCCAGGAAATTCTCCTCCGCTGAATCCAACTATGACGTTGGTAATCGGGAGTTACTGGTGATAAAGTGGGCTTTCGAGGAGTGGAGGCATTGGCTGGAGGGAGCAAAACATACTATTTCAGTATTGACTGACCATAAAAACCTGCAATACATTGAATCAGCTAAGCGGCTTAATGCCCGGCAGGCACGTTGGGCTTTATTTTTTACTCGTTTCAAATTTATAATCACTTTCAGGCCTGGTTCCAAGAATACCAAGGCTGATGCCCTGTCACGCAGCTTTCTTCCGGTTCACAATAACAGTCCTGTTACTCCCATACTTCCATCTTCGGTCATTTGGGCAGGCCTCACACAAGATTTATTTACCCAGTTAAAACAGCTGCAACACCAAACTCCTGGTAATACTCCTGCTGGTCGTCTTTACGTCCCTGAGTTTTTGAGAGCTACTGTTTTGACTGAATTCCATGATAACAAAGTTTCCGGGCATCCGGGAATCTCTAAGACTTTGGAGTTAGTCTCCCGCTCAGTATGGTGGCCTGGTCTTTCTAAAGACGTTAAGGAGTTTGTTTATTCATGTCAGGTTTGTGCACAGCATAAGGTTCCCCGTTCCTTGCCTATCGGGCAACTTATGCCCTTGAATGTCCCTCTCAGGCCATGGTCTCATATTTCCATGGATTTTGTGGTAGACCTTCCCCTTTCAGCCGGATTCCGAGTCATATGGGTGGTAGTGGACCGTTTTAGCAAGATGGCTCATTTCATTGCTCTTCCCCGACTGCCATCTGCCCAAGGGTTGGCAGTTTTGTTTCTCCGTCATATTTTCAGACTTCATGGGTTGCCTACTGATATTGTTTCTGATAGGGGTCCACAATTCATCGCACAATTCTGGAAGTGTTTTTGTGCTTCATTAAAGATGAAATTGTCGTTAACATCCGGTTACCACCCACAATCCAACGGGCAAACCGAGCGAGTTAACCAATCATTGAAACAGTATTTGCGTTTGTATTCAGCCAAACTCCAGAATGATTGGTCCGAGTTTCTTCCGTTGGCAGAGTTTGCTTACAATAATTCCTGTCATTCCTCCACTAAAGTGTCTCCATTCTTTTCAGTTTTTGGTTTTCACCCCAGAGCCAATTCTTTTTTTCATCATTCCTCAGTCTCCCCGCTAACCTTAACCTCCCATCTCAGAGCCATTTGGAAAAAAGTGCACCTTGCTCTCAGAAAAACGGCCTTTCGAGAGAAGAAATTTTCTGACAGGCTCCGACGTCCTTGCACTTTTACGGTGGGAGATAGGGTATGGTTGTTGACTCGTAACATCAGGCTTCGACAATCCTCGGCTAGATTGGGACCCAAATTTATTGGGCCATTTCTTATTATTAAAAGAGTCAACCCGGTTGCCTTCCGGTTACGTTTACTAAAATCTCTTAGGATTGGAAATACGTTTCATTGCTCCCTGTTGAAACTATACGTTTCTTCCAGTAGATTTCCTCGGAGGATCTCTCAGGGTAGATCTCCGGTGGATGTACAGGGACAACAGGAGTTCTTGGTGGAGAAGGTTCTCGATTCCAAATTGTCCCGGGGCCGGCTGTATTTTCTGGTTCACTGGAGAGGCTATGGTCCGGAGGAAAGATCTTGGGTCTTGGATAAGGATCTTCATGCCCTGAGGCTCAAGAGGGCATTTTTTCGGGAATTTCCTCGGAAACCTGGCTTTAGGGGTTCCTTGACCCCTCCTCAAGGGGGGGTACTGTTAGGCGCCGGGGTCCGCTCGTCTGCGCGGCTCGGCGCCTAGCAACTAGGGACGCCGTGCGCATACAGCCGCCGGCTCCCTAGGAACGCTAGACGCCGGGTGCGCTGAGCCGCACGGACCCTAGCAACGGGGACGCCACTGGCGGACCGCGTTCCCCGTTGCTGGGTCCTGTTTAAATTATAGGTGCACCTGTTTTCTGGCCGTGCAGCAAGGCAGCTGCACGGCATTCATTCTAATCAGCTGTCATTGGAGGACTCATGTTTAAATACACTCTCAGGGCTTCTCACAGACGCCGGTAATAGCTTCCTGCATGCTGTCTTTGTTTGCTGAGAGTCTGTTTCCAGTCCTGCTGTATCCGGTCATTCCAGTCCTCTGAAGTCCTGTACTCGGGAGTTGTCATCTCGTCCCTGGAGTCCTGACCGACCACCGCTTGACATCCAGTGGTGTTCGTGAGTCGCGGCTCTGCCGTGTGTAGCGGCTCGGCCGCTTTACCCTTTGTTATTTGTGTTTGGAGCATTTTGCGGAGGGTTCCGCTTCCACAGGTCCACTCTGGTATCCGGCGGTGCCGGGTAGGAGTATTAAATAAGTGGATTTTGGTTGTCCTTTTCCCTGGCGGTTTTTCCGCACATACTTTAGGTTTGTTAGTTAGCTCGTAGCCCCTGGCCTGTTTGTTAGTTAGAGGTCCTCTTGTTATCATCCTGCCTCGGATTTCCCTTTGTCTCTCATTAAGACCGGGGGGCATCGAAGTTCGGCAGACATAATCCGCCCTTCAAACGCGGCTGCCAAGGGCTCAAGAAACCATAGTCTCGCAAGGGATTTCCGATAGCACGGGTGAGACAACAGAGTTAGGGCGCCAGGGGCTATTATTCTTTCCTGCTCCCGTTCCCAGCATTCCATTCCAGTGCTCCGGTCATAGTCATAAGATCTCCTCTGGCCAGGAGTGCTGGAATCATAACAGAGAGAGATTTATGAATTTTAAGGAGAGTGTACAAAAAGGGTATCTTGGGGTGTGCCGTAGTCAAAAATTCTGCTGTCTTGTTGTTAATGTATCCATTATTGAGACCCACCTGTATGATGGAGTCAATCTCAGATTTGTAACATCCTGTGGGATCATGACCAAGTTTGTGGTAACATGTAGTGTCTGCCAATTGATTGTTGGCTTCCATAATGTAGTAATTATAATCCAATAACACAATGCCACCACCCTTGTCGGCGGCTCTGATGACTAATTTCGTGTCACTCCGAAGGGCCTCAATGGCCTTTCTCTCACCCATCGTGATATTATGATGGGAAAGCTTTTGTTTGGAAACAAAAGGTATGGTGTCTCTCTTGAGAATCCTCATAAAGGTCTGTATTGAAGGATTAACAGAAGGAGGATCGAAGGTGCTAGGTTTCTTCAGCGGGCAAGACTCAACTGTCGTAGCTGTAGGTTCAGAGTCAGTATTATTATTAGAAAAAAAGTCTCTGAGTCGCAATTGTCTGCCCAGTTTATACAGATCCATATTCCACTTGAATTCGTCCTGTGTTAAAGTAGGAATAAATGAGAGACCTTTGTTGAGTATGGAAAGTTCATCAGGGGTGAGGGAATGCTTAGAAAGATTAAATACCACTATTTCTAGTTGAATTTTGGTTGACGTCTTCTTTCTTTTTCTCCCACCTCGACGGGTGGGTATAAGGGGTTTTTTGGAGGTCGTCTGTTTCTAGCTGATCTAGAGAGAAAAGTGGTGTTGTGGCCAGAGGTAGAAGGAACATCAGAGTCACTAGCTGAGGTGTGTGATTGACTATCAATGTCAGTAAATGGTTGTTGAGTTCTTTTCCCACGTTGATATGCGGGTCTGAACCTTCTCGGCTCACTGCAAGAGTACCAGGGATAAACCCTGTTCTCTTTATAGTCTTATTTGACTTGCTTATATTTATTTTTCTTAAACTTAAGCAAATCTCCCTTAAATTTCTCAATATCCCTGTTAAGTTTGGATAAAAGATCGCATTCAGGAGTTTGGATGGCTTTATAGAGATCAGAGGTCTCAAGATCCAAGATGTCTTTCTTAATATTTTCTAAATCAGAACCTGCTTGTTCAATCACTAAAAGCATTAAGTCTAAAGAACATTTATTAAGTATGTTGCACCACTTAGTGCAGAAATCGTTGTTATATCTACCAAGCGTTGGCTGGTTGTGTAGCCTAAAGCCCCTCGGGATAAATTGTTCCTTATAATATTGTGACAGGGTAAGGCCATGGAGATGCAATTCAATCTCCCTTTTCTTTAACCTTAGCAAATCGCTTGTACATTCATCTGGACTATCCTGATGGAATGCCAGAGAATCAGTGTCAACAAATAGGATCCTTTCTGCATCCGCAGTGTCAAATTGTAATGTAGACGTGAGTTCCTTGTTTGTTGACATTTGAAAAGCCTACAGTGCTGTGCGAGGGCCAGTGTTGTTGAACTGGAAAGCCCCCTAGGCAACTGTATTGTACATAATGAACAAAAAACAACCCCAATCTAAAATTGGAGAAAAAATACTTGTCCGGAAAAAAGAGAGTACATATAAACTCTACAGGGAAGGTGTGTTTTTTGTGTGTGTTTTTATATATATATATATATATATATATATATATATATATAAAACTAAATGCCTTCCCACTGTGTAGGGCATTTAAGCTTCTTATTTTGTATATCCTGAGTACACCCAGAGATATTCTCCAAATCCCTAAAGAGTGTCTAAATTGTCAAGGGTTGTGTTACCTGTCCCTGGTACAACCTCCATAAAGGCTGATCACGGATTGAGTCTAATCTCTAATACACTGCTGCAGGTGTGACTCGGAGAACCACTATTGCGTAGATCTCTGGGGATATTGTAACGTGGTTGATTCAGCCTTGTTAAACGTGCACAGTGAAACGTGCACGTCAGCATTTCAGGGGCACGCCACACTCCTTATTTAATAATGCAAATGTTGTATATTGTATAAACACACCAATGTTTTGTTAATGGGCATCGGTACTGCTTTTAGTAAAGCTATTCAAGCCAGCAGTTTGTTCATAAGAGTCACCAAACCCAGCATGGGTCATTACAGTTAATCGTAGGGGAAATGACCTAGGTTAAAACCCACATAAGAAGCCATTACTTCAGTGATATCAATCTGCTGCTGACTTAATGCGTTGTTGTATGCTGTGCAAATAGATCCATATTTTGCTATTGAGCATCGGTATTGCTGCCACTACTAAAGCTAGTTTGAACCAGGATAGAAACAGCAATCCAGCACAGGTTACCATTGTCAATTGCAAGGGGAATTACCTAGGGTCAAACCCACACAAGAAATTACTACTGTGACGACATTTATCCGTAGCTAAGATCACTGTTTAGACTGACTTGCTGTATCGTTAGACAAACTATATCAAGTCATTACCTGAACACATTCCAGGTGTAATGATTAAACATTCTCTTACTATAGGTATATTAGTATGATGTGTGAATGTCAATCCTCCTATTATTCATCTACACAGTGCGGTGTCATTAACAAAAAGAGACACCTGTATGAGTATTAATTCTCAGTTGTTACACTATAGACTTAGCAATTTATCCTAGAAGGCACTATTGCAGCAATTGTTGTCTTTTCATGTTAAAATCATAAAGATTAAGAGAAATATTCTCTGTTACAGTTTACAGATAGTGCAGTTTGCAGTATCTATCTGAACATTTTTCCTAGTGATGAGCACCGGAAATTTTTCGGGTTTTGTGTTTTGGTTGTGGGTTCGGTTCCGCGGCCGTGTTTTGGGTTCGAACGCGTTTTGGCAAAACCTCACCGAATTTTTTTTGTCGGATTCGGGTGTGTTTTGGATTCGGGTGTTTTTTTCAAAAAACCCTAAAAAACAGCTTAAATCATAGAATTTGGGGGTCATTTTGATCCCAAAGTATTATTAACCTCAATAACCATAATTTCCACTCATTTTCAGTCTATTCTGAACACCTCACACCTCACAATATTATTTTTAGTCCTAAAATTTGCACCGAGGTCGCTGGATGACTAAGCTCAGCGACCCAAGTGGCCGACACAAACACCTGGCCCATCTAGGAGTGGCACTGCAGTGTCACGCAGGTTGGCCCTTCAAAAAAATACTCCCCAAACAGCACATGACGCAAAGAAAAAAAAGAGGCGCAATGAGGTAGCTGTGTGAGTAAGCTAAGCGACCCTAGTGGCCGACACAAACACCTGGCCCATCTAGGAGTGGCACTGCAGTGTCACGCAGGATGACCCTTCCAAAAAACACCCCCCAAACAGCACATGACGCAAAGAAAAAAAGAGGCGCAATGAGGTAGCTGTGTGACTAAGCTAAGCGACCCTAGTGGCCGACACAAACACCTGGCCCATCTAGGAGTGGCACTGCAGTGTCACGCTGGATGGCCCTTCAAAAAACTACTCCCCAAACAGCACATGACGCAAAGAAGAAAAAAAAGAGGCGCAATGAGGTAGCTGTGTGACTAAGATAAGCAACCCTAGTGGCCGACACAAACACCTGGCCCATCTAGGAGTGGCACTGCAGTGTCATGCAGGATGGCCCTTCCAAAAAACACCCCCCAAACAGCACATGACGCAAAGAAAAAAAGAGGCGCAATGAGGTAGCTGTGTGACTAAGATAAGCGACCCAAGTGGCCGACACAAACACCTGGCCCATCTAGGAGTGGCACTGCAGTGTCACGCAGGATGGCCCTTCCAAAAAACACCCCCCAAACAGCACTTGACGCAAAGAAAAAAAGAGGCACAATGAGGTAGCTGTGTGACTAAGATAAGCGACCCAAGTGGCCGACACAAACACCTGGCCCATCTAGGAGTGGCACTGCAGTGTCACGCAGGATGGCCCTTCCAAAAAACACCCCCCAAACAGCACATGACGCAAAGAAAAAAAGAGGCGCAATGAGGTAGCTGTGTGACTAAGATAAGCGACCCAAGTGGCCGACACAAACACCTGGCCCATCTAGGAGTGGCACTGCAGTGTCACGCAGGATGGCCCTTCCAAAAACTACTCCCCAAACAGCACATGATGCAAAGAAAAATGAAAGAAAAAAGAGGTGCAAGATGGAATTGTCCTTGGGCCCTCCCACCCACCCTTATGTTGTATAAACAGGACATGCACACTTTAACCAACCCATCATTTCAGTGACAGGGTCTGCCACACGACTGTGACTGAAATGATGGGTTGGTTTGGACCCCCACCAAAAAAGAAGCAATTAATCTCTCCTTGCACAAACTGGCTCTACAGAGGCAAGATGTCCACCTCATCATCATCCTCCGATATATCATTGTGTACATCCCCCTCCTCACAGATTATCAATTCGTCCCGACTGGAATCCACCATCTCAGCTCCCTGTGTACTTTGTGGAGGCAATTGCTGCTGGTGAATGTCTCCACGGAGGAATTGATTATAATTCATTTTAATGAACATCATCTTCTCCACATTTTCTGGATGTAACCTCGTACGCCGATTGCTGACAAGGTGAGCGGTGGCACTAAACACTCTTTCGGAGTACACACTTGTGGGAGGGCAACTTAGGTAGAATAAAGCCAGTTTGTGCAAGGGCCTCCAAATTGCCTCTTTTTCCTGCCAGTATAAGTACGGACTGTCTGACGTGCCTACTTGGATGCGGTCACTCATATAATCCTCCACCATTCTTTCAATGGGGAGAGAATCATATGCAGTGACAGTAGACGACATGTCCGTAATCATTGTCAGGTCCTTCAGTCCGGACCAGATGTCAGCATCAGCAGTCGCTCCAGACTGCCCTGCATCACCGCCAGCGGGTGGGCTCGGAATTCTGAGCCTTTTCCTCGCACCCCCAGTTGCAGAAGAATGTGAAGGAGATGTTGACAGGTCGCGTTCCGCTTGACTTGACAATTTTCTCACCAGCAGTTCTTTGAACCCCAGCAGACTTGTGTCTGCCGGAAAGAGAGATCCAAGGTAGGTTTTAAATCTAGGATCAAGCACGGTGGCCAAAATGTAGTGCTCTGATTTCAACAGATTGACCACCCGTGAATCCTTGTTAAGCGAATTAAGGGCTCCATCCACAAGTCCCACATGCCTAGCGGAATCGCTCTGTGTTAGCTCCTCCTTCAATGTCTCCAGCTTCTTCTGCAAAAGCCTGATGAGGGGAATGACCTGACTCAGGCTGGCAGTGTCTGAACTGACTTCACGTGTGGCAAGTTCAAAATGTTGCAGAACCTTGCACAACGTTGAAATCATTCTCCACTGCGCTTGAGACAGGTGCATTCCACCTCCTATATCGTGCTCAGTTGTATAGGCTTGAATGGCCTTTTGCTGCTCCTCCAACCTCTGAAGCATATAGAGGGTTGAATTCCACCTCGTTACCACTTCTTGCTTCAGATGATGGCAGGGCAGGTTCAGGCGTTTTTGGTGGTGCTCCAGTCTTCTGTACGTGGTGCCTGTACGCCGAAAGTGTCCCGCAATTCTTCTGGCCACCGACAGCATCTCTTGCACGCCCCTGTCGTTTTTTAAATAATTCTGCACCACCAAATTCAAGGTATGTGCAAAACATGGGACGTGCTGGAATTTGCCCAGATTTAATGCACACACAATATTGCTGGCGTTGTCCGATGCCACAAATCCACAGGAGAGTCCAATTGGGGTAAGCCATTCCGCGATGATCTTCCTCAGTTGCCGTAAGAGGTTTTCAGCTGTGTCCGTATTCTGGAAAGCGGTGATACAAAGCATAGCCTGCCTAGGAAAGAGTTGGCGTTTGCGAGATGCTGCTACTGGTGCCGCTGCTGCTGTTCTTGCGGCGGGAGTCAATACATCTACCCAGTGGGCTGTCACAGTCATATAGTCCTGAGCCTGCCCTGCTCCACTTGTCCACATGTCCGTGGTTAAGTGGACATTGGGTACAACTGCATTTTTTAGGACACTGGTGAGTCTTTTTCTGAGGTCTGTGTACATTTTCGGTATCGCCTGCCTAGAGAAATGGAACCTAGATGGTATTTGGTACCGGGGACACAGTACCTCCAACAAGTCTCTAGTTGGCTCTGCAGTAATGATGGATACCGGAACCACGTTTCTCACCGCCCAGGATGCCAAGGCCTCAGTTATCCGCTTTGCAGCAGGATGACTGCTGTGATATTTCATCTTCCTCGCAAAGGACTGTTGGACAGTCAATTGCTTGGTGGAAGTAGTAAAAGTGGTCTTACGACTTCCCCTCTGGGATGACCATCGACTCCCAGCAGCAACAACAGCAGCGCAAGCAGCAGTAAGCGTTACACGCAAGGATGCATCGGAGGAATGCCAGGCAGGAGAGGACTCGTCAGAATTGCCAGTGACATGGCCTGCAGGACTATTGGCATTCCTGGGGAAGGAGGAAATTGACACTGAGGGAGTTGGTGGGGTGGTTTGCGTGAGCTTGGTTACAAGAGGAAGGGATTTACTGGTCAGTGGACTGCTTCCGCTGTCGCCCAAAGTTTTTGAACTTGTCACTGACTTATGATGAATGCGCTGCAGGTGACGTATAAGGGAGGATGTTCCGAGGTGGTTAACGTCCTTACCCCTACTTATTACAGCTTGACAAAGGCAACACACAGCTTGACAAATGTTGTCCGCATTTCTGTTGAAATACTTCCACACCGAAGAGCTGATTTTTTTGGTATTTTCACCAGGCATGTCAATGGCCATATTCCTCCCACGGACAACAGGTGTCTCCCCGGGTGCCTGACTTAAACAAACCACCTCACCATCAGAATCCTCCTGGTCAATTTCCTCCCCAGCGCCAGCAACACCCATATCCTCCTTATCCTGGTGTACTTCAACACTGACATCTTCAATCTGACTATCAGGAACTGGACTGCGGGTGCTCCTTCCAGCACTTGCAGGGGGCGTGCAAATGGTGGAAGGCGCATGCTCTTCACGTCCAGTGTTGGGAAGGTCAGGCATCGTAAACGACACAATTGGACTCTCCTTGTGGATTTGTGATTTCGAAGAACGCACAGTTCTTTGCTGTGCTTTTGCCAGCTTGAGTCTTTTCATTTTTCTAGCGAGAGGCTGAGTGCTTCCATCCTCATGTGAAGCTGAACCACTAGCCATGAACATAGGCCAGGGCCTCAGCCGTTCCTTGCCACTCTGTGTGGTAAATGGCATATTGGCAAGTTTACGCTTCTCCTCCGACAATTTTATTTTAGATTTTTGAGTCCCTTTTTTACTGATATTTGGTGTTTTGGATTTTACATGCTCTGTACTATGACATTGGGCATCGGCCTTGGCAGACGACGTTGATGGCATTTCATCGTCTCGGCCATGACTAGTGGCAGCAGCTTCAGCATGAGGTGGAAGTCGATCTTGATCTTTCCCTATTTTTGGAACCTCAACATTTTTGTTCTCCATATTTTAATAGGCACAACTAAAAGGCACCTCAGGTAAACAATGGAGATGGATGGATACTAGTATACTTATGGATGACGAGCGACTGCCGACACAGAGGTAGCTACAGCCGTGGACTACCGTACTGCGTCTGCTACTAGTATAGACTGGATGATAATGATATAAAAAAAATATATATATCACTACTGCAGGACAGGTATATATTATATAATGACGGACCTGCTGGACACTGTCAGCACTGCAGACTCCTAAAGTAAACTACTAGTATGAAGAAGATAGAAAAAAAAACAAACACCACAGGTAGGTATACAATTATGGATGGACGAGCGACTGCCGACACAGAGGTAGCTACAGCCGTGGACTACCGTACTGCGTCTGCTGCTAGTATAGACTGGATGATAATGATATAAAAAATATATATATATATCACTACTGCAGGACAGGTATATATTATATAATGACGGACCTGCTGGACACTGTCAGCACTGCAGACTCCTAAAGTAAACTACTAGTATGAAGAAGATAGAAAAAAAAAAAAACACCACAGGTAGGTATACAATTATGGATGGACGAGCGACTGCCGACACAGAGGTAGCTACAGCCGTGGACTACCGTACTGCGTCTGCTGCTAGTATAGACTGGATGATAATGATATAAAAAATATATATATATCACTACTGCAGGACAGGTATATATTATATAATGACGGACCTGCTGGACACTGTCAGCACTGCAGACTCCTAAAGTAAACTACTAGTATGAAGAAGATAGAAAAAAAAAAAAACACCACAGGTAGGTATACAATTATGGATGGACGAGCGACTGCCGACACAGAGGTAGCTACAGCCGTGGACTACCGTACTGCGTCTGCTGCTAGTATAGACTGGATGATATTGATATAAAAAATATATATATATCACTACTGCAGGACAGGTATATATTATATAATGACGGACCTGCTGGACACTGTCAGCACTGCAGACTCCTAAAGTAAACTACTAGTATGAAGAAGATAGAAAAAGAAAAAAAACACCACAGGTAGGTATACAATTATGGATGGACGAGCGACTGCCGACACAGAGGTAGCTACAGCCGTGGACTACCGTACTGCGTCTGCTGCTAGTATAGACTGGATGATAATGATATAAAAAATATATATATATCACTACTGCAGGACAGGTATATATTATATAATGACGGACCTGCTGGACACTGTCAGCACTGCAGACTCCTAAAGTAAACTACTAGTATGAAGAAGATAGAAAAAAAAAACACCACAGGTAGGTATACAATTATGGATGGACGAGCGACTGCCGACACAGAGGTAGCTACAGCCGTGGACTACCGTACTGCATCTGCTGCTAGTATAGACTGGATGATAATGATCTAAAAAATATATATATATCACTACTGCAGGACAGGTATATATTATATAATGACGGACCTGCTGGACACTGTCAGCACTGCAGACTCCTAAAGTAAACTACTAGTATGAAGAAGATAGAAAAAAAAAAACACCACAGGTAGGTATACAATTATGGATGGACGAGCGACTGCCGACACAGAGGTAGCTACAGCCATGGACTACCGTACTGCGTCTGCTGCTAGTATAGACTGGATGATAATGATATAAATATATATATATATATCACTACTGCAGGACAGGTATATATTATATAATGACGGACCTGCTGGACACTGTCAGCACTGCAGACTCCTAATGTAAACTACTAGTATGAAGAAGATAGAAAAAAAAAAACACCACAGGTAGGTATACAATTATGGATGGACGAGCGACTGCTAACACAGAGATAGCTACAGCCGTGGACTACCGTACTGCGTCTGCTGCTAGTATAGACTGGATGATAATGATATAAAAAAAATATATATATATCACTACTGCAGGACAGGTATATATTATATAATGACGGACCTGCTGGACACTGTCAGCACTGCAGACTCCTAAAGTAAGCTACTAGTATGAAGAAGATAGAAAAAGAAAAAAAACACCACAGGTAGGTATACAATTATGGATGGACGAGTGACTGCCGACACAGAGGTAGCTACAGCCGTGGACTACCGTACTGCGTCTGCTGCTAGTATAGACTGGATGATAATGATATAAAAAATATATATATATCACTACTGCAGGACAGGTATATATTATATAATGACGGACCTGCTGGACACTGTTAGCACTGCAGACTCCTAAAGTAAACTACTAGTATGAAGAAGATAGAAAAAAAAAAAACACCACAGGTAGGTATACAATTATGGATGGACGAGCGACTGCCGACACAGAGGTAGCTACAGCCATGGACTACCGTACTGCGTCTGCTGCTAGTATAGACTGGATGATATTGATATAAAAAATATATATATATATCACTACTGCAGGACAGGTATATATTATATAATGACGGACCTGCTGGACACTGTCAGCACTGCAGACTCCTAAAGTAAACTACTAGTATGAAGAAGATAGAAAAAGAAAAAAAACACCACAGGTAGGTATACAATTATGGATGGACGAGAGACTGCCGACACAGAGGTAGCTACAGCCGTGGACTACCATACTGCGTCTGCTGCTAGTATAGACTGGATGATAATGATATAAAAAATATATATATATCACTACTGCAGGACAGGTATATATTATATAATGACGGACCTGCTGGACACTATCAGCACTGCAGACTCCTAAAGTAAACTACTAGTATGAAGAAGATAGAAAAAAAAAACACCACAGGTAGGTATACAATTATGGATGGACGAGCGACTGCCGACACAGAGGTAGCTACAGCCGTGGACTACCGTACTGCGTCTGCTGCTAGTATAGACTGGATGATAATGATCTAAAAAATATATATATATCACTACTGCAGGACAGGTATATATTATATAATGACGGACCTGCTGGACACTGTCAGCACTGCAGACTCCTAAAGTAAACTACTAGTATGAAGAAGATAGAAAAAAAAAAACACCACATGTAGGTATACAATTATGGATGGACGAGCGACTGCCGACACAGAGGTAGCTACAGCCGTGGACTACCGTACTGCGTCTGCTGCTAGTATAGACTGGATGATAATGATATAAAAAATATATATATATCACTACTGCAGGACAGGTATATATTATATAATGACGGACCTGCTGGACACTGTCAGCACTGCAGACTCCTAATGTAAACTACTAGTATGAAGAAGATAGAAAAAAAAAAACACCACAGGTAGGTATACAATTATGGATGGACGAGCGACTGCTAACACAGAGGTAGCTACAGCCGTGGACTACCGTACTGCATCTGCTGCTAGTATAGACTGGATGATAATGATATAAAAAATATATATATATATCACTACTGCAGGACAGGTATATATTATATAATGACGGACCTGCTGGACACTGTCAGCACTGCAGACTCCTAAAGTAAACTACTAGTATGAAGAAGATAGAAAAAAAAAAAAAACACCACAGGTAGGTATACAATTATGGATGGACGAGTGACTGCCGACACAGAGGTAGCTACAGCCGTGGACTACCGTACTGCGTCTGCTGCTAGTATAGACTGGATGATAATGATATAAAAAATATATATATATCACTACTTGTTATGCACACCAGTGCCTGCAGGAAAGTACTAGTGTCAGAACTGTTATGCACTCCAGTGTCTGCAGGAATGTACTGGTGTTTGAACTGTTATGCAAAACAAATGGACTCACAGACAAACTGGGGAATATGACATAACGTACACAGAAGGTGATAGGGTAACAAAATACACACACAGTGAACAGAGAAGCCCAGAGGCTAAGGAACTGGGTATCTCCCTTGTATTAGAACTGCTCAGATGTAAAAAGCAAGATGTTGTGTTTTAATACGTAGAGAACCCGAAATGCTGTTGCTATGGGCAACAGCAAAACCCTAAAGGGTTACCAACGGGTGTGGCAGTAAACTCCTTGGTCAGAGATGGAATGATAGACACAAGGAGAGCCTCCACAATCCTGATTCTCACTTGCAGTGCACAGGTTTAAGCTTACTGCCACTAAACTGACCCCTGACACCTAGCACAGTGAGACAGGATTAGACAGGCAAGTGTTAGAATACAGCCGCAAACTTGCTAAGTTCACAGAGTAATAACAGAACCCCAGCAAGCTAAACGACTGACTCCAGTCTTACTGCTAGGTCTGGATTGGCAGAGTGTAATACCAAATCCCCAGGCCTATTTGCAGTAAGCAACAAACAAATACAAAGCTACACAGTACTGGCTAACTTTCATGAACTGACTAACCAACAGAGATTCAGCAGCATCTGCTTACCCTGAAAAGAGGCCTTATAAAGCAGGTGCTGTCCACGCCCCACTCAGACCTCACAGACTGTGAGCACAAAAACCAGCACCGGATCCCCTGCCGTGCACAGAGCCTATAACCACTGCACAGCAAAAGACCCGAACCGGAGTATCAGCTGCGCTCAGGTTACTCCACTAGCACTTGTCTCCCGGTTGCCATGACGACGTGGCAGCACAGGGCAGGAGACCCTAACAGTACCCCCCCTCTGACGAGGGGTCAAAGAACCCCTACCACCGGGTTTATCGGGGAACTGCGAGAAGAAAGGGCGTATCAGTCTGGGGGCATGAAGATCACAACTGCGCACCCACGACCGCTCCTCCGGGCCATACCCCTTCCAGTGCACCAAAAATGACAGCCGACCCCGAACCACCTTGGAGTCAAGAATCCTTTCAACAACAAACTCCCTCTGGCCATGTATCAGAAGAGGGGAAGGTCTTCCACTGGAAGAAGGATTACTAATCGCCCGTTTTAAAAGGGAACAATGAAATGTTTTATTGATACCCAAAGAACGGGGCAGATCTAACTGAAATGCCACCGGATTGATAACCCTGGTGATCTTATAAGGGCCGATGAACCGGGGCCCTAACTTATGAGATGGCTGTCTCAACTTCAAATTCTTGGTAGACAACCAGACGAAGTCTCCTAATTTGAAGCTGCAGGGTCTTTTCCGCTTATCAAAAACCCTTTTGGTCACTAATGACACAGACACAAGGGCTTTCTTCACTTTCCGCCAAATACCTCTAAGGACCGAAACCACAGAGGAACCACCAGGCGTGGAGTCCAGGGGGTCAAAAGAATTGGCCTTAGGATGATGCCCATACACACAAAGGAAGGGAGAGATCCCTGTAGCAGAGTGAGCCGCGTTGTTATAGGCAAACTCCGCCATGGACAGATGAGCAACCCAGTCAGTCTGACACTTGGAGACATAACACCTGAGGAACTGCTCCAAGGACTGGTTCACCCTTTCAGTCTGCCCATTAGACTGCGGATGGTAGCCTGACGACAAGCTGACAGAAATCTGGAGATCGGAACAAAATGCCCTCCAGAATTTGGCCACAAACTGGGATCCGCGGTCAGAGACCACATCAAGTGGCAACCCGTGGAGACGCACAACATGCAGCATAAATAATTCAGACAGGCGTCTGGCTGATGGCAGCCCAACCAGTGGAACGAAGTGCGCCATCTTCGAAAACCTGTCAACGACAACCCAGATGGCTGTCATCCCCGAGGATTTGGGCAAGTCCACCACAAAATCCATTGAAATGTGGGTCCATGGCTTAGATGGGATAGAGAGTGGATGTAATGGGCCAACAGGAACCCCTCTAGGAGTCTTATTTCGGGCACACATGTCACATGCCCGAACCCACTGATCCACATCCTTAGCCACCGAGGGCCACCACACCGCCCTAGATAGCAACTCCCGAGTTCTGGCAATACCCGGGTGACCTGCCGACTTCTTGGCATGGAATTCCAGGAACACTCGCTGTCTTAACCTAGGAGGCACAAACAAAAGACCTACCGGAAGGTCTGGAGGAGCCTGCTCCTGTGCTCTAAGGACTAATGATAAGAGGTCCTGGGTAATGCCCACTTTAATACATGATGGGGAAACAATGGGCAACGGCTCCTCGGTGGTCTCCTGGATTGGAGCAAAACTCCGCGAGAGCGCATCAGCCTTGATGTTTTTTGACCCAGGGCGATATGTTATCAAAAAATTAAAGCGAGCAAAAAACAAAGCCCATCGTGCCTGCCTGGCATTGAGACGCTTCGCTGACTCTAAATATGCCAGATTCTTATGGTCAGTGAGAATTGAGACCACAAACTTAGCCCCCTCAAGCCAGTGTCTCCACTCCTCGAGTGCATCCTTAATAGCCAACAATTCCCGGTTACCCACGTCATAATTCATCTCGGCAGGCGAAAATTTACGGGAAAAGTAAGCACAGGGATGAAGGCGATTATCAGACACTCCCATCTGAGAAAGCACTGCCCCAATACCCATCTCAGAGGCATCCACCTCCACCACAAAAGGACGCTCTGGATCTGGGTGTCGCAGCACCTTGGCCGAAACAAATGCCCTTTTGAGACGGGCAAAAGCCGCTTTAGCCTCACAAGACCAGTGAGCAACATCCGCCCCTTTCTTAGTGAGTGCCACCAAGGGCGCCACTATAGACGAAAATCCAGCGATAAATCGTCTATAAAAATTCGCAAAGCCCAGGAAACGCTGAAGCGCCTTCAAACTAGTGGGCTGCACCCAATCCAGGACTGCCTGTACCTTGGAACCCTCCATTTGGAAACCTTCTGGGGAGATAATATATCCTAGAAATGCGATTTGCTGAACTTCAAATTCGCACTTCTCCAGCTTCGCCCCAAGCCGGTGGTCTCTGAGTTTCTGGAGGACTAAGCGTACATGCTTCCGATGTTCCTCCAGGGAATGGGAGAAGATTAGGATGTCATCTAAGTATACAACTAAGAATCTATCCAAATATTCCCTGAGCACATCATTCATGAAATCCTGGAAGACTGCCGGGGCATTACAGAGCCCAAAAGGCATCACCAAATATTCATAATGCCCTGAGTGGGTATTAAAGGCAGTCTTCCATTCATCCCCCTCTCTTATTCGGATTAGATTGTACGCACCGCGTAGGTCAATCTTAGAAAAAATGGTGGCAGTACGAAGCTGGTCAAACAAGACCGAAATGAGAGGCAGTGGGTATGAGTTTTTAATCGTGATACGGTTCAATTCCCTGAAGTCGATGCAGGGTCGCAACGAACCGTCCTTTTTACCCACGAAGAAGAACCCCGACCCAACTGGAGACTGTGAAGGTCTGATAAATCCCTTAGCCAAGTTCTCCTGAATGTACTCTGCCATAGCCTGAGTCTCAGGACGTGACAGGGAGTACAACCTGCTCTTGGGAAGCTTAGCATTTGGCAACAAATCAATGGCACAGTCATAGGGGCGATGGGGAGGTAGTACCTCTGCAACTTTTTTGGAGAACACGTCCGCAAAATCTGCATAACACCCTGGCAATCCTGGCAAACTTAGCTGCGAGAGCCTGACTGGAAGGCTCAAGCAACTCCTGAAACAATCAGTACCCCAACTAAGAATCTCCCCAGAGACCCAGTCAAATTGAGGATTGTGGGCCCTTAACCAGGGTAACCCCAACACCAATGGGGCAAAAGTACAGACAGTCACATAAAAGGACAATTTTTCAGAGTGTGTGGCTCCAATAAACAAAGAAATCTGGCTAGTGCAAGAGGTAATTTTACCTTGGGATAATGGTTCCCCGTTTAACCCACAAATCTCAATTTCCGATGCCAAGGGTACTAAGGGAACAGAGTGTTTTAGGGCGAATTGGCGGTCCATAAAAACCCCGTCGGCCCCACTGTCCACAAAGGCCTCAGTCTTGACAGTTTGACCGAGGATCTTCAAGGTCACCGGAATGATAAAAGTCTTCTTGGGAAATTCTGACTTCTGGCCTGACAGGATATTTCCCATCACCCTCAGGCCCTGAAGTTTTCCGGCTTTTCTGGGCATGATACTACCACATGACCTTTATTCCCACAGTACAAACACAACCCCTGCTGTCTCCTCCGCGTCTTCTCACGCGAGGAGAGGCGGGTAGCCCCAATCTGCATAGGCTCCTCAGAAAATTCCTCAGAGTCTGAGGTTCCCTTGGGAAGGAAGGAAATCTCAGTCTCCCTTTCAAGCCTACGCTCTCTCAGCCGTCTATCCACCCGGATGGATAACTGCATGAGCTGATCCAAGCTATCAGGCAAGGGATATTGTACCAGTTGGTCCTTTATCTGGTTAGAAAGACCTCTTCGGTACTGGTGTCTCAGGGCTGGGTCATTCCACTGGGTATCATGGGCCAACCTCCGAAACTCCGTACAGTAAACCTCAACTGGCCTTCGCCCTTGCTTAAGGATCGAAATCTGAGCCTCGGCTGAGGCCGTCTTGTCAGGGTCATCATACAACATGCCCAGTGCCGTAAAAAAAGCATCAACACTTTTAAGCGACGGACAGTCAGGCTGCAACCCATATGCCCAGACCTGTGGGTCTCCTTGTAGCAAGGAAATCACTATGCCCACCCGCTGAATCTCCGACCCAGAAGACTGAGGCCTAAGCCGGAAGTATAGCTTGCAGCTCTCCTTGAAACAAAAGAACTGCGAGCGATCTCCAGAAAAACGATCCGGGAGATTTACTTTCGGCTCCTTAACCCCTGCAGGTGCTGCTGCTGCGGGAGCTCCGCCAGCAGCCTGGGAGGTGTGCATTTTAATGGACAAATCATTAAATTGCCGAGACAGGACCTGCACCTGATCGACCACCTGTTGCAACGTATTTTGAGGGGTATGCTCCATATTCCCACAAAATTTCAACAGGAGTATTAGGCTGCTGAATATGTTATGCACACCAGTGCCTGCAGGAAAGTACTAGTGTCAGAACTGTTATGCACTCCAGTGTCTGCAGGAATGTACTGGTGTTTGAACTGTTATGCAAAACAAATGGACTCACAGACAAACTGGGGAATATGACATAACGTACACAGAAGGTGATAGGGTAACAAAATACACACACAGTGAACAGAGAAGCCCAGAGGCTAAGGAACTGGGTATCTCCCTTGTATTAGAACTGCTCAGATGTAAAAAGCAAGATGTTGTGTTTTAATACGTAGAGAACCCGAAATGCTGTTGCTAAGGGCAACAGCAAAACCCTAAAGGGTTACCAACGGGTGTGGCAGTAAACTCCTTGGTCAGAGATGGAATGATAGACACAAGGAGAGCCTCCACAATCCTGATTCTCACTTGCAGTGCACAGGTTTAAGCTTACTGCCACTAAACTGACCCCTGACACCTAGCACAGTGAGACAGGATTAGACAGGCAAGTGTTAGAATACAGCCGCAAACTTGCTAAGTTCACAGAGTAATAACAGAACCCCAGCAAGCTAAACGACTGACTCCAGTCTTACTGCTAGGTCTGGATTGGCAGAGTGTAATACCAAATCCCCAGGCCTATTTGCAGTAAGCAACAAACAAATACAAAGCTACACAGTACTGGCTAACTTTCATGAACTGACTAACCAACAGAGATTCAGCAGCATCTGCTTACCCTGAAAAGAGGCCTTATAAAGCAGGTGCTGTCCACGCCCCACTCAGACCTCACAGACTGTGAGCACAAAAACCAGCACCGGATCCCCTGCCGTGCACAGAGCCTATAACCACTGCACAGCAAAAGACCCGAACCGGAGTATCAGCTGCGCTCAGGTTACTCCACTAGCACTTGTCTCCCGGTTGCCATGACGACGTGGCAGCACAGGGCAGGAGACCCTAACACTACTGCAGGACAGGTATATATTATATAATGACGGACCTGCTGGACACTGTCAGCACTGCAGACTCCTAAAGTAAACTACTAGTATGAAGAAGATAGAAAAAAAAAACACCACAGGTAGGTATACAATTATGGATGGACGAGCAACTGCCGACACAGAGGTAGCTACAGCCGTGGACTACCGTACTGCGTCTGCTGCTAGTATAGACTGGATGATAATGATATAAAAAATATATATATATCACTACTGCAGGACAGGTATATATTATATAATGACGGACCTGCTGGACACTGTCAGCACTGCAGACTCCTAAAGTAAACTACTAGTATGAAGAAGATAGAAAAAAACAAAAACACCACATGTAGGTATACAATTATGGATGGACGAGCGACTGCCAACACAGAGGTAGCTACAGCCGTGGACTACCGTACTGCGTCTGCTGCTAGTATAGACTGGATGATAATGATATAAAAAATATATATATATATATCACTACTGCAGGACAGGTATATATTATATAATGACGGACCTGCTGGACACTGTCAGCACTGCAGACTCCTAAAGTAAACTACTAGTATGAAGAAGATAGAAAAAAAAAAAAACACCACAGGTAGGTATACAATTATGGATGGACGAGCGACTGCTGACACAGAGGTAGCTACAGCCGTGGACTACCGTACTGCGTCTGCTGCTAGTATAGACTGGATGATAATGATATAAAAAATATATATATATCACTACTGCAGGACAGGTATATATTATATAATGACGGACCTGCTGGACACTGTCAGCACTGCAGACTCCTAAAGTAAACTACTAGTATGAAGAAGATAGAAAAAAAAAAAACACCACAGGTAGGTATACAATTATGGATGGACGAGCGACTGCCGACACAGAGGTAGCTACAGCCGTGGACTACCGTACTGCGTCTGCTGCTAGTATAGACTGGATGATAATGATATAAAAAATATATATATATCACTACTGCAGGACAGGTATATATTATATAATGACGGACCTGCTGGACACTGTCAGCAGAATGCGTTTATAGAATAAAAACACCACACGACGAGTGTTTAACTTTTTCAGGCAGACAATCACAATATACTGGTGGTCAGTGGTCAGTGGTCACTGGTCAGTCACACTGGCAGTGGCACTCTGGCAGCAAAAGTGTGCACTGTTAAATATGTACTCCTGCTATAACTGCTCCCCAGTCTCCCCCACAATTAAGCTGTGTGAGCAGTGAGCACTCAGCACAGTCAGATATACATAGATGATGCAGCACACTGAGGCTGAGCACAGATATGGTATGTGACTGTGTATCGTTTTTTTTTCAGGCAGAGAACGGATTATATTAAATAATAAAAATAAATAAAACTGCACTGGTGGTCAGTCACTAGTATAACTATCAGCAAAACTCTGCACTCTCTGAGTACTCCTCCTAATGCTCCAGTAAATCAAGTGTCTCACTCTCTATCTATTCTAAACGGAGAGGACGCCAGCCACGTCCTCTCCCTATCAATCTCAATGCACGTGTGAAAATGGCGGCGACGCGCGGCTCCTTATATAGAATCCGAGTCTTGCGATAGAATCCGAGCCTCGCGAGAATCCGACAGCGGGATGATGACGTTCGGGCGCGCTCGGGTTAACCGAGCAAGGCGGGAGGATCCGAGTCGCTCGGACCCGTGTAAAAAAAGGTGAAGTTCAGGCGGGTTCGGATTCCGAGGAACCGAACCCGCTCATCACTATTTTTCCAACACTAACAATATCTGAAGCATAGCCCTATTTCTCTTAGAATAAATACAGAAGTGACACGCAATATCAACACACATATGAACAAAACAATACATCTCCTTGGACCGTCTTTAATTAAAGCAAGCATTGTTTTTTATGGTATTTATATAAATGCGAATACTCCTATAATTATCCATTTCTATGTAAATCAAATGTCATAAGGACATCAGTTTAATCGATCCAGACACAGTATAGGAATAACACGCAATATTACTAAGCACATGAATTAATTTGTGCATTTTTCTTATTTATTAACTATCCAAGACAATTCAGATGATAGTATTAATATAAATGTGATACACTCCTGTATTTTCTGAATTTTCTGTGTGGAATAGGATACAATTGAAGTTTTTTCTTTTTCCCGGATCAATTATACCTATAGAGTTAAGGCCAGTACTCACTGGCCAATGCGGGAGAGATGTGTGCTGAGTGAATCGCTCAGCACACCTCTCTCCTGCCGCTCAGCACAGCGCAATGTGTGCTGAGCGTGCGGGGGCAGACGGGGGGCCGCTTATTTCACCCAGCGGGTGAAATGAGCGACTTGGCTAGATTGGCCTGCATGCAGGCCAATCTAGCAGCAGCGATAGCGATGTGCAGCTATCGCTGTGAGGGGTACACACGGAGCGATCATGCTTAAAATCTAAGCAATCTAGTCAGATTGCTTAGATTTTAAGCAGCGATCGCTCCGTGAGTACCCCCCTTTAGTGTACAGCATGACAATTGCTGAACACGATTGATGCATATACACCTACATCTCTATGAGGATTGAGATATGGTACAGGTCAAATATCATATAAACTGTTATCATTCCTATGAGGATTGAGATACAATTCTAAAATTAAGAATAACCTCCCATGGAATTATTCGGCTCGGATATCACATATCAAAAATACACGATTGCAGGAGTCATTGTGGTGTTGCCTCTTTTTAAGAATCTCACACAATTATTTCATTCTGTATCACTTATTTGTTTGTATGTGTTATGTTTTAACCTCTATATTTTGCCGTATGAGTCCTACTTAAGGGACCTTCTTTATATTAATGCAAGCATTAAAAGCTACATTTTATTATATCAATTAACTTAACAAATTAATTTTGTGCACCCAACTTAATAACTGTCTTCCAGTTCTCTTTTTGTGTTGTTCTATAGTTTGGTTACATTAGGGTCGCACCCCCAGAGAGGAAAAAGGTCTACTCAGACACATGAATATTGGGGTTTTGATAGGTTTACCTATATGTAAGATTTTGTCATATATCTTTACAAGTGTGCAGATGTATTTTCTCCATTTTGTTTGATATTGTAACGTGGTCAGGCTCCTTACTTGATGATTTAGATTCTATGTGTAGAAGAAACATGTACTTGATTCTATGTCATATACAGGATTCTACTGGCTTCACGGCTGGACACCATGAATGAGATTGGCCTGCTTAATGCAGGGACCATTGCTCTGGCAGTTTCGACACGCAGGCTACACCAATGGACTGCAGATACAGAATAAAAGTAAGGTATTGTGAATCAGCCCTTCAACGGGTGAGGCTCTGTTGGGATGCTCGGGATATGGGAATATCCGAGCCATCTGTGAGTAAGTGGACAAATCTTCCTTCCGCACCACGATGTTTACATATAAACCCAAGGGTTGCTCCACTCCATTTTTTTTTTTTTTTGGGGGGGGGGGGGGAATTCCAGAAAACCTGCACCGCCAGGTTCCTAGGAACAGTTTTGGGTCCGGTATTCTCAAAACCTTCTTTTGACAATGAACCTCACTGCCTGGGGATCAAGCAGGTGGGAGAGAGACTAAAAAAATTTCAGTAAAACATCTAGGCGATATCCTGCCTATTCCCCTGGGAAACATTAGTCTGGCCAGGGGTGCAGACTGGAGTTCCTAGTACTCCCGCCTCACAGACTCTTCAAATCAGGCTTACTAGCTTCTCAGGCTGAAAATACAATACTGCTGGAAGCTATTCTAACATTTGTCAAACACGTGTCATTATTCCATTTCCACCTCATTTACGTAACAGGGGTTACTATTCAAACATAAGGTCATTGGACCCCTACTGGTGGGTGTTCAATTCAGGATGGAGTTTGAGAGCGGTGGTCTCTGGTTGCGATATAGGGGAATTCCTTGGATCCTGGGATATCAGGGGTGCGTACCTTCACATTCCAATCTGGCCGCCTCTCTAGACCTATGTAAGGTTGCACTACAACTATCTCACTTCTAGTTCCAAACACTGCACTTGGCTTCTACGCAACACCGGGGGTGTTCATCAAGGCCATGGCGGTGATTGTGCTCCTACTCCACAGACCAGGAGTGGACATAATTCCATATCTGGATGACCTTAACATCCTCCAGGGAGATGATGTTACAGAGTATTGCTCTCTAACATCAACTGTCCCGGGATCTTGGGTGGATCCTGAAGCTTCCAATTTCACATTTGGAACCGACAAGGAGGCGTTCCTTCCTGGAGATGATTCTCAACATAGAAGTACAGAGGGTGTTTCTACCAGTGAATTAAGCGTTGGTGATCCAATCAATGTCCTGTGATGTCCTGAAGCCAGGCCGGATATTGGTTCATTAGTGCATTCCCCTTATGGGGAAGATGGTTGTCTCCTACGAGGCTTGACAGTACGGAAGGTTCCTTGCATGGTCTTTCTAACTGGATCTCCTAGTCAAATGGTAAGGATCTCATCTTCACATGCACCAGCAAATACGCCTGTTGCCGAAAGACAGAATTTCATTCCTCTGGTGGCTGCAAACTTCAAACCTTATCGACAGAGGTTGGGGAGCTATAACCCAAGGGGAAAACTTCTACGGAAAATGGTCAAGTCTGGAATCCATTCTTCTGACAAACATTCTGGAGCTAAGGGCCGGGTTTAACAGCCTTGGATTAGGTGGCACATCTTCTTCAAGATCAGGCCATTCAGGTTCAGTCAGACAATGTAACGGCGGGGTCCTACATAAACCGACAGAGTGGAACGAAGAGCAGAGCAGTAATGTCGGACGTGACAAGGATCCTCCTCTGGGCAGAAAATCATGTAGTAGTGCTGTCAGCAATCTTCATTCCGGGAGTAAACAACTGGGAAGCGGACTTCCTCAGCAGACTCGATCTCCTTCCAGGAGAAAGGTATCCATAGAGGTCACAAGCCGATGGGGTGTTCCTCAGATAGGCAAAGTGGCCTCTCGCCTCAACAAGAAGTTTTGTAGGTACTGTTCCAGGTCGAGAGAACCACATGGAGTGGCGGTGGATACCCTGGTAACTCCGTGGGTGTTCCAGTCAGTGTATATGTTCACTCCACTTCCACTCGTTCCAAGGACTGGCCTAGAAGGACTTGGTGCGTAGATCTTCTGGACTTACTGCTGGAGGATCCTAAGCCTCTTTCTCTTCGCGAGGACCTTCTGCAACAGGAGCCATTCACCTATCAAGACTTCCCGTGGCTACGTTTGATGGCATGGAGGTTGAACGCCTGATTTTAACTCGGAAGGGCATTCCGAGAAAGGTCATTCCTACCCTGATACTGGCTAGGAAGGGAGTAACGTCTAAACATTACCATCGGATTTGGAAAAAGTATGTGTCTTGGTGTGAATCCAATAAGTTTCCTACGGTGGAGTTTCAACTGGGATGGTTTCTCCCCTTTCTGCAAGCAGGTGTGGATGTGGTCCTACGCTTGGGCTCCATAAAAGTCCAAGATTTCGGCCCTGTCCATTTTGTTCCAGAAATAATTGGATGATCTCCCTGAGGTCCAGACTTTCTTGAAAGGGTTCTGCACATCCAACCACCTTTTGTGCCTCCTATGGCACTGTGGGATCTTAATGTGGTGCTGCAGTTCCTGCAATTGGATTGGTTCGAACCTCTTCAGGAAGATGAGGTCAAGTTTCCTACTTGGAAGGCTGTCACACTGTTGGCATTGGCATCTGCTAGGCGTGTGTCAGAATTGGGGGCATTGTCCTACAAGAGCCCTACTTGATTTTCCATGAAGATAGGGCTGAGCTTACAACGCGTCAGCATTTTCTTCCAAAGGTTGGGTCAGCTTTTCATATCAACCAACCTATTGTGATGCCAGTGGCTACTGACTCAATTACTTCAAAATCCTTGGATGTTGTAAGGGCTTTGAAGATTTATGTGAAGAGGACTTCTCGTCACAGAAAGTCAGACGCTCTGTTTGTCCTTATGATCCCAACAAGGGGGGTAATTCTGAGTTGATTACAGCAGCAAGTTTGTTAGCAATTGGGCAAAACCATGGGGCTAATTCTGAGTTGATCGCAGCAGGAACTTTGTTAGCAGTTGGGCAAAACCATGTGCACTGCAGGGGAGGCAGATATAACATGTGCAGAGAGAGAGTTAGATTTGGGTGTGGTGTGTTCAATCTGCAATCTAAATTGTAATGTAAAGATAAAGCAGCCAGTGTTTACCCTGCACAGAAACAAAAGAACCCACTCAAATCTAACTCTCTCTGCACATGTTATATCTACCACACCTGCAGTACACATGGTTTTGCCCAACTGCTAACAAAGTTCCTGCTGCGATCAACTCAGAATTACCCCCCATGTGCACTGCAGGGGGGGGCAGATATAACATTTGCAGAGAGAGTTAGATTTGGGTGGGTTATTTCGCTTCTGTGCAGGGTAATTACTGGCTGCTTTATTTTTACACTGCAATTTAGATTTCAGTTTGAATACACCCCACCCAAATCTAACTCTCTCTGCACATGTTATATCTGTCCCCCCTGCAGTGCACATGGTTTTTTCCCAACTGCTAACAAATTTGCTGCTGCGATCAACTCAAAATTAGGCCCAAGGTTGGGTGTCCTGCTTCTAAGCAGACGATTTCTCGCTGGACCAGGTGTACTATCCAGCGTGCTTATTCTTTTGCAGGATTGGTGTGTCCAAATTCTGTTGAGGCCCACTCTACCGGTAAAGTGGGTTCTTTCTGGGCGACTGCCCGGGGTGTCTCGGCTTGGCAGCTTTGTCGGGCATCTACTTGGTCAAGGTCGAACACGTTGGCTAAGTTTTACAAGTTTGATGCTTTGGCCTCAGAGGCATAGGTGTGCGCAGCACATTTTATTAGGGGGTGCACTGTTGGAGGGGTGTGTCTAGCACCGCCTTTTGGGCGTGTCTAGCACCATCTATTGACGGTCAACGCAATATAAAATATCCACCCTTGTACCAATCCTAATAATGCAGATGCATTGTCAGATGTTGTCGTGTGCACAGCTGCGTTTCTAGAGAGGAGGGGACCCGAGTGTAGACTTCGTGTGTGGGCCCCGTCCTCTCCTGTAGCCGTCACCGCTGTTGCTAGTGCTTTCAGCGCTGAGACACTGGCACAGTGCCAGAGTCTACAGCGCATGCGCAGGACTCCTGAAAAAATAGCCGCGCCATTTTTCTGGAGTCCTGCGCATGCACTGTAGACACTGGCATTGTGCCAGTCTCTAGCGCTCAGTGGGCTAGCAGCAGCGGTGACGGCTACGGGAGAGGAGGGGGCCCACACATGGTCAGCGATGGATGCCGGAAAGGTAAGTATAGAAGAAATGGGTGCGGTGTGGGCCCTCTCTGGACCTAGGGGCCCATGTGCACCACACACACTGCACCCATTATAGATACGCCAGTGGGTGTGCATCAAACAAACACCCCTGATGGCACTCACTGCAATTACAGTGCTTTTCCTCAGCCTGGTCTGGCTCCCTCTCTCTTTCCCCTGCAAGCTGCAGTAACTCACTGACACTGACAGTCGCAGACTAGTACTGCTGCTGCTGGAAAAACGAGCGACGTGTCAATGCTGCTGTCGACCACCTGCCAGTATTGAATGATGGCTGCATGCTGCTCCTTATCAGTGGCTAGCATTGGCATAGAATAGAAGCAGAGAAGTGGGCGAGTCACGGGTAGGTGTGCGAGCAGCATGACGTCATCACATCACGCTGTTTTTGCACATGGAGGTGGAGCCAGGAGTTTGAAAGCCGGTGGTAGTGGCACCCTTGATTAACCCAGGTGACCAGTCAGTAATGCAGTCCTCAGAGGGTGCAACACAGAGGGGACAGTAATCAGCCTGCTCGGCGATCGCTGCATCAGGCATGTGAGATCTGGGTGCAGCGCATTAGGGGGTGCCTGTGCGCACCAGGAACCACCCCCCCCCTGCGCACGCCTATGCTCAGAGGACCTTTAGTTTTGTCAATATATGGCAAAAATTTGGAAGCGTCCTTTGCCATGCCAACTGAGACTCATTGTGCTTTCCTCTCTACACAAGGGGAGGTTAAAACTTGGGACTTGAGAGGATGAGTTAGGCATGACCAAAGTACAGGTAGAGCTCAGGCAAAATGCATCACATGATTACTACATAAAAAGAGAACGTGTATTAGTCTGTATGGAGGAGGATCACTTTCTCGGCCCCTGGTGCAATATGTGAAAAATAATGCTGACCGTCTCCTGCTTCTACTGAGCTGTGTGCATCTCAGTCCCTACCACTTACACTAATACTATAATAATATGGCTGCTGCAACCTATTTACATTAATAAAGTGATATTTGCAATCCGTCTGCAGCAGTAAAGCATATTTCCATAAAATCATTAAAAAGGGCAGGCGATAGATCAGGAGCACTTTAGGAGAATAGATGGCCTGTGAGCAGACTCTATGTGGGCCCGTTCCTATTTGCGGTGCAGTAGACTCTGGGCGCTGGCATTAAACCAGAGTCTACTGCACATGTGGATTCTTTGAGAAAATAGCTCCTGCACCATTTTCCCAGTGATTTCTGCTGCTGCAGACCAGTGAAAAAATGATATAATTATATGGGTTTTGTCTCCTAGCCTGGAGCTGGCAGCCACTAGGACCTGCCACGGCTCTTACAGCAGGTCCGCTCTGCTGAATGCGCTACTGTGCATCCGTGGCCATACCACTCACTTCTCTCTGGCATGCTGTGTGGATGGACACAGCCTTATTGCTCTGGACCCTACCATAGCCACATGGGGCAGTCAATCAGTACTGTACCACCACAGCTTATGTTCCACGAGCATTCCTCTGGCCCAGAGTGAAAGAAGATCCTGCAGATACAAACTGCACCAGGTGCACTACAACACCCAGCAACCCCTGTATGCTCCAGGTTGTGCCACTGCAATACTGCTGGAGAGATACCTGTGTGTACCATTGTGCATAAACCCCAGTATTACCGCTCCTGTGTCCCTGCAACCACAACTATGTTTAACCCATGCATTAATACCACTGAGCTACTGCGATTTATCGCTATTAACCCTGCATCCACTGATTTCAATAAACCCAGTTACCTGGTTAAGTATTCCCTGTGTGGCGGAACAATCACTTTCACTTCCACTGTGGCCCCCTCCTATCTCTGGCGCCATCCTAATAAGCCCTGAACCTGTGACTTCATGATATCACACCTAGGGGTATTGACACCGGCTCTGGGTAGTAGAGCTCTGGGCAGCTCCACAGGCTGCATGGTTCCTGCTCAGAGCCAAGGGGTGACACTATAGTGACGATTTTTCTTCAGCGCAGGAGTCGAGTGCTGCACTGTGACATTACGTGCAGCACCCAGAAACTGTCACTGTGTAGGAGTTGGCAATACACTCACACTGGTCTCCAGGACCCCCAGAGTGATGAAATGGGGTTTGGGCCATGAGGCCCCCCTAGCACGTAAAGTTATCCCCTTTGCACTATTAGGGACGCCCCTGGCTCATAGCATCCCTTGGATGCTCCTGGTGGCACTGCAGTAGTGTTGCTGACTGCACGGTACCTTTACAGCACCAGGGCCGGTGCTAGAGTGTTTGGCACTTCCCTGCAAATTATACATTTTCGCCCCCCCATCCATAAAAAAAGTGACAGTGTGCACCGCAAAAAGGGGTATGGTCACACAAGGAAGGGGCGTGACCACAATGGTACCCACAATTCAAATTACGCCACACAGTATTACAATCTTCTTCACATTACCCCAAACGTAGTGCCCCCTATTCACATTACATCACACAGTAGTGCTCCTTATACATGTTACGGCACACAGTACTATCCCTTATACACAATGCCCACAGTAGTGCCCTTTATCAGAGGTGTAGCTAGATGCCATGGTGCCCGGAGCAAAGGTATGTTTCAGCACCCCCTCCTCTGTATTGAATTGGGGGCATGTTACATTTGAAAAGAAAAATATATTTTTAAAATCGATGACAGGGCTAATTCTAGACTTTGAGGAAGTTGCTCAAAAGAGGGACAGTGTGTGTCTAAGGTGTGTGCCAAAAATATAGGGCCACAGAATAGTACCAACTCATATTACCCCACACAGTAGTGTCCATTAATCACATTACACTGCACAGTAGGGTCCATTAATCACATTACACTGCACAGTAGGGTCCATTAATCACATTACACTGCACAGTAGGGCCCATTAATCACATTACACTGCACATTAGTATAAACATTACACCACACAGGCGAGACACTTGTACACGTTACGCCACAGTAGAGCACCTTATACATGTTTTGCCAGGTAGAGCTGCTTATACAAACTATACCAGGTAGAGACCCTTATACACTTTATCCAGGTAGAGCAGCTTATATACATTTGCCAAGTAGAGCCCATTATACACATTATGCCAGGTACAGCCCATTATATACTGTACATTATGCTAGGTAGGGCCCATTATATACAATATGCAAGGTACAGCCCATTATACACATTATGCATGTACAGCCCATTATACACATTATGGGGTTCATTAAGACCCCGCCGCAATAGCATCGCCCAAGCAGGGCAGTGTGTCAGTGGCAGCAAGGCTAGGCATGCGGCCATACCCATTGTGGTTGCTTCCCTGATGGATGCTACTATAATGTGATTGAAAGGCAACAGCATAGCAGGGTTAAGGCATTGCGGGGGTGGCACCAGAAAAACAGGGCTGGCTGGGACCATTTTCGGGGCTGATACATGATGTCACACACAGCCATTCCGAAAAATGGCTACTGACTGCCTTACAGCTCAGCCAGGCTGCACTGCCAGAGGCCAACCTTAGATCAGATATGTCTGCAATCTAATTGCAGTTGCATCGGGAGGCAGCCCCACACATGCTGGGTGGCCCACAGCATGTGTAGAAATGAACATAGATCTGGCTGCATATGCAGCGATATGCGTTCACCCCCTGAATAACCCCCTATGCCAGGTACAGCCCTCATTTCCTCCAAGTGTGGCCCCAGGAGGTCTTGGCTCCAGTCTTCTCTCAGGGTTTCTCACAGGCATCGTTACTCCAGCAGCATTGGCTCTGTAGGATGTCGACAGTGACGCCGAGAGGGGGGAAGGGAGTAGGTACTAATTACTCGGGCCCAGGGGCGCTGAAACTGGAGGGGCAAGGGGGCAGCTTGCCCCCCCCCCCCCAAACATAGAGAGGCGCCGACAATGCTCCTGCAGGCGCCTACATTCACTGCACGGAGCGGAGGTGCGGTCTTTATCCTGACCGCACATTGCTCCTCCATGCCTCCTCCTGTACGTTATGTACAGGAGGAGCAATGTGCGGTTAGGAGAAAGACAGCACCTCCACTCCGTGCAGTGAATGTAGCCGCCCATAGGAGAACATAATGCATTGGTCAGCTAAGTCAGGGGCGGATTGGGACGCCGGACCAGATCCTGGTTGGCTGGTCCAGTTGTCGCCTCAGCGGTGTCTCATCACCCCTGTGACAGGCCGCTGCCGCGATCTGAGCTCAGCTCCGAACCGGCAGTGCTCAGTGAGAACTTCTGCGCATGCGCAGAAACACCATAGAGACCAACAAAACATGGCCACCGGGGGGAGCTGCTGCGCATGCGCAGCCTCAGCAGCTCCCAGGGTAGGCTAGTCACTGCTTGCAGAGCCTGGCGCGGTTTCTGCCGGCGCCGTATTTGATTGGCGCTGGCCAGCCTGTCACTCACTGCTGTGCTGCCCCACATCATAGCAGAGGAGGAGGGAGAAGGGAGGCTGCTGAGAGACACAGAATGAGGGCCACAGAGTGAAGGGGTAACAGAGCGAAGGAGTGGCCAAACACACATATATTATATATATATATATATGTAAAAAAAACACACACACAGCCTCCTCCGCCGACCACCACCACAGCCTCCTCTGCACCGCTGCTGCTGATAACAGCCTCCTCCGCCGACCACAGCCTCCTCTGCACAGCTGCTGCTGATAACAGCCTCCTCCGCCGACCATAGCCTTCTCTGCACTGCTGAAGCCGATCACAGCCTCCTCCGCCGACCACAGTCTTCTCTGCACTGCCGCTGCCGACCACAGCCTCCTCTGCACCGCTGCTGCTGATCACAGCCTCCTCCGCCGACCACAGCCTTCTCTGCACCGCTGAAGCAGATCACAGCCTCCTCCGCCGACCACAGTCTTCTCTGCACTGCCGCTGCTGACCACAGCCTCCTCCGCACTGCTGCCGCCAAACACAGCCTCCTCCTCCTCACCGCTGCTTATTAGTAGAGATGTGCACTTGAAATTTTTCGGGTTTTGTGTTTTGGTTTTGGGTTCGGTTCCGCGGCCGTGTTTTGGGTTCGACCGCGTTTTGGCAAAACCTCACCGAATTTTTTTTGTCGGATTCGGGTGCGTTTTGGATTCGGGTGTTTTTTTCAAAAAACCCTAAAAAACAGCTTAAATCATAGAATTTGGGGGTCATTTTGATCCCAAAGTATTATTAACCTCAAAAACCATAATTTCCACTCATTTTCAGTCTATTCTGAACACCTCACACCTCACACCTCACAATATTATTTTTAGTCCTAAAATTTGCACCGAGGTCGCTGGATGACTAAGCTAAGCGACCCTAGTGGCCGACACAAACACCTGGCCCATCTAGGAGTGGCACTGCAGTGTCACGCAGGATGGCCCTTCCAAAAAACACTCCCCAAACAGCACATGACGCAAAGAAAAAAAGAGGCGCAATGAGGTAGCTGTGTGAGTAAGCTAAGCGACCCTAGTGGCCGACACAAACACCTGGCCCATCTAGGAGTGGCACTGCAGTGTCACGCAGGATGGCCCTTCCAAAAACACTCCCCAAACAGCACATGACGCAAAGAAAAAAAGAGGCGCAATGAGGTAGCTGTGTGAGTAAGATAAGCGACCCTAGTGGCCGACACAAACACCTGGCCCATCTAGGAGTGGCACTGCAGTGTCACGCAGGATGGCCCTTCCAAAAAACACTCCCCAAACAGCACATGACGCAAAGAAAAAAAGAGGCGCAATGAGGTAGCTGTGTGAGTAAGATAAGCGACCCTAGTGGCCGACACAAACACCTGGCCCATCTAGGAGTGGCACTGCAGTGTCACGCAGGATGGCCCTTCCAAAAAACACTCCCCAAACAGCACATGACGCAAAGAAAAAAAGAGGCGCAATGAGGTAGCTGTGTGAGTAAGCTAAGCGACCCTAGTGGCCGACACAAACACCTGGCTCATCTAGGAGTGGCACTGCAGTGTCACGCAGGATGGCCCTTCCAAAAAACACTCCCCAAACAGCACATGACGCAAAGAAAAAAAGAGGCGCAATGAGGTAGCTGTGTGAGTAAGATAAGCGACCCTAGTGGCCGACACAAACACCTGGCCCATCTAGGAGTGGCACTGCAGTGTCACGCAGGATGGCCCTTCCAAAAAACACTCCCCAAACAGCACATGACGCAAAGAAAAAAAGAGGCGCAATGAGGTAGCTGTGTGAGTAAGCTAAGCGACCCTAGTGGCCGACACAAACACCTGGCCCATCTAGGAGTGGCACTGCAGTGTCACGCAGGATGGCCCTTCCAAAAAACACTCCCCAAACAGCACATGACGCAAAGAAAAAAAGAGGCGCAATGAGGTAGCTGTGTGAGTAAGCTAAGCGACCCTAGTGGCCGACACAAACACCTGGCCCATCTAGGAGTGGCACTGCAGTGTCACGCAGGATGGCCCTTCCAAAAAACACTCCCCAAACAGCACATGACGCAAAGAAAAAAAGAGGCGCAATGAGGTAGCTGTGTGAGTAAGCTAAGCGAACCTAGTGGCCGACACAAACACCTGGCCCATCTAGGAGTGGCACTGCAGTGTCACGCAGGATGGCCCTTCCAAAAAACACTCCCCAAACAGCACATGACGCAAAGAAAAAAAGAGGCGCAATGAGGTAGCTGTGTGAGTAAGCTAAGCGACCCTAGTGGCCGACACAAACACCTGGCCCATCTAGGAGTGGCACTGCAGTGTCACGCAGGATGGCCCTTCCAAAAAACACTCCCCAAACAGCACATGATGCAAAGAAAAATGAAAGAGAAAAGAGGTGCAAGATGGAATTGTCCTTGGGCCCTCCCACCCACCCTTATGTTGTATAAACAGGACATGCACACTTTAACCAACCCATCATTTCAGTGACAGGGTCTGCCACACGACTGTGACTGAAATGACGGGTTGGTTTGGACCCCCACCGAAAAAGAAGCAATTAATCTCTCCTTGCACAAACTGGCTCTACAGAGGCAAGATGTCCACCTCATCATCATCCTCCGATATATCACCGTGTACATCCTGCTCCTCACAGATTATCAATTCGTCCCCACTGGAATCCACCATCTCAGCTCCCTGTGTACTTTGTGGAGGCAATTGCTGCTGGTCAATGTCTCCACGGAGGAATTGATTATAATTCATTTTAATGAACATCATCTTCTCCACATTTTCTGGAAGTAACCTCGTACGCCGATTGCTGACAAGGTGAGCGGCGGCACTAAACACTCTTTCGGAGTACACACTTGTGGGAGGGCAACTTAGGTAGAATAAAGCCAGTTTGTGCAAGGGCCTCCAAATTGCCTCTTTTTCCTGCCAGTATAAGTACGGACTGTCTGACGTGCCTACTTGAATGCGGTCACTCATATAATCCTCCACCATTCTTTCAATGGGGAGAGAATCATATGCAGTGACAGTAGACGACATGTCCGTAATCGTTGTCAGGTCCTTCAGTCCGGACCAGATGTCAGCATCAGCAGTCGCTCCAGACTGCCCTGCATCACCGCCAGCGGGTGGGCTCGGAATTCTGAGCCTTTTCCTCGCACCCCCAGTTGCGTGAGAATGTGAAGGAGGAGATGTTGACAGGTCGCGTTCCGCTTGACTTGACAATTTTCTCACCAGCAGGTCTTTGAACCCCAGCAGACTTGTGTCTGCCGGAAAGAGAGATCCAAGGTAGGTTTTAAATCTAGGATCGAGCACGGTGGCCAAAATGTAGTGCTCTGATTTCAACAGATTGACCACCTGTGAATCCTTGTTAAGCGAATTAAGGGCTCCATCCACAAGTCCCACATGCCTAGCGGAATCGCTCCCTTTTAGCTCCTCCTTCAATGCCTCCAGCTTCTTCTGCAAAAGCCTGATGAGGGGAATGACCTGACTCAGGCTGGCAGTGTCTGAACTGACTTCACGTGTGGCAAGTTCAAAAGGTTGCAGAACCTTGCACAACGTTGAAATCATTCTCCACTGCGCTTGAGACAGGTACATTCCACCTCCTATATCGTGCTCAATTGTAT
This sequence comes from Pseudophryne corroboree, assembly GCF_028390025.1. Classification (NCBI taxonomy): domain Eukaryota; kingdom Metazoa; phylum Chordata; class Amphibia; order Anura; family Myobatrachidae; genus Pseudophryne; species Pseudophryne corroboree. The sequence continues at coordinate 609,333,973 of NC_086444.1, read as the reverse complement.
AGGCTTGAATGGCCTTTTGCTGCTCCTCCAACCTCTGAAGCATATATAGGGTTGAATTCCACCTCGTTACCACTTCTTGCTTCAGATGATGGCAGGGCAGGTTCAGGCGTTTTTGGTGGTGCTCCAGTCTTCTGTACGTGGTGCCTGTACGCCGAAAGTGTCCCGCAATTCTTCTGGCCACCGACAGCATCTCTTGCACGCCCCTCTCGTTTTTAAAATAATTCTGCACCACCAAATTCAAGGTATGTGCAAAACATGGGACGTGCTGGAATTTGCCCATATTTAATGCACACACAATATTGCTGGCGTTGTCCGATGCCACAAATCCACAGGAGAGTCCAATTGGGGTAAGCCATTCCGCGATGATCTTCCTCAGTTGCCGTAAGAGGTTTTCAGCTGTGTGCGTATTCTGGAAACCGGTGATACAAAGCGTAGCCTGCCTAGGAAAGAGTTGGCGTTTGCGAGATGCTGCTACTGGTGCCGCCGCTGCTGTTCTTGCGGCGGGAGTCCATACATCTACCCAGTGGGCTGTCACAGTCATATAGTCCTGACCCTGCCCTGCTCCACTTGTCCACATGTCCGTGGTTAAGTGGACATTGGGTACAACTGCATTTTTTAGGACACTGGTGAGTCTTTTTCTGACGTCCGTGTACATTCTCGGTATCGCCTGCCTAGAGAAGTGGAACCTAGATGGTATTTGGTAACGGGGGCACACTACCTCAAGAAATTGTCTAGTTCCCTGTGAACTAACGGCGGATACCGGACGCACGTCTAACACCAACATAGTTGTCAAGGCCTCAGTTATCCGCTTTGCAACAGGATGACTGCTGTGATATTTCATCTTCCTCGCAAAGGACTGTTGGACAGTCAATTGCTTGGTGGAAGTAGTAAAAGTGGTCTTACGACTTCCCCTCTGGGATGACCATCGACTCCCAGCAGCAACAACAGCAGCGCCAGCAGCAGTAGGCGTTACACGCAAGGATGCATCGGAGGAATCCCAGGCAGGAGAGGACTCGTCAGAATTGCCAGTGACATGGCCTGCAGGACTATTGGCATTCCTGGGGAAGGAGGAAATTGACACTGAGGGAGTTGGTGGGGTGGTTTGCGTGAGCTTGGTTACAAGAGGAAGGAATTTACTGGTCAGTGGACTGCTTCCGCTGTCGCCCAAAGTTTTTGAACTTGTCACTGACTTATTATGAATGCGCTGCAGGTGACGTATAAGGGAGGATGTTCCGAGGTGGTTAACGTCCTTACCCCTACTTATTACAGCTTGACAAAGGCAACACACGGCTTGACAAATGTTGTCCGCATTCTGGTGAAATACTTCCACACCGAAGAGCTGATTTTTTTGGTATTTTCACCAGGCATGTCAATGGCCATATTCCTCCCACAGACAACAGGTGTCTCCCCGGGTGCCTGACTTAAACAAACCACCTCACCATCAGAATCCTCCTTGTCAATTTCCTCCCCAGCGCCAGCAACACCCATATCCTCCTCATCCTGGTGTACTTCAACACTGACATCTTCAATCTGACTATCAGGAACTGGACTGCGGGTGCTCCTTCCAGCACTTGCAGGGGGCGTGCAAATGGTGGAAGGCGCATGCTCTTCACATCCAGTGTTGGGAAGGTCAGGCATCGCAACCGACACAATTGGACTCTCCTTGTGGATTTGGGATTTCGAAGAACGCACAGTTCTTTGCTGTGCTTTTGCCAGCTTGAGTCTTTTCATTTTTCTAGCGAGAGGCTGAGTGCTTCCATCCTCATGTTAAGCTGAACCACTAGCCATGAACATAGGCCAGGGCCTCAGCCGTTCCTTGCCACTCCGTGTGGTAAATGGCATATTGGCAAGTTTACGCTTCTCCTCCGACAATTTTATTTTAGATTTTTGAGTCCTTTTTTTACTGATATTTGGTGTTTTGGATTTTACATGCTCTGTACTATGACATTGGGCATCGGCCTTGGCAGACGACGTTGATGGCATTTCATCGTCTCGGCTATGACTAGTGGCAGCAGCTTCAGCACGAGGTGGAAGTCGATCTTGATCTTTCCCTATTTTTGGAACCTCAACATTTTTGTTCTCCATATTTTAATAGGCACAACTAAAAGGCACCTCAGGTAAACAATGGAGATGGATGGATACTAGTATACTTATGGATGGACGAGCGACTGCCGACACAGAGGTAGCTACAGCCGTGGACTACCGTACTGTGTCTGCTGCTAATATAGACTGGATGATAATGAGATAAAATTAAAATATATATATATATCACACTATTACTGCTGCCGGACAGGTATATATTATGTAATGACGGACCTGCTGGACACTGTCTGTCAGACTCAGCACTGCAGACTCCTAAAGTAAGCTACTAGTATCAAGAAGATAGAAAAGAAAAAAAAACCACGGGTAGGTGGTATACAATTATGGATGGACGAGCGACTGCCGACACAGAGGTAGCTACAGCCGTGGACTACCGTACTGTGTCTGCTGCTAATATAGACTGGATGATAATGAGATAAAATTAAAATATATATATATATATCACACTAGTACTGCAGCCGGACAGGTATATATTATGTAATGACGGACCTGCTGGACACTGTCTGTCAGACTCAGCACTGCAGACTCCTAAAGTAAGCTACTAGTATCAAGAAGATAGAAAAGAAAAAAAAACCACGGGTAGGTGGTATACAATTATGGATGGACGAGCGACTGCCGACACAGAGGTAGCTACAGCCGTGGACTACCGTACTGTGTCTGCTGCTAATATAGACTGGATGATAATGAGATAAAATTAAAATATATATATATATCACACTAGTACTGCAGCCGGACAGGTATATATTATGTAATGACGGACCTGCTGGACACTGTCTGTCAGACTCAGCACTGCAGACTCCTAAAGTAAGCTACTAGTATCAAGAAGATAGAAAAGAAAAAAAAACCACGGGTAGGTGGTATACAATTATGGATGGACGAGCGACTGCCGACACAGAGGTAGCTACAGCCGTGGACTACCGTACTGTGTCTGCTGCTAATATAGACTGGATGATAATGAGATAAAATTTAAATATATATATATATATATATCACACTAGTACTGCAGCCGGACAGGTATATATTATGTAATGACGGACCTGCTGGACACTGTCTGTCAGACTCAGCACTGCAGACTCCTAAAGTAAGCTACTAGTATCAAGAAGATAGAAAAGAAAAAAAAACCACGGGTAGGTGGTATACAATTATGGATGGACGAGCGACTGCCGACACAGAGGTAGCTACAGCCGTGGACTACCGTACTGTGTCTGCTGCTAATATAGACTGGATGATAATGAGATAAAATTAAAATATATATATATATATCACACTAGTACTGCAGCCGGACAGGTATATATTATGTAATGACGGACCTGCTGGACACTGTCTGTCAGACTCAGCACTGCAGACTCCTAAAGTAAGCTACTAGTATCAAGAAGATAGAAAAAAAAACCACGGGTAGGTGGTATACAATTATGGATGGACGAGCGACTGCCGACACAGAGGTAGCTACAGCCGTGGACTACCATACTGTGTCTGCTGCTAATATAGACTGGATGATAATGAGATAAAATTAAAATATATATATATATCACACTAGTACTGCTGCCGGACAGGTATATATTATGTAATGACGGACCTGCTGGACACTGTCTGTCAGACTCAGCACTGCAGACTCCTAAAGTAAGCTACTAGTATCAAGAAGATAGAAAAGAAAAAAAAACCACGGGTAGGTGGTATACAATTATGGATGGACGAGCGACTGCCGACACAGAGGTAGCTACAGCCGTGGACTACCGTACTGTGTCTGCTGCTAATATAGACTGGATGATAATGAGATAAAATTAAAATATATATATATATATCACACTAGTACTGCAGCCGGACAGGTATATATTATGTAATGACGGACCTGCTGGACACTGTCTGTCAGCACTGCAGACTCCTAAAGTAAGCTACTAGTATCAAGAAGATAGAAAAGAAAAAAAAAATACGGGTAGGTGGTATACAATTATGGATGGACGAGCGACTGCCGACACAGAGGTAGCTACAGCCGTGGACTACCGTACTGTGTCTGCTGCTAATATAGACTGGATGATAATGAGATAAAATTAAAATATATATATATATCACACTAGTACTGCAGCCGGACAGGTATATATTATGTAATGACGGACCTGCTGGACACTGTCTGTCAGCACTGCAGACTCCTAAAGTAAGCTACTAGTATCAAGAAGATAGAAAAGAAAAAAAAACCACGGGTAGGTGGTATACAATTATGGATGGACGAGCGACTGCCGACACAGAGGTAGCTACAGCCGTGGACTACCGTACTGTGTCTGCTGCTAATATAGACTGGATGATAATGAGATAAAATTAAAATATATATATATATATATATATATATATATATCACACTAGTACTGCAGCCGGACAGGTATATATTATGTAATGACGGACCTGCTGGACACTGTCTGCAGAATGCGTTTATAAAAACACCACACGACGAGTGTTTAACTTTTTCAGGCAGACAATCACAATATACTGGTGGTCAGCAGACAATCACAATACTGGTGGTCAGTGGTCACTGGTCAGTCACACTGGCAGTGGCACTCTGGCAGCAAAAGTGTGCACTGTACTTAAAATATGTACTCCTGCTATAACTGCTCCCCAGTCTCCCCCACAATTAAGCTGTGTGAGCAGTGAGCACTCAGCACAGTCAGATAATGATATACAGTATTACATATGATGCAGCACACTGGGCTAAGCACAGATATGGTATGTGACTGTGTCACACTGTGTATCGTTTTTTTTCAGGCAGAGAACGGATTAATTAAACTGGTGGTCACTGGTCACACTATCAGCAGCAAGTAGTACTCCTCCTAGTAATAATATGCTCCCCAAAATTTGTGTCTCTCTCTAGTACTCTAGTCTAAACGGAGAGGACGCCAGCCACGTCCTCTCCCTATCAATCTCAATGCACGTGTGAAAATGGCGGCGACGCGCGGCTCCTTATATAGAATCCGAGTCTCGCGATAGAATACGAGCCTCGCGAGAATCCGACAGCGGGATGATGACGTTCGGGCGCGCTCGGGTTAACCGAGCAAGGCGGGAAGATCCGAGTCGCTCGGCCCCGTGTAAAAAAACCTGAAGTTCGGGCGGGTTCGGATTCCGAGGAACCGAACCCGCTCATCTCTACTTATTAGGTAATCTAACCCTGCTGCCTTTCTCTCTCTCTACTGTATGTACTTGCTGTCTCTCTCTCTGTCACTGGTCAGCTTAGCCCATGGTGGTCCCAGCCAGCGGCCAGCGGCAGCCTCATCAACGTGACAGGTCCCAAGCTCCTCCTCTGGCCACAGCAGCGCCTCCATCCCTGGAAGTCCCGGGATCTTTTCACAGGGCATCCTTCTACGTCTCCCCTTCCTCGTGCCTCCGCCCCCAGGTCTGAGGTCTTCTCACAAGGCAGTGGCACTGATTTCCCGCGGAGCTCTGGATGCATCAGGAGCACCACAGAAAGAAGATATTTTGTCCCATTCTGCTCCAAGTTAAAACAGGTGTGCTGAAATGGTGTGTAAAGGACTTATAATAAAAATTAATAAATATAAGGTTAATAAATATTAGTGATGAGCGGGTTCTGATCCTCGGGATCCGAACCCGCCCGAACTTCACCTTTTTTTTTACGGGTCCGAGCGACTCGGATCCTCCCGCCTTGCTCGGTTAACCCGAGCGTGCCCGAACGTCATCATCCCGCTGTCGGATTCTCGCGAGATTCGGATTCTATATAAGGAGCCGCGCGTCGCCACCATTTTCACACGTGCATTGAGACTGATAGGGAGAGGACGTGGCTGGCGTCCTCTCCGTTATAGTAGAAAAAGACTGAGTATAAAGACTGAGTGACTTACTTATTATTGTGGGGAGGATTGGGGACGGGGAGCAGCTGTTAGGGAGTACAGTGCAGGGTTTTGATTATACCACCAGTGAGTTTAATCCTTTGTTTGTTTCTCTGCCTGAAAAAAACGCTCCACCATATCTGTGCTCACTCAGTGTGCTGCACTGCTGCATGATATATCTGTGCTGAGTGCACTGCTCACACTGCCTAATTGTGGGGACTGGGGAGCAGTTATAGCAGGAGTACAGTGCACAGTTTTGCTGACAGTGACCACCAGTCCAGTATACGTTTGTCTGCCTGAAAAACACTCCTGTGGTGGCTTTTTTTTTTCTTCATACTAGTTTAGCAGTCTGCTGACAGTGTCCACCAGGTCCGTTATTATTTATTATACAGTATATTATATTTATTTTATATATATCTAGCAGTACGGTAGGCCACGGCTGTACCTACCTCTGTGTCGTCAGTGCACTCGTCGTCCATAAGTAATATAATACTATACTATCCATCCATCCATCTACATTGTATACCTGTGGTGGCTTTTTTTTCTTCATACTAGTTTAGCAGTCTGCTGACAGTGTCCACCAGGTCTGTTATTATTATTATACAGTATATTATATATATATATAAGCAGTACGGTAGGCCGCGGCTGTACCTACCTCTGTGTCATCAGTGCACTCGTCGTCCATAAGTAATATAATACTATATTATCCATCCATCTCCATTGTATACCTGTGGTGGCTTTTAGTTGTGCGCATTAAAATATGGAGAACAAAAATGTGGAGGTTATAAAAATAGGGAAAGATCAAGATCCACTTCCACCTCGTGCTGAAGCTTCTGCCACTAGTCATGGCCGAGACGATGAAATGCCATCAACGTCGTCTGCCAAGGCCGATGCCCAATGTCATAGTACAGAGCATGTAAAATCCAAAACACAAAAGATCAGTAAAATGACCCAAAAATCAAAATTAAAAGCGTCTGAGGAGAAGCGTAAACTTGCCAGTATGCCATTATTACGACACGAAGTGGCAAGGAACGGCTGAGGCCCTGGCCTATGTTCATGGCTAGTGGTTCAGCTTCACATGAGGATGGAAGCACTCAGCCTCTCGCTAGAAAAATGAAAAGACTTAAGCTGGCAAAAGCACCAATTGTGTCGGTTGCGATGCCTGACCTTCCCAACACTGGACGGGAAGAGCTTGCGCCTTCCACCATTTGCACGCCCCCTGCAAGTGCTGGAAGGAGCACCCGCAGTCCAGTTCCTGATAGTCAAATTGAAGATGTCAGTGTTGAAGTACACCAGGATGAGGATATGGGTGTTGCTGGCGCTGGGGAGGAAATTGACAAGGAGGATTCTGAGGGTGAGGTGGTTTGTTTAAGTCAGGCACCCGGGGAGACACCTGTTGTCCATGGGAGGAATATGGCCATTGACATGCCTGGTCAAAATACCAAAAAAATCAGCTCTTCAGTGTGGAATTATTTCAACAGAAATGCGGACAACTGGTGTCAAGCCGTGTGTTGCCTTTGTCAAGCTGTAATAAGTAGGGGTAAGGACGTTAACCACCTCGGAACATCCTCCCTTATACGTCACCTGCAGCGCATTCATAATAAGTCAGTGACAAGTTCAAAAACTTTGGGCGACAGCGGAAGCAGTCCACTGACCAGTAAATCCCTTCCTCTTGTAACCAAGCTCGCGCAAACCACACCACCAACTCCCTCAGTGTCAATTTCCTCCTTACCCAGGTAAGCCAATAGTCCTGCAGGCCATGTCACTGGCAAGTATGACGAGTCCTCTCCTGCCTGGGATTCCTCCGATGCATCCTTGAGTGGAACGCCTACTGCTGCTGGCGCTGCTGTTGTTGCTGCTGGGAGTCGATCGTCATCCCAGAGGGGAAGTCGGAAGACCACTTGTACTACTTCCAGTAAGCAATTGACTGTACAACAGTCCTTTGCGAGGAAGATGAAATATCACAGCAGTCATCCTGTTGCAAAGCGGATAACTGAGGCCTTGACAACTATGTTGGTGTTAGACGTGCGTCCAGTATCCGCCGTTAGTTCACGGGGAACTAGACAATTGCTTGAGGTAGTGTGCCCCCGTTACCAAATACCATCTAGGTTGCACTTCTCTAGGCAGGCGATACCGAGAATGTACACGGACGTCAGAAAAAGACTCACCAGTGTCCTAAAAAATGCAGTTGTACCCAATGTCCACTAAACCACGGACATGTGGACAAGTGGAGCAGGGCAGACTCAGGACTACATGACTGTGACAGCCCACTGGGTAGATGTATTGCCTCCCGCTGCAAGAACAGCAGCGGCGGCACCAGTAGCAGCATCTCGCAAACGCCAACTCGTTCCTAGGCAGGCTACACTTTGTATCACCGCTTTCCAGAATATGCACACAGCTGAAAACCTCTTGCGGCAACTGAGGAAGATCATCGCAGAATGGCTTACCCCAATTGGACTCTCCTGGGGATTTGTGGCATCGGACAACGCCAGCAATATTGTGCGTGCATTACATCTGGGCAAATTCCAGCACGTCCCATGTTTTGCACATACCTTGAATTTGGTGGTGGAGAATTATTTAAAAAATGACAGGGGCGTGCAAGAGATGCTGTCGGTGGCCAGAAGAATTGCGGGCCACTTTCGGCGTACAGGCACCTCGTACAGAAGACTGGAGCACCACCAAAAACGCCTGAACCTGCCCTGCCATCATCTGAAGCAAGAGGTGGTAATGAGGTGGAATTCAACCCTCTATATGCTTCAGAGGATGGAGGAGCAGCAAAAGGCCATTCAAGTCTATACATCTGACCACGATATAGGCAAAGGAGGTGCAATGCACCTGTCTCAAGCGCAGTGGAGAATGATTTCAACGTTGTGCAAGGTTCTGCAACCTTTTGAACTTGCCACACGTGAAGTCAATTCAGACCCTGCCAGCCTGAGTCAGGTCATTCCCCTCATCAGGCTTTTGCAGAAGAAGCTGGAGGCATTGAAGGAGGAGCTAAAACAGAGCGATTCCGCTAGGCATGTGGGACTTGTGGATGGAGCTCTTCATTCGCTTAACCAGGATTCACGTGTGGTCAATCTGTTGAAATCAGAGCACTACATTTTGGCCACCGTGCTCGATCCTAGATTTAAAACCTAAGTTGGATCTCTCTTTCCGGCAGACACAAGTCTGCAGAGGTTCAAAGACCTGCTGGTGAGAAAATTGTCAAGTCAAGCGGAACGCGACCCGTCAACATCTCCTCCTTCACATTCTCCCGCAACTGGGGGTGCGAGGAAAAGGCTACGAATTCCGACCCCACCCGCTGGCGGTGATGCAGGGCAGTCTGGAGCGACTGCTGATGCTGACATCTGGTCCGGACTGAAGGACCTGCCAACGATTACTGACATGTCATCTACTGTCACTGCATATGATTCTCTCACCGTTGAAAGAATGGTGGAGGATTATATGAGTGACCGCATCCAAGTAGGCTTTATTCTACCTAAGTTGCCCTCTCTCCAGTGTGTACTTCGAAAGAGTGTTTAGTGCCGCCGCTCACCTTGTCAGCAATCGGCATAAGAGGTTACTTCCAGAAAATGTGGAGAAGATGATGTTCATTAAAATGAATTATAATCAATTCCTCCATGGAGACATTCACCAGCAGCAATTGCCTCCAGAAAGTACACGGGGACCTGAGATGGTGGATTCCAGTGGGGACTAATTAATAATCTGTGAGGAGGGGGATGTACACAGTGAAAGAGGTGATGAATCGGACGATGATGATGAGGTGGACATTTTGCCTCCGTAGAGCCAGTTTGTGCAAGGAGAGATTGATTGCTTTTTTTTTGCTGGGGGCCCAAACCCACCAGTCATTTCAGTCAGTCGTGTGGCAGACCCTGTCGCTGAAATGATGGGTTCGTTAAAGTGTGCATGTCCTGTTTTTACAACATAAGGGTGGGTGGGAGGACCCAAGGACAATTCCATCTTGCGCCTCTTTTTTCTTTCATTTTTCTTTGCATCATGTGCTGTTTGGGGACTATTTTTTGGAAGGGCCATCCTGCGTGACACTGCAGTGCCACTCCTAGATGGGCCAGGTGTTTGTGTCGGCCACTAGGGTCGCTTAGCTTACTCACACAGCTACCTCATTGCGCCTCTTTTTTTCTTTGCGTCATGTGCTGTTTGGGGAGTATTTTTTGGAAGGGCCATCCTGCGTGACACTGCAGTGCCACTCCTAGATGGGCCAGGTGTTTGTGTCGGCCACTTGGGTCGCTGAGCTTAGTCACACAGCTACCTCATTGCGCCTCTTTTTTTCTTTGCGTCATGTGCTGTTTGGGGAGTATTTTATGGAAGGGCCATCCTGCGTGACACTGCAATGCCACTCCTAGATGGGCCAGGTGTTTGTGTCGGCCACTAGGGTCACTTAGCTTACTCACACAGCTACCTCATTGCGCCTCTTTTTTTCTTTGCGTCATGTGCTGTTTGGGGAGTATTTTTTGGAAGGGCCATCCTGCCTGACACTGCAGTGCCACTCCTAGATGGGCCAGGTGTTTGTTTCGGCCACTAGGGTCACTTAGCTTACTCACACAGCTACCTCATTGCGCCTCTTTTTTTCTTTGCGTCATGTGCTGTTTGGGGAGTATTTTTTGGAAGGGCCATCCTGCGTGACACTGCAGTGCCACTCCTAGATGGGCCAGGTGTTTGTGTCGGCCACTAGGGTCGCTTAGCTTACTCACACAGCTACCTCATTGCGCCTCTTTTTTTCTTTGCGTCATGTGCTGTTTGGGGAGGGTTTTTTGGAAGGGCCATCCTGCGTGACACTGCAGTGCCACTCCTAGATGGGCCAGGTGTTTGTGTCGGCCACTAGGGTCGCTTAGCTTACTCACACAGCTACCTCATTGCGCCTCTTTTTTTCTTTGCGTCATGTGCTGTTTGGGGAGTGTTTTTTGGAAGGGCCATCCTGCGTGACACTGCAGTGCCACTCCTAGATGGGCCAGGTGTTTGTGTCGGCCACTAGGGTCGCTTAGCTTACTCACACAGCTACCTCATTGCGCCTCTTTTTTTCTTTGCGTCATGTGCTGTTTGGGGAGTGTTTTTTGGAAGGGCCATCCTGCGTGACACTGCAGTGCCACTCCTAGATGGGCCAGGTGTTTGTGTCGGCCACTAGGGTCGCTTATCTTACTCACACAGCTACCTCATTGCGCCTCTTTTTTTCTTTGCGTCATGTGCTGTTTGGGGAGTGTTTTTTGGAAGGGCCATCCTGCGTGACACTGCAGTGCCACTCCTAGATGGGCCAGGTGTTTGTGTCGGCCACTAGGGTCACTTAGCTTACTCACACAGCTACCTCATTGCGCCTCTTTTTTTCTTTGCGTCATGTGCTGTTTGGGGAGTATTTTTTGGAAGGGCCATCCTGCCTGACACTGCAGTGCCACTCCTAGATGGGCCAGGTGTTTGTTTCGGCCACTAGGGTCACTTAGCTTACTCACACAGCTACCTCATTGCGCCTCTTTTTTTCTTTGCGTCATGTGCTGTTTGGGGAGTATTTTTTGGAAGGGCCATCCTGCGTGACACTGCAGTGCCACTCCTAGATGGGCCAGGTGTTTGTGTCGGCCACTAGGGTCGCTTAGCTTACTCACACAGCTACCTCATTGCGCCTCTTTTTTTCTTTGCGTCATGTGCTGTTTGGGGAGTATTTTTTGGAAGGGCCATCCTGCCTGACACTGCAGTGCCACTCCTAGATGGGCCAGGTGTTTGTGTCGGCCACTAGGGTCACTTAGCTTACTCACACAGCTACCTCATTGCGCCTCTTTTTTTCTTTGCGTCATGTGCTGTTTGGGGAGTATTTTATGGAAGGGCCATCCTGCGTGACACTGCAATGCCACTCCTAGATGGGCCAGGTGTTTGTGTCGGCCACTAGGGTCACTTAGCTTACTCACACAGCTACCTCATTGCGCCTCTTTTTTTCTTTGCGTCATGTGCTGTTTGGGGAGTATTTTTTGGAAGGGCCATCCTGCCTGACACTGCAGTGCCACTCCTAGATGGGCCAGGTGTTTGTTTCGGCCACTAGGGTCACTTAGCTTACTCACACAGCTACCTCATTGCGCCTCTTTTTTTCTTTGCGTCATGTGCTGTTTGGGGAGTATTTTTTGGAAGGGCCATCCTGCGTGACACTGCAGTGCCACTCCTAGATGGGCCAGGTGTTTGTGTCGGCCACTAGGGTCGCTTAGCTTACTCACACAGCTACCTCATTGCGCCTCTTTTTTTCTTTGCGTCATGTGCTGTTTGGGGAGGGTTTTTTGGAAGGGCCATCCTGCGTGACACTGCAGTGCCACTCCTAGATGGGCCAGGTGTTTGTGTCGGCCACTAGGGTCGCTTAGCTTACTCACACAGCTACCTCATTGCGCCTCTTTTTTTCTTTGCGTCATGTGCTGTTTGGGGAGTGTTTTTTGGAAGGGCCATCCTGCGTGACACTGCAGTGCCACTCCTAGATGGGCCAGGTGTTTGTGTCGGCCACTAGGGTCGCTTAGCTTACTCACACAGCTACCTCATTGCGCCTCTTTTTTTCTTTGCGTCATGTGCTGTTTGGGGAGTGTTTTTTGGAAGGGCCATCCTGCGTGACACTGCAGTGCCACTCCTAGATGGGCCAGGTGTTTGTGTCGGCCACTAGGGTCGCTTATCTTACTCACACAGCTACCTCATTGCGCCTCTTTTTTTCTTTGCGTCATGTGCTGTTTGGGGAGTGTTTTTTGGAAGGGCCATCCTGCGTGACACTGCAGTGCCACTCCTAGATGGGCCAGGTGTTTGTGTCGGCCACTAGGGTCACTTAGCTTACTCACACAGCTACCTCATTGCGCCTCTTTTTTTCTTTGCGTCATGTGCTGTTTGGGGAGTATTTTTTGGAAGGGCCATCCTGCCTGACACTGCAGTGCCACTCCTAGATGGGCCAGGTGTTTGTTTCGGCCACTAGGGTCACTTAGCTTACTCACACAGCTACCTCATTGCGCCTCTTTTTTTCTTTGCGTCGTGTGCTGTTTGGGGAGTATTTTTTGGAAGGGCCATCCTGCGTGACACTGCAGTGCCACTCCTAGATGGGCCAGGTGTTTGTGTCGGCCACTAGGGTCGCTTAGCTTACTCACACAGCTACCTCATTGCGCCTCTTTTTTTCTTTGCGTCATGTGCTGTTTGGGGAGTATTTTTTGGAAGGGCCATCCTGCCTGACACTGCAGTGCCACTCCTAGATGGGCCAGGTGTTTGTGTCGGCCACTAGGGTCACTTAGCTTACTCACACAGCTACCTCATTGCGCCTCTTTTTTTCTTTGCGTCATGTGCTGTTTGGGGAGTTTTTTTGGAAGGGCCATCCTGCGTGACACTGCAGTGCCACTCCTAGATGGGCCAGGTGTTTGTGTCGGCCACTAGGGTCGCTTAGCTTACTCACACAGCTACCTCATTGCGCCTCTTTTTTTCTTTGCGTCATGTGCTGTTTGGGGAGTGTTTTTTGGAAGGGCCATCCTGCGTGACACTGCAGTGCCACTCCTAGATGGGCCAGGTGTTTGTGTCGGCCACTAGGGTCGCTTAGCTTACTCACACAGCTACCTCATTGCGCCTCTTTTTTTCTTTGCGTCATGTGCTGTTTGGGGAGTGTTTTTTGGAAGGGCCATCCTGCGTGACACTGCAGTGCCACTCCTAGATGGGCCAGGTGTTTGTGTCGGCCACTAGGGTCGCTTATCTTACTCACACAGCTACCTCATTGCGCCTCTTTTTTTCTTTGCGTCATGTGCTGTTTGGGGAGTGTTTTTTGGAAGGGCCATCCTGCGTGACACTGCAGTGCCACTCCTAGATGGGCCAGGTGTTTGTGTCGGCCACTAGGGTCACTTAGCTTACTCACACAGCTACCTCATTGCGCCTCTTTTTTTCTTTGCGTCATGTGCTGTTTGGGGAGTATTTTTTGGAAGGGCCATCCTGCCTGACACTGCAGTGCCACTCCTAGATGGGCCAGGTGTTTGTTTCGGCCACTAGGGTCACTTAGCTTACTCACACAGCTACCTCATTGCGCCTCTTTTTTTCTTTGCGTCGTGTGCTGTTTGGGGAGTATTTTTTGGAAGGGCCATCCTGCGTGACACTGCAGTGCCACTCCTAGATGGGCCAGGTGTTTGTGTCGGCCACTAGGGTCGCTTAGCTTACTCACACAGCTACCTCATTGCGCCTCTTTTTTTCTTTGCGTCATGTGCTGTTTGGGGAGTATTTTTTGGAAGGGCCATCCTGCCTGACACTGCAGTGCCACTCCTAGATGGGCCAGGTGTTTGTGTCGGCCACTAGGGTCACTTAGCTTACTCACACAGCTACCTCATTGCGCCTCTTTTTTTCTTTGCGTCATGTGCTGTTTGGGGAGTTTTTTTGGAAGGGCCATCCTGCGTGACACTGCAGTGCCACTCCTAGATGGGCCAGGTGTTTGTGTCGGCCACTTGGGTCGCTTATCTTAGTCACACAGCTACCTCATTGCGCCTCTTTTTTTCTTTGCGTCATGTGCTGTTTGGGGAGTATTTTTTTGAAGGGCCATCCTACCTGACACTGCAGTGCCACTCCTAGATGGGCCAGGTGTTTGTGTCGGCCACTTGTGTCGCTTAGCTTAGCCATCCAGCGACCTCGGTGCAAATTTTAGGACTAAAAATAATATTGTGAGGTGTGAGGTGTTCAGAATAGACTGGAAATGAGTGTAAATTATGGTTATTGAGGTTAATAATACTATGGGATCAAAATGACCCCCAAATTCTATGATTGAAGCTGTTTTTTAGGGTTTTTTGAAAAAAACACCCGAATCCAAAACACAACCGAATCCGACAAAAAAAATTCGGTGAGGTTTTGCCAAAACGCGTTCGAACCCAAAACACGGCCACGGAACCGAACCCAAAACCAAAACACAAAACCCGAAAAATTTCCGGTGCACATCACTAATAAATATATGCGAGTTTTTATTATTATTATGATGGAGGGGTAGTCATTATGGGGGGTGAAAGGGTTAAGATCAAGAGTTGTTGCTTTAATTGGAGTTAAAGAAGATGAAATACTTATTTTGATTGTAGTGAGGGAGGTAATGAGGGGGTTAACCATTAGCCCTCCCTAATCTGTTAATTGAATATATTAACCCCCTCATTACCTCCCTCACTACAATCAAAATAATTATTTCATCTTCATCTAGTTAATATCCCGGCTGTCGGGATCCCGGCATTCAGGATTTCGACAGCCAGGAATGCCGACAGCACTCGCCAAGGCTATATCCACATGTGGGTGTCCTCAACACCCATAGAGTGTGATTAAAACCTGGCGCATGACGAGAATAGCAAGCCTGCAAGGGGACTCTTTGCGCTCACCCCGCTGCCGGTATTCTGGCAGCCGGTATGCTGCTGTCAGTATATTGACAGCCGGCATCCTGTCCGCTGGGAGATCATTACCATCCCATAAGGATATACAGATATAGCCACTCACATTGTTGCCGCACTGCGTACGCACGGCGTATGCATCGCGGCAGTGCGCATATGCACTGCACTGTGACTAAGTGCAGTCAGCGATGACACCATAGTAGTCAATGGCATATCCGTGCGTACGCTACATGCGCCATAGACGTGGGCACACTAGTCGCACCACGCATCATGGCAACAATGAGCTTGGCTACATGTGTAGGGTAATGAGTGCCAAGGTTCTTTAAAAAAAATGTAGTGTAAAATATATGTTTATGTATATGCTGTGATGGCACCTGCAGGAAAGGAAAAAAGTACTGCAACTTAGTTGTTCAGTGGCGCTCGTTTTCCCCACCAGTCCAGGGCCAGATCTTGCCCTTGTGGTGCCCCGGGCAAAAATAGGGGCGTGGCTTCATATGGGGGCGTGGTCAGTTACGCCCCCATTTGTGCCCCCTGTAGCGCAGCTGGAAAAAATAAAAAGTTGGCGATTTTCAAACTACTATGCATGTATATGTACCACAATGCGCATGCACGTCACCATACAGCGACAGGATGGTGGGAAAATTTTAATTGCACGAGCGTTCGCAAGCTGATTGACAGGAAGAGGGCATTTGTGGGTGGTAACTGACCGTTTTCTGGGAATGCCAGGGAAAACACTCAAGACCCGATCACCCTGATTCCTTCGCACTGGAGGAGTGAGTATTGAGCTACACACACACTGCACAGAATGGGAAAAATATTTGATGGTGAGTTTGATGTGAACGGATTTGCAGCTGTCCGCTGCCTGAGGGGAATTTACGCACAGCGTACACATGCAATCGCACACTTGCACGGGATAAATTTTTGTAAGAGGTGCGGCTGCGGTGCGTGTGGTAGTGCCTGCTGCCGTGCAGATGTAGCTTCGGTACTCACCAGGCGCCGCTCTCTCTCACCTTCAGGTACCGGAACCTTCAACGGACCTGGCAATCTTCAATCGGTTCCGGACACGGCGATTCCCTCTCGGAGCTGACCGACGACCGAGCTGAGGAGAGAATAGGTTACCTCAAGGGGGGTATCAACCCTTCTTCCACAGGAAAAGGGGATACCCCAGGGGTGACGGCGACCTTCACCGGTTGGGTGAAAGGTCATCACAGGCACAAAGCCTCAGCCACCCAGATTTCACACACTCGCGTTCTCGCACGTAGTGTGATGAAAAGGATTCTCACGTCCGTGAGCAATCCCGACTCCGGCGCTCGGGGACAGACAAGGGACAAACGTACACGGATGCTACTCACCGTCACAAGTCTTGCACTCCGATCTTCTCCACTTACAGGTCCCTGTAAGGAGGCAAAGAGAAACAGCCGTGCAGGGCCAAGAACTACCCTAGTGTGCGTCCGCTACACTAGCTACATAAACAGAGCCCTCAAACTAGCTTGTTTGGGTGGTGCGATACAACTATGCACAACTTAAACAAACAGACACTTTGCCCTGCACGGTAACAACATACATCACAATATCGGAATACAAGATCACACGGTGCTGTCCCTTTAAATCCCTACCTGCCGCTGGAAGGGGGTGGGCGCCGCACGGCCTACCCACCTCCTGTGCCTTCCCTTATGTGGGCCTCAGGCCTGCCTACCTAAATACCTCAGGGTGGCCTGGGCCTAGCGCCCAGTGCCACCTTTATTCACCTCGGGGGTCTTATTCACTGGGCCTAGCGCCCCCTAGCTGCACACAGGCCGGAGGCCTGACTTCACCCACGGGCCTAGCGCCCGCCTAACTTGTCGCCCTTTTGGTGACCTGGGCCTTGTGCCCAGGGTCACCTTATATATACCTACTGCCCAGAATACACTAGGGCCTAACGCCCTCTAATGCCCCACAGGCCTATTGCCTGATCTGCCCCTCGGGCCTAATGCCCGCCTACGGCGCCGTCGGGGTGGCTTGGGCCTAACGCCCAAACCACCGACTATGAAGATGACCCCCCAACCTCCTATCTGCGCGACAGGCCTAGTGCCTGAATTGTGCCCCCGGGCCTAATACCCGTCCCTGGTGGTCGAGGGAGGAAAAGGGAGGGGGTGAAGTTGCCTCACTGAGGCCTCACCTGCTCCAGGGATCTCCAGCGCCCTCTTCTGCCGCTGACCCGTCCTGGCCAGCGGCGTCGCCTCCGCTGCTCCGCGTCCTGCCGCCGCTGGACATCTTCCTTCAGGAGCCCGACGTCTTCTGGCCTCTTCAGCGGCCACCGGAGCTCTTCTATCCACGACCGCCGTCTTCTTCAACGCGCCGGACTCTCTTCTACGCTCCGGCGCACCGACCCTCTTCTCCAGGACCCGGCTGCTTTCTGCTTCGCGCTCTTCCGCGCGCGCGGTGTCTTCGGCTCCCGCCCGGCGTCTGATGTTAAGCTTCCCCAGCCAGTGACAGCACCACTGATGTGCCCACAGGGCACATCTCCACATTTCCCCCCCCCCTTTTTTCTTTTGTAGTCCCTACAAAGTTCCTCACGATGTCCCTTGTCCGCGGGTCAGGGAATTCCGAGGCCCCTCCAGGGAGGTTGTGTTTCAGGGCCCGGCCTGGACCGGCCGTGACCCCACACCCTTCCTCCTCCAGCTCCGGGTTACTCTTACGTCCTGACCTCCATCGGCGGATCCTCTGGGGGAGTGGCATCTCCTCATGGTCGCTCGACGTTGGCCACCAAGGGGAATCTTCCTCCATGGGGAAAACAGTCACCCACTCTTGACCCCCGATATCCTCTGTGGCTTCGTCCCTGTCTTCAGGGTGCGGTACCAACCGCCACCCAACAGCGGAATCCTCCGGGGCATCCGTTTCCTCCCGGGCAATAACCACCATCTGTCGCATCTCCTCGTGGGGCATCTCCAAAGGTCCCATGTCTTCCTCTGGAACGGGTCCTCCCACGGCATCACAATCCTCTCCCCGTACGTCCGTCCATTTCGGCACTTCCGGCAGGTCTTCTTGCCCCAGGACTATCTCCTCCTCTTCACGGAGGGCATTCAGCTGGGAGCACGACTCCACCCGATCCTGCCAGTCACTCTCGTCGGCGCTTCCGATGCCAGAGTCGTCCTCCATCTGTTCTTGGAGGGATTCGTCGGCGGACAGCTCACCGTAGTCCGAGTCTTCCTCCGATATCTGGACTGGGGAATTATTTTCCTCCTCAGCGTACTTAGTCTCTTACGCTGGTACCTCTGCTTCCTCAGCGTACTCCTTCGCTTCCGCTGGCATCGTTACTTCCTCAGCGTACTCCTTCGCTTCCGCTGGCATCTCTAGGTACCCAGGACACATCTGTTCCGCACGTCCTGGACGTGGACGGTTCCATCGCGGGGAGATTCCGGACATCTCCATCACTGGGTCTTCACGCTTCTCTTCACAGCGTGGTCTCTTCACCTCCCAGTCGCCCACCTCCGCCTTATGCGGGAAAGGATTCTGCCTAACTGGGGTCACTTTCTTGGGACAAAGTAGGTCCGCGGCATCTTCCCAGGGGCACTCACTGGCCGCATGTCCTGGTCGCCGACACTTCCAACAAGGGAGGGCCACTGCCACCTTCTCCAAGACGGGTTCCTTGTCCACCTCCTTCACTGGGGAATCTTCACCCGTTGGTTCCGGCTCAGAGGAAATGGGCACCTGTGAACTAACTTCAAGCAGGGTCTTCTGCTCCATTTCCCTGGTTTCCTCCTCCCATCTCTGGGCGCGACCATCCGCAATCATCCCGTCTTCATTCCACGGACAATCGGGAAGCGCATGTCCTCTCGCCTCGCAGAGCGCACACTCAGGCTCTGCAGCCACCCAGTCCCAAAGTTGCTGACGAGACTCCGCCATCTGCTTCACCGTGGCCTCGTAGTCCGATCTGTCTTCCGTCCATGGACATTCCAGGAGCCGATGTCGGGGATCTCCACAGCTTTCACACCAGGAATCAACCTCGTCTTGGCTCAACTCTTCGTTCCAGGGACAACTGTTGTGCTCATGCCCGTAGTTTCCGCAGAGCAAACACCAGGACTCCTTCTTCGCTTGGCCCTTCTGACGTCTTCGGTCCGCATCCTGGACCACCTTCTTTAGGGACGTCTCTCGCCAAGTACACTCGTCGGCAAAGTGCCCCGTTTGCCGAGATTTCTTGCAGGGCGTCACAGCGACCTTCTTGCGCCCTTTCTCCCGGCGCTCTTCATTTCCACGCTGGACCGACCGCTGCACCATCTTCAGGAGGTCTGCCCCAGACACTGTCACCCAGTCGCTCTGGTCCGCACACATCCGGGGTTGAGTCTTCTCCGGAGCCGTCCGCAGGGAGGTCATCTTGGTGGCGTTCCACATCGTGTCCGTGATCCTGTCTCCTTGATCCTGCCGACTACGCCAAAATGTAAGAGGTGCGGCTGCGGTGCGTGTGGTGGTGCCTGCTGCCGTGCAGATGTAGCTTCGGTACTCACCAGGCGCCGCTCTCTCTCACCTTCAGGTACCGGAACCTTCAACGGACCTGGCAATCTTCAATCGGATCCGGACACAGCGATTCCCTCTCGGAGCTGACCGATGACCGAGCTGAGGAGAGAATAGGTTACCTCAAGGGGGGTATCAACCCTTCTTCCACCGGAAAAGGGGATACCCCAGGGGTGACGGCGACCTTCACTGGTTGGGTGAAAGGTCATCACAGGCACAAAGCCTCAACCACCCAGATTTCACACACTCGCGCTCTCGCACGTAGTGTGATGAAAAGGATTCTCACGTCCGTGAGCAATCCCGACTCCGGCGCTCTGGGACAGACAAGGGACAAACGTACACGGATGCTACTCACCGTCACAAGTCTTGCACTCCGATCTTCTCCACTTACAGGTCCCTGTAAGGAGGCAAAGAGAAACAGCCGTGCAGGGCCAAGAACTACCCTAGTGTGCGTCCGCTATACTAGCTACATAAACAGAGCCCTCAAACTAGCTTGTTTGGGTGGTGCGACACAACTATGCACAACTTAAACAAACAGACACTTTGCCCTGCACGGTAACAACATACATCACAATATCGGAATACAAGATCACACGGTGCTGTCCCTTTAAATCCCTACCTGCCGCTGGAAGGGGGTGGGCGCCGCACGGCCTACCCACCTCCTGTGCCTTCCCTTATGTGGGCCTCAGGCCTGCCTACCTAAATACCTCAGGGTGGCCTGGGCCTAGCGCCCAGTGCCATCTTTATTCACCTCGGGGGTCTTATTCACTGGGCCTAGCGCCCCCTACCTGCACACAGGCCGGAGGCCTGACTTCACCCACGGGCCTAGCGCCCGCCTAACTTGTCGCCCTTTTGGTGACCTGGGCCTTGTGCCCAGGGTCACCTTATATATACCTACTGCCCAGAATACACTAGGGCCTAACGCCCTCTAATGCCCCACAGGCCTATTGCCTGATCTGCCCCTCGGGCCTAATGCCCGCATACAGCGCCGTCGGGGTGGCTTGGGCCTAACGCCCAAACCACCGACTATGAAGATGACCCCCCAACCTCCTATCTGCGCGACAGGTCTAGTGCCTGAATTGTGCCCCTGGGCCTAATGCCCGTCCCTGGTGGTCGAGGGAGGAAAAGGGAGGGGGTGAAGTTGCCTCACTGAGGCCTCACCTGCTCCAGGGATCTCCAGCGCCCTCTTCTGCCGCTGACCCGTCCTGGCCAGTGGCGTCGCCTCCGCTGCTCCGCGTCCAGCCGCCGCTGGACATCTTCCTTCAGGAGCCCAAGGTCTTCTGGCCTCTTCAGCGGCCACCGGAGCTCTTCTACCCACGGCCGCCGTCTTCTTCTCCGCGCCGGACTCTCTTCTCCGCTCCGGCGCGCCGACCCTCTTCTCCAGGACCCGGCTGCTTTCTGCTTCGCGCTCTTCCGCGCGCGCGGTGTCTTCGGCTCCCGCCCGGCGTCTGACGTCAGACGCCGGGGGCGGGGCCTATGACGCGGCGAGCGCCGATTGGCTCGCCGCGTCCCTCTCTGATTGGCCGCCGCTCCGGGAGCCGCGATTGGCTCCCGGAGGGCGCTAACATTCAAAGCCCTCCGCAGCCTCCGATCCGGTGCAGGGAAAAGGGTAATCCCTGCACCGGACACCCGCCGCCTCCACGCATCCAGCGCTGGGGACAGCCAAGCTGCCCCAGCGCTGTCCCCAGCCAGTGACAGCACCACTGATGTGCCCACAGGGCACATCTCTACATTTCCCCCCCCCTTTTTCCTTTGTAGTCCCTACAAAGTTCCTCACGATGTACCTTGTCCGCGGGTCAGGGAATTCCTGTCACGATCCGGGTATCTGGACGCCATTTCTTACCCATCAGATGCCTCCTAAGGCTGGCTCAGCGCTCCAGGACCGGATCCCATCTGTTATCCTGATGTGTACATTCCTGTATCCTCTCCTGTCACTCTGGGACGCTGTCACAGTAAACGCCACATTACACCTGGCATGGCGTCTCCCGCGGCCTCCGCCGCCGTCCCTGAACTTCTGCATGCAGAGTGTCTGAGTGGCGATTACGTCAGCCGCGGCCTCCGCTGTGTCCGCGTGGTTGGATGTGCATCTGTCAGCCTGGCGCCTCCTGTCTCCGGTGGCCGGCGCCGCCATTACTGTTTTCATTACCACATGGATTACAAACCAAACTTCCCTCCAAGTGTCTGCATGGGCGCAGCCATCTTGGATTCTGTCAGCTGATCATTTCCACCAATCTGTTCTCAGTATTGATAATCTGCATAATTGCCTAGCCAATCCCTTCCTTGCTGCGGGTATAAATACACTGTGCCTGAGCAAGGAAGGCGTCAGTGCTTTGGTTGTCAAACCTAGTTCCTGTTTGTCTCTCTCCTGTGATTGTCTTCCAGGTTCCAGCTCCTGTCTCAAGACTTCCACCATAGAGACCCGCACCAGCATTCCACCTGCGGTGTAGCCTGACTCTCCAATCCATTGTGGATTCATCTGTTTCCAGCTACAACATTACCTGCTTCCAGCTCAGCTTCCAGCAGAGTACAGCTTCCCTTAAAGGGCCGGTGTCCTTTCTACACTTTACCACTCTCCACCGGTATTATTATTTCTCCGCTCTCAAGTTCTACATTTCAGTTCATATTTCATCGCTCCCAAGTTCATTTATTATTTAACTGGTTCCAGCCAGTATCCACTCCGTGCTAACAACAGTCTGGTTCCAGCCAGTATCCACAGCAGCTGTTTTATCTTCAGCAACCCAGCTTTTCCTGGAACACCAGCTGGCACAATCCTGGGTTATCTCCATTGCTACAGTCGGGCCTGGTAAGGACTTTCCATCTAGAAGATCATAAGAACTATCTCACACTACCAGTGCCCTGTGGCTCCTGCCATCCTGTAGTACCCAGGAACTGTATTTATTCTTTGCTGACTTTTACGTTTTCTTTTACTGCTGCTGTGTTGCGGAGTTGTCATAATAAACATCATTGACTTTTATCCAAGTTGTCGTGGTCACGCCTTCGGGCAGTTATTATTCATGTTACTTACATGTCCAGGGGTCTGATACAACCTCCCAGGTTCCGGTACATCTCAGCCCCTACAACTGAGGCTGCCTCCCGTCAGCTCAGGCCCTCAGTTGTGACAGTAAGCACTGACCTAATGAATCCAGCCGGAGACCAGGATCAAGCGGCCAGGCCGATGCAAGAACTGGCAGCCCGACTAGAACATCAGGAGGCTGCACAGGGCCACATCATCCGCTGTCTCCAGGATCTCTCTACTCGGCTGGATGGGATTCAGACAACTCTCCGTGGATCAGGCGCGTCTGGTGCGTCAACCACAGTGACTCCAGCTATAACCCCACCCACCTTACCCATTTCTGCTCCACGTCTTCATCTTCCAACGCCAGCAAAATTTGACGGATCTCCAAGATTCTGCAGGGGATTTCTCAACCAGTGTGAGATTCAGTTTGAGCTACAACCTGGCAATTTTCCCAGTGACCGTACAAAAATTGCCTACATTATTTCTCTTCTCAGTGGCTCAGCCCTTGATTGGGCATCACCGTTATGGGAGAGGTCCGACACCCTGCTATCTTCCTACACTGCCTTCGTGTCAACATTCAGGCGCATCTTCGACGAGCCAGGCCGGGTAACCTCAGCTTCATCCGAGATTCTCCGTTTACGCCAGGGGTCACGTACTGTAGGACAATATCTGATACAGTTCCAGATCCTGGCATCCGAACTGGCATGGAACGACGAGGCCCTGTATGCTGCATTCTGGCATGGCTTATCTGAGCGTATTAAAGATGAGTTAGCTACCAGAGACTTACCTTCTAAGTTAGATGAGCTAATCTCACTCTGCACGAAAGTTGATTTACGTTTCAGAGAGAGAGCAACTGAGCGTGGAAGATCATCTGCTCCAAAATCTTCTGCTCCTCCTCCTCGTCAACTGTCACCATCTAAAGATGAGCCCATGCAACTTGGCCGTTCCCGTTTAACTCCTGCTGAGCGCCGAAGACGTCTCTCCGAGTTTCTCTGTCTCCATTGTGCAACTCCGTCTCACACCATTAATGCCTGTCCCAAACGTCCGGGAAACTCCAAATCCTAGCTCGCCAAGGAGAGGGCCGGCTAGGAGTAATGATCTCCTCTCCATCTCCTCAAGATTGTAATCTCCCAGTCTCGCTTCAAGTTGCTCAACGTTATCGGAACGTCATTGCCCTCCTTGATTCCGGAGCAGCTGGGAACTTTATTACCGAAGCCTATGTTAAACGGTGGTCCCTACCCACCGAGAGACTTCCTTCGTCCATTTCTTTAACTGCCGTGGATGGCAGCAAAATTTTTGATGCAGTTATTTCTTTAAGGACTCTACCAGTTCGTCTGAGAGTGGGAGTTCTTCATTCCGAACTTATTTCTTTTTTAGTGATTCCAAGAGCCACACATCCTGTGGTCCTGGGCCTTCCATGGCTCCGTCTTCACAATCCTACAATTGATTGGACGACTACGCAAATCCTGGCATGGGGTTCCTCCTGTGCTGAGACATGTTTGTTTAAAGTATTGCCTGTCTGTTCTTCCTCCCCCAGGTCGTCTGATGTTCCACCTCCTCCATATCAAGATTTCACGGATGTGTTCAGTAAAGCTTCTGCTGATATCCTTCCTCCTCATAGAGAATGGGACTGTCCGATTGATCTCGTTCCAGGGAAGGTTCCACCTCGAGGCCGAACTTATCCGTTGTCTCTGCCTGAGACGCATTCTATGGAGGAATATATTAAAGAGAACCTAGCAAAGGGGTTCATTCGACCTTCTTCTTCTCCAGCCGGCGCAGGCTTCTTTTTTGTAAAAAAGAAAGATGGTGGTCTGCGGCCGTGCATCGACTACAGAGGTTTGAACGACATTACCATCAAGAACCGTTATCCTTTACCCCTGATTACTGAGCTTTTTGACAGAGTTAGCGGAGCTACCATCTTTACAAAGATGGACTTGCGAGGTGCATACAATCTCATCCGGATCCGTGAGGGTGACGAGTGGAAGACCGCCTTTAACACCCGTGACGGACATTATGAGTACCTCGTCATGCCCTTCGGATTGAGCAATGCTCCAGCTGTCTTCCAGCATTTTGTCAATGAGATCTTCAGAGACATTCTATACCGTCATGTCGTGGTCTATCTAGACGATATCCTCATTTTTGCCAACGATTTAGAGGAACATCGTTTTTGGGTTAAAGAGGTTCTGTCCCGTCTCCGTGTCAATCATCTCTATTGCAAATTAGAAAAATGCGTCTTTGAAGTCAAGTCCATTCCGTTTCTAGGGTACATTGTGTCCGGTTCCGGACTAGAGATGGATCCTGAGAAACTACAAGCAATCCAAAATTGGCCGGTACCCTTAACCCTCAAAGGGGTCCAGAGGTTCTTAGGGTTCGCCATCTATTACCGAAAGTTTATACGAGACTTTTCCACCATTGTGGCGCCTATTACTGCTTTCACTAAGAAGGGTGCTAACCCGTCCAAGTGGTCTGAAGAAGCCATGCAAGCATTTCATCTTTTAAAACAAAGGTTCATCTCTGCGCCTGTTCTGAAACAGCCTGACATCGACTCTCCTTTCATCTTAGAGGTGGATGCCTCCTCCGTTGGAGTAGGAGCGGTGTTATCTCAGAGGGCTAAAGATGGCCATTTACACCCTTGCAGTTTCTTCTCCCGGAAGTTCTCCCCAGCTGAGCGCAACTATGCCATTGGCGACCAGGAGTTGCTAGCCATCAAGCTCGCTCTAGAAGAGTGGAGGTATCTGTTGGAGGGAGCTTCTCATTCAATCACCATACTTACAGACCACAAGAACCTTTTATACCTGAAGGGCGCACAATGTCTCAACCCTCGTCAGGCCAGATGGGCACATTTCTTTTCCAGGTTCGACTTTAAACTCCAGTTCTGTCCGGGCTCTCAGAATCGCAAGGCCGATGCCCTTTCCCGCTCATGGGAGCAAGAAAATGAGTCAGAGTCTTCAGACAAGCATCCTATTATAAATCCGTTGGCATTCTCCACGGTAGGGATGGACTCTACGCCCCCATCAGGGAAAAGTTTTGTGAAGCCGATGCTAAGGAAGAAGCTCATGCATTGGGCCCATGCTTCCCGTTTTGCCGGACATACAGGTATCCAAAAAACCCTGGAGTTTATCTCTAGGTCCTATTGGTGGCCAACTCTGAAAAAGGACGTCTTGGAGTTTATTGCATCTTGCCCAAAGTGTGCCCAACATAAAGTATCCCGCCAGTCGCCTGCGGGGCAACTGGTTCCACTATCCGTTCCCCGTCGACCATGGACCCACTTGTCGATGGATTTCATTACAGACTTACCCATGTGCAACAAGTTCAATACCATCTGGGTGGTAGTTGACCGGTTCACCAAGATGGCACACTTCATTCCTCTCACCGGTCTTCCGTCAGCTTCCAAGTTGGCTCAAGTATTCATACAAGAGATCTTCCGACTCCACGGTCTTCCTGAAGAAATTATCTCAGATCGAGGAGTTCAATTCACAGCCAAATTCTGGCGAAGTTTATGTCAAGTCCTCCAAGTCAAGCTAAAGTTTTCCACGGCTTACCATCCTCAGACCAATGGTCAAACCGAGAGGGTGAATCAGGACTTGGAGGCCTTCCTCCGCATCTATGTGTCCTCCTCTCAAGATGACTGGGTTCAATTACTTCCCTGGGCCGAGTTCTGTCATAACAACCAGTATCATTCTTCATCTGCTTCAACACCATTCTTCACTAACTTTGGATTCCACCCTAAAGTCCCTGAGTTCCAACCGCTTCCAGCAACTTCTGTTTCCGCAGTGGATATCACCTTGCATCAGTTTGCCAATATCTGGAAGAGCGTACGATCAGCTCTGCTCAAGGCATCATTCAGGTACAAGAAGTTTGCGGATAAGAAGCGTCGAGCAGTTCCTGCTCTCAAGGTGGGTGATCGGGTATGGTTATCCACGAAGAATTTGAGGTTAAGAGTTCCCAGTATGAAGTTTGCACCTCGCTATATCGGTCCTTTCAAGATTGAACAAGTCATCAATCCTGTTGCTTACAGACTCCAGTTGCCTCCCTTCTTAAAAATACCCAGGACATTCCATGTCTCCCTGTTGAAACCGCTGATCTTGAATCGGTTTCATTCCTCACTTCCTCCAACTCCGAAAGTCCAAACTCAACGAGGCGTTGAGTATGAAGTGGCCAAGATCCTGGACTCACGTCACCGTTACGGTCAACTACAATATCTTATTGACTGGAAGGGTTATGGTCCTGAGGAACGTTCATGGACCAATGCTTCTGATGTCCATGCTCCTGCCTTGGTCCGGAGATTCCATTCCAAGTTTCCTCAAAAGCCAAAGAAGTGTCCTGGGGCCACTCCTAAAGGGGGGGGGGGGTGCTGTCACGATCCGGGTATCTGGACGCCATTTCTTACCCTTCAGATGCCTCCTAAGGCTGGCTCAGCGCTCCAGGACCGGATCCCATCTGTTATCCTGATGTGTACATTCCTGTATCCTCTCCTGTCACTCTGGGACGCTGTCACAGTAAACGCCACATTACACCTGGCATGGCGTCTCCCGCGGCCTCCGCCGCCGTCCCTGAACTTCTGCATGCAGAGTGTCTGAGTGGCGATTACGTCAGCCGCGGCCTCCGCTGTGTCCGCGTGGTTGGATGTGCATCTGTCAGCCTGGCGCCTCCTGTCTCCGGTGGCCGGCGCCGCCATTACTGTTTTCATTACCACATGGATTACAAACCAAACTTCCCTCCAAGTGTCTGCATGGGCGCAGCCATCTTGGATTCTGTCAGCTGATCATTTCCACCA
Organism: Pseudophryne corroboree; assembly: GCF_028390025.1. NCBI lineage: Eukaryota > Metazoa > Chordata > Amphibia > Anura > Myobatrachidae > Pseudophryne > Pseudophryne corroboree. The sequence continues at coordinate 609,306,412 of NC_086444.1, read as the reverse complement.
ATCTGTTCTCAGTATTGATAATCTGCATAATTGCCTAGCCAATCCCTTCCTTGCTGCGGGTATAAATACACTGTGCCTGAGCAAGGAAGGCGTCAGTGCTTTGGTTGTCAAACCTAGTTCCTGTTTGTCTCTCTCCTGTGATTGTCTTCCAGGTTCCAGCTCCTGTCTCAAGACTTCCACCATAGAGACCCGCACCAGCATTCCACCTGCGGTGTAGCCTGACTCTCCAATCCATTGTGGATTCATCTGTTTCCAGCTACAACATTACCTGCTTCCAGCTCAGCTTCCAGCAGAGTACAGCTTCCCTTAAAGGGCCGGTGTCCTTTCTACACTTTACCACTCTCCACCGGTATTATTATTTCTCCGCTCTCAAGTTCTACATTTCAGTTCATATTTCATCGCTCCCAAGTTCATTTATTATTTAACTGGTTCCAGCCAGTATCCACTCCGTGCTAACAACAGTCTGGTTCCAGCCAGTATCCACAGCAGCTGTTTTATCTTCAGCAACCCAGCTTTTCCTGGAACACCAGCTGGCACAATCCTGGGTTATCTCCATTGCTACAGTCGGGCCTGGTAAGGACTTTCCATCTAGAAGATCATAAGAACTATCTCACACTACCAGTGCCCTGTGGCTCCTGCCATCCTGTAGTACCCAGGAACTGTATTTATTCTTTGCTGACTTTTACGTTTTCTTTTACTGCTGCTGTGTTGCGGAGTTGTCATAATAAACATCATTTGCTTTTATCCAAGTTGTCGTGGTCACGCCTTCGGGCAGTTATTATTAATGTTACTTACATGTCCAGGGGTCTGATACAACCTCCCAGGTTCCGGTACATCTCAGCCCCTACAACTGAGGCTGCCTCCCGTCAGCTCAGGCCCTCAGTTGTGACAATTCCGAGGCCCCTCCAGCGAGGTTGTGTTCGAGGGCCCGGCCTGGACCGGCCGAGACCCCACACCCTTCCTCCTCCAGCTCCGGGTTCCTCTTACGTCCTGACCTCCATCGGCGGATCCTCTGGGGGAGTGGCATCTCCTCATGGTCGCTCGACGTTGGCCACCAAGGGGAATCTTCCTCCATGGGGAAAACAGTCACCCACTCTTTACCCCCGATATCCTCTGTGGCTTCGTCCCTGTCTTCAGGGTGCGGTACCAACCACCACCCAACAGCGGAATCCTCCAGGGCATCCGTTTCCTCCCGGGCAACAACCACCATCTGTCGCATCTCCTCGTGGGGCATCTCCAAAGGTCCCATGTCTTCCTCTGGAACGGGTCCTCCCACGGCATCACAATCCTCTCCCCGTCCGTCCGTCCATTTCGGCACTTCCGGCAGGTCTTCTTGCCCCAGGACTATCTCCTCCTCTTCACGGAGGGCATTCAACTGGGAGCATGACTCCACCCGATCCTGCCAGTCACTCTCGTCGGCGCTTCCGATGCCAGAGTCCTTCATCTGTTCTTGGAGGGATTCGTCGGCGGACAGCTCACCGTAGTCCGAGTCTTCCTCCGATATCTGGACTGGGGAATTATTTTCCTCCTCAGCGTACTTAGTCTCTTCCGCTGGTACCTCTGCTTCCTCAGCGTACTCCTTCGCTTCCGCTGGCATCGTTACTTCCTCAGCGTACTCCTTCGCTTCCGCTGGCATCTCTAGGTACCCAGGACACATCTGTTCCGCACGTCCTGGACGTGGACGGTTCCATCGCGGGGAGATTCCGGACGTCTCCATCACTGGGTCTTCACGCTTCTCTTCACAGCGTGGTCTCTTCACCTCCCAGTCGCTTACCTCCGCCTTATGCGGGAAAGCATTCTGCCTAACTGGGGTCACTTTCTTGGGACAAAGTAGGTCCGCGGTATCTTCCCAGGGGCACTCACTGGCCGCATGTCCTGGTCGCCGACACTTCCAACAAGGGAGGGCCACTGCCACCTTCTCCAAGACGGGTTCCTTGTCCACCTCCTTCACTGGGGAATCTTCACCCGTTGGTTCCGGCTCAGAGGAAATGGGCACCTGCGAACTAACTTCAAGCAGGGTCTTCTGCTCCATTTCCCTGGTTTCCTTCTCCCATCTCTGGGCGTGACCATCCGCAATCATCCGGTCTTCATTCCACGGACAATCGGGAAGCGCATGTCCTCTCGCCTCGCAGAGCGCACACTCAGGCTCTGCAGCCACCCGGTCCCAAAGTTGCTGACGAGACTCCGTCATCTGCTTCACCGTGGCCTTGTAGTCCGTCCTGTCTTCCGTCCATGGACATTCCAGGAGCCGATGTCGGGGATCTCCACAGCTTTCACACCAGGAATCAACCTCATCTTGGCTCAACTCTTCGTCCCAGGGACAACTGTTGTGCTCATGCCCGTAGTTTCCGCAGAGCAAACACCAGGTCTCCTGCTTCGCTTGGCCCTTCTGACGTCTTCGGTCCGCTTCCTGGACCACCTTCTTTGGGGACGTCTCTCGCCAAGTACACTCGTCGGCAAAGTGCCCCGTTTGCCGAGATTTCTTGCAGGGCGTCACAGCGACCTTCTTGCGCCCTTTCTCCCGGCGCTCTTCTTTTCCACGCTGGACCGACCGCTGCACCATCTTCAGGAGGTCTGCCCCAGACACCGTCACCCAGTCGCTCTGGTCCGCACACATCCGGGGTTGAGTCTTCTCCGGAGCCGTCCGCAGGGAGGTCTTCTTGGTGGCGTTCCACATTGTGTCCGTGATCCTGTCTCCTTGATCCTGCCGACTACGCCAAAATGTAAGAGGTGCGGCTGCGGTGCGTGTGGTGGTGCCTGCTGCCGTGCAGATGTAGCTTCGGTACTCACCAGGCGCCGCTCTCTCTCACCTTCAGGTACCGGAACCTTCAACGGACCTGGCAATCTTCAATCGGATCCGGACACGGCGATTCCCTCTCGACGCTGACCGACGACCGAGCTGAGGAGAGAATAGGTTACCTCAAGGGGGGTATCAACCCTTCTTCCACCGGAAAAGGGGATACCCCAGGGGTGACGGCGACCTTCACTGGTTGGGTGAAAGGTCATCACAGGCACAAAGCCTCAGCCACCCAGATTTCACACAATCGCGCTCTCGCACGTAGTGTGATGAAAAGGATTCTCACGTCCGTGAGCAATCCCGACTCCGGCGCTCGGGGACAGACAAGGGACAAACGTACACGGATGCTACTCACCGTCACAAGTCTTGCACTCCGATCTTCTCCACTTACAGGTCCCTGTAAGGAGGCAAAGAGAAACAGCCGTGCAGGGCCAAGAACTACCCTAGTGTGCGTCCGCTACACTAGCTACATAAACAGAGCCCTCAAACTAGCTCGTGTGGGTGGTGCGACACAACTATGCACAACTTAAACAAACAGACACTTTGCCCTGCACGGTAACAACATACATCACAATATCGGAATACAAGATCACACGGTGCTGTCCCTTTAAATCCCTACCTGCCGCTGGAAGGGGGTGGGCGCCGCACGGCCTACCCACCTCCTGTGCCTTCCCTTATGTGGGCCTCAGGCCTGCCTACCTAAATACCTCAGGGTGGCCTGGGCCTAGCGCCCAGTGCCACCTTTATTCACCTCGGGGGTCTTATGCACTGGGCCTAGCGCCCCCTAGCTGCACACAGGCCGGAGGCCTGACTTCACCCATGGGCCTAGCGCCCGCCTAACTTGTCGCCCTTTTGGTGACCTGGGCCTTGTGCCCAGGGTCACCTTATATATACCTACTGCCCAGAATACACTAGGGCCTAACGCCCTCTAATGCCCCACAGGCCTATTGCCTGATCTGCCCCTCGGGCCTAATACCCGCCTACGGCGCCGTCGGAGTGGCTTGGGCCTAACGCCCAAACCACCGACTATGAAGATGACCCCCCAACCTCCTATCTCCGCGACAGGCCTAGTGCCTGAATTGTGCCCCCGGGCCTAATGCCCGTCCCTGGTGGTCGAGGGAGGAAAAGGGAGGGGGTGAAGTTGCCTCACTGAGGCCTCACCTGCTCCAGGGATCTCCAGCGCCCTCTTCTGCCGCTGACCCGTCCTGGCCAGCGGCGTCGCCTCCGCTGCTCCGCGGTGATCATGCCCCCCCTCGAATTGACCCTGGCTCAGGGATCAGGTATCAGGAACTGCACCCACCCCGCTTGGCACTGCAAAGATTTATTTTCTCCACTTTTTTCATAACTGGGCATGGCCACACCTCCCACGATTAGGGCACGCCCCCAAAACCTGTCGGCAGCATGGGATGTCGGCGGCAGCGGCGCTGTGTGTGGGCTGTGGCTGCACACTGTGTGCAGTGCAGTCTCTCTGGGAGGAGGAGGGGGGGAGCCGCGCTACAAGCTGCCAGTGCCGCTACCTGTCATCCAGTTTGACAGGCGCAGCCGGCAGCAGGGTAGAAAGGAGGAGAGAGCGCCTCTTCAGCTTGGCACCTCCCTGCTTTGCATACACTTGCTGAGCGGGTAGTGGCGGCTCTACGCGGCACCATGAAAGCCACATGCAGATGCCAGAGGGGGTGGTCTTCTCTATGCCGAATGTCGGGATCCCGGCGCACAGTATACCGGCGCCGGAATCCCGACACACAGCATACCGATAACTATTCTCCCTCGTGGGGGTCCACGACCCCCCTGGAGGGAGAATAAAATAGTGTGGCGCGCGTAGCGAGCCCGCAAGGGGCTCCATTGCGCTCGCCAAGCTGTCGGTATGCCGGTGGTCGGGCTCCCGGCGCCGGTATGCTGGTCGCCGGGAGCCCGAGCGCCGGCATACCATACTACACCCGCCAGAGGGTCTGTGCCCTGTGCAATAGCTCCGCTCTCTCACCCCTTGCTGTGGTCCTGCCCTGCACCAGAAACATACCCCACCGTGTGCAGGCACACCCCTATTCTATCTAAGGATGGCAACTAATGGTTTTGCAACCACTGATGGTCTGTGACTACTTGGAAATGTGAGGGGTCCCCCCCCACCCCCGTATTAATGACAGCGACGATGGACGACTGTATCGTTGAACAATATAGTGCATACACACTGAACGTTATTGTTCCACAGTAGCGTTCCGTGACGTCATAACCGCCATTCCTGGACATGCAGTTCAGCCCAACATGGGCTGAGCAGCTGCATGTCAGCTCAATATTGATGAACCTCCAGGAGCACGCATCATTTGACCCCCATACACACTGACTGATTACAAGTTAAAAATAAACGATAATGCTATAGATAAATGTCTTTAATGTTCATTTTGTTATGCAGAAAACGGCCAGAGTGTAGGCCCCATAGGACAAAAATATGGAACGCTTCACGAATTTGCGTGTCATCCTTGCGCAGGGGCCATGCTAATCTTCTCTGTATCGTTCCAATTTTAGTATATGTGCTGCCGAAGCGAGCACAAACGAAACTGTGGCACCAGCGATATTTATACTGCCTACATTCAGATTATTTACACTTATAGCGACCATATAAATACACTTATAGCGATCATATAAATTGTTATGGCCTAAACTCATTCTCCACCTGCACAGATGTATCACACAATGTGTTTAACGCAGATGCTTGATCAGAACTTTACAATTTTTTTTCAGTTTCTCCTATAGACAAATAACCCACCGCAAGGGATGCCGGGAAGGACGGACTACGCAAATTTCTTTGACATCATCGGAAGGAGACAATGCGACTTCGCAAAATGAGCCTCTGAGACACTGGACAGCGGCACTGAGGGAAGCACCGGTGTGTATGTGTGTTATATGTGGCAGGCATTGTTACGTGACGCGTATCCCCCTTGCATGCATGGCTGCTATTGCTCTGTCTCATCTCCTGGCCCAGATCCTGTATTACTCCGCCTGTATGCGTACCCCGGCTCACTTGTCTGTGCTCCCCCAGACTGCCCCGGTGATCGCTCTCCCACTCTCTGTCTTTCAGCTGTGCTGCGGCGGCCGCAGCCATGGACGTGGCGTACATTTGTGAGTGGGACAGGAGACCCCGGACCAGCCACTGCCCCTCCATCCCGCTGGTGTGTGCCTGGTCATGCCGCAACCTGATCGCCTTCACCACAGACCAGCGCAATGAGGAGGAGAAAGGTAACAACACAGCAGCCATTCCCGCCCCTGTCCCAGCCTCCTATCACAGTCACGCACATTATCACTGATTATGTCAAGTTGCAGCACTGATGTCATACGGAAATGCATTGGGAGTGAGGGGCAACAAGTCTGATTGCAAATTAGGCAGTGACCAGTGTGTCCTGTATGCTCATTATGGGTGGGATATATACTGTACAGTAACTGCTGTAAATTCAGGGCCCAGTATAAATGAGGGTGCTCGGGATCATGGCAGTCAGTCATAATACCGACGCCGGGATCCCAATGTTGGAAAGACCGGCAAGGTTGAGTGTGGGGTGTTGTCCCCACTCCCTAACTCTCTGTTCCTGCAGTCTGACCCTAACCACCCGCATGAGGTGCTGAAACCTGACCCTAACCCCTTCCCTGGGGGTTGCCAAACCCTAACCTACCCTCCCTATCCCTAAACCTAACTGGTGGTTATACTTACAGTCGGGGTGCTGGCATCGGTATCCTGGCCCTTTCAGAGTTCAGACGTCATGATTCTAAAGGGTGTCAGGATTCTGGTGTTTGTGTTATGGTTGCTGGAATCACTGAACCTGTGTGTTTACGGGTGTAAATGCACTTGTTACTCGGCGAGCTAATCAAATAGCCCGACCGCAGCACCCGAAGAAACAGTGGGGGGTATTTACGCCCGATGTCTCTTCGGGACATATTGAATATACCCCAATGTGTGGCCAGCTTAAGCGTCCTGTGTCCCTACTGCAGCAGCTGAACTCTCTGTGTTCCTCCAGCCCCCTTAACCTTCCTGTCTGCTGCAAGCAGGCTGGCAGGCACAGTGAGTGTGAGACAGAGGAATAACATGGAACCCGTCTGTACCTGAGAAGTGGGAGTTGGCCACAGCCTGATTGTGACACTAGTGCCTTCTGCATCATCTATTGATGATATCTGTGGGACTTATGGGCCCTACACATTGGCCGATCCGCCGGCGAGCTGCCCGACGGCGGATACGGGCGACATGCATGGGATAGACAGAAGGATATCCTTACAAAGAAATAAGGATCAAATAAGGTTAGAGATAAAAATAATGTAAAATAAAAAAGGGGGGGCAGACTAGATGGGCCAAGTGGTTCTTATCTGCTGACAAATTCTATGTTTCTCTGACGTCCTAGTGGATGCTGGGAACTCCGTAAGGACCATGGGGAATAGCGGCTCCGCAGGAGACTGGGCACAAAAGTAAAGCTTTAGGACTACCTGGTGTGCACTGGCTCCTCCCCCTATGACCCTCCTCCAAGCCTCAGATTTTTGTGCCCGGCCGAGAAGGGTGCACACTAGGGGCTCTCCTGAGCTTCTTAGTGAAAGTTTAGTTTTAGGTTTTTTATTTTCAGTGAGACCTGCTGGCAACAGGCTCACTGCATCGAGGGACTAAGGGGAGAAGAAGCGAACCTGCCTGCTTGCAGCCAGCTTGGGCTTCTTAGGCTACTGGACACCATTAGCTCCAGAGGGACCGAACACAGGCCCAGCCTCGGAGTCCGGTCCCAGAGCCGCGCCGCCGGCCCCCTTACAGAGCCAGAAGCAAGAAGAGGTCCGGAAAAATCGGCGGCAGAAGACATCAGTCTTCAACAAGGTAGCGCACAGCACTGCAGCTGTGCGCCACTGTTACTCAGTCACACTTCGGTCACTGAGGGTGCAGGGCGCTAGGGGGGGCGCCCTGAGCAGCAATGTAAACACCTTGGCTGGCGAAAATACACCACATATAACCCCCAGGACTATATGGATGTATTTTAACCCCTGCCAGAACTCACCAAAAAGCGGGAGAAAAGGCCGCCGAGAAGGGGGCGGAGCCTATCTCCTCAGCACACGGGCGCCATTTTCCATCGCAGCTCCGCTGGAAGGACGTCTCCCTGACTCTCCCCTGCAGTCCTGCACTACAGAAAAGGGTAAAAAAGAGAGGGGGCACTAATTTGGCGCAGTTCTAATAATAACAGCAGCTATAAAGGGAAAAGCACATTTTATAGTGGTATTCCTGTCTATATATAGCGCTCTGGTGTGTGCTGGCATACTCTCCCTCTGTCTCCCCAAAGGGCTAGTGGGGTCCTGTCCTCTATCAGAGCATTCCCTGTGTGTGTGCGTTGTGTCGGTACGATTGTGTCGACATGTTTGAGGAGGAAAATGAGATGGAGGCGGAGCAATTGCCTATTATAGAGTTGTCACCCCCTAGGGAGTCGACACCTGAGTGGATGAGCTTATGGAAGGAATTGCGTGACAGTGTCAGCTCCTTACGAAAGACAGTTGATGACATGAGACAGCCGGCTACTCAGCTTGTGCCTGTCCAGGGGTCTCAAACGCCATCAGGGGCTTTAAAACGCCCGTTACCTCAAATGGCAGACACAGACACGGATACTGACTCCAGTGTCGACGATGAAGAGACAAATGTGACTTCCACTAGGGCCACACGTTACATGATTGAAGCAATGAAAAATGTATTGCATATATCTGATAATACAAGTACCACTAAAAAGGGTATTATGTTTGGTGAGAAAAAACTGCCTGTAGTTTTTCCTGTATCCGAGGAATTAAATGAAGTGTGTGATGAGGCGTGGGTTTCCCCCGATAAAAAACTGATAATTCCTAAAAGGTTATTGGCATCATACCCTTTCCCGCCAGAGGATAGGGCACGTTGGGAAACACCCCCTAGGGTGGATAAAGCGCTCACACGCTTGTCTAAACAGGTAGCACTACCCTCTCCTGATACGGCCGCCCTAAAGGAACCTGCCGATAGAAAGCAGGAGAATATCCTAAAATGTATATACACTCACACGGGTGTTATACTGCGACCAGCAATCGCCTCAGCCTGGATGTGCAGTGCGGGCGTGGCGTGGTCGGATTCCCTGACTGAAAATATTGATACCCTAGATAGGGACAGTATATTACTGACTATAGAGCATTTGAAAGATGCATTTTTATATATGCGTGATGCACAGAGGGATATTTGCCGACTGGCATCAAGAGTTAGCGCGCTGTCCATTTCTGCAAGAAGAGGTTTATGGACGCGGCAGTGGTCAGGTGATGCGGATTCTAAAAGGCACATGGAAGTATTGCCTTATAAGGGGGAGGAGTTATTTGGGGTAGGTCTATCAGACCTGGTAGCCACGGCAACTGCTGGAAAATCCACATTTTTACCTCGGGTAGCTTCTCAACCTAAGAAGACGCCGTATTATCAGGCGCAGTCCTTTCGGCCCCATAAGGGCAAGCGGGCAAAAGGCGCCTCATTTCTGCCCCGTGGCAGAGGGAGAGGAAAAAGGCTGCAGCAAATAGCCAGTTCCCAGGAACAGAAGCCCTCTCCCGCCTCCGCAAAGTCCTCAGCATGACGCTGGGGCTTTACAAGCAGACTCGGACACGGTGGGGGCCCGTCTCAAGAAGTTCAGTGCGCAGTGGGCCCACTCGCAAGTGGACCCCTGGATCCTTCAGGTGGTATCTCAGGGGTACAAATTGGAATTCGAGACGTCTCCCCCTCGCCGTTTTCTAAAGTCTGCTTTAACGACGTCTCCCTCAGACAGGGAGGCGGTATTGGAAGCCATTCACAAGCTGTATTCCCAGCAGGTGATAATCAAGGTACCCCTCCTGCAACAGGGAAAGGGGTACTATTCCACACTATTTGTGGTACCGAAGCCGGACGGCTCGGTGAGACCAATTTTAAATCTAAAATCCTTGAACACTTACATACAAAGGTTCAAATTCAAGATGGAGTCACTCAGAGCAGTGATTGCAAACCTGGAAGAAGGGGACTATATGGTGTCTCTGGACATCAAAGATGCTTACCTACATGTACCAATTTACCCTTCTCACCAAGGGTACCTCAGGTTTGTGGTACAGAACTGTCACTATCAGTTTCAGACGCTGCCGTTTGGATTGTCCACGGCACCCCGGGTCTTTACCAAGGTAATGGCCGAAATGATGATACTCCTTCGAAAGAAGGGAGTTTTAGTTATCCCTTACTTGGACGATCTCCTGATAAGGGCAAGATCCAGGGAACAGTTGGAAGTCGGGGTAGCACTATCTCAGATAGTGCTGCGGCAGCACGGTTGGATTCTCAATATTGCAAAATCGCAGCTGATCCCGACGACACACCTTCTATTCCTAGGGATGATCCTGGACACAGTCCAGAAAAACGTGTTTCTCCCGGAGGAGAAAGCCAGGGAGTTATCCGAGCTAGTCAGAAATCTCCTAAAACCAGGCCAAGTCTCAGTGCATCAATGCACAAGGGTCCTGGGAAAGATGGTGGCTTCTTACGAAGCAATCCCATTCGGCAGATTCCACGCAAGAACCTTCCAGTGGGATCTGCTGGACAAATGGTCCGGGTCGCATCTTCAGATGCATCAGCGGATAATCTTGTCACCAAGGACAAGGGTGTCTCTCCTGTGGTGGTTGCAGAGTGCTCATCTTTTAGAGGGCCGCAGATTCGGCATTCAGGACTGGGTCCAGGTGACCACGGATGCCAGCCTGAGAGGCTGGGGAGCAGTCACACAGGGAAGAAATTTCCAGGGCTTGTGGTCAAGCCTGGAGACATCACTTCACATAAATATCCTGGAGCTAAGGGCCATCTACAATGCTCTAAGCCTAGCAAGACCTCTGCTTCAAGGTCAGCCGGTGCTGATCCAGTCAGACAACATCACGGCAGTCGCCCACGTAAACAGACAGGGCGGCACAAGAAGCAGGAGGGCAATGGCAGAAGCTGCAAGGATTCTTCGCTGGGCGGAAAATCATGTGATAGCACTGTCAGCAGTGTTCATTCCGGGAGTGGACAACTGGGAAGCAGACTTCCTCAGCAGACACGACCTCCACCCGGGAGAGTGGGGACTTCACCCAGAAGTCTTCCACATGATTGTGAACCGTTGGGAAAAACCAAAGGTGGACATGATGGCATCCCGCCTCAACAAAAAACTAGACGGGTATTGCGCCAGGTCAAGGGACCCTCAGGCAATAGCTGTGGACGCTCTGGTAACACCGTGGGTGTACCAGTCAGTGTATGTGTTCCCTCCTCTGCCTCTCATACCCAAGGTCCGGAGAATCATAAGAAGGAGAGGAGTAAGGACTATACTCGTGGCTCCGGATTGGCCAAGAAGGACTTGGTACCCGGAACTTCAAGAGATGCTCACAGAGGACCCGTGGCCTCTACCTCTAAGAAGGGATCTGCTCCAGCAGGGACCCTGTCTGTTCCAAGACTTACCGCGGCTGCGTTTGACGGCATGGCGGTTGAACGCCGGATCCTGAAGGAAAAAGGCATTCCGGATGAAGTCATGCCTACCCTGATCAAAGCCAGGAAGGATGTAACCGCACAGCATTATCACCGTATTTGGCGTAAATATGTTGCGTGGTGCGAGGCCAGGAAGGCCCCTACAGAGGAATTTCAACTGGGTCGTTTCCTGCATTTCCTGCAAACAGGACTGTCTATGGGCCTAAAATTAGGGTCCATTAAGGTTCAAATTTCGGCCCTGTCGATTTTCTTCCAAAAAGAACTGGCTTCAGTTCCTGAAGTTCAGACATTTGTCAAGGGGGTACTGCATATACAGCCTCCTTTTGTGCCTCCAGTGGCACCTTGGGATCTCAATGTAGTTTTGGGGTTCCTAAAATCACATTGGTTTGAACCACTCACCACTGTGGACTTAAAATATCTCACATGGAAAGTGGTCATGCTGTTGGCCCTGGCTTCAGCCAGGCGTGTGTCAGAATTGGCGGCTTTATCCTGTAAAAGCCCTTACCTGATTTTTCATACGGACAGGGCAGAATTGAGGACTCGTCCTCAATTTCTCCCTAAGGTGGTTTCAGCGTTTCACCTGAACCAACCTATTGTGGTACCTGTGGCTACTAGGGACTTGGAGGACTCCAAGTTGCTGGACGTAGTCAGGGCCCTGAAAATATGTTTCCAGGACGGCTGGAGTCAGGAAATCTGACTCGCTGTTTATCCTGTATGCACCCAACAAGCTGGGTGCTCCTGCTTCTAAGCAGACTATTGCTCGTTGGATTTGTAGTACACTTCAGCTTGCACATTCTGTGGCAGGCCTGCCACAGCCAAAATCTGTAAAAGCCCATTCCACAAGGAAGGTGGGCTCATCTTGGGCGGCTGCCCGAGGGGTCTCGGCGTTACAACTTTGCCGAGCAGCTACTTGGTCAGGGGCAAACACGTTTGCTAAATTCTACAAATTTGATACCCTGGCTGAGGAGGACCTGGAGTTCTCTCATTCGGTGCTGCAGAGTCATCCGCACTCTCCCGCCCGTTTGGGAGCTTTGGTATAATCCCCATGGTCCTTACGGAGTTCCCAGCATCCACTAGGACGTCAGAGAAAATAAGAATTTACTTACCGATAATTCTATTTCTCGTAGTCCGTAGTGGATGCTGGGCGCCCATCCCAAGTGCGGATTGTCTGCAATACTTGTACATAGTTATTGTTACAAAAATCGGGTTATTATTGTTGTGAGCCATCTTTCCAGAGGCTCCTCTGTTATCATGCTGTTAACTGGGTTCAGATCACAGGTTATACGGTGTGATTGGTGTGGCTGGTATGAGTCTTACCCGGGATTCAAAATCCTTCCTTATTGTGTACGCTCGTCCGGGCACAGTATCCTAACTGAGGCTTGGAGGAGGGTCATAGTGGGAGGAGCCAGTGCACACCAGGTAGTCCTAAAGCTTTACTTTTGTGCCCAGTCTCCTGCGGAGCCGCTATTCCCCATGGTCCTTACGGAGTTCCCAGCATCCACTACGGACTACAAGAAATAGAATTATCGGTAAGTAAATTCTTATTTTCTATGACCTGGCGGGGGGGGGGGGGGGGGGGGGGGAATTAAGTTACTTCGCCCCCCCCCCCCCCCCGTCACACTGCTCTGTAGCAGTGCAGAAGTATGTATGTATGTGTGTGTGTGTGTGTGTGTGTGTGTGTGTGTGTGTGTGTGTATATATATATATATATATATATATATATATATATTTATTTTGAAGATAACTAAATAGAATAGACCATTTTGGGCAAATCTGGAGTTCTATGGCTATTACATTGAGAACATAGGGGTCTATGTACTAAGCCTTGGAGAGAGAGAAACTACCAGCCACCCAGCTCCTAACTGTCATTTTTCAAGCACAGCCTATAACATGGCAGTTAAGAGCTGATTGGTTGGTGCTTTGTATTCATTCACTTACTTTATCTTTCTCCCAGGCTTAGAACATAGACCCCCCTATATCATTCTTTAGGTGTCACAACGGGGTGTTTATGTGGATCCGTTGGACTTTAGCCAACCGAAGGAGCAGATGCCCCAGAGTGCTGGAAGCAAGGAGGACGAAGATAATTCCTTCTCGTATATTTATTAAGATAATGCAGTGGTTCTCAAACTCTGTCCTCAGGACCCCACACAGTGCATGTTTTGCAGGTAACCCAGCAGGTGCACAGGTGTACTCATTACTCACTGACATATTTTAAAAGGTCCACAGGTGGAAATAATTATCTCTCTTGTGATTCTGTGAGGAGACCTGGAAAACATGCACTGTGTGGGGTCCTGAGGACCGAGTTTGAGAACCTGTGAGATAATGGATAAGAATGATACTTTTAGGAATACGGAGACTAAAGAGTTCTGGGTTTGTAAACTGCCGGAAAGGAAGTCACTGAATGATGCGAGGTCGAGACTGAAGAAGAATGATGAATATCCTTAGTTGGTACAAGACGTGGCCGAAGAATCGTGGTGTTGAGTTGCTGAGTTATACGAAGGTGAAGCTAAAGAACTGAGATGATTGTGTGCTGGATAATATAAAGACGTGGATGTGGAACTTGTGAAGACTGGTTGCTGGACGGTGCGAGGACGTGATTGGAGAACTTTGAAGATTAGTTACTGGATGATGCGAAGACGTGGAAGGAGGACTGTGAGGACTGGTTGCTGGATGATGCGAAGACGTGGATGAAGAGCATAGGCTGAAGCGAGAGAACCACCGCGGGAATCCTACGGTATCTGAAGGCACCTGGTAGGAGAGCGGGTGACCGTGCTGTGCTCTGGAGACCCGGCGAGATCCTTGCAGCGGGAGACGGCGGGCAATCACTGAGAGCGGAGATAGGACCAAACACTGGAGAAGCACAGATATAATCTGTAGGAGCACAGAGCTAGGGTACAGAGCATCTACAACATAGCACTGGCACAGAATGCAAAATTCCCAGCCTATTTATAGGTCACAAGAACGCAGGATTGGCTGACACTCCCCCATAGACGCTCATTGGTGCATACTCGGTCTCCAACATGGTCGCCCCCATGCCGCAGACGCACAATAGTGCTGCAGGCCACTGGATCCACACACTCCTGGCTCCCTGTAGCCGCGTTATCCCCGCCGATGATCGCGCCGTATCCCCCCGCGGGTGCACAAGATCCCCAGAAGCCGCATCGGTAGCGGACGGATCTGGGGACCCGCATAGGTAAGCGACCACTTCATGACATTAGGAAGGGGATAGCTCTTCTGCTTCTTATTCACTATTTAAATACAAGTAGTATGAATCTTTCTTTCACCTCACAATTTAGCAGATTTGCTATTAATTATGTACATGTAACCATCTCTTTGAGTGATGAGTCAACTTTAACAAAATATACAAAATCTGTAATTTTAGTCCCTATTTACACTATTGAAGTAGACACCATAATAGACCATGTATAAATAATCTGCAGAAGTCAGATGGGAAGCATAAGATGTAATTGTACCAAAGATGATGATGAATTTGAACTTCATGCAGAAACCTTGGAAACAAAATTTCTTGACAGTTGATTAAAGGAGTTAGATACCATTCTAATATGCATTTTGAAAAAAACTTTTATTTCTCTAACGTCCTAAGTGGATGCTGGGGACTCCGTAAGGACCATGGGGAATAGCGGCTCCGCAGGAGACTGGGCACATCTAAAGAAAGCTTTAGGACTATCTGGTGTGCACTGGCTCCTCCCCCTATGACCCTCCTCCAAGCCTCAGTTAGATCTTTGTGCCCGAACGAGAAGGGTGCACACTAGGGGCTCTCCTGAGCTTCTTAGTGAAAGTTTTAGTTTAGGTTTTTTATTTTCAGTGAGACCTGCTGGCAACAGGCTCACTGCATCGAGGGACTAAGGGGAGAAGAAGCGAACTCACCTGCGTGCAGAGTGGATTGGGCTTCTTAGGCTACTGGACATTAGCTCCAGAGGGACGATCACAGGCCCAGCCATGGATGGGTCCCAGAGCCGCGCCGCCGGCCCCCTTACAGAGCCAGAAGGCAGAAGAGGTCCGGAAAATCGGCGGCAGAAGACGTCCTGTCTTCAACAAGGTAGCGCACAGCACTGCAGCTGTGCGCCATTGCTCTTCAGCACACTTCACACTTCGGTCACTGAGGGTGCAGGGCGCTAGGGGGGGGCACCCTGAGCAGCAATAAAAACACCTTGGCTGGCGAAAATACATCACATATAGCCCCCAGGGCTATATGGATGAATTTTAACCCCTGCCAGAATCCATAAAAAAGCAGGAGAAAAGTCCGCGAAAAAGGGGCGGAGCCTATCTCCTCAGCACACTGGCGCCATTTTCCCTCAGCTCCGTTGGAGGGAAGCTCCCCTGGCTCTCCCCTGCAGTCACTACACTACAGAAAGGGTTAAAAAGGAGAGGGGGGGGCACTAATTACGCGCAGTATTAAAGATACAGCAGCTATAAGGGGAAAAACACTTATATAAGGTTATCCCTGTATATATATAGCGCTCTGGTGTGTGCTGGCAAACTCTCCCTCTGTCTCCCCAAAGGGCTAGTGGGGTCCTGTCCTCTATCAGAGCATTCCCTGTGTGTGTGCTGTATGTCGGTACGTTTGTGTCGACATGTATGAGGAGAAAAATTATGTGGAGACGGAGCAGATTGCCTGTAATAGTGATGTCACCCCCTAGGGGGTCGACACCTGAGTGGATGAACTGTTGGAAGGAATTACGTGACAGTGTCAGCTCTGTATAAAAGACAGTGGTTGACATGAGACAGCCGGCTACTCGGCTTGTGCCTGTCCAGACGTCTCATAGGCCGTCAGGGGCTCTAAAGCGCCCGTTACCTCAGATGGCAGATATAGACGCCGACACGGATACTGACTCCAGTGTCGACGGTGAAGAGACAAATGTGACTTCCAGTAGGGCCACACGTTACATGATTGAGGCAATGAAAAATGTTTTACACATTTCTGATAATACGAGTACCACCAAAAAGGGGTATTATGTTCGGTGAGGAAAAACTACCTGTAGTTTTCCTGAATCTGAGAAATTAAATGAGGTGTGTGATGATGCGTGGGTTCCCCCCGATAACAACTGATAATTTCTAAAATGTTATTGGCATTATATCCTTTCCCGACAGAGGTTAGGGTGCGTTGGGAAACACCCCCTAGGGTGGATAAAGCGCTCACACGCTTGTAAGGGCTCTACCCTCTCCTGAGATGGCCGCCCTTAAGGATCCTGCTGATAGAAAGCAGGAGGGTATCCTAAAATGTATTTACACACATACTGGTGTTATACTGCGACCAGCAATCGCCTCAGCCTGGATGTGCAGTGCTGGGTTGGCGTGGTCGGATTCCCTGACTGAAAATATTGATACCCTAGATAGGGACAGTATATTTTTGCCTATAGAGCATATAAAAGATGCATTTCTATATATGCGTGATGCACAGCGGAATATTTGCCGACTGGCATCAAGTCTAAGTGCGTTGTCCATTTCTACCAGTAGAGGGTTATGGACACGTCAGTGGTCAGGTGATGCGTATTCCAAACGGCATTTGGAAGTATTGCCTTAGTAAGGGGAGGAGTTATTTGGGGTCGGTCTTTCAGACCTGGTGGCCACGGCAACAGCTGGGAAATCCACGTTTGTACCCCAGGTCGCCTCTCAACATGAGAAGACGCCGTATTATCAGGCGCAGTCTTTTCGTGGACAAGCGGGCAAAAGGTTCCTCATTTCTGCCCCGTGACAGAGGGAGAGGAAAAAGGCTGCAGAAATCAGCCAGTTCCCAGGAACAGAAACCCTCTCCCGCCTCTGCCAAGCCCTCAGTATGACGCTGGGGCTTTACAAGCAGAATCAGGCACGGTGGGGGGCCCGTCTCAATGAATTTCAGCGCGCAGTGGGCTCACTCGCAAGTAGACCCCTGGATCCTTCAGGTGATATCTCAGGGGTACAAATTAGAATTCGAGACGTCTCCCCCTCGCCGTTTCCTAAAGTCGGCTTTACCGATGTCTCCTTCTGACAGGGAGACCGTTTTGGAAGCCATTCACAAGCTGTATTCCCAGCAGGTGATAATCAAGGTACCCCTCCTGCAACAGGGAACGGGGTATTATTCCACACTGTTGTGGTACCGAAGCCGGACGGCTCGGTGAGACCGATTCTAAATCTAAAATCTTTGAACACTTACATACAGAGGTTCAAATTCAAGATTGAGTCACTCAGAGCAGTGATTGCGAACTTGGAAGAAGGGGACTACATGATGTCTCGGGACATCAAGGATGCTTACCTTCATGTCAAAATTTACCCTTCTCACCAAGGGTACCTCAGGTTTATGGTACAGAACTGTCACTATCAGTTCAGACGCTGCCGTATGGATGGTCCACGGCACCCCGGGTCTTTACCAAGGTAATGGCCGAAATGATGATATTCCTTCGAAGGAAGGGAATTTTAGTTATCCCTTACTTGGATGATTCCCTGATAAGGGTAAGATCCAGGGAACAGTTGGAGGTCGGTGTAGCACTATCTCAGGTAGTGTTGCGGCAGCACGATTGGATTCTCAATATTCCAAAATCGCAGCTGGTTCCGACGACTTGTCTTCTGTTCCTAGGGATGATCCTGGACACAGTCCAGAAAAAGGTGTTTCTCCCGGAGGAGAAAGCCAGGGAGTTATCCGAGCTAGTCAGGAACCTCCGAAAAACCGAGCCAAGTCTCAGTGCATCAATGCACAAGGGTTCTGGGTAAAATGGTGGCTTCCTACGAAGCAATCCCATTCGGCAGATTCCACGCAAGAACTTTCCAGTGGGACCTGCTGGACAAATGGTCCGGGTCGCATCTTCAGATGCATCAGCGGATAACCCTGTCACCAAGGACAAGGGTGTCCCTCCTGTGGTGGTTGCAGAGTGCTCATCTTCTAGAGGGCCGCAGATTCGGCATTCAGGACTGGGTCCTGGTGACCACGAATGCCAGCCTGCGAGGCTGGGGAGCAGTCACACAGAGAAGAAATATCCAGGGCTTATGGTCAAGCCTGGAGACATAAATATCCTGAAGCTAAGGGCCATTTACAATGCTCTAAGCTTAGCAAGACCTCTGCTTCAAGGTCAGCCGGTGTGGATCCAGTCGGACAACATCACGGCAGTCACCCACGTAAACAGACAGGGTGGCACAAGAAGCAGGAGGGCAATGGCAGAAGCTGCAAGGATTCTTCGCTGGGCGGAAAATCATGTGATAGCACTGTCAGCAGTATTCATTCCGGGAGTGGACAACTGGGAAGCAGACTTCCTCAGCACGACCTCCACCCGGGAGAGTGGGGACTTCACCCAGAAGTCTTCCACATGATTATAAACCGTTGGGAAAAACTCGACAGGTATTGCGCCAGGTCAAGGGACCCTCAGGCAATAGCTGTAGACGCTCTGGTAACACCGTGGGTGTACCAGTCAGTGTATGTGTTCCCTCCTCTGCCTCTCATACCCAAGGTACTGAGATTGATAAGATGGAGAGGAGTAAGCACTATATTCGTGGCTCCGGATTGGCCAAGAAGGACTTGCTAACCGGAACTTCAAGAGATGCTCACGGAGGATCCGTGGCCTCTACCTCTAAGAAGGGACCTGCTCCAGCAAGGACCCTGTCTGTTCCAAGACTTACCGCGGCTGCGTTTGACGGCATGGCGGTTGAACGCCGGATCCTGAAGGAAAAAAGGCATTCCGGATGAAGTCATCCCTATCCTGATCAAAGCCAGGAAGGATGTAACGGCAAAACATTGTCACCGCATTTGGCGAAAATATGTTGCGTGGTGCGAGGCCAGTAAGGCCCGACGGAGGAAATTCAACTGGGTCGATTCCTACATTTCCTGCAAACAGGAGTGTCTATGGGCCTGAAATTGGGGTCCATTAAGGTTCAAATTTCGTCCCTGTCAATTTTCTTCCAAAAAGAACTAGCTTCAGTCCCTGAAGTTCAGACGTTTGTAAAAGGGGTACTGCATATACAGCCTCCTTTTGTGCCTCCAGTGGCACTTTGGGATCTCAATGTAGTTTTTGGGTTCCAAAAGTCACATTGGTTTGAACCACTTAAATCTTTGGATTTAAAATATCTCACATGGAAAGTGGTCATGCTGTTGGCCCTGGCCTGGGTCAGGCGCGTGTCAGAATTGGCGGCTTTATCCTGTAAAAGCCCTTATCTGATTTTCCATTCGGACAGGGCGGAATTGAGGACTCGTCCTCAGTTTCTCCCTAAGGTGGTTTCAGCGTTTTACCTGAACCAACCTATTGTGGTGCCTGCGGCTACTAGGGACTTGGAGGACTCCAAGTTGCTAGACGTTGTCAGGGCCCTGAAAATATATGTTTCCAGGACGGCTGGAGTCAGGAAATCTGACTCGCTGTTTATCCTGTATGCACCCAACAAGCTGGGTGCTCCTGCTTCTAAGCAGACTATTGCTCGTTGGATTTGTAGTACAATTCAGCTTGCACATTCTGTGGCAGGCCTGCCACAGCCAAAAATCTGTAAATGCCCACTCCACAAGGAAGGTGGGCTCATCTTGGGCGGCTGCCCGAGGGGTCTCGGCTTTACAACTTTGCCGAGCAGCTACTTGGTCAGGAGCAAATACGTTTGTAAAATTCTACAAAATTGATACCCTTGCTGAGGAGGACCTGGAGTTCTCTCATTTGGTGCTGCAGAGTCATCCGCACTCTCCCGCCCGTTTGGGAGCTTTGGTATAATCCCCATGGTCCTTACGGAGTCCCCAGCATCCACTTAGGACGTCAGAGAAAATAAGAATTTACTTACCGATAATTCTATTTCTCGTAGTCCGTAGTGGATGCTGGGCGCCCATCCCAAGTGCGGATTGTCTGCAATACTGGTACATAGTTATTGTTACCAAAAAAAAAAAAAAATCGGGTTATTGCTGTAGTGAGCCATCTTTTCTAGAGGCTCCTCTGTTATCATGCTGTTAACTGGGTTCAGATCACAAGTTGTACGGTGTGATTGGTGTGGCTGGTATGAGTCTTACCCGGGATTCAAAATCCTTCCTTATTGTGTACGCTCGTCCGGGCACAGTATCCTAACTGAGGCTTGGAGGAGGGTCATAGGGGGAGGAGCCAGTGCACACCAGGTAGTCCTAAAGCTTTCTTTAGATGTGCCCAGTCTCCTGCGGAGCCGCTATTCCCCATGGTCCTTACGGAGTCCCCAGCATCCACTACGGACTACGAGAAATAGAATTATCGGTAAGTAAATTCTTATTTTTTTTATTATTATTAACAGTTTCTTTTATAGCGCAGCAAATTCCATTGTGCTTTACCACTGGAAACTCTTCAACAAATAATTCAGATGATTAATTAGTAAAGCTTTTAATCCAGGTCTTTAAAAAAAAATATCTGATACAAATTCATCTCTTGTACACACGGTGAGATAAATCTGTAAGAGTTTGACTATATAGTCAAAATCTTATGAAAAGTTAGTGCATATCTCAAGGTGTTAGGGTGTGTACACATGGTGAGATCCTTGCTATACCCGATTTTCACTTGCGATTTCCCTTAAACTCCCCGGAGCCCAGCACCACCGGTTTTGACTAACTTTTCTTGAGATATGGACTATGTATGCTTACGATTTTGGCTTATGTGAGATGTCATTGACATGTGAGATGTAATAGATAGTACACCGATCTAGCAAGGATTGACTTGCCTGCACAGTCTAACTTTTCTTGCGATGCCGACCTGGCGGGACCGCGAATCGGGATCGCAAGGTGACTTTTCTTGCGATTTTGACTATATATAAATATCTCACCGTGTATACACACCCATAGGCAGCTTGGGATACAGATTCGATCCCGATGCGCACTCCCGTGGGGTCCGTATCGTAAGGCTAGATAGAATGTACAGGCAAGTCAATCTTGACTATCTAGTACAAAGTAAAGTCAAAATTGGCACTGAAGTCAAAATCGTACATAGAGAAAATCTCAAGCACAGAGTCAAAATCTGTACTATCTGGGCTCTGGGGGAGGGAGTTTAAGGGAAATGGCATAGTCAAAATTAGGGGTGGGGGGCGTAGTAAAAATGAAATTTCTGCTGTGGGGTACACTGGGCTCCACAAGGATTAACATCGGGGTGTAGAGTAAGATCTTGATCCGAGGCACCAACAGGCTCAAAGCTTTTGACTGTTACCAAGATGCACAGCGCCGCCTCCTCTATAACCCTGCCTCCGTGCACAGGAGCTCAGTTTGTAAGTTGGTGCCATGCAGTAAGCAGGCACTTAACAAGCACTTAGGCAGCCTATTGATAGCTTTATTTGAAAGAAAAGACTGAAGATTCTTCTGACAGACTACAGGGCTGCAGCAGGCAAAGTATCATAGACTTTTCTGACTGCAGCTCCGTCACCCCCAGCGGCGCTGTATACTCCCGCGCTCTGGTTGCCTGGTTACTGCTGCAGAGGCTCCGGTTCCTTCAAAACATCAGTCACACACTCCGCCGTCCTCCCGGATTGTGGGGGTACGGGGGAGGTATGGGGTCTCTTTGGCCGCACTTTACCGCGATCCAGAGTCGCCGCAGGAGGCGGGCCGCGCGTGTGTGCTGGCGTGGACACTGTTATTGGGCAGCCGCTCCACTAGCCACCAGGGACAACTACAGGGCACAGGTCTGGTTTTTAAAAAAAAAAATATATATAACCCCGTTTTTCACTGCCCGCAGCGCCCGGTGGGGGTGCCAGCAGGGGGAGCAGGTCTGACCTGTGGACCCTCCCCCCAGCACCAGGGCGCCATTTCTGCAAATGTTTTCTCCCTGGAGCTGCATTTCTCTCCTTCACTCCCGGCCAGCAGCCATCACAGACGGAGCTGAGCTGTTCTTGAGACTGCTGGGGCAAATCCTCCTCTGTAGAACCGCCTGATTGCCAGTGCTGTGCTTCATACAGGTCGCTTACGTATTCTACCTGTCACTGGGACAGTGTTGTTAAGAAAGAGTGCATACATTCAGGTTTGTGTGGTACAAACACCCTGTGATATACATCCAGTATCTACTGTGCTTTGTTATATCTTTTGTAAACACATATAGCCATACTGAGTATTACTTTGTATTGCTAGTCCAGTGCAGTTTTATGGTGCATAATTTCTGCATGGTACGCTTGTGACTATATATGTGTGTGTATGTAGCTGCTGCGTGGTTGCCTTATTACAGTGTATTTCACTCAGTGGGCTACTCCTATATTGATATACCTGAGGGGGTTAAGTGTATCAGGTTTCTTTCTGTATAATATAGGATTGTATCACAAGATATACTTGCTGTGTATTTTTACTTGTGATTTATAGTCACCATATAGATTTATATCTCTTGAACTCCCGGTTTGTGCTGTCATAGTCACACTTCACCGAGTGTTCTTGCTGGGTATATTGCTGCTACACTTTGTACCAGGTTGCCCGATATTGTCCACATTCTTATGTCTGCTACACGTGTCAACGACGCTGGGGCTTCTCCCACATTGCGTGGTAGTGAGGCCACAGACGTGATGGAGGAGAATATGGCAGCTGAGAGTTCAGGTTCAGTGGGTTCCTTACCCCCCCAGTGGGTCGGTAGCACCTGAGGCATCACAGGACCCACCTTGGGCTACGTTTTCCACGCTGTTAAACATGCTTGTAACTAAATTGGCGCCCCCCTGTGGGACCACCTGTGCCAATGCGGAAGTTTATGGTCCCTGCTATTAATCCGCCATGGGCAGATCAAATCTCCACTCAGTTACAGCATTTGAACCGGTCACTAACTAAATCTAAGTGTCACTTTCGCCCGCCTAAGACTAAGTCGTCTTCTAAATGGGCCATTACCTCCTCCCAATCCACTGCTATCCCAGACACGTCCTCTGAGGAGTATGGTGCATATACTGATCCCACAGACACTGACACAGATGTTTCTGATGGGGAAGGGAAGTCATTGGTGGATGTCCCGGATTTGATTGAAGCAATTAGGCACATTCTTCAGGTGTCTGATGATCCTGAGCCTGAGGCTGTCTCTAAGAAACTGGATAGGTTTAAACGTAAGAAGAAATAAATATACAGATGGAGTGCGCTGTCAACGGCAGCCTGTACTGGGAAGGTCAATTCCCTGGGTAATTTAGGCAAAAAAGGAAGAAATAGATACTGGCGCCGGCTGAAATTCAAAATAGGATGAACGACTCAATAAATGAATAATTAAGTAAAAAGGTACATTTAATGAACATTCATAAAGGAGAGGTTATCCTACCCCTCAAAGGTAAAACATAAGCAACTGCTTAACGATAATAAGAACAATTAGTAGGATCCCACAGGGTTAACCCTTTCAAGTAAAATGTCCACAATTCCTGGCTAGGACGCTATTCCACATTTGCCCACAAGTTCAATTAGATGTAAGGTAATTTACCAGACTGGATTCCAAATAAGTCCCCTAGGTGTCTCTTGCAGTTAGGAACCAAATGGCAGATGGGGGTGAGTCTAGGTCATATGAAGAACTTGTGTCGGAATTTCATCCAGTGGAAACTATAAGTCCAAAATTTGCCAGGAGGTGGATGAGGGTTCTGATACTTGTGGTCCTACAATCTGAAGCCCAACGCGTTTTGCTGGTCTGATGGGTGCCAGCTTCATTCTATTTTGAATTTCAGCCGGCGCCAGTATCTTAAACGTAAGAAGGTGGTTAAACAAGTTTTACCTCACTCTGAACACCTGGTTGACATACTGCAAGAATCTTGAGAAAATCCAGGGACAAAATTCACACCGAATAAGAGACTGTTGGCTCGCTATCCTCTCTGCGGAGATATGTAAGAATTGGGAAACTCCTCCACCCGTTGATTCTCATGTGGCGCGTATGGTTGTTTCCTCTGCTCTACCAGTAACTACCGTCACCTCTCTGAAGGAACCGACGGATAGACGTGTGGAGGGTTTAAAAGCGATTTATACACTAACGGGGGCTGTGCATAGGCCAACCCTTGCAGCAACGTAGGCTGCTGAAGCTGTTTAGGCGTGGGCACAGGAGCTTGAGGCGGAACTGCCTTCCAACGCATCTGAGCATGCTTGACAATGTCTCACATATATTACCACGGCTTCTCTGTACCTTAAGGAGGCGGCCTCCGATGCCGGGGTGCTCGCATCCAAGGCTGCTACTACGTCCGTCTTGGCCAGACGTATTCTTTGGTTGAGATCCTGGTCGGTGGATATGGATTTCAAGAAAACCCTGGAGGTGCTCCCTTTCAAGGGCGACATTCTCTTTGGAGAAGACATCCATAAGATTGTGGCTGATCTGGCTACTGCTAAAACAGCTTGCCTACCTAGTACGGCTCCTTCCGATCAGAAGGCTAAAAGTACTGTCCCTCTGCCCTTTCGTCCTCCATGAAAAGCGAAAGGTCAGGCGTACCTAAAGCAAGCTCGTGCTTCCAGACCTGCCAAACCCAGACCGAAGCGTGCCTGGGCCACCCGTCAGCCAGCTTCCAAAACTGACAAGCCTGCCACATGACGGGCCGGGCCTCCATCTGGGGGATCCAAGGGGTGGGGGCCGACTTCTAGGTTTTGCCCAGGAATTGTTGAAAGCACTTCAGATACCTGGGTGAGGGAAGTTGTCGCTCGAGTCCCCCTCATCGATTTTGCCTGACGGATGTGTCTCTGGATCCGGCATAAGCAAATACTTTGCACTCGGTGGTACATTCCTTCTTAACACAAGAGTGGTAGTACAGGTACCTCTGGCTCAGAGAGACAGGGGGTACTATTCACTGCTGTTCCTAGTCCCGAAACCGAATGAGTCTTTGCGGCCCATTCTCAATCTGAAGTCCTTGAACAAGCATGTGCGGGTCTCCAAGTTTCGTATGGAAACGCTGCGCTCTGTTGTTCTGACCTTGGTGCCTGGGGACTATATGGTCTCCCTGGACATACAGGATGGCTACCTACATATTTCTATTGCTGTATCTCATCTGCAGTACCTGAGGTTTGCGGTGGGCAACCTTCATTACCAATTTCGGGCATTACCCTTTGGTTTGACAACGGCTCCCCGAGTTTTCACCAAAGTTATGGCAGTCATGGCGGCTACACTCCGCCGTCAAGAGGTCAGGATACTACTGTACTTGGACGATTTGTTGATCCTGGCAAATTCCCCAGAACTTCTGTGTCATCTCGATCTGACGGTCCAGTGCATGAAAGCCCACGGGTGGCTGATACACTGGAAGAAGTCCTCCCTGGTTCCTGCTCGGAGCATGTTACATCTGGGAGCGTTATTGGACACTCCCAACCAACGGTTGTTCTTGTCTCAGGATAAAGTCCTGAAGCTTCAGGACAGGATTTGATGATTCCTATCTCGTCCGCAAGTGTCGATACATTCTGCAATGCAAGTACTAGGTCTCATGGTGTTGGCTTTCGACATGGTGGAGTATGCTCAATTCCATTCTCGCCCTCTGCAGAAGTTAATTCTGATCAAGTGGGACGGCCTGCCTCCCCGGATCAGATCTCGCATGATCTCCTTGTCTCCGGAGTGCCGCGTGTCACTGAGCTGGTGGCTTCTGGACCAACGATTGAGCAGGGGCTGTCTCTTCTGGATATCCAACTGGGCCCTTCTGCCAACGGATGCTAGTCTGAGAGGTTGGGGCGCAGTGTTGGAACAACACTCTCTTCAGGGTCGGTGGAGCAAGGAGCAGTCTCTACTCCCGATAAATATTCTGGAACTGCGGGCAGTGTTCAATGCAGTGACAATGGCCCAGCATCTGATACAGAACAGACCTGTTCAAGTACAATCGGACAACGCCACCACGGTGGCATACATCAATCATCAAGGCAGCACTCGAAGCCGCATAGCAATGAGGGAAGTATCACGGATTCTTCAGTAGGCAGAGCGCCATCTGCCGGCCATATCCGCAGTGTTCATTCCGGGCGTTCTGAACTGGGAAGCGGACTATCTCAGTCGTCAGGACGTACACGCCGGAGAGTAAAGCCTCCATCCGGAGGGGTTTCAACTTCTCGTGAACACGTGGTGTCTTCCAGATGTGGATCTGATGGCGTCTCGACACAGTCACAAGGTTCCGGTCTTCGGAGCAAGGACAAGGGATCCTCAAGCTGCGTTCGTGGACGCTCTGGCAATTCCATGGAACTACCGTATGTGTTCCCTCCGGTGTCACTCCTGCCCAGAGTAATACGGAAGTTCAAGCAAGAAGGAGGAGGAAACCTGCTTCTGGTCGCTCCAGCGTGACCCAGACGGCACTGGTTCTCCGATCTACTGGGTCTCTCGTGGGA
Source organism: Pseudophryne corroboree (assembly GCF_028390025.1). NCBI lineage: Eukaryota > Metazoa > Chordata > Amphibia > Anura > Myobatrachidae > Pseudophryne > Pseudophryne corroboree. Next base: position 609,279,973 of record NC_086444.1, on the reverse strand, counting down.
TCGTCCCCTTCTACTTCCACAACGACCAGACCTCCTCTTTCAGGGCCCTTGTGTTTACCAGGTTTTGGCCCGTCTGGCTTTGAAGGCATGGCTCTTGATGCTTCCGTCCTGAGGGCTAAGGGTTTTTCTGAGGCGGTCTGTAAGCCGGCTTCTGCTCGGATCTACCATAGGGTCTGGAATGCTTACTTTACTTGGTGTGCGTCTCACAATCATGACGTTTTCAAGTTTAATACGGCCAAACTATTGGCCTTTCTACAACAGGGCCTGGACTTAGGCCTGCGTCTGGCCTCCCTCAAGGTTCACATTTCTGCCTTGTTGGTTTGGTTTCAGAGAAAAATTGCTACCCTACCTGATGTACATACATTCACTCAGGGTGTGTTGCGGATTCAACCTCCTTATGTGCCACCTGTGGCCCCTTGGGACCTGTTGGTGGTTTTGGATGCCTTACAAGAGTCTCCGTTTGAGCCTCTTGCCTCTGCTGACCTTAAGTGGCTTTCCCTTTTAAGGTGCTATTCTTGCTGGCTATTGCTTCAGCTAGAAGGGTCTCGGACTTGGGTGCCTTATCCTGTAAGTCTCCCTATTTGATTTTTCACCATGACCGGGCGGTTCTTAGAACACGGCCAGGTTATCTACCCAAGGTGGTGTCTTCCTTCTACCTTAACCAGGAGATTGTGGTTCCGGCCTTCAATTTACTGAGTTGTCTACCAAAGAGCGATCTTTGGATGTGGTACGGGCTCTCCATATCTATGTGAAGAGAACTTCCTCCATTCGGAAATCTGATTCTCTTTTTGTACTGTGTTTGGACAAACGTGGCTGGCCTGCTTCCAAGCAGACTTGGGCCAGATGGATTAGAATGGTGATTGCATATGCTTATGTATAAGCTGGTCATCCGATTGCTGCTACCATCAAAGCCCAGCCTTCTCGGGCGGCCCACCGTGGTGCGACCCTTGAACAGTTGTGCAAGGCGGCTACGTGGTCCTCAGGGAACACGTTCATTAGGTGCTATGCATTCGATACTTCCGCCTCCTAGGATGCTTCCTTTGGACGCCGGGTTCTTGTGCCAGCTACAGTGCGTCCCCTACCATAAGGAACTGCTTTAGGACATCCCCGATGTTAATCCTTGTGGAGCCCAGTGTACCCCGCAGCAGAAAACGAGACTTATGGTAAGAACTTACCGTTGTTAAATCTCTCCCACCCTGACGCACTCTCCCACCCTGACGCATTTGGCTTCTTTGTGTTGGTATGGCATAGCCACTGATACCCTCTTCTATGGTGAGTGTGTGGTGTATTTGGGTACGAGCGATTGTCGTCTCTGGTACCTGCTACTGCATTGGGCTGGTTAACGAAACTGAGCTCCTGTGCACGTTAGCGGGGTTATAGAGGAGGCAGCGCTGTGCATCTTGGGAACAGTCAAAGCTTTGAACCGGTTGGTGCCCCGGATCAAGGTCCTACTCTACACTCCGATGTTAATCCTTGTGGAGCCCAGTGTACCTCGCAGAAAGAGATTTAACAACGGTAATTTCTTACCATACATCTCGTTAGTCACATGTTGACTTCTGCTAATTGTGACTTTTTGCACCTGGGTGTCTGTTTAGGTGTATATTAGCAGACAAAGTGGATACATACAGTATGTAATCATAGTGTGTGTGTGTGTGTGTGTGTGTTTTCATTTGTAGTAAGAAAATTCCATTGACTTTTTTCATTTTATAGTACAATATTTGTTGTTCATTTCTAAATATTTTACAATCCATTTTGATTTCATGTTCTAAGTGACTAAAAATGACAAAGGAGATTTACTTTTTTTAGCCACTGTATACCCATTTTCTAGCATGATAGTGCAGCTTTAAGATAGCCCTTATTCATTGTATAACATGAGCAAAAGACCAGACCCTCTCATGGCCATGGATCATCTGTATATGCTACAGTCACAATCTCGACACTGGAATGTAACAATAGTGTTAGATATTGCTGATCAGATATGCAGCTGGTTTATTACCATGAATTAAGTTAAAACATCTGCTTTAATTCATACTGTCTTCTTTGCTTTGAAGTGCACCTTAACCATATACATTTTGTGGGGAGTAGTCTGTAATTGTATGTTACTGTGTGCCAAGTGAACATTCCGCAGTAATAATAGATCTGCAATTTGCCATTTAAAATGCAGGGAAATCAGCCATGTTAAATGTTGTGGCCCTCTTTGTAAGGGTAGCTTTGTTAAAATAAAACTTCAGGAACTGAGATTAGGTGTTCCAATTTTGGTAGCTTTTCTGTGAACAAAGCCTACGTTTTAGATATGGTGCATTGTGTGCAATGCAATTTTGTGTGTGTGTGTATTTGTAAATTGATATGTAAGATTTCTGCTATGTTTGTTTTTAAGATCTTACCCACATGATCCACATCCTGGACACTGAACATCCTTGGGATGTCTATTCCATCAATTCTGGTCACCAAGAAGTCATCACTAGCTTGGAGTGGGACCAGTCTGGTAAGTGTAGCAAGCTGGGTGCTGTAGTAAGAGGTCTTACGGGAGGGGGTGATCACACTGCGCCTTTCCCTATGGATCTGGTCCTGGATTTGTGTAGTTTGTAGGGTTACAAAGATTGTGTAGTAGCCATAGGGGTATATTCAATTAGTGTCAAAAGCTGCCGTCTGTCGAAAAGACGTCAGTTTTCGACTTTTTAATGTCGAATTGTGATTCGACCTATTCAATCCCCAGCATTTTTATTCAACAAGTCGGGGAATTCGACTTCTCAAATAGTACGTGATAGTGTTCACTCTAGGATTTTTTTAGGGCAGGGTGCTGATCATTGAAGAGGGCACATTTTTATTTTGAAGGGCACTTTTTTGATGTGACACTTTGCGCACAAAGCATAGCGGACATGTTTATAGTTTTTGTACATACATGTTGCCCTTAGTAAATCATATACCCATACATACATATAAGACACCTAACATCTGTACTGAGAAACATACTGTATATGTCCAGTCTTCTTGAAAGATCGGCTGTAGCATATACATAAGTAGATAATTATAAATGTCTTTTCCAGTGCAGAAATGGTTATAATCCTTGTGCTATAAAACAGAAAAGTTAAACAATTGGTTAAAATATATAGGAAAAAAATAAGTCTGTTCTAAAAGGGAAATACTGTAAGCCAGTGGTTTCCAAACTTTTTTTTGAATCACGGCGCCCTAGAATATCAAAATTTATTTCACGGCACCCCTAGGCCAAAAATTTCTTATTGAGAAATTTAGAAAGAAAGAAATATTACATTAAGTAGATTTTTATGTGTCATCCTTGGGGTCAGTCGTGTGGAGAGGGACAATATATGCTTCTGTTTGGCCACATATTTTATGACTGGCAGCCACCAGCACTGGTTTTGCCTATTCTATTGACCATGAATAATTTGAATTGGTCCTGGACCACCAACCCAGGGCACCCCTGCAAGTGTCCCGAGGCACCCCAGGGAGTCACGGCACACAGTTTGGGAACCTCTGCTGTAAGCAGTACATGCTCACAGCTTACCCTGTTCTTTCCCTCTTTATCAGAGTGCTGTGTTATTTACAGTGCCTCCTCTGCCATCCAGTTCGCTAAGTATAGAAATTGTGTTCCAATTTCAGAGGTAGGCAAGGAGTAGACAACTATATTGTAACATGCACTCTGACTGTTGTATTCTGTTTACAAGGGGGCAATTTATGGTCCTGCAGGGTGCACTGAAAAAAGGGCAGGGTGCTTTTTCACATTTCAGAAATGGGCAGGGTGCAGCACACTGCTGAAACAGCCTAGAAGGAACACTACGTGAATCAGAGGTATAGCTGCCGATTCACGTACTTTTGAGGGAAACCGGGCCAAATTCAAGGTCCCGCTTTCTGGAGCCGGGTGGATGCTGCAGTGAGCGGCGGCTGTGACATCCTCCAGCTACGCTGGCAGCTGCTGTAGCGCTGCGCTCCCGTCTCTCACCCGTCTCTGCTCTTCCCTCGTGCCCGCGGCTCTCCCGTTTCCTCCGGCGCTGCTCTCCCCCTGTGCCCCCACCGTCTCCTCCGACGCTGCTCTCCCCCTCTGCCCGCATCTCAATTCGAGATTGCTTTGAATAGCACAGGTTGGATCCATTCCGACAAATGAATGTCGGAATGGATCCGACTTCAATTGAATATACCCCTAAATAAACCAAGTTATGCGTAAACATTTTAAATAAATATTAATCGCAATCATGTGTTTAAATATCAAAGTTATATGTTTTGTTTTTTAATTCCGTGTCCTAGGCTCCCGTCTGCTCTCAGCTGATGCAGATGGCTGCATCAAATGTTGGGGCATGACTGACCATCTAGCAAATAGCTGGCAAAGCCTAGTGGGCAGTGAAGTGGATGGTGATCCCATTGTTGCTCTCTCATGGCTTCACAATGGTGTGAAACTAGCACTCCACGTGGAGAAGGTGAGCAGCAAACTTGCTTATTATGGCTTTTTCTTCACTGGGATTAAATCATCTTTATAACCCTTCTTCTCGGTTTTATTTTCTTGTCTGGTCATTATTCTGTCATCTGCTGTCCAACATACTTACTTTTGTTATTTCTATTGTCCTGCAGTCTGGTGTTTCCAGTTTTGGGGAAAAGTTCTCTCGTGTAAAGTTCTCTCCTTCCCTCACCTTATTTGGGGGAAAGCCTATGGAAGGTTGGATTGCTGTAACTGTCAGCGGACTGGTGACTGTGTCCTTGTTGAAGCCCAATGGGCAAGTGCTGACAGCTACGGAGAGTCTATGTCGGCTACGATGCCGGGTGGCGTTGGCTGACATTGCTTTTACAGGCGGTGGGAACATTGTGGTGGCCACATGTGACGGTAGCAGCACGTCCCCTGTGCAGTTCTATAAAGTTTGTGTGTCTGTTGTGAATGAAAAATGCAAAATTGACACGGAGATCTTACCTTCACTCTTCATGCGCTGCACCACAGACCCTGCCCGGAAGGACAAATTTCCCGCTGTTACACACCTCAAATTCCTCGCCCGAGATATGTCTGAGCAGGTAATGGGAAAGGCAGGGTATGTACTATACAGAAGTAGTGGGAGTTGCATTGAATTATAAATTTAGCTTTATTGAAACTGTTAGCAATAGCTAGTGTTGCATGTTGAAAGACAATGAAACCTCCAGAAACTGCTCAAACTTTCTATACAGGACAAGTGAAGGTGTTGCCCATAGCAACCAATGCTGGTTATGCTACATTGACTATTTAGTAGTAGATTTTTATTTAACTTTAAGAATCAGAATAATCCTGACCTTCAGGTGATGCTGAATGAAAAGAGGGAGAGCTAGTCGGTAGTGTCCCACCAGTACATCATGAAGGCAGCCATTTTGTGGATTATTGATAGGAATACAATACAGCGTTTGTACCAAAGTGATGACTATAAGATGTACCCACAAAATGGTTGTCTCGGTTGCATGCATCAGACAGTTGCACTTGAATAAATAAAAAATCTAGAATTTCTGTATCCATTTTTATTTTATAACCTTTTCTATTCTCTAAATGTTTTTTGTGACCTTTACAGTAATTTAACAGAGAGCACAATGGTTAAAGTGTTCTGCTTTGGTTAGGTTCTCCTCTGTGCCTCTAATCAGTGTTCAAGTGTGGCAGAATGTTGGTCTCTGCGGAAGGAGGGGCTTCCCCTTAATAACATCTTCCAGCAGCTATCCCCGGGAGGTAAGTACTTGCACCATTTACCTTCTCTAGTGTAATGGCAAATTGTATACTTTTCTCCTGCCTAAACTATTCATTTGTTTTCTGTCGCTGAACCTCGCTCTGCTTACTTCTCTATTACAGTAAGTGATAAGCAGCCTATGATACTGAAGTGGCGGATTTTGTCAGCTACCAATGAATTGGAGCGAGTGTCTGCCGTGGCACTGCCCAAACTACCAATTTCACTCACCAACACGGACATCAAAGTTGCAAATGATACAAAGTTCTGTCCTGGTCTAGGTATGTTACTTCTTGATCATTTTTGTCATGCTTCAATGGCTAGTATAAAATGTACAGTATTTAGAATATTTGACTGTGAATACCAATCAGCGCTTTGTGTCACACTGTTGCCAACAATTTTACAGAGACTCATAAAAAATGCATAGAGAAATACATAGTAAAGTAAATGCTATACGTTTATACACCCTAGTGACTTTAATAAAAGGGACGGTGTAGAAGAAATTCTTCTCTTGAGCAAATAGACGTCACTTGGTCAGAAAGCAGTGGGATTTTATACTCTGCACCCCTTTCACACTGAGCGAAAGCCCAGGGATATTGCCAGGGCAACCCTGGTCTTCTCTTCTGTGTGACAGCGTTTACCCTAGTTCAGATTGCTGGGACCACAATCCTGGTTGCTACCAGGATTATATCTGGGACCTGCAGTGTGAATGGTCCAACCCAGGTTATTCTCCCGGGGTAACCTTTCAAAGCTGCTAAATGTCTGTGAATCTGGAGGCCCGCCTCAAAGGAGTGTCTACAGTGACATGCTATGTAGACACGGGTTCAGTGTGAAAGAGGTCAACCTGAGAATAACCCGTGACCAAGATGCAGTGTGTAAAAGGGTATAGAAGCTAAGTCTTGGGTCAAACCCATATTTAATAACCTGGGGAAAAAGCAGGGTTGACGCTCCACCTTTGGCCTGAAAGTGGTATTGCTTTAAAATCACTTGGGGGTAGAGCAGATCATGTAGTCTTCAGTTCATTAACGTACGTCTGTATATGCCAACATGGACAGATAAAAAAAAAAAAAACATGTGTAGTACAATATTGATTTATAGTAGAACACAATAGGTTTGAATAAATTGCACTCTTGTAAAATACTGAAAGAACAAGAATGAAATGTGCTATTAAGCGCTCAGAAATGTATTGTTACTGATGGTAGCTGTATAGCCGCTACCTGCTTAGAAACTGAACTGTAATTGTGGTGTTTGGAAAACTCTCCTATACTGTTTATTTCTTTATGAGCCTCTACAAAATAGTTTAGAATAGTGTGAGATACAGCGCTGAGCAGTATTCACGATCAAATATTATTTATAATTCAAAATGTATTTAAAATGTCACAAAAGATTGTCATTTAGCTGCATTGTGGTGTGCTGATTTGTATGTTGTTCATATATTACAAAATGTATTTAGTATAGTATTAAGACGAGTAGGATTGATTTGTCCGAAGTGGTGGTGTATCATTCAGACGTATGTTCTGTAATTATCAGACCTTGGTCTCATTTTCTAGGTCTTGCTCTGGCATTCCATGATGGTAATGTGCACATTGTACACAGATTATCTCTGCAGACAATGGCTGTGTTATTTGGCTCCTCCATGCGGCCTTCTGAAGAGCCCAGTTTGAAACGTCAACGGTCACCTACCCCATGTGTTCACTTCAAGGCTTTGCAGATGTCCTGGACTTCGCTGGCATTAGTTGGATTGGATACTCAGGGCAAAGTGAGTGGGAAATAAAAGGAAGAAGTTCTCATTGTAACACTACATGTTTGGACTGCCCAGTCATGTGAAAGGGATACATTGGTGTTTTATACTGACTGAGTCAAGTTCTGCACGGGTGTGGTATGGAGGGTCGACCGCACTTAGTTTGAGAGTGTCTAAGTTAACCACTATTGGTCGACAAGGTTTCTAGGTCGATATGGTCTAGTTCAACAGGTCAAAAGGTTGACGGGAGTAAAAAAAAAAAAAATTGGTGTCGCTTTCTCCGTATAGTGACCGGGAACCCCAATTAGTGCACCGTGTCCCCTCGCTTCGCTCGCTATACTTCGGGCAAGGGGTTCCTATTCCCAATTGTAGTCCACATGGATCGTTAAGTATCAAAAAGTAAAAAAAAAAAAAAAAGACATTAATTGTGAAAATCTCATATCGACCTAGTTACTGTCGACCAATAGTGGTCGACTTGGGCATTTTCGACCTAAGTGTGGTCGACCCAGAGACCGGATACCCCCCTGCACAGTCTTGGGCTTCCCTGACTGGTAACTGTAATAATCTCCCGCTCAGTTGTTCTGGAAGTAGAGAATAATATATTGTAGAGGAATAGCAACACAGATGTAGCTCCAGTCTCAGTGCTCTAAGCAATGCAGTATTTCTAAAACCATTGTGATGCTGATTGGGTATTCAGAAAATATTAAGTTACAAGTACCAAAGTCTCTTCAGCCCCCTTTGAACTCGAACTGTCCACTCCAGTATTGGTGCATGATGAGGAGCAAGATGTTTTCTCGTTTCTCTTAAATACTTGAAACTGGGTTGTCCAGGTGATGCAAATGCATGATGCAAGGTACATGATAGCAGATGCAGCAATAAAAAGGTATATATTGAAAATGTAGTGTGAGATAGAAAATGCGTTACAAAGTGATTGGCTGGGCATTTTACCACATAGCTAACTATACCTTGGTGTTATCTGCTGCTGAGTAAAAGGTCCTGGACACTGAGGGAGATACTCGGTTAACACACACTTAACTAGTGCTGACTCTGTTGTTGGTCTAAAAATACCTTTTCTTTTTCATCCACTAGGGGTCACTGGAGTACTCTTGGGATATGGACGGCTTAGCAGAAACAAAGGCACTGAATATTTAAATTTAGAACTCTCCACCCCTCCATATCCCAGAGTACCTCAGTGTACGACCTCTGTGTTTTTTCCGTGCTCGCAGCACTAACAAGGCTTGTGGGAACTTCCCACACTTGGTGGAAGATTTTATTAATTTTTTATTTTTACTTTTTACACTTAGCACATCCCTTCCCAGTTTCTGTGTGGGGTCCGTGGGTAAAGCCGACCGCTCACTGCCGCTCATAATAGCCGCCCCAGCCGCTCCGTCCAGCGCTCCGTCTGCCGCTCCGACCGCCCGCCCCAGGCGCTCCGTCCTCCCGCCAGGCGCTCCGTCAGCGGTACACCGCTCAGAGAGGGAGACCCGCCGCAGCTTGCCTAGCGACGCCGCGCTCTGGCCAGCCGACCTCAGCTGCTCTGAACTATGTGTCCCTCGCCTCCCTGCAATGAGCTTCCCGGTTCCCCGCTGAGACACAGCGCTACAGGGAGTACAGGGAGTACAGAAGGTATTAATGCTGCAAGGGGAAAAATCACGGTATAATAGGCTGTTGAGCCTATATATATATATATATATATATATATATATATATATATATATATATATATATATATATATATATATTAACAGGCTGCCATATCTATAGAAGATATTAATATTAACAGGCTGCCATATCTATAGAAGATATTAATACAGAATTAACTGCAGGCAGAGCTTATATTAAATGTGACCTGCCTGTGATTGTATTGTAACCTGCATGTGATTATCAGTGTATACTAGACTGTGATTATTATCAGTGTATACTAGACTGTGATTATCACTGTATAATAATCTATTGAGCCTATATTAACTGCAGCAGGTATTGTAACCTGTCCTGTGAGTATCAGTGTAAGCATGGCATGGGGGCCATTTTAATCATGTTTCCTGTTTCTTCCAGTGGTAATTCCAGAACATTCCTGCCCTACATCTCTACGCCACCGGAGGCGCAGGGGTGTTAGTGGGAATTTTGGTTCAGGTTTCACATAGGCTGCCCATGTGAACTGTATTTCGGCTATATATATATATATATAAAACGCACCTTAAGTAAAGATTTTACTGAGTCGTGCAAGTGTCTGTCCTTTTGGCTATTGTGGTGTCTGTCTGTATAAGGGGTAAGGCTCCAACACAGACTAAATATAAGGTTTATTACAATGTCTGTACATAAATCTACCACAGATTCCGTTGTTTTGTAGGGTTCCACTCCGGAAGCCGGGTCAGTCCCAGATCCTATGTTAAGCATTGGCAATTCAAATTGACTCCGCTCGACAGGAGCGGTAAGATCGGAGTCTCGGAAGTTACTCCGCCAGCTCTAACGGAGGAGTCTCAGCCTTTCCAAAGGTCCAACTTCCCTTTGGGTACCAGGGTGTTAATTTAACTGGTCTTATAATTTAATGCAGTCTGACAATTCTATGTCAAACCTCACAGCGATAACTACGAGTGAGAAGGGCACATTAAACCAGCAGTCAGGTAGTGCGGGTTTTGACAACCATACATTGCTAAGGACCAGTGAGTCAATGTCTCAATTTTTACAGAGACTAAGGAGACTAACATCTAATCCGTCGAATTTAATAAACGACAGATCTTCAATGAGTTTCTTATTTAGAATATCTGACTAAGATTTAACTCTATTTACCCGTTTCCACATCTAAATGGGAGAATCCGCCATTGGTGAATTCGTCTGTGTCAAACATTATAAAGACCCAAGATACATTTGGGTCACTAGGCGCTCTATGTATGGAAACAATGACGATCACGTTAGACTTATCGTTAATGAGAAGCTGCAGAGTATCTCTGTAAAGCTTCTGCTGACGCCTGTTACCTCGACTCTCGCTTTTCATCGTCGCTAGTTTCAGCACGACAAGGCCAGAAGTTGTTTGGTCCTAAATTTGATATTCAGGCCAAGGCGGGGGGGTAAAAACTAGCCATTGCCTCCTCCGGTATCAAAACGGAAATACTCTGGTCCGGCGTTTAAAGCCTTTAGACTTCAGTCTTTTCAAGGCTGTGGTACAAAAACAGTCACGCCTTGTAACGCCAGGGCGCTAAAGTCAACAAGCCAGTGGCTTGACGGCCTCTCAGGCCATCTCGAGTTTCCAATTGTGGAAGCGCGCCTTTACACGTTACATTTGCCGGGTTTCCAGACATCCACTCATGGATGTATCCGCTATTTAAAGGTTAAAAGACAAGACTGCCTCTGTCGAACGAAATTAGGCGTTTTGGCAGGTTGCCATTCAGTCTCTGCTGGTTTCAGCTGTTTTTATTTCCAGGCCTGGTACACCAACAGAGGCAGGGTTATTTATTCCCCTCTGTTTGGGGTACCGAAGCCGGAGGGCTCCGTCGCAGTCTCAATCAGCAAGTCACTTACTACAGTTTGAAAATGGATTTTCTGCGGTTAGTATTTGCATATTTGGAGCCACAAGATTGCATGATTGCGCTTGATCTTCAGGATGCGTATTTACCCATTCCGGTTTGGTCACCGCATCACAGGTTCTTGCGTTTTGCAATACGCCACAACCATTAACCGTTTCAGGTTCTACCGTTTGGCCTCTTGTCAGCGCCTCGGGTATTCGCCAAAGTGATGTTGGTGATGATAGCTCATCTCAGAGCCCTGGCAGTGACAATCGTTCCATACTTAGACGATCTGCTCATAAGAGCTCTGTCTCAACAGAGGTTCCTCTTACTTGCGCTGCTAACGTACACCACGGTTGCAGTGTCAAGTTCAAAAACAATCGCATCTAATTCCGTCTGAACGACTTCAATTCCTAGGTATGATTACAGATACGGTAAATCAAAGATTTACCTACTACACCAGAAAGAACAGATTATACCATCTGGTACAATTAGTGCAAAAGCCACGCACACTAGCGGTACATTGGTGTATTCGCCTATTAGGAACAATGATGTGTTTTCGAAGCGCTTCAGTTCGGCGGGTTTCACTCGCGTTTCCCACAGGGGGGCGAGGGTGTGTCTACTCTGGGCGAGAGTCTCAGAGGTTGAGGAGTTGTAGTTTAAAAAGGTCAGCGACAGGGTTTCTAAAACGGATTACAACAGATAGCTGTCTATAAATGTCCTGGAACTCCGTGCAATTTACAATGCACTACATGCTTCGCTTTCAGTCTGTCCAAGTGCAGTCAGACAACGCAACGGGAGTTGCATACACAACAACCAGGGAGGACCGAGAAGCCGCATGGCAATGCGGGAGGTAGCTCGAATCCTCAATTGCCCAGAATACCACAAGGTGATATTGTCGACTGGGTTCATTCCGGGAGTGGACATCTGTTAGACAGATGATCTCAGCCGTCGGGATTTTCATCCAGGAGACTGGGCATTAAATCCAGAGGTGTTTCACATGTGGGTCCACAGGTGGGGTTACCCTCAGGTGGACATGATGGCATCTCGCCACAATTACAAACGCTCAGTATGTGTACAGAACGACAGATCCCAAGGGCAGTGGCGGTGGATGCTCTCACATTCGCGTGGTCGTACAGCCTCGTGTATCTGGGTCCACCGTTTTCCGCTGCTCTCTCCGTTGCTAAAACGGATCATAAGACAGTTCGTCACAGTCATACTAGTGATATCTCATGGGTTTCGGAGAGCTTGCTTCTCGAATCTCCAAGGAATACTCGCACACGATCCTTGGCCGCTCATACTATGTCCAACCTGTTACAACAGGGACCGTTCTTTTACCCCTATTTACCTATTTACCGCGGCTGCGGTTGACGGGGTGGTTGTTGAGACCGCCCTCTTAAGAAAAGAGATAGGGCATTACAGTATCGGTTATACCAACCATGTTATGAGCTAGGAAGCCGGTTACGGCAGCTCATTATTACAGAATTTGGCGTGCCTATATAGGTTGGTGTGAAGCTCGGAAGTTTCCGACATCTTTCAAGTTACCCGTATTCTGTTATTTTACAGACGGGGTGGGATGGAGAACTGCGTTTATCTACACTGAGGGTGCAGGTATCGGTGTTGTCAATTTATTTTCAAAGACGATTGGCTCTATTGCCGTCGGTACACACCTTTCTACAGGGTGTCCTCAGAGTGCAGCCTCCATTTATCCTACCTACAGCGCCATGCGACTTGAAGCTGGGTTCAGATTTCTTACAGTTTTCATATTTTGAACCCTTACAACAAGTGGGGATTAAGTTTCTCACTTGGAAAACGTTTTTTCTTCTAGCCTTAGCTTCGGCAAGGCGTTTTTCAAATTTGGGTGCCTTGTATTGCAAGCCACCGTATTTGGGTTTCCTGATGACAGAGCGGAACTTCGGACGAATTCCGATTTCTTATTTTTCACATCAATAAACCAATAGTGGTTCATGTGTTGACAGCACATTCTAGAATTCTGAATGTGGTACGCGCATTATGTCCAGAACGTCTACAGTTCGTAATACGGATACGTTGTTTGTTCTCTATGATGCTGCCAAGTGGGGTTAGCCAGCTTCTCAGCAGACATTATCCAGTTGGATAAAACTGACTACACGTCAGGCTTACCTTAAGGCTAAGTTACAGTCGCCTACGTCAGTAATAGCTCATGGTCTTCAGTGCACACGTTTGTGCGCGTTTACAAGTTTGAAACGTTTGCGGCATCAGCATCTAGCTTTGGCCGCCTACTGTTACAGGTGTCAAACAGCTCTCCCGCCCACGAGGGAAGCTTTGGTACGTCCCAAGAGTACTCCAGTGACCCCTAGTGGATGAAAAAGAAAATAGGATTTTGGTACTTACCAGGTAAATCCTTTTCTTTGAATCCATAGGGGGCACTGGACGCCCACCCAGAGCAGTTTTACCTGGGTTGTATTAAGCTCAGAGGAGCTTATGGTAACACATTTTCACCGATTTTGGTTCAAATTATAAAGGTTTATCGGTTATGGTGTCAACTGTTTAGTTGTCAGTAACGTTGTGTGTCAACTTTGTTGTCCGTTATGTTATAGGAATTCTCCATTGTCAACCTCTCTATAGTTCCTGTTCGGCTCAGTAAAAAACACTGAGGTCGTACACTGAGGTACTCTGGGATATGGAGGGGTGGAGAGTTCTAAATTTAAATATTCAGTGCCTTTGTTTCTGCTAAGCCGTCCATATCCCAAGAGTACTCCAGTGCCCCCTATGGATTCAAAGAAAAGGATTTACCTGGTAAGTACCAAAATCCTATTTTTGTGCCCACAGTGCATTGAGGTAAAACTTGCAGCAATCGGTGTTCAGATTGTTTTAAATGTTTCTTTGGATACTAGACTAACTTGTTGTGCAAATAATCCTGTTACATTGCAGTGACTGCAGCCTTGTGCCGAATGCATCAGATTGTTCATCTTTCCTGGCCATTCAATTATTTGTACTACTGTATTACAGCTTTGGATAGCAGTATTGCCATTAGTACAGTGGATATTGCTTGGCAACATGCTCTCTGACCTACTCGTATAAAAAAAATTCTACAGTATTGCTATCCATAATCCTTGGGGTTGGACGCAGCTGATGATGGTGACCACTCATTCCTGAGAATTAAATAAGGGCCTATATATATTTTCTCTCCTGAGGGAAATGCTTTTCAAAATGATAGTCTGTGACTAGATCTTATTGGCTGAAAACTGCATTAGCTTGTGCACATGTGTATATTCAGCAAAGTTCTTGTATTAAACTCTGTGTTCAGGCACTTAAGCCCCCACGGGGTGTAGGGGAACCATCAGGCCTATTGGGCCTGGCCCAAAGTTAAGACTTATGCTTCACAAGACTAACTTGGGATGCCCTAAACATATCCTCTTTTCTCTGACGTCCTAGTGGATGCTAGGAACTCCGAAAGGACCATGGGGATTAGCGGCTCCGCAGGAGACTGGGCACAACTAAAGAAAGCTTTAGGTCACCTGGTGTGCACTGGCTCCTCCCCCCATGACCCTCCTCCAAGCCTCAGTTAGATCTTTGTGCCCGGCCGAGGCAGGATGCACACTAGGGGCTCTCCTGAGCTTCTAATAAGAAAGTATATATTTAGGTTTTTTATTTTCAGTGAGACCTGCTGGCAACAGGCTCACTGCACCGAGGGACTAAGGGGAGAAGAAGCGAACCTACCTGCTTGCAGCTAGCTTGGGCTTCTTAGGCTACTGGACACCATTAGCTCCAGAGGGATCGACCGCAGGCCCGTCCTTGGTGTTCGGTCCCGGAGCCGCGCCGCCGTCCCCCTTACAGAGCCAGAAGCAAGAAGAGGTCCGGATAATCGGCGGCAGAAGACATCAGTCTTCACCAAGGTAGCGCACAGCACTGCAGCTGTGCGCCATTGCTCCTCATACACACTTCACACTCCGGTCACTGAGGGTGCAGGGCGCTTGGGGGGGGGCGCCCTGAGCAGCAATAAAAACACCTTGGCTGGCAAAAATACCACAATATATAGCCCCAGAGGCTATATATGTGATAATTACCCCTGCCAGAATCCATAAAAAAACGGGAGAAAAGTCCGCGAAAAAGGGGCGGAGCTATCTCCCTCAGACACACTGGCACCATTTTCTCTTCACAGTGCAGCTGGAAGAAAGCTCCCCAGGCTCTCCCCTGTAGTTGTCAGGCTCAAAGGGTTAAAAAGAGAGGGGGGGCACTAAATTTAGGCGCAATATTGTATATACAAGCAGCTATTGGGGAAAATTCACTCAGTTATAGTGTTAATCCCCACATTATATAGCGCTCTGGTGTGTGCTGGCATACTCTCTCTCTGTCTCCCCAAAGGGCTTTGTGGGGTCCTGTCCTCAGTCAGAGCATTCCCTGTGTGTGTGCGGTGTGTCGGTACGGCGGTGTCGACATGTTTGATGAGGAGTTTTATGTGGTGACGGAGCAGATGCCGATAAATGTGATGTCGCCCCCAGTGGAGCCGACACCAGGATGGATGGGTGGACGGTAGGAATAAAAGCTGTGGGACAGCCGGCTTCTCAGCCCGCGCCTGCCCAGGCGTCTCAAAGGCCATCAGGGGCTCAAAAACGCCCACTCCCTCAGATGGCAGACACAGATGTCGACACGGAGTCTGACTCCAGTGTCGACAAGGTTGAGACATATACACAATCCACTAGGAACATCCGTGATTTGATCCCGGCAATAAAAAATGTGTTACACATTTCCGACATTAACCCAAGTACCCCTAAAAATGGGTTTTATGTTTGGGGAGAAAAAGCAGGCAGTGTTTTGTTCCCCCATCAGATGAATGAGTGAAGTGTGTGAAAAGCGTGGGTTCCCCGATAAGAAACTGGTAATTTCTAAAAAGTTACTGATGGCGTACCCTTTCCCGCCAGAGGATAAGTTACGCTGGGAGATATCCCCTAGGGTGGATAAGGCGCTCACACGGTTGTCAAAAAAGGTGACACTGCCGTCTTAGGATACGGCCATTTTGAAGGTACCTGTTGATAAAAAGCAGGAGGCTATCCTGAAGTCTGTATTTACACACTCAGGTACTAGATTGAAACCTGCAGAGCGTGCTGCTGCAGCGTAGTCGGTGACCCTGTCAAACATACTAGTTTGCTAACATGAGAACATATTAAAGACGTTGTCTTATATATGAGGGATGCACAGAAGGATATTTTGCCGGCTGGCATCCAAAATGAATGTAATGTCCATTCTGTCAGGAGGATATTAGAGACCTGTCACTGGACAGGTGATGCTGACTTTAAAAGGCGCATAGAGATTCTGCCTTATAAGGGTGAGGAATTATTTGGGGATGGTCTCTGGGACCTCGTATCCACAGCAACAGCTGGGAAGAAATATTTTTACCTCAGGTTTCCTCACAGACTAAGAAAGCACTGTATTATCAGGTACAGTCCTTTCGGCTTCAGAAAAGCAAGCGGGTCAAAGGCGCTTCCTTTCTACACAGAGACAAGGGAAGAGGGAAAAAGCTGCACCAGTCAGCCAGTTCCCAGAATCAAAATTCTTCTCCCGCTTCCTCTGAGTCCACAGCATGGCGCGGGGGCTCCACAGGTGTAGCCAGGTACGGTGGGGGGCCGCTTCGAAAAATTTCAGTGATCAGTGGGCTTGCTCACAGGTGTATCCCTGTTCCATTCAAGTAGTATTTCAGGGGTACAAGCTGGAATTCGAGATGTCTCTCCCCTCCCCCCCCGCCGTTTCCTCAAATCTGCCTTGCCGACAACTCCCTCAGGCAGGGAGGCTGTGCTAGAGGCAAATTAACAAGCTGTATTCCCAGCAGGTAATACTCATGATGCCCCTACTTCAACAAGGACGGGGTTACTATTCCACACTGTTTTGGGGTACCGAAACCGCATGGTTCGGTGTGACCCATTTTATATTAAAAATCCTTGAACACATAAATAAAAAATTTAAGTTCAAGATGGAATCGCTCAGGGCGGTTATTGCAAACCTGGACGAGGGGGATTACATGGTATCCCTGGACATCAAGGATGCTTACCTGCATGTCCCCATTTACCATCCTCACCAGGAGTACCTCAGATTTGCGGTACAGGATTGCCATTACCAAGTCCAGACACTGCCGTTTGGACTGTACATGGCACCGAGGGTGTTTACCAAGGTAATGGCCAAAATGATGATACTCCTTCGAAAAAAGGGACTTTTAATTATCCCATAATTGGACAATCTCCTTATAAAGGCGAGGTCCAAGGAGCAGTTGTTAGTCGGGGTAGCACTATCTCGGAAAGTGCTACAACAGCACGGTTGGATTCTAAACAGTCCAAAGTCACAGCTGGTTCCTACGACACGTCTGCTGTTCCGGGGGATGGTTCTGGAAGACCAGAAAAAAGTGTTTCTCCCGGAGGAAAAAGCCAAGGAGCTGTCATCTCTAGTCAGAGACCTCCTGAAGCAAAACCAGGTATCGGTGCATCAGTGCACGCGAGTCCTGGGACAAATGGTAGCTTCCTACGAAGCAATCCCATTCGGTAGGTTCCATGCAAGAACTTTTCAATGGGACCCGTTGGACAAGTGGTCCGGATCGCATCTTCAGATGCATCGACTGATAACCCTGTCTCCAAGGACCGGGGTATCTCTACTGTGGTGGCTGCAGAGTGCCCATCTGCAAGAGGGCCGCAGGTTCGGCATACAGGACTAGGTCCTGGTGACCATGGATGCCAGCCGTTGAGGCTGGGTCGCAGTCACACAGGGAAGAAACTTCCAGGGACTTTGGTCAAGTCAGGAGACTTCCCTACACATAAATATTCTGGAACTGAGGGCCATTTACAATGCCCTGAGTCAGGCAAGGCCTCTGCTTCAAAACCAGCCGGTACTGATCCAATCAGACAACATCACGGCAGTCGCCCATGTAAATCAACAGGGCGGCACAAGAAGCAGGATGGCGATGACAGAAGCCACAAGGATTCTCCTATGGGCGAAAAATCACGTGTTAGCACTGTCAGCAGTGTTCATTCCGGGAGTGGATAACGGGGAAGCAGACTTCCTCAGCAGGCATGACCTCCACCCGGGAGAGTTCGGACTTCATCCAGAAGTTTTTCAACTGATGGTAAACCGTTGGGAAAGACCACAGGTGGCCATGATAGCGTACCGCTTAAACAAAGAAAAATATTGCGCCAGGTCAAGAGACCCTCAGGCAATAGCTGTGGACGCTCTAGTGACACCGTGGGTGTACCAGTCGGGTTATGTGTTCCCCCTTCTGCCTCTCATACCAAAGGTATGGAGAATAAGAAGAAGGAAAGGCGTAAGAACGATACTCGTGGTTACGGATAGGCCAAGAAGGGCTTGGAACCCAGAACCTCAAGTAATTATATCAGAGGACCCATGGCCTCTGCCACTCAGACAGGACCTGCTGCAGCAGGGGCCCTGTCTGTTCCAAGACTTACCGTGGCTGCGTTTGACGGCATGGCGGTTAAACGCCGGATCCTAAAGGAAAAGGGCATTCCGGAGGAAGTCATTCCTACTCTGATTAAAGCCAGGAAAGTTGTAACTGCAAAACATTATCACCGCATATGGCGGAAATATGTTGCTTGGTGTGAGGCCAAAAAGGCCCCAACAGAGGAATTTCAACTAGGTCGATTTCTGCACTTCCTACAAGCAGGAGTGATTATGGGCCTGAAATTAGGCTCCAATAAGGTACAGATCTCGGCTCTGTCGATTTTCTTCCAGAAAGAACTAGCTTCACTACCTGAAGTTCAGACGTTTGTGAAAGGGGTGCTGCATATTCAGCCCCGTTTGTGCCTCCAGTGGCACCTTGGGATCTCAACGTGGTGTTGAGTTTCTTAAAATCACATTGGTTTGAGCCACCTAAAACTGTGGATCTAAAATATCTCACGTGGAAAGTGGTCATGTTATTGACCTTGGCTTCGGCCAGGCGTGTGTCAGAATTGGCGGCTTTGTCATGTAAAAGCCTTATCTGATTTTCCATATGGATAGGGTGGAATTGAGGACTCGTCCCCAGTTTCTCCCTAAGGTGGTATCAGCTTTTCACTTGAACCAACCTATTGTGGTGCCTGCGGCTACTAGGGACTTGGAGGTTTCCAAGCTACTGGACGTAGTCAGGGCCTTGAAAATTTATGTTTCCAGGACGGCTAGAGTCAGGAAAACTGACTCGCTATTTCTCCTGTATGCACCCAACAAACTGGGTGCTCCTGCTTCTAAGCAGACTATTGCTCGCTGGATTTGTAGCACAATTCAGCTGGCGCATTCTGCGGCTGGACTGCCGCATCCTAAATTAGTAAAAGCCCATTCCACAAAGAAGGTGGGCTCATCTTGGGCGACTGCCCGAGGGGTCTCGGCTTTACAACTTTGCCGAGCTGCTACTTGGTCAGGGGCAAACACGTTTGCTAAATTCTACAAAATTGATACCCTGGCTGAGGAGGACCTGGAGTTCTCTCATTCGGTGCTGCAGAGTCATCCGCACTCTCCCGCCCGTTTGGGAGCTTTGGTATAATCCCCATGGTCCTTTCGGAGTTCCCAGCATCCACTAGGACGTCAGAGAAAATAAGAATTTACTCACCGGTAATTCTATTTCTCGTAGTCCGTAGTGGATGCTGGGCGCCCATCCCAAGTGCGGATTGTCTGCAATACTTGTAAATAGTTATTGTTGAGCCATCTGTTGAGAGGCTCAGTTGTATTTCATACTGTTAACTGGGTATAGTATCACGAGTTATACGGTGTGATTGGTGTGGCTGGTATGAGTCTTACCCGAGATTCAAAATCCTTCCTTATTGTGTCAGCTCGTCCGGGCACAGTGTCCTAACTGAGGTCTGGAGGAGGGGCATAGAGGGAGGAGCCAGTGCACACCAGGTGACCTAAAGCTTTCTTTAGTTGTGCCCAGTCTCCTGCGGAGCCGCTAATCCCCATGGTCCTTTCGGAGTTCCCAGCATCCACTACGGACTACGAGAAATAGATTTACCGTTGAGTAAAATCTTATTTTTTTCATTGCCTAACCTACCTGGGTCATGAGATTGGTACCAATCTGTCATCTTTCCTCACTGATGAGCTAAAGATACAATAAATGTGTTTTTTTTACAAAAAAAGATAAATAAAAAAAAGATGGATTCAGGACTTTAATCTCTGCCTTAACAGCTCAGCATGCTTCGAGTATCCCCATCAATGGGACATGCCCTTGATATGACCACTTCACTACGTCATCTTCTCTTCTTGCTGGAGTATTGTATGGTGACAGGGTATGATTGGTGGGATATCCTGCTTCATGTACAGCCAAATATGGTACACAATTTAGTAGAAAAGCTGCACGAGGAGTACACAAAACAGAATGCAGCATTACAACAGGTGAGGCATAGTAACATAGTTTTGTTGCACACCATCTAGTTCATAGGTGTGTAGTGTATGTGGAACTTGCGCTTAAGCGGGGACATGTAAGCAAAATAATTGACATCATTACTATTCTTTCCAGGTCCTTTCCACGCGGATCCTAGCCATGAAGGCATCACTTTGTAAATTGTCCCCTAGCACAGTTACTCGGGTCTGTGACTACCATGCCAAACTCTTCCTCATCTCTATTAGCTGCACCCTAAAGTCCCTACTTCGCCCCCACATTCTTAACACCCCCGACAAAAGTCCAGGAGACCGGCTTACGGAGATCTGCAATAAATTCCCTGATGCTGGTAAGGGCCTCTCTGAGAATCTGAGGTTAAAGTGTTGGTGCACTGTGTTTTTGGGTTGGCTGTAAACAACTCTCTCTTTGTTTAGATATAGACAAGGTTATGATTAACTTGAAGACAGAGGAGTTTGTGCTAGACATGCCAACCCTTCAGTCATTGCAGCAGCTTATTCAGTGGATCGGTGACTTTGTACTGTATCTGCTGGCAAGTCTTCCCAATCAGGTAACCTACTATCATCAAGAGGCCCCAGCACAGTCTGCTGTTAAATGTTTCCTTTCATATTGGATTTGTACACTTGAGTCAATCCTTTGATTGTCCAGTGTGACCCTTCTACACAGTACTCACTATCTTTTCAACAGGGCTCCTCATTTCGACCAGGGCACAGTTTTTTACGTGATGGGGTCTCACTGGGGACACTGCGTGAAATGATGGTAATGATCCGAATTTGGGGTCTTTTGAAACCCAGCTGTCTTCCAGTGTACACAGCCACTTCCGATACGCAGGACAGCATGTCCCTACTTTTCCGTCTACTCACCCGCCTTTGGATGTGCTGTAAGGATAATTACGCTGCTTTTAGTTTGTTGAATCTCTTAATCATTTTACCGTTTATAACCTCTAAGTATTTATTTTCTCATATGTAGCACTCTTTTAAAAGTAGCTTAACCCACAGACCACTGCCGAGCATAAAACATCTATACAAACAGAAGTGTAAACCTGTCCACACCACATAACTGTACCGAAGGATGACTGTTGAGCACGATTTACTTAATCATTTTTCTCAATAACCTCGCTGCTGTGGCCAGAATTCTGATTCTCAAGAAAGTTTAGGAATCACGGATCTAATTTTTCATAACTTTACTATGCATTGTTTGCAATAGAAGGACCAATTTAACAGTAGTAAAACTGTATAGCATTTTGATTTTTCGTGGAATGACTTTAAGCTCTTACACCTTGTATATAATGTACTTGCTGCACAGGCCGTGATGAAAATCATCCCTGTGAACCAGATGAGACATTAATAGACGAGTGTTGCCTGCTACCTAGTCAGCTTCTCATCCCTAACATGGACTGGCTGCCACTCGGCAACGGGCTGATTAGTCGTCTGCAGAGCAAGCTGCCTCTGCGTCTACAGTTCAACAGACCTCCTGGTGCACCCAGCCATGCCTCTGTGCAGTATGAGGCTTATACAAGGTGATTTCAAACTTTGACAAATAGTTACAAATCCCTGTGTTTACATAATACCAAGATGCACACAAACATGTTTTCTCTTACGTCCTAGAGGATGCTGGGGTCCACATAGACTGGTCCATTAGGAGCCATGGGCACTTTAAGAGTTTAATAGTGTGGGCTTGTTCTTCCCTCTATACCCCACCTAGCAGACTCCGTTTAGAAAATGTGCACGGGGGAGCCGGACACAGCTAGGGGAGCTCCATAGGAGTTTTTCTATTTTCTTGTTTTCTCTGACGTCCTAAGTGGATGCTGGGACTCCGTAAGGACCATGGGGAATAGCGGCTCCGCAGGAGACTGGGCACAACTAAAGAAAGCTTTAGGACTACCTGGTGTGCACTGGCTCCTCCCTCTATGACCCTCCTCCAGACCTCAGTTAGAATTTTGTGCCCGGCTGAGCTGGATGCACACTAGGGGCTCTCCTGAGCTCTTAGAAAAAGACAGTTTATTTTAGGTTTTTTATTTTCAGTGAGATCTGCTGGCAACAGACTCACTGCTACGAGGGACTAAGGGGAGAAGAAGCGAACCTACCTGCTTGCAGCTAGCTTGGGCTTCTCAGGCTACTGGACACCATTAGCTCCAGAGGGATCGAACACAGGGCCCGACGTCGACCGTCCGTTCCCCTTACAGAGCCAGAAGCAAGAAGAAGGGTCCTGGAAATCGGCAGCAGAAGACTTCGGTCTTCACCAAGGTAGCGCACAGCACTGCAGCTGTGCGCCATTGCTTCCCATGCACACCTCACACTCCGGTCACTGATGGGTGCAGGGCGCTGGGAAGGGGGCGCCCTGGGTTGCAATATTAAGTACCTTGGCTGGCAAAATACACATAATATAGTCATAGAGACTATATATGTGAAAAATACCCCTGCCAGATATACATAGAAAAAGCGGGAGAAGTCCGCCGAAAAAGGGGCGGGGCTATCTCCCTCAGCACACTGGCGCCATTTTCCCTCACAGCTCTGCTGGAAGGATCGCTCCCATGCTCTCCCCTGCAGTTTCCAGACTACATTGGGTAAAAAAGAGAGGAGGGGCACTAAATTTAGGCGCAATATTGTGTATACAAGCAGCTATTGGGAAAAATCACTCAGTTATATTGTTAATCCCTGTGTTTTATATAGCGCTG
Source organism: Pseudophryne corroboree (assembly GCF_028390025.1). Lineage (NCBI taxonomy): Eukaryota > Metazoa > Chordata > Amphibia > Anura > Myobatrachidae > Pseudophryne > Pseudophryne corroboree. The sequence goes on along the minus strand of NC_086444.1, from coordinate 609,257,028 downwards.
TTGGTGTGTGCTGGCATACTCCCTCTCTGTCTCCCCAAAGAGCAATCCCTGTGTGTGTGTGTGTGTGTGTGTGTGTGTGTGTGTGTGTGTGTGTGTCGGTACGGCTGTGTCGACATGTTTGATGAAGAGGCTTATGTGGAGGTGGAGCAGGTGCCGATAAATGTAATGTCACCCCCTGCGGGGCCGACACCTGAGTGGATGGACTTGTGGAAGGAATTACGTGAAAGTGTCAACTCCTTACATAAAAGGTTTGACGACATATCAGATGTGGGACAGCCGGCTTCTCAGCTTGTGCCTGCCCAGCTGTCTCAAAAGCCATCAGGGGCTCTAAAACGCCCGCTACCTCAGATGGTGGACACAGATGTCGACACGGATACTGAATCCAGTGTCGACGACGATGAGACTAATGTACATTCCAATAGGGCCACACGTTACATGATTGAGGCAATGAAAAATGTGTTGCACATTTCTGATATTAACCCAACAACCACAAAAAAGGGTATTATGTTTGGGGAGAAAAAACTACCAGTGGTTTTTCCCCCATCTGAGGAATTAAATGAAGTGTGTGAAGAAGCTTGGGCTTCCCCCGATAAGAAACTGGTAATCTAAAAGGTTACTAATGGCGTACCCTTTCCCGCCAGAGGATAGGTCACGTTTGGGAAACATCCCCTAGGGTGGATAAAGCACTCACACGTCTGTCAAAAAAGGTGGCACTACCGTCTCCGAACACGGCCGCCCTAAAGGAGCCTGCGGATAGGAAGCAGGAGGCTATTCTGAAGTCTGTATATACACACTCGGGCATTATACGGAGACCAGCTATTGCTTAAGCATGGATGTGCAGTGCTGCAGCTGCGTGGTCAGATTCCCTGTCAGAAAATATTGATACCCTAGACAGGGTCACTATATTACTAACCGTAGAGCATATAAAAGACGCAGTCTTATACATGAGAGATGCACAGAGGGATATTTGCCGGCTGGCATCAAAAATAAGTGCAATGTCCATTTCTGCCAGGAGAGGGTTATGGACTTGGCAGTGGACGGGTGATGCAGATTCTAAAAGGCACATGGAAGTTTTGCCTTATAAGGGTGAGGAGTTCTTTGGGGATGGTCTCTCGGACCTCGTTTCCACAGTGACAGCTGGGAAGTCAGCATTTTTACCCCATGTTCCCTCACAGCCAAAGAAAGCACCGTATTATCAGGTACAGTCCTTTCGGCCCCAAAAAGGCAAGCGGGTTAGAGGCGCGTCCTTTCTGCCCAGAGGCAGAGGTAGGGGGAAAAAGCTGCAGCATACAGCCAGTTCCCAGGAACAAAAGTCCTCCCACGCTTCCTCTAAGTCCACCGCATGACGCTGGGGCTCCACAGGCGGAGCCAGGTACGGTGGGGGCCCGTCTCAAGAACTTCAGCAATCAGTGGGCTCGCTCACTGATGGATCCCTGGATTCTTCAAGTGGTATCTCGGGGTACAAATTGGAATTCGAGACGTCTCCCCCTATCCGTTTCCTCAAATCTGCCTTGCTAACAACTCCCTCAGACAGGGAGGCAGTGCTGAAGGCAATTCACAAGCTGTATTCCCAGCAGATGATAGTCAAGGTGCCCCTCCTTCAACAAGGACAGGGTTACGATTCCACAATGTTTATAGTACCGAAACCGGACGGTTCGGTGAGACCCATTCTAAATTTGAAATCCTTGAACACATATATAAAAAAAATTCAAGTTCAAGATGGAATTTGCTCAGGGCGGTTATTTCAAGCCTGGACGAGGGGGATTACATGGTATCCCTGGACATCAAGGATGCTTACCTGCATGTCCCCATTTACCATCCTCACCAGGAGTACCTCAGATTTGTGGTACAGGATTGTCATTACCAATTCCAGACGTTGCCGTTTGGTCTGTCCACGGCACCGAGGGTATTTACCAAGGTAATGGCCGAAATGATGATACTCCTTCGTAAAAAAGGAGTTTCAATTATCCCGTACTTGGACGATCTCCTGATAAAGGCGAGGTCCAGGGAGCAGTTGTTGGTCGGGGTAGCACTATCTCGGGAGGTGCTACAACAGCACGGTTGGATTTTAAATATTTCAAAGTCACAGCTGGTTCCTACGACACGTCTACTGTTCCTGGGGATGGTTCTGGACACAGAACACAGAAAAGTGTTTCTCCCGGAGGAGAAAGTCAGGGAGCTGTCATCTCTAGTCAGAGGCCTCCTGAAACCAAAACAGGTGTCGGTGCATCACTGCACGCGAGTCCTGGGAAAGATGGTAGATTCTTACGAAGCAATTCCATTCGGCAGGTTCCATGCAAGGACCTTTCAGTGGGATCTGTTGGACAAGTGGTCCGGATCGCATCTTCAGATGCATCGGCTGATGACCCTGTCTCAAAGGACCAGGGTGTCTCTGCTGTGGTGGCTGCAGAGTGCTCATCTTCTTCAAGAGGGCTGCAGATTCGGCATACAGGACTGGGTTCTGGTGACCACGGATGCCAGCCTTCGAGGCTGGGGGGCAGTCACACAGGGAAGATACTTCCAAGGTCTATGGTCAAGTCAGGAGACTTCCCTGCACATAAATATTCTGGAACTGAGGGCCATTTACAATGCCCTAAGTCAGGCAAGACCCCTGCTTCAAAACTAGCCGGTACTGATCCAATCAGACAACATCACGGCAGTCGCCTATGTAAACCGACATGGCGATGGCAGAAGCCACAAGGATTCTCCGATAGGCGGAAAATCATGTGTTAGCACTGTCAGCAGTGTTCATTCCGGGAGTGGACAACTGGGAAGCAGACTTCCTCAGCAGGCACGACCTCCACCCGGGAGAGTGGGGACTTCATCCTGAAGTCTTCCAAATGATTGTAAACCGTTGGGAACGGCCACAGGTGGACATGATGGAGTCCCCCCCCCCCTAAACAAAAAGCTAGAAAGATATTGCGCCAGGTCGAGAGACCCTCAGGCAATAGCTGTGGACGCACTAGTGACACCGTGGGTGTACCAGTCGGTTTATGTGTTCCCTCCTCTTCCTCTCATACCCAAGGTACTGAGGATAATAAGGAAAAGAGGAGTAAGAACTATACTCATTGTTCCGGATTGGCCAAGAAGAGCTTGGTACCCGAAACTTCAAGAAATGATCTCAGAGGACCCATGACCTCTGCCGCTCAGACAGGACCTGCTGCAGCAGGGGCCCTGTCTGTTCCAAGACTTACCGCGGCTGCGTTTGACGGCATGGCGGTTGAACGCCGGATCCTGAAGGAAAAGGGCATTCCGGAGGAAGTCATCCGTACGCTGATAAAAGCTAGGAAAGAAGTGACCGCGAACCTTTATCACCGCATATGGCGAAAATATGTTGCGTGGTGTGAGGCCAAGAAGGCCCCAACGGAGGAATTTCAGCAGGGCCGATTTCTGCACTTCATACAGTCAAGGGGTGACTGTGGGCCTAAAATTGGGCTCCGTTAAGGTCCAAATTTCGGCTCTGTCGATTTTTCTTCCAGAAAGAACTGGCTTCTCTACCTGAAGTTCAGACATTTGTTAAGGGAGTGCTGCATATTCAGCCCCCTTTTGTGCCTCCAGTGGCACCTTGGGATCTCAACGTGGTGTTGGATTTCCTGAAGTCACATTGGTTTGAGCCACTAAAAACCGTGGAATTAAAATATCTCACGTGGAAAGTGGTCATGCTGTTGGCCTTGGCTTCGGCCAGGCGTGTGTCAGAATTGGCGGCTTTGTCATGTAAAAGCACTTATCTGATTTTCCATATGGATAGGGCAGAATTGAGGACTCGTCCCCAATTTCTCCCTAAGGTGGTATCAGCTTTTCATTTGAACCAACCTATTGTGGTGCCTGCGGCTACTAAAGACTTGGAGGATTCCAAGTTGTTGGACGTAGTCAGGGCCCTGAAAATTTACGTTTCCAGGACAGCTAGTGTCAGGAAAACTGACTCGCTGTTTATCCTGTATGCACCCAACAAGCTGGGTGCTCCTGCTTCGAAGCAGACTATTGCTCACTGGATTTGTAGTACGATTCAGCTTGCACATTCTGCGGCTGGACTGCCGCATCCTAGATCAGTGAAAGCCCATTCCACGAGGAAGGTGGGCTGTTCTTGGGCGGCTGCCCGGGGGGTCTCGGCTTTACAACTTTGCCGTGCAGCTACTTGGTCGGGGTCAAACACATTTGCTAAATTCTACAAGTTTGATACCCTGGCTGAGGAGGATCTAGAGTTTGCTCATTCGGTGCTGCAGAGTCATCCGCACTCTCCCGCCCGTTTGGGAGCTTTGGTATAATCCCCATGGTCCTTACGGAGTCCCAGCATCCACTTAGGACGTCGGAGAAAATAAGATTTTACTCACCGGTAAATCTATTTCTTGTAGTCCGTAGTGGATGCTGGGCGCCCATCCCAAGTGCGGATTGTCTGCAATACTTGTATATAGTTATTGTTAACTTAAGGGTTATTGTTGAGCCATCCGTTGAGAGGCTCAGTTATATTTCATACTGTTAACTGGGTATAGTATCACGAGTTCTACGGTGTGATTGGTGTGGCTGGTATGAGTCTTACCCAGGATTCAAAATCCTTCCTTATTGTGTCGGCTCTTCCGGGCACAGTATCCTAACTGAGGTCTGGAGGAGGGTCATAGAGGGAGGAGCCAGTGCACACCAGGTAGTCCTAAAGCTTTCTTTAGTTGTGCCCAGTCTCCTGCGGAGCCGCTATTCCCCATGGTCCTTACGGAGTCCAAGCATCCACTACGGACTACGAGAAATTGATTTACCGGTGAGTAAAATCCTTTTTTTTTTCTTCTTCTTTTTTTTTTTTTTTTCTTAGTTATGCACCGGGAAGCTGCTGGCAACAGTCTCCCTGCTTTGTGGGACTTAGGGGGGACGGAGTAGTGTCCAACCCTCAGAGGTTAATGGCCACTCGCTCCCGCAGCACTACCGCCACCCCCTAACAGAGCCAGAAAACGTCGGTGGTGGGATGAACGCCGGTGACCTAACAAGCGGGGATCCGGTGAGAATGGCAGCATCAGGGTGGGAGCGCAGCGTTGCGGCTGTACTCCAGAAGGCTCAGAGGTAGAAAGTGCAGCGCTGTGAAGGGCGCCCTGGGCCGGCGCAGACACCCTTAAAACTGGTCACAGCAGCTATCAGGCACTCTGGGCTTCTGCTAGCATCATTTACCTCAGGCCAGTATAATCTCTGCAAGTGCGGGAAGACGCGCCATTTTAGGGGGCAGATATTCTCCTCAGCGGATCCAGCACTCACCGTGCCATTTTCTCCCTGCAGATCACACTACAGAGATGCTGACCGGGAGCGCTGACCCTCCTCCATAACTCCAGCTATCCTGTGCAGTACTAGGGGGTTATAGAAGAGGGGGAAAGTGTTATTCACATTACTGTGTAGTTTATTAAAGTTACACAGTCAGCGCCAGGCATTATTATATATCTGTCTATTGGGGTGCTGTGTGGGATGGCTCCATAACTCAAAGAAATCCTTTTCTGCATCTACCATGCAGTCCTTTCGGACCGCAAAGGTTAATAAGTCCAAATCCCCGACCACCTTCTTCAGAGGTGGTCGGGGACAATCCAGAAAACCTGCACCGACAGGTTCCCAGGAACAGAAGCCAAGTACTGTTTCCTCAAAATCCTCAGCATGACGGTGGACCTCCCAGCCTGGAGGTCGGGCAGGTGGGAGCACGACTGCGAAATTTCAGTCAGGCCTGGGCGTCCTCAGGCCTGGACCCCTGGGTACTAGATATAGTATCTCAGGGGTACAGACTGGAGTTTCAAGAGCTCCCACCTCACAGATTTTTCAAATCGAGCTTACCAGCTTTGCTGACAGAAAGGGCTATCTTACAAGATGCCATTCAAAAATTGGAAAGGGCAAATGTCATTGTTCCAGTTCCATCTCAGCTGGAAAACAATGGTTACTATTCAAACCTTTTTGTGGTACCGAAGCCGGATGGTTTGGTCAGGCCAATACTGCACCTCGAATCATTAAATCCATATTTGAGGGAATTCAAGTTCAGGATGGAATCTCTGAGAGCGGTGATCTCAGGTCTGGAGGAGGGGGAATTCCTGGTATCCTTGGACATCAAGGATGCTTACCTTTACATTCGTATTTGGCCGCCACACCAGGCTTACCTCAGGTTTGCATTGTTGCGCTGCCATTTGGCTTATCCATGGCTCCGAGGGTGTTCACCAAGGTAATGGCGGAGATGATGCTTCTACTACGAGAACAGGGTGTGAACATAATCCCATATCTGGACGATCTGTTGATAAAAGCATCGTCCAGGGAGAAGTTGTTGCAGTCCATTGCTCTCACAACTCCACTGCTCCGGGATCATGGTTGGATTCTGAATCTTCCAAAGTCACATCTGGAGCCGACGAGAAGACTGTCCTTCCTGGGAATGATTCTCGACACGGAAGTGCAGAAGGTGTTTCTGCCGGTGGAGAAAGCGTTGGTGATCCAATCAATGGTACGGGATGTCCTGAAGCCAGCCCGAGTATCTGTTCATCAGTGCATTCGCCTTCTGGGGAAGATGGTTGCCTCCTACACGGCTCTACAGTACAGAAGATTTTATGCACAGTCTTTCCAGCTGGATCTCGTGGAAAAATGGTCAGGATCTCATCTTCACATGCACCAGAGGATACGTCTGTCACCGAAATCCCGAATTTCGCTCCTCTGGTGGCTGCAGACTTCTCACCCCCTGGAGTGCTGCAGGTTCGGGATTCAGAATTGGATCCTTCTAACCACAGTTGCCAGTCTCAGGGGTTGGGGGGAGCAGTCATCTTGGGGGTAACCTTCCAAGGATGGTGGTCAAGCCTGGAATCCAGCCTTCCAATAAACATTCTGGAACTAAGAGCCGTATACAACGGTCTTCTACAGGCGGCTCATCTGCTAAAAGATCGGGCTATGCAATTTCAATCGGACAATGTAACGACAGTAGCCTACATAAACAGACAATGCGAAACGAAGACCAGAGCTGCAATGTCAGCGGTAACAAGAATCATCCTCTGGGCGTTGTCTGCAATCTTCATTCTGGGAGTAGACAGCTGGGATGCGGACTTCCTCAGCAGACACCATCTCCATCCAGGAGAGTGGGGCCTCCACTCAGAGCTGTTTGCAGAGGTGACAAGTCTTTGGGGCGTACCTCAAATAGACATGATGGCCTCACGCCTCAAAAAGAAGCTTCAGAGGTATTGTTCCAGTTCGAGGGACCCACAGACAGTGGCGGTGGATGCCCTGGTAACTCCGTGGGTGTTCCAGTTAGTGTATGTGTTCCCTCCACTTCCGCTCATTCCAAGGATTCTCAAATTGATTAAGAGAACAAGAGTTCAGGCGATCCTCATTGCTCCAGACTGGCCAAGCAGGGCTTAGTACGTGGATCTTCTGGATTTACTACTGGAAGATCAGAGGCCTCTTCCTCTTCGAGGGGACCTTCTTCAACAGGGGCAGTTTACTTATCAAGACTTACCACGGCTACGTTTGACGGCATGGAGGTTGAACGCCAGAACTTAGCTCGGAAGGGCATTCCGAACAAGGTTATTCCTACCCTGATACAGGCTAGAGCAGGGCTGGCCAAACCGGTCCTCGAGATCTACCAACAGTTCATGTTTTCCAGGCCTCCTGGAGATCTGTAGAATTGTCAGTTAGGAATGAATGCATCACATCTTAATTAGTAATGTCTACACCTGTGCACCAGCTAGGTGGTCTGGAAAATGTGAACTGTTGGTAGATCTCGAGGACTAGTTTGGCCAGCTCTGGGCTAGAGGATTAACGTCTAAGCACTACCATCGCATTTGGAAAAAGGTATGTTTCTTGGTGTGAGTCCAAGAAGTTTCCTATGGTGGAGATTCAACTTGGGCAGTTTCTCCTCTTCCTGCAAGCAGGTGTGGATGTGTGCTTACGTTTGGGCTCCATAAAGGTCCAGATTTCGTCCTTGTCCATTTTCTTCCAGAAACAATTGGCTTCCGTCCCTGAGGTTCAGACTTTATTGAAAGGGGTGTTGCACATCCAGCATCCCTTTGTGCCTCCCACGGCACCTTGGGATCTTAACGTGGTGTTGCAGTTCCTGCAATCAGATTGGTTCGAGCCTCTACAGGAGGTTGAGGTTAAGTTTCTCACTTGTTGGCGTTAGCTTCGGCTAGGCGTGTTTCTGAATTGGGGGCATTGTCCTGCAAGAGCCCCTTCTTTAATTTTCCATGAAGATAGAGCTGAGCTCAGGAGGCGCCAGCAATTTCTTCCAAAGGTTGTGTCGGCTTTTCACATCAACCAACCTATTGTAGTGCTAGTGGCTACTGACTCCTCAATTCCCTCAAAGTCCTTGGATGTTGTGAGGGCTTTGAAGATTTATGTGAAAAGGACTTCACGTTACAGAAGGTCGATCAGGTTCACTATCCAGCATGCTTATTCTACGGCAGGCTGGCCGTGTCCAAAATCTGTTAAGGCACACTCTACTCGTAAGGTGGGTTCTTCCTGGGCGGCTGCCCGGGGTGTCTCGGCTTTACAACTTTGCCGAGCGGCTACTTGGTCAGGGTCGAACACGTTTGCTAAGTTCTACAAGTTCGATAATTTGACCAAACTTTTGGTCCTCAGAGGCCAATCAGTTCTGCAGGTGCTTCCGCGCGCTCCCTCCCGTACGGGGAGCTTTGGTACATCCCCATGGTACTAATGTGGACCCCAGCATCCTCTAGGACGTAAGAGAAAATAGGATTTTAATTACCTACCGGTAAACCCTTTTCTCGTAGTCCGTAGAGGATGCTGGGCGCCCGCCCAGCGCTTCGTTATCCTGCTGTGGTTAAATCAGTACTGCTTTGTTCCTGGTTTAGTACTGTTATTACTTGGTTAAGTAACGTTATTCAGCAGTTGCTGAGTTGTCAAGCTGGATAGCTTGGTTTGGCTTGTATGTATGAGCTGGTGTGAATCTTGCTACTATCTGTTTAAATTCCTTCTCTCAAAGTTGTCTGTCTCCTCGGGCACAGTTTCTAGACTTAATCTGGTAGGATGGGTATATAAGGAGGAGCCAGCCCACACTATTAAACTCTTAAAGTGCCCATGGCTCCTAGTGGACCCATCTATACCCCATAGTACGAATGTGGACCCCAGCATCCTCTATGGACTACGTGAAAAGGATTTACCAGTAGGTAATTATAATTCTATTTTTATGTCTGACATTATCCGTCTCCGTTCACCCAGGTCACCTACACAGCCAAAAATTGATCATCTTAGAAGACTCCATTTGGGCACCTTTCCCACTGAGCCCTGCAAGTCCTGCACACGGTGAGTAGCAGACTGATCCCTGTTTATATAGCGTAGTGCTTTTGGACACACTACATTTGTAGATCAGACTTTTGATATGTATACATCATTTGGGTATCTTGCCTCATGCAACATTTTTTATAATCTCGATAGCAATAAGATTTATATCTGTTTTAAAAATGTTATCCAACAAAAAATATAAAGAAGACTGTAATAATAAATTATAGACATTAGAGCTGGGTGTAGTGCTACTATACAGACTCTGATAATATGTAGAGGTAGTGAATGGCTCTGACATTTCGCATAGTAAAAGCTCAAGTGTTGACAATAAGGCATTATGCTCATTCTATAAATCTAATTCAGATGGTCAGTGTTTCTGACCTCTCAGGCAATTGTCAGTAATTCTTTCATTCCCATTGTGGAATGGTGGTGTACACTACAATTTGCCAGGGATGATTAATATATCCGATTTTAGTGCCTAGTAGGGCAGGAAACAGATACTATTGACAGTAAGACAGAATTTGCACCCTTTAATCCTGCAGGTATCAACTTCCACACTATCACCCCCTTCCGGGGGTCCCACAAATCACTGCCCAAAAAAAAGCTTACCAGGATATACCAAATCACGGTTGTCTGATTTATATGTTAAGAAGCTAGAATTAGTACTGTATAATGTAATCAAAGCACCGATGAAGTAGTATTATCTGCTCGCGTGGTTTCAGGGGCCTGGAAATGTTTGTAGTACTTTTCAACCTCTGATAGCAAAGCTGTAAACTGTATTATTCACCATTGTGCAGGGAGAGCCCAGGATCTGGGCAAAATCCATCCAAATCTATGGCAGCAAATCATATGCAAGATATGGTCAACGTTTTAATACCTGAAGCTACAAAAACTATAATATGTTAAGGAGGAACCAGGGAAAGGAGAGAAGTTACCTTTTTAGATGCAGTATTTCCCTTTATGAGTATGGTGCTGGTTTCTTCTTTCGGGAGTTGTGCAGTTACTTATCTAGTATTCTTATAATTGGACACTTACTGTTGGAAACCAATCTCTTGTTTCTGGTCCCCAGGTGTGGCTGTGTAACAATGCTGAAGTCCCCTAATAAGGCAACTGCTGTGAAACAGTGGGAGCAGAGGTGGATCAAAACCTGTCTATGTGGCGGACTGTGGCGAAAGATGCCACACACGTACTCCTGATCATCATCATCCTCAGAAGAAGAACATGGAGTGCGAGTCTATGCCTGCTCCCATCCTTTCTACTATTGATGACCTGAACAACGTCCCCGTAACTAGCGAGACAAAAACTGCATCTCGGTCCATCTTTTATTACGCTGTGCACCCAGAGATGATGTATGGTGTGCAACACCAGTTGTAAATATGTCCTTTCTATTAATAAAATTTTACACTTATTACTTGTGGGCAACTATTGGAAGGAAAAGACAATGCTGGAGCAGAGGTACGTAGGTAAGTTAGGAAATATACTCTGCTGGCAATAAGCAAGACAGGATGTATTAGGAAACCGCTGTAGAAACTGGTTTCAGCTACGCTGGAAATTCCTCTAGCGTTTTGACAATTAATGGCACATGGTCACAGATCTTACCTGGTGCCTCAGCACTGCTCCTTGCACAGTACCTGGAGCAACACCCTGGAAACACGTGTCATCAGCGCTGAGAGAACCACTTGTGTGGCAGACACTGAGCACGTCCAATTTAAATAAATGACTGTATATTATTATTATACTTTATATGGTACCACAAAGGTCTGCAGCAGAAAGTGTCTTACACTACAGATTGTTCTAGGACATGTGGTTTATACACATTGCAGCATAATACCCTAATAAGCAGCAGTGTGGCAGAAGGGTTTGGTGCCGTAGTAGGCAGTGGGGAGGATATGATGGTATAAGTGGGTCAGTGAAGGAAAAGCACGTGAGGGAAGAGGGCATGTCCCACATGAAGTGGACTATGTGAGAATCCCAGTAGGAAACTAGGATTCCTATATTTCATGAAAACATAAGTGTGCTATCACTAACAATCTAATATCTCATTTGGTTGAACTGGTGCAGTCCACTTTCTCTGACGTCCTAGTGGATGCTGGGGACTCCGTAAGGACCATGGGGAATAGACGGGCTCCGCAGGAGACTGGGCACTCTATAGAAAGATTTAGTACTATCTGGTGTGCACTGGCTCCTCCCCCTATGACCCTCCTCCAAGCCTCAGTTAGATTTCTGTGCCCGGCTGAGCTGGATGCACACTAGGGGCTCTCCTGAGCTCCTAGAAGAAAGTATAGTTTAGGTTTTTTATTTTCAGTGAGACCTGCTGGCAACAGGCTCACTGCAACGAGGGACTAAGGGGAGAAGAAGCGAACCTACCTAAGTGGTGGTAGCTTGGGCTTCTTAGGCTACTGGACACCATTAGCTCCAGAGGGATCGAACACAGGACCCGACCTCGTCGTCCGTTCCCGGAGCCACGCCGCCGTCCCCCTTACAGAGCCAGAAACAAGAAGGTGGTCCGGAAAATCGGCGGCTGAAGACTTCTGTCTTCTCCAAGGTAGCGCACAGCACTGCAGCTGTGCGCCATTGCTCCTCATGCACACCACACACTGCGGTCACTGATGGGTGCAGGGCGCTGGGGGGGGGGCGCCCTGAGCAGCAATAGTAACACCTTGGCTGGCAAAACTAACACCATATATAGCCCCAGAGGCTATATAGGTGTATATTAACCCCTGCCAGAAACGATAAAATAGCGGGAGAAAGCCTGCCAAAAAAGGGGCGGAGCCAACTCCCTCAGCACACTGGCGCCATTTTTCCGTCACAGCTCCGCTGGAAGGAAGCTCCCTGGCTCTCCCCTGCAGTCCTGCACTACAGAAAGGGTAAAAAAGAGAGGGGGGGCACAATTTAGGCGCAGTATATATATGTATTATAGGCAGCTATAGGGGAAAACACTCTATAGTGATATCCCTGTGTTATATAGCGCCCTGGTATGTTCTGGCATACTCTCCCTCTGTCTCCCCAAAGGGCTTTGTGGGGTCCTGTCCTCTGTAAGAGCATTCCCTGTGTGTCTGCTGTATGTCGGTACTGCTGTGTCGACATGTATGATGAGGATAATGATGTGGAGGCGGAGCAAATGCCTGTGAATGTGATGTCACCCCCTGCGGGGTCGACACCAGTGTGGATGGACTTATGGAAGGAATTACGTGACAGTGTCAGCTCCTTACATAAAAGGTTTGACGACATAGGACAGCCGGCTACTCAGCTTGTGCCTGTCCAAGCGTCTCAAATGTCATCAGGGGCTATAAAACGCCCGCTACCTCAGATCAGATACAGACGTCGACACGGATACCGACTCCAGTGTCGACGATGATGAGACGAGTGTACCCTCCAATAGATCCACCCGTTATATGATTGAGGCTATGAAAAATGTATTACACATTTCTCTGACGTCCTAAGTGGATGCTGGGGACTCCGTCGGGACCATGGGGATTAGCGGCTCCGCAGGAGACAGGGCACAAAAGTAAAAGCTTTAGGATCAGGTGGTGTGCACTGGCTCCTCCCCCTATGACCCTCCTCCAAGCCTCAGTTAGATTTTTGTGCCCGGCCGAGAAGGGTGCAATCTAGGTGGCTCTCCTAAAGAGCTGCTTAGAGTAAAAGTTTGTTAGGTTTTTTTATTTTCAGTGAGTCCTGCTGGCAACAGGCTCACTGCTACGAGAGACTTAGGGGAGAGAAGTGAACTCACCTGCGTGCAGGATGGATTGGCTTCTTAGGCTACTGGACACCATTAGCTCCAGAGGGAGTCGGAACACAGGTCTCACCCTGGGGTTCGTCCCGGAGCCGCGCCGCCGACCCCCCTTGCAGATGCCGAAAAGTGAAGGTCCAGAAACGGCGGCAGAAGACTCTTCAGTCTTCATAAGGTAGCGCACAGCACTGCAGCTGTGCGCCATTGTTGTCAGCACTCTTCATAGCAGCGGTCACTGAGGGTGCAGGGCGCTGGGGGGGGGGCGCCCTGGGCAGCAATGATAGTACCTTATTCTGGCTAAAAATACATCACATATAGCCCCTGGGGGCTATATGGATGTATTTAACCCCTGCCAGGTCTCAGAAAAACGGGAGAAGAAGCCCGCCGAAAAGGGGGCGGAGCCTATTCTCCTCAGCACACAGCGCCATTTTCCCTCACAGAAATGCTGGTGGGAAGGCTCCCAGGCTCTCCCCTGCACTGCACTACAGAAACAGGGTTAAAACAGAGAGGGGGGGCACTTATTTGGCGATATGTATATATATATTAAAATGCTATAAGGGAAAAACACTTTTCTCTATCGTCCTAGTGGATGCTGGGGTTCCTGAAAGGACCATGGGGAATAGCGGCTCCGCAGGAGACAGGGCACAAAAAGTAAAGCTTTAGGATCAGGTGGTGTGCACTGGCTCCTCCCCCTATGACCCTCCTCCAAGCCTCAGTTAGATTTTTGTGCCCGGCCGAGAAGGGTGCAATCTAGGTGGCTCTCCTAAAGAGCTGCTTAGAAAAGTTTAGCTTAGGTTTTTTATTTTACAGTGAGTCCTGCTGGCAACAGGATCACTGCAACGAGGGACTTAGGGGAGAAGAAGTGAACTCACCTGCGTGCAGGATGGATTGGCTTCTTTGGCTACTGGACATTACCTCCAGAGGGACGATCACAGGTACAGCCTGGATGGTCACCGGAGCCTCGCCGCCGGCCCCCTTGCAGATGCTGAAACAAGAAGAAGGTCCAGAATCGGCGGCATGAAGACTCCTCAGTCTTCTAAAGGTAGCGCACAGCACTGCAGCTGTGCGCCATTTCCTCTCAGCACACTTCACACGGCAGTCACTGAGGGTGCAGGGCGCTGGAAGGGGGGCGCCCTGGGAGGCAATGAAAACCTATTTTTGGCTAAAAATACCTCACATATAGCCTCCGGGGGCTATATGGAGATATTTAACCCCTGCCAGAATCCGTTAAGAGCGGGAGACGAGGCCGCCGAAAAAGGGGCGGGGCCTATCTCCTCAGCACACCGCCATTTTCCCTCACAGAAAGGCTGGAGGGAAGGCTCCCAGGCTCTCCCCTGCACTGCACTACAGAAACAGGGTTAAAACAGAGAGGGGGGGCACTAATTTGGCGTTAGAAATATATAAAAAAAGATGCTATAAGGGAAAACACTTATATAAGGTTGTCCCTATATAATTATAGCGTTTTTGGTGTGTGCTGGCAAACTCTCCCTCTGTCTCTCCAAAGGGCTAGTAGGTCCTGTCCTCTATCAGAGCATTCCCTGTGTGTGTGCTGTGTGTCGGTACGTGTGTGTCGACATGTATGAGGACGATGTTGGTGAGGAGGCGGAGCAATTGCCTGTAATGGTGATGTCACTCTCTAGGGAGTCGACACCGGAATGGATGGCTTATTTAGGGAATTACGTGATAATGTCAACACGCGGCAAGGTCGGTTGACGACATGAGACGGCCGACAAACAATTAGTACCGGTCCAGACGTCTCAAAAACACCGTCAGGGGTTTTAAAACGCCCGTTTACTTTAGTCGGTCGACACAGACAGGGACACTGAATCCAGTGTCGACGGTGAATAAACAAACGTATTCCTTATTAAGGCCACACGTTAAGGGCAATGAAGGAGGTGTTACATATTTCTGATACTACAAGTACCACGAAAGAGGGTATTATGTGGGATGTGAAAAAACTACCGTAGTTTTTCCTGAATCAGATAAATTAAATGAAGTGTGTGATAATGCGTGGGTTCCCCCCGATAGAAAATATGGGCGGTATACCTTTTCCCGCCAGAAGTTAGGGCGCGTTGGGAAACACCCCTTAGGGTGGATAAGGCGCTCACACGCTTATCAGAACAAGTGGCGGTACCGTCTATAGATAGGGCCGCCCTCAAGGAGCCAGCTGACAGGAGGCTGGAAAATATCATAAAAAGTATATACACACATACTGGTGTTATACTGCGACCAGCGATCGCCTCAGCCTGGATGTGCAGAGCTGGGGTGGCTTGGTCGGATTCCCTGACTAAAAATATTGATACCCTTGACAGGGACAGTATTTTATTGACTATAGAGCATTTAAAGGATGCATTTCTATATATGCGAGATGCACAGAGGGATATTTGCACTCTGGCATCAAGAGTAAGTGCGATGTCCATATCTGCCAGAAGATGTTTATGGACACGACAGTGGTCAGGTGATGCAGATTCCAAACGGCACAAAGGTGTATTGCCGTATAAAGGAAGAGGAGTTATTTGGGGTCGGTCCATCGGACCTGGTGGCCACGGCAACTGCTGGAAAATCCACCGTTTTTTACCCTAAGTCACATCTCTGCAGAAAAAGACACCGTCTTTTCAGCTTCAGTCCTTTCGTCCCTATAAGAGTCATATCTGCCCAGGGATAGAGGAAAGGGAAGAAGACTGCAGCAGGCAGCCCATTCCCAGGAACAGAAGCGTTCCACCGCTTCTGACAAGCTCTCAGCATGACGCTGAGACCGTACAGGACCCCTGGATCCTACAAGTAGTATCCCAGGGGTACAGATTGGAATGTCGAGACGTTTCCCCTGCGCAGGCTCCTGAAGTCTGCTTTACCAAGGTCTCCCTCCGAAGTCTGCTTTACCAAGGTCTCCCTCCGACAAGGAGGCAGTATGGGAAAAAATTCACGAGCTGTATTCCCAGCAGGTGATAATTAAATTACCCCTCCTACAACAAGAAAAAGGGTATTATTCCACACTATATTGTGGTACTGAAGCCAGAAGGCTAGGTGAGACCTATTCTAAATCTAAAAAAATTTGAACACTTACAAAGGTTCAAATCAAGATGGAGTCACTCAGAGCAGTGATAACGAACCGGGAAGAAGGGGACTATATGGTGTCCCGAGACATCAGGGATGCTTACCTCCATGTCCCAAATTTGCCCTTATCACTAAGGGTACCTCAGGTTCGTGGTACAGAACTGTCACTATCAGTTTCAGTCGCTGCCGTTTGGATTGTCCACGGCACCCCGGGTCTTTACCAAGGTAATGGCCGAAATGATGGTTCTTCTTCGAAGAAAAGGCGTCTTAATTATCCCTTACTTGGACGATCTCCTGATAAGGGCAAAGTCCAGGGAACAGTTGGAGGTCGGAGTAGCACTATCTCGGATACTGTTACAACAGCAGGGGTGGATTCTAAATATTCCAAAATCGCAGCTGATCCCGACAACAAGTCTCCTGTGCTTAGGGATGATTCTGGACACAGTCCAGAAAAAGGTGTTTCTCCCGGAAGAGAAAGCCAGGGAGTTATCCGAGCTAGTCAGGAACCTCCTAAAATCAGTGCATCATTGCACAAGGGCCATGGTAAAAAAATGGTGACTTCCTTCGAAGCAATTCCAGTCGGCAGATTTCATGCAAGAACTTTTCAGTGGGATCTGCTGGACAAATGGTCCGGATCGCATCTTCAGATGCATCAGCGGATAACCCTATATCCAAGGACAAGGGTGTCTCTCCTGTGGTGGTTACAGAGTGCTCATCTTCTAGAGGGCCGCAGATTCGGCATTCAGTTTTGGATGTTGGTGACCACGGAGGCCAGCCCGAGAGGCTGGGGAGCAGTCACACAAGGAAAAAATTTCCAGGGAGTGTGATCAAGTCTGGAGACTTTTCTCCACATAAATATAGCTAAGGGTAAATTTATAATGCTCTAAGCTTAGCAAGACCTCTGCTTCAAGGTCAGCCGGTATTGATCCAGTGGGATAAAACATCACGGCAGTCGCCCACGTAAATAGACAGGGCGGCACAAGAAGCAGGAGGGCAGTGGCAAAAACTGCAAGGACTTTTCGCTGGGCGGAAAATCATGTGATAGCACTGTCAGCAGTGTTTCATTCCGGGAATGGAAACTGGGAAGCAGACTTCCTCAGTAGGCACGACCTCCACCCGGCAGAGTGGGAACTTCATGGGGAAGTTTTCCACATGATTGTAAACCGTTGGGAATTACCAAAGGTGGACATGATGGCGTCCCGTCTGAACAAAAAACGGGACAGGTATTGCGCCAGGTTAAGAGACCCTCAGGCAATAGCTGTGGACGTTCTGGTAACACCGTGGGTGTACCAGTCGGTGTATGTGTTCCATCCTCTGCTTTTCATACCTAAGGTACTGAGAATTATAAGACGTAGAGGAGTAAGAACTATACTCATGGCTCCGGATTGGCCAAGAAGGACTTGGTACCCGGAACTTCAAGAGATGCTCACAGAGGACTTATGGCCTCTGCCGCTAAGAAGGGACTTGTTTCAGCAAGTACCATGTCTGTTCCAAGACTTACCGCAGCTGCGTTTGACGGCATGGCGGTGGAACGCCGGATCCTAAGGGAAAAGGCATTCAGGAAGAGGTCATTCCTACCCTGGTCAAAGCCAGAAAGGAGGTGACCGCACAACATTATCACCACATGTGGCGAAAATATGTTGCGTGGTGTGAGGCCAGGAAGGCCCCACGAAGAAATTTCAACTCGGTCGATTCCTGCATTTCCTGCAAACAGGAGTGTCTATGGGCCTCAAATTGGGGTCCATTAAGGTTCAAATTTCGGCCCTGTCGATTTTTCTTCCAGAAAGAATTGGCTTCAGTTCCTGAAGTCCAGAAGTTTGTCAAGGGAGTATTGCATATACAACCCCCTTTTGTGCCTCCAGTGGCACTGTGGGATCTCAACGTAGTTCTGGGATTCCTCAAAACACATTGGTTTAAAACCAGTCAAATCTGTGGATTTGAAGCATCTCACATGAAAAGTGAACATGCTCTTGGACCTGGCCTGGACCAGGCGAGTGTCAAATTGGTGGTTTTTTTCTCAAAAAAGCCCATATCTGTTTGTCCATTCGGACAGGGCAGAGCTGCGGACTCGTCCCCAGTTCTCTCCCTAAGGTGGTGTCAGTGTTTCACCTGAACCAGCTTATTGTGGTGTCTTGCGCCTACTAGGGACTTGGAGGACTCCAAGTTGCTAGATGTGGTCAGGGCCCTGAAAATATAGGTTCCAGGACGGCTGGAGTCAGGAAAACTGACTTGCTGTTATCCTGTATGCACCCAACAAACTGGGTGCTCTTGCTTCTAAGCAGACTTTTGCTAGTTGGATGTGTAATACAATTCAGCTTGCACATTCTGTGGCAGGCCTGCCACAGCCAAAATATGTAAATGCCCATTCCACAAGGAAGGTGGGCTCATCTTGGGCGGCTGCCCGAGGGGTCTTGGCTTTACAACTTTGCCGAGCGGCTATTTAGTCAGGGGCAAACACGTTTGTAAAATCCTACAAATTTGATAACCTGGCTAAGGAGGACCTGGAGTTCTCTCATTCGGTGCTGCAGAGTCATCCGCACTCTCCCGCCCGTTTGGGAGCTTTGGTATAATCCCCATGGTCCTTTCAGGAACCCCAGCATCCACTAGGACGATAGAGAAAATAAGAATTTACTTACCGATAATTCTATTTCTCGGAGTCCGTAGTGGATGCTGGGCGCCCATCCCAAGTGCGGATTATCTGCAATACTTGTACATAGTTACAAAAATCGGGTTATTATTGTTGTGAGCCATCTTTCAGAGGCTCCGCTGTTATCATACTGTTAACTGGGTTCAGATCACAGGTTGTACAGTGTGATTGGTGTGGCTGGTATGAGTCTTACCCGGGATTCATAAATCCTTCCTTATTGTGTACGCTCGTCCGGGCACAGTATCCTAACTGAGGCTTGGAGGAGGGTCATAGGGGGAGGAGCCAGTGCACACCACCTGATCCTAAAGCTTTACTTTTTGTGCCCTGTCTCCTGCGGAGCCGCTATTCCCCATGGTCCTTTCAGGAACCCCAGCATCCACTACGGACTCCGAGAGATAGAATTATCGGTAAGTAAATTCTTATTATATAAAGGTTGTCCCTGTATAATTATAGCGTTTTTGGTGTGTGCTGGCAAACTCTCCCTCTGTCTCCCTAAAGGGCTAGTGGGGTCCTGTCCTCTATCAGCATTCCCTGTGTGTGTGCTGTGTGTCGGTACGTGTGTGTCGACATGTATGAGGATGATGTTGGTGAGGAGGCGGAGCAATTGCCTGAAATGGTGATGTCACTCTCTAGGGAGTCGACACCGGAATGGATGGCTTATTTAAGGAATTACGTGATAATGTCAACACGCTGCAAGGTCGGTTGACGACATGAGACGGCCGGCAAACAAATTAGTACCTGTCCAGGCGTCTCAAACACCGTCAGGGGCTGTAAAACGCTCATTTACCTCAGTCGGTCGACACGGACACTGACTCCAGTGTCGACGGTGAAGAAACAAACGTATTTTCCTTTAGGGCCACACGTTACATGTTAAGGGCAATGAAGGAGGTGTTACATATTTCTGATACTACAAGTACCACAAGAAGGGTATTATGTGGGTGTGAAAAAACTACCTGTAGTTTTTCCTGAATCAGATAAATTAAATGAAGTGTGTGATGATGCGTGGGTTTCCCCCGATAGAAAATTATTGGCGTTATACCCTTTCCCGCCAGAAGTTAGGGCGCGTTGGGAAACACCCTTTAGGGTGGATAAGGCGCTCACACGCTTATCAAAACAAGTGGCGGTACCGTCTCCAGATAGGGCCGCCCTCAAGGAGCCAGCTGAGAGGCTGGAAAATATCCTAAAAAGGTATATACACACATACTGGTGTTATACTGCGACCAGCGATCGCCTCAGCCTGGATGTGCAGCGCTGGGGTGGCTTGGTCGGATTCCCTGACTGAAAATATTGATACCCTTGACAGGGACAGTATTTTATTGACTATAGAGCATTTAAAGGATGCATTTCTATATATGCGAGATGCACAGAGGGATATTTGCACTCTGGCATCAAGAGTAAGTGCGATGTCCATATCTGCCAGAAGATGTTTATGGACACGACAGTGGTCAGGTGATGCAGATTCCAAACGGCACATGGAAGTATTCCCGTATAAAGGGGAGGAGTTATTTGGGGTCGGTCCATCGGACCTGGTGGCCTCGGCAACAGCTGGAAAATCCACCTTTTTTACCCCAAATCACATCTCAGCAGAAAAAGACACCGTCTTTTCAGCCTCAGTCCTTTCGTCCCCATAAGGGCAAGCGGGCAAAAGGCCAGTCATATCTGCCCAGGGATAGAGGAAAGGGAAGAAGACTGCAGCAGGCAGCCCATTCCCAGGAACAGAAGCCCTCCACAGCTTCTGCCAAGTCCTCAGCATGACGCTGGGGCCGTACAAGCGGACTCAGGTGCGGTGGGGGGTCGTCTCAAGAGTTTCAGCGCGTAGTGGGCTCACTCGCAAGTGGACCCCTGGATCCTACAAGTAGTATCCCAGGGGTACAGACTGGAGATTCGAGACGTCTCCCCCTCGCAGGCTCCTGATGTCTGCTTTACCAACGTCTTCCTCCGACAGGGAGGCAGTATTGGAAACAATTCACAAGCTGTATTCCCAGCAGGTGATAATCAAAGTACCCCTCCTACAACAAGGAAAGGGGTATTATTCCAGACTATATTGTGGTACTGAAGCCAGACGGCTCGGTGAGACCTATTCTAAATGGGAAATCTTTGAACACTTACATACAAAGGTTCAAATCAAGATGGAGTCACTCAGAGCAGTGATAGCGAACCAGGAAGAAGGGGACTATATGGTGTCCCTGGACATCAAGGATGCTTACCTCCATGTCCCAAATTGCCCTTCTCACCAAGGGTACCTCAGGTTCGTGGTACGGAACTGTCACTATCAGTTTCAGACGCTGCCGTTTGGATTGTCCACGGCACCCCGGGTCTTTACCAAAGTAATGGCCGAAATGATGATTCTTCTTCAAAGAAAAGGCGTCTTAATTATCCCTTACTTGGACGATCTCCTGATAAGGGCAAGGTCCAGAGAACAGTTGGAAGTCGGAGTAGCACTATCTCAAGTAGTTCTACGACAGCACGGGTGGATTCTATATATCCAAAATCGCAGCCGTTTCCGACGACACGTCTGCTGTTCCTAGGGATGGTTCTGGACACAGTCCAGAAAAAGGTGTTTCTCCCGGAGGAGAAAGCCAGGGAGTTATCCGAGCTAGTCAGGAACCTCCTAAAACCAGGAAAAGTGTCAGTGCATCATTGCACAAGAGTCCTGGAAAAATGGTGGCTTATTACGAAGCGATTCCATTCGGCAGATTCCACGCAAGAACTTTTCAGTGGGATCTGCTGGACAAATGGTCCGGATCGCATTTTCAGATGCATCAGGGATAACCCTATCTCCAAGGACAAGGGTGTCTCTCCTGTGGTGGTTACAGAGTGCTCATCTTCTAGGGGGCCGCAGATTCGGCATTCAGGATTGGATGCTGGTGACCACGGAGGCCAGCCTGAGAGGCTGGGGAGCAGTCACACAGGGAAAAAATTTCCAGGGAGTGTGATCAAGTCTGGAGATTTTTCTCCACATAAATATACTGGAGCTAAGGGCAATTTACAATGCTCTAAGCTTAGCAAGACCTCTGCTTCAAGGTCAGCCGGTATTGATCCAGTGGGACAACATCACGGCAGTCGCCCACGTAAACAGACAGGGCGGCACAAGAAGCAGGAGGGCAATGGCAGAAACTGCAAGGATTTTTCGCTAGGCGGAAAATCATGTGATAGCACTGTCAGCAGTGTTCATTCCGGGAGTGGACAACTGGGAAGCAGACTTCCTCAGCAGGCACAACCTCCACCCGGGAGAGTGGGGACTTCATCGGGAAGTCTTCCACATGATTGTGAACCGTTGGAAAAGACCAAAGGTGGACATGATGGCGTCCCGCCTGAACAAAAAACTGGACAAGTATTGCGCCAGGTCAAAAGACCCTCAGGCAATAGCTGTGGACGTTCTGGTAACACCGTGGGTGTACCAGTCGGTGTAGGTCTTCCCTCCTCTGCTTCTCATACCCAAGGTATTGAGAATTATAAGACGTAGAGGAGTAAGAACTATACTCGTGGCTCCGGATTGGCCAAGAAGGACTTGGTACCCGGAACTTCAAGAGATGCTCACAGAGGACTCATGGCCTCTGCCGCTAAGAAGGGACTTGCTTCAGCAAGTACCATGTCTGTTCCAAGACTTACCGCGGCTGCGTTTGACGGCATGGCGGTTGAACGCCGGATCCTAAGGGAAAAAGGCATTCCGGAAGAGGTCATTCCTACCCTGGTCAAAGCCAGGAAGGAGGTGACCGCACAACATTATCACCACATGTGGCGAAAATATGTTGCGTGGTGTGAGGCCAGGAAGGCCCCATGAAGAAATTTCAACTCGGTCGTTTCCTGCATTTCCTGCAAACAGGAGTGTCTATGGGCCTCAAATTGGGGTCCATTAAGGTTCAAATTTCGGCCCTGTCGATTTTCTTCCAGAAAGAATTGGCTTCAGTTCCTGAAGTCCAGAAGTTTGTCAAGGGAGTACTGCATATACAACCCCCTTTTGTGCCTCCAGTGGCACTGTGGGATCTCAACGTAGTTCTGGGATTCCTAAAATCACATTGGTTTAAACCGCTCAAATCTGTGGATTTGAAATATCTCACAGGGAAAGTGACCATGCTGTTGGCCCTGGCCTCGGCCAGGCGAGTGTCAGAATTGGCGGCGTTTGTCTCAAAAAAGCCCATATCTGATTGTCCATTCGGACAGGGCAGAGCTGCGGACTCATCCCCAGTTTCTCCCTAAGGTGGTGTCAGTGTTTCACCCGAACCAGCTTATTGTGGTACCTGCGGCTACTAGGGACTTGGAGGACTCCAAGTTGCTAGATGTTGTCAGGGCCCTGAAAATATAGTTTCCAGGACGGCTGGAGTCAGGAAAATTGACTTGCTGTTATCCTGTATGCACCCAACAAACTGGGTGCTCTTGTTTCTAAGCAGACGATTGCTAGTTGGATGTGTAATACAATTCAGCTTGCACATTCTGTGGCAGGCCTGCCACAGCCAAAATATGTAAATGCCCATTCCACAAGGAAGGTGGGCTCATCTTGGGCGGCTGCCCGAGGGGTCTCGGCTTTACAACTTTGCCGAGCTGATACTTGGTCAGGGGCACACCCTGACTGAGGAGGACCTGGAGTTCTCTCATTCGGTGCTGCAGAGTCATCCGCACTCTCCCGCCCGTTTGGGAGCTTTGGTATAATCCCCATGGTCCTGACGGAGTCCCCAGCATCCACTTAGGACGTCAGAGAAAATAAGAATTTACTTACCGATAATTCTATTTCTCGTAGTCCGTAGTGGATGCTGGGCGCCCATCCCAAGTGCGGATTGTCTGCAATACTTGTACATAGTTATTGTTACAAAAATCGGGTTATTATTGTTGTGAGCCATCTTTTCAGATGCTCCGCTGTTATCATGCTGTTAACTGGGTTCAGATCACAGGTTGTACAGTGTGATTGGTGTGGCTGGTATGAGTCTTACCCGGGATTCAAAATCCTTGCTTATTGTGTACGCTCGTCCGGGCACAGTATCCTAACTGAGGCTTGGAGGAGGGTCATAGGGGGAGGAGCCAGTGCACACCACCTGATCCTAAAGCTTTTACTTTTGTGCCCTGTCTCCTGCGGAGCCGCTAATCCCCATGGTCCTGACGGAGTCCCCAGCATCCACTACGGACTACGAGAAATAGAATTATCGGTAAGTAAATTCTTATTTTCTGATGATACCCCAGGTACCACAAAAAAGGGTATTATGTTTGGTGAGAAAAAACTACCAGTAGTTTTTCCTGCATCTGACGAATTAAATGAGGTGTGTGAGGAAGCGTGGACTTCCCCAGATAAGAAATTGATCATTTCTAAACGGTTAATGGCTGCGTACCCTTTCCCGCCAGAGGATAGGTCACGCTGGGAAACACCCCCTAGGGTGGATAAAGCGCTGACACGCTTATCAAAGAAGGTGGCACTACCGTCTCCGGATACGGCCGCCCTAAAAGAACCTGCTGATAGAAAGCAGGAAAGTACCCTAAAAGCTATATACACACACACTGGCATTATATTGAGACCCGCTATTGCATCAGCTTGGATGTGCAGTGCTGCAGCTGCGTGGTCAGACTCCCTGTCGGAAAACATTGATACCATGGATAGGGACAATATTTTGCTAACGATTGACCATATAAAAGACGCGGTCTTATACATGCGTGATGCACAGAGGGATATTTGCCGGCTGGCATCAAAAATAAGCGCTATGTCCATTGCCGCCAGACGGGGGTTATGGACTAGGCAATGGTCAGGTGATGCCGACTCCAAGCGGCACATGGAAGTTTTACCCTATAAAGGGGTGGAACTTTTTGGGGAAGGTCTTTCAGACCTCGTTTCCACAGTTACTGCTGGGAAATAGACTTTTTTGCCACAGGCTACCCCACAGCAAAAGAAAGCACCGTATTATCAGGTACAGTCCTTTCGGCCCCAGAAAACTAAGCGGGCTAGAGGCTCATCCTTTCTGCCGAGGGGCAGAGGAAGGGGGAAAAAGCTGCAGCACACAGCTAGTTCCCAAGAGCAGAAGTCCTCCCCTGCGTCCGGTAAGTCCACAGCATGACGCTGGGGCTGCTCAGGCGGAATCGGGAACGGTGGGGGCACGTCTCAGGTTTTTCAGCACACAGTGGGCTCTCTCACAAGTGGATCCCTGGGTCCTTCAAGTAGTATCTCAGGGGTACAGGCTGGAATTCGAGACGTCTCCCCCCCGCCGTTTCCTAAAATCTGCCTTGCCGGCAACTCCCTCTGCCAGGGAGGCAGTGTTGGTGGCTATTCAAAAACTGGAGTCACAGAAAGTGATTGTCAAGGTACCCCTCCTTCAGCAAGGAAAGGGTTACTACTCCACAATGTTTGTGGTACCGAAACCGGACGGTTCGGTGAGACCCATCTTAAATTTAAAAGCCTTGAACACTTCTATCAAAAGGTTCAAGTTCAAGATGGAATCGCTCAGGGCGGTTATTGCGAGCCTGGAGGAGGGGGATTACATGGTATCCCTGGACATCAAGGATGCGTACCTGCATGTCCCCATTTACCCTCCGCACCAGGAGTACCTCAGATTTGTGGTACAGGACTGTCACTATCGGTTCCAGACGCTGCCGTTTGGGTTATCCACGGCACCGAGGGTCTTTACCAAGGTAATGGCCGAAATGATGATACTCCTTTGCAAGAAGGGAGTTTTAATTATTCCGTACTTGGACAATCTCCTGATAAAGGCGAGGTCCAAAGAACAGTTGATAGTGGGGGTGGCACTTTCTCAGGAAGTGCTACAACAGCACGGCTGGATTCTCAATATTCCAAAGTCACAGCTGGTCCCGACGACACGTCTTCTGTTCCTGGGAATGATTCTGGACACAGACCAGAAAAGAGTGTTTCTTCCACTGGAAAAAGCCGAGGAATTGTCATCTCTGGTCAGAGACATCCTAAAACCAGGAAAAGTGTCGGTACATCAATGCACACGAGTCCTGGGAAAAATGGTAGCTTCGTACGAAGCAATTCCATTCGGAAGGTTCCACGCAAGGACGTTCCAGTGGGACCTGTTGGACAAATGGTCCGGGTCCCATCTCCAGATGCAACAGCGGATAACCCTATCGGCCAGAACCAGGGTGTTGCTGCTGTGGTGGCTGCAGAGGGCTCATCTACTAGAGGGCCGCAGATTCGGAATACAGGACTGGGTCCTGGTGACCACGGATGCCAGCCTTCGGGGCTGGGGGGCAGTCACAAAGGGAAGAAATTTCCAAGGACTGTGGTCAAATCAGGAGATTTCTCTCCACATAAATATCCTGGAGCTAAGGGCCATTTACAATGCCCTAAGCCAGGCAAGACCCCTGCTTCAAAACCAGCCGGTACTGATCCAGTCAGACAACATCACGGCGGTCGCCCATGTAAACAGACAGGGCGGCACGAGAAGCAGGACGGCGATGGCAGAAGCCACAAGGATTCTCAGATGGGCAGAGAATCATGTGTTAGCACTGACGGCAGTGTTCATTCCGGGAGTGGACAACTGGGAAGTAGACTTCCTCAGCAGGCACGACCTCCACCCGGGAGAATGGGGACTTCATCCAGAAGTCTTCCAAATGCTGGTCAACCGGTGGGAAAAACCACAGGTAGACATGATGGCGTCCCGCCTCAACAGGAAGTTGAAAAGATATTGTGCCCGGTCAAGAGACCCTCAGGCGATAGCGGTGGACGCTCTAGTGACACCATGGGTGTACCAGTCGGTTTATGTGTTTCCTCCTCTACCTCTCATACCCAAGGTACTGAGAATAATAAGAAGGCGAGGAGTGAAAACCATACTCGTGGTTCCGGATTGGCCAAGAGCAGCTTGGTACCCGGAACTTCAAGAGATGCTTACAGAGGACCCTTGGCCTCTGCCGCTCAGACAAGACCTGCTGCAGCAGGGACCCTGTCTGTTCCAAGACTTACCGCGGCTGCGTTTGACGGCATGGCGGTTGAACACCGGATCCTGAAGGAAAAGGGTATTCCGGAGGAAGTCATCCCTACCCTGATCAAAGCCAGGAAGGATGTCACCGCAAGACATTATCACCGCATTTGGCGAAAATATGTTGCTTGGTGTGAGGCCATGAAGGCCCCGACGGAGGAATTTCACCTGGGTCGATTCCTGCACTTCCTGCAAGCAGGGGTGACGTTGGGCCTCAAATTGGGGTCCATAAAGGTCCAGATTTCGGCTCTGTCTATTTTCTTCCAAAAAAGAACTGGCTTCACTGCCTGAAGTTGAGACTTTTGTCAAAGGAGTACTGCATATTCAGCCTCCTTTTGTGCCCCCAGTGGCACCTTGGGATCTCAATGTGGTTTTGGCATTCCTGAAATCACATTGGTTCGAACCACTTAAGACTGTGGATTTAAAATATCTCACGTGGAAAGTGGTCATGCTGTTGGCCCGGGCGTCGGCCAGGCGGGTTTCAGAATTGGCGGCTTTGTCTTGTAAAAGCCCTTATCTGATTTTCCATATGGATAGGGCAGAATTGAGGACTCGTCCTCAGTTTCTCCCAAAGGTGGTCCCAGCTTTTCACTTGAACCAACCTATTGTGGTGCCTGCGGCTACTAGGGACTTGGAGGATTCCAAGTTGCTGGACGTAGTCAGGGCCCTAAAAATTTATATTTCCAGGACGGCTGGAGTCAGAAAGACTGACTCGCTGTTTATCCTGTATGCACCCACCAAGCTGGGTGCTCCTGCTTCTAAGCAGTCTATTGCGCGCTGGATTTGTAGCACTATTCAGCTGGCGCATTCTGCGGTAGGCTTACCGCAGCCTAAATCTGTAAAAGCCCATTCCACACGGAAGGTGGGCTCATCTTGGGCGGCTGCCCGAGGGGTCTCGGCTTTACAACTTTGCCGAGCAGCTACTTGGTCGGGGGCAAACACGTTTGCAAAATTCTACAAATTTGATACCCTGGCTGAGGAGGACCTGGAATT
Source organism: Pseudophryne corroboree (assembly GCF_028390025.1). Taxonomy (NCBI): domain Eukaryota; kingdom Metazoa; phylum Chordata; class Amphibia; order Anura; family Myobatrachidae; genus Pseudophryne; species Pseudophryne corroboree. The sequence continues at coordinate 609,229,460 of NC_086444.1, read as the reverse complement.
CTCTCATTCGGTGCTGCAGAGTCATCCGCACTCTCCCGCCCGTTTGGGAGCTTTGGTATAATCCCCATGGTCCTTACGGAGTCCCCAGCATCCACTAGGACGTCAGAGAAAATAAGAATTTACTCACCGGTAATTCTATTTCTCGTAGTCCGTAGTGGATGCTGGGCGCCCATCCCAAGTGCGGATTGTCTGCAATACCTGTACATAGTTATTGTTACAAAAATCGGGTTATTATTGTTGTGAGCCATCTTTTCAGATGCTCCGCTGTTATCATGCTGTTAACTGGGTTCAGATCACAGGTTGTACAGTGTGATTGGTGTGGCTGGTATGAGTCTTACCCGGGATTCAAAATCCTTCCTTATTGTGTACGCTCGTCCGGGCACAGTATCCTAACTGAGGCTTGGAGGAGGGTCATAGGGGGAGGAGCCAGTGCACACCACCTGATCCTAAAGCTTTTACTTTTGTGCCCTGTCTCCTGCGGAGCCGCTAATCCCCATGGTCCTGACGGAGTCCCCAGCATCCACTACGGACTACGAGAAATAGAATGACCGGTGAGTAAATTCTTATTTCTCTGACGTCCTAGTGGATGCTGGGAACTCCGTAAGGACCATGGGAATAGCGGCTCCGCAGGAGACTGGGCACATCTAAAGAAAGCTTTAGGATCACCTGGTGTGCACTGGCTCCTCCCCCTATGACCCTCCTCCAAGCCTCAGTTAGATTTCTGTGCCCGACGAGAAGGGTGCACACTAGGGGCTCTCCTGAGCTCTTTGTGAAAGTTTTAGTTTAGGTTTATTATTTTCAGTGAGACCTGCTGGCAACAGGCTCACTGCATCGAGGGACTAAGGGGAGAAGAAGCGAACTCACCTGCGTGCAGAGTGGATTGGGCTTCTTAGGCTACTGGACATTAGCTCCAGAGGGACGATCACAGGTTCAGCCTGGATGGGTCACCGGAGCCGCGCCGCCGTCCCCCTTACAGAGCCAGAAGAGCGAAGAGGTCCGGAAAAATCGGCGGCAGAAGACGATCCTGTCTTCAGATAAGGTAGCGCACAGCACCGCAGCTGTGCGCCATTGCTCTCAGCACACTTCACTGAGGGTGCAGGGCGCTGGGGGGGGCAGCGCCCTGAGACGCAATAAATCGATAAAAAAACCTTATATGGCTAAAATAAATGCATCACATATAACTCCTGGGCTATATGGATGCATTTAACCCCTGCCAAAACATACAGAAAAAGGATGATAGGCTCCGCCCCTTTCTCGGCGTCCTTATCTCCTCAGCACACTGGCGCCATTTTCCCTCACAGCTCAGTTGGAGGGAAGCTCCCTGGCTCTCCCCTGCAGTCACTACACTACAGAAAGGGGTTAAAAAAGAGAGGGGGGCACAAATTAGGCGCAGTATATAACAATACAGCAGCTATAAAGGGAAAAACACTTATATAAGGTTATCCCTGTATATATATAGCGCTCTGGTGTGTGCTGGCAAACTCTCCCTCTGTCTCCCCAAAGGGCTAGTGGGGTCCTGTCCTCTATCAGAGCATTCCCTGTGTGTGAGCTGTGTGTCGGTACGTTGGTGTCGACATGTATGAGGAGAAAAATGATAAGGAGACGGAGTAGAGTGTCTGAAATTGTGTTGTCACCCCCTGGGGGGTTGACACCTGAGTGGATGTACTGTTGAAATTGCGTGACAGTGTCAGCTTTGTATAAAAGACAGTGGTTGACATGAGACAGCCGGCTACTCAGCTTGTGCATGTCCAGACGTCTCATACAGGGGCCCTAAAGCGCCCGTTACCTCAGATACAGACGCCGACAGGGGTACCGACTCCTGTGTCGACGGTGAAGAGACAACCGTGATTTCCAATAGGGCCACACATTGCATGATTGAGGCAATGGAAAAAGTTTACACTTTTCTGATAATATGAATACCACCAAAAAAAGGGGTATTATGTTTGGTGAGGAAAAACTTCCTGTAGTTTTCCTGAATCTGAGAAATAAAATGAGGTGTGTGATGATGCGTGGGTTTCCCCCCGATAACAATTGATATTTTCTAAAAAGTTATTGGCAGTATACCTTTTCCCGCCAGAGGTTAGGGTGCGTTGGGAAACACCCCCTAGGGTGGATAAAGCGCTCACACGCTTGTAAAAACAAGGGCTCTACCCTCTCCTGAGATGGCCGCCCTTAAGGATCCTGCTGATAGAAAGCAGGAGCGTATCCTAAAATGTATTTACACACATACTGGTGTTATACTGCGACCAGCAATCGCCTCAGCCTGAATGTGCAGTGCTGGGTTGGCGTGGTCGGATTCCCTGACTGGAAATATGATATCCTAGATAAGGACAGTATATTATTGCCTATAGAGCAATTAAAAGATGCATTTCTATATATGCAGGATGCACAGCGGAATATTTGCCGACTGGCATCAAGTATAAGTGCGTTGTCCAATTATTCCAGTAAAGTGGTCAGGTGATGCGGATTCCAAACGGCATTTGGAAGTATTGCCTTAAAAGAGGGGATGTACCCCAGGTCGCCTCTCAAAATAAGACGCCGTATTATCAGGCGCAGTCCTGGTTGGCAAGCGGACAAAAGGGTTCCTCTTTTCTGCTCGTGACAGAGGGAGAGGAAAATGTCTGCAGAGATCAGCCAGTTCCAAGGAACAGAAACCCTTTTCCGCCGCTGCCAAGCCCTCAGTATGACGCTAGGGCTTTACAAATTCAGGCACGGTGGGGTCCCGTTCTCAATGAATTTCAGTGCGCAGTGGGCTCACTCGCAAGTAGACCCCTGGATCCTTCAGATAATATTTCAGGGGTACAAATTGGAATTCGAGACGTATTCCCCTCGCCGTTTCCAAAAGTCTGTTTTACCGACGTCTCCCGCTGACAGGGAGGCAGTTTTGGAAGCCATTCACAAGCTGTATTCCCAGCAGGTGATAATCAAGGTACCCCTCCTGCAACAGGGAACGGGGTATTATTCCACACTATTGTGGTACCGAAGCCAGACGGCTCGGTGAGACCGATTTTAAAATCTAAAATCTAAAATCTTTGAACACTTGCATACAGAGGTTCAAATTCAAAATTGAGTCACTCAGAGCAGTGATTGCAAACCTGGAAGAAGGGGACTACATGATGTCTCGGGACATCAAGGAGGCTTACCTTCATGTCAAAATTTACCCTTCTCCCCAAGGGTATTTCAGGTTATGGTACAGAACTGTATCAGTTCGGACGCTGCCGTAGGGATGGTCCACGGCACCCCGGGTCTTTACTGAAGTAATGACCGAAATGATGATATTCCTTCGAAGGAAGGGAATTTTAGTTATCCTTTACTTGGACGATTCCCTGATAAGGGTAAGATCCAGGGAACAGTTGGAGATCGGTGTAGCACTATATCAGGTAGTGTTGCGGCAGCACGATTGGATTTTCAATATTCCAAAAATCGCAGCTGGTTCCGACGACTTGTCTTCTGTTCCTAGGGATGATTCTGGACATAGTCCAGAAAGAAGGTGCTTCTCCCGGAGGAGAAAGCCAGGGAGTTATCCGAGCTAGTCAGGAACCTCCTAAAACCGAACCAAGTCTCAGTGCATCAATGCACAAGGGTTCTGGGTAAAAATGGTGGCTTCCTACGAAGCAATCCCATTCGGCAGATTCCACGCACAGTGGAACCTTCTGGACAAATGGTCCGGGTCGCATCTTCAGATGCTTCAGCGGATAACCCTGTCACCAGGGACAAGGGTATCCCTCCTGTGGTGGTTGCAGAGTGCTCATCTTCTAGAGGGCCGCAGATTCGGCATTCGGGACTGGGTCCTGGTGGCCACGGATGCCAGCCTGCGAGGCTGGGGAGCAGTCACACAGGGAAGGAATTTCCAGGGCTTATGGTCAAGCCTGGAGACATCTCTTCATAAAAACATTCTGGAACTAAGGGCCATTTACAATGCCCTAAGTCAAGCGAAACCCCTGCTTCAGGGTCAGGCGGTATTGATCCAATCGGACAACATCACGTCAGTCGCCCACGTAAACAGACAGGGCGGCACGAGAAGCAGGAGGGCAATGGCAGAAGCTGCAAGGATTTTCGCTGGGCGGAAAATCATGTGATAGCACTGTCAGCAGTGTTCATTCCGGGAGTGGACAACTGGGAAGCAGACTTCCTCAGCAGACACGACCTTCACCCGGGAGAGTGGGGACTTCACCCAGAAGTCTTCCACCTGATTGTAAACCGTTGGGAAAAACAAAAGGTGGACATAATGGCGTCCCGTCTAAACAAAAAAACTAGACAGATATTGCGCCAGGTCAAGGGACCCTCAGGCAATAGCGGTGGACGCTCTGGTAACACCGTGGGTGTACCAGTCAGTGTATGGGTTCCCTCCTCTGCCCCTCATACCAAAAGTACTGAGAATCATAAGAAGGAGAGGAGTAAGAACTATACTCGTGGTTCCGGATTGGCCAAGAAGGACTTGGTATCCGGAACTTCAAGAGATGCTCACGGACGAACCGTGGCCTCTACCTCTAAGAAAGGACCTGCTCCAGCAAGGGCCTTGTCTGTTCCAAGACTTACCGCGGCTGCGTTTGACGGCATGGCGGTTGAACGCCGGATCCTGAAGATCCCTACCCTGGTCAAGGCCAGGAAAGACGTAACCGCAAAACATTATCACCGCATTTGGCGAAAATATGTTGCGTGGGGTGAGGCCAAGAAGGCCCCTACAGAGGAATTTCAACTGGGTCGTTTCCTCCATTTCCTGCAAACAGGACTGTCTATGGGCCTAAAATTAGGGTCCATTAAGGTTCAAATTTCGGCCCTGTCGATTTTCTTCCAAAAAGAACTGGCTTCAGTGCCTGAAGTTCAGACATTTGTAAAAGGGGTACTGCATATACAGTCTCCTTTTGTGCCTCCAGTGGCACCTTGGGGATCTCAATGTTGTGTTGAGTTTTCCTAAAGTCACATTGGTTTGAACCACTCACCACTGTGGACTTAAAATATCTCACATGGAAGTGACGAGTTAGCCCTGGTTTCAGCCAGGCGGGTGTCAGAATTGGCGGCTTTATCATATAAAAGCCCTTACTTAATAGTTCATTCTGAAAGGACAGAATTGAGGACTCGTCCTCAAATTTTCTACCTAAGGTGGTTTCTGCATTTCACATGAACCAACCTATTGTGGTACCTGCGGCTACTAAGGACTTGGAGGATTCCAAGTTGCTTGACGTGGTCAGGACCCTGAAAATACATGTTTCCAGGACGGCTGGAGTCAGAAAATCTGACTCGCTGTTTATCCTGTATGCACCCAACAAACTGGGTGCTTCTGCTTCTAAGCAGACGATTGCTCGTTGGATTTGTAGTACAATTCAGCTTGCACATTCTGTGGCAGGCCTGCCACAGCCAAAAATCTTAAAATGCCCACTCCACAAGGAAGGTGGGCTCATCTTGGGCAGCTGCCCGAGGGGTCTCGGCTTTTCAACTTTGCCGAGCAGTTACTTGGTCAGGAGCAAATACGTTTGTAAAATTCTACAAATTTGATATCTTGACTGAGGAGGACCTGGAGTTCTCTCATTCGGTGCTGCAGAGTCATCCGCACTCTCCCGCCCGTTTGGGAGCTTTGGTATAATCCCCATGGTCCTTACGGAGTTCCCAGCATCCACTAGGACGTCAGAGAAAATAAGAATTTACTTACCGATAATTCTATTTCTCGTAGTCCGTAGTGGATGCTGGGCGCCCATCCCAAGTGCGGATTGTCTGCAATACTGGTACATAATTATTGTTACCAAAAAATTCGGGTTATTGTTGTAGTGAGCCATCTTTTCTAGAGGCTCCTCTATTATCATGCTGTTAACTGGGTTCAGATCACAAGTTGTACAGTGTGATTGGTGTGGCTGGTATGAGTCTTACCCGGGATTCAAAATCCTTCCTTATTGTGTACGCTCGTCCGGGCACAGTATCCTAACTGAGGCTTGGAGGAGGGTCATAGGGGGTGGAGCCAGTGCACACCAGGTGATCCTAAAGCTTTCTTTAGATGTGCCCAGTCTCCTGCGGAGCCGCTATTCCCATGGTCCTTACGGAGTTCCCAGCATCCACTACGGACTACGAGAAATAGAATTATCGGTAAGTAAATTCTTATTTATTTCCACTATGTTATGAAAATATTATGAAACATCCAGCGCTTGCTTGTATTAATGTGTTACTAAATAGACCTGAAATGCAGCTCCTCGTGTTTACCAGACCAGAGTTACAGTATTATTCAAGGATATAAGTGCCTTTTTGTTCTTGCAAACATGGCGTTTTATTATTTTCCTTAAAATCTCAGAAGGTATTTGTAAGCAATAAGAGGTGTTTTATGTGTGAATGTATAGCGTCATAAGATCTCAAGTTGTGAATCCAGTACATCCCTAAAATACGTCCATCAAAGGTTCCTGCTAATTATTATCTTTATAAGGGGATTGTCTCTTAGGTGTTACTCTTGCCCTGTGCTTGTGTCATGCTTTTTCTCTAACGTCCAAGGGAATCCTGGGATGGTCTTATTACCATGGAATATAGATGGGGTCCATTGGAGCCATGGCACTTAAAAAAAAAAAAAAAATTCAGTGTGCTGGCTCCTCCCCTCTATGCCCCTCCTGCAGACTCAGGTTAGAAAAATGTGCCCAAGGAGCCGTGTGCATTCTCTGGAGCTCAAGAGAGTTTTTCTTCAAACTTTATTTTAGTTTTAGTTTCAGGCAGCACTAGTTGGCAACCAGTCTGCCTGCGTCGTGGGACTTAGGGGGGGACTGGTACCAACCTCTTAAAGGGTTAGTGGGCCAGATCCCCGCTGACAGGAAACAAGCTCCTGAGGTGGTGTTTTGCTCGCCCCAGGGTGTGCGCGCACTCCGACAGCATGCCGCCACCCCTAACAGAGCTGAAGACGCTAGAGTGGTTAGTACTAAACCGGGGTCCCGGTTAGCGGGTCCCCGGTCCAAATGACGGCACAAGGGCACTGCCGGGTCTGCGCTGCCCGCTGCATACACCCACACTGGCGCTTGCATTGAAAAGGGGTTTTAACCCCATTTTCTATCATTTGGAGACGCTTGGCAGTATAAAAATCTTAGAGGAATACCGTGCGCCATTGAGGGGACTGGGCTTCCCCGAGAGTGGGACCAGTAGCTCTGGGCGCCATTTCCGGCTGTATCACGCTACTGGCTGCATGCGGAAAGCGCTGCTCCTCCCAATGACCCTCCACTGCACCTGCAATTGGTACCAGGGGGGTTTGTAGAAGGAGGGGGGGGGGGGGGGAATTATAAATGTAATACTGTTATTTACCTTATCTAAAGTTACAGCTACTGCCCGGCAAAACACTGCTTTAGCTTAGAGGCAAGTTCTGCTGGCTTCTACCTCTATGTCTCCATCCTTGCAGGACTGTCTGGGTTTCTGTGTTGTTTAACCTGTTCCTGTGTGATTGTTCTGCTGTACAGTATGTCTGGCAAAAAGGTTATGTTAGTCCTTTAACACAGTTTTCCCCTACTCCAGGTGGGTCTCTATTGTGTACTCAGTGCAGTCTTCCTTCTCAGGTTAACAGCTAGCAGGAGCCAGCATGGCTGCACTCCATTAAGGGGATGATTATTGATATAACTTCTGAACTAGCTACTGCCAAGCAAGAAAGGCAGGTGTTTAAAAAAAATCTATGGATTATTTTCTAGTTCACACTGTAGACCACAGACCTGCTACCCAAACCCCTCTGCTGGCTCCTCAGAAATGCACACTGCTCCAGTGCACTGTCTCAAGGAGTGGAAGATCTTATCTATTCTATTAGAGAGGTCCTGAATATCCCTGATAAGGAGGCAGAAACCTGATGAGGAATTGTTTTTAAATGTAAAACCTAAATCTCATGCTACCTTTCCTGTCTCCAAAGAATTAAACACGCTTTTAAAAGAATCGTGGGTTAATCCTGACAAAAAGTTTAAAATCCCAAAAAGGTGGTTGACTTCCAGCCCATTTCCCCCTGAGGACAGGAAGGTGTGGTAGACTCCTCCTGCGGTGGATACTTCAGTGTCCAGTCTGTCACGTAAAATTGTAATGCCTGTACCTATCTCCTTAGAAGATCCTGTGGATCGAAACTACGCTCAAATCCATTTACACTGCAGTGGGTGTTGCTCAGCGGCCCACAATTGCTTGTGGTTGGATCACAAGGACCGTTGTTAAATGTACCGGTAATGTAATAGAGGGTTTTGAAACCATGCCTCAGGATGAGCTTCTAAAGGTGGGTACACACTAACAGATATATCTGCAGATCAATTGATCTGCAGATATATCTATGGACGGATCGAGCAGTGTGTTCAGCATACACACTGCTCGATCCGTCGGGGACTGACGTCATGAACTGGGCGGGCGTGTACACACGCCCGCCCTGTTCAGCTGTCAATCACCGCCGGCCGCCGCAGCATGTGTACGACGGAGTTCACAGCTGTATCGGCCGTACACACTGGCCGACGGTCCCGTGATATATCGGCCGTTCAGGAGAACGGCCGATATATCGACCAGTGTGTACGGCCCTTTACACTCCTGCAACATATTCAAGATTCTGCTAACTTCATGAGTGAGGCAATTAAGGAGACTGGCATAATCAACTTGCACTCTGCGGCTTCTTTCCAATATGGGATATATATAAAATATATAAATCAAAGGGGTGTAGTATGGTCTCCCGGCGACCAGTATACTGGCGCCGGGAGCCGGACCTCCGGCATACCGAGAGCGTGGCAAGCGCAAATGAGCCCCTTGCGGGCTCATTGCGCTCGCCACGCTGCGGGCACGGTGGTGCGCTACGCGTGCCATGCTATTTATTCTCCCTCCAGTGGGGTCGTGGACCCCCACGAGGGAGAATACCTGTCGGTATGCCGGCGCCGGTATACTGTGCGCCGGGATCCCGACATTCGGCATACTGAAGACCACCCAAATCAAAGTACACCTTAGGAGAACTGCCACCGAAGCCTGAGAATTAATACAGTTTTGAGCATGAAATAGATTCCCCAGGAGAAGATATACATTCTGCATTTCAGGACAAGAGTTGATCGCACACTGGCTACTTTTAGCAGCCGTGCAAACGCATTGTCGCCGCCCACTGGGGAGTGTATTTTTGCTTTGCAGAAGTGCAAACCCTTGTGCAGCAGAGTGCCTGCAAAATCATTTTGTGCAAAACAAGACCAGCCCTGTAGTTACTCTCCGTGTGAGTTGATTCTAAAGATGGGGGGACGGCTTTTGATGTCACACACCCGCCCAGCCACGCCTGCATTTTTCTAAGCACTCCCTGAAAACGGTCATTTGACCCCCAGAAACGACCACTTCATGTCAATCTTCCTGTGTTCGACCCTGCGACTGGAATGTTCGTTACACTCTGTGCAAACCCACGATGCTCATTGTACCCATATGACGCGCCTGCGCATTGCGGTGCATACGCATGCGCAGAAATGCAGATTTTTAGCCTGATTGCTGCGCTACGAACAACAACAGCTAGCGATCAACTCAGAATGACCCCCAAAGTCACTTAACTGACTATTTAGCCGAAAACCGCTCCGAAATTGTCTGGGGTTTTTTTTTATGATGAAGAACATGAATTTAACCCTATCCCAAATGATTTTAGTAAAAAAAAAAAAAAAAAGGAAAAAAAATATGTCCCCCCCCCCCCCCCCCAAACATCGATCGGGAACATTGCGACCATTGCGGTTTTTATTTTGAAAGCTGGGACAGGGGGTCTGGGGGTGGCTTGGGAGGGTTCATTTACACTCCCCAGTGGCTGCCATTGTCTGCAGCCGCTGGAGGGGGGGGATCCTGCAGCGCTGACCAATCAGCAGTGATCGGCAGCATGGCAGGCACAGGGGGAGAGTGCAGGGAGGCAGAGGGACCTTCCAGTCCCTCTGACAGCAGCAGTGGAAGGAAGTTTATCTTCCCTGCCGCTGCTAACACTCTCTATGTGACCAGGTCAGATAGAGCACTTGCAGGCATGGTCGCATCTGATGCGACCATGCCAGGCAAGTGGTTAAATATGGTAAATTGTTTACACACACACCGGAAAATGTCAGCACAGTTTCCACCCAGATACCTTCAGAGAGTCACATAGAATGAGGAGTCAGCCACACAGCGCCCCCGGAGGCCATTATCATGACAACCGGCTGGCGCTGACTGAGTAACTTGTAATAGGATAAACTGGATAATTATACACTCCCCACTTTCTATAACCCTGGTACCACAGAGGATATTGGAGTTGTGGAGGGCAGCGCACCCTGTCAGCGTTCTTGATGCTGCTACATGGAGAAAATGGCGCTGGTGAGAAGCTGGATCCGCTCTGAGGAGAAGCCCCGCCCCCTGTAATGGCGCGTCTTCCCGCACTTCTTGTATTATACTGGCCTGAGGTAATAAGCAGCTAGCAGCAGTACAAGTCCCTGATAGCCTTTGTGAACAGTTTTTAGGGTATTGCGCTGGCCCAGGGCGCCCCTCACAGCGCCGCACATTTGTACCTCTGAGCCCTCCTCAAAGCTGCGCTCTCACCCTTGTGCCACCATTCCCGCCGGCGACCTGCTTACCGGGTCCCTGGTGTCATACTCACCACTCTTATCTTCTGGCTCTGTTAGGGGGTGGCGGCCTTGCTGCGGGAGTGAGCAGTCGCCTCGGGGGCTTGCAATCATCACCCTCAGGAGCTCAGTGGCCTGTCAGCGGAGATAGAGAACCATTAACCTCTAGGATTGGATCCTACTCCCCCTCTAAGTCCCACGAAGCAGGGACGCTGTTGCCAGCAGCCTCCCTATACCTAACTCTTTAAAAAAAAAAAAAAACTAGAAAAACTCCTAGGAGCTCCCCTAGCTGTGACCGGCTCCACCGGGCACATTTTCTAAACTGAGTCTGGTAGGAGGGGCATAGAGGGAGGAGCCAGCCCACACTATTAAACTCTTGAAGTGTCCATGGCTCCCAAGGGATCCGTCTATACCCCATGGTCCTAAATTGAACCCCAGCATCCTCTAGGACGTAAGAGAAAAAGTATTACCTGTACATGAACACCGTTTCTACCCTCTTGTTCTTATCCCTTCACAAATCAGATGTGGCTCTAGGGGCAAACGCAGGATTTCTGGACGGGGGATTCCAAAAGTTTGATTTTAGAGCAATTTTTGTCAGGCCGGAACTCCGACGCAACAGGGCTATTCCTACTCGTGGGTAACCACAACACCAATAGAGTGGGATTAGATCCTGTGGCGAGCGCAGCGAGCTGCCAGTATTCTGGCGGACAGGATACCGCTGTCAGGATATTGAAAACCGGCATCCCGTCCGCCAGTCATCCATACCGAACCCCATAAGACATATGCAGGCCCAGTGATCACTGTAAACCACTTACCAGATTCTCTCTCTGGTGCGATGATTGAGCAACAATAAAAGAAAGTAAAACGGTGACCTCACAGACAATGATATTTGTATTGTCCTTACCCAATTTTATTACTAGGATTTGACTATGTTTTAACTATGAGGAGGTGCACCCAGGAATATATTACATAATTGTACAACATACACAAAAGAAAGTATTCCTGTTAAGTAGTGATGAGCGGGTTCGGTTTCTCGGAAACCGAACCCCCCCGAACTTCACCCTTTTTACACGGGTCCGAGGCATACTCGGATTCTCCCGTATGGCTCGGTTAACCCGAGCGCGCCCGAACGTCATCATCCCGCTGTCGGATTCTCACGAGATTCGGATTCTATATAAGCAGCCGCGCGTCGCCACCATTTTCACTCGTGCATTGGAAATGTTAGGGAGAGGTCCTCTCCGTTTATTCGTTGTTGATGCAAATATTTGTGCTGGCTTAGTTATATCTTAATTGTGGGGACTGGGGAGCAGCTGTATATTAATATAGGAGGAGTACAGCGCAGAGTTTTGCTGATCAGTGACCACCAGTTTTATCCGTTCTCTGCCTGAAAAAAACGCCCCTTATCTGGGCTCAGTGTGCTGCATATATCTGTGCTCACACTGCTTAATTGTGGGGACTGGGGAGCAGCTGTATTATATAGCAGGAGTACAGTGCAGAGTTTTGCTGACAGTGACCACCAGTATACGTTGTCTGCCTGAAAAACACTCCATATCTGTGCTCAGTGTGCTGCTTTATTGTGGGGACTGGGGACCACCAGTATAATATTTATATAGGAGGAGTACAGTGCAGAGTTTTGCTGACCAGTGACCACCAGTATACGTTGTCTGCCTGAAAAACACTCCATATCTGTGCTGCATTGTAGACAGTATATAGTAGGAGTACAGTGCATAATTTTGCTGACCACCAGTATATAATATATAGGAGTACGGCACAGTAGGCCACTGCTGTACCTACCTCTGTGTCGTCAAGTATACTATCCATCCATACCTGTGGTGCATTTCAGTTTTGCACAGTTTGCTGACCACCAGTATATAATATATAGCAGTACGGTACAGTAGGCCACTGCTGTACCTACCTCTGTGTCGTCAAGTATACTATCCATCCATACCTGTGGTGCATTTCAGTTTTGCATAGTTTGCTGACCACCAGTATATAATATATAGCAGTACGGTACAGTAGGCCACTGCTGTGCCTACCTGTGTGTCGTCAAGTATACTATCCATCCATACCTGTGGTGCATTTCAGTTGTGCGCAGTATATATAGTAGTAGGCCATTGCTATTGATACTGGCATATAATTCCACACATTAAAAAATGGAGAACAAAAATGTGGAGGTTAAAATAGGGAAAGATCAAGATCCACTTCCACCTCGTGCTGAAGCTGCTACCACTAGTCATGGTCGAGACGATGAAATGCCATCAACGTCGTCTGCCAAGGCCGATGCCCAATGTCATAGTAGAGAGCATGTAAAATCCAAAAAACAAAAGTTCAGTAAAATGACCCAAAAATCAAAATTGAAAGCGTCTGATGAGAAGCGTAAACTTGCCAATATGCCATTTACGACACGGAGTGGCAAGGAACGGCTGAGGCCCTGGCCTATGTTCATGGCTAGTGGTTCAGATTCACATGAGGATGGAAGCACTCATCCTCTCGCTAGAAAAATGAAAAGACTTAAGCTGGCAAAAGCACAGCAAAGAACTGTGCGTTCTTCTAAATCACAAATCCCCAAGGAGAGTCCAATTGTGTCGGTTGCAATGCCTGACCTTCCCAACACTGGACGGGAAGAGCTTGCGCCTTCCACCATTTGCACGCCCCCTGCAAGTGCTGGAAGGAGCACCCGCAGTCCAGTTCCTGATAGTCAAATTGAAGATGTCACTGTTGAAGTACACCAGGATGAGGATATGGGTGTTGCTGGTGCTGGGGAGGAAATTGACAAGGAGGATTCTGATGGTGAGGTGGTTTGTTTAAGTCAGGCACCCGGGGAGACACCTGTTGTCCGTGGGACGAATATTGCCATTGACATGCCTGGTCAAAATACAAAAAAAATCAGCTCTTCGGTGTGCAATTATTTCAACACAAATGCGGACAACAGGTGTCAAGCCGTGTGTTGCCTTTGTCAAGCTGTAATAAGTAGGGGTAAGGACGTTAACCACCTAAGAACATCCTCCCTTATACGTCACCTGGACCGCATTCATCAAAAGTCAGTGACAAGTTCAAAAACTTTGGGTGACAACGGAAGGAGTCCACTGACAACTAAATCCCTTCCTCTTGTAACCAAGCTCCTGCAAACCACACCACCAACTCCCTCAGTGTCAATTTCCTCCTTACACAGGAAAGCCAATAGTCCTGCAGGCCATGTCACTGGCAAGTCTGACGAGTCCTCCTGCCTGGGATTCCTCCGATGCATCCTTGAGTGTAACGCCTACTGCTGCTGGCGCTGCTGTTGTTGCTGCTGGGAGTCGATCGTCATCCCAGAGGGGAAGTCGGAAGACCACTTGTACTACTTCCAGTAAGCAATTGACTGTCCCACAGTCCTTTGCGAGGAAGATGAAATATCACAGCAGTCATCCTGCTGCAAAGCGGATAACTCAGGCCTTGGCAGCCTGGGCAGTGAGAAACGAGGTTCCGGTATCCACCGTTAATTCAGAGGCAACTAGAGACTTGATTGAGGTACTGTGTCCCCGGTACCAAATACCATCTAGGTTCCATTTCTCTAGGCAGGCGATACCGAAAATGTACACAGACCTCAACAAAAGAGTCACCAGTGTCCTAAAAAATGCAGTTGTCCACATGTCCGTGGTTAAGTGGACATTGGGTACAAGTGGAGCAGGGCAGACTCAGGACTATATGACTGTGACAGCCCACTGGGTAGATGTATTGCCTCCCGCAGCAAGAACAGCAGCGGCAGCATCAGTAGCAGCATCTCGCAAACGCCAACTCGTTCCTAGGCAGGCTACGCTTTGTATCACCGCTTTCCAGAAGAGGCACACAGCTGACAACCTCTTACGAAAACAGGAACATCATCGCAGAATGGCTTACCCCAATTGGACTCTCCTGGGGATTTGTGACATCGGACAACGCCACCAATATTGTGCGTGCATTACATCTGGGCAAATTCCAGCACGTCCCATGTTTTGCACATACATTGAATTTGGTGGTGCAGAATTATTTAAAAAACGACGGGCGTGCAAGAGATGCTGTCGGTGGCCCGAAGAATTGCGGGCCACTTTCGGCATTCAGCCACCACGTGCCGAAGACTGGAGCACCACCAAACATTCCTGAACCTGCCCTGCCATCATCTGAAGCAAGAGGTGGTAACGAGGTGGAATTCAACCCTCTATATGCTTCAGAGGATGGAGGAGCAGCAAAAGGCCATTCAAGCCTATACATCTGGCCACGATATAGGCAAAGGAGGTGGAATGCACCTGTCTCAAGCGCAGTGGAGAATGATTTCAACGTTGTGCAAGGTTCTGCAACCCTTTGAACTTGCCTCACGTGAAGTCAGTTCAGACACTGCCAGCCTGAGTCAGGTCATTCCCCTCATCAGGCTTTTGCAGAAGAAGCTGGAGACATTGAAGGAGGAGCTAAAACAGAGCGATTCCGCTAGGCATGTGGGACTTGTGGATGGAGCCCTTAATTCGCTTAACGAGGATTCACGGGTGGTCAATCTGTTGAAATCAGAGCACTACATTTTGGCCACCGTGCTCGATCCTAGATTTAAAACCTACGTTGTATTTCTCTTTCCGGCAGACATAAGTCTGCAGAGGTTCAAAGACCTGCTGGTGAGAAAATTGTCAAGTCAAGCGGAACGTGACCCGTCAACATCTCCTCCTTCACATTCTCCCGCAACTGGGGGTGCGAGGAAAAGGCTAAGAATTCAGAGCCCACTCGCTGGCGGTGATGCAGGGCAGTCTGGAGCGAGTGCTGACATCTGGTCCGGACTGAAGGACCTGCCAACGATTACTGACATGTCGTCTACTGTCACTGCATATGATTCTCTCACCATTGAAAGAATGGTGGAGGATTATATGAGTGACCGCATCCAAGTAGGCACGTCAGACAGTCCGTACGTATACTGGTAGGAAAAAGAGGCAATTTGGAGGCCCTTGCACAAACTGGCTTTATTCTACCTAAGTTGCCCTCCCTCCAGTGTGTACTCCGAAAGAGTGTTTAGTGCAGCCGCTCACCTTGTCAGCAATCGGCGTACGAGGTTACTTCCATAAAATGTGGAGAAGATGATGTTCATTAAAATGAATTATAATCAATTCCTCCGTGGAGACATTTACCAGCAGCAATTGTCTCCAGAAAGTACACTGGGACCTGAGATGGTGGATTCCAGTGGGGACGAATTAATAATCTGTGAGGAGGGGGATGTACACAATGAAAGGGGTGAGGAATCGGAGGATGATGAGGAGGTGGACATCTTGCCTCTGTAGAGCCAGTTTGTGCAAGGAGAGATTGATTGCTTCTTTTTTTGGTGGGGGCCCAAACCAAGCAGTCATTTCAGTCACAGTCGTGTGGCAGACCCTGTCGCTGAAATGATGGGTTCGTTAAAGTGTGCATGTCTTGTTTATACAACATAAGGGTGGGTGGGAGGGCCCAAGGACAATTCCATCTTGCACCTCTTTTTTCTTTCATTTTTCTTTGCATCATGTGCTGTTTGGGGACAATTTTTTGAAGTGCCATCCTGCCTGACACTGCAGTGCCACTCCTAGATGGGCCAGGTGTTTGTGTTGGCCACTTGTGTCGCTTAGCTTAGTCACACAGCGACCTTGGTGCGCCTCTTTTTTTCTGTGCATCATGTGCTGTTTGGGGACTATTTTTTTGAAGTGCCATCCTGCCTGACACTGCAGTGCCACTCCTAGATGGGCCAGGTGTTTGTGTCGGCCACTTGTGTCGCTTAGCTTAGCCATCCAGCGACCTCGGTGCAAATTTTAGGACTAAAAATAATATTGTGAGGTGTTCAGAATAGACTGAAAATGAGTGTAAATTATGGTTATTGAGGTTAATAATACTATGGGATCAAAATGACCCCCAAATTCTATGATTTAAGCTGTTTTTGAGGGTTTTTTTGTAAAAAAACACCCGAATCCAAAACACACCCGAATCCGACAAAAAATGTTCAGGGAGGTTTTGCCAAAACGCGTCCGAATCCAAAACACGGCCGCGGAACCGAATCCAAAACCCGAAAACTTTCCGGTGCACATCACTACTTTTAAGAGACACTCACGGACTAATATCACGTTTTATTAATACTGTAATAGTCAGCTAAGAGCTTCAGGGCTGACAATATAGTAACATTTTATCATATTGTTATATTAGTCTCAGGAGGGACCTGTCAGTCATACTCCTTTCAGACCGCCAGCTTGTAACCCGGGTTGCTGTGCGGTCTGAAAGGTGACCGGGGGAAATATCCTGGGTACGGCTTCAACCTGGGTTGCTGTGCAGTGTGAATGGGCTGCCAGGCTGCATGGATGGGCGGCACTTGGGAATTTGTTGTGTGGCATAAGTTGTAACAGGCATTACGGTGTGTAATGGGCATTATGAGGTGTTGCATAAACGCCATGTCGACGCTGCCCACCCCCCCTGATGGCAGCAGCTGGCGATCACCTTGCTCAAATGTAGCCGCTGCATAGATGAGCATCTGCGTTCGGTTCTCAATGACCCCCCTATTCATGTTATGTCTCATGTGTAGAGAGGAACGGCAAATTAAAAAAAGAGCTCAGAACTTTTAACCTTTAAGATGATAATTTAACATATTACTGAAACAATGGGTATTCATCACACTCACACAGGGCCGGACTGGGACTAAAAATAGGCCCTGGCATTTTTGAAGCACACAGGCCCACCTCGGCGACTCCTCCCCTTACTATTCCTGACTCCTCCTACTTCTTAGTCTATGCTCTTACAAATATAATTAATATTATAACATACAAGGGTACATCATTGTCTATTAAAATACACACAACCAGTGGTTGAAGTGGAAATTTTTAAGTGGGGGTATGGAAAAGTGAAGGTTGTAATTAAGCGCGCGCGCTCTGGAAAAGGGGGCATGTCCTTCAGTGTAGTTTACCACACCATATACCCCCTATTCAAATTATGCACCACAATAGTAGGACCCCTTATACTATCTAGTACTGGTGCCTCTTTCACATTATACCACACAGTATGAGCCAATATTCACATTATACCACAAGGTATGAGCCGAGATTCACATTATAGCACCCGGTATGAACCGAAATTCACATTACAGCACCCGGAATGAGCCGAAATTCACATTATAGCACACAGAATGAGCCGAAATTCACATTGTAGCACACAGAATGAGCCGAAATTCACATTATAGCACCCAGTATGAACCGAAATTCAAATTATAGCACCCGGTATGAGCCGAAGTTCACATTATAGCACACAGAATGAGCCGAAATTCACATTATAGCACACAGAATGAGCTGAAATTCACATTGTAGCACACAGAATGAGCCGAAATTCACATTATGCCACATGGAATGAGACAAAATTCAGGGAGAGTGACAGCAGGGACATAGGGACAGGGAGAGTGTAGAGGGACAGGGAAAGTGACAGCAGGGACATAGGGACAGGGAGAGTGACAGAGGGACAGGGAAAATGACAGAGGGACAGGGAAAGTGACAGCAAGGACATAGGGACAGGGAGAGTGACGGAGGGACAGGGAGAGTGACAGTAGGGACATAGGGACAGGGAGAGTGATAGAGAGAGGGACAGCAAGGGCATACAGTAGGGACTAGTGAGAGAAAGGCAGCAGGGTAAGATTACCTATTTAGCAGAGGATGCTGTGGTGGATGAGGAGGCTGTGGTCGACGCGGGGCGGAGGAGGCTGTGGGCCTCGAAGATGGTGTGGAGGAGAAGGCTGTGGGAGCTGGCGGAGGTGCAGAGAAGGACTGAGCGCACAGGTCTGTCCAGTTTAGCTCCTCACTGTACTCCCATCTAGAGCAAGGCAATCTATATTTTAAAGCCAAACAGAGAACAAGAGAGAGAGAGAGGTGAGGACAAGAGAGAGATAGGTGGGGACAAGAGAGAGATAGGTGGGGACAAGAGGACGAGAGAGAGAGGGGTGAGGACAAGAGAGAGAGAGCACGAGAGGTGAGGACGAGAGAGAGGTGAGGACAAGTAGGAGAGAGGTCAAGGCCTGAGAGAGAGGTGAGGGCATGAGAGGGAGAGGGGAGTGAGAGAGGTGAGGACAGGATAGACAGGTGAGAACGAGAAAGAGCGCGTGAGAGGTGTGGACAAGAAAGAGAGAGAGGCAAGGACAAGAAAGAGAGGGAGAGAGGTGAGGACAAGAGAGGTGAGTACGAGATAGAGAGAGAAAGGTGATGACAAAAGACAGTGTGAGAAAGGTGCAGACAGAGAGAGAGGTCGGGACTTGAGAGAGAGTGAGGGGTGAGGGCAAGAGAAAGACGGGTGAGGATGAAAGAGAGGTGAGGGCAGGAGACAAAGGATGGGAGAGAGAGGTGAGGACATGAGAGAGGGATGGGGTGAGAGGTGGGGACAAGAGAGTGAGAGAGAGAGAGGGTGAGAACAATAGAGAGAGAATGAGAGACAGACAGCCATGGCATGGGTATACCCATACTCACCTTGGTGGGAGGCAGCGCTCTCCCTGCAGTGCTGATGCTGCAGCTGGCCATGTGCTGTGGTGCTGCCGGGTTCCAGGACTGCATGGGTGGCATGTCTCCTCCTCAGGGCTAGGGGCTCAGGCAGGCTGTAAACTGGGTGATTGTGGGCGGATGCCATGCTGCTGCACCTAGGACTTCTCTTCCCCATAGCCGCTCCCAGAATGCTCTGTGCTATGACAATAGAAAGAGAGAGAGGTGAGGCAAAAGGGGGATGAAAACAAGAGATAGAGAAGTGAGGGCAAAAGAGGTGGTAAAGCTGAGAGAGAGGTGAGGATAAAAGATAGAGAGAAGTGAGGACTAGAGAGAGGGGGAGTGAGGACAAAAGAAGGAGAGGGGGTGAGGACAAAAGAAAGATGTGGAGAGGGGGGAGGAAAAGAGAGAGGGTGAGGACAAAAGAGAAATAGAGAGAGGTGAAGACAAGAAGGGGGGGGTGAGAACAAAAGAGAGGTGAGGACAAGAAAGAGACAGATAGAGGAAGGACTAGAGGGAGGGGGAGTAAGGACAAAAGAGAGGTGAGGACAAAAGAAAGGGGGTGAGGAAAAAAAGGGGGTGAGGACAAAAGAGAGGGGGTGGGGACAAAAGAAAGAGAGGGGGTGAGGACAAAACAAAGAGAGGGGGTGAGGACAAAACAAAGAGAGGGGGTGTGGACAAAAAATAGAGGGGGTAGGGACAAAAGAAAGAGAGGGGGTGGTTACAAAAGAAAGAGGGGGATGTGGATGGGAGAGAGGGATGTGGATGGAAGAGAGGGGTGAGGAAAAGAGAGGTCAAGAGACAGAGAGAGGTTTAGGACAAAAGAGATAGAAGTGAGAACAAGAGGGGGGGTGAGATCAAAAGAAAGGTGAGGACAAGAGAGGGGGGGGGTGAGAACAAAAGAGAGGCGAGGACAAGAGAGAGGGGGGGTTAGAACAAGAGAGAGAGGTGAGGACGAAAGAGAGAGAGAGGGGGGGTGGGTTGAGAGGGGAGGGGGTGAGGACAGAGAGGGGGAGGAATCAGCCAGTGCATGTATACACTCGTACTCACCTTGGCCAGGGGACAGCACTCTCCCTGCAGTGCTGATGCTGGAGCTGGCCATGTGTGTGCTGCTGCTGGGGCCGGGATCTGCATGGTGGTGGGACTCCTCCTCAGGGGCTCAGGCAGGTAGTACACGCCATGCTGGGGTGGCTGCTGCTGCTGCTCCCCGGCCTTTTCCCATCACCGCGGCTGCTCCCAGAATGCTGTGCGCGATGACGTCGCACCCCCATCCGCATTCTGGGAAGGTGGGACGAGAGCGGAGAGGACTTTTCCGCGAAGCACAGCGGCCACAGCGAGGAGGTGGGAGTGTCAAGAGGGAGGGGTTGCAGCTGCCAGACCGGCCCACCTGGCCATCGGCCCTTCTGGCATGTGCCAGAAGTGCCAGATGGCCAGTCCGGCCCTGCACTCACACGATTACATTTTTGAGAAAATAGGAATTTAATACCTACCGGTAATTCCTTTACTCCTAGTCCGTAGGGTATACTGGGATGGTAAGAGTTACCATGGGGTATAGATAGGGTCCATTGGAGCCATGGCACTTCTTCAGTGTGCTAGCTCCTCCCTTCTATGCCCCTCCTGCAGACTCAGTCTAGGAAAACTGTGCCAGAGGAGACGGACATACTTTGAGAGGAGGAAAACAGATAAGAAAAAGTGGTGAGATACGAACCAGCACACAACATAACAAGAGGATAGCAGTGTAATCCACAACTTGAAACTAGAGACAGCAACAGCAGACCCAAACGGTAAACACACAAGAACAACTCTTACAGGAAAAGTCGAAGCGCAGAGGCTGACGCCCAGTATCCACTATGGACTAGGAGAAAAGGAATTACTGGTAGGTATTAAATTCCTATTTTCTCTCACGTTCTAGGGGATACTGGGCTGGTAAGAGTTACCATGGAGATGTCCCAAAGCTCCCAGAACGGGTGGGAGAGTGCTGTGACCCCTGTAAAAATGGAACAACCAAACTGAAGATCCTCAGTAGCCAAAGTATCGAACATGTAAAACTTTACAAAAGTGTTTGAACCAGACCAAGTAGCAGCTCGGCATAACCGAGACACCACGGGCAGCTGCCCAGGAAGAACCCATCGACCTTGTGGAGTGGGCCTGAACAGAACTCAGCAGTGGCAAGACTGCCGAAGAGTAAGGCTGTTGGATAGTCATCTGGATCCAACGAGCAATCGACTGTTTCTAAGAAGGACAGCTAATCTTCGTAGCATCATAGAGAACAAACAGGGAATCAGATTTCCGGTGACGAGAAGTTCTCTTGACATCTTTAATGCCCAAACAACATCCAAAGATTTTGAGGAATCTGACATGTCAGACAACACAGGAACCACTATCGGCTGGTTGATGTGAAATACCAACACAACTTTAGGCAGAAACTGCGGGCGAGGGGATCCGGTCTGAGGATCGACAGTGTCTAGGTCGACAATGTTTAGGTCGACCACTATAGGTCGACAGTCACTAGGTCGACATGGATGGAAGGTCGACAGGGTTTCTAGGTCGACATGTGCTAGGTCGACAGGTCTAAAGCTCGACATGAGTTTTTCACTTTTTTCTTTTTTTGAATTTTTTCATACTTAACGATCCACGTGGACTACGATTGGAACAGTAAAGTGTGCCGAGCGAAGCGAAGGCACCATGCGAGGGGACGCGGTGCACTAATTTGGGATCCCGGCCACTCTACGAAGAAAACGACACCAAAAAAAAAAAAAAAAATCTTCATGTCGACCTTTAGACCTGTCGACCTAGCACGTCGACCTAGAAACCCTGTCAAGCTTCCATCCATGTCGACCTAGTGACTGTCGACCTATAGTGGTCGACCTAAACATTGTCGACCTAGACACTGTCGATTTGATGAACCACACCCACGGGCGAGTCCTGAGCACCGCTCTATCCTTGTGAAACACCAGATAAAGGCTCTTACAGGATAAGGACCCCAATTCCGAGACATGCCTCGCTGAGACCCAGGCCAACAACATGACAGTCTTCCAAGTCAAGTATTTTATGTCCACCCGGTGTAATGGTTTAAACCATTCAGATTGGAGAAAAGTCAGGACCAATTTGAGATCCCACGGTGCCGAGCGAAGCACAAAGGGTGGCTGAATCCAAAGGACACCTTTCAGGAACGTCTGGTCTTCCGGGAGAATATCTGTTTCTGAAACAAAATAGACAGGGCCGAGATATGAACCTTAATGGATCCTAAACGAAGGCCCATATCCACACCGGCTTGCAAGATGAGCAAGAACCTGCCCAGAAGAAAATCTGCAGTAGAGTACTGTCGACTCTCACACCAGGAGACATACTTCTTCCAGATGTGGTGGTAATGCTTAGACATGACCACCTTCCTAGACTGGACCATAGTTGAGATAACCTTGGCAGAAAGTCCTTTTCGGGCTAAGATCTCCCTTTCAACCGCCATGCCATCAAACGTAGCCGCGGTAAGTCTGGCATATGAACGGACCTTGCGTCTTCAGCTCTGTTAGGGGTGGTGGCCTGCTGTTGGAGTGTGCACACACCCTGGGGGTAATGCGAAACAACACCTCAGGAGCTATGTCCTGTCAGCGGGGATACGGACCATTAACCCTTCAAGAGGTTGGTCCGATCCTACCCCTGAGTCCCACATTGCAGGCAGACTGGTGATAACACCCAGGATACAGAGAAGAAGCTTCTCCACATTCGCGATCATTCCTTGTGCCCACTCTCCTAACCCAGAGAACCACTTGAGTGGGTTCAACCAAGAGGCCCATCCAGTTAATTCATTATCCACAGCCGCTAAATTTTGATTGTGTTTCTTTCTAAACTCCCATTTTAACTTCATTCATCTTTTGATCAATGATCTCTTTTGTGTCCTCAGTACTGTTTGTAATATACGTACAGCACTTCACACCATACTGAGTTGCTAAAGTAACACAATACCCACTCGTCACGGCCGGGATGTAATTCAAGACCATTTTGTATTGTACTAGTTCCTTCTTGTAGGCCGGTAGCTACCTACCCGTATACCTGAAGGTGTCATCATACATTTCAGTGATATTGTCTATCAAGTTCGCTAGCGCATGGATATACCTATAATTTATGATTCCTCTGGCAGTATGGGTGATGTCTAATGCGAGAAGAATCTGAATACCGGTGGATTCATGAATCAAATTAGAGGCAGCTGGCTCTCCCCTATGAGGTGTCTCTTATAAATGTGTTCGTAATGGGTGTGAGTATAAGGAGGCGGAGCTTTGCAGTGAATGTCTTTCATTTTGTCATGTGCAATGGTCAGGATTTCAGGTAGTACTCTGCCTATATAACACAATCCTTCAGAGCTCGGAGTAAGCCACTTGTACGCCTTTCTTCCACATATGAAATAAGCGTAATCTGGGAGAACATAGGGGGCAAAATGCATTAATATCATGTCACAGATAATTTTTACAAAGAAACCTGTCCCCAGTTTTTCCATCTGCTTGACACAAGTATCTGGCTGGATGATGTGCGCACAATATCCCAGCAACACCTTTCCAGGCCTCATGGTTTTGGTCCCACGTGTATACTTGTATCAGAAGTACCTCCCACTTGTGGCTATCCTACATACAAGTTCAGAGTTGATGGGCTCCTCGTCAGCTCTGTGTGAGAAGGTCATTGTCTGATTATTCCACGACACTTCCCAATTTCCTGGTTTCCGGAAACTGGATAAGTTGAAACAAAGTAGGGATCTGTCTACGTGGTACTGGTGGAGCTTTAGGCTAGAGGGTCTAGATATATTGTATTTTTTGTCCACCGGTCTCCCCCCATGCCATTCGAGTACCTCATTTACTGTTAATGGGTATGGCACTAAACACGATTTACTCTATCCTTGAGGTACTTGTGAGCACACCCAGCATTCGGTTTGGTTTAAGACCGTACCCACTAGTGAGTGATAGTCACTCAAAGGATGTCCGTAAATATTGATATTATTGTTTGACTGACATCTCTGGATGCACTCATCTTTAACTATGGGGTCGCAGTACTTACATATGCAGTATTCATCAGACAACGACCCCTCACATTGTCTCCGAACTCCGTGACTACCAGATCTCTTACTTATGCTAGCTTTGACCAAAGTGATGGACTGATTCTGGGATCCTACCAATTCATCCTCTTCATCAGAACCCATTCCAGATCTTTGCTCAGCTTCTCGGGGGCCCTTGGAAAAACACATTGTCCTGATCAAAAATAGAGTCACAATCAAAATCCGGAATAGGGAAATCTGTTCTGCTGAAGCACCCTGTTGTGCTCCCCATGAAGGACCTACCTTACGTGTAGAGTGAGCAGAGACATTAGCCGGAGTAGGGAGATCTGCATGAGAATAAGCTTCTGATATTACCATTCGGATCCATCTTGCCAGCATCTGTTTACTAGCAGGCCATCCTCTTCTATGAAATCTGTAGAGGATGAAGAGAGAATCTGTTTTCCTGATGGCACTAGTACGATCTATGTAGATTCTTAAAGCTCGGACTACGTCAAGCGACGCTTCTTCTGCAGAAAGTCCCGGTATCGGAAAAGCTGGGACTATAATCCCTTAATTAAGGTGAAACTTTGAAACCACCTTTGGAAGATAACCAGATCTCGTTCTGAGAACTGCTTTGTCTGGAAAAAAAATTAGGAAAGGAGACTAACACGATAACGCTCCTAAATCTGACACTCTTCTGGCTGACGCCATTGCCAGTAGAAAGAGTACTTTAGCCGTTAACCATTTAAGATCTGCTCTCTTAAGCGGTTCAAACGATGGACCCTGGAGGAATTTAAGAACTAAATTCAAATCCCAGGGAGCTGCAGGAGGAACAAATGGAGGTTGAATATGTGCAACTCCCTGAAAGAAAGTACATACATCCTGTAAATCAGCAATCTTACGCTGAAACCATACAGTTAATGCTGATACTTGAACTCTCAAGGAAGCTACTTTCAAACCTTTATCCAATCCTGCTTGAAGGAATCCAAAATCCGGGATACTTAAAAAGATCTTGGATTCAAACTTTTTTCAGTACACCAATGAATATAGGCTTGCCATATTCTATGATACACACGAGCTGAAGAAGGCTTTCTTGCTCTAAGCATAGTCTAGATTACTTGTTTCGAAAATCCTCTAGCTTCTAAGATAGAGGTTTCAACAGCCACGCCGTCAAAGACAGACGATCCAGATGGCTGTGACAACAAGGACCCTGCATTAGCAGATCTGGACGTTGAGGAAGCAGTATCGGTGCTTCCACGTACATTCTCAGTAGATCTGTGTACCAATGCCTTCTTGGCCAAGCTGGAGCTATTAGAATTATTGCTCCCTTTGCTTGCTTTATTTTTCTCACTACTCTGGGTAACAGAGATATTGGAGGGAACAGATATGCCAGACAAAATTTCCATTCTACTGACAGTGCGTCTACAAGGACCGCTCCGGGATCCTTTGTTCTCGATCCGTACTTCGGAACTTTGTTGTTTAGAAGAGACGCCATGAGGTCTATCTCTGGTAGACCCCATCTGTTCACTATCATCTGAAACACTTCTGGGTGTAATGCCCATTCGGTTTCCTGAATGGTGTGTCGACTGAGAAAATCCGCTTCCCAGTTCAGTACTTCCTCCATCAATATTTTGCTGTAAGTTCCTCCTTGATGATTGAGGTACGCTACTGCTGTCGCATTGTCTGAGCGAATCTGGACCGGTCTTCCTTGCAGACTGTCCTTTGCCTGAACTAGAGCCATGTAAATTGCCCTTATTTCCAACAGATTTATTGGCAGGTGACTTTCCCTTGCGGTCCATTTTCCCTGGAACCAAAGGCTTCCGAGTACCGCACCCCAGCCTTGCAGACTGGCATCTGTTGTCAGGACTTGCCATTCTTTTATCCAAAAGGGTCTCCCCTTGTTTAAATGGTCTGTCTGTAGTCACCACGCTAGAGACCTTTTTACGTTTACCGGAAACTTTATCATATTCCTTTTTTATCATCTGATGATTTCCGTTCCATTTGATCAGAATAAGGTGCTGTAATGGTCTGGAGTGGAATTGCACATATTCCACCATGTCAAAGGTTGATACCATCAGACCCAACAGTCGCATTGCTGCATGGACTGACATTGTCTGAGTTTGCAATGCTTCCTGAGTCATGACCTGCACCTTGACCATCTTTTTCTCTGGTAAGAGAACTCTCTGTAGGTCTGAATCCAATATGGCCCCCAAATGGACCATCAGCTGTGACGGATTCAGAGACGACATTTTCCCAATTTATGAGCCACCCGTGTCTCTGTAAACAAACTATTGTCTGTTGAAGATGGCTCAAAACCAACTCCTGCGAATGTGCTAGGATTAACAGGTCGTCGAGGTATGGGAATATTCTTATCCCTTGCTTGCGGAGATAAGATGCCATAACCACTATAATCTTGGTAAACACCCTGGGTGCTGTTGCTAGCCCGAAGGGCAAGGCTTGGAACTGAAAATGTTCCTGAAGGATGGCAAACCTGAGGTAGCACTGATGAGACAGTGCTATAGGCACATGTAGGTAAGCATCCTGTACGTCCAAAGATACCATGTAATCTCCCGGTTCCATAGCCAACATTATGGAGCGTAATGTCTCCATGTGAAACCTTGGGATCCAAATGTATTTGTTTAACATTTTGAGATAGAGAATTGGTCGAAATGACCCATTTGGTTTCTGGATTAGAAATAGATTGGAGTAAAACCCATGTCCCTTTTGTGATGTAGGTACTGGGACAATCACACCTGACTGCAGTAATTTTTGGACTGCTTCTTGCAGGGCATTGGCCTTCGACTCTATATGAGACGGGCTGGTGCAAAAAAAATCTTTGAGGAGGCTGCTTCCTGAATGGGAACCCATACCCCTGAGATACCACCTTCTGCACCCAAGCATCTGTCGTCGACTGTTGCCATATGTGTGCAAAATGAAGGCGTCGGCCCCCAACCCTGGAATGCTCCAGGCGGAGGCCCGTCTCTTCAGGCTGATGGTTTCTGTTCAGGCTTGGAAGCTAGCTTTCTACTAGCCCATTGCTTCCTACCCCTGGCCGATCTATTGGACTGGGGCTGCTTAGACTCCTCTTTAGCTTTCGCTTTGCCACCGAAATGAGCGAAACTTTGAAACCCTAGTCTTAGGGTTATAAGTAGCCGGAAATCTGACCTTTTTTGATTCAGCCTCTGATTCTAGGATATCAGATAATGGTTTCCCAAACAATATATTACCAATGAAAGGCAATGCTTCCAATTCTTTCTTGGATTCCGCATCTGCTTTCCAGGTACGTAGCCAAACTGCTCTACGAGCGGCTATTGTCAAGGCTGAAGCATTAGAAGCAACTGTACCCATATCAATTGCTGCTTCTTCCAAGTATTGGGCAGATTGTCTTAAACAGCTTAAAAGATCCTCTTGCTCCCTATTAGGAGAAGAGAGGCCATTCTCTAGTTCCTCTATCCATTCGCCCATTGTCTTTGCTACCCAGGCTGAAGCCATAGCAGGTCTTACCACTGCTCCTACTAGAGAAAATAAATTTTTCAAGAAACTATCTACCCTTCTGTCTGTGACATCATTTAGTGAGGTAGATGACAGTGGTAAGGCAGATTTATGAACGAGTCGCAGCACATGTGCTTCTACTTTTGGAGGAACTTCTCTTTTCGAACAATCCACAGCTGGAAACGGATAATAAGAATTCCATCTTTTCGGAATCTTATACTTTTTACTGAGCGTCGCCCAAGACTCATCCATCATTTCCGTCAGCTCATCGGACGCTGGGAATTCAGTGTCACAACTGAGGGCCTGAGCTGACGGAAGGCAGCCTCAGTTGTAGGGGCTGAGATGTACCGGAACCTGGGAGGTTGTATCAGACCCCTGGACATGTAAGTAACATGAAGAGAAACCGCCCGAAGGCGTGACCACGACAACTTGAGTAAAAGTCAATGATATTTATTTATGACAAACTCCATGCATCACAGTAGCAGTAAAAAGTAACATAAAAATCAGCAGAGAAATAATAATACAGTTCCGGGGTACTACAGGGTGGCAGGGGCCACAGAGCTCTGGTGGTATGAGACAGTTCTTATTATCTGCAAGTTGAAAAGTCCTTACCAGGCTCAACTGTAGCAATGAGGAAAGCCCAGGGTCGTACCAGCTGGTGTTCCAGGGAAAGCTGGACTGCTGTAGATAAAATGCTGCTGTGGGTACTGGTTAGAACCAGACAGGTGTTGGCACGGAGTGGATACTGGCTGGAACCAGTTAAATAATAAATAAAGCTTGAGAGTGATGCAATGTAGATGAAATGTAGAATTTGAGAGCGGAGAAATAATAATACCGGTGGAGAGTGGTAAACTGCAGAAAGGACACCGGCCCTTTAAGAGAAGCTGTACACTGCTGGAAGCTGAGCTGGAAGCAGGTGATGTTGTAGCTGGAAACAGGTGAGTCCAGAATGGATCGGAGAGTCAGGCTACACCGCAGATGGAATGCTGGTGCGGGTCTCTATAGCAGAAGTCTGGAGACAGGAGCTGGAACCTGGAAGACATTCCCAGAAGAGAGACAAACTGGAACTAGGTTTGACAACCAAAGCACTGACGCCTTCCTTGCTCAGGCACAGCTTACTTATACCTGCAGCAAGGAAGGGGTTGGCTAGGCAATTATGCAAATCAACAATACAGACAGCAGATTGGTGGAAATGATCAGATGACAAAATCCAAGATGGCTGCGCCCATGCAGACACTTGGAGGGAAGTTTGGTTTGTAATCCATGTGAGAATTGAAGCAGCAATGGCGGCGCCGGCCACAGGAGACAGGAGACGCCAGACTGATGAATGCACATCCAAACCACGCGGGCACAGCGGAGGCCGCGGCTGACGTAATCGCCACTCTGACACTTTGCATGCAGAAACTCAGGGACGGCGGCGGAGGCCGCGGGAGACGCCATGCCAGATGTAATATGGCGTTTACTGTGACCGCGTCTCAGAGAGACAGGAGAGGATGCAGGAATGTAAACATCAGGATAACAGATGGGATCCGGTCCTGGAGCGCTGAGCCAGCCTTAGGAGGCATCTGATGGGTAAGAAATGGCGTCCAGATACCCGGATCGTGACAGCACCCCCCCCTTTAGGAGTGGCCCCAGGACACTTCTTTGGCTTTTGAGGAAACTTGGAATGGAATCTCCGAACCAAGGCAGGAGCATGGACATCAGAAGCATTGGTCTATGAACGTTCCTCAGGGCCGTAACCCTTCCAGTCAATAAGATACTGTAGTTGACCGTAACGGTGACGTGAGTCCAGGATCTTGGCCACTTCGTACTCAACGCCTCGTTGAGTTTGGACTTTCGGAGTTGGAGGAAGTGAGGAATGAAACCGATTCAAGATCAGCGGTTTCAACAGGGAAACATGGAATGTCCTGGGTATTTTTAAGAAGGGAGGCAACTGGAGTCTGTAAGCAACAGGGTTGATGACTTGTTCAATTTTAAAAGGACCGATGTAGCAAGGTGCAAACTTCATACTGGGAACTCTTAACCTCAAATTCTTCGTGGATAACCATACCCGATCACCCACCTTGAGAGCAGGAACTGCTCGACGCTTCTTATCCGCAAATTTCTTGTACCTGAACGATGCCTTGAGCAGAGCTGATCGTACGCTCTTCCAGATATTGGCAAACTGATGCAAGGTGATATCCACTGCGGGAACAGAAGTTGCTGGAAGCGGTTGGAACTCAGGGACTTTAGGGTGGAATCCAAAGTTGGTGAAGAATGGTGTTGAAGAAGATGAAGAATGATACTGGTTGTTATGACAGAACTCGGCCCAGGGAAGTAATTGAACCCAGTCATCTTGAGAGGAGGACACATAGATGCGGAGGAAGGACTCCAAGTCCTGATTCACCCTCTCAGTTTGACCATTGGTCTGAGGATGGTAAGCCGTGGAAAACTTTAGCTTGACTTGGAGGGCTTGACATAAACTTCGCCAGAATTTAGCTGTGAATTGAACTCCTCGATCTGAGATAATTTCTTCTGGAAGACCGTGGAGTCGAAAGATCTCTTGTATGAATACTTGAGCCAACTTGGAAGCTGACGGAAGACCGGTGAGAGGAATGAAGTGTGCCATCTTGGTGAACCGGTCAACTACCACCCAGATGGTATTAAACTTGTTGCACATGGGCAAATCTGTAATAAAATCCATCGACAAATGGGTCCATGGTCGACGGGGAACAGATAGTGGAACCAGTTGCCCCGCAGGCGACTGGCGGGATACTTTATGTTGAGCACACTTTGGGCAAGATGCAATAAACTCCAAAACGTCCTTTTTCAGAGTTGGCCACCAATAGGACCTAGAGATAAACTCCAGGGTTTTTTGGATACCTGTATGTCCGGCAAAGCGGGAAGCATGGGCCCAATGCATGAGCTTCTTCCTTAGTGTCTGCTTCACAAAACTTTTCCCTGATGGGGGCGTAGAGTCCATCCCTACCGTGGAGAATGCCAACGGACTTATAATAGGATGCTTGTCTGAAGACTCTGACTCATTTTCTTGCTCCCATGAGCGGGAAAGGGCATCGGCCTTGCGATTCTGAGAGCCCGGACAGAACTGGAGTTTAAAGTCGAACCTGGAAAAGAAAAGTGCCCATCTGGCCTGACGAGGGTTGAGACATTGTGCGCCTTTCAGATATAGAAGGTTCTTGTGGTCTGTAAGGATGGTGATTGAATGAGAAGCTCCCTCCAACAGATATCTCCACTCCTCTAGAGCGAGCTTGATGGCTAGCAACTCCTGGTCGCCAATGGCATAGTTGCGCTCCGCTGGGGAGAACTTCCGTGAGAAGAAACAGCAAGGATGTAAATGGCCATCTTTAGCCCTCTGAGATAACACCGCTCCTACTCCAACGGAGGAGGCATCCACCTCTAGGATGAAAGGAGAGTCGATGTCAGGCTGTTTCAGGACAGGCGCAGAGATGAACCTCTGTTTTAAAAGATGAAAAGCTTGCATGGCTTCTTCAGACCACTTGGACGGGTTAGCACCCTTCTTGGTGAAAGCAGTAATAGGCGCCACAATGGTGGAAAAGTCTTGTATAAACTTTCGGTAATAATTGGCGAACCCTAAGAACCTCTGGACCCCTTTGAGGGTTAAGGGTACCGGCCAATTCTGGATTGCTTGTAGTTTCTCAGGATCCATCTCTAGTCCGGAACCGGACACAATGTACCCTAGAAACGGAATGGACTTGACTTCAAAGACGCATTTCTCTAATTTGCAATAGAGATGATTGACACGGAGACGGGACAGAACCTCCTTTACCCAAAAACGATGTTCCTCTAAATTGTTGGCAAAAATGAGGATATCATCTAGATAGACCACGACATGAGGGTATAGAATGTCTCTGAAGATCTCATTGACGAAATGCTGGAAGACAGCTGGAGCATTGCTCAATCCGAAGGGCATGACGAGGTACTCATAATGTCCGTCACGGGTGTTAAATGCGGTCTTCCACTCGTCACCCTCACGGATCCGGATGAGATTGTATGCACCTCTCAAGTCCAGCTTTGTAAAGATGGTAGCTCCGCTAACTCTGTCAAAGAGCTCAGTAATCAGGGGTAAAGGATAGCGGTTCTTGATGGTAATGTCGTTCAAACCTCTGTAGTCGATGCACGGCCGCAGACCACCATCTTTCTTTTTTACAAAAAAGAAGCCTGCGCCAGCTGGAGAAGAAGAAGGTCGAATGAACCCCTTTGCTAGGTTCTCTTTAATGTATTCCTCCATAGAATGCGTCTCGGGCAGAGACAACGGATAAGTTCGGCCTCGAGGTGGAACCTTCCCTGGAACGAGATCAATCGGGCAGTCCCATTCTCTATGAGGAGGAAGGATATCAGCAGAAGCTTTACTGAACACATCCGTGAAATCTTGATATGGAGGAGGTGGAACATCAGACGACCTGGGGGAGGAAGAACAGACAGGCAACACTTTAAACAAACATGTCTCAGCACA
The DNA here is from genome assembly GCF_028390025.1 of Pseudophryne corroboree. NCBI lineage: Eukaryota > Metazoa > Chordata > Amphibia > Anura > Myobatrachidae > Pseudophryne > Pseudophryne corroboree. The sequence goes on along the minus strand of NC_086444.1, from coordinate 609,197,504 downwards.
GGAGGGACCCCATGCCAGGATTTGCGTAGTCGTCCAATCAATTGTAGGATTGTGAAGACGGAGCCATGGAAGGCCCAGGACCACAGGATGTGTGGCTCTTGGAATCACTAAAAGTGAAATAAGTTCGGAATGAAGAACTCCCACTCTCAGACGAACTGGTAGAGTCCTTAGAGCAATAACTGTATCAAAAATTTTACTGCCATCCACGGCAGTTAAGGAAAAGGAGGAAGGAAGTCTCTCGGTGGGTAGGGACCACCGTTTAACATAGGCTTCGGTAATAAAGTTCCCAGCTGCTCCGGAATCCAGGAGGGCAATGACGTTCTGATAACGTTGAGCAACTTGAAGCGAGACTGGGAGATTACAATCTTGAGGAGATGGAGAGGAGATCATTACTCCTAGCCGGCCCTCTCCTTGGCGAGCTAGGATTTGAAGTTTCCCGGACGTTTGGGACAGGCATGAATAGTGTGAGACGGGGCTGCACAATACAGACAGAGAGACTCAGAGAGACGTCTTCGGCGCTCAGCAGGAGTTAAACGGGAACGGCCAATTTGCATGGGTTCATCTTTAGTTAGTGACAGTTGGCGAAGAGGAGGAGCAGAAGATTTTGGAGCAGATGATCTTCCACGCTCAGTTGCTCTCTCTCTGAAACGTAAGTCAACTTTTGTACAAAGTGAGATTAGCTCATCTAACTTGGAGGGTAAGTCTCTGGTAGCTAACTCATCTTTAATACGCTCGGATAAACCATGCCAGAATGCAGCATACAGGGCCTCGTCGTTCCATGCCAGTTCAGATGCCAGGATCTGGAACTGTATAAGATATTGTCCTACAGTATGTGATCCCTGGCGTAAACGGAGAATCTCAGACGAAGCTGAAGTTACCCGGCCTGGCTCGTCGAAGATGCGCCTGAATGTTGACACGAATGCAGTATAAGAAGATAGCAGGGTGTCGGACCTCTCCCATAACGGTGATGCCCAGTCAAGGGCTGAGCCACTGAGAAGTGAGATGATGTAGGCAATTTTTGTACGGTCACTGGGAAAATTGCCAGGTTGTAGCTCAAACTGAATCTCACACTGGTTGAGAAATCCCCTGCAGAATCTTGGAGATCCGTCAAATTTTGCTGGCGTTGGAAGATGAAGACGTGGAGCAGAAACGGGTAAGGTGGGTGGGGTTATAGTTGGAGTCACTGTGGTTGACGCCCCAGATGCGCCTGATCCACGGAGAGTTGTCTGAATCCCATCCAGCCGAGTAGAGAAATCCTGGAGACAGCGGATGATGTGGCCCTGTGCAGCCTCCTGATGTTCAAGTCGGGCTGCCAGTTCTTGCATCGGCCTGGCCGCTTGATCCTGGTCTCCGGCTGGATTCATTTGGTCAGTGCTTACTGTCACAACTGAGGGCCTGAGCTGACGGAAGGCAGCCTCAGTTGTAGGGGCTGAGATGTACCGGAACCTGGGAGGTTGTATCAGACCCCTGGACATGTAAGTAACATGAAGAGAAACCGCCCGAAGGCGTGACCATGACAACTTGAGTAAAAGTCAATGATATTTATTTATGACAAACTCCATGCATCACAGTAGCAGTAAAAAGTAACATAAAAATCAGCAGAGAAATAATAATACAGTTCCGGGGTACTACAGGGTGGCAGGGGCCACAGAGCTCTGGTGGTATGAGACAGTTCTTATTATCTGCAAGTTGAAAAGTCCTTACCAGGCTCAACTGTAGCAATGAGGAAAGCCCAGGGTCGTACCAGCTGGTGTTCCAGGGAAAGCTGGACTGCTGTAGATAAAATGCTGCTGTGGGTACTGGTTAGAACCAGACAGGTGTTGGCACGGAGTGGATACTGGCTGGAACCAGTTAAATAATAAATAAAGCTTGAGAGTGATGCAATGTAGATGAAATGTAGAATTTGAGAGCGGAGAAATAATAATACCGGTGGAGAGTGGTAAACTGCAGAAAGGACACCGGCCCTTTAAGAGAAGCTGTACACTGTTGGAAGCTGAGCTGGAAGCAGGTGATGTTGTAGCTGGAAACAGGTGAGTCCAGAATGGATCGGAGAGTCAGACTACACCGCAGATGGAATGCTGGTGCGGGTCTCTATAGCAGAAGTCTGGAGACAGGAGCTGGAACCTGGAAGACATTCACAGAAGAGAGACAAACTGGAACTAGGTTTGACAACCAAAGCACTGACGCCTTCCTTGCTCAGGCACAGCTTACTTATACCTGCAGCAAGGAAGGGGTTGGCTAGGCAATTATGCAAATCAACAATACAGACAGCAGATTGGTGGAAATGATCAGATGACAAAATCCAAGATGGCTGCGCCCATGCAGACACTTGGAGGGAAGTTTGGTTTGTAATCCATGTGAGAATTGAAGCAGCAATGGCGGCGCCGGCCACAGGAGACAGGAGACGCCAGACTGATGAATGCACATCCAAACCACGCGGGCACAGCGGAGGCCGCGGCTGACGTAATCGCCACTCTGACACTTTGCATGCAGAAACTCAGGGACGGCGGCGGAGGCCGCGGGAGACGCCATGCCAGATGTAATATGGCGTTTACTGTGACCGCGTCTCAGAGAGACAGGAGAGGATGCAGGAATGTAAACATCAGGATAACAGATGGGATCCGGTCCTGGAGCGCTGAGCCAGCCTTAGGAGGCATCTGATGGGTAAGAAATGGCGTCCAGATACCCGGATCGTGACATTCAGTTTTAACGGTCTTTGTTCGTTTAAACACAGGTGCTTTAGATTTGGACACTGTCTTGGCTGGCTCTTCCAAGGAGAGAACAGCCTTCACAGCGTCAATAAGTTCAGCTACATCCTCTGAACTAAAACTCTGCGACTGATCATCATACGGAGTATTTGAATATACTGTATCATCATCTGTTGTATCATCTTGTGTAGTCTGCCACATAGACATATCTGTCTTAGTCTTACCTGTCCCTTGTTTATTTGTAGAGGCTACTGGAACCAAGCCGTAGGAAGGGAGCTGCATGTATGGGTTAATAGTGTAACCTAACCCCTGGGGTGGCGCAACCGGAGTTAACCTGTCAGCTAATGAAGACAAAGTCTTTGCGAACATATTCCATGGTGGCTGTTTGTTGAACCAAATCCTGTTTTTTTCTTTGCTGAAAAGCAAAACAGTTTGTACACAACCCCTCATAAGTGACCAACTGGTCCATACCAATTATCCCTGTGTTACAAGATAAGCATGTTAGGGATGTAGGAGTGTGTGATAAATTCTCGTCACTTTTGCCGCTCACAGACATGGTAATAATCTGTTAATGACTACACAATTTGTGACTGAAAATTACCTATATATGGATATATAGAAGTGAGATCAATCTGACCACAACCGTGCACCTGATTTGAAGGTCAGAACAGGACTGATGACATAGAAAAGTCAGCACACATACTAGCAGTCAGTCACATGTTAAGGCATTAGACATTGCCATATGAAAATACAACCCCCATAACAAATTACAAGTAAGTAGGAAAATTGTACTTCTGTTTTAACTGATTTTTTCAAACATAACATGCCGAAACCACAGTAATATACAGATCTCATATGCAATATGTACTAAAAATTAACAATTCATACTAACAAGTAGAGAGAATTTTTAGTACTGTATACCATTCCTCCGTAGAACGGGATACAGGGAGACTCACCACACTTCCATATCCAAACAAATACGCTCGCAGATGCTGAGTGGATTCAGACGCTACTGGTGTACACTGCCTTTCGGATAACTGATGCAAGACACGGACGCTCACTGATGGACACGGACGCTCAGTGACTTCCACGTGTATACAGACGCTAAGGCCTGCGACTCGGTCTAGGCGGATCTCTGGTGTACACAACTGCAGCGTCTAAGCTGCGACCGAGTACCCTCGTGGTAGCGTCTGAGACGGAAGTGAGGTCATTCAGTTCATGGACGGGAGACGCGCGGAAACTGGTCATGAACTTGGAGGAGGGACTGCCAGGAGAGCGTCTGATTCCCCCCGTTGACTTAAACTTTAAGGATCGCGGCCTCAACCTAGTCTGGCGCCTATGTTCCCTAGAGCGTTACGCTGTCGCACTCGAGGTGTTCGGCGCATCAACACACTGATTGTAGTCTCCACCAATACAGTGTAGCTGTGTCCGGACCCCCCTAGTAAGAGGAAATCCATAGACTTACCTTCCTCCCAGGCTCCGGCCACAGCCTGGTTACATCTGCTGGACCTGCTAGAACATCCAACACAGATGCCCATCGAGACAGCACTGTACCGCGAAGGTAAGCGTTGTTGCGACCCGGTGGGCAGTTGTGGAGCGACTCTTTCCCGTATGCGTTTAAGACGCTGTTAGGAAAAAGAAGCTAGAAAAAAAATATAGTAAGACTATAAAAATAAAATGATAAAAAGCTTTAGGCTGCTTTATCTACAGCAGCCCTGTGACCATGGTCTGGCTCCTGCCGCACCAAACAAAAAACTGATTTGACTGAGTCAGTGGGAGGGATTATATGGTGACGACCCGATGCATCCTGGGAGGCCAGAAAGCTCGGGACCGCGTTGGTGCCATTTCCACTGTCGCTCCGGCATATCCCAGTGTTATCCTGTGGATAATCTTGTGGACCCAGCCAGAGAAAAATAAGATAACAGTCCTTGATTTTGTTTTTCACCACGCTCAGGTATAGTTAGACAGTTCTGCCTTTCAGCTTTCCCGGCACAGATTCTCCAGTGATATCAGGTTTTCTTCACCTTTCTCTTTCTCACGAGCTTTCTCTGGGTTAGCAACCTTCTTGCAGTGGGATAAATGGACCCAAGTCTCTCTTTCAGCAACCTTCAGTGATGTCGTGCTGGTCAACAAAACTTGATACGATCCTTCCCACCTGTCTATTAGGCAACCCGAGCGTAGAAAATTTTTAATCATCACATAGTCCCCAAGTTCAATTTCATGACAGTTACTGTTGGTAGGTCAGGAATCACCAGTTTCAAATTCCTTTGCTGGTTTCTCAATTGCTGGCTCATCCTAACCAAGTATTGCACATCTCATTATTGCATTTCAGATCATCCTGGGGATCTATCATTACGTGGGGCAGTCGTCCAAAAAGAATTTCAAAGGGTGATAGGTTAAGCGGTGACCTGGGACTGGTTCTGATGCTGTACAACACTAGTGGCAATGCCTCCGGCCACAACAGTCCAGTTTCAGCCATCACTTTGCTCAGCTTGTTTTTAATAGTGCTGTTCATTCTCTCTACCTTCACACTGGCCTGTGGTCGGTAGGGAGTATGAAGTTTACTATTAATACCCAGAAGTTTGCACATAACCTGAAAGACTTCACCTGTAAAATGGGTACCCCTATCACTTTCAATGGTCTTAGGAATACCATATCTACACACAAATTCCTGCACAATTTTCTTTGTGGTAAACACGGCAGTATTTGTGGCGGCAGGGAATGCCTCTACTCAGTTTGCGAAAACATCAGTACACACCAATACATTCTTCAAATTCCTACAGGGTGGTAGCTGTATAAAAATTGATTTGTATTACCTGGAAAGGTCCATCTATAGGAGGGATATGGGTTGCTCCATCGGTATTGTCTTACCAATGTTCTTCCTCAAGCAAGTAAGACATGTCATCGCTTTCTTGCTTGCCTGAGAAGAGAACACCGGTGCACTCCAGTAAGCTCTTACCAATTTGCACATACCTTCCTCCATCAGTGACAGTTCCCATTTTGTAAACTCAGCGGATGAGACATGTCTGGTTTGGGCAGAGTTTAGCAAGGCTGATACTGCATGAGGTGTATGGATTGTCAGGTCATACCCTAGCACTACATCTTCACTCTTACTTACCAACAAAGCTATTGCTGCAACACTTCGTAGGCAAATGGGAAAAGACCGTGCTACAGTGCACCCAGCACTTTCAGTACCATATAAAAGGTTTCTCATAATCTGGCAGCCCCAATGCTGGTGCTTTTGTCAAGCATTCTTTCAGTCTCTCAAACGTCAGTTCGGACTCCTCAGTATGAGAAACCCGTTCTGGTTTACTTGAAGAGACTATTTCTTGCAGTGGTAGTGCCAAAATAGAGAAACCCGGAATCCAATTCCGACAATATCTACACATTCCTAGAAATGTGTGATTTTGTTGCTGAGTCTGCAGCAGAGTCATGTCACGGATGGCCTGGATCCTGTCTGTGGTCAGGTGTCTTAGTCCTTGTGTCAAGCAGTGTCACAAGTATTTAAGCCTTGTCCGGCACAACTGTAATTTATCTTTAGAAATCTTGTGTCCTGTCTGGGAGAGGTGAAACAGAAGCTGTTTAGTATCTGCCAGGGACAACTGAAATGAATCAGAGCATCACAACAAGTCATCAACATATTGTATCAGCACCGACCCATTCTCAGGCTGAAAGGATTGTAAACAATCATGTAGGAAAAAATACGTGGGCTGTCAATAAAACCTTAAGGGAGACGGGTCCATGTGTACTGTACTCCCCTGTAAGAGAAAGCAAAAAGGTACTGGCTGTCAGGGTGAAGGTGAACAGAAAAGAAAGCCGAGCAGAGGTCAATTACAGTGAAGTAGTAAGAGGTAGAGGGGATCTGCATAAGAATGACAGTTGGATTGGGCACTAGGGGGAATTGGCTCTCGACTATTTTGTTTATCCCCCTTAAATCCTGCACTAGCCTGTAGCCCCTACCCCCACTCTTTTTCACAGGGAATATGGGTCTATTGGCTGTGCTGGATGTCCTGACTAGGATGCCATGCTGTAGCAGCCGTTCTATGACAGGGTATAATCCTAATTCCACCTCTGGTTTCAGAGGGTACTGAGGGATTTTTGGAGCTATCCTGCCATCTTTTATTTGCACAACTACTGGGGCTACATTTGCCATCAATCCTGTGTCCTGGTTCTTTAGTCCATAGGGAACCCGGTATTTGCGAGATCATTTCCTCTACCTGCGATGGACATGTGTCTAGAACGGTAGAGTGCAACATTAGCCTTTGAGGGGTGTTTAACATATCTTGTACTTCCTGTGCACGGTTTTCACGGATATCTAAAAACACACCCTCAGGGGTACAATATATAACACACCACATCTTACATAATAAGTCTCTGCCAAGTAGGTTCGTTGGGACTGCTGCAGCCAATAAGATTGAATGTTTGGTATGCAAGGGCCCTATAGTAACCTCTGCAGGTCTAATCAAAGGATACTGCTGCACTTTTTCCATTACTCCCATTGCCGAAATAGATTTGCCCGTGGTCATTATTCCTCTTGAAAAAGTAAATACAGATCTGGCCACCCCTGTGTCTACAATGAAGGGTTGTCTTGTGCCAGCTTCATTTACCATGACCTCAGGTTTGTCGCTAAGGCTAATGTTCAGTCTTACTGGCTGCAGACTACAGGTCTGACCTGACCCCTATTGTGGATGTTGGCCTCCCATCAGAGCATTGGCATTTATTATGTGTGGGGAAGCTAGCTGTGAAGTTTTGGAGGCCTGCCAGTCCTTCTTTGGTGGGTACCTCTGTGTTTCCCTTCTGTGTGACTCATAATCCCTCCTGTATGTTCCCTGGTCCCGTTGATGTGTCTGATAACGTGGCTCGTGCTTTTGTCTAGGGGGTCTATACTTACTGTATGTCTCTGTGTTCCTACAATCCCTGGCAAATTGTCCCTCCCTCTAGCAATTATAACATTTTATTGACCTTCTCCTGTCTTCAAAGGTCTGGGGTTTCGGTTGGTTGGTCATTCCTTCAAGTGCCTGTATACTCACCACCATCAACCTCTCCCCCTGTGCCTCCTTCCCTCTCAGAATGTTTTGTCATGTTCCACTGTAGATTCCCTAAGGGCATCCACTGTTATCCCTCTCCAATTGGGCAGAGGGGTCTGTACCTTGACTTTCAATGGCTCCCTGAGTCCGTCCATTAACATCAAGACAGCCACCTCCCTATGATTCACCTCGTCTTTGATATTCTCGATCCCAGTGTGCTTAGCCATTTCTGCTATAGCCCTGTGGAAATAGTCTGCTGCCGGTTCACTTTCCTTTTGTTTGATGGTAAATATTTTACCCCAATTCATCACTACCGGAAAATATAATCCCAATTGAACGTAATTTTTTTTTAACGTTCTCTTGGTTATATTCATCGGTTAGAGCAGTATTTCCCAACCTCGGTCCTCAAGGCACACTAACAGTCCTGGTTTTAGTGATATCCAGGCTTGAACACAGGTGACTTAATTAGTACCTCAGTTATTTTGATTTAACCATCTGTGCTGAAGCCTGGATGTCACTAAAACCTGCACTGTTGGTGTGCCTTGAGGACCGCGGTTGGGAATGTCTGCGTTAGAGGTTCATCTTTCTCTATTTTTCAATCATTTATACATTTTGGGTGGTCAATATTAGGGGGAAGGCACGCTTGCAACACAATCTGCCAATCGTAGTTTGTGGGTTCATGGGCATTACCCAGATCCCTGATGAATTTTTTACATTTGGCCAAATCCCTACTAGGATCGGGAAATTCTGTAATGATTGACCGCAGTTCATACCTGGTCCACGGGCAATACATTGTAATATTCCTCATGGGGGTTACCCCATCCCTTTCAGTTCTCTCATTGGGGACAACTATTATGTGGACGGGGTGTAGCCCAACTATATCACTTCTTTCTGAATCAACATGGGCATACACTGTCTCTTCATAATGGACGGACCCATACTTACCGGTAGCTCTAATTCCAGCCGTCTCACCTGAAGAGGAAGCAGTTGTTGCTCTTACCGGTTGGGCTTGCCCCACCTGGGTTTCTTGCATAGTCACTGCCTGAGAGAGGGCTGAGATCAGGCTAGGTTCGTCATCCTCCTCTGAACTATGATCCTTGAAAGAACTTAGGACAGGGTACAATTTGCAAGGGTTAGGGTTAGTATATTTTATAAGTGCATTTCTATCATTTCCTGGTATGTTATTGGTTGTAGCGGCCTTCTCTCCATCGACATATGGCGGTGGTGGTGCACTTGCATTCACATTCCTGTCTGGTTTTGACATCACTGTACGAGCAAGTTCCCTTTACGTTTGTCCTTCCTGTTGCCATATGTTTAAACAGTCGATATGTCTGATCCACAGTTTCCTGGATTTGATCAGACATACTCTATTTCTAACATTTTGCAGCACCTCTGTGTCAAAACTACCAACCCTAGGAAATGATGCCCTATCTTCATCAGTCATTCGTTTCCATTCATCACAAAAAGCCTCCCTGTAAGGACCATACTTCCTACACATAATATAACCAGCGGACCCTTTCGGTCCCTTATCTTCAGCCTGAACCCTAGCTGCCGAATGTCTCTCGCTTATCGTGGGCCTTTTAACACGATCCCCAAATGGACAATACAAGCAAACGGTGAAAGTCCTCAGAGTTCTTTCCTTCTCAACTGAGTATACAACACCCCACCGACTGATGACACGCATATATCAGTGAGGACCCTATCAGACCCCTCAAGCACTGGGAGCATGAAATGTATTAACCGAGAAATACCACGCCTTTCCAGTGGAGGTTACAGGCCTGCTACTTTTGGGCTTCTATCCACTGGAATTCCGGATGAGAAACAACTTATCGATCACCCCATCCAGTGAATGTCCACCAAGAATCTTCCTGGGAGAACAGTGAAGTTCTTAACTCTTTACTCAATTACCTCTGCGTATGCTAACACAGCGCGTATGATGACGCTATTTGCGGAAAATTATGCAAAAAAATAAGAATTTACTTACCGATAATTCTATTTCTCGTAGTCCGTAGTGGATGCTGGGGACTCCGTCAGGACCATGGGGTTTAGCGGCTCCGCAGGAGACAGGGCACAATAATAAAAGCTTTAGGATCAGGTGGTGTGCACTGGCTCCTCCCCCTATGACCCTCCTCCAAGCCTCAGTTAGGATACTGTGCCCGGACGAGCGTGCATAATAAGGAAGGATATTGAATCCCGGGTAAGACTCATACCAGCCACACCAATCACACCGTACAACCTGTGATCTGAATCCAGTTAACAGTATGATAACAACGAAGGAGCCTCTGAAAAGATGGCTCACAACAAGAATAACCCGATTTTTGTAACAATAACTATGTACAAGTATTGCAGACAATCCGCACTTGGGATGGGCGCCCAGCATCCACTACGGACTACGAGAAATAGAATTATCGGTAAGTAAATTCTTATTTTCTCTAACGTCCTAAGTGGATGCTGGGGACTCCGTCAGGACCATGGGGATTATACCAAAGCTCCCAAACGGGTGGGAGAGTGCGGATGACTCTGCAGCACCGAATGAGAGAACTCCAGGTCCTCCTCAGTCAGGGTGTGCCCCTGACCAAGTAGCAGCTCGGCAAAGTTGTAAAGCCGAGACCCCTCGGGCAGCCGCCCAAGATGAGCCCACTTCCTTGTGGAATGGGCTTTTACTGATTTTGGCTGTGGCAAGCCTGCCACAGAATGTGCAAGCTGAATTGTACTACAAATCCAGCGAGCAATCGTCTGCTTAGAAGCAGGAACACCCATCTTGTTGGGTGCATACAGGCTAAACAGCGAGTCAGATTTTCTGACTCCAGTCGTCCTGGAAACATATATTTTCAGGGCCCTGACAACGTCAAGTAACTTGGAGTCCTCCAAGTCCCTAGTAGCCGCAGGTACCACAATAGGTTGGTTCATGTGAAAAACAGAAAACACCTTAAGGAGAAATTGAGGACGAGTCCTCAATTCTGCCCTGTCAGAATGAAAAATTAAGTAAGGGCTTTTATATGATAAAGCCGCCCATTCTGACACACGCCTGGCTGAAGCCAGGGCTAATAGAATCTTCACCTTCCATGTGAAATATTTTAATTCCACAGTGGTGAGTGGATCAAACCAATGTGACTTTAGGAAACTCAAAACAACATTGAGATCCCAAGGTGCCACTGGGGGCACAAAAGGAGGCTGTATATGCAGTACCCCTTTTACAAACGTCTGAACTTCAGGCACTGAAGCCAGTTCTTTCTGGAAGAAATTCGACAGGGTCGAAATTTGAACCTTAATGGACCCTAATTTTAGGCCCATAGACAGTCCTGTTTTCAGGAAATGTAGGAAACGACCCAGTTGGAATTCCTCTGTAGGGACCTTCTTGGCCTCACACCACGCAACATATTTTCGCCAAATGCGGTGAAAATGTTTTGCGGTTACATCCTTCCTGGCGTCGACCAGGGTAGGGATGACTTCATCTGGAATGCCCTTTCAGGATCCGGCGTTCAACTGCCATGCCGTCAAACGCAGCCGCGGTAAGTCTTGGAACAGACAAGGCCCCTGCTGGAGCAGGTCCTCTCTTAAGGGTAGAGGCCACGGTTCTTCCGTGAGCATCTCTTGAAGTTCCGGGTACCAAGTCCTTCTTGACCCATCCGGAACCACGAGTATCGTTCTTACTCATCTCCTTCTTATGATTCTCAGTACTTTTGGTATGAGATGCATAGGAGGGAACACATACCCTGACTGGTACACCCACAGTGTTACCAGAGCGTCCACCGCTATTGCCTGAGGGTCCCTTGACCTGGCGCAATATCTGTCTAGTTTTTTGTTCAGGCGGGACGCCATCATGTCAACCTTTGGTTTTTTCCAACGGTTTACAATCATGTGGAAGACTTCCCGCTGAAGTCCCCACTCTCCCGGGTGGAGGTTATGCCTGCTGAGGAAGTCTGCTTCCCAGTTTTCCACTCCCGGAATTAACACTGCTGAGAGTGTTATCACATGATTTTTCGCCCAGCGAAGAATCCTTGCAGTTTCTGCCATTTCCCTCCTGCTTCATGTGCCGCCCTGTCTGTTTACGTGGGCGACTGCCGTGATGTTGTCCCACTGGATCAATACCGGCTGACCTTGAAGCAGAGGTCTTGCTAAGCTTAGAGCCTTGTAAATTGCCCTTAGCTCCAGTATATTTATGTGTAGAGAAGTCTCCAGACTTGATCACACTCCCTGGAAATTTTTTCCTTGTGTGACTGCTCCCCAGCCACTCAGGCTGGCATCCGTGGTCACCAGGACCCAGTCCTGAATGTCGAATCTGCGGCCCTTTCATAGATGAGCACTCTGCAGCCACCGCAGAAGAAAACACCCTTGTCCTTGGAGACAGGGTTATCCGCTGATGCATCTGAAGATGCGATCCGGACCATTTTCCCAGCAGATTCCACTGAAAGGTTCTTGCGTGAAATCTACCGAATGGGATCGCTTTGTAAGAAACCACCATTTTTCACAGGACCCTTGTGCAATGATGCACTGATACTTTTCCTGGTTTTAGGAGGTTCCTGACTAGCTCGGATAACTCCCTGGCCTTCTTCTCCGGGAGAAAACATCCTTTTCTGGACTGTGTCCAGAATCATTCCTAGGAACATTAGACGTGTCGTCGGAAAAAGCTGCGATTTTGGAATATTTAGAATCCACTCGTGCTGTCGTAGAACTACTTGAGATAGTGCTACTCCGACCGCCAACTGTTCTCTGGACCTTGCCCTTATCAGGAAAGCGTCCATATTTCTTTTAGGAAGAATCATCATTTCGGCCATTACCATGGTAAAGACCCGGGGTGCCGTGGACAATCCAAACGGCAGCGTCTGAACTGATAGTGACAGTTCTGTACCACGAACCTGAGATACCCTTGGTGAGAAGGGCAAAATTTGGACATGTAGGTAAGCGTCCCTGATATCCAGTGACACCATATCGTCCTGGTTCGCTATCACTGCTCTGAGTGACTCCATCTTGATTTGAACCCTTGTATGTAATTGTTCAAATCTTTTAGATCTCACCGAGCCGTTTGGCTTCAGTACCACAATATAGTGTGGAATAATACCCCTTCCCTTGTTGTAGGAGGGGTACTTTGATTATCACCTGCTGGGAATACAGCCTGTGAATTTTTTTTTTTTTCCCAATACTGCCTCCCTGTCGGAGGGAGACGTTGGTAAAGCAGACTTCAGGAACTTGTGAGGGGAAGACGTCTCGAATTTCCAATGTACACCTGGGATACTACGTGTAGGATCCAGGAGTCCACTTGCGAGTGAGCCCACTGCGTGCTGAAACTCTTGAGATGACCCCCCACCGCACCTGAGTCCGCTTGTATGGCCCCAGTGTCATGCTGCGGACTTGGCAGAAGCTGTGGAGGACTTCTGTTCCTGGGAATGGGCTGCCTGCTGCAGTCTTCTTCCCTTTCCTCTAACCCTGGGCAGGTATGACTGGCCTTTTGCCCGCCTGCCTTTATGGGTACGAAAGGACTGAGACTGAAAAGACTGTGTCCTTTTCTGCTGAGATGTGACTTGGGGTAACAAAAGTGGATTTTCCAGCTGTTGCCATGGCCACCAGGTCCGATGGACCACCCCTTTATACGGCAATACTTCCATGTGCCGTCTGCAATCTGCATCACCTGACCACTGTCGTGTCTATAAACATCGTCTGGCAGATATGGACATCACATCTACTCTTGATGTCAGAATGCAAATATCCCTCTGCGCATCTCGCATATATAGAAATGCATCCTTAAAATGCTCTATAGTCAATAAAATATTGTTCCTGTCAAGGGTATCAATATTTTCAGTCAGGAAATCCGACCAAGCCCCCCCAGCGCTGCACATCCAGGCTGAGGCGATTGCTGGTCGTAGTATAACACCAGTATGTGTGTATATACTTTTTAGGATATTTTTCAGCTTCCTATCAGCTGGCTCCTTGAGGGCGGCCGTATCTGGAGACGGTAACGCCACTTGTTTTTATAAGCGTGTGAGCGCCTTATCCACCCTAAGGTGTGTTTCCCAACTCGCCCTCACTTCTGGCGGGAAAAGGTATACCTCCAATAATTTTCTATCGGAGGAAACCCACGTATCATCACACCCTTTAATTTATCTGATTCAGGAAAAACTACAAGTAGATTATTCCCACCCTACATAATACCCTTATTTGTGGTACTTGTAGTATCAGAAATATGTAACACCTCCTTCATTGCCCTTAACATGTAACGTGTGGCCCTAAAGGAAAATACGTTTGTTTCTTCACCGTCGACACTGAAGTCAGTGTCCGTGTCTGTGTCGACCAACTGAGGTAAATGGGCGTTTTTACAAGCCCCTGACGGTGTCTGAGACGCCTGGACAGGTACTAATTTGTTTGCCGGCCGTCTCATGTCGTCAACCGACCTTGCATCGTGTTGACATTATCACGTAATTCCTAAATAAGCCATCCATTCCGGTGTCGACTCCCTAGAGAGTGACATCACCAATACAGGCAATTTGCTCCGCCTCCTCACCAACATCGCCCTTCTACATGTCGACACACACGTACCGACACACAGCACACACACAGGGAATGCTCTGATAGAGGACAGGACCCCACTAGCCCTTTGGGGAGACAGAGGGAGAGTTTGCCAGCACACACCAAAAACGCTATAATTATACAGGGACAACCCCTTATACAAGTGTTTTCCCTTATAGCATTTTCACATATGTAATCATATCGCCAAATAAGTGCCCCCCCTCTCTGTTTAAACCCTGTTTCTGTAGTGCAGTGCAGGGGAGAGCCTGGGAGCCTTCCTCACAGCAGAGCTGAGCAGGAAAATGGCGCCGTGTGCTGAGGAGAATAGGCCCCGCCCCCTAAAACGGCAGGCTCTTCTCCCGGAGTTTGTGAGATCTGGCAGGGGTTAAATACATCCATATAGCCTCAAGGGCTATATGTGATGTATTTTAGCCATAAAAAAGGTATAATACATTGCTGCCCAGGGCGCCCCCCCCAGCGCCCTGCACCCTCAGTGACAGCTGGTATGAAGTGTGCTGACAACAATGGCGCACAGCTGCAGTGCTGTGCGCTACCTTATGAAGACTGAAAGTCTTCTGCCGCCTGTTTCTGGACCTCTGGACCTCTTCAACTTCGGCATCTGCAAGGGGGGTCGGCGGCACAGCTCCGGGACGAACCCCAGGGTGAGACCTGTGTTCCGACTCCCTCTGGAGCTAATGGTGTCCAGTAGCCTAAGAAGCAAATCCATCCTGCACGCAGGTGAGTTTACTTCTCTCCCCTAAGTCCCTCGTAGCAGTGAGCCTGTTGCCAGCAGGACTCACTGAAAATAAAAAACCTAACTTAAACTTTTATTCTAAGCAGCTCAGGAGAGCCACCTAGATTGCACCCTTCTCGGCCGGGCACAAAAATCTAACTGAGGCTTGGAGGAGGGTCATAGGGGGAGGAGCCAGTGCACACCACCTGATCCTAAAGCTTTTATTATTGTGCCCTGTCTCCTGCGGAGCCGCTAAACCCCATGGTCCTGACGGAGTCCCCAGCATCCACTTAGGACGTTAGAGAAAAGCATATCACGTTGTGACGCGTATCACATGAGCAGAGATGCGGTCAAATCGCACGACTCACAAATACTTGTTATTTGTGTGCCTTACGATTATGAAGACAATTTTACTTTTTACAGTAGGCTATGCCTCCGTCACCTGGAGTGTTTTACAAATGGGCTAACTCCACACGTGTGGTTGCGGACCACCACGCCACCGCAGCGTCTCCCAGCTGAGTGTCAATCTACAGGATCCCGAATTCCGGGGTTCAATCTACTCACACTTCCTTTTCAACAACCCGCATTTTTATATTTTTCTGTACAGAAAAAAAATCACTCCTTTTGATGGATAGCTTGCCCCAGAGGTAGTACACATAATAAGATTTTCAGTAATTTGTCTAAAATCAGGTAGTTATTTGTTAAGCTGAAACTATAAGTTTTTTATCTCACTTTAAAATGAACTTCTATTGTGGCAAATTTGCGCTCGCTAGTTTACGCAAGTTTGCGTAATTACGCACCCGTGTGCGTAACTGTGCACACGTGCACATTCCCGTATGCACGCTTCACGTACCTTTGTACTGTGCCACGGGTGTACCGTGCGTTCAGAAGTACATACTCTTGCGTATAAATATTCACAGCAACCGCACTTAACTCAATCACTGTAAACAATAGAACAAAACTTTCTGCTACTATTGCTTTTTGATTGATGCACAATACTTCATTTGTTCCCCACACTCACTGAAAGCCACCCACGTGGATAACTTCCGTTGAGTGCTGCTCAAACTTTTGGGCAGGAACTGAGTCTTGTATGTGCTTTACAAGTAACCACTAAACAAATATAACAAATGTATAACATATAACTTATCCGATTCTATGCAGATCTATAATGACTATTACAACCTATGGCAACAATGTATATGAATATACGCCAGATATCTGTACGCTTGTGCGTTTATTTTTGCGCCAACAGACCCAAAGAAAAACAAATACGTTTTTTTCTTTGTTGTCCCTCGGTTCGCACCAGAACCTCTGAGACTATACAAGACAGACGTGGTTTAACAACATTAGGTAATTTTATAAAAAAAAATTAAAAAAAAGTTTTACTTTAGACGCGTCCTCAACCCTTTGTTGTTGTTTGCATTCTGAGTACTGTGGCCAGAGTGGTCCAGATGCAGCATCTATGTAAGCCGAAGCTTACTCAAAATGAGCGCAGGACACTGCTCAGCCGAGGTCAGGAAATCTGCTTCAGAAGAATCAGACCCTGGCCTCAGCATTCCCTGAAAATGGGGTTGACATGACCGTTTTCGGGGAATGTTGGCCAGCTACACCCACACCTTGCCCCTAAACTCCTGTAGCTTAGGGGGCAGTATGAAGGCTCTGTGCAGTCCACCCAGCACCAGAGATGTACACAAACCATCAGATTTTCAGACATTTGTGAATCATGCCCACAGTCATCAATACACAACCCTTCTCTTCACTCACTCTCTAGGAATGCACATATCCATACTGATACTTAGCACAGTCATTTCCTGGTCCTGTCTTGGCTGCTGGTGACAGCTATCAGAAGCCATACAGATAAGAAAAATTCTATTGGGTCACTTCATTTTTTTTTTTTTCTTAAAATAACATTTAGTATGCAGTCTACTTACTGGCTGTCGGGATTCTGGCGTTCAGGAGACCGACGCCGGAATCTCGACACCCAGTGATATACCAACAGCCGGAATCCTGACACCCGCCCGGTAGTCCCACTCAGTTGGTGGGTCTACACCAGCAACTGAGTGGGAACAAAACCTGTGGCGAGCGCAGCGAGCCACCGGGGCCCGATGCGTGGAGACCGCAAGGGGACTCGCTGCCGGCAGATGGGATGCTGCTGTCTGTATAGTGTCAGCCAGCATCCCATTTGCCGGGATATCCTATGTATCCCTTTATTATGATTATTAAATAAAAGCATCTTATATAATGTAATATGTGAAAGAATTGGATAAATGTCTGTTAAATGACAGGTGTTGCAAAATAGGTATAATACTCTTATGCTTCGAGAATTTTCAGCCTAACATCTCTCTATTATCTTGAACTAGTGCTCAGATGCCACTGATAGGCAGAAAATGGATATATTCTTAGGTTGTTAGTGAGGCCATATAATGGTTTTATCATTTGTTTTTTATTTAATAATTATAATAAAAGTTATGTTTTATGAGATCACTGCAGAAATATAGGATAATTATTTTTCTTTTCTGTTTAACTATAATCCTATTCTGGGGAGCACTTCAATACAGTATTGTGCTGACAAAGCTAGATTTCTCCCAGCGCCGCCTTTGCCGCGTCACTAGCAGCGTCACCAACCCGGCAATATGCCGGGTTGGTGAGCGCAGTGGGAAAGGGGGCTCAGCACAGCCGCAGCCGGGTAGCACCCGTGTCAGGTTCCCGGCTGCGACCCGTGCTCAGTAGGTGGAAAAGGGGTATTAGTAGGATTCTAAATGCAACCAGACTTGTTTTTCAGCATAAACTGCTGTACCGAGAACAGAGTTCTACTTGCCCAGAGAGGTGGAGAAATTGCATATTTTCATAGGTATAACAAATTAATTAAGTATGGGTATGGCTTTAGATTCCAGAGCAATTAGAATTTAAATGGACAATCTGTCTCCTAATAAACATGGGACACAACATAAAATGTTTAGAGATTACAAAGTAGTTAATCAGGGCTGCCACCAAAAATTGTGGGGCCCGGAACTGAAAAAATAGGCAGGCCCCCCCTCCTTTATATATATATATATAATCTCTATACTAGTGGGGAAGCTCTATATGTTTAGACACAGACACACATATATACAGGATCAACATTTTTAATTATTTAATTATGAAATAACATACTTTTTTTCTGGATGGCAGCGGTCAGGCTCCTCAGTAGTCAGTCCTCAAGCAGCGCAGTCGCACACTGCTCACACATCCGCTGGCAGCTCCGTGTCCCGTCCCTCCTTTTTCCTGCTTCCTCCCTCTTCCCATCCCAGCATGCAGCCTGGGCCTCTTAATTGCGCTGAGCCCCGGTTGCGCTGGCACTAAATCCGCTGGCACTAAATCCGCCACTGCTCAGGCTGACATTTGAGAACTGAAGCCACCGCCAGCGGTGCCGGGTCCATGCCTGTACTTCCGCAGGGGCCGTGCCGTCCAAGCAGCAGCAGCAGCAGCACTGACTGAGTTGAGAGACCGCCCACCGCCACTGCTGAGACTCTCAGCAGCAGTGGTGGAGGGGGGTCTCTCACACTCAGTCAGTGCTGCTGCTCGGACGGCACGGCCCGCGGAAGTACAGGCATGGACCCAGCGCCGCTGGCAGTGGCTTCAATTCTCAAATGTTTTGGGCAGGTGTACAGGGGGCGATCGCCCGTTTAAATCCGCCACTGACTTGCAGCCAGCCAGCCACGGTCAGTGTCACCGGCTGCCACCAGGAATATCCACGGCTGGCTGTGTGCGCAGCCCGGGCCCTCCACTCTGTCAGAGTGGCCGGGCCCAGGACAACTGTACACAGGGCACCCCCCTGATGGCGGCCCTGTAGTTAATTTTCCTTGGTCAAGTCTTATTGGATACTATTACTATAGGCATGTGTGAATGCACAATCCCCTGGTACATAGAACATTTATGTGCTTAGTGGCGGTCACTGCTGTCGTCTCCTCCCTGCATCTCAAGTGGCTCCCAGGATAGAGGCAGCTTTGTTTGACTCCAAGATAGTAAATGTAAAAATGCTCTATTTGGATACAGCATTTTTATGTCAGCCATCTTGGATTCAAATAGAGACTGCCTCGTCACTATCAGTGCCAGCCACTGGCGATGTAGATACGAGATGCTGTAGATAATTGTTGAGGCTGTCTAAGAGTATGCATGCACACCTATAACTGTTATACTTTAAGATATATCATCTACATATGGCTGTGTTCATAGAAATCAGATAATCAGTCTAAAAGCAGCCTAACTACAGATGTAGCCTTGCTCACCTTTGCTGCAATGTAGAATGCTGCAACACGGTTTGCTGCATGGTATGCCAGGCTGAGACTACTCGCAGCTGGCGATCGCTCCATTAATTCCTAATAGATTTAATAGAGCGATCACTGGCTGCAGTCACAGCCTGAGACGTGATGCAGCATGCCGCATCACAGTAACGTGAGCATGGCTACATCTGTACAATGTCATTTGAAAGTGTTTGTCTGGTTATAAAAAAAAAAAAATATGGTTTTTAATACCTACCAGTAAATCCTTTTCTCTTAGTCTGTAGAGGATGCTGGGGTCACTTCAAGAACCATGGAGTATAGACGGGATCCGCAGGAGACATGGGCACTTTAAGACTTTCAAAGGGGTGTGAACTGGCTCCTCCCTCTATGCCCCTCCTCCAGACTCCAGTTATAGGAACTGTGCCCAGGGAGACGGACATTTCGAGGAAAAGGATTTATTGTTAAACTAAGGTGAGATACAGACCAGCTCACACCTCAAGCACGCCGTACAACATGGCATTCAACACAACGTCAGTCAACGGCATGAACAACATCAGCAACAGGCTGACTATAAACATAACACAACATGTGTGTAACCACAACTAATAACTGCAGATACAGTACGCACAGGGACGGGCGCCCAGCATCCTCTACGGACTAAGCAAAAAGGATTTACCAGTAGGTATTAAAATCCTATTTTCTCTTCCGGGGGCGGAGCCAGCAAGTGTGGCTGCTTTTTAATGTGGCTCCCTGAGCTGAATCAGAATCCTCCACAATCCTCTAATCTTGGCAAGAATTGGGACTTCAGGATCTCATATTATTGTTGCTGACACCTGAGGGATCTCGGGAGTACAAATTTGTTGGGGAGGATTTCTAATTGCCCCAGAGTCAGGCCATCGGTAGAGACGGCCAGCATGCTCGCCAGCATATCGTGGGCGCGAAAATGAAGCCGCCTGTATAGATGAACAAACGTGTTCTAAAGGTTCATCTCTATTGTGGTACTGGAGCACTCTTATATTGCAGCCCCTAAGGACCTGGGTGACAGTGGTGCTGTGAACGGCGAACCCGTGGAGCGAGGCTGAAGAAGGGAATTCTGCACCTGATCGGAGGAAGCTGCTCGTGTGTGCCGCATCCCGGACGGGTGTCCTCCCCGCTGATAGCAGCTGCGGAGCAGACATATACTATCCTCCCTGCAGGTCTTTAAGGCACCCGCACGTACGGAGGAGGTGTGATCGCCGGCAACCTGGTCCCTGTCGAGCCCGCAACATACTGGCCGGACCTGAGGGTGCTTCACAGCGGGATACACAGCGGCATTGAACAGCAGCGTTACCCGGCCAATTACAAGGACAACCGCGGGGTGGTCGGAGCCCAGATCGGTGTTCAGCAGTGGAGACAGCAAGAGCACACATACACGGCTCCCCACGGCGCACCTCCAGGGTCCGCGCCTATTGTTTCTTTTTCTTATCCAGGTACTAATTCTGTTTGTGTAACCCCCCTTTTTCCTTTCTGTTAACACTTTTTATAACTGCCTGCACCCTCCCTATACTTTAATCCATTCCCCCCTTATGTGTTTCCCATACCCCCCCTACCTATATTTTCCCTCCCCACTTCATGATCCCTTTTGATTTCCCTTTTCCTCTGATCTGTGCATAACTCTGGGACAACAGGGTGCATACTGTGACCAGATATCTGCCACTTCACGTATAGTGATCACAGGGAACTACAAGGTGGACTGCTCTGAGCCGTTCTGTGAACAGTTTATGGACTGGCTCCAATTTGTTCCCACATCTACCTGAAGGAGTGGACTGTCCTGTACACTGGGGAAACATATGTATATGTTCTTTGACAGTGAAAAAACTTTTGTGACCCCCTTTGTCCCCCATCTTAACGTTTATTACTCACCTCCACACACAGTATATGCTTTTAATCTGCCCACTGAGCTAGTAACGTTTTATTTGTGCCTGTAGTGCCACCTTGTGGCTGGATTGAAAATACTTCTTCTTAAAATCTCACTTGCAGGCTGCTGCCCTCATTTTAGCATAACTACTTGTTAAAAGATCCACACTGCTGTTCCATTACGCTCGGTCCTGATACGGGTTTGAATTTTTTTTTTATTTCTATTTTATTTTTTTTTCCTTTTTTTTATTTTCTTCTTTACTCACGAAATGCTATAACCCTTGCATATGTTATTGAACTAGGTTACAGAGTTATGGTGTCTGTTATGTGAGTGACAGCTGATACGTCTTTTATTTACCAATCATTTGCTTGTGCACGGTTCCCGGTGTCGGTGAGACTGTTGGTCCTTTAGCCTCCGGTTCTGTACACTTACCAGGTACCTTTCTATGTACAAGTTACTCACTTCGTGATAATATGTAGTTAACGCTTCACTTTCAGGGTCTAACTAACACATTTCAGTAAGACTTATGTATGCTTTTTAGGGGTTATTTTACTACTGCGGTTATTATTGGTTAAATCTGCTCTGCTCCTACCACTGGTCCGCCGTGGTATGGGACAAGTATTTGGCTAAAAACCAGAATCCCTCCGCAGACATGCCTAGCTCCGCGGCTAAATCAGGCTATAAACGCCAAACCAACCAGAAAACAAGTGCTTCTCACCCATCTTCTCCATTATCGGGAGGGGATGAGAACACACATTCTGGCCATATAGCAATTCCGTCGCCATCGGATAATGCCAAAGAAGTTATTAACATGCTAATGCCCCTCATTGATAAAAAATTTGAGGATTTGCATGCTCGACTGGACACTTCTCTAGCTAAGATAGTCAAACACAGCTAGAATAGACACTTTAGAACAACGAACCAGCGACGCTGAAGACTCAATTCACGCTTTACAACAAGAACTAGCGATTAAATCTCAAACTGTACACACCATGGTCGAGAAACTCGATGACCTGGAAAACAGGAATAGGAGATGTAATTTACGTTTTATCGGCATTCCCGAAGAGGTTGCTGACACACAATTGCAGGATTACGTTGGTAACCTTATCCCGTCTGCTCTGGGTCTGCTAGAATCTGTCTTGCCATTACCAGTGGAAAGGGCGCATAGGCTGGGTGCAGTTCGCAGGGATAGAGGTAACCAATCTAGGCCTACTATTGCTAAATTCTTGGATTACAGGGACAAAGAAAAATTACTGCAGGCTTACCGCGCTGCCCCAGAGCTGCAAGTGGGGGGTCATAAGATCTTGGTGTTCCAAGACTTCTCGGCCTTGGTCTCACAGAAACGTAAGGCATTTTTGGAGGTCTGTAGGTTTTTGGTGGACAAAAAGATAAGATTTGCTTTACTTTATCCAGCCAAATTGAAAGTAACTGAAAATGGCCGCACTCAGCTATTTACTGACCCCCAACAAGCGAAGTCCCATTTCCTTAGACATGGCCCCCCCTCGCCTGCCCGCTCTAATGCCAGTTCTCGGGATTAAATATGTCGCACTCATATAACCCCTAATTATTTTATCTTGTCAAGGGGGGAGGGCGCTTAGCCCGTGCACACTTGGTAGCCATACCCTTACAACTTTCTTTTTTATTTCTTTGCCGCCAAGTCAATGAATGGGGGGGCTCTGGGGGGGGGGGGGGGTGCATGGCCATGCGCACTTCCCCCTTATTTTAAGTCTTAGCCAAGATTTTTTTATTTACCTAGACTCTGATTGACTGATTTTTTTTTTCTCTTTGTTTCTCATTAATGATGTTTCGTGGGTTTTCTATAACTGCACTACAATGTTTGTTGTTTGTATTGTTTTTGTTTCATAGACGGAGCATTCCCTCCATTACGGTGGGGAATCCTCAGTTTGTTGGCATGGGTCAGTTAGACGACCCATGTTTAGTTATAGTTCTAAAAAATGGAAATGTATTACTTCACCTGAACTTACTGTATGTGATAACCTGCTATGTCTCCCCAGCGGTCTCTCGGGGTTGTGTGGCGGGGGGAGGGGGCTGGGACCTGAACGCCATAGACTTTAGGACCCTTGCTGTTATACTCTCTGAGAGGGAACAGTTTCTCCCGATTGGGAATGTTTGGGACGCACCGGGGTACCTCTCTCACCTCTTCACCACCGATGATGGCGGATAATATTTGCCGCACATCTGCTGGCAGGGAAGCCACTCACTGTTCTATACGGTCTTGGAACGTGGGTGGACTAAACACCCCGATCAAGAGAAAAAAAAATACTCATTCACCTTCGTCGGAAAAAGCCTTCTATTACCTTCCTCCAGGAAACTCATTGGAGGCTTAGTGATGAATCTACTTTACGCGCCCCCTGGTTAGCGGAATGCGTACAGGCCTCTTACTCCTCAAAGTCCAGAGGAGTGGCAATCTTATTTCATAAACACTTGAGATACGAGATTCTCCATACACTGGTGGACCCTGAAGGCCGCTATTTAATTCTAGATGTAGAGATTGAGGGTAGAAAATTTACCTTAGTGAATTTATATGCACCCAATGTGGCAACCGGAGAATTTTTACGTCATCTTACGCAGATTTTAGACAGCAGAACCAATTACTCTTTAATAGTTGGAGGAGACTTCAACACGGTTGATGATCACACACTGGACAAATCTCCTCATGTCGCTAGACCGACCTCCCCATGTTGGCAATTTATACAGGAAATGAAGGAACTCTTAGAATTGAGTGACCCATGGCGTTTACTACATCAAACGGACAGGTCTTATAGTCATCTTTCTAGGGTACATGGTTCTATGTCCCGGATAGATTATATATTGCTGGCCAATCATCTATTGGATCAGATGAAAAGTGCTACATTGGACGATATTGTTATCTCGGACCATGCTATTGTACGATTAGAGCTGTATGTGGATTCCCGGGGAGAGATGTGGACCGCCTTTGGCGTTTCCCAGATTACCTTTCTAATTCAGAAGATTTTAAGAAATTCCTATTACATTCCTGGCATAACTTTGTAGATGACAATATAGAACATTGGGATGATACGGTGCTTTTTTGGGAGACGTCAAAGGCGGTGTTGCGAGGTCACATAATAGGCTATGTAGCAAAATTGAGGAAGGACAGCTCGAGACAATATCATATTTTACACAACGCTATGTCCCGGAGCTTCAACATTTAGAAAACCATTCCCTTGGAGGAACATCTGGAGGGATATGTCAGGGATAAAAAATTACTTGATGCCTTTTTGATGGCTCAAGCACAACAACGCTTAGACTACACCAAATTTCATTATTATAAGTGGGGCAACAAAACTGGTAAACTCCTGGCCACTATGTCTAAACCGAGGAGACAACGCTCCTTTATAGCGGCGTTGAGAGACGACTCCCAGAACAAAACCTACACAACGACAGATGACATTTTAACACATCTGAGTGATTATTACACTGACCTTTATAGCCCCATATCCCCACAGGAGGAGTTAGAGGGAATTCCTATGACTATGGCGAATTTACCTCAACTCAGTACTGATCAGCAAGAAGCGCTTGATGAGGACATCAGGGAAGAGGAAATACGGGAGGTTCTTGCTTCTTTACAGCCACACAAATCATCTGGACCCGATGGGTTCACAGGGGCATATTATAAATTGTTGCAACAGGAACTGATACCGACGCTGCTAGAACTATTTAATAACATCTACACAGAGCACCCAAACTACTCTTCCTTTTCTCAAGCATTCACGACCCTAATCCCCAAACCGAATAGGGATTTATTGTCAGCCGACTCATATAGGCCCATTACTCTTTTAAACTCTGATTTTAAGATTTTTCCGAAAATAATGGCCAACAGGTTACAACTGATTCTTCCTGGCTTACTGACGGATCATCAATATGGCTTTGTTCGGGATCGCCAGTCGGTTAAAGCCATCCGAACAGCCATAGCGGCCACAATTGCGTCTAGGAATTCACCCCTTTCAGAACATATCCTCTTAAGCCTCGACACACACAAAGCTTTCGACACTGTGGCGTGGCATCATTTATTTAATGTGTTGGAATGTAGAAGCTTCAGCGACAGGTTTATGAACCTCATTAAATATTTATACACTGCCCCGAAAACCTCGTTATTGGTTAATGGCAAACGCGGCGCTCAAATAACTATGCAAAGGGGCACTAGGCAGGATTGCCCCTTGTCCCCTCTTCTTTTTAATTTGTCTATAGATCCCCTCTTCCGAGTTTTACAAGACTCAACCGTTTATGAGGGTATTCCTATTGGAAACATGGAGATAAAATTATCTGCCTTCGCGGATGATGTCCTATTATATATAGGGAACCCTAGGGAGTCTTTACGGGATACTTTGGGATTGTTAGACGATTTTGGTAAAATATCGGGCTTTCAGGTTAACCTTGCCAAATCTGTGGGTTTATGTTTAAAAACTGGAATAAGAAGTCCGGGATGGGGACGCCAACTGCCTATCAAGTGGGCTCCCACATATATCACATACTTGGGCATCAAGCTCCCTTAATACCCATCGGACTTATACAGGCTAAATGTTAAGGCGGCGATTGACAACATAGCGAAGGAGTTGGAGGCTTGGAAGAGCTTGATGCTCTCATACCTAGGACGGGCTAATTTGATTAAAATGTGCACGTTCCCCAAACTGTTGTATATCCTGCAATCCCTCCCTGTACTGCTTAGTAGATCTGACTTGGCATACATAACCAAATTGTTCAGACAATTCATATGGAAGGGTAAAAGACCGCGTATTGCTATGCACAAATTACAACAAACTAAAGTTAACGGGGGAATTAATTTTCCAAACATCCAGATTTACAACCATGCTTCTTTATTGAGATTTTGAAGAGACTGGTTACATAATAGTGATACTTATGCTAATACACAGCTGGAGGCACAATTTGTGGGGTCCAGAAACCTGATCTCTTTCCTTCACGGGGTGGAAGCGGAATTCGACCAAGAATTGAAAGATAACCCTCTTCTGTGGACGATATATCGTCTGTGGCATATTCTTAGACGCGCTAGGAATTTAGGTGGGCACAAATCCTTGTTTCTGACGTTCCTGGGCAATCCGGAGTTCCAACATGGGGAGGCGGTCTTTCCGTTCACGCTGTTCAGTAAAGGGGGCCTGAAAAACATACGTCACGTAATTGATGAGGGTAGAGGGAAGCCATTAACATTTGCAGAGGCGCGGGAGATTTACCCATTTGTCTCTGATTTCCCGTTAGCATTTTTTCAGATGCAACATTATGCCAGCTCAGTGATCACAACTCTCTCGGGGGTGGATTTCACCAACCATTTAGATACTATGCTACTGACCCCGCCTGCCACGAAACGAGCTATGTCCATACATTATAGAAAACTTACCACTTTACTCGATCATTCTGCATCACAATATGGGATGCAGAAATGGACATCTGATTTCCCTAGGCTTACATGTGAAATACTTTTAAACAGCCTGCTTCAATCCTGTAAGTTATTGCCTTCGGCACAATATCAAGAAATCTTCTATAATATTATCCATAGGACCTACTTCTCCCCATATAAGCAATATTTGGCAGGCATGACGGATTCGGATAAGTGTCTGAAATGCCATACACCCGAATCCGATCTCATGCACTGTTTTTGGCTATGCCCGATTATCCGCCGTTTTTGGCTGCAAGTACGGCGATATGCCAAGGAAGAGTTGATTAATTTTATTCCCTTCACAGCGGAATGGGCAATTTTCGGGATTCTTCCGTCGGGGCAGAGAGTTACAAAGGGATGCAAACGGTTACTTTTGGCAATAAGTGCGGCTGCACGAAAGGCGATTTTACAGGCCTGGATCCTTAAGGATCCTCCTACCTTATTTCTATTCAAAGGGAAATTACACCACCTATTTCAAATGCAATGGATAGAAACTACTATACAGAAAGATAAATTGGTGGGGCAGTTTTTTGAGTCCTGGGAAAGCTATATCGCCACCCTCCCCACTGATTTTCAAATTAGAATAAAGAATTCATTGAAAGAAACGCTGTGGTATGAGACTATATCGGCAGTTGGTGACCCTTCCATAGTGATAGTAAATTGACTGTTGGTGGTGTTGTATGGTCCCGGCCTCCTCATAACCCCATAGTATGGAGACCAGCAGGGTTTTTCTCTTTCCCCCCAATTTTTTTTTGTTTTTTTCTTCTTCTTTTTTTTTTATCTTGGGGTTCTATCACTTATAGTCTATTTACACTGAAGTGTATTCAGTGGTATTATGATGTGTACATGCCTCTGTTCACTACCACATCTGATAATACACCGAGGATCTGGTGTTAATTGGCATTGAGGATTTCTCTACTTATTGTATTTGGTTACTTGCATGTACATATTTCTTTTTATTGCTGAACCTGATGTTTTTGTAATGTGAAGTGATGCATTACTAATAATAAAATTATTGCGTTAAAATCCTATTTTCTAATACGTCCCAGAGGATGCTGGGGTCACTTCAAGAACCATGGGGTTTATACCAAAGCTCTAGAACGGGCGGGAGTGTGCGGATGACTCTGCAGCACCGATTGACCAAACATGAGGTCCTCATCAGCCAGGGTATCAAACTTGTCGAACTTCGCAAAGGTGTTTGAACTTGACCAAGTAGCCGCTCGGCAAAGTTGTAATTCCGAGACCCCCCCCCGGGCAGACGCCCAGGACGAGCCCACCTTTCTGGTAGAATGGGCCTTCACCGATTTCGGTAATGGCAATCCAGCTGTAGAATGAGCCTGCTGAATCATATGACAGATCCAGCGCGCAATAGTCTGCTTGGAAGCAAGAGCTCCAATTTTGTTGTGAGCATACAGGACAAACAGAGCCTCCGTTTTCCTAAACTGAGCCGTTCTGGCCACATAAATTTTCAAAGCTCTGACTACGTCAAGAAACTTCGATTCCAGCAAGGCGTCAGTAGCCACTGGCACCACAATAGGTTGGTTTAAGTGGAACGACAAAACCACTTTCGGCAGAAACTGCTGACGAGTCCTCAATTCTGCTCTATCTTCATGAAAGATCAAATAAAGGCTCTTGTGAGACAAGGCCGCCAATTCAGACACCCGCCTGGCGGATGCCAAGGCCAACAGCATGACCACTTTCCAAGTGAGGAATTTCAACTCCACCTTTTGTAAAGGTTCAAACCAATGAGATTGAAGGAATTGCAACACCACGTTAAGATCCCATGGTGCCACAGGGGGCACAAAGGGAGGTTGGATGTGCAACACGCCTTTCACAAAGGTCTGAACTTCTGGAAGGGAAGCCAATTGTTTTTGGAAGAAAACCGATAAGGCTGAAATTTATACTATAATGGAGCCCAACTTTAGGCCCGCAACCACACCGGCTTGCAGAAAATGGAGAAAACGTCCTAACTGAAATTCTTCCGTAGGAACCTTCTTGGATTCACACCAAGACACGTATTTTTTCCAAATACGGTGGTAATGTTTAGACGTTACTCCTTTCCTGGCCTGAACAAGAGTGGGGATGACCTCCTAGGGAATACTCTTTCGGGCTAGGATCAGGTGTTCAACCTCCAAGCCGTCAAATTAAGTCGCGGTAAGTCTTGGAACACGCACGGCCCCTGTTGTAACAGATCCTCCTTCAGAGGAAGAGGCCAGGAATCTCCTATGAGTAATTCCTGAAGAATCGGATACCAAGCCCTCCTTGGCCAGTCTGAAACAATGAGGATCGCTTGAACCTTTGTTCTTCTTATGATCTTTATCACTTTTGGAATAAGTGGAAGTGGAGGAAACACGTACACCGACTGAAACACCCACGGTGTCACTAGGGCGTCCACTGCTATTGCTTGAGGGTCTCTCGACCTGGAACAATATCTCTGAAGTTTCTTGTTGAGGCGAGACGCCATCATGTCAATTTGAGGAATTCCCCAAAGATTTGTCACTTCTGCAAAGACCTCTTGA
Organism: Pseudophryne corroboree; assembly: GCF_028390025.1. NCBI lineage: Eukaryota > Metazoa > Chordata > Amphibia > Anura > Myobatrachidae > Pseudophryne > Pseudophryne corroboree. The sequence goes on along the minus strand of NC_086444.1, from coordinate 609,168,423 downwards.
TGAAGACCCCACTCTCCAGGATGGAGATCGTGTCTGCTGAGGAAGTCTGCTTCCCAGTTGTCCACTCCTGGAATGAAGATCGCTGACAGAGCGCTTGTATGCCTTTCCGCCCAATGGAGCACCTTTGTGGCCTCTGCCATTGCCGCTCTGCTTTTTGTTCTGCAGGCAAAGGGAATAGGAAGCATATCCACAGCAACAGAAGATAATTCAGATCAAAACCAGGCAAAGGGAATAGGAAGCATATCCACAGCAACAGAAGATAATTCAGATCAAAACCAAATAAAAATAGGCAGAGAGAAGAACATAGCTAGGAACAGAAAAAGCACAAACAAAACTCTAAAAGCTATGTGTGCAAATGCTAGGAGCTTAGGAAATAAAATCCCAGAACTAACTGCAATAATGACAAGGGATGATCTAGACATTGTGGCAATTACAGAGTCATGGTACAATGAAAATCATGACTGGGACATAGCTATACCGGGATATACTTTATTTAGGAAGGACATAATTTGAAAAATCGGAGGAGGGGTAGCAATGTATGTAAAAAATACCATAAATACTACATTAATACAAAGTATTGAAGAAAAAAATGAGGCCCTTTGGGTGACCATAGAAACAGGGGAAAAGTTGATTATTCGTATTGGCGTGATATACAGGCCACCAGGTCAGGAAGAGGAACTCGACAAGAACCTATTGCAAAACATAACTAAAATGGCATTAAAAGGAGAGGTAATAATCATAGAAGACTTTAATCTTCCTGATGTAAACTGGGAGGTGTCTGTTGCTAGTTCCACTAGAAGTAGGAACATTTTAAATTCCCTTCAGGGAGCATCCCTCCACCAATTGGTGAGGGAGCCCACTCGGAAAGACGCAATATTAGACTTAATACTTACAAATGGAGACAGATTATTGGATGTAAAAGTGGGTGAAAACCTGGGATCCAGTGATCATCAAGCAGTATGGTTCAGCATTAAGACAGAGACTGACTCGTCCCATACAAAAACAAAGGTGTTGGATTTTAGGAAGGCTGATTTTATAGGGATAGGAAAATGTGTAAACGATTCTTTGGCAGAGTGGAGGAACTTGGAAGCAGTGCAGGAGAGGTGGGAAACATTAAAATGTGCAATATTGAAGGCAACAGACCTTTGTATCAAAACTGTTAGGAAAAACACAAGGAAAAGGAAGCCAGTGTGGTTTGCAAAAGAAGTAGCAAATATTGTGAGAGCAAAAAAGATGGCTTTTAGGAAATATAAGCAGACACAAAATAATGAAGACAAAGAGATATATCTTGTTAGACAGAAGGAGACTAAGAAGGTAATCAGATGTGCAAAGGCACAAGCTGAGGAGAAAATGGCCAAGTCAGTGGGTAAAGGAGGCAAAACTTTTTTTAGGTATATAAGCGAAAGGAGAAAAACAAAAGGCGGAATTATAAAACTAAAGACGGACACTGGGAGTTTTGTTGAAGGAGACAATTTAATAGCAGATCATCTTAATGATTATTTTTGCTCAGTATTTACTACTGAAAGAGAGGGGAAGGGGCCACAGTTAAGTTGCAGGGATATTCAGGAAAATGAAACAAGTACATTTACAGAGGAGAAGGTCCTAAAAGAACTCTCAAAGCTGAAAGTGGACAAATCTATGGGGCCAGATGGGATACATCCAAGGATACTAAAAGAACTTAAAGAGGTGCTGGTAGCACCATTGACAGAATTATTCAACCAGTCATTAGCTACAGGAGTAATTCCAGAGGACTGGAAAAGAGCAAACGTAGTCTCACTGCACAAAAGTGGAAGCAAGGAAGAGGCAAACAACTACAGACCAGTGAGTCTTACATCAGTAGTAGGGAAATTGATGGAAACACTCTTAAAAGAAAGAGTTGTAGATTATCAAAAATCCGGCAATTTACAGGATCCCAAACAGCATGGATTCACTGGGGGGAGATCATGTCAAACAAATCTTATTGACTTTTTTGATTGTGTGACTAAAGTGATGGATAAAGGTGGAGCCATGGATATAGCTTATCTAGACTTTAGTAAGGCTTTTGACACTGTTCCACATCGCAGACTGCTAAATAAACTTGAAAGTTTGGGATTGGATATTAGGATTATTGAATGGATAAGATCTTGGTTGATGGATAGAAAACAGAGAGTTGTGGTAAATGGAGTGCATTCACAGGAGGGAAATGTTACCAGTGGAGTACCCAAGGGATCTGTACTTGGACCAGTGCTTTTTAATATCTTTATTGGCGACATTGCAAATGGCATTAAAGGGAAAGCATGCCTTTTTGCAGATGACACAAAGGTATGCAACAGGGTAGACACACCAGGTGGGGTAAAACAAATGATTGAGGATCTAGGTAGACTAGAGGAATGGTCAAGAGTCTGGCAATTACAGTTTAATGCCAAAAAATGCAAAATCATGCACTTGGGTCTCAAAAATCCTAAAGCTAAATATAGTATTAATGGCACTATACTGGAAACTACTGAGGGGGAAAGGGATCTAGGAGTCACTATTTCAGATGACTTAAAGGCAGGTAAGCAATGTAACAAGGCAATGAGGAAGGCTAGTCAGATGCTTGGCTGCATTGGGAGAGGAATCAGCAGCAGAAAGAAAGAAGTAATAATGCCACTGTATAAGTCATTGGTACGGCCTCATCTAGAATACTGTATTCAGTTCTTGAGGCCATATCTTCAAAAGGATATTAATACATTAGAAACTGTACAAAGGAGGGCAACTAAAATGGTGCATGGCCTACATCACAAAACATACCCAGAAAGACTAAGAAATCTCAATATGTATAGTTTGGAGCAGAGAAGGGAAAGGGGATACATGATAGAAACTTTCAAATATATCAAGGGTTTTAACAAAGTCCAGGAGGGAAACATTCTCCAAATGAAGAGAAGCAATAGGACACGAGGACATGCACTGAGGCTGGAGGGGGGGAGGTTCAGGGGAAATTTGCGGAAAAATAATTTCACAGAAAGGGTAGTGGACAAGTGGAATAGCCTCCCATCAGAGGTGGTAGAGGCTAAGACAGTAGAGCAATTTAAACATGCATGGGATAGACATAAGGATATCCTTACAAAGAAATAAGGATCAAATAGGGTTAGAGATAAAAAATAATGTAAATAAAAAAAAAAAAAAGGGGCAGACTAGATGGGCCAAGTGGTTCTTATCTGCCGACAAATTCTATGTTTCTATGTTCCACCCTGGCGGTTTATGTACGCTACTGCTTTTATGTTGTCCGACTGAATCAAGACAGGCCGATTGCGAAGAAGATGTTCCGCCTGCAGAATGCCGTTGTAAATGGCCCTTAGTTCCAGAACGTTTATGTGCAGACAAATTTTCTGACTTGACCCTGGAAGCTTTCCCCCTGACTGACTGCTCCCCAGCCTCGGAGACTCGCATCCGTGGTAACTAAGATCCAGTCCTGGATCCCGAACCTGCGTCCCTCTAGGTGAGAACTGTGCAGCCACCACAGGAGTGAGATTCTGGTCCTGGAAGACAGGATTATTCTTCGGTGCATGTGCAGATGGGACCCGGACCACTTGTCCAACAGGTCCCACTGAAACACTCTGGCATGGAATCTGCCAAACTGACTGGCCTCGTAGGCCGCCACCATTTTCCCCAGCAACCGAGTGCATTGATGGATCGATACTTTTGCTGGTTTCAGAATTTGTTTGACCAGGTCCTGAATTTCCAGCGCCTTTTCTACTGGAAGAAAAACTCTCTGTAATTCTGTGTCCAGAATCATTCCCAAAAATGACAGCTGTCTCGTCGGAACCAACTGTGATTTTGGCAAGTTTAGGAGCCAACCATGTTGCTGCAGAATTGTCAGGGAGAGCATAATGTTCTGCAGCAATTGGTCCTTTGGATCTCGCCTTTATCAGGAGATCGTCCAAGTACGGGATAATTGTGACCCCTTGCTTGCGCATGAGAACCATCATTTTGGCCATTACTTTGGTGAAAATCCTCGGAGCCGTGGACAGACCAAACGGCAACGTCTGAAATTGGTAATGACAATCCTGGACTGCAAACCTCAGGTAAGCCTGATGTGGAGGATAAATGGGAACATTTAAGTAGGCATCCTTTATGTCTACCGACACCATAAAATCCCCCTCCTCCAGACTGGAAATCACTGCCCGGAGAGATTCCATCTTGAATTTGAATTTCCTTAGGAAGAAATTTAGGGATTTGAGGTTCAGTATTGGTCTGACTGAGCCGTCTGGCTTCGGGACTATGAACAGGCTCGAGTAAAAGCCTTCTCCCTGTTGCGACGGGGGAACCCTGACAATGACTTGATTTTAACTAGTGATGAGCGGGTTCGGTTTTACTCGGTTCTCAAAACATAACCTTATTGGCTATCCAAAACACGTGACATCCGTGAGCCAATAAGATGCCGTTTTGAGAACCGAGTAAAACCGAGTAAAACCGAACCCGCTCATCACTAATTTTAACACAATTTTTGTTTTGCAGTGCATACCACCTCCCTGTCGGGAAGGGAAGCTGGTAAGGCCGATTTGAAAAATCGGTGAGGGGGAACGTCTTGAAATTCCAGTTTGTACCCCTGGGACACTATTTCTAAAACCCATGGGTCCAGGGCCGACCGAGCCCAGAACTGACTGAAGAGCTTGAGACGTGCCCCCACCGGTGCGGACTCCCGCAGAGGAGCCCCAGCGTAATGCAGTGGATTTGGCAGAAGCCAGGGAGGACTTCTGCTCCTGGGAACCGGCCATGGCCAGAGATCTTTTACCTTTTCCCTTTCCTCTAGTAGCAAAGAAGGAAGACGCTCTGCCTTTTCTGTATTTATTGGGCCGAAAGGACTGCATCTGATAGTAGTGTTTCTTTTGTGGTGCAGGCACATAAGGTAATAATGATGACTTACCCGTGGTAGCCGTAGATACCAGATCAGCGAGGCCGTCACCAAACAATACACCACCTTTATACGGTAGAGACTCCATAGCTTTCTTAGAGTCAACATCAGCATTCCATTGATGAATCCACAATGCTCTCCTAGCTGAGACTGCCATGGCATTGGCCCTTGATCCCAAGAGGCCAATATCCCTCGCAGCTTCCTTTAGGTAGACTGCAGCATCCCTGATATAACCTAGTTTCAAAAGAACGCTATCCCTATCCAGGGTATCTATTTCAGATGACAAGTTATCTGCCCATTTTTCGATAGCGCTACTCACCCACGCAGATGCAATGGCTGGTCTGAGTAGCGTACCCGTGGTGACATAAATGGATTTCAATGTATTTTCCTGCCTACGATACGCAGGATCCTTTAGGGCTGCTGTATCAGGGGACGGAAGAGCCACCTTTTTGGACAGCCGAGACAGAGCTTTGTCCACAATGGGGTGTGACTCCCATTTTTCCCTATCCCCAGAGGGAAACGGATACGCCACTGGAATCCTTTTGGGAATCTGAAACCTTTTGTCAGGATTTTCCCAAACCTTTTCACAAAGCGTGTTCAGTTTATGAGAGGGAGGAAACGTTACCTCAGGTTTCTTTCCTTTAAATATACAGACCCTAGTATCAGGAACCGTCGGATCCTCAGTGATATGTAATACGTCTTTTATAGCCACAATCATGTACTGAATGCTCTTTGCCAGTTTTGGATCTAATCTGGCATCACTATAGTCGACACTTGAGTCAGTGTCCGTGTCGGTATCAGTGTCAGCCAGCTGGGCAAATAAACGTTTTTGTGACCCCCGATGGGGTCTGGACTTGAAACAACACATCCTCTACGGATTTCTTTTATGCCTGGTTCTGAGACTCAGATTTATCCAATCTCTTATTTATCAGAGCCACATTAGCATTCAAAGCGCTCAACACATTCACCCAATCAGGTGTCGGCGGTGCCGACAGGGTCACTCCCGCAGCCGTTTGTGTCCCTAACATAGTCTCCTCCTGGGAAGAGCACTTGCCGACACACGTGCAAAACACACGTAGACACACTGGGCCTATAGGGGACAGACCCACAGTAAAGCCTGTCTGAGACACACAGAGGGAGTATTGCCAGCTCACACCCCAGCGCCCAATCCAGTCTGAAACACCACAGAAAATGTCTCAGACCTGCAGCGCTTTTATAAGTTACATATAATGCACCAAAATAACTGTGCCCCCCCCGTTTTGCACCCTGTTACTTGTACAGCAGTGTGAGGAAGGACCAGCGTCTCTGCAGCCTTGTGTAGTGAAAATGGCGCCGGGCTGTTTGCGGTGAGGGCTAAGCTCCGCCCCCGTAATGGCGCACTTCAGACCCGCTCTTTTTTAAAACATTTTATACTGGCGGGGGTCCGGCCAGGTAGTTATTGAGGCTAGATATGCTGCCCAGGGCGCACCCCCCCCCCCCGCACGCCCTGTAGTGCTGCTGTGTAGTGGGAGCATGGCGTGCAGCGTACGATCGCTGTGCGGTAACTCAAAGCCGTCACTGAAGTCTTTTGATCTTCTTCTACTCACCTGTCTTCTGACTTCTGGCTCTGCAAGGGGGGTGACGGCGGTCTCTGGGAACGAGCATCTAGGCGTACCTAGCGATCAGACCCTCAGGAGCTAATGGTGTCCTGTAGCCAAAAAAAGCAGAGCCTTGAAACTCACAGAAGTAGGTCTGACTTCTCTCGCCTAAGTCCCACGAAGCAGGGAGACTGTTGCCAGCAGTTCTCCCTGAACATAACAAAACCTAACAAAATTTTCAGTAGAAACTCAGTAGAGCTCCTCAGAGTGCATCCAGTCTGCCTGGAGTCTGGAGGAGGGGCATAGAGGGAGGAGCCAGTTCACACCCCTTTGAAAGTCTTAAAGTGCCCATGTCTCCTGCGGATCCTGTCTATACCCCATGGTTCTTGAAGTGACCCCAGCATCCTCTAGGACGTATGAGAAAAATGGATTTAAAGAGAGACTGAAAACAGATTACTCCAACAAGTTATAGTGAAAAAAAAAGTTTGCTCCTTCTGTAACATTATAGTTCAAGGAAGAGAGAGCCAATTGTACACCCTGATCATTTCAGTGTTGTCTGATGATGCTGATATGTTAATATACCCTAAACTTGTCCTATATTGTCTTAAACTGTAAGTCACTGTTTTCTTGTTTTACATATTTATTATGTACTCCATAATTGGGTGCTGTGGATCACTTGTGGTGACATATAAAGGATAATAATAATAATGACAGACTGTTTTGAGGCTATGCAATCCAGGTGTCGGAAAAGGAAGATAAACAACGTCTAACACAACCTCCAACAATGCAGCTGGGTGGCAGAATTTCCAGGTATGTGGAAGCCTGGGTAGTTTCTACACAGGACCTTTGGCCAGTATATTATAAGATATGGATACAAAAACATAACTCCAGGCAATAAGAAACAGATATTTGTTAAGTCATGAACTCAATCTCAGGTACAAAAGATAGCATTATGCAACTGCACAAAAACTCAGAGAAAAGTGATTTCCATACTACCTGCTTCCCAGAAGACATTTATTCTAAACGCTTTGATTGTCAGAATTTTCGAGTGTTATGAATCTCAGTAGATCATAAAAAAGCTTTTTTATATGATTTCTATAAATTCCATCCTAAAATATTTAGAGATTACCTAATTATACAGTATGCTTACCATTTATCCTCTCAACATCCCCATGCATGTTTACAAAAGTCCTATAGTCTTGATGATGGCTTTCAGGTATCAAACAAAATGTGATTGTGGCCTTATCTGGACAATATTCTATTAATAGGAATAGCAGAAAACTATGGTTTAAAGAAAGTGAAGTATCTTTTTCCAGGCAAACTGTGATCTCATCAAATGAAGTTTACTTTTTATCACACATTGTTCACTTATCGGTTCTATAAAAAAAATAGGATTTTAATTGCCTACCAGTAAATCATTTTCTCGTAGTATGTTAGGGATACTGGGAATCCATTTAGTACCATGGGGGTATAGACGGGTCCACTGGGAGCCATGGGCACTATAGAAGTTTGATTGGGTGTGCTGGCTACTCCCTCTATACCCCTCGTACCAGACTCAGTCTAGGAAACTGTGCCTGAGGAGACAGACATACTTTGAGAGAAGGATATCGAAAAAGTATAGTGGTGAGATTCCGAACCAGCACACACAAGAAGAGGAAAGCCAAGCTAACCAAACTTGAAACAGGAACAGCAACGGCTGAACCAACATTACTTACACGAACAGTGCAGGAAAAACGAAGCACTGGGCGGGCGACCAGTATCCTCTACGGACTACGAGAAAAGGACTTACTGGTAGGTAATTAAAATCCTATTTTATCTTACGTCCTAGAGGATACTGGGGTCTATTAAGTACCATGGGGATGTACAAAAGCTCCCAAACCAGGTGGGAGAGTGCTGAGGTTCCTGCAGAACTGATTGGCCTCTGAGGACCTTCAGTTTGGTCAAAGTATCAAACTTGTAGAACTTAGCCAACGTGTTCAAACCTGAGAAAGCAGCTGCTCGGCAGAGCTGTAAAGCCGAGACACCCCGGGCAGCCGCCCAGGAAGAACCCACCAACCTAGTAGAGTGGGCCTGTACAGATTTTGGACATGGCAAACTTGCCGTGGAATAAGCATGCTGGATAGTAAGTCTGATCCAGCGTGTAATTGTCTGCTTTGAAGCAGGACACCCAATCTTATTGGGATCATAAAGAACAAATAGCGAGTCCGTCTTTCTGTGACGAGCTGTTCTTTCCATATACACCTTCAAAGTCCTCACAACAGCCAAAGACTTTGAAGTAGCAGAGGTGTCGGTGACAACCGAAACCGCAATCGGTTGGTCGATGTGAAATGCAGACACCACTTTAGGAAGAAAATGCCGACAAGTTCTGAGTTCAGCTCTGTCCTCATGGAAAATTAAATAGGGACTTTTGTGAGACAAAGCACCCAGCTCCGACACACGTCTTGCTGAAGCCAAGGCCAACAGTGTGACGGTCTTCCACGTAAGATATTTTACGTCCACCTCCTGTAACGGTTTAAACCAGTATGATTGGAGGAACTGCAGCACCACATTGAGATCCCAAGGTGCCGTGGGAGGCACAAAGGGAGGTTGGATGTGCAGAACACCTTTCAAGAATGTCTGGACCTCATGGAGAGAAGCCAATTGTTTCTGAAAGAAAAAAGACAAGGCCAAAATCTGGACTTTTATGGACCCTAGACGTAGGCCCACATCCACTCCGGACTGCAGAAAAAGCAGGAAACGTCCCAGATGAAATTCCACCGCAGAATATTGTCTGCTCTCACACCAAGAGACATATTTCCTCCAGATACGGTGGTAATGTTTAGACATTACCCCCTTCCTGGCTTAGATCATAGTCAGGATGACCTTATCAGGAATCCCTCTCCTGGCTAGAATCAGCCGTTCCACTTCCATGCCGTTGTTTCAGAAGATCCTCTTGAAGAGGTAGAGGCCATGGACATTCGAGAAGATCCGCATACCAGGCCCTTCGTGGCCAGTCTGGAGCAATGAGGATTGCTTGAACCTTTTCCATTATTATTCTTTTTAGAATTCTCGGGATCAGAGGAAGTGGATGAAACACGTACACCAGCTGGTAGGCCCACAGTGTTGTCAGAGCGTCTACCGCCACTGCTTGTGGGTCTCTCAACCTGGAACAATACCACTTGAGCTTCTTGTTGAGTCGAGGGGCCATCATGTCGATCTGTGGATATCCCCACCGACGTGTCAACCATAGGAACACGCCCGGGTGAAGGCCCCATTCCCCCGGGTGCAGGTCGGGTCTGCTGAGGAAGTTTGATTGCCAGTTGTCTACTCCCCAGATGAAGACCGCCAACAACGCCACCCAGAGGAGTATTCTTGACACCTCTGACATTGCGGCTCTGCTTTTCGCGCCCTGTCGGTTTATGTATGTCACTGCCGTCACATTGTCCGACTGGACCTGAATAGCCTGATTCTGAAGAAGAAATGCGGCCTGCTGAAGGGCGTTGTAGATTGCCCTGAGTTCCAGGATGTTTATTGGAAGGATGACTTCTTGACTTGACCATCTTCCCTGATACTGCACCCCCTGAGTGACTGCGCACCAAACTCTGAGGCTTGCGTCTGCGGTTAGCAGAATCCAATTCTGAATCCCGAACCTCCGTCCCTCGACGAGGTGAGACGTTTGTAACCAACACAGGAGGAAGATCCTGGCTTTTGGAGACAGACGAATCCTCTGGTGCATGTGAAGATGCGATCCGGACTATTTGTCCAACAGATCCAGCTGGAAGGGCCTCGCATGATACCTTCCGTACTGAAGCGCCTCGTAAGAGGCCACCATTTCCTCCAGAAGGCTATGCAGAGATGCACCGAGATCCGGGTTGGTTTCAGGACAGCCCGAACCACCGACTGGATTACCATAGCCTTTTCCAAGGGAAGGAATACTTTCTGTGTCCAGTATAATTCCCAGGAAAGGAAGCCCTCTGTGTTGGTTCTAGGTGAAATTTTGGTAGGTTTAGAATCCAAACGTGATCCAGGAGTAGTCTGGTTTAGAGACCAATGTTGTTCAACAAACACTCCCTGGACGGTGCCTTTATCAGAAGATCGTCTAGGTAAGGAATTATGTTCACTCCTTGTTTGCGGAGTAGTAAAATAATCTCTGCCATCACTTTGGTGAACACGCTCGGTGCAGTGTAGAGACCAAATGGTAGGGCCTGGAACTGGTAGTGACAGTCCTACAGTGCAAACCGTAGATAAGCCTGATGAGGCGGCCAGATCGGAATGTGAAGGTATGCATCCTTGATATCCAGAGACACTAGGAATTCCCCCTCCTCCAGACCTGAGATCACCGCTCTCAGAGACTACATCTTGAATTTGATCACTCGTAAGTACGGGTTCAACGACTTGAGGTTCAGAATCTGTCTAACCGAACCGTCCGGCTTTAGTACTACAAACAAGCTGGAATAGTAACCCTTGTTTTGTAGATGAGGTGGAACTGGAACAATGACCTGAGTCTAACAGTTTTTGAATGGTGTCCTGTAAGGATATTCTTGCCTCTTGCGAAACTGGTAAGCCTGATTTGAAGAATCTGAGAGGTGGAAGCTCCTGGAACTCCAGTCTGTAGCCCTGGGATAGAAAGTCTATGACCCAGGCATTGTGTCCAGATGTGACTTAAGAATTTTAGCCAGGCTCCCACTTAACAGTCTTCCAGGCATCGCGGTCCACCGTCATGCAGAAGGTTTTGAGGAATCAGAGCCTGAACTCTGTTCCTGTGAACCGGCAGTAGCTGGTTTCCGTGGGTTTACCTATAGCAGCGGCACAGGAATCTCTGGCCTGGCCTCTAAACTTGGCCGTCCGAAAGGACTGTAAGTTGGATCCTGAATAGGCCTGCCTAGCTGGGGGAGCTGCAGACGGTAGGTATGGGGACTTACCCGCAGTAGCTTTGTAGATCCATTTGTCGAGTTCATCTCCAAATAAGGCCTCGCCTGTGAAAGGTAGGCCTTCCACGCCTTTCCTGGAATCCGCAGTCCACTGGCGTAGCCATAAACCCCTGCGTGCAGACACTGCCACAGCTGTAGTGTGTGCATTAAGCAAGCATCTCTCTTTTATGGCTTCCACCATAAAGTTAGAAGAGTCCTGTATATGTTGCAGGAGCAAAATAATCTCCCCTTGATGCAAGGTATCTAACCCCTCAGTTAGGTTACCAGACCACTTAGCAATGGCTCGCGTAATCCACCCACATGCTATGGTGGGTCTCTGGGCCACCCCTTCAGCTGTATACAAAGATTTGAGTGTAGTATCAATTTCGCGATCAGCCGCGTCTTTTACGGAGGCTGCACCCGGGACAGGCAATACAATCTGTTGTGAGAGCCTGGAGACCGATGCATCCACTACCGGTGGATTTTCCCATTTTGGTTCTATCCTCAGGAGGAAAAGGAAAAGATGAGAACAACCGTTTAGGGATTTGAAATTTCTTATCTGGATAAACCCACAGTTCTTCAAACAGGGTATTTAGTTCCTTTGATACAGGAAAAGTGGCTGAGGATTTCTTCTTTACATTAAAATAGGATTCCTCACTCTCCTCTGGCGCCTTATCAAGAATATTCAGAACTTCTCTGATAGCTTCTATGAGAGCCTCTATTCCCTGCAACAGAGTACCCTCCCCTACCTCTGAGTCCACATCACCCTTCTCCATTTCTGAACTCTCATCATCAGAGTCAGACTGCAGGATATGAGCCAAGAGAGGATTTTGGTACCTACCGGTAAATCCTTTTCTCTTAGTCCGTAGAGGATGCTGGGGACTCCAAAAGGACCATGGGGTATAGATGGATCCGCAGGAGTTTGGGCACACTATAAAGACTTAAACTGGGTGTGAACTGGCTCCTCCCTCTATGCCCCTCCTCCAGACCTCAGTTAGAAACTGTGCCCAGGAGAGATGGACATTTCAAGGAAAGAATTTATAAACATGGTGAGTGTCATACCAGCTCACACCACGAACATACCGCAGAACGTGGCATTCAAAAGAAAACCAGCCTACGGCATGAAAAAGACACATCCACATGCTGAGAGAATATGTAACACAACCTGTGTGCCAACACAACCAATAATAAGATACCTCATGTCATGGCCTGAACATCATCAGCAACAGCCTGACAGAGAAGAAACACCACTAAAGTGTAACCAAAAACAACTGCAGACACAATACGCACAGGGACGGGCGCCCAGCATCCTCTACGGACTAAGAGAAAAGGATTTACCGGTAGGTACCAAAATCCTCTTTTCTCATACGTCCTAGAGGATGCTGGGGACTCCAAAAGGACCATGGGGTCAATACCAAAGCTCCAGAACGGGCGGGAGAGTGCGAATGACTCTGCAGCACCGATTGAGCAAACAAAAGGTCCCCCTCAACCAGGGTATCAAACCTGTAGAGCATAGCAAACGCGTTTGAACCCGACCAAGTATCCACTCAGCAGAGTTGAACCACTGAGACTCCTCGGGCCTCCTCCCAGGAGGAGCCCATCTTCCCAGTAAAATGGGCCTCCACCGACTTCGGTGTCGGCAATCCAGCCGTAGACCGAACATGCCAAATAGCATCACAGATCCAACGTGTAACCCGACTGCATAACACAGTCACCCAAACCATACTGGGAACATATATCAGACAAACAGAGCCCCTGTTTCTCCAATCTGAACCAAAAAGGCAACTTAAATATTCAAATCCCTGGCTACATCGAGAGAATTTGAATCAGCTAATGCCCAAGTAACTGCCGGCATCAAAATAGGCCAAATTCTGCGAAACCCAGAAAACACTCTCGGCAGAACTACTAACCGAGTTCTCAATTCCTTTCAATCCACATGAAAGATCAAACAAGGCTCTTGTGAGACAAAACCACCACTTCAGACACCCGCCTTGCGGATGTCAAAGCCAAGAGCATGACCACTTTCCAAGAGAGAAATTTTTGTAAAGAAAGTATTAGGCCACACTCCCAACCTTAAACTTGCATCCACACCGGTTTGTAAAGTACGGATAAGAACGACCTAGCTGAAAGACTTCCATAGGAACCTTCCTGGATACACCCAAAACACATAGTTACGCCCACTACAGTGGTAAAGCTTAGCCGTTACTTCTTTCTTAGCTTGAAGAATTGAGGAAAGGACTACACTGGGAACACCCTTCCTGCTTAGGATATGGCATTCCACCGCCATGACGTCAGACGCAGCAAGTCCTGAAACACTCCCTGATCTTGTTGTCACAGATCCTCACGTAGAGAAAAAGGGCAGGAATCTTCTATGAGTAAATCATGAAAACCTGGAAAGCAAACCCTCCTTGGTTAGACCGGATCCAAGAGGATCGCCTGAACCTTTGTTCATCCTACGTTTATCACCTTCAAACAAAAATAAAAGCGGAGAGGCCACCTAGACCAACTAAAAACCACAGTGTCACGAGGTTGTCCACTGCAATAGCTTAAGCGTCCCCTGACCTGGAACAATATCCCTGAGGCCTCTCATTGAGGCGAGACGCCAACATATCCAATTGCGACAATCGCCAAAGACTTGTCACGTCTGTGAAAACTTCGATGACGACCAAATTTTTCTGGATGGAGACCGCTTCAGCAGAGGAAATCTATTTCTCCGTCGTTCACCTCCGGAACGAAGACTGCTAGTATAGCGTTTACCAGACTCTCCACCTAACGGCAAAACTGTGCCTCTTCTACCATTTCCGCTTTGCTCCTTGTTCCGCCATAGCGGTTTACTTATGTCACTGCTGACAAGTCATCTAGTAGAACTAACACGGGCAGAACACGAAGACTATGTGTGTCGAAACTAACTCTTAATTCCAGAAGTTTATAGCAGACAAGCTTTCCAACTCGACCTTATCCCCTGGAAACACGTCCCTTGCAAGTACTGCTCCTCAGTCTCGGAGATCTGTATGCACGGACACCAGGATCTACACCCGGAACCCTCATCCCTCTAGAACAGGGCTGGCCAAACCAGTCCTCGAGATCTACCAACAGTACACATTTTCCAGATCACCTAGCTGGTGCACAGGTGTAGTCATTACTAATTAAGATGTTCTGCATTCATTCCTAACTGACAATTCTACAGATCTCAAGGAGGCCTGGAAAACATGAACTGTTGGTAGATCTCGAGGACCGGTTTGGCCAGCCCTGCTCTAGAAGGAGAGAACCGAGCAGACACCACAGGAGCGATGTCCTGGCCGTTATGATTATATACATGTGCAGGTGAGACCCGGACCACATTTCCAACTGGTCTCTTGAAAACCACTCTGGCAATAAAGCCTCTCACCAAAAAAGGCCTCTCCGGCCGCAGCCAACCGGTTAAGTAACGGAACACCTTGATGAAGTGTCACAGGAAAACCAATCCAACCCTGGATCTTCAGATCTCTTTTCTCATGGAAAAACACCAAACTTTTACCGGTCATTATCTACTCTGAAAACCACCTCCAACATCAGTGTCGTTGGAAACAATAGCCAGTCCCTGTGTCGAAGAACAGTCAGAGAGAACCAACGATTTGCACCTTTATACAGGGACCACCGGACAATGTCCTGATCCTGACGCCCCTCTGTACAGCGTCGTGTACCATCTTCCCTTCCAGAATGGAATGGCAAGCACTATTAGAAAATAAGGGGAAACAACCGTAACTCCAAATGTTCCCCTTTGGATTCTATAAAAAACCCACAGGTCCCAGTCTATTTCTGGACCAATTGAACCATAGTAGACAAGTGCCCGCCGGAGCGGGGACCAGCCCGATAGACTCAGCGACAAGTGGTGGATGTGGAGGAAACAGAAAACAACATCCACTTCTGCGAACCAAACAAAGCTGCAGAACTCTTACCTTTTCACCTTCCCCTGACTACCCAGAACAGGAAAAAGGACGGTATCGAACCGGTTAAAACGACCACATCCCACAAAAGAATGCGTCACCAACCGTTGTGAAAGAGGCTAACACACGAAGTTAGACTTACCAGAGGAGTCCGCCGAGATTGACTGACCATAGGCCACCAAACAGCTGTATACCTTTCTCCATCATCTCCCGGAGAGATCCTCCGCATTTTTCCGGTCACACCTCTGTCACGTGGCAGCCTGCTGCAATGTTATAAGGTAGAACAAACATAGACAAGCCTACCTACACTGGGTAGGGTAATTCTATCGGATGCCTACCCGAATACAACACTCCCTCAAGTGCATACAGCGGAACAAGGTCAAAGTATAGAAATAAAAATAAGAATTTACTCACTGGTAATTCTATTTCTCGTAGTCCGTAGTGGATGCTGGGAACTCCGTAAGGACCATGGGAAATAGCGGGCTCCGAAGGAGACTGGGCACTCTAAGAAAGAATTAGGACTACCTGGTGTGCACTGGCTCCTCCCTCTATGCCCCTCCTCCAGACCTCAGTTAGGGAAACTGTGCCCGGAAGAGCTGACACAATAAGGAAGGGATTTGGAATCCCTGGTAAGACTCATACCAGCCACACCAATCACACCGTATAACTCGTGATACTATATCCAGTTAACAGTATGAACAACAACTGAGCCTCACGAACAGATGGCTCATAACAATAACCCTTTAGTTAGGCAATAACTATATACAAGTATTGCAGACAATCCGCACTTGGGATGGGCGCCCAGCATCCACTACGGACTACGAGAAATAGAATTACCGGTGAGTAAATTCTTATTTTCTCTGACGTCCTAGTGGATGCTGGGAACTCCGTAAGGACCATGGGGATTATACCAAAGCTCCCAAACGGGCGGGAGAGTGCGGATGACTCTGCAGCACCGAATGAGCAAACTCAAGGTCCTCCTCAGCCAGGGTATCAAACTTGTAGAATTTTGCAAATGTGCTTGAACCCGACCAAGTAGCAGCTCGGCAAAGTTGTAAAGCCGAGACCCCTCGGGCAGCCGCCCAAGAAGAGCCTACTTTCCTCGTGGAATGGGCTTTTACAGATTTAGGATGCGGCAGTCCAGCCGCAGAATGTGCAAGTTGAATCGTGCTACAGATCCAGCGAGCAATAGTCTGCTTAGAAGCAGGAGCACCCAGCTTGTTGGGTGCATACAGGATAAATAGCGAGTCAGTTTTCCTGACTCCAGCCGTCCTGGAAACATAAATTTTCAGGGCCCTGACTACGTCCAGTAACTTGGAATCCTCCAAGTCCCGAGTAGCCGCAGGCACCACAATAGGTTGGTTCACATGAAAAGCTGAAACCACCTTAGGAAGGAATTGGGAACGAGTCCTCAATTCCGCCCTATCCATATGAAAAATCAGATAAGGGCTTTTACAAGACAAAGCCGCCAATTCTGATACACGCCTGGCCGACGCCAAGGCCAACAGCATGACCACTTTCCATGTGAGGTATTTTAGCTCCACGGTTTTAAGTGGCTTAAACCAATGCGACTTTAGGAAATCCAACACCACGTTGAGATCCCACGGTGCCACTGGAGGCACAAAAGGGGGCTGAATATGCAGCACTCCTTTAACAAAAGTCTGAACTTCAGGCAGTGAAGCCAGTTCTTTTTGGAAGAAAATCGACAGAGCCGAGATCTGGACATTAATGGAACCCAATTTTAGGCCCATAGACACTCCTGACTGTAGGAAGTGCAGAAATCGACCGAGCTGAAATTCCTCCGTTGGGGCCTTCCTGGCCTCATACCAAGCAACATATTTTCGCCATATGCGGTGATAATGTCTTACGGTCACATCTTTCCTAGCTTTAATCAGTGTAGGAATGACTTCCTCCGGAATGCCCTTTTCTTTTAGGATCCGGTGTTCAACCGCCATGCCGTCAAACGCAGCCGTGGTAAGTCTTGGAACAGACAGGGCTCCTGCTGCAGCAGGTCCTGTCTGAGCGGCAGAGGCCATGGGTCCTCTGAGATCATTTCTTGAAGTTCTGGGCACCAAGCTCTTCTTGGCCAATCCGGAACCACAAGTATAGTTCTTACTCCTCTCCTTCTTATTATTCTCAGTACCTTGGGTATGAGAGGCAGAGGAGGGAACACATAAACCGACTGGTACATCCACGGTGTCACTAGAGCGTCCACAGCTATCGCCCGAGGGTCCCTTGACCTGGCGCAATATCTTTTTAGCTTTTTGTTGAGGCGGGACGCCATCATGTCCACCTGTGGCCTTTCCCAACGGTGTACAATCATTTGGAAGACTTCTGGATGAAGTCCCCACTCTCCTGGGTGGAGATCGTGCCTGCTGAGGAAGTCTGCTTCCCAGTTGTCCACTCCCGGAATGAACACTGCTGACAGTGCTAACACATGATTTTCCGCCCATCGGAGAATCCTTGTGGCTTCTGCCATCGCCATCCTGCTTCTTGTGCCGCCCTGACGGTTTACATGGGCGACCGCCGTGATGTTGTCTGACTGGATCAGCACCGGCTGGTGTTGAAGCAGGGGTCTTGCCTGACTTAGGGCATTGTAAATGGCCCTTAGTTCCAGAATATTTATGTGTAGGGAAGTCTCTTGACTCGTCCATAGTCCTTGGAAGTTTCTTCCCTGTGTGACTGCCCCCCAACCTCGATGGCTGGCATCCGTGGTCACCATGACCCAGTCCTGTATGCCGAATCTGCGGTCCTCTAGAAGATGAGCACTCTGCAGCCACCACAACAGCGACACCCTGGTCCTTGGAGACAGGGTTATCAGTCGATGCATCTGAAGATGCGATCCGGACCACTTGTCCAACAGATCCCACTGAAAGATCCTTGCATGGAACCTTCCGAATGGAATTGCTTCGTAAGAAGCTACCATCTTTCCCAGGACTCGCGTGCAGTGGTGCACCGACACCTGTTTTGGTTTTAGGAGGTCTCTGACTAGAGATGACAACTCCTTGGCCTTCTCCTCCGGGAGAAACACCTTTTTCTGTTCTGTGTCCAGAACCATCCCCAGGAACAGTAGACGCGTTGTAGGAACCAGCTGCGACTTTGGAATAATCAGGATCCAGCCGTACTGTTGTAGCACTTCCCGAGCCAGTGCTACTCCGATCAACAACTGTTCCCTGGACCTCGCCTTTATAAGGAGATCGTCCAAGTACGGGATAATTATAACTCCCTTTTTTCGAAGGAGTATCATCATTTCGGCCATTACCTTGGTAAATACCCTCGGTGCCGTGGACAGACCAAACGGCAACGTCTGGAATTGGTAATGACAATCCTGTATCACAAATCTGAGGTACTCCTGGTGAGGAGGGTAAATGGGGACATGCAGGTAAGCATCCTTGATGTCCAGTGATACCATGTAATCCCCTTCGTCCAGGCTTGCAATAACCGCCCTGAGCGATTCCATTTTGAACTTGAACCTTCTTATATAAGTGTTCAAGGATTTAAAATTTAAAATGGGTCTCACCGAACCGCCCGGTTTCGGTACCACAAACATTGTGGAATAGTAACCCCGTCCCTGTTGAAGGAGGGGTACTTTGGTTATCACCTGCTGGGAGTACAGCTTGTGAATCGCCTCCAGCACCGCCTCCCTGTCTGGGGGAGTAGTTGGCAAGGCTGATTTGAGGAAACGGCGAGGGGGAGACGTCTCGAATTCCAGCTTGTACCCCTGAGATACCACTTGTAGAATCCAGGGATCCACCCGTGAGCGAACCCACTGGTCGCTGAAGTTCCGGAGACGGGCCCCCACCGCACCTGGCTCCACCTGTGGAGCCCCAGCGTCATGCGGTGGACTTAGAGGAAGCGGGAGAGGACTTTTGTTCCTGGGAACTTGCTGTTTGGTGCAGCTTTTTCCCCCTACCTCTGCCTCTGGGCAGAAAGGACGCGCCTTTAACCCGCTTGCCTTTTTGGGGCCGAAAGGACTGTACCTGATTATACGGTGCTTTCTTTGGCTGTGAGGGAACATGGGGTAAAAATGTCGACTTCCCAGCCGTCGCTGTGGAAACGAGGTCCGAGAGACCATCCCCAAACAATTCCTCACCCTTGTAAGGCAAAACCTCCATGTGCCTTTTAGAATCCGCATCACCTGTCCACTGCCGAGTCCATAATACTCTCCTGGCAGAAATGGACATTGCATTTATTCTAGATGCCAGTTGGCAAATATCCCTCTGTGCATCTCTCATGTATAAGACTACGTCTTTAATATGCTCTACAGTTAGCAATATAGTGTCCCTGTCAAGGGTATCAATGTTATCAGACAGGGAATCTGACTACGCAGCTGCAGCACTGCACATCCATGCTGAAGCAATAGCCGGTCTCAGTATAATACCTGAGTGTGTATATACAGACTTCAGGATAGCCTCCTGCTTTCTATCCGCAGGCTCCTTTAGGGCGGCCGTATCCGGAGACGGTAGTGCCACCTTCTTTGACAAGCGTGTGAGCGCTTTATCCACCCTAGGGGATGTCTCCCAACGTATCCTATCCTCTGGCGGGAAAGGGTACGCCCTTAGTAACTTTTTGGAAATTACCAGTTTCTTATCGGGGGAAACCCACGCTTCATCACACACTTCATTCAACTCTTCAGAAGGGGGAAAAACCACAGGTTGCTTTTTCTCCCCAAACATAATACCCTTTTTTGTGGTACCAGGGTTAATGTCAGAAATGTGCAACACATTTTTCATTGCCGTAATCATGTAACGGATGGCCCTATTGGAATGTACACTAGTCTCATCGTCGTCGACACTGGAGTCAGTATCCGTGTCGACATCTGTGTCTGCCATCTGAGGTAGCGGGCGTTTTTGAGCCCCTGATGGCTTTTGAGACGCCTGGGCAGGCACGGACTGAGAAGCCGGCTGTCCCACATCTGCTATGTCATCAAACCTCTTATGTAAGGAGTTGACACTGTCACGTAATTCCTTCCACATATCCATCCACTCAGGTGTCGACCCCGCAGGGGGTGACATCACATTTATCGGCACCTGCTCCGCCTCCACATAAGCCTCCTCATCAAACATGTCGACACAGCCGTACCGACACACCGCACACACACAGGGAATGCTCTGACTGAGGACAGGACCCCACAAAGTCCTTTGGGGAGACAGAGAGAGTATGCCAGCACACACCACAGCGCTATAAATCACAGGGATGTACACTATAATGAGTGATTTTACCCTATAGCAGCTATATATATAGTATTTGCGCCTAAATTTAGTGCCCCCCTCTCTTTTTTACCCTATTGAGCCTGGAAACTGCAGGGGAGAGCCTGGGGAGCGTCCTTCCAGCGGAGCTGTGAGAGGAAATGGCGCCAGTGTGCTGAGGGAGATAGCCCCGTCCCCTTCACGGCGGACTTCTCCCGCTTTTTTTATGGATATATGGCAGGGGATTTTACACATATATAGTCTTAATGACTATATTATGTGTATTTTTTGCCAATGTAAGGTAATCTTATTGCAGCCCGGGGCTCCCCACCCCCAGCGCCCTGCACCCATCAGTGACCGGAGTGTGAGGTGTGCATGGGGAGCAATGGCGCACAGCTGCAGTGCGCTACCTTAATGAAGACCGGAGTCTTCAGCCGCCGATTTCCTGGACGTTCTTCTTGCTTCTGGCTCTGCAAGGGGGATGGCGGCGCGGCTCCGGACGACCGAGGCTGGGCCTGTGTTCGATCCCTCTGGAGCTAATGGTGTCCAGTAGCCTAGAAGCCCAAGCTAGCTGCAAGCAGGTAGGTTCGCTTCTCTCCCCTAAGTCCCTCGTAGCAGTGAGTCTGTTGCCAGCAGATCTCACTGAAAATAAAAAACCTAAATATACTTTCTTTTCTAGAAACTCAGGAGAGCCCCTAGTGTGCATCCAGCTCGAGCCGGGCACAGATTCTAACTGAGGTCTGGAGGAGGGGCATAGAGGGAGGAGCCAGTGCACACCAGGTAGTCCTAATTCTTTCTTAGAGTGCCCAGTCTCCTTCGGAGCCCGCTATTCCCCATGGTCCTTACGGAGTTCCCAGCATCCACTAGGACATCAGAGAAATTTCACTTAGCTGCCGGTGTATGATCCCTTGCGAACGGGCTCTGCGTCGGCCAGGAGTCATAATTTTCTCTCCGCAATGTGAAGAGAAGAATAGTCGGACT
This sequence comes from Pseudophryne corroboree, assembly GCF_028390025.1. Classification (NCBI taxonomy): domain Eukaryota; kingdom Metazoa; phylum Chordata; class Amphibia; order Anura; family Myobatrachidae; genus Pseudophryne; species Pseudophryne corroboree. The sequence continues at coordinate 609,146,988 of NC_086444.1, read as the reverse complement.
CCTTGAGAGGATCGAACCAACTCGTCACGGCCAATCTAGAGCTTAATCAACAGAGCGACCAGTACATGATAAGAATACCATTATTTCAGCATTCATGGATATACATCATGTAATACACAATAATAAACCTATATCTACATATATACACATATAGATATAACATATACGCAAGTGGATTGTCCAGACCTGTCAGGTCCCTAGTGACTGTAATGTGTTGTGAATGTGTATGACCATGTACTGACATGCCCCCGATGTGGATCTACCAGGAACGTTAAAGTCGACAGAAACTTAGTAAATGTCGACAGCAAAGAATAGTAAGCGGGCAAAAAACCGAGGGGTTCGAGGGAAGGATACAAATACAATTCCGATAAGACTCCCCCACATATACCAATAAAAATATATAAATATATAGGTACAAGGCAATAACAGCCTGACAATTTTTTTACCTAGGAAATACCGTTGATGCCGACAGGGCATCCCCAAACAACTGTATCTCCCCTATCGTGTTTACTGTTTTAATCACACAAACACCACTTTGCTCATACTTAATTTCCCTAATCAAGTACTGCCATGCGCCGGCGAAGCCGAAGGTTAACCCCCCAGCAGCTTGTGACAAGTCCTCACACCTGCCGACATGTCAACTAACCAATAGTGGGTACAAACAGTGAAGCACTGAAAATATGTAATGTAAGAGTGATTATGCGCCCATTATCAAACCTAAGGCTATATGACACCCATATAGCTTTAAAACACTGTGCCCCCCCTCCAACTCGCTATCCAGCAAGTCCTGGCTGGGAACCTGAGAAAATGGCGCTGATTCCCTGTGAGGGCTAAGCTCCGCCCCTTCCGGGCACGCTTAAGCCCGCTCAACTTATATAAATATATAAATCTAAATCCAGCTGGGGACCCTATATACAGGGGGTAACCCCCTGTATAAATCACTGTATGTCCAAACGCAGCCCAGGGCGCCCCACCTGCTCCCCGCACCCACGGAAGCCGTTGGTGTGTGGGAGCCATGGAGCGTAGCCTGCACGCTGCGGTACCCTGGCGGGGCGACGACACCCGGTGTCCGGGTATGTCCCCCCGCCCGGGATCCATCCATAAATGCCGCCCAGGGCGCTCCCCCCCAGCGCCCTGCAGGCCGATGGTGTGCGGGAGCAGAGAGCACAGCGCTACCGCTGCTGCTCCCTCCCGTTTGCAGCGCACTGGCGGGCGGGCACCGAAATATGTCCCCCCGCCAGTGATCTACTGAGTACCTTATACATATCCCGTTATATGCTGCCCAGGGCGCTCCCCCCCAGCGCCCTGCACCCTACAGGCCGGCGGAGTGCGGGAGCGCAGCGCTACCGCTGCTGCTCCCTCCCGTTCGCAGCACACTGGCGGGGCGGGCACTGGAGTACGTCCCCCCGCCAGTGAACAACATATTATATGCTGCCCAGGGCGCTCCCCTCCAGCGCCCTGCACGCCGAAGGTATGTGTGGGAGCAGGGAGCGCAGCGCTACCGCTCCCCCCTGCGGCCCACTGGCGGGGTGAACATACCCCCTGCCCAGGCATCAAAATATGTCCCCCCGCCAGCATTTAGTCCCTCAGTAACCTGCCCCCAGGGCGCTCCCCCCCAGCGCTCTGCACCCTGAGAAACGTTGGTGTGTGGGAGCATGGAGCGCAGCACTACCGCTGCTGTTACCTCCGTTACTGAAGTCTTCTGCCGTCACTGAAGTCTTCTTTTCTTCCAATACTCACCCGACTTCTTTCTTCTGGCTTCTGTGAGGGGATTGACGGCGCGGCTCCGGGAACAAGCAGCTAGGCGCACCAAGTGATCGAACCATCTGGAGCGAATGGTGTCCAGTAGCCGAGAAGCAGAGCCTTTAAACTAAGAAGTAGGTCCTGCTTCTCTCCCCTCACTCCCACGCTGCAGGGAGCCTGTAGCCAGCAGGTCTCCCTGAAAATAAAAAACCTAACAAAGTCTTTCAGAGAAACTCAGGAGAGCTCCCCTAGTGTGTGACCCATCACTCCTGGGCACAAAGTCTAACTGAGGTCTGGAGGAGGGGCATAGAGGGAGGAGCCAGTTCATACCCAGTTTAAGTCTTTATAGTGTGCCCAAGCTCCTGCGGATCAGTCTATAACCCATGGTCCTTTTGGAGTCCCCAGCATCCTCTAGGACGTATGAGAAAGTACGTTTTTGCGGACAAATGGCAGGTGCTTATTAGAAATGGAGGAAATCATTCCCCTGATGGAGTCCAGCCATGCTGGTTCCACCCCACTAGCCTGGGAAGGGATACTACACTGAGTACACACTAGTGAACCCCCTGGAGAAGAGGAACACTGCTTTACATGAAACACACTCTTTGTCTGACATACCGTGACAGTGACAGCACACACACCCAGGAAAAGGTTAAATGCACAATTAAACCACAAAGAGCCCTTCCAGGGAAACACAGAGTATGCAACCAGCACACGGCACCCTTATCGCTAATGCCAAGCTTAGCCGGGATGCAGACTAAGTACCTAGATTAAGGACTTGGTACACTAATAATTGCTCATCCCTGCTATGACCCCCTGGTACCGCTGAGATAATCCGAGTCTCTCCGGAGGGGCTGCGCGTCCCTGTCAGTCAGCGTCTGTGTTAGCTGCAGTACGGAAAATGGCGCCTGTGAGCTGCTGGAAGCGCTCATAGTCCCTTCAATGGTGCGCGGTCTTCCCGTTCTTCTTTATACTGACTGTATGTGTCTATGTGCATAAAATGGAGACAGACTCCTTTTATGGTTTTGTTGCCAGTCTGGGTACTGTGTCCGCTGTTAATGTACACAGTCGGGCGACGCAGTCTGTCCCATTTAGAAGCCGTGCGTCTCCGTACCCTCATGCCGCCATAATGGCTTAGTACTCACCACTCTTCATTCTTCTGGCTCTGTTAGGGGTGGTGGCGTGCTGTGGGAATGTACGCTCGCCGTGGTGGGGCTTGATAATAGTTCCCTCAGGAGCTAGCATCCTGTCAGCGGGGAACGAGACCATTAACCCTGAGAGAGGTTGGGCCGTTTCCCCCTCTAAGTCCAATAAAGCAGGCAGGCTGGTGCCATCCAGTCCTGCCTGAAAATAACAAACTTATAAAATAAACGCAGAAAACTCTTCAGGAGCTTCCAGAGATGTGACCAGCTCCTCCTGGCACATTTTCTAAACGGAGTCTGGTAGGAGGGGCATAGAGGGAGGAGCCAGCACACCTAATCAAACTTCTATAGTGCCCATGGCTCCTAGTGGACCACTCTATACCCCCATGGTACTAAATGGATTCCCAGTATACCCTAGGACGTAAGAGAAATACATACAGGGAAAAAACCTGTCATAAACAGGTTCATCAGATATCACAAACTAACCAGAAAAGAACGCACATGAAAGAATCCCGTGGGAAAATTGCACATGGAAAACCCCCCCACTGTCATAATGTAATTTCTCTGACATCCTTTCTATGCCCGATTTTGACTATGCGATTTCCCTTGAACTCCCCCAGAGACCAGATAGCACAGATTTTGACTAACTGTACTTTCGATTGTCTATACTTTGTACTAGATAGTACACTATATAGTCAAGATTGACTTGCCTGCACAGTCTACCTAGCCTTCCGATACCGATCCCCACATCAGGATCGAATCGGTATCGCAAGCTTAACACCTTGAGATGTGCACTAACTTTCCTTAAGATTTGGACTATACAGTAAAAATCTTACAGATTTATCTCACCGTGTGTACACACCTTTAGTAAATTTACCTCCAAGACTTTAATCTAGTCTCCAAATCTCCAAGCATTTCCTGAAAACTCACTTCAGGCAAATTCAAATTCCAGAACCACCAACATAACCTCCCTAAACTATTCTACCCAATTAAATCCCCTCTACACAGTCCACACATAACTATATATGTTCCCTTTGTACACTCACCCATCCCACTGACCCCAAGCCAATATTGCTGTGTGACTAGATCATACAGTTGACCAAGAACCTCTGCTACATAGTACATATCGATCAAGCCAGATTGCACTTTTCTTTGTGTATCAATGCCTATTTCCATACACATATTAAGCTTGCAAGCACTCTTACGTTTCCGTCTGTTATTACCCAGTCTTATTTTATTACTCTTCTATTATGGTTTTGTTCAATGATATATGCTGGCATTGTGCCAGTAACTTAATAAATATTTTATTGCTTGGGTATATGAGAGATGCTATGGAGCCTGAAGAAAAAAATAAGAATTTACTTACCGATAATTCTATTTCTCGGAGTCCGTAGTGGATGCTGGGGTTCCTGAAAGGACCATGGGGAATAGCGGCTCCGCAGGAGACAGGGCACAAAAAAGTAAAGCTTTACTAGGTCAGGTGGTGTGCACTGGCTCCTCCCCCTATGACCCTCCTCCAGACTCCAGTTAGGTACTGTGCCCGGACGAGCATACACAATAAGGGAGGCATTTTGAATCCCGGGTAAGACTCATACCAGCCACACCAATCACACCGTACAACTTGTGATCTAAACCCAGTTAACAGTATGACAACAGAAAGGGCCTCTTAAAGATGGCTCCTTAACAATAACCCGAATTAGTTAACAATAACTATGTACAAGTATTGCAGATAATCCGCACTTGGGATGGGCGCCCAGCATCCACTACGGACTCCGAGAAATAGAATTATCGGTAAGTAAATTCTTATTTTCTCTATCGTCCTAAGTGGATGCTGGGGTTCCTGAAAGGACCATGGGGATTATACCAAAGCTCCCAAACGGGCGGGAGAGTGCGGATGACTCTGCAGCACCGAATGAGAGAACTCCAGGTCCTCCTTTGCCAGGGTATCAAATTTGTAAAATTTTACAAACGTGTTCTCCCCCGACCACGTAGCTGCTCGGCAGAGTTGTAATGCCGAGACCCCTCGGGCAGCCGCCCAAGATGAGCCCACCTTCCTTGTGGAGTGGGCTTTTACAGTTTTAGGCTGTGGCAGGCCTGCCACAGAATGTGCAAGTTGAATTGTGTTACAAATCCAACGAGCAATCGACTGCTTAGAAGCAGGTGCGCCCAACTTGTTGGGTGCATACAATATAAACAGCGAGTCAGATTTTCTGACTCCAGCCGTCCTTGCAATGTATATTTTTAAGGCTCTGACAACGTCCAACAACTTGGAGTCCTCCAAGTCGCTAGTGGCCGCAGGCACCACAATAGGTTGGTTCAGATGAAATGCTGATACCACTTTAGGGAGAAAATGCGGACGAGTCCGCAGTTCTGCCCTATCCGAATGGAAGATTAGATAAGGACTTTTATAAGATAAAGCCGCCAATTCAGATACTCTCCTGGCAGAGGCCAGGGCTAGTAACATAGTCACTTTCAATGTGAGATATTTCAAATCCACCTTTTTCAATGGTTCAAACCAATGGGATTTGAGGAAATCTAAAACTACATTTAGATCCCACGGTGCCACCGGAGGCACCACAGGAGGCTGTATATGCAGTACTCCCTTGACAAAAGTCTGGACCTCAGGGACAGAGGCCAATTCTTTTTGGAAGAATATTGACAGGGCCGAAATTTGAACCTTAATGGATCCCAATTTGAGACCCATAGATAATCCTGATTGCAGGAAATGTAGGAAACGACCCAGTTGGAATTCCTCCGTCGGAACCCTCCGATCCTCGCACCACGCTACATATTTTCGCCAAATGCGGTGATAATGTTTCACGGTGACTTCCTTCCGTGCCTTAATCAAGGTAGGAATGACTTCTTCTGGAATGCCTTTCCCTTTTAGGATCTGGCGTTCAACCGCCATGCCGTCAAACGCAGCCGCGGTAAGTCTTGAAAAAGACAGGGACCCTGCTGTAGCAGGTCCCTTCTCAGAGGTAGAGGCCACGGTTCGTCCGTGAGCATCTCTTGAAGTTCCGGATACCAAGTCCTTCTCGGCCAATCCGGAACCACTAGTATTGTTCTTACTCTTCTTTGCCGTATGATCTTCAATACCTTTGGTATGAGCGGCAGAGGAGGAAACACATACACTGACTGGTACACCCAAGGAGTTACCAGTGCGTCCACAGCTATTGCCTGTGGATCTCTTGACCTGGCGCAATATTTGTCCAGTTTCTTGTTGAGGCGAGACGCCATCATGTCTACAATTGGTCTTTCCCAACGGTCTATTAACATGTTGAAGACTTCTGGATGTAGACCCCACTCTCCCGGATGAAGATCGTGTCTGCTGAGGAAGTCTGCTTCCCAGTTGTCCACGCCCGGGATGAACACTGCTGACAGTGCTATCACGTGATTCTCCGCCCAGCGAAGAATCTTGGCAGCTTCTGCCATTGCACTCCTGCTTCTTGTGCCGCCCTGCCTGTTTACATGGGCGACCGCCGTGATGTTGTCCGACTGAATCAACACCGGCTTTCCTTGCAGGAGAAGTTCCGCCTGGCTTAGAGCATTGTAGATTGCTCTTAGTTCCAGAATGTTTATGTGAAGAGACTTTTCCAGACTCGTCCATACTCCCTGGAAGTTTCTTCCTTGTGTGACTGCTCCCCAGCCTCTCAGGCTGGCGTCCGTGGTCACCAGGATCCAATCCTGAATGCCGAATCTGCGGCCTTCTAATAGGTGAGCCTTCTGCAACCACCACAGAAGTGACACCCTTGTCTTTGGTGACAGGGTTATTCGCAGGTGCATCTGCAGATGCGACCCTGACCATTTGTCCAACAGATCCCTTTGGAATATTCTTGCATGGAATCTGCCGAATGGAATTGCTTCGTAAGAAGCCACCATTTTTCCCAGGACTCTTGTGCATTGATGTACTGACACTTTTCCTGGTTTTAGGAGGTTCCTGACCAGATCGGATAACTCCTTGGCTTTTTCCTCTGGAAGGAAAACCTTTTTCTGAACCGTGTCCAGAATCATTCCTAGGAACAGCAGACGAGTTGTCGGGATTAAATGGGATTTTGGAATATTCAGAATCCACCCGTGTTGTCTTAGCACCTCTTGAGATAGTGCTAAAGCTGTCTCCAGCTGTTCTCTGGACCTTGCCCTTATTAGGAGATCGTCCAAGTATGGGATAACTAATACGCCTTTTCTTCGAAGAAGAATCATCATCTCGGCCATTACCTTGGTAAAGACCCGAGGCGCCGTGGACAATCCGAACGGCAGCGTCTGAAACTGATAGTGACAGTTTTGAACAATGAACCTGAGGTACCCCTGGTGTGCGGGGTAAATCGGAACGTGTAGATACGCATCCTTGATGTCCAAGGATACCATAAAGTCCCCTTCTTCCAGGTTCGCTATCACTGCTCTGAGTGACTCCATCTTGAACTTGAACTTTTTTATGTAGAGGTTCAAGGACTTCAGATTTAGAATAGGCCTTACCGAGCCATCCGGCTTCGGTACCACAAATAGAGTGGAATAATACCCCTTTCCTTGTTGTAATAGGGGTACTTTGACTATCACCTGCTGAGCGTACAGCTTGTGAATGGCTTCCAACACCCTCTCCCTTTCGGAAGAGACGGTTGGTAAGGCAGACTTCAGGAAACGATGAGGAGGATCCGTCTCTAATTCCAACCTGTACCCCTGAGATATTATCTGCAGGATCCAGGGGTCTACCTGCGAGTGAGCCCACTGCGCGCTGTAATTTTTGAGACGGCCCCCCACTGTCCCCGAGTCCGCTTGAGAGGCCCCAGCGTCATGCTGAGGTTTTTGCAGGAGCCGGGGAGGGCTTCTGTTCCTGGGAAGGAGCTGCCTGTTGGTGTCTCTTCCCTCTTCCTCTGCCTCGTGGCAGGTACGACAAGCCCTTTGCTCTCTTATTTTTGTAGGAGCGAAAAGGCTGCGGTTGAAAGGTCGGTGCCTTTCTCTGTTGGGGAGTGACTTGAGGTAAAAAAGTGGATTTCCCGGCAGTAGCCGTGGCCACCAAGTCTGATAGACCAACTCCAAATAACTCCTCCCCTTTATACGGCAAAACCTCCATGTGACGTTTTGAATCCGCATCGCCTGTCCACTGTCGTGTCCATAAGGCTCTTCTGGCTGAAATGGACATAGCACTCACCCGAGATGCCAGTGTGCAAATATCCCTCTGTGCATCACGCATATAGATAAATGCATCCTTTATTTGTTCTAACGACAGTAAAACATTGTCCCTATCTAGGGTATCAATATTTTCAATCAGGGATTCTGACCAAACTACTCCAGCACTGCACATCCAGGCAGTTGCTATAGCTGGTCGTAGTATAACACCTGCATGTGTGTATATATTCTTTTGAATAACTTCCATCTTTCTATCTGATGGATCCTTAAGTGCGGCCGTCTCAGGAGAGGGTAACGCCACTTGTTTGGATAAGCGTGTGAGCGCCTTGTCCACCTTAGGGGGTGTTTCCCAGCGCGCCCTAACCTCTGGCGGGAAAGGGTATAATGCCAATAACTTTTTTGAAATTATCAACTTTTTATCAGGAGCAACCCACGCTTCATCACACACGTCATTTAATTCTTCTGATTCAGGAAAAACTGTTTGTAGTTTTTTCACACCATACATAATACCCTGTTTTACGGTATCTGTAGTATCAGCTAAATGTAACGTCTCCTTCATTGCCAAAATCATATAACGTGTGGCCCTACTGGAAAATACGTTTGAATTTCTACCGTCGTCACTGGAATCAGTGCCCGTGTCTGGGTCTGTGTCGACCGACTGAGGCAAAGGGCGTTTTACAGCCCCTGACGGTGTTTGAGGCGCCTGGACAGGCATTAATTGATTGTCCGGCCGCCTCATGTCCTCAACTGACTGTTTAAGGGAAGATAAACCATCACGTAATTCCACAAATAAAGGCATCCATTCTGGTGTCGACCCCCTGGGGGGTGACATCTGCATATTTGGCAATTGCTCCGCCTCCACACCAATATCGTCCTCATACATGTCGACACCACGTACCGACACACACCGCAAACTCACAGGGAATGCTCTAATGAAGACAGGACCCACTAGCCCTTTTGGGGAGACAGAGGGAGAGTCTGCCAGCACACACCACAAAGCGCTATATATACAAGGGATATCCTTATATTAAGTGCTCCCTTATAGCTGCTTTAATATATATATATATAGCCATTAATGTGCCCCCCCTCTCTGTTTTACCCTGTTTCTGTAGTGCAGTGCAGGGGAGAGACCTGGGAGCCGTTCTGACCAGCGGAGCTGTGACAGAAAATGGCGCCGTGTGCTGAGGAGATAGGCCCCGCCCCTTTTTCGGCGGGTTCTTCTCCCGCTATTTTTCCAGTCAGGCAGGGGTTAAATATCTCCATATAGCCCCTATGGGCTATATGTGAGGTATTTTTAGCCTTGTATAAGGTTTATATTTGCCTCTCAGAGCGCCCCCCCCCAGCGCTCTGCACCCTCAGTGACTGCCCAGTGAAGTGTGCTGAGAGGAAAATGGCGCACAGCTGCAGTGCTGTGCGCTACCTTATGAAGACTGAGGAGTCTTCAGCCGCCGGTTTCCGGACCTCTTCACGCTTCAGCATCTGCAAGGGGGTCGGCGGCGCGGCTCCGGGACCGGACTCCACGGCTGGGCCTGTGTTCGATCCCTCTGGAGCTAATGGTGTCCAGTAGCCAAGCAGCAAATCCACTCTGCATGCAGGTGAGTTTACTACTTTCCCCCTAAGTCCCACGTTGCAGTGATCCTGTTGCCAGCAGGACTCACTGTAAAGAAAAAAACCTAAACTAAACTTTCTCTAAGCAGCTCTTTAGGAGAGCCACCTAGATTGCACCCTTCTCGTTCGGGCACAAAATCTAACTGGAGTCTGGAGGAGGGTCATAGGGGGAGGAGCCAGTGCACACCACCTGACCTAGTAAAGCTTTACTTTTTTGTGCCCTGTCTCCTGCGGAGCCGCTATTCCCCATGGTCCTTTCAGGAACCCCAGCATCCACTTAGGACGATAGAGAAATAAGCAAATTAAAGTATGTTTAACACAACATTTTTAAATTCTCTGACGCAACTTATTGCAGCCCCAATATTTTACTCCCATGCTCCAATTAGTGCAGAAGCAGCTTGGATAGTGAACAAAAAAAATAGTGGAAAAGGTGGCATGTACCTTTGGGTATGGGACACCCATTGGTTCGACATGAGTTTATAATTTTTTTTTATGTCGTTTTTTATGTCAAGTGACCAGGAACCCCAATTAGTGTACCCTGTCTCCTTGCATGGCTCGCCAGGCTGCGGGCACAGGTTACCATTCCCAATCATAGTCCATGTGGATCGTAAAATATGAAAAAGTCCCCAGAAAAATAAAATGTGAAAAAGTCATGTAGACCTAATGGCCATGTCGACCTATTTCAGGTGTCGACCTAAAGTCTGGATACCGTACCTTCTGGAGGGAGTTGCAAACTTTTTTCCTGTCTAAGGTTCTGGCTGCCATGGAGTGCTTTAAAAATGATCAGGAAAACAATTTTCATTGTAGCTTAATAACCCACTGATGCCCAAACACTGCTGTGTGACTGGATCACACAAACTATAGCCCCACTAAACATGGTCTCCTATTCAATTAAATGATCTTGTAGTTTTATTTAACACTTATCCGCTTGTACGAATGGCCTGATTGCCTGCACTTCTCTTCCCTAGCACAAGATGGCAGTACATTCATGTTTTTTTTTACACTTTACGAAAAAAAATTACATTTATTTTCACTAACATAAGGGTGTTCATAACATAGATTATGTTCATTTATATAACATAACTGCATTAAATGTATAGTTATACATTTACATATAAAAGCATTTCCCTAATACACATACTAGTACATGACCATCAATTCTATATTTCTGCTAATGTATTACGAAACAAAGATATATAGTTACTGTATGTTGCACTTTATTTTATGATTTTGTAATGGGAAGATGCTTCTGCCATTGTTATTTATGTGGGATTATGGCATTTTAAGCATACATATCATTTTCATTCAGGTGGAAGCATACATATACACATCCAACACTGCAAACTGCAATTGAGATAAACCCATCCAGACCACCTCAAGTATACCAGGTAATGGATTGGTAAATTGATGGTTAATACATTTGCACTTTGATCATCCTTGGCTGAATTTAAGCTTTGGGGCAATATGTAATAGCCAAATTTCTGCAAGTCTGCCCGTATTCTTAAAGTGGCAAACATTTACAAGGCAAAACTGACCTGGTTTTGCCTTGTAAATAATTGCCGCTTTTTAAAAATACGGGCAGACTCACAGAATTTCCCGAACAGTCTGCAACTCCTGGGCTACTGCATAAATCCTTAGGTCTCATGACATGCGAATAAAGATCAAACAGAACTTTACCAAGGGAACACGGATATGGATGTGGATCACATGGGCTGTTAAAAGGGCTAACTCACAGTTTTCCAGTCTATGCTTCTTCAAGAAGCGCCAAGGCCTACTGATATGTACCCAAAATCATTTTTTGGGGATCTCGCAGAAACAAAACATTGCATACTTTCCAACTCTAATGTTACCTCTAATATTAAATCTACCTGTATCATATAAAATAAATACAAGACACAAGAAACACCATATTGTGAGGTATCCTTTTATTACAGAGGTGACATTGTACACTAGTTCTCACTCCACATGTACACATTAATGAGCACCACAGCTGTTTACATGCAATCTTCATCACAGGAAGTAAATTCCCAATGTCATGTAATGACTCAGACAACCTGATAGCACAGTGACAATCCTTATGCTTGTACCATTTTATACCCTGTAATAAGACACCATTATAACATAAGAAGTATGGTCTAAGCTACCACAATGTGGTAAGGTTAAAAGGGCATACACAACATTGTTGCCCTAGTTCATTTCTTAAAGAATAGCACCAATTTTTCCTTGTGCTCAAGTGTCAGATATTCATTTTGCACACAGAGAAGTAGAAGGCATTAAAAAAATGGACAATTCCGAATCACTAAAATGCACCCTTGCTTACATCAAATAGGGCAAGTAAGAGATCTGCCACACAATCCAGCTCAAGGCTGGATTGTGGCTGTTACAGGTGGGCTCCTAAAAGAGGAGAGATTTTTTTCTTCTCCAGAAGGTGTTGTCTAAAAGTAGACACCCATTTAATTGTATGGATGTGTACCCTGAAAATGTATAAACCTCTAAAATATACCAGGCGACTGCAAGGTTTCACTGCCCCCGAATGTCTCAGTCACATTATATAGTTTGGCTTTGAGACACTGTTGGCCTGCTTGTGTGGCCAGCTATACAAACACATATATGTACAATTATACATAACACACTCTTAGGGTGATATTTAATTGTGTATCGCTCCCTATCTCCCACCTAAAACTGATGGGAGATCGGGACTGGGGTTTTGGGGGAGATATTCTATTCTATTGTTTCTTTACCAAACGAATGGGCGTGATACGAAAAGTTCTGTTTGAGCGATCAAACAGGTAATTTTTCGCTCATTTCAGCTCCCCACCCCCTGTGTAGGAGGTAGGGTGTGAGCTGAAATGCCGGCGACAACAGGGTGCCCGAACAAAGCAACACTTGAATAGCCCCTTGGGCGCCATCTACTGGTGCTGGCAAGTACTGACTATCGCCCATAATTTGGATCATCTGCCATTTATCACTCTGCAAAATATTATTGATCAGCTGTGCGCTACCAGATGCAATATAACTGATGGGAGAAGTAAACTCTCTGCCAGGACCCTGCAACTGGTATAGAACAGATCAACCCTAATGCAGAAAATGCATAAACATTATTAACCTTAAAGCATTAATAGTCAAGACTAAAAGATCACAGTAAAGCAATAACACAATGTGCAGAGCAACAGAGAACAGGGATGTTGGCAGATAGAGACTTAACATGCTATTGGATAAATTCCTGCATTAAGTCTCATCAAGGGTCAGAAGCGCATCTGGAGGTAAGAGGAGAGGAGCAGTTCTGGTGGGCAGAAATCGCCATTCCTGTTCACCACACGCATCAGACGTTTGCCATGGGAGTTGGAACCTAAGAAGAAGTCAGATGAAAAGGAGGATGATGATATTAGTTGGCAATAAATCAAGGTGTCTATATTATTTATTACCTAACATAGCCTAGTGTCATCTGCACAGCCCAGGATAGTAACTTGCTATAGGAGAGACAAACTGCAGATTCAATTCAGTGTAACTAAACTATGTAGCGCTGCACTGTGGCTATGCTAATAACTATGCTACTTGCACATTAAACAGGGCATAAATGCACATTATGTAGAACCAGCATTACAACTGTGCAAGTTACTATCTAGTCTTAAAAATGGGGTATAGTTTTTGGCAACTACCTGTATGAAAGGTACAGAGGTGAGCAATCTTATTAACAAAAGGGAAGATTTACATTATAAAGAGAAGGTTGAAAAACTAGGTTTGGTTAGTTTGGAAAACAGTTACCTAAGTATTAAAGATAAATATGTTAGAGGTCAATTCAAAGAGTTGTCTATTTTCTTGTACCAAGGACCTTAATAGAGGCGATGAGCTGTGAATGCATAGGAAAGGGAATTTTACTGCAACGGTGGTTCAGTTGGGGGAATATCTAATGAGGTGGTGATGGCATATACAACAATAAAATGTAAAAATGGTTTGGATGCCTTTGCAACAAAAATAAAAGGCTAATATGGGATAATATATAAATAAGCCAGTGCACTGATCATTTCAGATGCACAGAAGAACCCCTCCTCCCACCCGGAAGAAAATGTTTGCCAACTGTCACAATGGGGATTACGCTTCCAGAAATCCTGCATATTTAAATACAGCAAGACACCAGGAGTGGACACAAATAAGACAAGTCAGCATAAAATGCAGACCTCTGTTAGAAGAATCTCCCTCCTCCACATACAGTGCACTTTGCAAATGGCCTTCACATGCGGAATAATAGAAGTATTCATCTCATTTTCTACATTAAGTTTATAAGGTTGGTTTAAAATAAATTCATATAATTAATCACCTGAACAAACTCTCATCACTGAATATTGAAAGCCAAGTGAAAGTGTACAGTACTAAAAGCTTGCTCTTGTGCCTTTTAGTTCCTGTGGTACAGGTAGGTGGCACTGCACGCTCACATTGGTCTATTGCTGGAGAAGGGAGAAAAGGGCTGGCAGCAGGACTAGTACTAACATATAGACCACATGTACTGGGAGATAAACATGTCCCTAATAGACGTAAATTTGTTTCCTTTTCCATAATTATCCAGCATTAACATCCCAAAACAAATCCCAGAGTCCTTACTGGCAGAGGCCAGATCCATGTACTGGCACACAGCGTGCAACAGGAGGCGCTGGTAACTGCGAGAGAACCAGATAAGAAACAGTAAGTGTGTATTGCACAGCAGCACTGCCACGAGTATTTTAACAGTTTATATAAAACACTTCAACATTTTATTCTTTTAAAATAACAGTTAAATAGAAAAGAAATGAAAGGTTAACAATTAGTTTGCCATTACATGAGCAAGGAAAAGCAGAAAAACAAGCCTCGTCTTCCCAATAAACCACAGAAACTGTAGATTTTTTCCCCTATTTCATACTTTTATCCACACAACTGCATTTACTCTTTCATAATACCAGAAAGAAAGCCAATGATATGTTTGTACTCTGCTGTGTTGCTTTTGTTTATTTTATTGGTCTCGTCTTACTCCAAGTAATATAAGTGTAAAGCTGTATACACACTGATCGATATACTGTCCGATCGACACAACGTATCGCTCACAAAGGCGCATATTGGGCGAGGTGACCATGGTCGCTAGTGACATTGACAGGTTTGATGTGCTGCACATCAAACCTGACGATATCGCTAGCATCCTGTAGTATGCTTATGATGTTCTGTGCTTCATTAACATTGCTCAAAGTGTCCCCAGGTTCCGATGTGTCGGCTGGGTATATATCGTTTGAGTACCCAGCTTTAGAATCACTGGTCTATAACTGATCCCTGTTCTGACATCAGTATTACATTTTAGGAACGATTCATTTATACTATTCTTGCTAGATTGGTACAATGATATCAATGCTAATATTGCTACTTTAGTTTGTACTTGTACACTATGAAAAACACAGAACACTAGAGAAAATGACATTTTATATATATATATATATATATATATATATATATATATATATATATATATACATACATACATATACACACACACACACTATATATATATATATATATATATATACACACACACACACACACGTATATACACATACATACAAGCATCCTCCAAACATTAAATGGTGATATTTATCTAGTCTTAAACAGGCATTGCAGTCCTGCTTTTTCCAAGGACAAATCTCAAGAGACTGAAACAATGAATTATAACTGGATACATTCAACCATTTAATGTCTGGGGAGTGCTAGTTCTTTTCTACTATTTATGATAGGAAATAATTCCCCTTTCTGTACACCCCACACTTGCTTGCTATACACACACACACACTATAGTAAATACATCAGCACAGCTGCCCGGCTCCTCCTATCGGGTTATACTTAACACCCACCCCACCCAGTTCATGGTCCTCTACACACCTATTGATCAGGGTTAATGATATAGATAGATCACAGGTTCTCAAACTCGGTCCTCAGGACCCCACACAGTGCATGTTTTGCAGGTCTCCTCACAGAATGACAAGTGAAATAATTAACTCCACCTGTGGACCTTTAAAAATGTGTCAGTGAGTAATTAATTCACCTGTGCACCTGCTGGGTTACCTGCAAAACATGCACTGTGTGGGGTCCTGAGGACCGAGTTTGAGAACCTATGAGATAGATCAATAGATCGATATACATACACACACAGAGGATCTTTTTATGGCCGGAATGATAGTTTTAGCCCTTCCACATTGAATAGAAGGTTAATCAACCAGTGTGGATGTATGAAAATGGTCAGAAACAGATGTGGTACCTGTTTTCCATCATTGCAATGTACACAGACTCAGGGCTGACTGAGAAAAAGGACATCATCTCCTCTTCCAAGCACTCCAGGGTACCCTGTTACAGAAACACAGTTGGTTACCCAAACAATAGCAGCACTGGGATACATTACAACTTTAATCATGATATGGAAACGACATGTTTAAATTTATATTTATAGTACTGTGCCGGGATAGTGCCGCCAGCATTCTGCTAACAGTGACCTTTGTCCTCCAGTGTGCAATCCACACCACAGTCCATTTCATTTCACTTCACTTCACGTAGGCTATCTATACATACTATGGCAAACTATTCTGAAACGGATTATCACTATTGTTCATTTACACCGTGCAAATCTATTCTTTAGCATTGTACAGGGATAATTATGTTTATAATATAACCGTTACACAGAAGTTAAGCAGGCCCTGAAATGGAGAAATAGTCTAAAGCACTAGTTGGCAGACTGTGTATTCGTTTTGCACTGATTAATTCTGTATAATAACTACTACTTAAATTAACAAGACCAAAGAGATAGATTTATTTAACAAGGGCTGTTGACTGTAGGGACAATATCTATCACCTTGTATCACATGTCCAAGCTATTCGTACGGGTGGTCTTCAGTATGCCGAATGTCGGGATTCCGGCGCACATTATACCGGCGGCGGAATCCTGACACCCGGCATACCGACAGCTATTCTCCCTCGTGGGGGTCCACGACCCCCCTGGAGGGAGAATAAAATAGTGTGGCGCGCCACCGTGCCCGCAAGGGGCTCTTTAGCGCTCGCCACGCTGTCGGTATGCCGGCGGTCGGGCTCCCAAGTATGACTTGCATTTGGTATCACGCATAAAAATGCTATACCTTTTCAAAGTGAGTGGGAAGCCTCCATTGCAAGAATTACGTATGTGGTTCAGAGTTACACAATATTCTACATACTTTATAGAAAGTGTGGAAAAGAACGCTGCTTTACCATTGGAATCTGCCGTCTTTTAAGAGTGCAACGCAGGCTGCGGCTAATCCTCTGGTAACACTCCTCAGCGGTGTAAGCGGGATGCTCTAAGAAATAGAACACAGTTATTGTGACCAAAACATCATCACAAAGACACAGCAGTATCCCTCCACAAGTGTAAACACTAGCATCTCTATCGTTTTCACCCTACATCTCCGCGTAGCATTATTTTGTCACGACAGGGGCCTTTTTATGAAACAGACATACCACTCTTGGGTGTGTGTCACGCAGCGATATACACACGTCTTTGGTGATTGAATGCATTGAGCGTACAGTATATATACACAAACACAGATCTATCTGTCTATATACATAAATCTCTCTCTCTCTATATATATATATATATATATATATATATATATATATATATATATACACACACATATACACACACATACACACACACACACACACAATGTATTGTATACAGAGTAACCTAATTACATTTCCCCTATTCAGAGCAGTCTGTAGCTTGATCTAGCAATCAGAACGCCACAACACAATATTATTTGATAGGGGACTTACTACGACATAGATAGCAGGAAAACATCCCAAAACATATAGTGCAAGAAGTCGTTGATAGGAGGAATAAGGTGCTGTACATTGCATTGTTATAATTTGTATAACACAATAAAGGTAATTGTTCATTGCAGTTTAGTCTCATTATTCATTTGTCTGTCCATTTTCACTGTACATCACCTTATTCCCCCTACTGAATCAATTACTTTTTGCAGACTTTTTTTGGAGGAAGCCCATGTTCTAATTAGGGGTGTATTCATTAAGTGTTGGAAGCTGCCGTCTTGTCGGAAAGATGGCAGTTTCAGACAGGTTTAGGTCGGAAGGGGTTCCGACCTATTCAACAGGGGCTGTTTTTTCCCCGACAAATCGTGAATTCCCGACTTGTCGGAAAACACATGGATTGCCGGATTAGCCGTGGATCCATGTTTTCCGCGGCAAAATCAGACAGGTTTTGGCCCTGGTTCCGACAAGGTCAATCCGACTTTTTTTTTTAGTCGTATTGACATTGTCGGAACTGGGGAGAAGAGACGAGGTAGCGGGGACGCCGGTGAGGAGACGAGCAGCGGGGACGCCGTGTGGACGGGTGAGGAGCTGACCTGTAGTATCCTTCCGTTGGAAAGGATCCGACCAGGTACTGAGTATACCCCTTAGTCTCCCTGTTAGATCAAGCTACATACATCTCTAAATAACAGAGGTTAAATTTTGGCCACCATGTATGTGTATATTTATGCATGTATATCAATATCTTTCACTGTCCAATATCCATCTAATCTCCAATATGGCTAGAGTCAGGGTATTACTCACAAATCTGGCTTATATCTAAACTGATGCGATACCATAATGTTATATAAAACAAACAAAAAAATAAAACATATTAGGGAACTGGTAATGCACTAAAAAGTAAAAAAAAAAAAAAATGACCCATGCTTTATCTAACAAACTACTGTAATCATAAATACTGGATAATGAAGGACATCAGCAGGCACTTGGGAGAATGTTTGGGAATGTGCTTAGGAGGGGAGTGAGAAGCAACGTTCATGTAACTGATGTCTGAAAATAGTTTATGATGACTGCAAGGGTTTGTAACTCAGAGGAGGAGTTAGGTTACAAGTGGCAGTATGTGCGAGGTTTGTAAGAATGCTCAGAGGGAAACGTAACAGTTAACAATAAGTGGACAAGGAGGTACAAGGAAGGGGGGGGGGGGGGGTCATACATGCACTCCTGTGTCACTGGTACATCAACTTGTTTTCCTTCGGTAAGTATTTGTTTTAATAGAACTTACAAAGGTGACATGAAGCATTCCTTCGAAATTATATTTTTTCATTCACTACATCACTAATCTATATTGCTACACTGCATTTACACATTTCATATATATTAATACACATAAAATTCCTTCCATTGAGAAGTCCTGGCTGGCTGTAAGCCCCTACAAGCAAATTTCAGGCCAAAAGTAAAACTAATCTAGTGATACTTAAGGCATACATTAAACATAGATTTATTGATATTTGATATTTAGTAGGTACTTGATATTTATATGTAGTAGTTACATCAGTGTAACATGCATCCTTTCTAAAAGAAAAAAAAATCCCACAGTAAACATCAACTTGCTACACTTCTTGTGCCCCTTCGCTAATGGTCCAATGTCACAGGGAGGGTGCTGTTCATATTGAACAACTCTGAACTATGCCTCAGACATCTGCTGTATGAAAAATATACTGTACAAAAGCTAACAAAAAAAAGCTGATTAAAAAAAAGCCAGCACTCCGCTACACACCAGATGTAATAAAATGCCATGTTTTGTCAATGCTCATACAAATGTACATATTTATGTGAATCTTAGGGGCACATCACTTCTGTTTTAAGTTTAGAGGTTCAAAAGATGCATCTAACAAAGTGGCACAACAGGGAAGAATTTCACATGGAGATAAAGATGCAAACAGGGATAGAAAAGGTTTGCCAGATGGACTGTACTATAAAGGCAATAAATGACCTCCGGTACCTGTCCTCTTATCTTTGGACTTACTACCCCTCTCTCTAGGTCCCTTCACTTCTTGCTCCAGATAAAGAAGCACTTTCTCCTGTTCTTCTCCAGTACGATTCATAAAATCATTCCATATCTGAAAAAAAGAACATTATCTCAAGATCAAAATCACTTTGTGACAGGATAATCCATTGGTACTCCAATTGAGCTCAAAGAATAAAAGGATATTTGAAGAACTCTACGATGGGTAGAAATCAGCATCAAGAGATAAGTGCTTGTGTTACAATGCACGATGTGATGGTTTAGATTCTTTACATCATCAGCTAAATCTGAAACATCTCCTTGAACACTCTACAAACCAGCAGGCAAAGGGACATAGTATATTGTTGCAGCATACAAAACAGTTTCCTATAGATCAAACACTGAAAACCATTTAAGAAATAGCATTGATCTCAAGTACTGAAATGGTACCAAATGGAGAATGTGTTGAAGGGGCTAAAACACATTAAGATACGTATAGAACTGGGAAAAACATTTATTTTTGTAAAGCATTAATCTTCACCATTTGTCCTGAAACTGACTATGTTCAAAATTAATACATAACTAGCTTGGTCATTGCCACACTTCAAATTGATTAAAATGTATGATGCAATTTTGACAGCCACATGGGCCATATGAGACCAAACTGACTAGAACAGATCGTAATTGTAGTCAGACAATGGCCACATCTGAACACGCATGAACTCATTGTGGCTGACTGAATTGTGGTGTGTACTCACCCTGCTGGACATCTATTGATGCTATTCAACTATTGCTCTGGTCAGACACCCATCAGCTGTGGCAGTCACGTTTTTATCGTAGCCTCCAGAGGTACGTGAAAAAAAAGGTGTAAAAAAGTCTGTACTTTGGCCGCCCAAATAGCCCAAATCAGGATTTTGGACGCCCAATCAAGTTCTTTAGACAGGTTTAGAGACTTTGTGTGGCTAAACCCAGAGCGGACAGACGTATTAACTACTAATGGGCATCTGCTAAGTGAAACAAATGAACAACTCCGATAGAGGCCCATTCGCACAGATGTCCAGCAGGGGGCATGTGCCACAACTGAATCAGCCCCATTGTGTGATCTAGCTAATAACGCAGTCAAATTTACTGCATCTGTATGGCATGTGTGACAGTTACAGCCAGAAATTGGATGAGACTGTGTATAGCCAGCTTAAGCCAACATGTACCAATACTACTATGTAGCTAAAGAGAAATGGAGAATGGTTAAAAATCTTTTATATACAGGGATATGCTCTGCTTGTAGATGGACCAATATTATTGACGTGAATAAAATAGCCTAATCACCTTTTTAGAGTTTAAACCCTACTTGACTTCTTTCCTGCTTGGCAAACTACAGTACTTTACTTTCTATTCTCACAACTGGATCCGCTCATAGTGAAGCCCCGCCCCTTCGATGGCGCATGGTCTTCCCGCTCTTCTTTATACCGGCTTTGTGTGTCTGGGCGCATAAAATGGAGACAGTCCCCTTTTAAGCCTGTATTGCCAGTCTGGGTACTGTGTACACTACAGTGTACTAAGTCTGGAGACTCAGTTCATCCCGTGTGGGAGCTGTGCGTTTCCGTACCCTTACGCCGCCATAATGGGCAGCGACCCAATAAACCGGGACGTCTGCTTAGTACTCATCACTCTTCTTTCTGCTGGCTCTGTTAGGGGTGGCGGCTTGCTGCGGGAATGTATGCTCGCCGTGGTAGGGCTTGCGAATAGTTCCCTCAGGAGCTAGCGTCCTGTCAGCGGGGAACGGGACCATTAACCCTTAGTGGGGTTAGGCCGTTCCCCACCCTAAGTCCCACGAAACAGGCAGGCTGGTGCGATCCAGTCCTGCCTGAAAATAAACTTAGAAAATAAATGCAGAAAACTCTTCAGGAGCTCCCAGAGATGTGACCGGCTCCTTCGTGCACATTTTCTAAACTGAGTCTGGTAGGAGGAGCATAGAGGGAGGAGCCAGCACACGTTATCAAACTTCTATAGTGCCCTTGGCTCCTAGTGGACCAGTCTATAGCCCATGGTACTAAATTCCCAGTATCCCCTGGGATGTAAGAGAAAAAATATTTACTAAAAATAAGATTTTACTTACCGATAAATCTATTTCTCGGAGTCCGTAGTGGATGCTGGGGTTCCTGAAAGGACCATGGGGAATAGCGGCTCCGCAGGAGACAGGGCACAAAAAGTAAAGCTTTTTCCGATCAGGTGGTGTGCACTGGCTCCTCCCCCTATGACCCTCCTCCAGACTCCAGTTAGGTACTGTGCCCGGACGAGCGTACACAATAAGGGAGGATTTTGAATCCCGGGTAAGACTCATACCAGCCACACCAATCACACCGTACAACTTGTGATCTAAACCCAGTTAACAGTATGATAACAGCGGAGCCTCTGAAAGATGGCTTCCTTCAACAATAACCCGAATTAGTTAACAATAACTATGTACAATTTATGCAGATAATCCGCACTTGGGATGGGCGCCCAGCATCCACTACGGACTCCGAGAAATAGATTTATCGGTAAGTAAAATCTTATTTTCTCTATCGTCCTAGTGGATGCTGGGGTTCCTGAAAGGACCATGGGGATTATACCAAAGCTCCCAAACGGGCGGGAGAGTGCGGATGACTCTGCAGCACCGAATGAGAGAACTCCAGGTCCTCCTTAGCCAGAGTATCAAATTTGTAAAATTTTACAAACGTGTTCTCCCCTGACCACGTAGCTGCTCGGCAAAGTTGTAATGCCGAGACCCCTCGGGCAGCCGCCCAAGATGAGCCCACCCTCCTTGTGGAGTGGGCCTTTACAGATTTAGGCTGTGGCAGGCCTGCCACAGAATGTGCAAGTTGGATTGTGCTACAGATCCAACGAGCAATCGTCTGCTTAGACGCAGGAGCACCCATCTTGTTGGGTGCATACAATATAAACAACGAGTCAGATTTTCTGACTCCAGCTGTCCTTGCAATATATATTTTTAATGCTCTGACAACGTCCAGTAACTTGGAGTCCTCCAAGTCACTTGTAGCCGCAGGCACTACAATAGGCTGGTTCAGATGAAATGCTGACACCACCTTAGGGAGAAAATGCGGACGAGTCCGCAGTTCTGCCCTGTCCGAATGGAAAATCAGATATGGGCTTTTGTAAGATAAAGCTGCCAATTCTGACACTCTCCTGGCAGAAGCCAGGGCTAGAAGCATGGTCACTTTCCATGTGAGATATTTCAAATCCACCTTTTTTAGTGGTTCAAACCAATGAGATTTTAGGAAGTCCAAAACCACATTGAGATCCCACGGTGCCACTGGAGGCACCACAGGAGGCTGTATATGCAGCACTCCCTTAACAAAGGTCTGGACTTCAGGGACTGAAGCCAATTCTTTTTGAAAGAAAATCGACAGGGCCGAAATTTGAACCTTAATAGATCCCAATTTGAGACCCATTGACAATCCTGATTGCAGGAAATGTAGGAATCGACCCAGTTGAAATTCCTCCGTCGGAGCACTCCGATCTTCGCACCACGCAACATATTTTCGCCAAATTCGGTGATAATGTTGCACGGTTACTTCCTTCCTTGCTTTAATCAAAGTAGGAATGACTTCTTCCGGCATGCCTTTTTCCTTTAGGATCCGGCGTTCAACCGCCATGCCGTCAAACGCAGCCGCGGTAAGTCTTGAAACAGACAGGGACCCTGCTGAAGCAAGTCCCTCCTTAGAGGTAGAGGCCACGGATCTTCCGTGATCATCTCTTGAAGTTCCGGGTACCAAGTCCTTCTTGGCCAATCCGGAACCACTAGTATCGTTCTTACGCCTCTTTGCCGTATAATTCTCAATACTTTTGGTATGAGAGGCAGAGGAGGAAACACATACACCGACTGGTACACCCAAGGCGTTACCAGCGCGTCCACAGCTATTGCCTGCGGATCTCTTGACCTGGCGCAATACCTGTCCAGTTTTTTGTTGAGGCGAGACGCCATCATGTCCACCATTGGTCTTTCCCAACGGGTTACCAGCATGTGGAAGACTTCTGGATGAAGTCCCCACTCTCCCGGGTGAAGATCGTGTCTGCTGAGGAAGTCTGCTTCCCAGTTGTCCACTCCCGGGATGAACACTGCTGACAGTGCTATCACATGATTCTCTGCCCAGCGAAGAATCCTTGCAGCTTCTGCCATTGCACTCCTGCTTCTTGTGCCGCCCTGTCTGTTCACATGGGCGACTGCCGTGATGTTGTCCGACTGGATCAACACCGGTTTTCCCTGAAGCAGAGGTTCTGCCTGGCTTAGAGCATTGTATATTGCTCTTAGTTCCAGAATGTTTATGTGAAGAGACGTTTCCAGGCTCGTCCATACTCCCTGGAAGTTTCTTCCTTGTGTGACTGCTCCCCAGCCTCTCAGGCTGGCGTCCGTGGTCACCAGGATCCAATCCTGTATGCCGAATCTGCGGCCCTCCAATAGATGAGCACTCTGCAACCACCACAGAAGAGACACCCTTGTCCTTGGAGACAGGGTTATCCGCAGGTGCATCTGAAGATGCGACCCTGACCATTTGTCCAACAGATCCCTTTGGAAAATTCTTGCGTGGAATCTGCCGAATGGAATTGCTTCGTAAGAAGCCACCATTTTTCCCAGGACTCTTGTGCATTGATGTACAGACACCTTTCCTGGTTTTAGGAGGTTCCTGACAAGCTCGGATAACTCCTTGGCTTTTTCCTCCGGGAGAAAAACCTTTTTCTGAACCGTGTCCAGAATCATCCCTAGGAACAGCAGACGAGTTGTCGGCATTAACTGGGATTTTGGAATATTCAGAATCCACCCGTGCTGTTTTAGCACTTCTTGAGACAGTGCTAATCCCATCTCTAGCTGTTCTCTGGACCTCGCCCTTATTAGGAGATCGTCCAAGTATGGGATAATTAATACGCCTTTTCTTCGAAGAAGAATCATCATCTCGGCCATTACCTTTGTAAAGATCCGAGGTGCCGTGGACAATCCGAACGGCAGCGTCTGAAACTGATAGTGACAGTTTTGTACAACGAACCTGAGGTACCCCTGGTGTGAGGGGTAAATTGGAACGTGGAGATACGCATCCTTGATGTCCAAGGATACCATAAAGTCCCCCTCTTCCAGGTTCGCTATCACTGCTCTGAGTGACTCCATTTTGAACTTGAACTTCTTTATGTACAGGTTCAAGGACTTCAGATTTAGAATAGGCCTTACCGAGCCATCCGGCTTCGGTACCACAAAAAGAGTGGAATAATACCCCTTCCCTTGTTGCAGAAGAGGTACCTTGACTATCACCTGCTGAGAGTACAGCTTGTGAATGGCTTCCAAAACCGTCTCCCTTTCGGAGGGGGACGTTGGTAAAGCAGACTTCAGGAAACGGCGAGGTGGATCTGTCTCTAATTCCAACCTGTATCCCTGAGATATTATCTGCAGGATCCAGGGATCTACTTGCGAGTGAGCCCACTGCGCGCTGTAATTTTTGAGACGACCCCCCACCGTCCCCGAGTCCGCTTGAGAAGCCCCAGCGTCATGCTGAGGCTTTTGTAGAAGCCGGGGAGGGCTTCTGATCCTGGGAAGGAGCTGCGTGTTGCTGTCTCTTCCCTCGACCTTTGCCTCGTGGCAGATATGAATAGCCCTTTGCTCTCTTATTTTTAAAGGAACGAAAGGGCTGCGGTTGAAAAGTCGGTGCCTTTTTCTGTTGGGGAGTGACTTGAGGTAGAAAGGTGGATTTCCCGGCTGTAGCCGTGGCCACCAAATCTGATAGACCGACTCCAAATAACTCCTCCCCTTTATACGGCAAAACTTCCATATGCCGTTTTGAATCCGCATCGCCTGTCCACTGTCGCGTCCATAAAGCTCTTCTGGCCGAAATGGACATAGCACTTACCCGTGATGCCAGTGTGCATATATCCCTCTGTGCATCACGCATATAAAGAAATGCATCCTTTATTTGTTCTAACGACAGTAAAATATTGTCCCTGTCCAGGGTATCAATATTTTCAATCAGGGACTCTGACCAAACTACCCCCGCACTGCCCATCCAGGCAGTCGCTACAGCTGGTCGTAGTATAACACCTGCATGTGTGTATATACTTTTTTGGATATTTTCCATCCTCCTATCTGATGGATCTTTAAGTGCGGCCGTCTCAGGAGAGGGTAACGCCACTTGTTTAGATAAGCGTGTTAGCGCCTTGTCCACCCTAGGAGGTGTTTCCCAGCGCTCCCTAACCTCTGGCGGGAAAGGGTATAATGCCAATAATTTCTTTGAAATTATCAGCTTTTTATCAGGGGCAACCCACGCTTCATTACACACGTCATTTAGTTCTTCTGATTCAGGAAAAACTATAGGTAGTTTTTTCATACCCCACATAATACCCTGTTTAGTGGTACCTGTAGTATCAGCTAAATGTAACGCCTCCTTCATTGCCAAAATCATATAACGTGTGGCCCTACTGGAAAATACGGTTGATTCGTCACCGTCACCACTGGAGTCATCGCCTGTGTCTGGGTCTGTGTCGACCGACTGAGGCAAAGGGCGTTTCACAGCCCCTGACGGTGTTTGAGTCGCCTGGACAGGCACTAATTGATTGTCCGGCCGTCTCATGTCGTCAAACGACTGCTTTAGCGTGTTGACACTATCCCGTAGTTCCATAAATAAAGGCATCCATTCTGGTGTCGACTCCCTAGGGGGTGACATCCTCATATTTGGCAATTGCTCCGCCTCCACACCAATATCGTCCTCATACATGTCGACACACACGTACCGACACACAGCAGACACACAGGGAATGCTCCTAACGAAGACAGGACCCACTAGCCCTTTGGGGAGACAGAGGGAGAGTTTGCCAGCACACACCCAAAGCGCTATATATATATCAGGGATAGCCTTATAATAAGTGCTCCCTTATAGCTGCTTTGTTATATCAAAATATCGCCATAAATGTGCCCCCCCCTCTCTGTTTTACCCTGTTTCTGTAGTGCAGTGCAGGGGAGAGACTTGGGAGCCGTCCTGACCAGCGGAGCTGTGAGAGGAAATGGCGCCGTGTGCTGAGGAGATAGGCCCCGCCCCTTTTCCGGCGGGCTCGTCTCCCGCTATTTAGAAAAATTAGGCAGGGGTTAAATATCTCCATATAGCCTCTAGGGCTATATGTGAGGTATTTTTAGCCTTTATAGGTACTCATTTGCCTCCCAGGGCGCCCCCCTCCCAGCGCCCTGCACCCTCAGTGACTGCCGTGTGAAGTGTGCTGAGAGGAAAATGGCGCACAGCTGCAGTGCTGTGCGCTACCTTTAGAAGACTGCAGGAGTCTTCAGCCGCCGATTCTGGACCTCTTCTGACTTCAGCATCTGCAAGGGGGCCGGCGGCGCGGCTCCGGTGACCATCCAGGCTGTACCTGTGATCGTCCCTCTGGAGCTTGATGTCCAGTAGCCAAGAAGCCAATCCATCCTGCACGCAGGTGAGTTGACTCCTTCTCCCCTCAGTCCCTCGCTGCAGTGATCCTGTTGCCAGCAGGAATCACTGTAAAATAAAAAAACCTAGCTAAACTTTTTCTAAGCAGCTCTTTAGGAGAGCCACCTAGATTGCACCCTTCTCGGCCGGGCACAAAAATCTAACTGGAGTCTGGAGGAGGGTCATAGGGGGAGGAGCCAGTGCACACCACCTGATCGGAAAAAGCTTTACTTTTTGTGCCCTGTCTCCTGCGGAGCCGCTATTCCCCATGGTCCTTTCAGGAACCCCAGCATCCACTAGGACGATAGAGAAACTAAATATAGTATAAATACACAATGAAAACATACAATGACAATCTCAATGAATTGAAGATCAGAATGCAATGTAGCTTGATATACAATTTAAACTCTGGCTGCCTGATATTTAGTAAAAATACTTCAAGTCTCTTTGTATTGAACTAGAGATAATGCAGAGTTCAATTACTCGATAATAACAGTGTCCTGAAATCAGGGGGGCTCTGATAATTAAGGTGATCACATCCAAGACGTAAAATAAGAGTCCCAGGAATCTCAGCCTCTGATGGTGTTAGCACTGCTGTAGTAACTGGTGAGTCCGACATGATGTTTCACAAGTCTCCCAGGTGGTAATGATATCTTATCAATCTACGAGTATTCCAGAAGAAAGTGTAAGGTGATGCCAACCACAAGATAGCCACACCGTAATCATTCAGCAGCTACCTTGCGCACTGTGAATGGGATCGGCCAGGAAGCGCAACACTCAAGCTTACCCTCTGGCGTTGGGGGCATGTACCTTTTCCTGCTCAGTTGTATATAGTGTATTTGGGCTAGCAGCAGTGCAATAAGTCCGTCCAATCACTGTGTATGCAAGTTGGTAAATGGCAGTACTCTTGCACCTTTCTTAATGCTCTCCTCATCAACAAATTGTGTTCTAAGAAACTTTGGGCCTAATTCTGATCGCAGCAGCAAATTTGTTAGCTAATGGGCAAAACCATGTGCACTGCAGGGGGGGCAGACGTAACATGTGCAGAGAGTTAGATTTGGGTGGGTTATATTGTTTCTGTGCAGGGTAAATACTGTCTGCTTTTTTTTTTACACTGCAATTTAGATTTCAGTTTGAACACACCCCACCCAAACCTAACTCTCTCTGCACATGTTAGATCTGCCCCCCCTGCAGTGCACATGGTTTTGCCCATTAGCTAAGAAATTTGCTGCTGCAATCAGGTCTGAATTTGGCCCTTTATCAAGACATGTCATTTACCAACTTACATAGTGAACAATGGATTTCGTTTTCACTTTTTTTTTTTTTTGCAACCACAACTTCCTTCCACCTACCTTGTGAAGCATCTTTTTTCTCATAAGGCTGTATTTATAGGGTGGGCAGTCTATATCATTTTTGTATAAAATCTTACACCTACCTGACAACTACTGCCTTCCTAGTCCTATCTTCCATGATCTATCATCGCTTCATACTTTGTAAATGCTGCAGCAAAGTGAGACTTTTCACATCCACCACGTCCCATTACATCCCCATGTACTCCAGAATCCAATCCACATTACAGATGTAGCGCATGGAGCAAAGTTGTAAGTGGACACAAGCCGCATTACACATAACATGCGAGTGCCCTGTGACTCGGTAGCACTGAGCATCTTTTTTTGTTGTGTCTATTGCTGTGGAAATGCGTCTTAGATGCAATGTAATGCAATAGGACACGCAAGGAGCTTCTGCTGATTAAAATGATATGCAGTATGCCTTTATTCTATTTGGGCCTGTGACAGTATTTTCATACAAAACGCTATGCTACAGAGTCCCACCACGTCATGGCGCGACTTGAAGGGTTGTTTAGTGTGACTGCAGCAAGGATGTAAGAGGCCACATCTGTATTAACGATGACTTACAAAGCCCTTAATGCCACTATCCTATACAAGTTGAGTCTCCCTTATCCAAAATGCTTGGGACCAGAGGTATTTTGGATATTGGATTTTTCCGTATTTTGGAATAATTGCATACCATAATGAGATATCATAGTGATGGGACCTAAATCTAAGCACAGAATGCATTTATGTTACATATACACCTTATACACACAGCCTGAAGGTCATTTTAGCCAATATTTTTTATAACTTTGTGCATTAAACAAAGTGTGTGTACATTCACACAATTCATTTATGTTTCATATACACCTTATACACACAGCCTGAAGGTCATTTAATACAATATTTTTAATAACTTTGTGTATTAAACAAAGTTTGTGCACATTGAGCCATCAAAAAACAAAGGTTTCACTATCTCACTCTCACTCAAAAAAGTCTGTATTTCGGAATATTCCGTATTTCGGAATATTTGGATATGGGATACTCAACCTGTACTACAATTCCAGCCTCATCTCTAAATACTCTAATTAACAACCTCTTAGATCTGCCTCCGACCGCCATCTACAAATGTTACACATTTCTGAAAACTCCAAATTTTCTACAGCCTACCATCTCCCAACTATACTACTCAAACAGTGTAGAACACCTTCGCTGCTACGCCACTCTGTTTTACTAGATTGTAGGAAGTTGGAACACTAGAGCAGGTCACTCTCTACTATTAACTGAATCACTTATTTTGTCTACCTTCCGTGTCCCTGTTTTCTCCACTGTCTGTATGCCTGGGAGCACTGTGGAACCTTAAAACTTAATGGAAATAATATTCTACAGCCCCTGAAAAGTTGAAAATATTTTACAGCTCATGGAAAAGTTGTTCCACATGTACTATTTGTCCAAGTATTACTTTGCTCATCAGTTTGATATTTTTTTTACAACTTAATTGGGTATTCTTTGATAATGCTTCGATATAGATTTCCTTTAATTAAACATTTCTGTTCCCAAGCATCTAATATTTTATTATACGATGCTGTACTGTTACTAATCACAGTAGTCTACAAGCAAGGTTTCAGTAATATGGATGAAAGTGGTCATTATCTGTTCACTTTGTATGTTCAGATTACGACACAAAAAGTTGTTGTATTTTTTTATTTTTATTTTTTAGAAACAAGCAATAACAAAAAAAAAAAAAAAAAAAAAAAAAAAAAAAAAAGACGCTTAAAACAGTGGTTTCAAAACTTTTTTGAATCACGGCGCCCTAGAATATCAGAATTTTTTCACGGCACCCATAGGCCAAAAATTTCTTCGAGAAATTTAGAAAGAAATATTACATTAAGTAGATCGCGTTTATAGGTCATCCTTAGGGTCAGTTGTGTGGTGAGGGACAAGATTTGCTTCTGTTTGGCCACATATTTTATGACTGGCAACCACCAGCACTGGTTTTGCCTATTATATTGACCATGAATAATTTGAATTGGTCCTGGACCACCAACCCAGGGCACCCCTGCAAGTGTCCCGAGGCACCCCAGGGAGCCATGGCACACAGTTTGGGAACCTCTGGCTTAAAAACGTATGACACCATCTGGAATCTAACTACGTGCATTTTCTGTGTTGAATTTGTAAAAATGGACACTATCTTTCCAGTTTACACGTGGAGGAATAGTTATTGCAAATAATATTACTAAAAACCTCATTACGCAAAAATTAATAATATTCTACCCCCATCTACAGTTAAGTTACTATTTC
The DNA here is from genome assembly GCF_028390025.1 of Pseudophryne corroboree. Lineage (NCBI taxonomy): Eukaryota > Metazoa > Chordata > Amphibia > Anura > Myobatrachidae > Pseudophryne > Pseudophryne corroboree. The sequence goes on along the minus strand of NC_086444.1, from coordinate 609,116,477 downwards.
TCTAATGACAGATTGTTCCATTAATGCAAGTAACAAAATGTGGGGTTGGTGTAACCAGGACCGTAAGGAGGGTGGGGCAGCTGGTGCCATCGTTCAAAGGCGGAGGGCCCTGGGGGCAGCACACTAACCCTGAATCTGGACTGCAGGGTGCCGCAGCCAGTTTCACTACAGAAATTGCCAAACAGCGTGTCCTTTGTGCAATCCAGCCAACTCCCCTGCAGGCTGTACAGCTGCTCTGAGTGTCTGTGTGTAGTGCCCTGGTGATGGCGGAACCACCCACCTGAACGGTACTTTACTATGAAAATATGTTGACCATGGAGAGCCAAGTTGCTTGCACTTAAGGCAGGCATGTCCAAACTGCAGCCCTCCAGCTGTTGTGAAACTACATATCCCAGCATGCCCTGACACAGTTTTGCCGTCAGAGAATGCTAAAACTGTGTCAAGGCATGCTGGGATGCGTAGTTACTCCTCAACAGCTGGAGGGCCACAGTTTGTCTCATAATGACCTTAAGTCAGGCATGTCCAAAGTTTTATAAAGAAATACACAAATTGCTGAAATACCATATAGAAACAAATCCTCTTTACAAAAAAATGCCATGTGCCTACCAATATCTTACCTTAATATAGGTCTCATTATTACAGGCTTCAGTAAATATGCTGGGAGAAGCGCATAGGTAGGCCTCCCCCTCCTCAGACACACACTCATCCCTCTCCAGCAAACTCAGCAGATAGCGATCTACGATGGGGAAAAAAAATAAGATTTTACTTACCGATAAATCTATTTCTCGTAGTCCGTAGTGGATGCTGGGGACTCCGTCAGGACCATGGGGATTAGCGGCTCCGCAGGAGACAGGGCACAAAAATAAAGCTTTAGGATCAGGTGGTGTGCACTGGCTCCTCCCCCTATGACCCTCCTCCAAGCCTCAGTTAGGATACTGTGCCCGGACGAGCGTACACAATAAGGAAGGATTTTGAATCCCGGGTAAGACTCATACCAGCCACACCAATCACACCGTACAACTTGTGATCTGAACCCAGTTAACAGTATGACAACGTAGGAGCCTCTGAACAGACGGCTCACAACAACAACAACCCGATTTCTTTGTAACAATAACTATGTACAAGTATTGCAGACAATCCGCACTTGGGATGGGCGCCCAGCATCCACTACGGACTACGAGAAATAGATTTATCGGTAAGTAAAATCTTATTTTCTCTAACGTCCTAGTGGATGCTGGGGACTCCGTCAGGACCATGGGGATTATACCAAAGCTCCCAAACGGGCGGGAGAGTGCGGATGACTCTGCAGCACCGAATGAGAGAACTCCAGGTCCTCTTTAGCCAGGGTATCAAATTTGTAGAATTTTACAAACGTGTTCTCCCCCGACCACGTAGCTGCTCGGCAGAGTTGTAATGCCGAGACCCCTCGGGCAGCCGCCCAGGATGAGCCCACCTTCCTTGTGGAATGGGCCTTGACAGATTTAGGCTGTGGCAGGCCTGCCACAGAATGTGCAAGTTGAATTGTGCTACAAATCCAACGAGCAATCGTCTGCTTAGAAGCAGGAGCACCCAGCTTGTTGGGTGCATACAGTATAAACAGCGAGTCAGATTTTCTGACTCCAGCCGTCCTTGAAATATATATTTTCAATGCCCTGACAACGTCCAGCAACTTGGAATCCTCCAAATCGCTAGTAGCCGCAGGCACCACAATAGGCTGGTTCAGGTGAAACGCTGACACCACCTTAGGCAGAAAATGAGGACGCGTCCGCAGTTCTGCCCTGTCCGAATGGAAAATCAGATATGGGCTTTTATACGATAAAGCCGCCAATTCTGACACTCTCCTGGCTGAAGCCAGGGCCAGTAGCATGGTTACTTTCCATGTAAGATATTTCAAATCCGCCGATTTGAGTGGCTCAAACCAATGGGATTTGAGAAAATCCAAAACTACATTAAGGTCCCACGGAGCCACTGGGGGCACAACCGGGGGCTGTATATGTAGTACTCCTTTTACAAAAGTCTGGACTTCAGGAACTGAAGCCAATTCTTTCTGGAAGAAAATCGACAGGGCCGAAATTTGAACCTTAATGGACCCCAACTTGAGGCCCATAGACAATCCTGTTTGCAGGAAATGTAGGAATCGACCCAATTGAAATTCCTCCGTGGGGGCCTTCCTGGCCTCACACCACGCAACATATTTTCTCCAAATGCGGTGATAATGTTGTGCAGTCACCTCCTTCCTGGCTTTTACCAGTGTAGGAATGACCTCTTCCGGAATGCCTTTTTCCCTTAGAATTCGGCGTTCAACCGCCATGCCGTCAAACGCAGCCGCGGTAAGTCTTGGAATAGACACGGTCCCTGCTGAAGCAGGTCCCGTCTTAGAGGTAGAGGCCACGGATCTTCCGTGAGCATCTCCTGAAGTTCCGGGTACCAAGTTCTTCTTGGCCAATCCGGAGCCACGAGTATCGTTCTTACTCCCCTTTGCCGTATAATTCTCAGTACTTTTGGTATGAGAGGCAGAGGAGGAAACACATACACTGACTGGAACACCCACGGCGTTACCAGAGCGTCCACAGCTATTGCCTGAGGGTCTCTTGACCTGGCGCAATACCTGTCCAGTTTTTTGTTGAGGCGAGACGCCATCATGTCCACCTTTGGTTTTTCCCAACGGTTCACAATCATGTGGAAAACTTCTGGATGAAGTCCCCACTCTCCCGGGTGTAGATCGTGTCTGCTGAGGAAGTCTGCTTCCCAGTTGTCCACTCCCGGAATGAACACTGCTGACAGTGCTATCACATGATCTTCCGCCCAGCGAAGAATCCTTGCAGCTTCTGCCATTGCTCTCCTGCTTCTTGTGCCGCCCTGTCTGTTTACGTGGGCGACTGCCGTGATGTTGTCCGACTGGATCAACACCGGCTGACCCTGAAGCAGGGGTTTTGCCAGGCTTAGAGCATTGTAAATCGCTCTTAGCTCCAGTATATTTATGTGAAGAGACATCTCCAGGTTTGACCATACTCCCTGGAAGTTTCTTCCCTGTGTGACCGCTCCCCAGCCTCTCAGACTGGCATCCGTGGTCACCAGGACCCAGTCCTGTATGCCGAATCTGCGGCCCTCTAACAGATGAGCACTCTGCAACCACCACAGAAGAGACACCCTTGTCCGTGGCGACAAGGTTATCCGCTGATGCATCTGCAGATGCGATCCGGACCATTTGTCCAGCAGATCCCACTGAAAAGTTTGTGCGTGGAATCTGCCGAATGGAATCGCTTCGTAAGAAGCCACCATCTTTCCCAGGACTCTTGTGCATTGATGCACAGACACTTTCCCTGGTTTTAGGAGGTTCCTGACAAGTTCGGATAACTCCTTGGCTTTCTCCTCCGGAAGAAACACCTTTTTCTGAACCGTGTCCAGAATCATTCCCAGGAACAGCAGACGTGTCGTCGGGGTCAATTGAGATTTTGGAAAATTCAGAATCCACCCGTGCTGTTGCAGCACTATTTGGGTTAGTGCTACTACATCCCCCAGCTGTTCCCTGGACCTTGCCCTTATCAGGAGATCGTCCAAGTAAGGGATAATTAATACGCCTTTTCTTCGTAGAAGAATCATCATTTCGGCCATTACCTTGGTAAAGACCCGAGGTGCCGTGGACAATCCAAACGGCAGCGTCTGAAAATGATAATGACAGTTTTGCACCACGAACCTGAGGTACCCTTGATGTGAAGGGCAAATTGGGACATGCAGGTAAGCATCCTTGATGTCCAGGGACACCATAAAGTCCCCTTCTTCCAGATTCGCTATCACTGCTCTGAGTGACTCCATCTTGAACTTGAATTTTTGTATGTACAGGTTCAAAGATTTCAGATTTAGAATAGGTCTTACCGAGCCGTCCGGCTTCGGTACCACAAATAGTGTGGAATAATACCCCTTTCCCTGTTGTAGGAGGGGTACCTTGACTATCACCTGCTGAGAATACAGCTTGTGAATGGCTTCCAATACCGTCGCCCTGTCTGAGGGAGACGTTGGCAGAGCAGACTTTAGGAACCGGCGAGGGGGAGACTTCTCGAATTCCAACCTGTAACCCTGAGATATTATCTGCAGGATCCAGGGGTCCACCTGTGAGTGAGCCCACTGTGCGCTGAAATTCTTGAGTCGACCCCCCACCGCCCCTGAGTCCGCTTGTAAAGCCCCAACGTCATGCTGAGGGCTTTGCAGAAGCCGGGGGGGGGCTTCTGCTCCTGGGAAGAAGCTGCTTGGTGCACTCTCTTACCCTTTCCTTTGCCTCGGGGCAAATATGACTGTCCTTTCGCCCGCTTGTTCCTATAGGAACGAAAGGACTGCGACTGAAAAGACGGTGTCTTTTTCTGTTGGGAGGGGACCTGAGGTAAAAAGGTGGATTTCCCGGCTGTTGCCGTGGCCACCAAATCCGATAGACCGACCCCAAATAATTCCTCCCCCTTATACGGCAATACTTCCATATGCCGTTTGGAATCCGCATCACCTGACCATTGTCGCGTCCATAAACTTCTTCTGGCAGATATGGACATCGCACTTACTCTCGATGCCAGAGTGCAAATATCCCTCTGTGCATCTCGCATATATAGAAATGCATCCTTTAAATGCTCTATAGTCAGTAAAATACTGTCCCTATCCAGGGTATCAATATTTTCAGTCAGGGAATCCGACCAAACCACCCCAGCACTGCACATCCATGCAGAGGCGATGGCTGGTCGCAGTATAACACCAGTATGAGTGTATATACTTTTCAGGGTAGTTTCCAGCCTCCTATCTGCTGGATCCTTGAGGGCGGCCGTTTCAGGAGACGGTAACGCCACTTGTTTTGATAAGCGTGTGAGCGCCTTATCCACCCTAGGGGGTGTTTCCCAGCGCGCCCTAACCTCTGGCGGGAAAGGATATAATGCCAATAACTTCTTTGAAATTAGCAGTTTTCTATCGGGGTTAACCCACGCTTCATCACACACTTCATTCAATTCGTCTGATTCAGGAAAAACTACAGGTAGTTTTTTCAGACCCCACATAATACCCCTTTTTGTGGTACATGCAGTATCAGAGATATGTAAAGCCTCCTTCATTGCCGTGATCATATAACGTGTGGCCCTACTGGAAAATACGTTTGTTTCTTCACCGTCGACACTAGATTCGGTGTCCGTGTCTGGGTCTGTGTCGACCGACTGAGGTAAAGGGCGTTTTACAGCTCCTGACGGTGTCTGAGACGCCTGTACAGGTACTAACTGGTTTTCCGGCCGTCTCATGTCGTCAACTGATTTTTGTAATGTGCTGACATTATCACGTAATTCCATAAATAAAGCCATCCATTCCGGTGTCGACTCCCTAGGGGGTGACATCACCATTACCGGCAATTGCTCCGCCTCCACACCAACATCGTCCTCATACATGTCGACACACACGTACCGACACACAGCAGACACACAGGGAATGCTCTTATCGAAGACAGGACCCCACTAGCCCTTTGGGGAGACAGAGGGAGAGTTTGCCAGCACACACCCAAGCGCTATAAATATATAGGAACAACCCTATAGAAGTGTTGTCTCCCTTATAGCAGCTTAATATATATCAAAAACGCCAAAAAAAGTGCCCCCCCCTCTCTTTTTTACCCTGTTTCTGTAGTGCAGTGCAGGGGAGAGTCCTGGGAGCCTTCCTCGCAGCGGAGCTGAGCAGGAAAATGGCGCTGTGTGCTGAGGAGATAGGCCCCGCCCCCTATTTCGGCGGGCTCTTCTCCGGAGTTTGTGAGACTTGGCAGGGGTTAAATACATCCATATAGCCCCAAGGGCTATATGTGATGTATTTTTTAGCCAGAACAAGGTATTCTCATTGCTGCCCAGGGCGCCCCCTGCAGCACCCTGCACCCTCCGTGACCGCTGGTGTGAAGTGTGTGACAACAATGGCGCACAGCTGCAGTGCTGTGCGCTACCTCATGAAGACTGAAAAGTCTTCTGCCGCCGGTTTCTGGACCTCTTCGCTTTTCGGCATCTGTAAGGGGGTCGGCGGCGCGGCTCCGGGACCGGACTCCATGGCTGGGCCTGTGTTCAATCCCTCTGGAGCTAATGGTGTCCAGTAGCCTAAGAAGCCAATCCATCCTGCACGCAGGTGAGTTCACTTCTTCTCCCCTAAGTCCCTCGTTGCAGTGAGCCTGTTGCCAGCAGGACTCACTGAAAATAAAAAACCTAAAAACTTTTTCTAAGCAGCTCTTTAGGAGAGCCACCTAGATTGCACCCTGCTCGGACGGGCACAAAAACCTAACTGAGGCTTGGAGGAGGGTCATAGGGGGAGGAGCCAGTGCACACCACCTGATCCTAAAGCTTTATTTTTGTGCCCTGTCTCCTGCGGAGCCGCTAATCCCCATGGTCCTGACGGAGTCCCCAGCATCCACTAGGACGTTAGAGAAAAGGAGAACTAAAATCACATTACATGTAGTGATAGTCTCACTCTCTTGCTTGGTCCTATGAGGAAGACTGGAGAAACTCCTTCAGGAAGCAAATGACATGGGGCAATAAAAATTCTCTTAAATGTACAGTTTCTCTAGTATTAACAGACCAACAATATTTATAGTTCATGCTGAAATTTGTACACCGTATATATGTCTTTAAGATTCAATGTCATCGAAGGAGGAGAGTTTGGTCCTCTTCAATAAAGTTATTGCATATTTAATGCAACTTCTTCTGCTTAGATCTACTTTAAGAAAACAACTTCCCTGACTTTGCTACAGGTCAGTGTCTGTACACTCTGAGGTCGTCCGGTAGGTAAAAAAAACAAAACACTATTTAAGAATTATTCTGACATCACTGGCAGATAGCAGCTAGAGGGAGGAGACTCTACAGAACTGACTGTGCTGGGAGTAACCCCTCCCCACATATTTTCTCACTGTTTTCCAGCCGACGAAGACTCTTGCGTCCTTTGGCTCGTGGCGTCAGGTCAGAATTGCGGATGGCACGATTTATATAGTACTGCTTGCGTTTAGTGGCAGAGGTCTTCTTAGATGGAGTAGTTGGCAAAGGGGAGAGGCAATCCTCAATTAACCTGATAAAAAGAAGGACATGAAGAATGAGCTAGGACCAACCTCTCTCATATACTGCATATTATTCACAAATGATGGCCTGTTCATGTATTTTTGTTTTCTTTAGAGGGGAAAAAAAACAAACAAATTGGGGGTGGGATAAGTACATAAACTTATACAGCCAACTCCATAGAGAGAGAGGGCACTTAATGAGGCAAACGGTACAAGACATAAGCAAACTACACAGCATTAGATTTGTATTTACTGTTTTCACATACAAAAAAAAATCATTTATGTAATCATATGTGGAGATTATAGGTGCCCAGAATCCTCTAGTTCATACATACAGAAACAAATGTGAAGAAAAGCTAATTTCTATTATTTCACAAAACACTTTACTAACCCCCTGTAACAAGGCTGTGAGAGGTATAAGCTTCCCCTCATCAGGAAGTATACATACGGGTCTATTCAATTCCTGTTGGATCCTTCATTATTAAATTTGAGGGCGTTTTCTCCTACTTTGGTCCCGTTTTCGACTGCCAATCGTACTTTTTTTAAAGTCGAATTGGCATTGTAGAAAACAGGCCAAAATCCTGTCAAAAACGCCAGCAAACTCGACCAAGTACGTGTATCGGCGGTGAATTCGTCGATAGATGTACTTTGACAGTCGGAAAAACGCCACTATCATTGAATAGGTCGAATGCAAATTCAACCCATTTCTGTTGAAAAGTGACTTTTTTTAGACTGTTGGAAAAACCGGCACGAATTGAATAGACCCCAAAGGCTACAAATACAATGAGATACTCTTGAAGAGATTATATATTATACACACACACACTTCTGACATTAATATTCCAGTGAAAAGCAAATCTGAAATCCTCCTCTTGCATTTGGCCACAATCTCAACATTATTCTACATATAGAGAGACTACACTGCTTTAAGAAACAATATGGACATTTTAGTGGTGTTATTTAAGGGATAAAGTGCACTTTAAATGGAAAAATATAAAATAAAGGCTTCTATTGTTGCCTACACAAATACAAAGTAGATTTTTAGAAAACAGTCTCCAGAAAAACAACTACAAAAAGGATGACAGTTTTGTTTTACAAGGGTTACTACATTACATCATCGTATTATATTTACAATGCATAGTCCTTTGGCCATAGGCCTTCCTTTCTGCATCAAGCTGCATATTCATGCTCCCGGGCAGCCTAATACATACAGATCACCAGTTTAACAAGCACTCTCCTGTGTGAAAGGGTGCACATGTCAGCATTAGTCTGACATATGTATAAACGCACAAGGAACAGTGGGGCAGATGTATTAAGCCTGGAGATGGCATAAAGTAATAAACCAGTGATAAGTGCAAGGTGATAAACGCACCAGCCAGTCAGCTCCTGTCAATTTACATATTGGAGCTGATTGGCTGGTACATTTATCACCTTGCACTTATCACTGGTTTATCACTTCCTTATGCAGTCTCCAAGTTAATACTAGAGATGAGCGCCTGAAATTTTTCGGGTTTTGTGTTTTGGTTTTGGGTTCGGTTCCGCGGCTGTGTTTTGGGTTCGACCGCGTTTTGGCAAAACCTCACCGAATTTTTTTTGTCGGATTCGGGTGTGTTTTGGATTCGGGTGTTTTTTTCAAAAAACCCTAAAAAACAGCTTAAATCATAGAATTTGGGGGTCATTTTGATCCCATATTATTATTAACCTCAAAAACCATAATTTCCACTCATTTTCAGTCTATTCTGAATACCTCACAATATTATTTTTAGTCCTAAAATTTGCACCGAGGTCGCTGGATGACTAAGCTAAGCGACCCTAGTGGCCGACACAAACACCTGGCCCATCTAGGAGTGGCACTGCAGTGTCACGCAGGATGGCCCTTCCAAAAAACCCTCCCCAAACAGCACATGACGCAAAGAAAATAAGAGGCGCAATGAGGTAGCTGTGTGAGTAAGATAAGCGACCCTAGTGGCCGACACAAACACCGGGCCCATTTAGGAGTGTCACTGCAGTGTCACGCAGGATGTCCCTTCCAAAAAACCCTCCCCAAACAGCACATGACGCAAAGAAAATAAGAGGCGCAATGAGGTAGCTGTGTGAGTAAGATTAGCGACCCTAGTGGCCGACACAAACACCGGGCCCATCTAGGAGTGTCACTGCAGTGTCACGCAGGATGTCCCTTCCAAAAAACCCTCCCCAAACAGCACATGACGCAAAGAAAATAAGAGGCGCAATGAGGTAGCTGTGTGAGTAAGATTAGCGACCCTAGTGGCCGACACAAACACCGGGCCCATTTAGGAGTGTCACTGCAGTGTCACGCAGGATGTCCCTTCCAAAAAACCCTCCCCAAACAGCACATGACGCAAAGAAAATAAGAGGCGCAATGAGGTAGCTGACTGTGTGAGTAAGATAAGCGACCCTAGTGGCCGACACAAACACCGGGCCCATTTAGGAGTGGCACTGCAGTGTCACGCAGGATGTCCCTTCCAAAAAACCCTCCCCAAACAGCACATGACGCAAAGAAAAATAAAAGAAAAAAGAGGTGCAAGATGGAATTGTCCTTGGGCCCTCCCACCCACATGTTGTATAAACAAAACAGGACATGCACACTTTAACCAACCCATCATTTCAGTGACAGGGTCTGCCACACGACTGTGACTGATATGACGGGTTGGTTTGGACCCCCCCCAAAAAAGAAGCAATTAATCTCTCCTTGCACAAACTGGCTCTACAGAGGCAAGATGTCCACCTCATCATCATCCTCCGATATATCACCGTGTACATCCCCCTCCTCACAGATTATCAATTCGTCCCCACTGGAATCCACCATCTCAGCTCCCTGTGTACTTTGTGGAGGCAATTGCTGCTGGTCAATGTCTCCGCGGAGGAATTGATTATAATTCATTTTAATGAACATCATCTTCTCCACATTTTCTGGATGTAACCTCGTACGCCGATTGCTGACAAGGTGAGCGGCGGCACTAAACACTCTTTCGGAGTACACACTTGTGGGAGGGCAACTTAGGTAGAATAAAGCCAGTTTGTGCAATGGCCTCCAAATTGCCTCTTTTTCCTGCCAGTATAAGTATGGACTGTGTGACGTGCCTACTTGGATGCGGTCACTCATATAATCCTCCACCATTCTTTCAATGGTGAGAGAATCATATGCAGTGACAGTAGACGACATGTCCGTAATCGTTGTCAGGTCCTTCAGTCCGGACCAGATGTCAGCATCAGCAGTCGCTCCAGACTGCCCTGCATCACCGCCAGCGGGTGGGCTCGGAATTCTGAGCCTTTTCCTCGCACCCCCAGTTGCGGGAGAATGTGAAGGAGGAGATGTTGACAGGTCGCGTTCCGCTTGACTTGACAATTTTCTCACCAGCAGGTCTTTCAACCCCAGCAGACTTGTGTCTGCCGGAAAGAGAGATCCAAGGTAGGCTTTAAATCTAGGATCGAGCACGGTGGCCAAAATGTAGTGCTCTGATTTCAACAGATTGACCACCCGTGAATCCTTGTTAAGCGAATTAAGGGCTCCATCCACAAGTCCCACATGCCTAGCGGAATCGCTCTGTGTTAGCTCCTCCTTCAATGTCTCCAGCTTCTTCTGCAAAAGCCTGATGAGGGGAATGACCGGACTCAGGCTGGCAGTGTCTGAACTGACTTCACGTGTGGCAAGTTCAAAGGGCAGCAGAACCTTGCACAACGTTGAAATCATTCTCCACTGCGCTTGAGACAGGTGCATTCCACCTCCTATATCGTGCTCAATTGTATAGGCTTGAATGGCCTTTTGCTGCTCCTCCAACCTCTGAAGCATATAGAGGGTTGAATTCCACCTCGTTACCACTTCTTGCTTCAGATGATGGCAGGGCAGGTTCAGTAGTTTTTGGTGGTGCTCCAGTCTTCTGTACGTGGTGCCTGTACGCCGAAAGTGTCCCGCAATTCTTCTGGCCACCGACAGCATCTCTTGCACGCCCCTGTCGTTTTTTAAATAATTCTGCACCACCAAATTCAAGGTATGTGCAAAACATGGGACGTGCTGGAATTTGCCCATATTTAATGCACACACAATATTGCTGGCGTTGTCCGATGCCACAAATCCACAGGAGAGTCCAATTGGGGTAAGCCATTCCGCGATAATCTTCCTCAGTTGCCGTAAGAGGTTTTCAGCTGTGTGCGTATTCTGGAAACCGGTGATACAAAGCGTAGCCTGCCTAGGAAAGAGTTGGCGTTTGCGAGATGCTGCTACTGGTGCCACCGCTGCTGTTCTTGCGGCGGGAGTCCATACATCTACCCAGTGGGCTGTCACAGTCATATAGTCCTGACCCTGCCCTGCTCCACTTGTCCACATGTCCGTGGTTAAGTGGACATTGGGTACAGCTGCATTTTTTAGGACACTGGTGACTCTTTTTCTGAGGTCTGTGTAAATTTTCGGTATCGCCTGCCTAGAGAAATGGAACCTAGATGGTATTTGGTACCGGGGACACAGTACCTCCAACAAGTCTCTAGTTGGCTCTGCAGTAATGATGGATACCGGAACCACGGTTCTCACCACCCAGGATGCCAAGGCCTCAGTTATCCGCTTTGCAGTAGGATGACTGCTGTGATATTTCATCTTCCTCGCAAAGGACTGTTGGACAGTCAATTGCTTGGTGGAAGTAGTAAAAGTGGTCTTACGACTTCCCCTCTGGGATGACCATCGACTCCCAGCAGCAACAACAGCAGCGCCAGCAGCAGTAGGAGTTACACGCAAGGATGCATCGGAGGAATCCCAGGCAGGAGAGGACTCGTCAGAATTGCCAGTGACATGGCCTGCAGGACTATTGGCATTCCTGGGAAAGGAGGAAATTGACACTGAGGGAGTTGGTGGGGTGGTTTGCGTGAGCTTGGTTACAAGAGGAAGGGATTTACTGGTCAGTGGACTGCTTCCGCTGTCACCCAAAGTTTTTGAACTTGTCACTGACTTATTATGAATGCGCTGCAGGTGACGTATAAGGGAGGATGTTCCGAGGTGGTTAACGTCCTTACCCCTACTTATTACAGCTTGACAAAGGGAACACACGGCTTGACACCTGTTGTCCGCATTTCTGTTGAAATAGTTCCACACCGAAGAGCTGATTTTTTTGGTATTTTCACCAGGCATGTCAACGGCCATATTCCTCCCACGGACAACAGGTGTCTCCCCGGGTGCCTGACTTAAACAAACCACCTCACCATCAGAATCCTCCTGGTCAATTTCCTCCCCAGCGCCAGCAACACCCATATCCTCCTCATCCTGGTGTACTTCAACACTGACATCTTCAATCTGACTATCAGGAACTGGACTGCGGGTGCTCCTTCCAGCACTTGCAGGGGGCGTGCAAATGGTGGAAGGCGCATGCTCTTCACGTCCAGTGTTGGGAAGGTCAGGCATCGCAACCGACACAATTGGACTCTCCTTGTGGATTTGGGATTTCGAAGAACGCACAGTTCTTTGCGGTGCTACTGCTTTTGCCAGCTTGAGTCTTTTCATTTTGGAGGCTGGATGGGTGCCTCCATCCTCATGTGAAGCTGAACCACTAGCCATGAACATAGGCCAGGGCCTCAGCCGTTCCTTGCCACTCCGTGTGGTAAATGGCATATTGGCAAGTTTACGCTTCTCCTCCGACAATTTTATTTTAGGTTTTGGAGTCCTTTTTTTACTGATATTTGGTGTTTTGGATTTGACATGCTCTGTACTATGACATTGGGCATCGGCCTTGGCAGACGACGTTGCTGGCATTTCATCGTCTCGGCCATGACTAGTGGCAGCAGCTTCAGCACGAGGTGGAAGTGGATCTTGATCTTTCCCTAATATTGGAACCTCATATTTTGTTCTCCATATTTTAATAGGCACAACTAAAAGGCACCTCAGGTAAACAATGGAGATGGATGGATACTAGTATACAATTATGGACGGACTGCCGAGTGCCGACACAGAGGTAGCTACAGCCGTGAACTACCGTACTGTACTGTGTCTGCTGCTAATATAGACTGGTTGATAAAGAGATGTAGTAGTATGTATGTATAAAGAAGAAAGAAAAAAAAAACCACGGGTAGGTGGTATACAATTATGGACGGACTGCCGAGTGCCGACACAGAGGTAGCTACAGCCGTGAACTACCGTACTGTACTGTGTCTGCTGCTAATATAGACTGGTTGATAAAGAGATGTAGTAGTATGTATGTATAAAGAAGAAAGAAAAAAAAACCACGGGTAGGTGGTATACAATTATGGACGGACTGCAGAGTGCCGACACAGAGGTAGCTACAGCCGTGAACTACCGTACTGTACTGTGTCTGCTGCTAATATAGACTGGTTGATAAAGAGATGTAGTAGTATGTATGTATAAAGAAGAAAGAAAAAAAAACCACGGGTAGGTGGTATACAATTATGGACGGACTGCCGAGTGCCGACAGAGGTAGCTACAGCCGTGAACTACCGTACTGTACTGTGTCTGCTGCTAATATAGACTGGTTGATAAAGAGATGTAGTAGTATGTATGTATAAAGAAGAAAGAAAAAAAAACCACGGGTAGGTGGTATACAATTATGGACGGACTGCCGAGTGCCGACACAGAGGTAGCTACAGCCGTGAACTACCGTACTGTGTCTGCTGCGACTGGATGATAAATAATGATATAAAAAATATATATATATCACTACTGCAGCCGGACAGGTATATATATTATATAATGACGGACCTGCTGGACACTGTCTGTCAGCAGAATTAGTTTTTTATAGAATAAAAAAAAAAACACCACACAAGTGAAGTCACACGACGAGTGTTTAACTTTTTCAGGCAATCACACAATATAGTATACTACTAACTATACTGGTGGTCAGTGTGGTCAGGTCACTGGTCAGTCACACTGGCAGTGGCACTCCTGCAGCAAAAGTGTGCACTGTTTAATTTTAATATAATATGTACTCCTGGCTCCTGCTATAACCTATAACTATTAACTGGCACTGCAGTGCTCCCCAGTCTCCCCCACAATTATAAGCTGTGTGAGCTGAGCACAGTCAGATATATATACATAGATGATGCAGCACACTGGGCTGAGCAGTGCACACAGATATGGTATGTGACTGAGTCACTGTGTGTATCGTTTTTTTCAGGCAGAGAACGGATATATTAAATAAAACTGCACTGTCTGGTGGTCACTGTGGTCAGTCACTAGTAAACTTTGCACTCTCTACACTTCTACAGTACTCCTAAGCTCCAGTAAATCAGGTCAATCTCTCTCTCTCTCTCTCTCTTCTAATCTAAATGGAGAGGACGCCAGCCACGTCCTCTCCCTATCAATCTCAATGCACGTGTGAAAATGGCGGCGACGCGCGGCTCCTTATATAGAATCCGAGTCTCGCGAGAATCCGACAGCGTCATGATGACGTTCGGGCGCGCTCGGGTTAACCGAGCAAGGCGGGAAGATCCGAGTCGCTCGGACCCGTGAAAAAAAACATGAAGTTCGTGCGGGTTCGGATTCAGAGAAACCGAACCCGCTCATCTCTAGTTAATACATCTGCCCCAGTATGAGGCAAATTCAATTGCGATGCTGGCCTTCTGAAGGAATGGCCGTCTATCATAGCTATATGCTATGAGCCTCAGGAGGTGCGAGAAAAAAGGTGTTAAAAGGTCTGTAGTTTGGGCTGCCGTAGCTAAACCCGGCAGCTGTCAGGTGCCTTAACTGATAATGGGCGTCTAATCGAAACAATTCAATGGCTCCTATAGATACCCACAGAAAACAACTGAATTTACCCCTATTAATCATACACTGTCTATCCAGAACTTAGGGAGTGATTCAAAAGTTGTTTTGGGCACCCAAAGTAATGGTTGCCCATCAGAGGTATTCAATTGTTGCTCTGATCAGGTGGCCATAAGCATCGGGTTTAGAAGCTAAACCCAACTAAAATAGTGCCCGCAACGCAAAAAGTATAGTTTTGGTCGGAACACATTTGGCACATTTCAGCTTGCCACCTCCGGAAGTGGTGAGCAGAAAAGGAGATTTATGGAAAGAACTTACATTTGTTAAATCTCTTTCTGCGAGGTACATTGGGTTCCACAGGGAATAACATCGGGGTGTAGAGTTGGATCTTGATCCGAGGCACCAACAGTCTAAAAGCTTTGACTGTTCCCAAGATGCTCAGCGCCGCCTCCTCTATAACCCCACCTCCATGTACAGGCGCTCAGTTTTGTTAACCAGTCCAATGCAGTGGCAGGTAAAAGAGACGACAACCGTTAGTAGCCATGTACACCACATTCTCACGATAGGAGAAGGTATCAGCGGCTAATGCCATACCAACCCAAAGAAGCTAAGTGCGTCAGGGTGGGCGCCCTGTGGAACCCAGTGTACCTTGCAGAAAGATTTAACGAAGGCAAGTTCTTACCATAAATCTCCTTTTCTGCAGCGGGGTACACTGGGGTTCCACAGGGAATAACATCGGGGGTGTCCTAAAGCAGTTCCTCATGTGAGGGGACGCACTGTAGCGGGCACAAAAACCCGGCGTCCAAAGGAAGCATCCTGGGAGGCGGAAGTATCAAAAGGCATATAACCTTATTAATGTGTTCCCTGAGGACCAAGTAGCTGCCTTGCACAATTGTTCAAGGTCGCACAAGAAGGTCCAACCGACCGAGTAGAATGGGCTTTGATGGTAGCAGGAGCCGGAAGGCTAGCCTGTACATAAACATGTGCAATCACCATTCTAATCCATCTGGCCAAGGTCTGCTTGTTAGCAGGCCAGCTACGTTTGTGAAAACCAAAAAGGACAAAGAGGGATTCAGATCTTCTAAGACAGGCATGGCCAACCTGTGGCTTTCCAGCTGTTGTGAAACTATACATCCCAGCATGCTCTGCCACAGTTTTAGCATTTCCTAATAGCAAAACTGTAGAAGAGCATGCTGGGACTTGTAGTTTCAAAACAGCTGGAGAGCCACAGGTTGGCCAGGCCTGTCCTAAGAGAAGCTGTCCTCTTCACATAAATACGGAGAGCCCGAACCACATCCAAATACCGCTCTTTGGAGGATAAACCTGGAGAGGTAAAGGCCGGAACCACAATCTCCTGGTTAAGGTGGAAAGATGATACCACCTTAAGAAAATAACCTGATTTTTCATCGTGACCGTGCGGGTCTTAGAACTCGCACTGAGTTCTAAGAACTGCACGGTCACGATGAAAAATCAGAAAGGATGACAGACAGGACAAGGCACCCAAGTCTGAAACACGTCTAGCAGAGGCAATAGCCAGCAGAAACAGGACCTTAAGAGTAAGCTACTTAAGGTCCACAGACTCAAGAGGCTCAAATGGAGACTCTTGTAAGGCATCCAGAACAACCGACAAAGCCCAAGGAGCCACAGGCGGTACATAGGGGAAGTTGAATCCATAAAATACCCTGAGTGAATGTATGAACATCAGGCAGAGTCGCTATTTTTCTCTGAAACCATACCGACAAGGCAGAAATATGAACCTTGAGAGAGAGGCCAGACGAAGGCCTAAGTCCAGGCCCTGTTGCAGAAAAGCCAAAAATTTGGCGGTACTGAACTTCTATGCATCATAATGGTTAGTTGCACACCAAACAAAAGAAGAATAATTCCAGACCCTATTATATATCCGGGCAGAAGCCGGTTTACGGGCCTTCAACATAGTTTGAATGACGGCCTCAGAAAATCCTTTGGCCCTCAGTACGGAAGCTTCAAGAGCCACGCCGTCAAAGCCAGACGGGCCAAATCCTGGTAGACACAAGGGCCCTGAACGAGGTGGTTTGGGCGTTGCGGAAGTAGAAGGGGACGCTCTAGCAACAGAGAACCAATGCCATCTGGGCCACGCCGGAGCGATTAGAAGTAGTAATCCTCCTGCTTGCTTGAACTTCCTTATTACCCTGGGCAGAAGTGACACTGGAGGGAACACATACGGCAGCCGAAAGTTCAATGGAATTGCTAGTGCATCCACGAACGCTGCTTGAGGATCCCTTGTCCTTGCTCTGAAGACCGGAACCTTGTGATTGTGTCGAGACGCCATCAGGTCTACGTCTGGTAGGCCCCACTTGTCCACTAGGAGTTGAAAGACTTCCGGATGAAGGGTCCACTCTATGGCGTGTACGTCCTGACAACTGAGGAAGTCCACTTCCCAGTTCAGGACCCCTGGAATGAACACTGCCGATAGGGCCGGCAGATGGCATTCCGCCCAACGAAGACTCTGACACTTCCATCATTGCTTTGCGGCTTCTGGGCCCGCCTGGATGATTTATGTACGCCACCGTGGTGGCGTTGTCAGACTGTACCTGAACAGGCCTGTTCCGTACTAGAGGCAGGGCCAGTGTTAAATCATTGAACACTGCCCGCAATTCCAGAATGTTTATCGGGAGGAGAGAATCCTCCCTGGTCCACCGACCCTGAAGAGAGTGTTGCTCCAACACCGCGCCCCAACCCCGCATACTGGTGTCCGTTGTCAGAAGGACCCAGTTTGAGATCTAGAATGGATGACCCCTGCTCAGTTGTTGGTCCTGCAGCCACCATGACAGTGACAGACGGACCTCCGGAGTCAATATCATCATGTGAGACCTGATCCGGTGAGGCAGGCCATCCCACTCAGAGAGAATTAACCTCTGTAGAGGGCAGGAATGAAATTGAGCGTACGCCACCATGTCGAAAGTAGACACCATGAGGCCTAGTACTTGCATTGCCGAGTGTATCAACCCACGTAGGCGAGAAAGGAAGCATCTCGTCTTGTCCCAAAGTTTCAGGATCTTCTCCGGGGACAAAAACATCTGCTGGTTGTGGGTGTCCAATAGTGCTCAGAGGTGCACCAGGCTTTGAGCAGGAACCAGGTAACACTTCTTCTAGTTGATGAACCACCCGTGGGCTTGCAGGAATTGGACCGTCAGTTCCAGATGACGAAGGAGAACCTCTGGAGAGTTCGCCAGGATCAACAAGTCGTCGAGATACGGCAGGATCCTGATACCCTGACGGCGTAGTAGTGCCGTCATGACTGCCATGACCTTGGTGAAAACTCGAGGAGCCGAGGTCAGACCAAAAGGCAAGGCCTGGAATTGAAAATGTAGGTTGTCAATAGCAAACCGCTGATGCGACACTGCAATAGGAATATGCAGGTAAGCATCCTGTATGTCCAGGGATACCATGTAGTCCTTGGGCTCCAAGGCCAGAACAATAGAGCGAAGAGTTTCCATACGGAATTTGGAGACTTTCACAAATTTGTTCAAAGACTTGAGGTTGAGAATGGGCCGAAAGGATCTATTCGGTTTCGGGACTAGGAACAGCGTTGAATAGTACCCCCTGAGTCAGAGGCACCAGCACTACCACTCCCGTGTCCAGGAGGGATTGTACCACCAGATGGAGAGTCTTTGCTTTTACTAATTCCGAAGGGACGTTTGTTGAACAAAACTGTCGAGGGAGACGTTTCTTGAAAGAGATGGCGTATCTGTGAGAGACTACTTCTCTTACCCAGGCGTCCGAAGTGGTCTGTAACCAAACCGTATAAGTCAGCCTCCCACTAGGAACCCCGCCCCGTCATGCAGCAGGCACGTTTAGGTTTGGGCTTATTGGATTTGGAAGTGCGAGCCTGTTTTGGGTACGCCTGACCCTTTGCTTTACCTGGAGGCTGAAAGGAATGAAAGGAAGTACTCTTACCCTTCGGGGCTGAAGGAGTAGTACTAGGCAGACATGCAGTCTTCGCAGACGCCAAGTCAGCGACAATCTTGTTGAGATCTTCCCCAAAAAGAATGTTTACCTTAAAAGAGATAACCTTCAAGGTCTTTTTCGAGTCCAGATCTACCGACCAGGACCGCAACCAGAGGATCCGGCGATCCAGAATAGACATAGTAGACGCTTTGGCCACTAGGATACCTGCATCCGATGCCGCCTCTTGAATATAATGAGAAGCTGTAGCTATGTATGAAAGACACTGTCTTGCATTATCAGGAAAATTAGATGGTAATTCCGCTTCAACTTCCTGAACCCAGGCCTCTATAGTTTTAGCAGCCCAAGAGGCCGCAACAGTAGGCCTATGCACAGCTCCAGCCAGAAAGAAAATGGACCTTAAGCAACCCGCCACACGCTTATCCGTCGGTTCCTTCAGAGAGGTGACAGTAGTGACCGGCAGAGCAGATGAAATCACCTGCGAGTCCACCAGCAGCGGTGTTTCCCAATTTTTGCTTAACTCTGCAGCAAGGGGATAACATCTTCTTAGAGAGAATTTCTTACCTGGAAATTCTCAGGATTTCTGCCGAATGTCAACTAAATGGTCAGAATGTGGTAAAACTAACTTAGTAGCCTTCTGACGTTTAAACTTATCTGGTTTCTTAGAGGTAGCTGGGGGTTATTCATCGTCATCAAACTGAAGAATCAGCCGTATAGCCTCCAAGAGGTCAGGAACATCCACTTGGTTCAGGGATTCCCCATCAGAAGCATCTGCGTCAGTGTCTGAGGGTTCAGTGTATGCGCCATCTTCACCAGACAAAGTATCTGTAACATGAGTGGACTGTGAGGATGGAAGGACCCGCTTAGAAAACACTTTGGTCTTAGGCGGGCGAGGGTTAGAATCTTGTTTGAGACTGATTTAATTGCTGTAACTGAGAGGACAGAGCATCTGCCCAAGGTGGATTAACAGCAGGGACAATATGTGGCTGTAATGGCACAGGAGGTCCCATAAGGGGCGCAAGTCTAGTTACCAGTGTAGTCAGTAAATTAGAAAACGTAGCCCACGGTGGGTCAGTAGTTACCCCCGTTGCAGGAAACTGACTAGGGGGTACAAAGCCCCCAGCACCTGAACCCTAAACTGCAATATTTTCCTCAGAAACAATCGGGGCATGAGCACTGCCAGACGCAAGGTCTGCCACCGAACCCTCACCCTGATGAGCAGACATTATATGAAAGCGTTAACCTAGGGTGGAATAGTACAATAAAGCAGACAGAATACCTAACAAAAATCCCCCCGGTTAGTGTGACTACAGGCAGAGAACACACGGAGGATTTAAGAGGTAAATGGTGACTGTAAAACACAGACAAAATACCAACAAAAGTATATCCTGTGAAAACCACTATATTATATGAAAACCCTGACGCACATAGCCCCCTTCAGGGTACAGAATATAGGGATAGCAGTAGATGTTAAATACACGGACTGGAAATCACACAGCAGCTATTGGCACACACATACAGTCACATGTACAATGCAGAAATTCTCTCAAATAAGAAGATTTTACTCACCGGTAAATCTATTTCTCGTAGTCCGTAGTGGATGCTGGGAACTCCGAAAGGACCATGGGGAATAGCGGCTCCGCAGGAGACTGGGCACAACTAAAGAAAGCTTTTAGGTCACCTGGTGTGCACTGGCTCCTCCCACTATGACCCTCCTCCAAGCCTCAGTTAGGACACTGTGCCCGGACGAGCTGACATAATAAGGAAGGATTTTGAATCCCGGGTAAGACTCCTACCAGCCACACCAATCACACCGTATAACTCGTGATACTATACCCAGTTTAACAGTATGAAAACAACTGAGCCTCTCAACAGATGGCTCAACAATAACCCTTTAGTTAACAATAACTATGTACAAGTATTGCAGACAATCCGCACTTGGGATGGGCGCCCAGCATCCACTACGGACTACGAGAAATAGATTTACCGGTGAGTAAAATCTTATTTTCTCTGACGTCCTAGTGGATGCTGGGAACTCCGAAAGGACCATGGGGATTATACCAAAGCTCCCAAACGGGCGGGAGAGTGCGGATGACTCTGCAGCACCGAATGAGAGAACTCAAGGTCCTCCTCAGCCAGGGTATCAAATTTGTAGAATTTTGCAAATGTGTTTGCCCCTGACCAAGTAGCAGCTCGGCAAAGTTGTAAAGCCGAGACCCCTCGGGCAGCCGCCCAAGATGAGCCCACCTTCCTTGTGGAATGGGCTTTTACTGATTTAGGATGCGGCAGTCCAGCCGCAGAATGCGCCAGCTGAATTGTGCTACAAATCCAGCGAGCAATAGTCTGCTTAGAAGCAGGAGCACCCATTTTGTTGGGTGAATACAGGATAAATAGCGAGTCAGTTTTCCTGACTCTAGCCGTCCTGGAAACATAAATTTTCAAGGCCCTGACTACAACCAGTAACTTGGAATCCTCCAAGTCCCTAGTAGCCGCAGGCACCACAATAGGTTGGTTCAAGTAAAAAGCTGATACCACCTTAGGGAGAAACTGGGGACGAGTCCTCAATTCCGCCCTATCCATATGGAAAATCAGATAAGGGCTTTTACATGACAAAGCTGCCAATTCTGACACACGCCTGGCTGAAGCCAAGGCCAATAACATGACCACTTTCCACGTGAGATATTTTAGATCCACGGTTTTAAGTGGCTCAAACCAATGTGATTTTAAGAAACTCAACACCACGTTGAGATCCCAAGGTGCCACTGGAGGCACAAACGGGGGCTGAATATGCAGCACTCCTTTCACAAACGTCTGAACTTCAGGTAGTGAAGCCAGTTCTTTCTGGAAGAAAATCGACAGAGCCGAGATCTGTACCTTAATGGAGCCTAATTTCAGGCCCATAGTCACTCCTGCTTGTAGGAAATGCAGAAATCGACCTAGTTGAAATTCCTCTGTTGGGGCCTTTTTGGCCTCACACCAAGCAACATATTTCCGCCATATGCGGTGATAATGCTTTGCAGTTACATCTTTCCTGGCTTTAATCAGCGTAGGAATGACTTCCTCCGGAATGCCCTTTTCCTTCAGGATCCGGCGTTCAACCGCCATGCCGTCAAACGCAGCCGCGGTAAGTCTTGGAACAGACAGGGCCCCTGCTGCAGCAGGTCCTGTCTGAGCGGCAGAGGCCATGGGTCCTCTGAGATCTCTTGAATTTCCGGGTACCACGCTCGTCTTGGCCAATCCGGAACCACGAGTATTGTGCTTACTCCTCGTTTTCTTATTATTCTCAGTACCCTTGGTATGAGAGGCAGAGGAGGGAACACAAACTGACTGGTACACCCACGGTGTCACTAGAGCGTCCACAGCTATCGCCTGAGGGTCCCTTGACCTGGCGCAATATCTCTCTAGTTTTTTGTTTAGGCGGGACGCCATCATGTCCACCTGTGGCCGTTCCCATCGATTTACAATCAGCGTGAAGACTTCTGGATGAAGTCCCCACTCTCCCGGGTGGAGGTCGTGCCTGCTGAGAAAGTCTGCTTCCCAGTTGTCCACTCCCGGAATGAACACTGCTGACAGTGCTAGTACGTGATTTTCCGCCCATCGGAGAATCCTTGTGGCTTCTGCCATTGCCATCCTGCTTCTTGTGCCGCCCTGTCGATTTACATGGGCGACTGCCGTGATGTTGTCTGACTGGATCAGTACCGGCTGGTGTAGAAGCAGGGATTTTGCCTGACTTAGGGCATTGTAAATGGCCCTTAGTTCCAGAATATTTATGTGTAGGGAAGTCTCCTGACTCGACCATAGTCCTTGGAAGTTTCTTCCCTGTGTGACTGCCCCCCAGCCTCGAAGGCTGGCATCCGTGGTCACCAGGACCCAGTCCTGTATGCCGAATCTGCGGCCCTCTAGAAGATGAGCACTCTGCAGCCACCACAGCAGAGACACCCTGGTTCTTGGAGACAGGGTTATTAGGCGATGCATCTGAAGATGCGATCCGGACCATTGGTCCAACAGGTCCCACTGAAAGATTCTGGCATGGAACCTGCCGAAAGGAATTGCTTCGTAAGAAGCCACCATCTTTCACAGGACCCGCGTGCAGTGATGCACCGATACCTTTTTTGGTTTCAGGAGGTCTCTGACTAGAGATGACAGCTCCTTGGCTTTCTCCTCCGGGAGAAACACTTTTTTCTGGACTGTATCCAGAATCATACCCAGGAACAGTAGACGTGTCGTCGG
This sequence comes from Pseudophryne corroboree, assembly GCF_028390025.1. Classification (NCBI taxonomy): domain Eukaryota; kingdom Metazoa; phylum Chordata; class Amphibia; order Anura; family Myobatrachidae; genus Pseudophryne; species Pseudophryne corroboree. Next base: position 609,093,543 of record NC_086444.1, on the reverse strand, counting down.
AACCAGCTGTGATTTTGGAATATTCAGAATCCAACCGTGCTGGTGTAGCACCTCCTGAGATAGTGCTACTCCCACCAACAACTGCTCCTTGGACCTCGCCTTTATTAGGAGATCGTCCAAGTACGGGATAATTAAAACTCCCTTTCTTCGAAGGAGTATCATCATTTCCGCCATTACCTTGGTAAACACCCTCGGTGCCGTGGAGAGTCCAAACGGCAGCGTCTGGAATTGGTAATGGCAATCCTGTACCACAAATCTGAGGTTCTCCTGGTGAGGATAGTAAATGGGGACATGCAGGTAAGCATCCTTGATGTCCAGGGATACCATGTAATCCCCCTCGTCCAGGCTTGCAATAACCGCCCTGAGCGATTCCATCTTGAACTTGAATTTTTTTATGTATGTGTTCAAGGATTTCAAATTTAAAATGGGTCTCACCGAACCGTCCGGTTTCGGTACCACAAACAGTGTGGAATAGTAACCCTGTCCTTGTTGAAGTAGGGGCACCTTGATTATCACCTGCTGGGAATACAGCTTGTGAATTGCCGCTAGCACAGCCTCCCTGTCTGAAGGAGTAATCGGCAAGGCAGATTTTAGGAACCGGTGGGGTGGAGACTCCTCGAATTCCAGTTTGTACCCTTGAGATACTATTTGCAGGATCCAGGGATCCACCTGTGAGCGAGCCCACTGATCGCTGAAATTTTTGAGGCGGCCCCCCACCGTACCTGGCTCCGCCTGTGGAGCCCCACCGTCATGCGGCGGACTTGGAAGAAGCGGGGGAGGACTTTTGCTCCTGGGAACCTGCTGTTTGTTGCAGCCTTTATCCCCTACCTCTGCCTCTGGACAGAAAGGACCCGCCTTTTCCACGCCTGTTTTTCTGAGTCCGAAAGGACTGTACCTGATAAAACGGCGCCTTTTTAGGCTGTGAGGGAACATGGGGTAAAAATGCTGACTTCCCAGCAGTTGCTGTGGAAACTAGGTCCGAGAGACCATCCCCAAATAACTCCTCACCCTTATAAGGCAAAACTTTCATGTGCCTTTTTGAATCTGCATCCCCTGTCCACTGGCGAGTCCACAAGCCTCTCCTAGCAGAAATGGACAATGCACTTATTTTAGATGCCAGCCGGCAGATCTCCCTCTGTGCATCTCTCATGTATAAGACTGAGTCTTTTATATGCTCTATGGTTAGCAGAATAGTGTCCCTGTCTAGGGTGTCAATATTTTCTGACAGGGAATCTGACCACGCAGCGGCAGCACTGCACATCCATGCTGACGCAATAGCTGGTCTAAGTATAATGCCTGAGTGTGTATATACAGACTTCAGGATCGCCTCCTGCTTTCTATCAGCAGGTTCCTTGAGGGCGGCCGTATCCGGAGACGGTAGTGCCACCTTTTTAGACAAACGTGTGAGCACTTTATCCACCCTAGGGGGTGTCTCCCAACGTGACCTATACTCTGGCGGGAAAGGGAACGCCATTAGTAACTTCTTAGAGATTACCAATCTTTTAATCAGGGAAATCCCACGCTTCTTCACACACTTCATTTAATTCTTCTGATGGGGGAAAAACTACGGGTAGTTTTTTCTCCCCAAACATAATACCCTTTTTAGTGGTACCTGGGTTTATATCAGAAATGTGTAACACCTCTTTCATTGCTTCAATCATGCAACGAATGGCCTTAGTGGACATTAGACTAGACTCATCGTCGTCGACACTGGTGTCAGTATCCGTGTCGACATCCGCGTCTGCCATCTGAGGTAGCGGGCGTTTTAGAGCCCCCGATGGCCTTTGAGACGCCTGGACAGGCACGAGCTGAGAAGCCGGCTGTCCCGCATTTGGCATGTCGTCAAATTTTTTTGTGTAAGGAGTCGACACGTGCACGCAATTCCTTCCATAAGTCCATCCACTCAGGTGTCTGCCCCGCAGGGGGTGACATCCCTTCTATAGGCATCTGCTCCGCCTCCACATCATTATCCTCATCAAACATGTCGACACAGCCGTACCGACACACCGCACACACACAGGGAATGCTCTAACAGAGGACAGGACCCACAAAAGCCCTTTGGGGAGACAGAGTGAGAGTATGCCAGCACACACCAGAGCGCTATATAATGCAGGGACTAACTCAGTGGTTCCCAAACTTTTGTGAGTCACGGCACCCTGGAGTGTAAGATTTTTTTTTCACGGCACCCCTAGGCCACACTTTTCTTATTGAGAAATTTAGAAAAAAAAATTAGATTAAGTAAATTATGTTTATATGTCATCCTTAGGGTCAGTTATGTGGTGAGGGACAAGATTTGCTTCTGTTTGTCCACATATTTTATAACTGGAAGCCATCAGCACTGGTTTTGCCTATTAAATTGACAAATAGTTTGAATTGGTCCTTGACCACCAACCTGAGGCACCCCTGCAAGTGTCCCGCGGCACCCCAGGGTGCCACGGCACACAGTTTGGGAACCACTGGACTAACTGAATTATGTCCCCTATAGCTGCTGTTATATATACTGCGCCTAAATTTAGTGCCCCCCCTCTCTTTTTTACCCTTTTCTGTAGTGTAGACTGCAGGGGAGAGCCAGGGAGCTTCCTTCCAGCGGAGCTGTGAGGGAGAAATGGCGCCAGTGTGCTGAAGGAGATAGCTCCGCCCCTTTTTTGCGGACTATTCTCCCGCTTTTTTATGGATTCTGGCAGGGGTAATTATCACATATATAGCCTCTGGGGCTATATATTGTGGTATTTTTGCCAGCCAAGGTGTTTTTATTGCTGCTCAGGGCGCCCCCCCCTAGCGCCCTGCACCCTCAGTGACCGGAGTGTGAAGTGTGTATGAGGAGCAATGGCGCACAGCTGCAGTGCTGTGCGCTACCTTGGTGAAGACTGATGTCTTCTGCCGCCGATTTTCCGGACCTCTTCTTGCTTCTGGCTCTGTAAGGGGGACGGCGGCGCGGCTCCGGGACGGAACACCAAGGCCAGTTCCATGCGGTCGATCCCTCTGGAGCTAATGGTGTCCAGTAGCCTAAGAAGCCCAAGCTAGCTGCAAGCAGGTAGGTTCGCTTCTTCTCCCCTTAGTCCCTCGCTGCAGTGAGCCTGTTGCCAGCAGGTCTCACTGTAAAATAAAAAAATAAGAATTTACTTACCGATAATTCTATTTCTCGTAGTCCGTAGTGGATGCTGGGAACTCCGTAAGGACCATGGGGAATAGCGGCTCCGCAGGAGACAGGGCACATCTAAAGAAAGCTTTAGGATCACCTGGTGTGCACTGGCTCCTCCCCCTATGACCCTCCTCCAAGCCTCAGTTAGGATACTGTGCCCGGACGAGCGTACACAATAAGGAAGGATTTTGAATCCCGGGTAAGACTCATACCAGCCACACCAATCACACTGTACAACTTGTGATCTGAACCCAGTTAACAGCATGATAATAGAGAAGCCTCTATAAAAGATGGCTCACTACAACAATAACCCGAATTTTTTGGTAACAATAATTATGTACCAGTATTGCAGACAATCCGCACTTGGGATGGGCGCCCAGCATCCACTACGGACTACGAGAAATAGAATTATCGGTAAGTAAATTCTTATTTTCTCTGACGTCCTAGTGGATGCTGGGAACTCCGTAAGGACCATGGGGATTATACCAAAGCTCCCAAACGGGCGGGAGAGTGCGGATGACTCTGCAGCACCGAATGAGAGAACTCCAGGTCCTCCTCAGCCAGGGTATCAAATTTGTAGAATTTTACAAACGTATTTGCTCCTGACCAAGTAACTGCTCGGCAAAGTTGTAAAGCCGAGACCCCTCGGGCAGCTGCCCAAGATGAGCCCACCTTCCTTGTGGAGTGGGCATTTTAAGATTTTTGGCTGTGGCAGGCCTGCCACAGAATGTGCAAGCTGAATTGTACTACAAATCCAATGAGCAATCGTCTGCTTAGAAGCAGGAGCACCCAGTTTGTTGGGTGCATACAGGATAAACAGCGAGTCAGATTTTCTGACTCCAGCCGTCCTGGAAACATATATTTACAGGGCCCTGACCACGTCAAGCAACTTGGAATCCTCCAAGTCCTTAGTAGCCGCAGGTACCACAATAGGTTGCTTCATGTGAAATGCAGAAACCACCTTAGGTAGAAATTGAGGACAAGTCCTCAATTCTGCCCTGTCAGAATGAAATATTAAATAAGGGCTTTTATATGATAAAGCCGCCAATTCTGACACACGCCTGGCTGAAGCCAGGGCTAACAGCATCGTCACCTTCCATGTGAGATATTTTAAGTCCACAGTGGTGAGTGGTTCAAACCAATGTGACTTTAGGAAACTCAACACAACATTGAGATCCCAAGGTGCCACTGGAGGCACAAAAGGAGGCTGTATATGCAGTACCCCTTTTACAAATGTCTGAACTTCAGGCACTGAAGCCAGTTCCTTTTGGAAGAAAATCGACAGGGCCGAAAATTGAACCTTAATGGACCCTAATTTTAGGCCCATAGACAGTCCTGTTTGCAGGAAATGGAGGAAACGACCCAGTTGAAATTCCTCTGTAGGGGCCTTCTTGGCCTCCCACCACGCAACATATTTTCGCCAAATGCGGTGATAATGTTTTGCGGTTACGTCCTTCCTGGCCTTGACCAGGGTAGGGATGACTTCATCTGGAATGCCTTTTTCCTTCAGGGTCCGGCGTTCAACCACCAAGCCGTCAAACGCAGCCACGGTAAGTCTTGGAACAAACAAGGCCCCTGCTGGAGCAGGTCCTTTCTTAGAGGTAGAGGCCACGGTTCGTCCGTGAGCATCTCTTGAAGTTCCGGATACCAAGTTCTTCTTGGCCAATCCGAAGCCACGAGTATCGTTCTTACTCCCCTTTGCCGTATAATTCTCAGTACTTTTGGTATGAGAGGCAGAGGAGGGAACACATACACTGACTGGAACACCCACGGTGTTACCAGAGCGTCCACAGCTATTGCCTGAGGGTCTCTTGACCTGGCGCAATACCTGTCCAGTTTTTTGGTGAGGCGGGACGCCATCATATCCACCTTTGGTTTTTCCCAACGATTCACAATCATGTGGAAGACTTCTGGATGAAGTCCCCACTCTCCCGGGTGTAGATCGTGTCTGCTGAGGAAGTCTGCTTCCCAGTTGTCCACTCCCGGAATGAACACTGCTGACAGTGCTATCACATGATCTTCCGCCCAGCGAAGAATCCTTGCAGTTTCTGCCATTGCTCCCCTGCTTCCCGTGCCGCCCTGTCTGTTTACGTGGGCGACTGACGTGATGTTGTCCGATTGGATCAATACCGCCTGACCCTGAAGCAGGGGTTTCGCTTGACTTAGGGCATTGTAAATGGCCCTTAGTTCCAGAATGTTTATATGAAGAGATGTCTCCAGGCTTGACCATAAGCCCTGGAAATTCCTTCCCTGTGTGACTGCTCCCCAGCCTCGCAGGCTGGCATCCGTGGCCACCAGGACCCAGTCCCGAATGCCGAATCTGCGGCCCTCTAGAAGATGAGCACTCTGCAACCACCACAGGAGGGATACCCTTGTACCCGGTGACAGGGTTATCCGCTGAAGCATCTGAAGATGCGACCCGGACCATTTGTCCAGTAGGTTCCACTGGAAAGTCTTGCGTGGAATCTGCCGAATGGGATTGCTTCGTAGGAAGCCACCATTTTTACCCAGAACCCTTGTGCATTGATGCACTGAGACTTGGTTCGGTTTTAGGAGGTTCCTGACTAGCTCGGATAACTCCCTGGCTTTCTCCTCCGGGAGAAACACCTTCTTTCTGGACTGTGTCCAGGATCATCCCTAGGAACAGAAGACAAGTCGTCGGAACCAGCTGCGATTTTGGAATATTGAGAATCCAATCGTGCTGCCGCAACACTACCTGAGATAGTGCTACACCGACTTCCAAGTGTTCCCTGGATCTTACCCTTATCAGGGAATCGTCCAAGTAAGGGATAACTAAAATTTCCTTCCTTCGAAGGGATATCATTTCGGCCATTACCTTGGTAAAGACCCGGGGTGCCGTGGACCATCCCTACGGCAGCGTCCGAACTGATAGTGACAGTTCTGTACCATAACCTGAAATACCCTTGGTGAGAAGGGTAAATTTTGACATGAAGGTAAGCATCCTTGATGTCCCGAGACATCATGTAGTCCCCTTCTTCCAGGTTTGCAATCACTGCTCTGAGTGACTCAATTTTGAATTTGAACCTCTGTATGCAAGTGTTCAAAGATTTTAGATTTTAAAATCTGTCTCACCGAGCCGTCTGGCTTCGGTACCACAATAGTGTGGAATAATACCCCGTTCCCTGTTGCAGGAGGGGTATCTTGATTATCACCTGCTGGGAATACAGCTTGTGAATGGTTTCCAAAACTGCCTCCCTGTCAGCGGGAGACGTCGGTAAAACAGACCTTTGGAAACGGCGAGGGGGATACGTCTCGAATTCCAATTTGTACCCCTGAAATATTACCTGAAGGATCCAGGGGTCTACTTGCGAGTGAGCCCACTGCGCACTGAAATTCATTGAGAACGGGACCCCACCGTGCCTGAACTTGTAAAGCCCTAGCGTCATACTGAGGGCTTGGCAGAGGCGGAAAAGAGTTTCTGTTCCTTGGAACTGGCTGATCTCTGCAGCCATTTTCCTCTCCCTCTGTCACGAGCAGAAAAGAGGAACCCTTTTGTCCGCTTGCCAACCAGGACTGCGCCTGATAATACGGCGTCTTATTTTGAGAGGCGACCTGGGGTACATCCCCTTTTTTGTTAAGGCAATACTTCCAAATGCCGTTTGGAATCCGCATCACCTGACCACTTTACTGGTATAATTGGACAACGCACTTATACTTGATGCCAGTCGGCAAATATTCCGCTGTGCATCATGCATATATAGAAATGCATCTTTTAATTGCTCTATAGGCAATAATATACTGTCCTTATCTAGGATATCAAATTTCCAGTCAGGGAATCCGACCACGCCAACCCAGCACTGCACATCCAGGCTGAGGCGATTGCTGGTCGCAGTATAACACCAGTATGTGTGTAAATACATTTTAGGATACCCTCCTGCTTTCTATCAGCAGGATCCCTAAGGGCGGCCATCTCCAGAGAGGGTAGAGCCCTTGTTCTTACAAGCGTGTGAGCGCCTTATCCCCCCTAGGGGGTGTTTCCCAACGCACCCTAACCTCTGGCGGGAAAAGGTATACTGCCAATAACTTTTTAGAAATTATCAATTGTTATCGGGGGGAAACCCACGCATCATCACACACCTCATTTTATTTCTCAGATTCAGGAAAACTACAGGAAGTTTTTCCTCACCAAACATAATACCCCTTTTTTTGGTGGTATTTATATTATCAGAAGAGTGTAAACTTTTTCCATTGCCTCAATCATGCAATGTGTGGCCCTATTGGAAATCACGGTGGTCTCTTCACCGTCGACACAGGAGTCAGTATCCGTGTCGGCGTCTGTATCTGAGGTAACGGGCGCTTTAGAGCCCCTGTATGAGACGTCTGGACATGCACAAGCTGAGTAGCCGGCTGTCTCATGTCAACCACTGTCTTTTATACAAAGCTGACACGGTCACGCAATTTCAACAGTACATCCACTCAGGTGTCGACCCCCCAGGGGGTGACAACACTATTACAGACACTCTACTCCGTCTCCTCATCATTTTTCTCCTCATACATGTCGACACAAACGTACCGACACACAGCACACACACAGGGAATGCTCTGATAGAGGACAGGACCCCACTAGCCCTTTGGGGAGACAGAGGGAGAGTTTGCCAGCACACACCAGAGCGCTATATATATACAGGGATAACCTTATATAAGTGTTTTTCCCTTTATAGCTGCTGTATTGTTTATACTGCGCCTAATTTGTGCCCCCCTCTCTTTTTTAACCCCTTTCTGTAGTGTAGTGACTGCAGGGGAGAGCCAGGGAGCTTCCCTCCAACTGAGCTGTGAGGGAAAATGGCGCCAGTGTGCTGAGGAGATAGGCTCCGCCCCTTTCTCGGCGTCCTTATCATCCGTTTTCTTGTATGTTTTGGCAGGGGTTAAATGCATCCATATAGCCCAGGAGTTATATGTGATGCATTTATTTTAGCCATAAAAGGTTTTCTATCGATTTATTGCGTCTCAGGGCGCTGCCCCCCCAGCGCCCTGCACCCTCAGTGACCGGAGTGTGAAGTGTGCTGAGAGCAATGCCGCACAGCTGCGGTGCTGTGCGCCTACCTTTATCTGAAGACAGGAAAGTCTTCTGCCGCCGATTTTTCCGGACCTCTTCGCTCTTCTGGCTCTGTAAGGGGGCCGCCGGCGCGGCTCCGGTGACCCATCCAGGCTGAACCTGTGATCGTCCCTCTGGAGCTAATGTCCAGTAGCCTAAGAAGCCCAATCCACTCTGCACGCAGGTGAGTTCGCTTCTTCTCCCCTTAGTCCCTCGATGCAGTGAGCCTGTTGCCAGCAGGTCTCACTGAAAATAATAAACCTAAACTAAAACTTTCACAAAGAGCTCAGGAGAGCCCCTAGTGTGCACCCTTCTCGTCGGGCACAGAAAATCTAACTGGGGCTTGGAGGAGGGTCATAGGGGGAGGAGCCAGTGCACACCAGGTGATCCTAAAGCTTTCTTTAGATGTGCCCTGTCTCCTGCGGAGCCGCTATTCCCCATGGTCCTTACGGAGTTCCCAGCATCCACTAGGACGTCAGAGAAACCTAATTATATACTTTCTTTTTAGAAGCTCAGGAGAGCCCCTAGTGTGCATCCAACCTCGGCCGGGCACAAAATCTAACTGAGGCTTGGAGGAGGGTCATAGTGGGAGGAGCCAGTGCACACCAGGTGACCTAAAAGCTTTCTTTAGTTGTGCCCAGTCTCCTGCGGAGCCGCTATTCCCCATGGTCCTTTCGGAGTTCCCAGCATCCACTAGGACGTCAGAGAAAACAATAAAACTGCACTGGACTAGCAATACTGTTGTAACTGCACTACACAAGTAAAGCTAATTAGATCTCTAGATATAGCAATGCACAGTAAAGACTGGATGTATATCACAGGGTGTTTGTACTAAATAACCCTGACAAAGTGCACTTGTTCTTAACTAACACTGTCTAAAGACATGTAGAATACTTAAGTGTCCTGTAAATGCACAGCGCTGATGATGCAGGCGGCTTTACAGAGGAGGCATTGCCCAGCAGTCCCAGATCAGCGCAGCTGTGTGTGTAATGGCGCCCAAACACTGAGAGAGAGAGAGAGAGAGAGAGAGAGAGAGAGAGACCGCTCCAGGGCGGGAACATTAGCAGTAAATGGCATCCTGGGGCTGGGACTACAGGTCAGAGCTGAACTTCACCACCGGTACTGCGGTAAAGAAACGGATTACTGTACAAATACGACCTGTGCGCTTGCCCTGGTGGTCTAGTGGGGTCCCTGCACGGCCACAGTGTCCACGCCAGCGCGCGCGGTCTGCCTCCCATAGACCGAGCCAGATCGGTCCCGCCTGGGGGACACTCTTACCTCCTCCTTTCAGCGGCCACGCGATCCCTGACAGCAGGGGTGATGTGTGTGCCCAGATGAGAAAACCGGAGCCTCCGCTGTAGTTACCCGGCAACCAGGGAACGGGAGTGTACAGTGCCGCTGTGAGGTGAGGGAGCCGCAGCATGATGTGTCAGAATGACCCATAGCACTTTTAAGTGCCTATGCTGCGGCTCTGAAGTCTACTTTCTTCATTAAAGGCTCTTTTCATCCCTGTTGTCAGCCTGCACTGCAGGCACCAACTTACATATGGAGCTCGTGTGCACGGAGGCGGAGTTATAGAGGAGGTGGCGCTGAGCATCTTGGGAACAGTCAAAGCTTTTAGCCTGTTGGTGCTTCGGATCAAGATCCAACTCTATACCCCGATGTTATTCCCTATGGAACCCCAGTGTACCCTGCTGCAGAAATGTTGGTGCTAGTGGTGATGGTGCTCAAATGGCAGAACAATTTATTTGCTGCAGTCGTGAGCCATCTAGTGACACTGAATGCTGGTGCTATATAAACAAAAGTTGGGAAATAATCCTGTAAAACACCAATCCCACAGATCTATGATGAGGCATAGCTAGCACTTGACTTCAGTTAACATGCAGAATTGCTTTAAAAGTGGAACGAAATCAGAAAATAAACCTGATTAGTAGAGGAGAGTCAATATAATAATTACCTTTCCCAGTAATGCAAGAACAATTAAGGATAAGAACAGAAAATTACTCAGAATCTGCTCACTGACTCATTTTATGTAAAATCCGGGATCCGGATTGAAAGTCGACAGTAACTAGGTCGACAATGTCTAGGTCGACCACTATTGGTCGACAGTAACTAGGTCGACATGTTCTAGGTCAACAGGTCAAAAGGTCGACATGAGTTTTTCACAATTTTCTTCTTTTTTTGAACCTTTTCATACTTAACGATCCACGTGGACTACGATTGGAACGGTAATCTGTGCCGAGCGAAGCGGTAGCGGAGCGAAGGCACCATGCCCGAAGCATGGCGAGCGAAGCGAGCCATGCGAGGGGACGCGGTGCACTAATTGGGGTTCCCGGTCACTCTACGAAGAAAACGACACCAAAATAACAATAAAAACTCATGTCGACCTTTTGACCTGTCGACCTAGAACATGTCGACCTATAGACCCTGTCGACCTAGACACCCTGTCGGCCTAGTTACCGTCAACCAATAGTGGTCGACCTAGTTACTGTCGACTTTCAATACCACACCCGTAAAATCCATTCCCACATACTTAAAATAAGATTTTACTTACCGATAAATCTATTTCTCGTAGTCCGTAGTGGATGCTGGGGACTCCGTCAGGACCATGGGGAATAGCGGCTCCGCAGGAGACAGGGCACAAAAAGTAAGCTTTTAGGATCACATGGTGTGTACTGGCTCCTCCCCCTATGACCCTCCTCCAAGCCTCAGTTAGGTACTGTGCCCGGACGAGCGTACACAATAAGGAAGGATCTTGAATCCCGGGTAAGACTCATACCAGCCACACCAATCACACCGTACAACCTGTGATTTGAACCCAGTTAACAGTATGATAACAACGAAGGAGCCTCTGAAAAGATGGCCCACAACAATAACAACCCGATTTTTGTAACAATAATTATGTACAAGTAATGCAGACAATCCGCACTTGGGATGGGCGCCCAGCATCCACTACGGACTACGAGAAATAGATTTATCGGTAAGTAAAATCTTATTTTCTCTAACGTCCTAGTGGATGCTGGGGACTCCGTCAGGACCATGGGGATTATACCAAAGCTCCCAAACGGGCGGGAGAGTGCGGATGACTCTGCAGCACCGAATGAGAGAAACTCCAGGTCCTCCTCAGCCAGGGTATCAAATTTGTAGAATTTTACAAACGTGTTCCCCCCTGACCACGTAGCTGCTCGGCAAAGTTGTAAAGCCGAGACCCCTCGGGCAGCCGCCCAAGATGAGCCCACCTTCCTTGTGGAATGGGCATTTACAGATTTTGGCTGTGGCAGGCCTGCCACAGAATGTGCAAGCTGAATTGTACTACAAATCCAACGAGCAATAGTCTGCTTAGAAGCAGGAGCACCCAGCTTTTTGGGTGCATACAATATAAACAGCAAGTCAGACTTTCTGACTCCAGCCGTCCTGGAATTATATATATATATATTTTCAGGGCCCTGACAACGTCTAGCAACTTGGAGTCCTCCAAGTCCCTAGTAGCCGCAGGCACCACCATAGGTTGTTTCAGGTGAAACGCTGACACCACCTTAGGAAGAAACTGGGGACAAGTCCGCAGTTCTGCCCTGTCCGAATGGAAAATTAAATATGGGCTTTTGTAAGACAAAGCCGCCAATTCTGACAATCGCCTGGCCGAGGCCAGGGCCAACAGCATGGTCACTTTCCATGTGAGATATTTCAAATCCACAGATTTGAGCGGTTCAAACCAATATGATTTTTGAGGAATCCCAACACTACTTTGAGATCCCCCGGTGCCACTGGAGGCACAAAAGGGGCTGTATATGCAATACTCCCTTGACAACGTCTGGACTTCAGGAACCGAAGCCATTCTTTCTGGAAGAAAATCTACAGGGCCGAAACTTGAACCTTAATGGACCCCAATTTGAGGCTCATAGACACTCCTGTTTGCAGGAAGTGCAGAAATCGACCTAGTTGAAATTTCTTCGTGGGCCTTCCTGGCCTCACCCACGCAACATATTTTCACCACATGTGGTGATAACGTTGTGCGGTCACCTCCTTCCTGGCTTTGACCAGGGTAGGTATGACCTCTTCCGAAATGCCTTTTCCCTTAGGATCCGGCGTTCAACCGCCATGCCGTCAAACGCAGCCGCGGTAAGTCTTGGAACAGACATGGTACTTGCTGAAGCAAGTCCCTTCTTAGCTCCCGAGGCCATTAATCCTCTGTGAGCATCTCTTGAAGTTCCGGGTACCAAGTCCCTCTTGGCCAATCCGGAGCCACGAGTATAGTTCTTACTTCTCTACGTCTTATAATTCTCAATACCTTGGTTATGAGAAGCAGAGGAGGGAACACATACACCGACTGTTACACCCACGGTGTTACCAGGACGTCCACAGCTATCGCCTGAAGGTCTCGTGACCTGGCGCAATACCTGTCCCGTTTTTTTGTTCGGGCGGGACGCCATCATGTCCACCTTTGGTCTTTCCCAACGGTTCACAATCATGCGGAAAACTTCCCGATGAAGTTCCCACTCTCCCGGGTGGAGGTCGTGCCTGCTGAGGAAGTCTGCTTCCCAGTCGTCCACTCCCGGAATGAACACTGCTGACAGTGCTATCACATGATTTTCCGCCTAGCGAAAAATCCTTGCAGTTTTGCCACTGCCCTCCTGCTTCTTGTGCCGCCCTTTCTGTTTACGTGGGCGACTGCCGTGATGTTATCCCACTGGATCAATACCGGCTGACCTTGAAGCAGAGGTCTTGCTAAGCTTAGAGCATTATAAATTTGCTCTTAGCTCCAGTATATTTATGTGGAGAGAATTCTCCAGACTTGATCACACTCCCTGGAAATTTTTTTTTCCCTGTGTGACTGCTCCCCAGCCTCTCAGGCTGGCCTCCGTGGTCACCAGCATCCAATCCTGAATGCCGAATCTGCGGCCCTCTAGAAGATGAGCACTCTGTAATCACCACAGGAGAGACACCCTTGTCCTTGGATATAGGGTTATCCGCTGATGCATCTGAAGATGCGATCCGGACCATTTGTCCAGCAGATCCCACTGAAGAGTTCTTGCGTGAAATCTGCCGAATGGAATCGCTTCGTAATAAGCCACCATTTTTACCAGGACTCTTGTGCAATGATGCACTGACACTTTTCCTGGATTTAGGAGGATCCCGATTAGCTCGGATAACTCCCTGGCTTTCTCCTCTGGGAGAAACACCTTTTTCTGGACTGTGTCCAGAATCATCCCTAGGACCAGCAGACGTGTCGTCGGAACAACTGCGGTTTTGGAATATTTAGAATCCACCCGTGCTGTCGTAGAACTACTTGAGATAGTGCTACTCCGACCTCCAACTGTTCTCTGGACCTTGTTCTTATCAGGAGGTCGTCCATTTTCTTTGAAGACGAATCCTCATTTCGGTCATTACCTTGGTAAGGACCCGGAGTGCCTTGGACAATCCAACGGCATCGTCTGAAACTGATAGTGACAGTTCTGTACCACGAACCTGAGGTACCCTTGGTGAGAAAGGCAAATTTTGGAACATGGAGGTAAGCATCCCTGATGTCCCGGGACACCATATAGTCCCCTTCTTCCCGGTTCGCTATCACTGCTCTGAGTGACTGCATCTGGATTTGAACCTTTTTAAGTGTTCAAATATTTCAGATTTAGAATAGGTCTCACCTAGCCTTCTGGCTTCAGTACCACCATATAGTGTGGAATAATACCCCTTTCCTTGTTGTAGGAGGGGTAATTTTATTATCACCTGCTGGGAATACAGCTTGTGAATTGTTTTCAATACTGCCTCCCTGTCGGAGGGAGACATTGGTACAGCAGACTACAGGAACCTGCGAGGGGGAAACGTCTCGACATTCCAATCTGTACCCCTTGGATACTACTTGTAGGATCCAGGGGTCCTGTACGGTCCCAGCGTCATGCTGAGAACTTGGTAGAAGCGGTGGAGGGCTTCTGTTCCTGGGAATGGGCTGCCTGCTGCAGTCTTCTTCCCTTTCCTCTATCCCTGGGCAGATATGACTCTTATAGGGACGAAAGGACTGAGGCTGAAAAGACGGTGTCTTTTTCTGCAGAGATGTGACTTAGGGTAAAAAACTGTGGATTTTCCAGCAGTTGCCGTGGCCACCAGGTCCCATGGACCGACCCCAAATAATTCCTCCCCTTTATACGGCAATACATCTTTGTGCCGTTTGGAATCTGCATCACCTGACCACTGTCGTGTCCATAAACATCTTCTTGCAGATATGGACATCGCATTTACTCTTGATGCCAGAGTGCAAATATCCCTCTGCGCATCTCGCATATATAGAAATGCATCCTTTAAATGCTCTATAGTCAATAAAATACTGTCCCTGTCAAGGGTATCAATATTTTTAGTCAGGGAATCCGACCAAGCCACCTCAGCTCTGCACATCCAGGCTGAGGCGATCGCTGGTCGCAGTATAACACCAGCATGTGTGTGTATACTTTTTAGGATATTTTCCAGCCTCCTATCAGCTGGCTCCTTAAGTACGGCCCTATCTGTAGATGGTACCGCCACTTGTTCTGATAAGCATGTGAGCGCCTTATCCACCCTAAGGGGTGTTTCCCAACACGCCCTAGCTTCTGGCGGGAAAGGGTATACCGCCAATAATTTTCTATCGGGGGAAACCCACGCATCATCACACACTTCATTTAATTTATCTGATTCAGGAAAAACTACAGGTAGTTTTTTCACATCCCACATAATACCCTTTTTTGTGGTACTTGTAGTATCAGAAATATGTAACACCTCCTTCATTGCCCTTAACGTGTGGCCCTAAAGGAAAATACGTTTGTTTCTTCACCGTCGACACTGAAATCAGTGTCCGTGTCTGGGTCTGTGTCGACCGACTGAGGTAAATGGGCGTTTTACAGCCCCTGACGGTGTTTGAGACGCCTGGACAGGTACTAATTTGTTCGCCGGCCGTCTCATGTCGTCAACCGGCTTGCAGCGTGTTGACATTATCACGTAATTCCATAAATAAGCCATCCATTCCAGTGTCTACTCCCTAGAGAGTGACATCACCATTACAGGCAATTTGCTCCGCCTCCTCACCAACATTTTCCTCATACATGTCGACACACACGTACCGACATACAGCACACACATAGGGAATGCTCTGATAGAGGACAGGACCCACTAGCCCTTTGGGGAGACAGAGGGAGAGTTTGCCAGCACACACCAAAACGCTATAATTATACAGGGCCAACCTTTATATAAGTGTTCCTCCCTTATAGCATTTTAATATATATACATATCGCCAAATCAGTGCCCCCCCTCTCTGTTTTAACCCTGTTTCTGTAGTGCAGTGCAGGGGAGAGCATGGGAGCCTTCCCACCAGCATTTCTGTGAGGGAAAATGGCGCTGTGTGCTGAGGAGAATAGGCCCCGCCCCCTTTTCGGCAGGCTTCTTCTCCGGAGTCTGTGATATCTGGCAGGGGTTAAATACATCCATATAGCCTCAAGGGCTATATGTGATGTATTTTTCGCCATACAGGTATTATACATTGCTGCCCAGGGCGCCCCCCCCCGCGCCCTGCACCCTCCGTGACCGCTGTGTGAAGTGTGCTGACAACAATGGCGCACAGCTGCAGTGCTGTGCGCTACCTGATGAAGACTGAAAGTCTTCTGCCGCCTGGTTCCGGACCTCTTCAATCTTCAGCATCTGCAAGGGGGGTCGGCGGCGCGGCTCCGGGACGAACCCCAGGGCGAGACCTGTGTTCAGACTCCCTCTGGAGCTAATGGTGTCCAGTAGCCTAAGAAGCCAATCCATCCTGCACGCAGGTGAGTTCACTTCTCTCCCCTAAGTCCCTCGATGCAGTGAGCCTGTTGCCAGCAGGACTCACTGAAAATAAAGAACCTAAAAACTTTTTCTAAGCAACTCTTTAAGAGAGCCACCTAGATTGCACCCTGCTCGGACGGGCACAAAAACCTAACTGAGGCTTGGAGGAGGGTCATAGGGGGAGGAGCCAGTACACACCATGTGATCCTAAAAGCTTACTTTTTGTGCCCTGTCTCCTGCGGAGCCGCTATTCCCCATGGTCCTGACGGAGTCCCCAGCATCCACTAGGACGTTAGAGAAATACAGGTTGAGTATCCCTTATCCAAAACGCTTGGGACCAGAGGTATTTTGGATATGGGATTTTTCCGTATTTTGGAATAATTGCATACCATAATGAGATATCATGGTGATGGGACCCAAGTCTAAGCACAGAATACATTTATGTTACATATACACCTTATACACACAGCCTGAAGGTCATTTTAGGCAATATTTTTTGTAACTTTGTGCATTAAACAAAGTGTGTCTACATTCACACAATTAATTTATGTTTCATATACACCTTATACACACAGCCTGAAGGTCATTTAATACAATATTTTTAATAACTTTTAGTATTAAACAAAGTTTGTGTACATTGAACCATCAAAAACAAAGGTTTCACTATCTCACTCTCACTCAAAAAAGTCCGTATTTCGGAATATTTGGATATGGGATACTCAACCTGTATTGATTTTAATCCAGGAATAAAACAGCCTTATCCATATTGCTGTATTCTGAAATCAGATTGTACATTTATTTAAATTTGACTGTTTATATAATCACAATGAAAAATAGGTAACCAGATCAAAACAGCTCTACTATAAAACAAGGTTATTAGCTGAAGTATTTAAATAATAGTGCTATCACATACAGGCCAATTCAACTATGAGCAATGTGATGTGGCACATCATGGCCACAACATCGTTTATTTTGCCTCACACTAGAGTGAATAGGTAAAAGTGATGTTACTCTACGCTAATTTCAAGTGAAGTGCACAGCGAGGCATTACGCAGAATGGAAACAGACTGGTGAGCCTAAGGGAGTGATAAATAATGGGCGCCCGATGAAAAAATAGGATTTTAATTACCTACCGATATTATCCTTTTCTCGTAGTCTGTAGAGGATGCTGGGGTCCACATTAGTACCATGGGGTATAGATGGGTCCACTAGGAGCCACTGGCATTTGAGAGTGTGGGCTGGCTCCTCCCTCTATGGCCCTCCTACCAGACTCAGAATAGGAACTGTGCCTGAGGAGACCGACAACTTCGAGAGAAGGAATTTACACAGATAGTGGCGAGATTCACACCAGCTCACACAAACCAGGCAAACCAAGCTAACAAGCTTGAAAAACACTGAATCACGTCAGAATGCAGTACTTAAAGAACAAAGCGGTATTGAACCAAGAAACCACTGCAGGATAACGAAGAGCTGGGCGGGCGCCCAGCATCCTCTACGGACTACGAGAAAAGGATTTACCGGTAGGTAATTAAAACCCTATTTTCTCTTATGTCCTAGAGGATGCTAGGGTCCACATTAGTACCATGGGGATGTAACAAAGCTCCCAGAAGAGGAGGGAGAGCGCGGAGGCCCCTGCAGAACCGATTGACTAAACTTCAGGTCCTCAGAGGCCAAAGTATCGAACTTGTAGAACTTTGCAAAAGTGTTCGACCCAGACCAAGTAGCCGCTCTGCAAAGTTGTAAAGCAGAGACACCCCGGGCAGCCGCCCAGGAAGAACCCACCTTACGAGTAGAGTGGGCCTTAACTGACGTATGACACGGCAAGCCTGCTGTAGAATACGCATGCTGGATAGTGAACCTGATCCAGCGAGAGATCGTCTGCTTAGAAGCAGGACACCCAAGTTTCTTGGGATCATACAGGACAAACAGTACGATTTTCTGTGACGAGCAGTCCTTTTCACATAGATTTTCAGAGCCCTTACAACATCCAAGGACTTTGAAGAAATTGAGGAGTCAGTAGCAACTGGCACCACAATAAGTTGGTTGATATGAAATGCCGACACAACATTCGGAAGGATCTGCTGACGTGTCCGGAGCTCAGCTCTATCTTCATGGAAGATAAAGTAGGGGCTCTTACAAGACAAAGCCCCCAACTCCAACACACGTCTAGCCAACAAAGTGACCACCTTCCACGTAAGAAACTTGACCTCAACCTCCGGTAGAGGTTCGAACAAATCCGATTGGAGGAACTGTAACACCATGTTAAGATCCCAGGGCGCCGTAGGCGGTACAAAGGGAGGCTGGATGTGCAGATTCCCTTTCAAGAAAGTCTGAACCTCAGGAAGGGAAGCCAATGGTTCCTGGAAGAGAATGGATAGGGCCAAAATCTGGACCTTTACAGATCCCAACCTCAAGCCCATATCCACACCTGCTTGCAGGAAGAGGAGAAACCGTCCCAGTTGAAACGCCACTGTAGGAAAACTTCTTGGACTCACACCAAGATACATATGTTTTCCAAATACGATGGTAATGTTTAGACGTTACTCCTTTCCTAGCCTGTATCAGGGTAGGAATAACCTTGTTCGGAATGCCCTTCCGGGCTAATATCTGGCGTTCAACCTCCATGCCGTCAAACGTAGCCGCGGTAAGTCTTGATAAGCGAATGGCCCCTGCTGCAGCAGGTCCTCCCGAAGAGGAAGAGGCCTTGGCTCTTCTAGCAGTAGATCCGCATACCAAGCCCTTCTTGGTTAGTCCGGAACAATGAGGATTGCCTGAACTCTTGTTCTCCTTATGAGTTTTAGAACTCTTGGAATGAGTGGAAGTGGAGGACACACGTACACCGGCTGGAACACCCACAGAGTCACTAGGGCGTCCACCGCGACGGCTTGTGGGTCCCTCGACCTGGAACAATTCCGCTGAAGCTTCTTGTTGAGATGAGAGGCCATCAAGTCTATTTGAGGTACACCCCAAAAATCGGTTACCTCCGTGAACACCTCCGGATGGAGTCCCCACTCTCCTGGATGGAGATCGTGTCTGCGGAGGAAGTCCGCTTCCCAGTTGTCTACTCCCGGAATGAAGATTGCTGACAGCGCCAACGAGTGTTTTTCTGCCCAGATGATTCTTGTTACCTCTGACATTGCAGCTCTGCTCTTCGTTCCGCCCTGTCGGTTTATGTAAGCCACCATCGTTTACATTGTCCGACTGCACTTGAATGGCTCGATCTTGCAGAAGATGGGCCGCTTGGAGAAGACAGTTGTAGACGGCTCTTAGTTCCAGAATGTTTATTGGAAGGCTGAATTCCAGGCTTGACCACCTTCCTTGGAAGCTTTCCCCCTGAGTGACTGCGCCCCAGCCCTGAAGACTTGCATCCGTGGTTAGAAGGATCCAGTCCTGAATCCCGAACCTGCGGCCCTCCAGAAGGTGAGGTAGTTGCAGCCACCAGAGGAGTGATATCCTGGCTTTCAGCGACAGACGTATTCTCTGGTGCATGTGTAGATGAGATCCTGACCACTTGTCCAGGAGATCCAGTTGGAAGGCCCGAGCATGAAACCTTCCGTACTGTAGAGCCTCGTAAGAGGCCACCATCTTCCCCAGAAGGCGAATGCACTGATGAACCGAAACCCGGGCTGGCTTCAGGACATTGCGGACCATTGTGATTTTGGAAGATTCAGGATCCAACCGTGTTCCCTGAGCAGATGAGTAGTAAGAACAATGGACTGCAACAGCTTCTCCCTGGACGACGCCTTTATCAGCAGATCATCCAGATATGGGATTATGTCACCCCTCCTGTCTGCAGAGGAGAGCCATCATCTCTGCCATCACCTTGGTGAACACCCTCGGTGCTGTGGAGAGGCCGAATGGCAGAGCCTGAAACCACCGCTCTCAGAGACTCCATTTTGAATTTGAACTCCCTCAGATAAGGATTTAACGAGTTCAAGTTCAAAATAGGTCTGACCGAACCATCTTGTTTCGGTACTACGAAAAGGTTTGAATAATAACCCTGGTTTTGCATGTGAGGTGGAACTGGGATAATGACATGTGACCTTTCCAATTTTAGGATGGCTTCCTGTAGGATAGCCCCGTCTGTCAGCAAAGCTGGTAAGCCTGATTTGAAAAAACAGTGAGGCGGGAGTTCTTGAAACTCGAGTCTGTACCCCTGGGACACAATATCCTGTACCCATGGGTCCAGGCCGGTAGACACCCAGACGTGGCTGAAATATCTGAGTCTCGCACCCACCAGGCCGTCTTCCAGGCTGTGTGGTCCACTGTCATGCTGAGGATTTTGAGTAACCAGAAGCAGGTTTCTGATCCTGGGAGCCTGCGGGTGCAGACCTTTTGGATTTTGCACGACCACCTCTAAAGAAGGTGGCAGGAGGCTTGGAATATTTTGCCTTAGCGGTCCGAAAGGACCGTGACACAGCTGAAGAAAAAGGTTTCTAGAAGGTGTAGCAGAGGGAAGGAAAGGCGACTTACCCGCGCGGTTGCCTTGGAAATCCACACATCCAATGCTTCCCCAAATAGAGCCTGACCTGTGAAGGGTAGGTTCTCCACACTTCTCCTGGATTCCGCGTCTGCAGACCATTGGCGTAGCCAGAGTCCCCTGTGAGCGGATACCAACATGGAAGATATCCGTGCAGTCAGCGTACCCAGGTCCTTCATGGATTCCACCATGAACCTAGCAGAATCCTGTATGTTACGTAAAAACAATTCAATGTCACTTCTATCCATTGTATCCAAATCCTCTAGTAATGTGCCTGTCCACTTTACTATGGCTTAAGAAATCCATACACAGGCAATAGTAGGCCTTAACGCCACTCCTAAAGCAGTGTAAATGGATTTGAGCGTAGTGTCAATTTTACGATTAGCCGGTTCTTTTAACGCGGTAGATCCAAAGACAGGTAAAACCACCTTTTTAGACAGTCTGGAGACAGATGCGTCCACAATGGGTGGGTTTTCCCCATTTTTCCCTATCTTCCTCAGGGAAGGAAAAAGCACCCAGAACCCTCTTGGGGATCTGGAATTTTTTCTCCGGGTTTTCCCAGGATTTTTCAAATATAGCGTTTAAGTCTTTAGACGCAGGGAAGGTTAGCGAGGCTTTCTTACTGTCAGTGAAGTAAGCCTCCTCAACCTGCTCAGGTGTGGTGTCATTAATATTTAACACATCTCCAATGGCTCTATCAGCATGGAAGATTAAATAGGGGCTTTTGTGAGATAAAGCCGCCAACTCAGATACCCGCCTTGCGGATGCCAAGGCCAACAACATGACTACTTTCCAAGTAAGAATTTTAAACCAATAAGATTGCAGGAACTGCAATACCACATTAAGATCCCACGGTGCCACAAATGGAGGTTGGATGTGCAGCACGCCTTTCACGAAGGTCTGAACTTCTGGAAGGGAGGCCAATTCTTTCTGAAAGAAGATTGATAAGGCCGAAATTTGTACTTTAATGGAGCCTCACTTTAGGCCCGCATCCACACCTGCTTGCAAAAAATGGAGCAAACGCCACAGCTGAAAATCCTCCGTAGGAGGCCTTCTTGGATTCACACCAAGACACCTATTTCCTCCAAATACGGTGAAAATGCTTTCCCGTTACTTCTTTTCTAGCCTGAAGCAGCGTGGGAATGACTTCACTGGGAATACCCTTTCGGGCTAGGATTTGGCGTTCAACCGCCATGCCATCAAACGCAGCCACGGTTAGTCTTGATACACGCACGGTCCTTGTTGTAACAGGTCCTCCCGTAGAGGAAGAGGCCAGGGATCTTCTATGAGCAACTCCTGAAGATCTGGATACCAGGCCCTTTTTGGCCAATCCGGAACAATGATTATCGCCTGAACCCTTGTTCTTCTTATAATCTTTATCACCTTTGGAATGAGTGGAAGTGGCGGGAACACATAGACCAACGGAAACACCCACGGTGTCACTAGGGCGTCCACCGCTATTGCTTGAGGGTCCCTCGACCTGGAACAATATCTCTGAAGTTTCTTGTTGAGGCGGGACGCCATCATGTCTATTTGAGGAATTCCCCAACGACTTGTCACTTCTGCAAAGACCTCTTGATGAAGACCCCACTCTCCTGGATGGAGATCGTGTCTGCTGAGGAAGTCTGCTTGCCAGTTGTCCACTCCTGGAATGAAGACTGCTGACAGAGCGCTTGCATGTCTCCGCCCAGAGAAGAACTTTCGTGGCCTCGGCCATCGCCGCTCTGCTCTTTGTTCCGCCCTGGCGGTTTATGTACGCCACTGCTGTTATGTTGTCTGACTGAATCAAGATGGGCAGACCGCAAAGAAGATGTTCCGCTTGCAGAATGCAGTTTTAAATGGCCCTTAATTCCAGAATGTTTATGTGCAGACAAGTTTCCTGGCTTGACCATTTTCCCTGAAAGTTTCTATCCTGTGTGACTGCTCCCCAGCCTCGGAAACTTGCATCTGTGGTCACCAGGATCCAATCCTGAATCCCGAACCTGCGTCCCTCCAGAAGGTGAGAACTGTGCAGCCACCACAGAAGGGAGATCCTGGTCCTGGAAGATAGGATTATTTTCCGGTGCATGTCCAGGTGAGACCCGGACCACTTGTCCAACAGGTCCCACTGAAACACCCTGGCATGGAACCTGCCATACGGAATGGCCTCGTAGGCCGCCACCATCTTCCCCAGCAACCGAGTGCATTGAAGAATTGACACTCTTGCCGGTTTCAGAATCTGTTTTACCATGTTCTGTATTTCCAAAGCCTTTTCCACTGGAAGAAAAACTCTCTGTAATTCTGTATCCAGAATCATACCCAGGAACGACAGCAGTGTCGTCGGAACCAACTGTGATTTTGCCAAGTTTAGGAGCCAACCATGTTGTTGCAGAATCGTCAGTGAGAGTGCAACGTTTTTCAGCAATAGCTCCTTGGATCGTGCCTTTATGAGGAGATCGTCCAAGTATGGGATAATTGTGATTCCCTGCTTGTGCAGGAGAACCATCATTTCTGCCATAACCTTGGTGAAAATCCTCTCAGCCGTGGACAAACCAAACGACAACGTCTGAAATTGGTAATGACAATCCTGAACCGCAAACCTCAGGTATGCCTGATGTGGAGGATATATGGGAACGTGTAAGTAGGCATCCTTTATGTCGACTGACACCATAAAATCCCCCTCCTCCAGACTGGAGATCACTGCTCGGAGAGATTCCATCCTGAATTTGAATTTCTTTAGAAAAAAATTGAGGGATTTTAGGTTCAAAATTGGTCTGACCGAGCCATCCGGCTTCAGGACCACGAACAGACTCGAATAAAAACCCTCCCCCTATTGTGACGGGGGTACTGTGACAATGACTTGATTTTGACACAGCTTTAGTACTGCAGCGCATACTACCTCCCTTTCTAGAAGAGAAGCTGGCAAGGCAGATTTGAAAAATCGGTGAGGGAGCACGTCTTGAAACTCTAATTTGTCCCCTTGGGTTACTATTTCTACTATCCAAGGATCCAGGTCCGAGCGCACCCAGGCCTGACTGAAGAGCTTGAGACGTGCCCCCACCGGTGCGGACTCCCGCAGGAGGAGCCCCAGTGTCATGCGGTGGATTTGGTAGAAGCCGGAGAGGCCTTCTGCTCTTGGGAACTTGCCACAGCCTGTGACCTTTTTCCCTTTCCTCTTGCAGCAAGGAAGGAGGACCCACATCCTTTTTTGTATTTATTGGGCCGAAAGGACTGCATCTGATAGTGGGGCGTTTCAATAGCGCTACTCACCCATGCCGAAGCAACGGCAGGTCTGAGTAGCCAACCCGTAGTGACATAAATGGATTTTAGTGCATCTTCCTGCTTATGATCCGCAGGATCCTTTAGGGCTGCCGTGTCAGGAGACGGAAGCGCCACCTTTTTGGACAGACACGATAGAGCTTTGTCCACCATGGGGGTCGAATCCCACTTTTCCCTGTCCCCAGAGGGAAACTGATATGCCACTGGAATTCTTTTAGGAACCTGTACCTTCTTGTCAGGATTTTCCCAAGCCTTTTCAAAAAGAGCGTTCAGTTCATGAGAGGGAGGAAACGTTACCTCAGGTTTCTTTCCTTTAAACATACAGACCCTTGTATCAGGAACAGCAGGGTGATATGCAATACTTCTTTTATCGCCACAATCATGTACTGAATGCTCTTAGCCAGTTTAGGATTTAATCTGGCATCACTATAGTCGACACTGGAATCAGAATCCGTGTCGGTATCTGTATTTGCTATGTGGGTAAATGCACGTTTCTGTGACCCCGAAGGGGTCTGAGCTTGTGACCACGCATCCTCCATGGATTTTCTCCATGTCTGGTTCTTAAACTCAGATTTATCTAATCTCTTAGTCAACCGAGCCACATTTGCATTCAAAACACTGAACATATTTACCCAATCAGCCGGTCACTCCCACCGTCTTTTCTGTCCCCACTCCAGCCTCCTTATGGGAAGAGCACTCAGCCTCAGACATGTCGACACACACGTACCGACACCTACAATCACACTGGGGCTATAGGTGACAGACCCACAGCAAAGCCTGTTAGAAAGACACAGAGGGAGTTTGCCAGCTCACAACCCAGCGCCTATCCCGGTACTGAAACTTTATATACAATTCCTCAAACCTGTTAGCGCTTTTATAATAAAGATAATAGCACCAAATGTACTGTGCCCCCCCCCCCCCCGTTTTGCACCCTGTTACTTGTACAGCAGTGTGGAGGTCAGGGCCGGCGTCTCTGCAGCTTCTGTGAAGAGAAAATGGCGCCGGTTAGAGCTGTGAGGGCTAAGCCATGCCCCCTCACCGGTGCGCTTCAGTCTCGCTCATTTTAGCATATTTATACTGGCGGGGGTCTATATTAAGTGCCCAGGCACTTTTCATATAACTTTTACCAGTTTATTTCAGGTCTAGATGCTGCCCAGGGCGCCCCCCCCTGCTCCCTGTTGGTGCCGCTGTGTGTGTGGGAGCATGGCGCGGTACCTCAAGACCTGAAGTCTTCTGCCGTCACTGACGTCTTCGATTCTTCTTTTACTCACCTGGCTTCTTTTTTCTGGCTCTGCAGGGGGGGTGACGGCGCGGCTCCGGGAACGAGCAGCTAGGCGTACCAAGTGATCGGACCCTCTGGAGCTAATGGCGTCCAGTAGCCTAAGAAGCAGAGCCTTTGAACTCACAGAAGTAGGTCTGCTTCTCTCCCCTCAGTCCCACGAAGCAGGGAGCCTGTTGCCAGCAGAGTTCCCTGAACATAAAAAAACCTAACATAAGTCTTTTTTCAGAGAAACTCAGTAGAGCTCCCCTGTGTGTGACCAGTCTCCCAGGGCACAGAATCTAACTGGAGTCTGGAGGAGGGGCATAGAGGTAGGAGCCAGTTCACACCCCTTTTAAAGTCTTAAAGTGCCCATGTCTCCTGCGGATCACGTCTATACCCCATGGTTCTTGAAGCATCCCCAGCATCCTCTAGGACGTATGAGAAATAGTGTAAATTCGAATCTACCACATTCCTCATAATGGGACATGGGCCCCGCCAGCCTAATGCACAATTGTTGAGCTGCGCATGGGTTTGGGGGCCATCAAAGAAGGATCCAAAAAATATAATAAAGTTGCACACAGGCTACAATGCACTAACCCCATCTGAAGGCGGCATTAGATACCCGGCCCAATCTCTGGAATGCGGCTTGCTAAATCTCACTTCTGCATTCGAAAACGTAGGACAGCAGTACATTCTAGAGACATTTTGAGGATACTCGAAATTTGTGGATATCCCCGAAATTCTTTTTTTGGTGGATTTCCTGCAAAATTTCTTTCCTTCAATGTCCTACTGTCCAAGTCACGGCATACATTACTGTAACATCTGCAGTCAGATTTTATTCGATCATGTCAAAAATGAATTACTGATGCAAACACATTACAGTGTTAATATCACAGAACAGAAATATACATTAGGGTAAGAACTTACCGTTGATAACTGTATTTCTCCTAATTCCACAGGATAACAATGGGATATGATGAAGCGACAGCGGATTTGCACCAATCGGTCAAAGCTTTCTGTCCTCCCAGCATGCAACAGGCACGGCCATATATCCCCGCCTCCTGGCTCAGGCAAATCAGTTGTATTCCAAAGCTCAAGACAGGAGCATCATAGAGAGCCCTAATTAGGCGATAAGAACACACATGCACACCCTTCTGTACAAGAAGGAAGAGGCTAGTGAGTAAAAACATCCTCAAATCAGGTGCGTCAGGGTGGGATCCCTGTGGACTTAGGAGAAATACCGTTATCAACGGTAAGTTCTTACCATAACGTATATTTCTCCGGCAGGGTCCACAGGTTATCCACAGGATAACAATGGGATTTTCCAAAGCAATTTAGTGGAGGGGACGCTCCTGATTGGACAGGAGAATCCTCTGCCCGAATTCAGCGTCATGAGAGGCAAAGGTACCCATGGCATAATGTCGAATGAATGTGTTAATGGAAGACCATGTGGCTGCCTTACATATCTGTTCTGCTGAAGCACCACGTTGTGCTGCCCATGATGGACCTACCTTACGAGTAGAGTGAGCAGAGACATTAGCCGGAACATGGAGATCAGCATGAAATAGTCATCCAAAGCCATCTTGCCAGTGTCTGCTTATCAGCAGACCATCCTCTCTTGCGAAATCTGTAGAGAATGAAGAGAGAATCTGTCTTACTGATGGCACTGGTACGATCCACGTAGATCCCTAATGCACGGACCACGTTCAGCGATGCATCTCCCGCAGAAAGGCCCGGTACCTGGAAAGCCGGGACTACAATTTCTTCATTAAGGTGGATTTTTAGACACCACCTTCGGAAGTTACCCAGATCTCGTTCAGAGATCTGCTTTATCTGGATAAAAAAAAAAAAAAAAAAAAATCAGAAAAGGGTGAACGACATGGTAAAGCCCCTAAATCGGATATTCTTCTAGCTGACGCCATAGCCAGTAGAAAGAGAACTTTAGCCGTCAACCATTTAAGATCCACTTTATTAAGTGGTTCAAATGAGGCAACTTGAAGGGCTTTCAGGACTAGACTTAAGTCCCAAGGCACTGTAGGAGGAACAAAAGGAGGTTGAATGCACAGCATTCCCTGGAAAAAAGTATGCACATCCTGTAAGTAGGCAATTTTCTTTTGGAACCATACAATCAATGCTGACACTTGCACTCTCAAGGAAGCCACCTTCAAACCTTTATCCATTCCTGCCTGAAGGAATGCTAAGACCCTGGAAACTCTGAAAGACTTAGGGTCCATTTTCCGTTAACTGCACCAATGAATATAGGTTTGCCATATTCGGTGATAAATGCGAGCTGAGGAAGGTTTCATTGCTCTGAGCATAGTGTGAATTACCTGTTGTGAGAATCCTCTTGACTTCAGAATAGAGGTTTCAAGAGCCACGCCGTCAAAGACAGTCGATCCATATGTCTGTGATAACAAAGACCCTGCATCAGTAGATCTGGACATTGAAGGAGCAGAAGTGGAGCATACATCGACATTCTCTGCAGATCTGTGTACCAATGCCTTCTGGGCCAAGCTGGAGCTATTAGTATCACGGCACCTTTTCCTTGCTTTATCTTTCTCATCACCCTGGGTAATAGGGTGAATGGAGGAAACACATAAGCCAGATGAAAGTCCCATCTCACCGACAGGGCATCCACAAAGATCGCTCTGGGATCCATTGTTCTTGACCCGTATGCGAGAACTTTGTTGTTCAGATGGGACGCCATGAGATCTGTCTCTGGCAACCCCCACTTGTCTACTAGAGTCTGGAAGACCTCCGGGTGTAGAGCCCATTCGCTTGCCTGAATGGCATGTCATCGGAGCAAGTCTGCTTCCCAGTTTAGGACTCCTGGAACGAACACTGCGGACGAGGCTGGATGATGAATTTCTGCCCACTTTAGTATGCGACTTACCTCCATCGCTTTTCGGCTGCGAGTTCCTCCCTGATGGTTGAGGTACACTACTGCCGTCGCATTGTCCGAGCGGATCTGGACTGGCTTTCCCCCGAAGAATGTCCTTTGCCTGAATCAGTGCCATGTATATGGCCCGAAGTTCCAATATATTTATTGGCAGGCAACTTTCTTCCTTGGTCCATTACCCCTGGAACCACAACCTTCCTGACAATGCTCCCCAACCCTGGCGACTGGCATCGGTCGTCAAAATCTCCCAATCTGATATACAAAAGCGTCTCCCCTTGTCCAGATAGGATGTCTGTAGCCACCAGGCTAATGACCTTCTTACTTCTATCGTAAGAACCATAGTCTGTGTTTTTATCGTCTGATGCAGCCCATTCCATTTTGGCAAGAATCAGACGCTGCAGAGGCCTCGAGTGGAATTGTGCATACTCCACCATGTCGAATGTTGACACCATCCAACTCATCACATGCATTGCTGCGTAAATGGATACCTTTTGACTGTGTAACAAGTGCTGAATCCTTGACTGAACCTTGGATATCTTGTTCAGAGGTAACAGTACAGCCCCCCCAAGTGAGTCATCAGCTGTGACTAAACTAGAGACAATTTTGCCCAATTTATGAGCCACCCATGCTTCTGCAGACACGTTATTGTCTGTTGCAGATGACATAGGAGCAATTCCTGTAACTGTCCAGGATTAAAAGATCGTCGAGGTATGGAAAAATTCTTATCCCCTGCTGGCGGAGATAAGCTGCCATTACCACCATAATCTTGGTAAATACTCTGGGGGCTGTGGCTAACCCAAAAAGTAGGGCCTGGAACTGAAAATGCTGTTGGGAGGAAAGCGAACCTGAGATAGCACTGATGGGACATCCTGTATATCCAGGGATACCATATAATCCCCTGGCTCCATGGCTAAAATGATGGAACGTAAAGTCTCCATGTGAAACAGAGGTTCCCAAATGTATTTGTTCAGCACTTTGAGATTGAGAATGGGCCGAAATGACCCATTTGGCTTCTGAACTAAAAATAGGTTGGCGTAAAACCCCTGTCCTCGTTGTGCATGAGGAACTGGAATGACTACTCCTGACTGAAGCAATTTCTGAGCTGCCTCTTGCAAAGCCCAGGCCTTCGTCTCTACCCGAGAAGGGCTGGTACAAAAAATACCTTGAGGAGGGTGCTTCTTGAAGGCAAAAGCATAACCTAGAGATACCACTTCCTGCACCCAGGCATCTGTTGTAGACTGCTGCCAGATCTGTGCAAACTGAAGAAGTTGGCCCCCCACCCTCGGATCACCCAGGTGGAGGCCTGCACCATCAGGCTAATGGCTTATCTGTTTTACCAACCGGTCCTCTGGTAGCCCAATGCTTTTTAGTCTTAACCAGACTTCTTGTATTGGTACTGCCTGCTATCACTTTTACCTTTAGCTTTTCCTTGAGACCGAAAAGTCGGAACTTTAGGTTTGAAATTGTATGTTGAAGGAAACTTTACTTTCTTGGAGTCTGCTTCTGACTCCAAAATATTTGTCAATTCTTTACCAAAGAGTATCTCCAGAAAAGGGCAAAGATTCCAAAACCTTCTTAGATTCTGAATCCGCTTTCCACGTACATAGCCAAACTGCTCTACGAGCAGCTATTGTTAAAGTGGATGCCCTGGTGGCAATTGTACCCATATCCAATGCTGCTTCTTCCATGAACATTGCAGCCTGTTTTATATGTGCTATATGAGACTTTTGCTCTCTAGATGCTATTGAAAAATCCCCCTCCAATGCATCAGCCCAGGCAGCCACTGCCTTTGCCATCCAAGCTGAAGCCATAGCTGGCCTTTTGACTACCCCAGACAGGGGGGGGGGGGAATGGTTTTTAGAAAACCATCCACTCTCCTATCCGTAACATCATTTAATGATGTTGAAGGCAAAGGCAATGTAGATTTTTGCACTAATCGAATCACATGCGTATCTACTTTAGGAGCCACCTCCCTTTTTAAACAATCCCCAGCTGGAAGAGGATAATTGGAATTCCATTTCTTAAGAATTCTAAATTTATTAGGCATAGCCCAAGCCTCTTCCATGATTTCCGTCAGCTGATCTGACCCTGGAAACTCAGTCTTAACTGTTTTGGGACGTTTAAACACAGGTGCTTTGGTTTTTAACACAGGCTCTGCTGAATCCTCTAAGGATAAAATATCTTTCATTGCTTTAATTAACTCTGCTATATCCACTGAGCTGAGACCTTCCTCCTCCTCTTCGTATGCCGAAGTAGAATTAATTGAGCTTTCATCCTCCGATGAATACTCGTCTGAACCATGTGTAGCCTGTGAGGATGAAGATTTACTTATTGCCGGCTTATCAGCCTGTTTCTTTTGAGAGGCAGCTGCTGGAAGTGATACACACAAGTGGGAAGCTGCATGTAAGGGTTAATCATGTACCCTATCCCCGGTACAGGAGTTGGAGGAATTATCCTTTCAGCTATACTGGATAAAGTCTGTGCAAACATAGCCCAAGGTGGCTCAACCTGCACCTGAATCGGTCTTGTATTTTTCAAGAACCCCTGGTGAAAGCTAAAACAATTTGCACACAAGCCATCCTGAACCAAATCCTGAGAGGAGAACACAGCTTTGCAAGACAAACGTGATATGAGTGTTGGTGTTGCTGTGAGTGTTATCTTACTCACCTTCGCCGCTCTAAGACATGATAAATAATCAACACTTCCACAGTGTACTACACAATTTGTGACTGTAATCACTTTAAGCTAAAGTGACATACAATCCGACCCTACCCATACACCAGCATTGAGGATCGGAATAGAACAAAACTGACAGAATATAGTAAAGTCAGCAATCACACTAGCAGTCAGTCACGTTATACATTAGTATAATAAGCAATATGAGCACATCAACTACATTTCAAGTATGTAGGAGAACATATTACTGAATCATGTTTAAACAGTTCTACCGTACTCAGACGCATTGTGAAAGAAACAGTAAATGTATACAGACTCATATGCAATAGGCACTTATCTAACTATTCGTACTCAAAAAGGTAGAGAGAGACTTGATGCTGTATTACCCGTACTCAGTAGAGTGGGATACAGGGAGACTCACCTCGCTTCCCGGACCGATCAATACGTTAGCGAACGCTGAGTGGATCCAGATGCTACTAGTGTACACTGCCACTCCATGAACCTATAGTGAACACAGACGCACCAGTCAAACAGCCGCCTATGCTGTGATTGGGTCCCCTTAGTGTACAGCGTCTGAGACAGTTCATGGCGGGAGACTCTGAAGAAACTGGTCATGAACCGGGGGAGGGCTGACCAGGAGAGAGTCTTACTCCCGACTGCGGACATCAACCCTAGGGATCGCGGCCTCATACTATTCCTGGAGCCTCTAAACCCTAATGCCTAGGGCTGGTGCACCCAAGGTGGCAGCAGCGTCAGCGACTGTTTGGTAGTCTCCTCCCAAAACAGTGCGTTTGTGTCCGCATTACCCTTCTAAGTGGAACCGATGCCGTACCTTCTCCCCGTGCTTCAGGCACAGCCTGGAAACGTCTGCTGGACCTGCTAATATATCCGACAAACGCCCGCTGAAACAGCACTGTACTCGTGGATAAGCGTTGTCGCGACCCAGCAGAGTTGTTGGAGCGACTCTTTCTAAGGTACGTATAAGCTGCTGTTTAGAAAGATTGTTCAGAAAAAATCGTAAGACTATAAAAATAATAATGTACTGCTGTCCTACGTTTTCGAATGCAGAAGTGAGATTTAGCAAGCCTTTTATTTGAGAAATATACTTCTAAGGACTGTTTATGAACTATCGAGATGAAAACTATTTGGGCCGGAATTTATAGTCTTCCTGTCTTTTAGTTCCGGCATCACACAAACACTACCAGATGAATTTGGATCGTGTTCTCATTATTGTAATGACCTAGAAAGAAATGGAGGTATGTAGGGTCTTGATGCGACATCAGGGAGAGGAGCAAGAAAGGAAAATGCTTGACACTCGGCACACTGAAAGTTGGTGTTTCAATCATGTTTCTGTGTTATGCAACGGAACCCAACTTAAAGTGACTGCTTATGCCACGTATACCACTTATTCCCATCAATTTTACTTTTCAATTCAAGCGCCTGTAGTTCCCTGTAAGAATCTGCTTCGCTATGATGATCAACAAGTCGCAGGGGCAAATGCTCAGGGCTGCAGGCGTAGATCTCTGGACTAGCTGATTTTCTCATGGGACGCTTTACGTGGCTTGCTCAGGAGTTAGTAGTCCCAATCATCTATTTGTGCCAATCCCTCAAGAAAAAAAAACCTGTAAATATTGTTAACTGTATATTTTATGACCAATGTGTACAATATAAAATACACATCATATAATTAGATGGCACTATTATCTTCATAAAATTAGTTCCGCAGAGAAAAAAAATAGGCATCCACACAAGCAAAGCTGGGGGTAAACGCTAGTTTTAAAAATTCAAAAATAAGTGTTTTGCTTAATTATTTTGTAGTGTATTAGTAACGCCTGACGTTATTAATCATAATTGAAAAAAATTGAGAGCTTCCATTATAAGTGATCTGATTAACAGTCATAATTGTCATATAATTGTATGGGACTATCAAAGCAAATTTATTAACCACTGATCAGATATAACATACATATGTAACATCTCTTCTACAGCATTCCCAATTGCCTGGCATTAACCCAAGGCAAAAAATGTTGCCAGCCCAGGTGGCAAGTGATCCCTTGCCACCTGACCCAGTCTGCTGCCCTAGAGGCTGCTACATGTGAATCTGCCCGATTCTTATTGGATGCTGTCACACAAAGTCTACTAGAGCGCAGGTGGGCAACTTACCACAATCTGCAACAAATATACTAGATGTAGCCCTGCGCTGCAATGAAAAGCTGCTGGTTTAAAATCAATGGAATTTACCCTTCAAAAATTCCCAAATATGGACTCATGAAAAAAAATAAACAATAAAAAACTAGCGCTGCTGATGTTTTATAAATTATTAAAACATTAAAACAGTAGAACTTTCACAATGAAACATCTGATGGGGGAGTTTTAGAAACGAAATGCTTCATCCACAATCTGCCCTCAAATGGCTCCACGTATTTAGAAAGACACTCACATCAATATTCAGCCTCGCATTCCTATAAGGGTATCTTTATGGCTATAGGAAATAGCTGGTGCTCTTTTCAATCACAGTGAACCATAAAGGCCAGTACTCACGGCCCGATGCTGGAGAGATGTGTGCTGAGCAAACCGCTCAGCACACATCTCTCCCGGCGCTCAGCACAGCGCGATCTGTGCTGAGCGTGCAAGGGGAGACGGGGGGGCCGCTCACTTCACCCAGCGGGTGAAGTGAGCGACCCGCTAGATTGGCCTGCATGCAGGCCAATCTAGCAGCAGCGATAGCGATGCGCGGGGCTGCGCATCGCTATCGCTGTTAGGGCTACACACGGAGCGATCTTGCTGAAAATCTAAGCAATCTAGTCAGATTGCTTAGAAAATCGCTCTGTGTGTACCCCCCTTTAGAATGACACTTACATTGAAGTTCAGTCTCGAGTGCACTGAAAGGTTTCTTTTTATTTCTCCACTCACTGCAGACAGGAGACAGGCAGACGGTAGTGCTTAAAAATGTACACAAATTTATTCATGAAGCATAAAAACACACGAATACTGTTGTCGTCACAGCATAAAAACTTCAACCGGTTTCAAGGATTCTCTCCCCTTTGTCAAGAAGACTTCTTGACAAAGGGGAGAGAATCCTTGAAACCGGTTGAAGTTTTTATGCTGTGACGACCATCCATCAGCTGCGGGACGTGTGTTGCAGTATTCGTGTGTTTTTATGCTTCATGAATAAATTTGAGTACATTTTTAAGCACTACCGTCTGCCTGTCTGTCTGCAGTGAGTGGATAAATAAAAAGAAACCTTTCAGTGCACTCGAGACTGAACTTCAATGTAAGTGTCATTCTTATGGTTCACTGTGATTGAAAAGAGCACCAGCTATTTCCTATAGCCATAAAGATACCCTTCTAGGAACGTGAGGCTGAATACTGATGTGAGTGTCTTTCTAAATACGTGGAGCCATTTGAGGGCAGATTGTGGAAGAAGCATTTCGTTTCTAAAACTCACCCATCAGATGTTTTTTTTTTTTTTGAGAAAAAGTTTTATTGAATTTTATACTTTTAACAAGATATTCGTAAGGTATACATTACAGGTGTCACACATTGGCACATAACGCAGTTAACCGTTGACTAGCAGTGGCAGAATATCTATCTATGTACAACATCGAGTGAGTGGAGAATCAAACAGGCATGTATGCCTATGTATAGAAAGCCGTCAATAGATAGTGTTATGCGTTTGGTATGTACCGTAGTTAAGGGCGAAGGAACATCTCTTAGTGGAGCATTATAGCTTATAAAAGAGGAGCATAGAGTAAACTTAACAATAGAAGTAGAAGAGAAAAGAGACAAGAAGAGAGAAGAGAAAAGGGGGGAGGGAGAGTTGGGAAGGGAGGTAAGGGAGGAATGGTCGGGCGGTCCCATCCGCCTGGGCAGTGCGTCAAATTATCCCTAGTTAGATAGGGTATTGTGAGGATTCCAATTATCTTATATGGTAGTTAGCGGAGGTTCAGCACCGAAGTGTGACGTCCAGGGTGACCACGTAGTGGTAAAGTTATCTGGGGTGTCCCGGAGAACCGCTGTGATACGTTCCAGTCTATAAGTTTGCCATATAGCATTAATGGTAGCAGGGGTTGTGGGGGGTGACAGGGATTTCCAGTTAGCCGCAATTTGGCATTTGGCCGTGTTTAGGATATGCTTAATTAGCTTCTGTTGGTGGCGAAGGGTGTGAGGTATTGGGCGAGAGAGCAGGGAATAGAGAGGTGACATCGGGATCGTCAGTCAAAGGACCCTAAAAATAAGTCTATGAACCCTAGTCCAATATCCCTTAATCTGCGGGCAATTCCACCAAATGTGCAGCAGGGTTCCGCGCTGGCCACATTGACGCCAACATCTATCCGAGCAGGAGGGGTAAATTGAATGGAGACGCGATGGCACCAGGTACCAACGATAATATAATTTGTAGGCATTTTCTTTAATTCGGACCGAAATGGAGCTCGTGATTTCCTGCCTAATCTCAGACCACTCATCTGGTGTCAGGGTTTCACCCACCTCCCGTTCCCACGCCACTTCGTGGGGTTCCTTCAGGGGCGAGTTGTGAGCTAACAAGATTTGGTATATAGTTGAGAGCAAGCCTTTAGTTGATCGGCAGGTGCAGCAGAGGGATTCAAAGCTCGATTTACCTCCCACGGGCGGTGATCCGGGGGTAGAGGCAAAAAATAAGAATTTACTCACCGGTAATTCTATTTCTCGTAGTCCGTAGTGGATGCTGGGGACTCCGTAAGGACCATGGGGAATAGACGGCTCCGCAGGAGACTGGGCACATCTAAAGAAAGATTTAGGACTATCTGGTGTGCACTGGCTCCTCCCCCAAGCCTCAGTTAGGAAACTGTGCCCGGAAGAGCTGACACAATAAGGAAGGATTTTTGAATCCCGGGTAAGACTCATACCAGCCACACCAATCACACCATATAACACGTGATAGGAACCCCGGTTAACAGTATGATAACAAATGGAGCCTCTGAAGAGATGGCTCACAACAAAACCCGATTTTTGTAACAATAACTATGTACAGGTATCGCAGACAATCCGCACTTGGGATGGGCGCCCAGCATCCACTACGGACTACGAGAAATAGAATTACCGGTGAGTAAATTCTTATTTTCTCTGACGTCCTAGTGGATGCTGGGGACTCCGTAAGGACCATGGGGATTATACCAAAGCTCCCAAACGGGCGGGAGAGTGCGGATGACTCTGCAGCACCGAATGAGAGAATTCCAGGTCCTCCTCAGCCAGGGTATCAAATTTGTAGAATTTTGCAAACGTGTTTGCCCCCGACCAAGTAGCTGCTCGGCAAAGTTGTAAAGCAGAGACCCCTCGGGCAGCCGCCCAAGATGAGCCCACCTTCCGTGTGGAATGGGCTTTTACAGATTTAGGCTGCGGTAAGCCCACCGCAGAATGCGCCAGCTGAATAGTGCTACAAATCCAGCGCGCAATAGACTGCTTAGAAGCAGGAGCACCCAGCTTGGTGGGTGCATACAGGATAAACAGCGAGTCAGTCTTCCTGACTCCAGCCGTCCTGGAAATATAAATTTTAAGGGCCCTGACTACGTCCAGCAACTTGGAATCCTCCAAGTCCCCAGTAGCCGCAGGCACCACAATAGGTTGGTTCAAGTGAAAAGCTGAGACCACCTTTGGGAGAAACTGAGGACGAGTCCTCAATTCTGCCCTATCCATATGGAAAAATCAGATAAGGACTTTTACAAGACAAAGCCGCCAATTCTGAAACTCTCCTGGCCGACGCCAGGGCCAACAGCATGACCACTTTCCACGTGAGATATTTTAAATCCACAGTCTTAAGTGGTTCGAACCAATGTGATTTCAGGAATGCCAAAACCACATTGAGATCCCAAGGTGCCACTGGGGGCACAAAAGGAGGCTGAATATGCAGTACTCCTTTGACAAAAGTCTGAACTTCAGGCAGTGAAGCCAGTTCTTTTTGGAAGAAAATCGACAGAGCCGAAATCTGGACCTTTATGGACCCCAATTTGAGGCCCAACGTCACCCCTGCTTGCAGGAAGTGCAGGAATCGACCCAATTGAAATTCCTCCGTCGGGGCCTTCTTGTTGAGGCGGGACGCCATCATGTCTACCTGTGGTTTTTCCCACCGGTTGACCAGCATTTGGAAGACTTCTGGATGAAGTCCCCATTCTCCCGGGTGGAGGTCGTGCCTGCTGAGGAAGTCTGCTTCCCAGTTGTCCACTCCCGGAATGAACACTGCCGTCAGTGCTAACACATGATTCTCTGCCCATCTGAGAATCCTTGTGGCTTCTGTTTCAACGTTTCCTCGTCTTCATCAGGGGCGACGTTTCCTCGTCTTCATCAGGCGCCCCTGATGAAGACGAGGAAACGTTGAAACAGCTGTTGGGCGGATCGTAGCAGTAGTTACTCCCAGATGATCTGTCAGGAATAAAACTACTTTTTTTCTCTTCAAAAACGTGAGTGCTGGTCTAATTGCTTTTTTCCATTTTGGAGGAAGTGAGTGTATGTGTATATATATATATATATATATATATATATATATATATATATATATATATATATATGTATATGTATATGTATATGTATATGTATATATATATATATATATATATATATATATATATATACATACATACATACACACACATATATACGTACATACATACACACACACACACACTGCGCCTAAATTGTGCCCCCCCTCTCTTTTTTACCCTTTCTGTAGTGCAGGACTGCAGGGGAGAGCCAGGGAGCTTCCTTCCAGCGAAGCTGTGAGGGAATAATGGCGCCAGTGTGCTGAGGGAGTTGGCTCCGCCCCTTTTTCGGTGGGCTTTCTCCCGCTATTTTATCGTTTCTGGCAGGGGTTAATATAC
Source organism: Pseudophryne corroboree (assembly GCF_028390025.1). Lineage (NCBI taxonomy): Eukaryota > Metazoa > Chordata > Amphibia > Anura > Myobatrachidae > Pseudophryne > Pseudophryne corroboree. The sequence goes on along the minus strand of NC_086444.1, from coordinate 609,056,144 downwards.
ACCTATATAGCCTCTGGGGCTATATATGGTGTTAGTTTTGCCAGCCAAGGTGTTACTATTGCTGCTCAGGGCGCCCCCCCCCCAGCGCCCTGCACCCATCAGTGACCGCAGTGTGTGGTGTGCATGAGGAGCAATGGCGCACAGCTGCAGTGCTGTGCGCTACCTTGGAGAAGACAGAAGTCTTCAGCCGCCGATTTTCCGGACCACCTTCTTGTTTCTGGCTCTGTAAGGGGGACGGCGGCGCGGCTCCGGGAACGGACGACGAGGTCGGGTCCTGTGTTCGATCCCTCTGGAGCTAATGGTGTCCAGTAGCCTAAGAAGCCCAAGCTACCACCACTTAGGTAGGTTCGCTTCTTCTCCCCTTAGTCCCTCGTTGCAGTGAGCCTGTTGCCAGCAGGTCTCACTGAAAATAAAAAACCTAAACTATACTTTCTTCTAGGAGCTCAGGAGAGCCCCTAGTGTGCATCCAGCTCAGCCGGGCACAGAAATCTAACTGAGGCTTGGAGGAGGGTCATAGGGGGAGGAGCCAGTGCACACCAGATAGTCCTAAATCTTTCTTTAGATGTGCCCAGTCTCCTGCGGAGCCATCTATTCCCCATGGTCCTTACGGAGTCCCCAGCATCCACTAGGACGTCAGAGAAAAGTGGCGTATCTGTAAGAATTGATCCATCAGATGTTTCATTGTGAAAGTTCTACTGTTTTAATAATTTATAAAACATCAGCAGCGCTAGTTTTTTTTTATCAATTTACCACAATCTAGCAGTGGATCGAAATCTGCACTCTGGCCACCCCTGGCTTAAAATATATATGCATGCTAACTGGTAATCCATGTCTACTCCCCTTTCCCTTGTGTCTGCCCATACCTAGAATGGGATGAAGTTAAAGTGCCGCTGGACGGGATCCCGGCGGTCGAAATACAGGCGGCGGAATGCCGAATGACGGCATACGCCCGGCGTCTAACGACCGGCGCCAAAATACAGACGCCCAGAATACCAAACATTCTTTCAGCAGAACGTGCTCGCTTCCTGACGCAGGAGGTGGGAAGTTAAGTGTAGGCATTAGAAAGTGGGTTTGGGTGCAAGGACGGGAAGGGTATGGTTAGGTACCGGATAGAGGGGGGGCTAGGCACTTACAAGGGGAGGTTAGGGTTAGGCACCTAGCGGAAAGGGTTAGGCACCCACAAGGGAGGGTTAGGGTAGGGGGCAGGGGAGGGTTAGGTTACTTTCTGGGGGGCTGTTGGGATTCTGAAGGCCGGGATGCCGCTGTCGGGATTCTGACTGCCAGCATCCCATCCATCAGGATATCATACTGAATCCACTAAAATATAGCCTCTCACAAGAAGGGGCATTTTTCCTTTGTCTTTCTACACTTCATGAAAATTGCATAATGATGTACTATATAGTGTGTGTCTGTAACTGCTCTTTGTTGACCTTGTACATATGTAACCTGGTTGTACGTTCTATCCCTCATGTACAATGCTAAGGAAGCTTGTGTCACTCTATAACTATTATAATGTCATTCTTAAACTATTTTTTTTATTTAGCACCTAGCTTTTCTGTGATTATTATGTAAAACTAAATAGCACAGCCACAACCTTCAATGAGAATTGACTACTAGTTGGCACTACGATGACTATGTATTAATGAAAGGGGTTCACTACGATATGCCGGCGGCCGGGCTCCCGGCGACCAGCATACCGGCGTCGGGAGCCCGACCGCCGGCTTACCGACAGTGTGGCGATCGCAAATGAGCCCTTTGCGGGCTCGCTACGCGCGCCACACTATTTTATTCTCCCTCCATGGTGTTGTGGACCCCCACGAGGGAGAATAAGTGTCGGTATGCCGGCTGTCGGGCTCCCGGCGCCGGTATACTGAAGACCACCCAATGAAAGGAGGAGCCCTCAATCTAATGAAAACACTGACTGAGAAATACTACAAATATTACTTTGATGTGCATTTATCATCATTATAATGCTCTTGGTATAGTAAAAATAAGATTTTACTCACCGGTAAATCTATTTCTCGTAGTCCGTAGTGGATGCTGGGGACTCTGTAAGGACCATGGGGAATAGACGGCTCCGCAGGAGACTGGGCACACTAAAAGAAAGATTTGGTACTACCTGGTGTGCACTGGCTCCTCCCTCTATGCCCCTCCTCCAGACCTCAGTTAGGATACTGTGCCCGGAAGAGCTGACACAATAAGGAAGGATTTTGAATCCCGGGTAAGACTCATACCAGCCACACCAATCACACCGTATAACTCGTGATATTTAACCCAGTTAACAGTATGAAATACAACTGAGCCTCTCAACAGATGGCTCAACAAAAACCCTTTAGTTAGGCAATAACTATATACAAGTATTGCAGACAATCCGCACTTGGGATGGGCGCCCAGCATCCACTACGGACTACGAGAAATAGATTTACCGGTGAGTAAAATCTTATTTTCTCTGACGTCCTAGTGGATGCTGGGGACTCCGTAAGGACCATGGGGATTATACCGAAGCTCCCAAACGGGAGGGAGAGTGCGGATGACTCTGCAGCACCGAATGAGAGAACTCCAGGTCCTCCTCAGCCAGGGTATCAAATTTGTAGAATTTAGCAAACGTGTTTGCCCCTGACCAAGTAGCAGCTCGGCAAAGTTGTAAAGCCGAGACCCCTCGGGCAGCCGCCCAAGATGAGCCCACCTTCCTCGTGGAATGGGCTTTCACTGATTTAGGATGCGGCAATCCAGCCGCAGAATGCGCCAGCTGAATTGTGCTACAAATCCAGCGAGCAATAGTCTGCTTAGAAGCAGGAGCACCTATTTTGTTGGGTGCATACAGGATAAAAAGCGAGTCAGTTTTCCTGACTCCAGCCGTCCTGGAAACATAAATTTTCAAGGCCCTGACTACGTCCAGTAACTTGGAATCCTCCAAGTCCTTAGTAGCCGCAGGCACTACAATAGGTTGGTTCAAGTGAAAAGCTGATACCACCTTAGGGAGAAACTGGGGACGAGTCCTCAATTCTGCCCTATCCATATGGAAAATCAGATAAGGGCTTTTACATGACAAAGCCGCCAATTCTGACACACGCCTGGCCGAAGCCAAGGCCAATAACATGACCACTTTCCACGTGAGATATTTGAGATCCACGGTTTTAAGTGGTTCAAACCAATGTGATTTTAGGAAACTCAACACCACATTGAGATCCCAAGGTGCCACAGGAGGCACAAAAGGGGGCTGAATATGAAGCACTCCCTTTACAAAAGTCTGAACTTCAGGCAGTGAAGCCAGTTCTTTCTGGAAGAAAATCGACAGAGCCGAAATCTGGACCTTAATGGAACCCAATTTTAGGCCTATAGTCACTCCTAACTGTAGGAAGTGCAGAAAATGACCCAGCTGAAATTCCTCTGTAGGGGCCTTCCTGGCCTCACACCACGCAACATATTTTCGCCAAATGCGGTGATAATGGTTTGCGGTTACTTCTTTCCTGGCTTTTATCAGCGTAGGAATGACTTCCTCCGGAATGCCCTTTTCCTTTAGGATCCGGAATTTAACCGCCATGCCATCAAACGCATCCGCGGGTAGTCTTGGAACAGACAGGGCCCCTGCTGTAGCAGATCCTGTCTGAGCGGTAGAGGCCATGGGTCCTCTGATATCATTTCTTGAAGCTCTGGGTACCAAGCTCTTCTTGGCCAATCCGGAACCACGAGTATCGTTCTTACTCCTCGCCTTCTTATTATTCTCAGTACCTTTGGTATGAGAGGCAGAGAAGGGAACACATAAACCGACTGGTACACCCACGGTGTCACTAGAGCGTCCACAGCTATCGCCTGAGGGTCCCTTGACCTGGCGCAATATCTCTTTAGCTTTTTGTTGAGGCGGGACGCCATCATGTCCACCTGTGGCCTTTCCCAACGGTTTACCAACAGTTTGAAGACTTCTGGATGAAGTCCCCACTCTCCCGGGTGTAGGTCGTGTCTGCTGAGGAAGTCTGCTTCCCAGTTGTCCACTCCCGGAATGAACACTGCTGACAGTGCTAAGACGTGATTTTCCGCCCATCGGAGAATCCTTGTGGCGTCTGCCACGTCATCCTGCTTCTTGTGCCGCCCTGTCGGTTTACATGGGCGACTGCCGTGATGTTGTCTGATTGTATCAGTACCGGCTGGTTTTGAAGCAGGGGTCTTGCCTGACTTAGGGCATTGTAAATGACCCTCAGTTCCAGAATATTTATGTGTAGGTACGACTCCTGACTTGACCAAAGTCCTTGGAAATTTCTTCCCTGTGTGATTGCCCCCCAGCCTCGAAGGCTGGCATCCGTGGTCACCAGGACCCAGTCCTGTATGCCGAATCTGCGGCCCTCTAGAAGATGAGCACTCTGCAGCCACCACAGCAGAGACACCCTGGTCCTTGGAGACAGGGTTATCAGCCGATGCATCTGAAGATGCGATCCCGTCCAAGAGGTCCCACTGAAAAGTTCTTGCATGGAACCTGCCGAATGGAATTGCTTCGTAGGAAGCTACCAATTTTCCCAGGACTCGCGTGCAGTGATGCACCGACACCTGTTTTGGTTTCAGGAGGCCTCTGACTAGAGATGACAGCTCCTTGGCTTTCTCCTGCGGGAGAAACACTTTTTTCTGTTCTGTGTCCAGAACCATCCCCAGGAACAGTAGATGCGTCGTAGGAACCAGCTGCGACTTTGGAATATTCAGAATCCAGCCGTGCTGTTGTAGCACTTCCCGAGATAGTGCTACTCTGACAACAACTGCTCCCTGGACCTCGCCTTTATAAGGAGATTGTCCAAGTACTGGATAATTCTTTCGGCCATTTGGTAAATACCCTCGGTGCCGGGGACAGACCAACGGCAACGTATGGAATTGGTAATGACAATCCTGTACCACAATTTTGAGGTACTCCTGGTGAGGAGGGTAGATAGGGACATGCAGGTAAGCATCCTTGATGTCCAGTGATACCCTGAAATTCTCCAGGCTTGCAATAATCGCCCTGAGCGATTCCATTTTGAACTTGAACCTTCGTATATAAGTGTTCAAGGATTTCAATTTTAGAATGGGTCTCACCGAACAGTCTGGTTTCGGTACCACAACATTTTTGGAATAGTAACCCCAGCCTTGTTGAAGGAGGGGTACCTTGATTTCACCTGCTGGAAGTACAGCTTGTGAATTGCCGCCAGTACTAACTCCCTATATCCGAGGGCAGCAGGCAAGGCTGATGTGAGGTAACGGCGAGGGGGAGTCGCCTCGAACTCCAGCTTGTATCCCTGTGATACTACTTGCAGAACCCAGTGATTCACCTGTGGGCAAGCCCACTGGTCCCTGAAGTTCCCGAGACGCGCCCCCATCGCACCTGTCTGTGGAGCCCCAGCGTCATGCTGTGGACTCAGGGGAAGATTTTTGATCCTGGGAACTGGCTGTCAGTGCAGCTTTTTCCTTCTTCCCTTGTGCAGAAAGGAAACGCCTTTGGCCCCCTTGCTTTTCTGAAGCCGAAAGGACTGTATCCGATAATACAGTGCTTCCTTAGGGTGTGAGGAAACCTGAGGTAGAAATTTTTCTTCCCAGCTGTTGCTGTGGATACGAGGTCCCAGAGACCATCCCCAAACAATTCCTCACCCTTATAAAGCAGAATCTCCATGTGCCTTTTAAAGTCAGCATCACCTGTCCACTGCCGGGTCTCTAATACCCTCCTGGCAGAATGGACCTTGCATTTATTCTGGACGCCAGCCGGCAAATATCCCTCTGTGCATCCCTCATATATAAGACTACGTCTTTAATATGCTCTATGTTAGCACCATATTCTCCCTGTCTAGGGTATTAATATTATCTGACAGGGTATCAGACCCTGCTGCAGCAGCACTATTCATGCTGAGGCAATTGCAGGTCTCAGTATAATACCTGAGTGTGTATATACAGACTTCAGGATAGCCTCCTGCTTTTTATCAGCAGGCTCCTTCAAAGTGGCCGTATCCTAAGACGGCAGTGCCACCTTTTATGACAAACGTGTGAGCGCCTTATCCACCCTAGGGGATATCTCCCAACGTGACCTATCCTCTGGCGGGAAAGGGTACGCCAGCAGTAATTTTTTTATCGGGGGAACCCACGCTTCTTCACACACTTCATTCACTCATCTGATGGGGGAACAAAACACCGGCTGCTTTTTCTCCCCAAACATAAAACCCCTTTTATGTGGTAATTGGGTTAATGTCAGAAATGTGTAACACAATTTTTATTGCCGAGATCATGCAATGGATGTTCCTAGTGGATTGTGTATATGTCTCAACCTCGTCGACAATGGAGTCAGACTCCGTGTCGACATCTGTGTCTGCCATCTGAGGTAACGGGCGTTTTTTGAGCCCCTGATGGCCTTTGAGACGCCTGGGCAGGCGCGGGCTGAGAAGCCGGCTGTCCCACAGCTGTTACGTCATCCAGCCTTTTATGTAAGGAGTTGACACTGTCGATTAATACCTTCCACCTATCCATCCACTCTGGTGTCGGCCCCACTGGGGGCGACATCACATTTATCGGCATCTGCTCCGCCTCCACATAATTCTCCTCATCAAACATGTCGACACAGCCGTACCGACACACCGCACACACACAGGGAATGCTCTGACTGAGGACAGGACCCCACACAGCCCTTTGGGGAGACAGAGAGAGAGTATGCCAGCACACACCAGAGCGCTATATAATGTAGGGATTAACACTATCACTGAGTGAATTTTCCCCAATAGCTGCTTGTATAAACAATATTGCGCCTAAATTTAGTGCCCCCCCTCTCTTTTTAACCCTTTGAGCCTGAAAACTACAGGGGAGAGCCTGGGGAGCTGTCTTCCAGCTGCACTGTGAAGAGAAAATGGCGCCCAGTGTGCTGAGGGAGATAGCTCCGCACCTTTTTCGCTGACTTTTCTCCCGCTTTTTTATGGATTCTGGCAGGGGTAATTATCACATATATAGCCACTGGGGCTATATATTGTGATTATTTTGCCAGCCAAGGTGTTTTTATTGCTGCTCAGGGCGCCCCCCCCCCAGCGCCCTGCACCCTCAGTGACCGGAGTGTGAAGTGTGTATGAGGAGCAATGGCGCACAGCTGCAGTGCTGTGCGCTACCTTGGTGAAGACTGAAGTCTTCTGCCGCCGATTTTCCGGACCATCTTCATGCTTCTGGCTCTGTAAGGGGGACGGCGGCGCGGCTCCGGGAACGAACACCAAGGACGGGTCCTGCGGTCGATCCCTCTGGAGCTAATGGTGTCCAGTAGCCTAAGAAGCCCAAGCTAGCTGCAAGCAGGTAGGTTCGCTTCTTCTCCCCTTAGTCCCTCGTTGCAGTGAGCCTGTTGCCAGCAGGTCTCACTGTAAAATAAAAAACCTAACATATACTTTCTTTCTATGAGCTCAGGAGAGCCCCTAGTGTGCATCCAGCTCGGCCGGGCACAGAAATCTAACCGAGGTCTGGAGGAGGGGCATAGAGGGAGGAGCCAGTGCACACCAGGTAGTACCAAATCTTTCTTTTAGTGTGCCCAGTCTCCTGCGGAGCCGTCTATTCCCCATGGTCCTTACGGAGTCCCCAGCATCCACTAGGACGTCAGAGAAAGCTAATAAAAGAACTGGATGCAGAAAAAATAAGAATTTACTTACCGATAATTCTATTTCTCGGAGTCCGTAGTGGATGCTGGGGTTCCTGAAAGGACCATGGGGAATAGCGGCTCCGCAGGAGACAGGGCACAAAAAGTAAAGCTTTAGGATCAGGTGATGTGCACTGGCTCCTCCCCCTATGACCCTCCTCCAAGCCAGTTAGGTACTGTGCCCGGACGAGCGTACACAATAAGGGAGGAATTTTGAATCCCGGGTAAGACTCCTACCAGCCACACCAATCACACCGAACAACTTGTGATCTAAACCCAGTTAACAGTATGATAACAGCGGAGCCTCTGAAAAGATGGCTCACAACAATAATAACCCGATTTTTGTAACTATGTACAAGTATTGCAGATAATCCGCACTTGGGATGGGCGCCCAGCATCCACTACGGACTCCGAGAAATAGAATTATCGGTAAGTAAATTCTTATTTTCTCTATCGTCCTAGTGGATGCTGGGGTTCCTGAAAGGACCATGGGGATTATACCAAAGCTCCCAAACGGGCGGGAGAGTGCGGATGACTCTGCAGCACCGAATGAGAGAACTCCAGGTCCTCTTTTGCCAGGATATCAAATTTGTAGAATTTTACAAACGTGTTCTCCCCTGACCACGTAGCTGCTCGGCAGAGTTGTAATGCCGAGACCTCTCGGGCAGCCGCCCAAGATGAGCCCACCTTCCTTGTGGAATGGGCCTTAACCGATTTAGACTGTGGCAGGCCTGCCTCAGAATGTGCAAGTTGAATTGTGTTACAAATCCAACGAGCAATCGACTGCTTAGAAGCAGGCGCACCCAACTTGTTGGGTGCATACAGTATAAACAGCGAGTCAGATTTTCTGACTCCATCTGTCCTGGAACATATTTTCAGGGCCCTGACAACTTCTAGCAACTTGGAGTCCTCCAAGTCCCTAGTAGGTGCAAGGCACCACAATAAGCTGGTTCAGGTGAAACACTGACACCACCTTAGGGAGAGAACTGGGGACGAGTCCGCAGCTCTGCCCTGTCCGAATGGACAAACAGATATGGGCTTTTTTGAGAAAAAAACACCAATTTGACACTCGCCTGGTCCAGGCCAGGGCCAAGAGCATGGTCACTTTTTATGTGAGATGCTTCAAATCCACATATTTGACTGGTTTTAAACCAATGTGATTTGAGGAATCCCAGAACTACGTTGAGATCCCACAGTGCCACTGGAGGCACAAAAAAGGGGTTTGTATATGCAATACTCCCTTGACAAACTTCTGGACTTCAGGAACTGAAGCCAATTCTTTCTGGAAGAAAATTTACAGGGCCGAATTTGAACCTTAATGGACCCCAATTTGAGGCCCATAGACACTCCTGTTTGCAGGAAATGCAGGAAACGACCGAGTTGAAATTTCTTTGTAGGGCCTTCCTGGCCTCACACCACGCAACATATTTTTGCCACACGTGGTGATAATGTTGTGCGGTCACCTCCTTTCTGGCTTTGACCAGGGTAGGAATGACCTCTTCCGGAATGCCTTTTTTCCCTTAGGATCCGGCTTTCCATCGCCATGCCGACAAACGCAGCTGCGGTAAGTCTTGGAACAGACATGGTACTTGCTGAAGCAAGTCCCTTCTTAGCGGCAGAGGCCATAAGACCTCTGTAAGCATCTCTTGAAGTTCCGGGTACCAAGTCCTTCTTGGCCAATCCGGAGCCATGAGTATAGTTCTTACTCCTCTACGTCTTATAATTCTCAGCACCTTAGGTATGAGAAGCAGAGGAGGGAACACATACACCGACTGGTACACCCACGGTGTTACCAGAACGTCCACATCTATTGCCTGAGGGTCTCTTGACCTGGCGCAATACCTGTCCCGTTTTTTGTTCAGACGGGACGCCATCATGTCCACCTTTGGTATTTCCCAACGGTTTACAATCATGTGGAAAAAACTTCTCAATGAAGTTTCCACTCTCCCGGGTGGAGGTCGTGCTGAGGAAGTCTGCTTCCCAGTTTCCATTCCCGGGATGAAAAACTGCTGACAGTGTTATCACATGATTTTCCGCCCAGCGAAAAGTCCTTGCAGTTTCTGCCATTGCCCTCCTGCTTCTTGTGTCGCCCTGTCTGTTTACGTGGGCGACTGCCGTGATGTTTTTCCCACTGGATCAATACCGGCTGACCTTGAAGCAGAGGTCTTGCTAAGCTTAGAGCATTATAAATTTACCCTTAGCTCCAGTATATTTATGTGGAGAAAAGTCTCCATACTTGATCACACTCCCTGGAAATTTTTCCCTTGTGTGACTGCTCCCCAGCCTCTCAGGCTGGGCTCCGTGGTTACCAGCATCCAATCCTGAATGCCGAATCTGCGGCCCTCTAGAAGATGAGCACTCTATAACCACCACAGGAGAGACACCCTTGTCCTTGGATATTGGGTTATCCGCTGATGCATCTGAAGATGCGATCCGGACCATTTGTCCAGCAGATCCCACTGAAAAGTTCTTACGTGAAATCTGCCGAATGGAATTGCTTCGTAGGAAGCCACCATTTTTACCAGGACCCTTGTGCAATGATGCACTGTTTTTAGGAGGTTCCTGACTTGCTCGGATAACTCCCTGGCTTTCTCTTCCGGGAGAAACACCTTTTTCTGGACTGTGTCCAGAATCATCCCTAGGCACAGCAGACGTGTCGTCGGGATCAGCTGCGATTTTGGAATATTTAGAATCCACCCGTGCTGATTGTAGCAGTATCCGAGATAGTGCTACTCAGACCTCCAACTGTTCCCTGGACTATGCCCCTATCAGGAGATCGTCCAAGTAAGGGATAATTAAGACGCCTTTTCTTCGAAGAAGAATCATCAATTCGGCCATTACCTTGGTAAAGACCCCGGGGTGCCGTGGACAATCCAAACGGCAGCGTCTGAAACTGATAGTGACAGTTCTGCACCACGAACCTGAGGTACCCTTAGTGAGAAGGGCAAATTTGGGACATAGAGGTAAGCATCCCTGATGTCCCGGGACACTATATAGTCCCCTTCTTCCTGGTTCGTTATCACTGCTCTGAGTGACTTCATCTTAATTTGAACCTTTGTAAGTGTTCAAAAAAAATTTTTTTTTTTTTTTTTAGAATAAGTCTCACCTAGCCTTCTGGCTTCAGTACCACAATATAGTGTGGAATAATACCCCTTTTCTGTAGTAGGAGGGGTAATTTAATTATCACCTGCTGGGAATACAGCTTGTGAATTTTTTTTTTCCCATACTACCTCCTTGTCGGAGGGAGACTTGGTAAAGCAGACTTCAGGAGCCTGCGAAGGGGAAACGTCTCGACATTCCCATCTGTACCCCCGGGATACTACTTGTAGGATCCAGGGGTCCTGTACGGTCTCAGCGCCATGCTGAGAACTTGTCAGACGCGGTGGAACGCTTCTGTTCCTGGGAATGGGCTGCCTGCTGCAGTCTTCTTCCCTTTCCTCTATCCCTCGGCAGATATGATCTTATAGGGACGAGAGGACTGAGGCTGAAAAGACGGTGTCTTTTTCTGCAGAGATGTGACTTAGGGTAAAAAACGGTGGATTTTCCAGCAGTTGCCGTGACCACCAGGTCCGATGGACCGACCCCAAACAAGTCCTCTTCCTTTATACGGCCATACTGTGCCGTTTGGAATCTGCATCACCTGACCACTGTCGTGTCCATAACATCTTCTGGCAGTTATGGACATCGCGTTTATTCATGATGCCAGAGTGCAAATATCCCTCTGTGCATCTCGCATATATATAAATGCTCTATAGTCAATAAAATACTGTCCCTGTCAAGGGTATCAATATTTTTAGTCAGGGAATCCGACCAAGCCACCCTAGCTCTGCACATCCAGGCTGAGGCGATCGCTGGCCGCAGTATAACACCAGTATGTGTGTATATACTTTTTATTATATTTTCCAGCCTTGTCAGCTGGTCCTTGAGGACGGCCCTATCTATAGACGGTACCGCCACTTGTTTTGATAAGCGTGTGAGCGCCTTATCCACCTTAAGGGGTGTTTCCCAACGCGCCCTAACTTCTGGCGGGAAAGGGTATACCGCCCATAATTTTCTATCGGGGGGAACCCACGCATCATCACACACTTTATTTAATTTATCTGATTCAGGAAAAACTATGGTAGTTTTTTCACATCCCACATAATACCCTCTTTTGTGGTACTTGTAGTATCAGAAATACGTAACACCTCCTTCATTGCCTTTAACGTGTGGCCCTAATAAGGAATACGTTTGTTTATTCACCGTCGACACTGGATTCAGTGTCCCTGTCTGTGTCTGTGTCGACCGACTAAAGTAAACGGGCGTTTTAAAACCCTTGACGGTGTTTTTGAGACGTCTGGACCGTACTAATTGTTTGTCGGCCGTCTCATGTCGTCAACCGACTTTGCAGCGTGTTGACATTATCACGTAATTTCCTAAATAAGCCATCCATTCCGGTGTCGACTCCCTAGAGAGTGACATCACCATTACAGGCAATTGCTCCGCCTCCTCACCAACATCGTCCTCCTACCTGTCGACACACACGTACCGACACACAGCACACACACAGGGAATGCTCTGATAGAGGACAGGACCCACTAGCCCTTTGGAGAGACAGAGGGAGAGTTTGCCAGCACACACCAAAAACGCTATAATTATATAGGGACAACCTTATATAAGTGTTTTCCCTTATAGCATTTTAATATATATATAAGCATATCGCCAAATTAGTGCCCCCCCTCTCTGTTTTAACCCTGTTTCTGTAGTGCAGTGCAGGGGAGAGCCTGGGAGCCTTCCCTCCAGCCTTTCTGTGAGGGAAAATGGCGCTGTGTGCTGAGGAGATAGGCCCCGCCCCTTTTTCGGCGGCCTCGTCTCCCGCTCTTAACGGATTCTGGCAGGGGTTAAATATCTCCATATAGCCTCCGGAGGCTATATGTGAGGTATTTTTAGCCAAAATAGGTATTCATTTGCCTCCCAGGGCGCCCCCCTCCCAGCGCCCTGCACCCTCAGTGACTGCCGTGTGAAGTGTGCTGAGAGGAAAATGGCGCACAGCTGCAGTGCTGTGCGCTACCTTTAGAAGACTGAGGAGTCTTCTGCCGCCGATTCTGGACCTCTTCTTACTTCAGCATCTGCAAGGGGGCCGGCGGCAAGGCTCCGGTGACCATCCAGGCTGTACCTGTGATCGTCCCTCTGGAGCTGATGTCCAGTAGCCAAGAAGCCAATCCATCCTGCACGCAGGTGAGTTCACTTCTTCTCCCCTAAGTCCCTCGTTGCAGTGATCCTGTTGCCAGCAGGACTCACTGTAAAATAAAAAACCTAAGCTAAACTTTCCTAAGCAGCTCTTTAGGAGAGCCACCTAGATTGCACCCTTCTCGGCCGGGCACAAAAATCTAACTGGCTTGGAGGAGGGTCATAGGGGGAGGAGCCAGTGCACATCACCTGATCCTAAAGCTTTACTTTTTGTGCCCTGTCTCCTGCGGAGCCGCTATTCCCCATGGTCCTTTCAGGAACCCCAGCATCCACTAGGACGATAGAGAAACAAAGTTAAAAAACAAAGTACATGTGAAATTTGCAGTCAAACAAAACCCTTTGCCCTCACATTAGCAGGTAGTTAGAGGCACATTCATCAGTGCATTTGAGAGCCTTCATGCAGAATAGTGTACCATATACTTAGAGCCTGTTCCAGTAGAACTCAGTTAGATTTACTGAGCATTAACACGTTTAGACTCTGTAGGCATCACTGAAATGGACACAAAGCAAAGTGATACATTGGGCAAACATACTGTAGGTAATTTCCCTTACATTAATTTTTTTTTTTGGCCTAACAAGTCGTTTAATGGGCTTTTCAAAAAGAATGTCATAAATCATCACTATGGGGAAGGAATTACTACATCATACTCCAAAGTACAAGGAATAGAGGAAAAAGCCTGTCCTACTGGGGGATTATTTCAGTGACACACAGTGTCATTTAAGATACTTTAGGCACTAGAAAAGTGGCAATACAAGTTTGCAATATTATATAGTACAGGGATTTTATACAAAATGGTCACAATTGGCAACATTGTACTGTGCTGTTCCTCTCATTGGGATTATTAGTCTTATTTGAATTGTAAGTGATCAAGTTGAGTTTTTTCTTCCAAATATCCACTTAATGACTAGTAATTTGCAATATACCAATGTTGACCATGTTTCAAAGTGAGTTTGACATTTTGCAAAGAATACACTTTGTTCTCAAAGCTTTTCTAAGCACATTAAAAGACCATTTAAAAAGCAATAACTACTTTTCATGGCACTAAGCTAATTTTCACAGCAAGTACTTATTTTCCAGTGCAAGTAAGGATGTGCCTGGAAGCCACACTCCTTAAATATGGTGCAAATCACCAGTAGTAAATGGCTACTAAACGCTACTATTTTCCACAATGCAATAACATATTAGCTCATATTTGCTGGAAAGAAACAAAAATGTGAGTTTTCAAACACAAAAGCTGGAGGTAGACATACTGTAATGTAGTCACCAGGGGCCATATGTATTCATTTTAATTAATTTTGGGGCAATTTACCAAGAATTTCTTGTCGGGAAAGGGCTTCCAATAACATGCAGTCCTGACAATGGGGTCAATTAAATTTGCCGACAGTTGAATAGCGCCGGGAATTAGTTCCTGGCACTATTCAATTCTGCTCAATGTTAAGTCAGTGAATGCCCGTTCTCACAGACTTAACAGATTGATTTGTTTGGAGAATGGGCATTCTCAGACTTAACTGCCCAGCGCGATGTTGACTCCCAACAGCACTTTTGTCGGATTTCTGCTTGCACTCCCTGGGCGTGCGAGAAGTAGTCCCGATAATTAAGTATCACATTGCGCTGTATTGAATAGCGCCAGGAGCTAATTCCCAGCGCTATTCAACTGTCGGCAAATTGAATGGACCCCAAAGAGATAAAGTATAGTGAATGATTGTTATCCTTATGCTTCCAGGATTCCATTACTGTATGCACACATCATTTCAACCAAAAGAGGCAGGGGAGGGATCAGAAGAACCCTCTGTGGCAAGGCCTTTTGCTGTAAAGAGGATGAGTGAATGACCATGGGAAGATGGCCTTAGCTAATGCTTCTTAAAATAGGATTTTAATAACCTACCGGTAAATCCTTTTCTCGTAGTCCGTAGAGGATGCTGGGGTCCATTTTAGTACCATGGGGTATAGACGGTTCCGCAGGAGCCTTCGGCACTTTAACAGTTTTAAACAGTGTGAACTGGCTCCTCCCTCTATGCCCCTCCTCCAGACCTCAGTATAGGAACTGTGCCCAAGGAGACGGACATTCACGAGAGAGGAATTTAAACTAAACTAAACTAGTGGCGAGATTCACACCATACACCAAACATGCCGGCTAACATGGCCTGTAACATAACCCATGCCAACTAGCATGCATAACGCAACAGCAACAGCTGTTAACACTTAACACATGAAAACTGTGCAAAAGGATAAACTTAATTCAGCAGGAAAAATGAGCACTGGGCGGGCACCCAGCAACCTCTACGGACTACAAGAAAAGGATTTACCGGTAGGTTATTAAAATCATATTTTCTCTTACGTCCTACAGGATGCTGGGGTCCATTTTAGTACCATGGGGATGTACCAAAGCTCCCAGTACGGGCGGGAAAGTGCTAATGTTCCTGCAGAACTGACTGACCATAAAGAAGGTAGTCAGCAGCCAAGGTGTCAAACTTGTAAAGCTTAGCAAACGTGTTTGCACCTGACCAAGTAGCAGCTCGGCAGATTTGTAATGCCAAGACCCCCCCCCCCCCGGGCAGCCGCCCAGGATGAGCAAACTTTCCTAGTAGAATGGTCTTTCACCGAAGTTGGTAGCGGCAATCCTGCCGTGGAATGAGCGTGCTGAATGGTACCTCTGATCCAGTGCGCAATAGTCTGCTTAGAAGCAGGACCCCCAATTTTGTTAGTGTCATAGAGGACAAACAAAGATTCTGTTTTCCTAATCCGAGCCGTTCTAGCAACATAAATCCTTAATGCTCTGACGACATCCAAGGACTTTGAAACGGCTGAGGTGTCAGAAACCACTGGCACCACCACAGGTTGATTGATATGGAAAGACGACACAACCTTCGGGAGAAAGTGCTGATGCGTTCTCAGTTCAGCCCTATCTTCATGAAAAATCAAATAAGGACTCTTGTGTGACAGAGCCCCTAATTCAGACACTCGTCTACCTGAGGCCAAGGCCAACAGCACGACTTTCCACGTGAGAAACTTCAGCTGCGCCTCTTGCAGAGGCTCAAACCAGTCCAATTTAAGGAACTGCAACACCACATTAAGATCCCATGGCTCCGCAGGAGGCACAAAAGGAGGTTGGATGCGCAGAACCCCTTTCACGAAGGTCTGGACCTCAGGAAGGGAAACCAACTATTTCTGAAAGAAAATGGACAAAGTAAAAATTTGGACCTTGATGGACCCTAATCTCAAGCCAGCATCCACACCCGCCTGTAGAAATAGGAGATGTCCTAATTTAAACTCCACCGCAGGAGACTTCTTGGATTCGCACCAAGATACTTATTTTCTCCAAATACGATGGTAATGTTTGGACGTTGCCCCTTTTCTGGCCAGAAAAAGTGTGGGAATGACTTCATTAGGAATACCCTTACGGGCTAGGATCTGGCACTCAACAGCCATGCCGTCAAACGCAGCCGCGGTAAGGCTTGATAAACGAACGGCTCCTGCTGAAGCAGGTCCTCGCGAAGAGGAAGAGGCCAAAGATCTTCCAGTAGTAACTCCTGAAGATCTGGATACCAAGCCCTCCTTGGCCAGTCTGGAGCAATGAGCACATACTTTGTCCACCTTGCACTGTGAATGTTTACATGGTGTGTTCAATAAAAACATGAGAACATATAATTGTTTATGTGGTATTAGTTTCAGCAGACTGTGTTTGTCTATTGTTGTGACTTAGATGAAGATCAGAACACATTTTATGACCAATTTATGCACAAATCCAGGAAATTCCAAAGGGTTCACATACTTTTTCTTGCAACTGTATATCATATGCAAAAGGACAGCATACAATGTATCTTGGGCGTTCCTGCCTCCCGGGAGGCTGCCGGGGTGATCGCCTGCGACATGTCAGACGGACATGTCGCAGTAATGTATGGGGCCCTTAAGAGTCCTCACATTTCCAGCCCCCTCCCCCCTTTTTTTTTTTTTTTTTTTTTTGTACAATGCTGTGCTAAACGGCATTTGCAGGGTGTGAGGGAAGAGCTTCTCCAGCTACTGTACAAAACTTTTTCCTATCCAGAAAAGTACTTGAATTCTCCAGCTGGTCAGGACCTGAAACCTGTTCTCAGCTTATACATGTAACAGGATGCATTTTGCAGGTGCGCTGCTGTTGGTAAATACATTTCTAAAATGCATATAACCAAGGTAAGTAAAACATTAACACTCACACAAACAATCAAACGTAATAAATCTAGTGGCAGCATTCCCCAATAAATGGTCACCTAAATGAGGCTAATGCTGGATACTCACTAAACCAGTGGTTTCCAAACTTTTTTGAATCACAACACCCTAGAATATCAGAATTTTTTTCACGGCACCCCTAGGCCAAAAATGTCTTATTGAGAAATTTAGAAAGAAATATTACATTAAGTAGATTGCATTTATAGGTCATCCTTAGGGTCAGTTGTGTGGTGAGGGACAAGATTTGCTTCTGTTTGGCCACATATTTTATGACTGGCAGCCACCAGCACTGGTTTTGCCTATTATATTGACCATGAATAATTTGAATTGGCCCTGGACCACCAACCCAGGGCACCCCTGCAAGTGTCCCGAGGCACCCCAGGGAGCCACAGCACACAGTTTGGGAACCTTTGCACTAAACAAAATATTGTCTATAGAGACGATCCACCCAACTCATCTATCAAAAAGACTTCTAGCACAGACATATACTGTAGCAGCTTCCATGCTGCACGAGATGCGATATTTCTGAAAAATATGTCTTTGATAATGTGTGTACGGACGATCTGAGTGTATACAGGCACGACTGGTAGCTCACAATCTTCTGAACAAGCATATCGTTCAAATAGGTACAATGATTGTTTAGTGTGTATGATATCGCATTTTCTTAATCATTGAGAAAATTAGGAGCAGTTACTTTGTTCAAAAGTATACCCCACATTAGCCAAGCAGTATTTTCAAGAGAAAAACTGATAAGTATAACTAAATTAAACTGGTGGTCATGGATCATATGTTGAACTTTGATTTGACATTTTTCCTGGTGCCACCTTACTAATTTTTACTGCTAACCAAGAAATGCGGGCACAGGTTGATTTTGTTGTTGTGTTTCCAAATTTCCTATTAAGTTCAGCTTGTAACACTGCCATTTCCAAATAACCCACCTAAGGGTGGAATTCAATTCGTTGAGGTGTCCGGCGCAGCTATTCAATTGTTGTGCTAATTGGGCGCAAATGCTACTGAGTCCCCATAATTTCTGCTCACACTTTCCTTAGGTGGCGAGCAGAAATATGCAAAAAGCAGAGATCAATCAACGCAAGCAGCAGAGTGTGCAGCCACAGCATTTGCCCTATTGTTTAAACACAACAACATGCGGTACAGTACTGCAAATTGTGACATTTATACAATCTTTTTGTGGAAAATAGATAAAGCGTAACTGATAATTATAGATGAGATCTTGCTGTGGAATGCCAAATATTAATGAAGTATCCACTCAGCACTAAAGGTAAAATATGGACCCATATGCATCTACCAAGTCTGCCCTAACTGCATCAAAATGGCATGTAATTACAGATGTTCAATCCACTGATATGGAGAGCATGAAAGCTTACAAAACAGCCTTTTAACATTTTTTTTTTTAAGGAACACACTAAAAAAAGCTAAGGACAAAACCAAAACAAAAAAACACTGTAGCAAGGACAATCTTAATGCATGGGCTTATATGGGCTCAATGATTCAAGGGGCGTTTGAGCAGGGGCGGTCTAGATCATGGACATCTATAGATGGGGGCATTGTGCTGAATGAGGGGGCCCCGGTACGTAACTTCCAGGGTGGTAGAAGAGGTTTAATAAGCAGTGGAGGGGTAGATAGTGGAGTGGCTTTTATATTCATCATTTTTCCGGTGGAAGGGCTGCTTGCTTGTGTGCTGATATCTCAAGTTCCTAAAAATAGATTTCTTAGCTTTTAACTGGATAGGAAACGAGAGTGTACTGGGGACTTTAGGGATCAGAGTTCAGGAGCCAGAGCAAAACACAGACTAAAATATAAAACTGCATACCAGGCGTGTGGACTTGGAGCAGGGACCAGCTGTAAGGCTGATATCTCTGGTTATGTGCATAGTAGATACAAGCTGCCAGTGTCCACCGAAAGGAGAGTCACAGCTTTTGGAGGATACCCTCAGAAAAACTCTAAAGGTGCATACACACTGAGCGCTTTTCCCCCCTGCCCAGAGATGTCAGCGGGGGTGAGCGGCTTTCCATAGCAGGACGCTATGGAAAGCCGCTCACACCGCCGTTCATCTACTGGTAATACCAGTAGGCGTCCGCCAGCGATGAAGCGGGAGCGCGCATCAGCGCTCATCGCTTGTACATACACACTGAGCAGCTCTGAGCTGAAAGCAGCTCAGCACACCAAAAGTGACCTGCTCTCAGCTCAAAATCACCCAGTGTGTGTGGGCCTTAAGTCAGACAGAACCCGAGATATCTAGCTGGGAAGAGCAATTAACAGGCTCGGATAGGGACCACGGTTTTGAAGTCTGATATCTCCGATTCCCGAGGGCAGATTTGCAGAAATTTGGTACCCCTGGAAATGAGGGACCCTCACTTATCAGCCTAGGGCCCATATACTCCTGGGGCCCTTGGGCAACTGCTCATTGAGCCCATATGAAAAGACGGCCCTGTGCACACGCACTTCAAAGAAAACATATGGCAGGGGTGTGGTATGGAAGGTAGATAGTGACTAGGTCGACAGTAACTAGGTCAACAGGGTCTAGTCGACAGGTCAAAAGGTCGACATGAGTATTTTTTTTTTTTTTTTTTGTGTCATTTTCTTCGTAGTGACCGGGAACCCCAATTAGTGCACCGTGTCGCTTCGCTCGGCACAGATTACCGTTCCAATCGTAGTCCACGTGGATCGTTAAGTATGAAAAGGTTAAAAAAAAAAGTAAAATTGTGAAAAACTCATGTCGACCTTTTGACCTAGAACATGTCGACCTAGAAACCCTGTCGACCTAGTGACCGGATCCCTATGGCAGACCTTGAATGCAGCTTGCACTATATATTTCCATCCATGGTTTTCCATGGGTCTTGTTTGCTTTAGGTTCTTCAAAAGGTGTCACATAGTTGATTTGTACCTTTTCTTTAACCGCACAAATAACCCAGTATCGACTTGGCATATTGCCGGGTCGGTGTGCGGTGTGAAAGGGGTATTGCCGAAATCGCGGGTCGCCTGACCCGGCAATTCTACCCGGGTATAAAGCAGTGTTATACCCAGGTTGAATACCGGGTCAGTGGCTGCGTAAATGGGCTCCCGGGTCGATGCGACCCGGGACCAGTTTACTAGATAGGGAGAGGCGGCGCGGAGTTGAGCTCATCTCCCAGCGCCGCCGCCGGCACCGTCCCCCCGCTGCTATGGCAACCCGCCCGGCTTATTGCCGGATTGGGGAAGCCAGCAGCAGCGTCCAATGCCGGATCCCACCCGGAAAGGACCCGCTTCCAATTCCCGGGTGGGAGCCGGCATTGGCAGTGTGAAAGGGGTATGACTGACTGTTATTACCCAGTTTTTTTTTTGTTTTTTTTATCACTGTTGCTTCCAACTGTAACACGCAACAGAATTTGCTTCATTATATAAGAAACTGTTAATACATAAATAATTTGAGTACAGAAAAATGTCTGCAATGTGGTTTAATTGTTTTCAGCAAGTCTAAAAAAAAAAAAAAAAAAAAAATAATAATAATTGTAAAAATAAAAAATAAAAAAAAAGTTGCAACTTTCATCCGTTAGTTAAATAACTAAATTTCTCAACTACTGCATGCAACACCCCAGGTTACAGGTCCTACATAATTCAACCCTTTTTTGAGCTTCTGCAAAATAGAATGTGAAAATTACATATTTATTGGTAAAATTATGTTATTTAAATGCCTCCAGGTGCATCGTTATTCAATGGGAGGGGTGTGCCATAGATTCTGCACTGACGGCCTGATTCAGAGATGGATGGAAATTCAATGCAGCTTGTAAGCAGTTTCAAATTACTGTCCAATTTGGGGAAGCGGTAAAAATACTGCTAGTCTGGATCCCGGCAGTCACAATGCCAACGCCGGAATCCCTACTAGCGGTGAAATGCCGCTGGAATACCGATGCCAGTCTATTCTCCCTCTGTGGGTGTCCACAACATCCACAGAGGGAGAATAGAACCTGTGGCGAGCGCAGTGAGCCACAGTGCCAGCAGCGCAGGAAGCCCGCAAGGGTCTTTCTAGCGCTCCGCCTACATTACGGCGGACGGGATCCCCCGATTTGAAGAAGACAACATGCAGGAGACGTCTCAGTAGAAGAGATGTTTACTTCATATAGCTGCGATCCCAGCACTGCGACTGATGTCACATGCTGGGGGGATTCAACATCTCGACCATGGGTCACAATGTCCGCGCAGGTGGCCAACTGAGTAAGCCTCAGCTTATGCAGCAGACCAACAGAAGAAGGGTCTGTGAGGCCAGGAAAACACAGACCCTTGGCTCTCCCTTCCCAGAAAACAGCGGTGACGAGCCCCCATTTCCAGGAACGCCCTCTCAATGCCACTGGCTGATTGGCAGACAGGAAATTTATGGGCAACATCACAAGGCCTGTTCTGTAACTGCATAGAACAGAACTTGTGCAGATGCAGATCACCAATAATTGGAAATCTGCATGCAGCAGGACACCTGCGTTTTTCTCTGAAGAAGGTCCTGACATTATTACCTTACAATAAGATTTTACTTACCGATAAATCTATTTCTCGTAGTCCGTAGTGGATGCTGGGACTCCGTAAGGACCATGGGGAATAGCGGCTCCGCAGGAGACAGGGCACAAAATAAAAGCTTAAGGATCAGGTGGTGTGCACTGGCTCCTCCCCCTATGACCCTCCTCCAAGCCTCAGTTAGGATACTGTGCCCGGACGAGCGTACATAATAAGGAAGGATATTGAATCCCGGGTAAGACTCATACCAGCCACACCAATCACACCGTACAACTCGTGATCTGAACCCAGTTAACAGTATGATAAACGCAAAGGAGCCTCTGAAAAGATGGCTCACAACAATAATAACCCGAATTTTTGTAACAATAACTATATACAAGTATTGCAGACAATCCGCACTAGGGATGGGCGCCCAGCATCCACTACGGACTACGAGAAATAGATTTATCGGTAAGTAAAATCTTATTTTCTCTGACGTCCTAGTGGATGCTGGGACTCCGTAAGGACCATGGGGATTATACCAAAGCTCCCAAACGGGCGGGAGAGTGCGGATGACTCTGCAGCACCGAATGAGAGAACTCCAGGTCCTCCTCAGCCAGGGTATCAAATTTGTAGAATTTAGCAAACGTGTTTGCCCCTGACCAAGTAGCTGCTCGGCAAAGTTGTAAAGCCGAGACCCCTCGGGCAGCCGCCCAAGATGAGCCCACTTTCCTTGTGGAATGGGCTTTTACTGATTTTGGTTGTGGCAATCCTGCCACAGAATGTGCAAGCTGAATTGTACTACAAATCCAACGAGCAATCGTCTGCTTTGAAGCAGGAGCACCCAGCTTGTTGGGTGCATACAGGATAAACAGAGAGTCAGATTTTCTGACTCCAGCCGTCCTGGAAACATATTTTCAAGGCCCTGACAACGTCAAGCAACTTAGAGTCCTCTAAGTCCCTGGTAGCCGCAGGTACCACAATAGGTTGGTTCATGTGAAATGCAGAAACCACCTTAGGTAGAAATTGAGGACGAGTCCTCAATTCCGCCCTGTCAGAATGAAAAATTAAGTAAGGGCTTTTATATGATAAAGCCGCCAATTCTGACACACGCCTGGCTGAAGCCAAGTCTAACAGCATCGACACCTTCCATGTGAGATATTTTAAGTCCACAGTGGAAAGTGGTTCAAACCAATGTGACTTTAGAAAACTCAACACAACATTGAGATCCCAAGGTGCCACTGGAGGCACAAAAGGAGGCTGTATGTGCAGCACCCCTTTTACAAAAGTCTGAACTTCAGGTACTGAAGCCAGTTCTTTCTGGAAGAAAATCGACAGGGCCGAAATTTGAACCTTAATGGACCCCAATTTTAGGCCCATAGACAGTCCTGTTTGCAGGAAATGAAGGAAACGACCCAGTTGAAATTCCTCTGTAGGGGCCTTCTTGGCCTCACACCACATTTACGCCAAATGCGGTGATAATGTTTTGCGGTTACGTCCTTCCTGGCTTTGACCAGAGTAGGGATGACTTCTTCTGGAATGCCTTTTCCCTCAGGATCCGGCGTTCAACCGCCATGCCGTCAAACGCAGCCGCGGTAAGTCTTGGAACAGACAAGGCCCCTGCAGTAGCAGGTCCTTTCTTAGAGGTAGAGGCCACGGTTCGTCCGTGAGCATCTCTTGAAGTTCCGGGTACCAAGTCCTTCTTGGCCAATCCGGAACCACGAGTATAGTTCTTACTCCTCTCCTTCTTATGATTCTCAGTACTTTTGGTATGAGAGGCAGAGGAGGGAACACATACACTGACTGGTACACCCACGGCGTTACCAGAGCGTCCACTGCTATTGCCTGAGGGTCCCTTGACCTGGCGCAATATCTGTCCAGTTTTTTGTTTAGACGTGACGCCATCATGTCCACCTTTGGTTTTTCCCAACGGTTTACAATCAGGTGGAAGACTTCTGGGTGAAGTCCCCACTCTCCCGGGTGAAGGTCGTGTCTGCTGAGGAAGTCTGCTTCCCAGTTGTCCACTCCCGGAATGAACACTGCTGACAGTGCTATCACATGATTTTCCGCCCAGCGAAGAATCCTTGCAGCTTCTGCCATTGCCCTCCTGCTTCTCGTGCCGCCCTGTCTGTTTACGTGGGCGACTGACGTGATGTTGTCCGATTGGATCAACACCGCCTGACCCTGAAGCAGAGGTTTTGCTTGACTTAGGGCATTGTAAATGGCCCTTAGTTCCAGAATGTTTATATGAAGAGATGTTTCCATGCTTGACCACAAGCCCTGGAAATTCCTTCCCTGTGTGACTGCTCCCCAGCCTCTCAGGCTGGCATCCGTGGTTACCAGGATCCAATCCTGAATGCCAAATCTGCGGCCCTCTAGTAGATGAGCACTCTGCAGCCACCACAGGAGAGACACCCTTGTCCTTGGCGACAGGGTTATCCGCTGATGCATCTGCAGATGCGATCCGGACCATTTGTCCAGTAGATCCCACTGAAACGTTCTTGCATGGAATCTTCCGAATGGAATCGCTTCGTAAGAAGCCACCATTTTTCCCAGGACCCGCGTGCACTGATGCACTGAGACCTGTCCTGGTTTTAGGAGGTTCCTGACTAGCTCGGATAACTCCCTGGCCTTCTCCTCCGGGAGAAACACCTTCTTCTGGACTGTGTCCAGAATCATTCCTAGGAACAGCAGACGTGTCGTTGGAATCAGCTGCGATTTTGGAATATTTAGAATCCACCCGTGCTGACGTAACACTACCTGAGATAGTGCTACTCCGACTTCTAACTGTTCCCTGGATCTTGCCCTTATCAGGAGATCGTCCAAGTAAGGGATAATTAAAATGCCTTTTCTTCGTAGAAGAATCATCATTTCGGCCATTACCTTGGTAAAGACCCGAGGTGCCGTGGACAATCCAAACGGCAGCGTCTGAAACTGATAATGACAGTTTTGTACTACAAACCTGAGGTACCCTTGGTGAGAAGGGTATATTGGGACGTGGAGATAAGCATCTTTGATGTCCAGAGACACCATATAGTCCCCTTCTTCCAGGTTCGCTATCACTGCTCTGAGTGACTCCATCTTGAATTTGAACCTTTTTATGTAAGTGTTCAAGGATTTCAGATTTAAAATTGGTCTCACCGAGCCGTCCGGCTTCGGTACCACAAACAGCGGGGAATAATACCCCTTTCCCTGTTGCAGGAGGGGTACCTTGATTATCACCTGCTGGGAATACAGCTTGTGAATGGCTTCCAAAACTGCCTCCCTGTCGGAGGGAGACTTTGGTAAAGCAGATTTCAGGAACCGATGAGGGGGAAACGCCTCGAATTACAGTTTGTACCCCTGCGATACTACCTGTAGAATCCAGGGATCCACTTGCGAGTGAGCCCACTGCGCGTTGAAATTCTTGAGACGGGCCCCCACCATATCTGAGTCTGCTTGTAAAGCCCCAGCGTCATGCTGAAGACTTGGCAGAAGCAGGGGAGGGCTTCTGCTCCTGGGAAGCGGCTGCATGGTGCAGTCTTTTTCCTCTTCCTCTGCCCCGGGGCAGAAAGGAGTGGCCTTTTGCTCGCTTGTACTTATGGGAACGAAAGGACTGAGTTTGAAAAGACGGTGTCTTTTTCTGCTGATGTGGAGTGACCTGGGGTAAAAAGGTGGATTTTCCAGCCGTTGCCGTGGCCACCAGGTCCGATAGACCAGCCCCAAATAACTCCTCCCCTTTATACGGCAATACTTCCATGTGCCGTTTGGAATCCGCATCCCCTGACCACTGTCGCGTCCATAACTCTCTTCTGACAGAGATGGACATAGCACTTACTCTTGATGCCAGGGTGCAAATATCCCTCTGTGCATCACGCATATATAGTAATGCATCCTTTAAATGTTCTATAGTTAACAAAATATTGTCCCTATCCAGGGTATCAATATTCTCGGTCAGGGAATCCGACCATGCGACTCCAGCACTGCACATCCAGGCTGAGGCGATTGCTGGTCGCAGTATAACACCAGTATGTGTGTATATACTTTTTAGGATATTTTCCAGCCTTCTATCAGCTGGTTCTTTGAGGGTAGCCGTATCAGGAGACGGTAACGCTACTTGTTTTGATAAACGTGTGAGCGCCTTATCTACCCTAGGGGGTGTTTCCCAACGCGCCCTAACCTCTGGCGGGAAAGGATATAATGCTAATAATTTTTTAGAAATTAGCTGTTTTTTATCGGGGGAAACCCACGCTTTTTCACACCTCATTTATTTCCTCTGACTCAGGAAAAAATATTGGTAGTTTTTTCTCACCCCACATAATACCCTTCTTTGTGGTACTTGTAGTGTCAGAAAGGTTCAATGCCTCTTTCATTGCCGTGATCATGTAACGTGTGGCCCTACTGGACATTACGTTTGTCTCGTCACCGTCGACACTAGACTCAGTATCTGTGTCAGGGTCTGTGTCGACCCACTGAGGTAACGGGCGTTTTAGCGCCCCTGACGGTGTTTGAGACGCCTGGACAGGCACTAATTGATTTGCCGGCTGTCTCATGTCGTCAACAGTTTTTTGCAAATTGCTGACATTATCACTTAATTGTTTAAATACAATCATCCAGTCAGGTGTCGACTCCCTAGGGGGTGACATCACCAACACAGGCAACTGCTCCGCCTCCACATTATTTTCCTCCTCATACATGTCGACACACGCGTACCGACACACAGCACACACACCGGGAATGCTCTGATAGAGGACAGGACCCCACTTAGCCCTTTGGAGAGACAGAGGGAGAGTCTGCCAGCACACACCCAGCGCTATATATATATACAGGGATAACCTTATATAAGTGTTACTCCCTTATAGCTGCTGTTAATATATTTATTTGCTGCCAAACGTGCCCCCCCTTCTCTTTTTTACCCTGATTCTGAAGCAGGACTGCAGGGGAGAGTCAGGGAGCCGTCCTTCCAGCGGAGCTGTGAGGGAAAATGGCGCTTGTGTGCTGAGGAGATAGGCTCCGCCCCTTCACGACGTCCTTATCTCCCGCTTTTTTGTGTAAAATGGCAGGGGATTAAAATACATCCATATAGCCCAGGAGCTATATGTGATGTATTCTGTTTTGCCACCTAAGGTATTCTGTTATATTGCGTCTCAGGGCGCTCCCCCCCCAGCGCCCTGCACCCTCAGTGACCGGAGTGTGAAGTGTGCTGAGAGCAATGGCGCACAGCTGCGGTGCTGTGCGCTACCTTAGTCTGAAGACAGGATGTCTTCTGCCGCCGATTTCACCGGACCTCTTCGTCTCTTCTGGCTCTGTAAGGGGGACGGCGGCGCGGCTCCGGTGACCCATCCAGGCTGAACCTGTGATCGTCCCTCTGGAGCTAGTGTCCAGTAGCCTAAGAAACCCGATCCACTCTGCACTCAGGTGAGTCCGTTTCTTCTCCCCTTAGTCCCACGATGCAGTGAGCCTGTTGCCAGCAGGACTCACTGAAAATAAAAAAACCTAACTAAACTTTTATTCTAAGCAGCTCAGGAGAGCCACCTAGATTGCACCCTTCTCTGGCCGGGCACAAAAATCTAACTGAGGCTTGGAGGAGGGTCATAGGGGGAGGAGCCAGTGCACACCACCTGATCCTTAAGCTTTAATTTTGTGCCCTGTCTCCTGCGGAGCCGCTATTCCCCATGGTCCTTACGGAGTCCCAGCATCCACTAGGACGTCAGAGAAAATCTAATTTTATCCATGCTTTTCACACACACGGGCTGTGACTTACAATCTGTCTTAACTCTCACCGAGACCCATATTAACCAAATACGGATTTTCTAACTGAATAGGAAAATGCTGCAACTACAGGATATTGACCTACTGTAAAGAGCTAATAGAATTCAGGCCAAAGTATTCCCACCATGTAATAGGAAGAGTAAATATGGCAGATTTGATAAAAAATAAGAATTTACTTACCGATAATTCTATTTCTCATAGTCCGTAGTGGATGCTGGGGACTCCGTCAGGACCATGGGGAATAGCGGGCTCCGCAGGAGACAGGGCACATCTAAAAAAGCTTTTAGGTCACATGGTGCGTACTGGCTCCTCCCCCTATGACCCTCCTCCAAGCCTCAGTTAGGTACTGTGCCCGGACGAGCGTACACAATAAGGAAGGATCTTGAATCCCGGGTAAGACTCATACCAGCCACACCAATCACACCGTACAACTTGTGATCTGAACCCAGTTAACAGTATGATAACAAAACGAAGTAGCCTCTGAAAAGATGGCTCACAACAACAGTAATAACCCGATTTTGTAACAATAACTATGTACAAGCATTGCAGACAATCCGCACTTGGGATGGGCGCCCAGCATCCACTACGGACTATGAGAAATAGAATTATCGGTAAGTAAATTCTTATTTTCTCTAACGTCCTAGTGGATGCTGGGGACTCCGTCAGGACCATGGGGATTATACCAAAGCTCCCAAACGGGCGGGAGAGTGCGGATGACTCTGCAGCACCGAATGAGAAAACTCCAGGTCCTCTGTAGCCAGAGTATCAAATTTGTAAAATTTTACAAACGTGTTCTCCCCTGACCACGTAGCTGCTCGGCAAAGTTGTAATGCCGAGACCCCTCGGGCAGCCGCCCAAGATGAGCCCACCTTCCTTGTGGAGTGGGCCTTTACAGATTTAGGCTGTGGCACGCCTGCCACAGAATGTGCAAGTTGGATTGTGCTACAGATCCAACGTGCAATCGTCTGTTTAGACGCAGGAGCACCCATCTTGTTGGGTGCATACAATGTAAACAACGAGTCAGTTTTTCTGACTCCAGCTGTCCTTGAAATATATATTTTTAATGCTCTGACAACGTCCAGTAACTTGGAGTCCTCCAAGTCGCTAGTAGCCGCAGGCACCACAATAGGCTGGTTTAAGTGAAATGCCGAAACCACCTTAGGGAGAAATTGAGGACGTGTCCTCAATTCTGCCCTGTCCGAATGGAATATCAGATATGGGCTCTTGTATGACAAAGCTGCCAACTCTGAAACTCTCCTGGCAGAAGCCAGGGCCAACAGCATGGTTACCTTCCATGTAAGGTATTTTAATTCTACCGATTTTAACGGCTCAAACCAATGAGATTTGAGAAAATTTAGAACCACGTTCAAATCCCACGGTGCCACTGGAGGCACTATTGGGGGTTGTATATGTAGTACACCTTTGACAAAAGTTTGTACTTCAGGCACTGACGCCAATTCCTTCTGGAAGAAAATTGATAAGGCCGAAATTTGAACTTTAATAGACCTCAATTTTAGGCCCATAGACAATCCTGCTTGCAGGAAATGTAAGAATCGACCCAATTGAAATTCTTCCGTTGGAGCCTTCTTGGCCTCACACCACGCAACATATTTTCGCCAAATGCGGTGATAATGTTGTACAGTCACTTCCTTCCTAGCCTTAATCAAGGTAGGAATAACTTCCTCTGGAATGCCCTTTTCTTTTAGAATCCGGCGTTCAACCGCCATGCCGTCAAACGCAGTCGCGGTAAGTCTTGGAACATACAAGGTCCCTGCTGAAGCAGATCCCTTCTTAGAGGTAGAGGCCACGGATCCTCCGTGAGCATCTCTTGAAGTTCCGGATACCAAGTTCTCCTTGGCCAGTCCGGAGCCACCAGTATCGTTCTTACTCCTCTTTTCCGTATAATTCTCAGTACCTTTGGTATGAGAGGCAGAGGAGGGAACACATACACTGATTGGTACACCCACGGTGTTACCTACTGACACCGTTCCTGGTTTTAGGAGGTTCCTGACAAGTTCGGATAACTCCCTTGCTTTCTCCTCCGGGAGAAACACCTTTTTCTGAACCGTGTCCAGAATCATTCCCAGGAACAGCAGACGAGTTGTCGGGGTCAATTGAGATTTTGGAAGATTCAGAATCCACCCGTGTTGCTGAAGCACTACCTGGGTTAGTGCTACACCGACTTCCAGCTGTTCTCTGGACTTTGCCCTTATCAGGAGATCGTCCAAGTAAGGGATAATTAATACGCCTTTTCTTCGTAGAAGAACCATCATTTCGGTCATTACCTTGGTAAAGACCCGAGGGGCCGTGGACAAACCAAACGGCATCGTTTGAAACTGATAATGACAGTCTTGTATCACGAACCTGAGATACCCTTGGTGTGAGGGGTAAATTGGGACATGCAGATAAGCATCCTTTATGTCCAGGGACACCATGAAGTCCCCTTCTTCCAGATTCGCTATCACTGCTCTGAGTGACTCCATCTTGAACTTGAATTTCTGTATGTACAGGTTCAAGGATTTCAGATTTAGAATAGGTCTTACCGAACCGTCCGGCTTCGGTACCACAAATAGTGTGGAATAATACCCCTTTCCCTGTTGTAGGAGGGGTACCTTGACTATCACCTGCTGAGAATACAGCTTGTGAATGGCTTCCAAAACCGACGTCCTTTCTGAGGGAGACGTTGGTAAAGCAGACTTTAGGAACCGGCGAGGGGGAAACCTTTCGAACTCCAGCATGTAACCCTGAGATATTATCTGCAGGACCCACGGGTCCACTTGTGAGTGAGCCCATTGATTGCTGAAAATCTTGAGTCGACCCCCCACCGTTCCTGGGTCCGCTTGTAAAGCCCCAGCGTCATGCTGATGGCTTTGTAGAAGCCGGGGCGGGCTTCTGTTCCTGGGCAGGGGCTGCGTGCTGCCCTTTCTTACCCTTTCCTCTGCCTCTCGGCAGATAAGACTGTCCTTTTGGTCGCTTTTTATAGGAGCGAAAGGACTGCGGCTGAAAAGACGGTGTCTTTTTCTGTTGTGAAGGGGTCTGAGGTAAAAAGATGGATTTGCCGGCAGTTGCCGTGGTCACCAGGTCCGAAAGACCGACCCCAAACAATTCCTCTCCTTTATATGGCAATACTTCCATATGCCTCTTGGAATCCGCATCACCTGACCACTGTCGCGTCCATAAACTTCTTCTAGCAGATATGGACATCGCGCTTACTCTTGATGCTAGAGTACAAACATCCCTCTGAGCATCTCGCATATAAAGAAAAGCATCCTTTAATTGCTCTAGAGTCAATAAAATACTGTCCCTATCCAGGGTCTCAATATTTTCAGTCAGAGAATCCAACCACACTACCCCAGCACTGCACATCCAGGCTGAGGCTATTGCCGGTCGCAGTATAACACCCGTATGTGTGTATATACTCTTCAGTGTAGTTTCCAGCCTCCTATCTGCTGGATCCTTGAGGGCGGCCGTATCAGGAGACGGCAACGCCACTTGCTTTGATAAACGTGTGAGCGCCTTATCCACCTTAGGGGGTGTTTCCCAGCGCGCCCTAACCTCTGGTGGGAAAGGGTATAATGCCAACAACTTCTTTGAAATTAGCATTTTTCTATCGGGGGTAACCCACGCTTCATCACACACATCATTCAATTCCTCTGATTCTGGGAAAAATACAGGTAGTTTTTTCACCCCCCACATAATACCCCTTTTTGAGGTACCAGCAGTATCAGAGATCTGTAACGCCTCCTTCATTGCCGTGATCATATAACGTGTGGCCCTATTGGAAAATACGTTTGTTTCTTCACCGTCGACACTAGATTCATCTGTGTCGGTACCCGTGTCGACTGACTGAGGTAAAGGACGTTTTACAGCCCCTGACGGTGTCTGAGACGCCTGAACCGGTACTAACTGGTTTGCCGGGCGTCTTATTTCGTCAACTGACTTTTGCAGTGTGCTGACATTATCACGTAATTCCATAACTAAAGCCATCCATTCCGGTGTCGACTCCCTAGGGGGTGACATTACCATCATCGGCAATTGCTCTGCCTCCACACCAACATCGTCCTCATACATGTCGACACACACGTACCGACACACAGCAGCCACACAGGGAATGCTCTAATCGAAGACAGGACCCCTTAGCCCTTTGGGGAGACAGAGGGAGAGTTTGCCAGCACACACCAAAAGCGCTATAAATGTATAAAAACAACCCTAGAAGGTGTTGTTTACTATATATGCGCTCTTAATATATAAATATCGCCAATTTATGCCCCCCTTCTCTTTGTTACCCTGTTTCTGTAGTGCAGTGCAGGGGAGAGTCCTGGGAGCCTTCCTCACCAGCGGAGCTGAGCAGGAAAATGGCGCTGAGTGCTGAGGAGAATAAGCTCCGCCCCTTTTTCGGCGGGATTTTTCTCCCGGTTTTTAAGAAACTGGCCTGGGTCAAAATACATACATATAGCCTTAATGGGTATATGTGATGTATTTCTTTTGCCACTAAAGGTAATTATATTGCTGCCCAGGGCGCCCCCAGCAGCGCCCTGCACCCTCCGTGACTGAGTCAGTGAGCCGTGTGACAACAATGGCGCACAGCTGCAGTGCTGTGCGCTACCTTCATGAAGACTGTGGAGTCTTCTGCCGCCTGTTTTCCGGACCTCCGTTCTGCCGTCTCTTCAGCGTCTGTAAGGGGGATCGGCGGCGCGGCTCCGGGACGAACCCCAGGCTGACCTGTGTTCCGACTCCCTCTGGAGCTAAGTGTCCAGTAGCCTAAGACTCCAATCCATCCTGCACGCAGGTGAGTTGGAAATCTCTCCCCTAAGTCCCTCGATGCAGTGATCCTGTTGCCAGCAGGAATCACTGAGATTGAAACCTAAAAAAAAACTTTTCTAAACAGCTCTTTAAGAGAGCCACCTAGATTGCACCCTCTCGGACGGGCACAAAAACCTAACTGAGGCTTGGAGGAGGGTCATAGGGGGAGGAGCCAGTACGCACCATGTGACCTAAAAGCTTTTTTAGATGTGCCCTGTCTCCTGCGGAGCCCGCTATTCCCCATGGTCCTGACGGAGTCCCCAGCATCCACTAGGACGTTAGAGAAACAGTGATTACTGGTTTTCTAGAGCCCAATGTGCACAGTACAGTCCTATTACTGCTGACAGGGAACGAAGCAGTGCTGCTAATAGTGTGCAAAAGCTAGTGAGATACATTATTGGAATAGGGTAGTGTAGATGAGCACCTGCCCTACTAGTCTGCCAGCATTACAGTCTCCCTGCGTGACAGTAGCACACTAATCCTATGACGTACTAGTTGCATACACACACCTAATCCCCTCTAAAATATGTGAGGGCTTCATTGTTATCACCTGGGGAACGCAATCAAAGATTACATACATTAGTGCTGGAAATATTATTGTAATTAACCAGTAACATAACACATATTTAGGAGATAAAGCGTCTATTTATGAAGCAGTAAAAAGTGTGAGGAAGTCAGCCAGTGAAGAAGCTGCTACATATAATTTTATAGAATGCACTTTACAATTGTTACCTCAACACTGAGTGGTTACTAGGGGCAACTTCTCCACTGACTCACTACACTGCTCCATGAACAGACCCCAAAGAGTGCAATACACAGTACAGGTGACCAGTGTAAATGGGGTGGGCAGAGGGTCACTGCACACACAGTGACAGCTGCTGAAGACAGCGCACACCCCCTATGGCTGACATCCCCTTTAGGACCTACAAGGTCAGCCCTAATTGCCTCCCCAGCTCACCGAGGAGGGCTCTCGGTCTCCCCCTCAACGACGTGCCCGGGGTTCCAGTTGTTCACCATCCCGGCGTTTTGCTGGCAGCAGTGGCGGGGACACCTCGGCCGGTCCCGACGGAAGTTACGTCACGAAGGGCGCGTCCCTGTTGTCAAGCCAGTGACGTCACCGATGTTTATTGCAGGAGCACTGTACACAGTGTGTGTGTACCTACTCAGTGTTCTGTCTCATCATCTTTGGCTGGGCGGAGAGTACGATATCGGATGATGTTTTGTGATGGCTCAGTGTACAGTATAGGTGGAGTAATGCTGCCACATAGACAACCCCTAGACAAAGTTTATTTTGTAGAACTTGTAATCTTGGCGACAGTTGTTTCATAAACTGAAATGCTGGCATCGTCTTTAGGGTCAACGAGTTCTCTATCTCCATGAGCACGCCTGCGGTGCATGTCAAGTCTGTTTTTGTTAGGGCACAGGGCAAACTGCTATAAAAGGTGCTGTATAATGTATGATTGCCATCAACTTGAAACCCTATCCGTTTGATAGATAGACAGTGTCTAGTTAGACAGTCGATAGACACCATATATTAGACAGACATAAGGTCGACATGAAAATGGTCGACATGAAAAAAGATATACAAATGTTTTTTTTTATGTAACATGTTTTTGAATTATTTCATACTTTCTCTATCCATGTCGGCATAGAGTTGGTTATAAACCTTGTGGCGAGCGCAGCAAGCCACCGTGCCCGAAGCGTGGCGAGAGTATGCCTTTCTACAATTGGGGGTCCCAGATGACAAAACTATCCACACAAACCACAAAAATGCAAAAAACATGGTGTCTACCTTTTTCATGTCGACCATTTTCATGTCGACCTTTTGACCCTGTCGACCTTTTGCATGTCGGCCTTTTGATCCTGTCGACCTAATGTCTGTCTAACACATGGGTCTTCAACCTGCGGCCCTCCAGCTGCTGTGGAACTACACATCCCAGCATGCCCTGCCACAGTTTTGCTATTAAGGCATGCTAAAACTGAGGCAGAGCATGCTGGGATGTGTAGTTCCACAGCAGCTGGAGAGCCGCAGGTTGAAGACCCATAGTCTAACATATGGTGTCTATCTATTGACTGTCTAACTAGACACTATCTTTCATACCGGAACCGGTGAAACACCTTTCTTATCAATTAACTAGCTCACCACAAGTGATGGCAATCATACATTACCAGGAAAGTCCAGGAATAGAGCATTTTCTCCCTCATGGAGAGGGTCAGGTACGCAAGTATTTTATATATGCAGACTTTCAGTCAATTAAAAGACATAGCTTTATTCTCCGACAGCGTTTCGGGGTTTAACCCCATCGTCAGGGACAGTACATCACAAATGCACAACTGCAGCATAACACTTATAAAACAAGGACAATCATTACATTTACTGTTTGTTCCAACTCACCTGTCCTGAGCCGCGGGCCACCGGCCGTTTCCCACACGTGTAGTCGGAACTCCCCCGGTGACGTAATCCAACGGCGTCGGACAGGTGAATCAGCGTCATGGCTCTAGTTCATACTTGCCTACCTGACCCTCTCCATGAGGGAGAAACTGCTCTGTTCCTGGACTTTCCTGGTAATGTATGATTGCCATTACCTGTGGTGAGCTAGTTAATTGATAAGAAAGGTGTTTCACCACAGGTGATGGCAATCATACATTACCAGGAAAGTCCAGGAACAGAGTATTTTCTCCCTCATGGAGAGGGTCAGGTAGGCAAGTATGCGCTAGTTGCTAAGTGAAGCACTATGTAAACAATAAATACAGTGCATAAGAGACTTATTTGAAATCACAAAGTGACATATAAAGTGTAAATTTTAAACTAACACCACACACTATTCAGTAAGACATTTAAAAGACATGTCAAAACAGCCATCTACTGACTGAGATATCATGGGTTATTCAACTATAATCGTAATCAAATGTATTATAAATTAAAACATACATTGTAAACCCAGATATTCATTTAGACCACCAGGAGCTATAGTATTCAATTTATGGATCCATTTGGTTTCATGCTGGAGCAAATTTTGCCCCTATTTCCACCTCTGTGTGAGGATGGAACATGATCAATCAACATTGCACGAATGCTGGTAAGGATGGAGAGGGTGACCTTCCGGCGCCCCGCCGGCTTGCTCTAATCAAATAACTGGAGACGAGACTGGTAATTTTGTGCAAAGAATAAATGGTCACAGCTTTATTTCCACCTAATACCAAAAAACACACCATTGCAGGGTAAAAAGGAGAGGAAGCGGTGCACGGCTCTCCCGCTGTTTAGAGAAACGACTGGGGCGTGCCTTACGCCGCCTTACCGGCGACGGCCACGCCCCCTCCTCGCCTGAGGCGTACCCGTCCCGCCCTTGCGGGCCGACGGACCACGCCCCCTGCGCTGGGGGACCAGCTACCATGCGCATAACACCCTACCACGGCGCGCAACCCGTATGGCCCCTGCCGCATTTAGCTGGAACCAGGCGTACGGCCTACTAATTGGTGACTTATGCGAGGCATTCTGACAATCCCCCCTTACCATGCCTTGTGCACCGCTCCTTCCCCGCCACACGAGGTCCCAGCGACCTGTGGACCGAAGCCCCACCCTGCGCTACCACCGCAAACCCTCCAACGCATCCTGCAACGCATTGTTGAAGATATCAAGGCCTATGTCCGACAGGTGCACCCCATCGTGCCTGTAAAAACCCTCACATCTCCCTGCAAGGTCATTGTGGTGTATAACGCTTCCACCGTTGGCTGTGACCACTTTACCGATGGCCGCATTGACTTTCTTTCTAGCTCTGTCTATTCCGTGCCCTGACCTAGCCCCCCTCCAGGCTAGTCGCGGGATGATTTTTGACCAGACTATGCGCACGTTGCTCCACCGCCCTTTTATCCAGGCGATGTCCTCCCTGGCCTGCCTGATCAGGTCTAGCGACTTTGTTTTCCCGATATCGTTTCCCCCAAGGTGCAACACCAACACGTCGGGCTTTCCCAATGCCCGCTCGGCCTTGAGCCAGGCCTCCCTGGCCTGCTCCCATACTATGCCCCTGTTGCCCCGCCAAAAAACTGCTGCCTCTTCCCGCCTCATCCCCAGCTGGCGCCCGTATGGTCTTTTCGCGGCCCGTGCCGCTGCCCAGAATATGTATGAATGGCCGAAGATCCAACACCGCTTCCCGGCGATTCCTGCGAAGAATAGAGGAAGCGGGGGGGGGGGTTAGGACAGTCGTCAATTCCCTTTATTGCGGCGGCGCCCTGGCCACCGGCCTGACGTAAGATTTGTAACTGTTTGACTTCCACCCCCCTTTCCCCTTTATCTCTTCGGCTGAGCATCCCTGGTTGGCGGCGGATGTTACCGCGCCGATCCTAAATGAGTGGGTTCCGAACTTCCTCGGGTTCCAGCCTAACTCCTTGATGCATTTTTTAAATATGGCTGTGAACTGGAACCTGGTAAGTGCCACCTGATCCACATGAATGAGGAAATTCTCGCCCCCTTTTGGCCTGACCTCCAAAAAATTTTGTACCGCCTCGATTGGACAGACTGTTGTGTCCGGGTGCCTGCCCAACTGGACCCATCTTCCCTTATCTATCTGGTCTGTTTTTGACTTGTGAATTTTGCACAAGACCTCGCGCTGCGAGGCCACTATGTTTTTTACCAACAGGCCTGTTCCGGCGACCATTTTTGACTGCGCTACTAGCTCCCCGACCCTAAATGCTCTGCTAAACGCCATGATAAACGCTGCTTTAAACAGTTTTTCCTCGTACTCTCCGTTACATACTTTCGCCACAATGTGAATAATGCTCTTAAGCCTCTCTATGGTTACTGGCTCCCGGGAGTCCGGTCTCTGTATCTCCGCTCTGGCCCATCCCTTCATCACTGTGCGCACTACGAATGCCTTAGTTAGGTCCTCTTTCCCTAGCAACTTTGAAAAGAAAGATACCCCTGCCAGCCTGGTGTTTGCCACTGCCCTTGATGCTCCCTCCTCCTTACTCTTGCCTAAGAATTCCAACAATTGCTGCAGGGGTATCTGGCCCTCTGAGCTTACATTCCCCTGGAACTGCTGCCATTTCTCCCATGCTGCCACGTACGCTTTCCAGGTCTTTGGCGCAAGGGACCTTTCCACCAGCTCGTTCAAACAGGCTCGGCTATCTGCCAAAGATGAGAAGGGCATGTTAAACCTTGGCCCCGCGCGAACTGCGCTGCCGCCCTAAACACCTCCCATTTCTGACGTGACAGCGCGTCCGCGATAACGTTCTCGACTCCTGTTACATGCTTTGCCCTGAATGTGATGTTGTGCCTCAAGCATGCCGCTACCAACCACCTCAGCAACCTAATCACCGGTGCGGACGAGGCAGATTGGCTGTTTATGGCCTGTGCCACGCCCATATTGTTGCACCAAAACTGTATGAACTTATTCTCTAGCCTGCGTCCCCAAACCTCTACGGCTACCACTATAGGAAACAACTCCAAAGCTGCCAAGTTCTTAGTCAAACCGCTGTCCTTCCCCCTTTGCGCCCATTCTTCTGCGCACCACTCTCCCTGCAAGTACGCTCCGAAGCCTATGGCTCCTGCTGCGTCTGTGAACAGCTGCAGTGCATGGTTTGGCGATATCTTGCTCGGCCACATGCGCACCGCGTTAAACTGTTTCAAGAAATCCTGCCATACTAACAAATCTTCCTTCAATTCCCCGCTGATGCGGATGAAGTGATGTTTCTTCCTCACCCCCGCTGTTGCCCTTTCCATACGTCGCTTGAAAATCCGCCCCATAGGGATTATGCGACAAGCAAAATTCAGCGACCCTAGCAATGACTGCAACTGGCCCAAGGTAACTGACTTCGCTTGTAGCATGCACTGATCTCTCGCTCCAACTTTTCGATTTTTTCTGTTGGCAACCGGCACTCCATCTTCTCTGTGTCGATCTCTATACCTAGGTAAGAGATTACCTGTTTTGGGCCCTCAGTTTTCTCCCCCGCGATGGGGACTCCGAACTCGTTCAGCATCTTTGTAAGCTCTTGCAGCAACTGCGCGCACTGCCCAGACTGAGCTGGACCTGCCAGCAAGAAATCGTCCAGGTAGTGCGCTACTGCCCTACAGCCTGTCCGTGCTTCCAAGCACCAGTGCAAGAAGGAGCTGAAAATTTCGAATAACGCGCAAGATATTGCGCATCCCATAGGCAAACATTTGTCTACGAAATATTGGCCCTCAAACTGGAAACCCATAAGGTAAAAACTGTCCGGATGCAGGGGGAGTAGCCTGAACGCTGACTCGATGTCCAGCTTCGCCAACAAGGCCCCTTTCCCTTGCCTCCTAACCATTTTTATTGCATGGTCAAACGACTGATATTGCACCGAGCACTGTTCCACGTCCAGGGCATCATTAACCGATGCCCCCTCCGGGAAAGATAGGTGTTGAATAAGTCTGAATTTTCCCGGTGCTTTCTTGGGAACTAACCCCAGCGGTGACACTACCAAATTTTCTATTGGGGGGGCCGCGAATGGCCCGGCCATCCTGCCCATCTCTAATTCTTTTCCAATTTTCTGTTGCGCCACCTGCGGCTGCTCCCTGATGGAATGAAGGTTCCTATTGCGGTCGCCCGGAAGGACGTCTCGTCTTATTGGGATCTTCAACCCTACTCTAAAACCCTCCTGCAACCGCTGGGCTTCTAAACGCTTGGGGTACCTGGCTAGCTATGCCTGCATACCCTCCAGCCTCACTGGGCTACTTGCTTTTGACAGGCACAAGCGCTCCGGATACCTTTTCCCCTCTCTCTCCCTGTCGGCCTTTTTTTCTAAAGCAGCCTTTTGCCGGGTGACTTCCGCTGCAGTGCGTGCATGCGTGCTTGAATTTGCAGAATGCCCGTGTGCACCGGGTGTCATTGAAGGCGTAGCATTTGAGCATATCCTGTCTATGCGTGCTAGGCCTCCCTGTCCCCTGCCTTTGCGCTGTCGCTTCTTTATCGCTAGCTCCTCATGGGGCCTTGAGCCACAGCTCGATATCCTTTGTCCCAAACTTGATGGGTTGCTGCCCTTGCGCTCTTAAACTGAAGGACTCGTCGTATCTGCGCCACGCAGTTCCCCCATAATCCTTGTACACTGAATAAACAAGATTGATGTATTTCATCATGTTCATTGCCATATTTGGGTAAGCTTCTACGTAGCAACCAGAGTATGCGAACATCCCGGTCATCCAATTGTCAATTGTCTTGTAGGATTCCCCACGCCCTACTCCCTTCTCGCTGCCCCTCTCCTTGTCCCTGAGACCTTCCTCTGTAAGGGAGCATATGTCAATGAAATCCCCCTTCACAATTTCCTTCCTAATTTCTTTAGGCAAATGCCCTGCCAATGCGCCTAGCTCGTGATCCAGTGCGCCTCCCTGCTGTAAGAAAACTGGCTTAGCTGCTCCGGTCTGACCTAGCTTACTCCACGCTGTATCTGTCCCTGGGCCTGGCAAGTTTTTCTTCTTGTGATTGGCCCTGGCCAACCGCAGTTGCTCTTTCAATACCTTGCATGATTCGTCGTCGTCTGACTCGGACGCGCTGCTATTGCCCCGCTTGCCCGCCTGATTATCTGCGGCGCTGTTACCCTCCCATTGTGTGTTCACTACCTCGTTTAAGGTGGCCCCCCCCCCCGCCATTTGCGCTGCTCACGCTGTTTTGGTGCAACCCCTGGCTCTGCCCTTTTCAGTACCACCCCTCACACTTTGTGTATTGCTATTATACAACGGATTAACATTCACATTCTGCATATTAAACACATGGTTCATCTCACCGTTCCTGAGTGATGCTGTGGAGACGTCTTCTCTGGCCGGGCTGGTCACGGCACCGGCCTCCGCTGTATTCTTCTCCACCGCTCTTGGCGCGGCAAGATGCTGCACTGACGGGCCGCTGGGCATGGCGAGGACCGCACTGTCTCTGTAACTGTTGCAATTGTCTTGGATTCTCACTTGTGGTTGTGATGTGAAATCTTGCGATTGTGATGTGAAATCTTGCGATTGTGATGTGAAATTTTGCGATGTGGCTCCTTGATCCCGGTTGCTTGCTTGCGGCATTTTGCGGCCCCTGCTCTGTCCTGTAAATGTCGTTGATGTCTGCTGGTACATTCTCCTGGGTGGGGATGTAAACGCAGGGGAGCGGGCAAGCTGGTTTCGCAACCCCTGTGTAATGCCCCTGTGCTTCGTGCTCCCTGCGCCCTGTCCCCAGTTACCCCCTTGCCTAGGAGTGCCCTCTAGCTGCCTAGCAGGGCTATTATATTGCTGTGTCTCTGCCAGGAAAACCCATCTCCCCCTCACCTCGGGTGACCCTATCCCGCTGGCTGTGTCGGCGAGAGTAACTCCCCCTTCCTGGCATGCTGCTCCTGCGCTCCTAGCTTGTGTTGGGGTATTCTGCAACCGCTGTGCTGCAACATTAATAGGGGTTCCCCTGGACTGTAGAGGGCCATAGCCGATCTGCCCCTCCCCCCATGGGCCTAAAATGGCTGCCCCATTCCCCCTTGCTCCTATGCCTTCTTGCCCCGGCTGGTACTCACCCCCCTCTTGCCCTTGCTCCTTTTGCAGGGCTGCTGATCGCTGCTGCCTTCCGGATCTAGCAGGTGCCTTTCCTGCCTTTTTTCTTTTTTCTCCTGTTTGCTTCTTCTTATGTGGCCTCCGGCCACCAGATGGCGCCCCAGCACCATTTTCATTGCTCCTGTGCTGCCTCTCTGGAGAGGGACGGACGGATATGCCCTGCAGTTGCTGGCCGGAAATGCTGTCCTCCCGGCCCCTGTATCGCGATGGAAGCGCCCTTCTCCTCTCCGGCCGCTCAGCCGAGCGCTGCCCGACCATTGCTCCCTGCTGTGAGGGTGACCTGCCTCCGGTCACCGTGGATGCCATGCCTGGATCTATGGAAGTGCAGCAGCCGCCGGACAGACACAGGTACTTCCTTTCCTGTGTGGGGAAAATGGAGCTATTAACTCCCTCCCCCCCCGGCTGCTGCTTTTATCTGCCTCTCCCTCCTCACCCCCCCCCCCCCCCCCTCTCGCCTCTGGGCCGCACCTTTTACTGGCCCAGGGCTCCCTGCAGGTGATGAAAAGGGGAGGGGGTCCCGTCGCCCTGCGGCAAACCCCACCTTCCCCGGCGTTCGCGCCTTCGGGCCGCCCGGCACCCCTCCTCCTTATCCCCCTTCGCCCCTGTAATGCTGTGACTAGCTGTCAACCAGTGACGAGCCACTGGTTGATCACTAAATCCTTTTTCCAAGGCCTGCTTGATTTTACTACGGTGGCCAGCCATGTGCTCACGAAATTGCCTTTGTGTTTTGCCTATATAGGCTAAGACGTATGGGCATTTTAACATATATATGACATGTGTAGTAGTACATGTGAGCCTATGTTGTATTTTAAACGGCTTGCCAGTGGATGGGTGGTAAAAAGTTGATCCTGTCATTAATGTATTACAGGTAGAACACCCTAAACAGCGGTAACAGTCCATTTTAGGTCTTAAAAAATGCGTCTGTTCTACATGCAATTTAACTACCCGATCAGCTATGTTCCTCCCTCTAGTATAACTAGGTAGGAGGCAACTATTGTTTAGCTTGGGTAATTCCACATCAGTAGAAACAATAGGGCACCATGCTTTCGCTTTTTTAGTGGTATATTCAGTGTCTACCGTATATTTGTTGACCCATGGGACCCTAGTTAAAGATTTAGGCTGGGACACTGTGGAGATCGCTCTATGGCCCCTTCCAGGCAGTGGGGCCCACCGGTGGTTTCCCCTGTTTCCTGTGGGCCAGTCCGACACTGTGTGTTCAGGAATTTGATACGCTTGCCTGAAGAGGTGAGTTTTCAGGGAACACTTGAAAGTTTGGCAAAAGAAAGTCTTGCAATTGTGAATGGGAGCGAGTAATCCGTGCAGATGAGAGATGCAGATCTTGTGCAGAGCGGAGAGGTTGAGTTGGGAGATATCATGAGATAAGTGAAGAGATATATGTTGGTGTAGTCTAGTTAATAGCTTTATATGTGAGTTGAAGTATTTTAAATTGAATACGGTAGAATAATGGAGGGAATGACAGAGAGAATCAGCATATGATGAACGTCTAGCGAGGAAGATTAGCCTTGCAGCTGCATTCAGAATGGATTGTAGTGGTGAGAGTCTTTTCGCGGGAAGACCAGTAAGGAGACTATTGCAATAATCAATGCGGGAGATAATGAGAGCATGAATTAGAGTTTTTGTGTAAGGTATGGTCGTATTCTGGATATGTTTTTTAGATATATGTAGTATGATTTAGAGACAGATTGAGTGTGGAGAACAAAGGACAGTTCAGAGTCAAGGATGACACCTAGGCAGCGAATTTGGGTATGATAGATTGTTGTGTTGTCAACTGTTATGGAGATATCAGGTTGGTAACTACTCTTGGCTGGTGGGAATATAATTAATTCTGTTTTGGAAATATTACGTTTGAGGTTACGAGATGACATCCAAGATGAAATGGCAGAAAGGCATTCAGTGACACGGACCAATACAGATGGTGACAAATCTGGGAAAGATAGATTTCTCTTACGTCCTAGAGGATGCTGGGGTCCACATTAGTACCATGGGGTATACATGGGTCCACCAGGAGCCATTGGCACTTTAAGAGTTTGAGAGTGTGGGCTGGCTCCTCCCTCTATGCCCCTCCTACCAGACTCAGTTTAGAAAATGTGCAAAGAGGAGCCGGTCACAGCTAGGGGAGCTCTACAGAGCTTCTTTAGAAAAAGTTTTTTTTAGAGTTTATTATTTTAAAGGGAGGCTGCCGGCAACAGCCTCCCTGCTTCGTGGGACT
The DNA here is from genome assembly GCF_028390025.1 of Pseudophryne corroboree. NCBI lineage: Eukaryota > Metazoa > Chordata > Amphibia > Anura > Myobatrachidae > Pseudophryne > Pseudophryne corroboree. The sequence continues at coordinate 609,013,294 of NC_086444.1, read as the reverse complement.
AAGGGGTGTCGAAGTCAAAAATATTACATAAAAAGAACATACAAACTACACACATTATGAGTCACTATACTTGCAAATACGCGCTGCGAGCACAGCAAAATATGGTAACACATGCATTTACACGGACGTGCCACAGAGATGGATTCGACACTTATTTCATACAGTACATAATTATAATAATATCAAGCCTGTCATATTTGGTATTTAAGCAACCAGATTAATGTGTAGATTCATTTGATACTTGTTATTAAGTTGTAGGACATTGCAACAAATAGTTATGATTAAATGTATGAAAGCTAAAAATCACTCTTATTAGTACAATGGACAGGAAACTCAGCCAGCCCCTTTGGATGTCTTCAAGGCTGAACCTGTGGAGCATATACAAATAGACTAGTGACTCATCATGAATGAGAAAGTCCCCTCCCCAAAAAACTAGATAACACATTGCTGATCACACAGGAGGCAGTGGCTGTTTTTGTCTCAGAGGATGATGGAGTTGCTTCCAGACCAGTTCCTGCATGATTTTACAGAGAGAGAGAGAGAGAGAGAGAGAGAGAGAGAGAGAGAGAGAGAGAGTGATATGGAGAGACGAATTTATATGAGAAAGATAATGGTATTGCATGCTGGCCTGTAACTGTAACTGTATGTAACTGTATGTATTAACTGCTTACTGTATAAATTGTAATCATGTAATTATGTGTATACTGTACATTGTGATATATTGAATACATATCCTTTTAATAACAAATATATACATCAATGAGCTTTGGAACTCAGATAATGTGTGGGTGTATTGTTTTCTCTTATGGGATGCAGTGTTTTGCTATGTATAGCGCACATTCATGGCACATGGTAATAAGAGGTGCAGGCGTTTACAATATATATTAGAGCAGGCATTTTAAATATTTGTTAGAAAGCAATTTGGCATTCACAGATGGGAGAGCAGTGTCCGCCCTGCGGGGTCTGAGCCACTAACTCCGCTGACAGGACACTGAGCTCCTGAGTGGATAGATCGTTACCCGCCACAGAGGATCGCTCACCCCAGCAGCATGCCGCCACCCCCTTACAGAGCCAGAAGATCGGTGGCGAGTGAGTCACCGACTCCCCTTGCAAGCGGTGGGCCGTTGTGAAGATGTCGGCAACAGGGTTGGGAGCACGGTATTAACTGCGCTCCGTAGCTCAGAGGCACACTGTGCGACACTGTGAGGATGTGCCCGGAGCCTAAACCCTGCACTGGTCAGCAAGCCTGTCGAGGTCTGTGGATCTCAGCCAGCATATACCTCAGGCCAGTATAATCCTTGTGAAGAGCAGGAAGACCGCCATTTTGCGGGTGGAGCTTCTCCTCAGAGTGGACCCAGCAGCGTTCAGCGCCATTTTCCTGCCTACACAGCGCTGTCCGGGAAGAGCAAGTCCATCCACAGCAACTTCAACTATCTCTCACGGTACCAGGGGGTTGTAGAAGGGGGGGGGGGGGGGGCTAAATACAGACTGTGTAACCGTGTGTGTGTGGAGTGTCTGTGGTCTCCATTAAGCTATATCCAGGGACTCTGTGTCATATGCTGCAGAGAATATGTCCTCTCAGGATGATCCCATTCCATGTAGTCAGGATTGCACTGGTTTAGACATATATATTGGTAGATGCTCAATTAGCTTAGTGATATCATTCAGGCGCTCGAAAGGGAGAGGTATTTCTGAGCAAGAAAAAGAGGCATTTGGTTTCCCCCAGCACCCTGAATGATAACAGTAACCAGATATAAATCCCACACAATAATAGAATTCAGAGCACTGGTTTAGCACAGATACCAGTAAGGGAGCCTGAGTGGTTATCCTCTATCAAATCTATGATTTCTCAGATTTCAAATAGGGTTGCACAAAATGAATCTGCAACTCAGGCTTTACAGAACTCTATGGCAGTCTGGCCCAGTTCTGTTACCTCAGGGCTCCCCTCCCCGCTGTATATTCCCAAAAACATGCTCTTGCACAGATCATGCAGGATGACACAGATACCGATTCTGACACTGCAGACGGTGATGGGGATGTGGTGCGGGGGGCAGCATCTCTTGCAAAAGGGGTGCAGTTGATGATAGAGGCCATTAGAGATGTGTTGAATATTGCTGATACAACACATGAGCAGGTTGAGGAAGCTTACTTCAATGAAAATAAGAAAGCCTTGCTAACCTTCCCTGCATCAAAGGAATGAAATGCTATTTTTGAAAAAGCTTGGGAAAACCCGGAGAAAAAATTCCAGATCCCTAAAAGGGTTCAGGTGGCATTTCCTTTCCTGGTAGAGGATAGGAAAAAATGGGAAAACCGCCCATTGTTGACGCGTCAGTATCCAGACTCTCAAAAAAGGTGGTTTTACCTGTTCCAGGATCTACTGCCTTGAAAGAGCCGGCTGATCGTAAAATTGATAATCCGCTCAAATCCATGTACACGGCATCTGGGGCAATACTACGACCCACTATTGCCAGTGCTTGGATTGCCAAAGCTATAGTAAAGTGGTAAGGCACATTACTTGAAGATTTGGATACTATGGATAAATGTGATGTTGAATTGTTTTTGGGTAACATTCAGGATTCGGCAGGATTTCTGGTAGAATCCATGAAAGACCTGGGTTCCATGGCTGCAGGAATTTCTTCCATGTCTGTCTCAGCTCGTCGAGGACTGTGGTTGCGCCAGTGGTCTGCCGAATCCAGGAGAGTGTGGAGACCCTACCCTACACAGGTCAGGCTCTCTTTGGGGAACGTTAGATACGTGTATCTCCACGGCTACAGCGGGTAAGTCACCTTTTCTTCCCTCAGCTGCGCCTGCTCCGAAGAAACCCTTTTCTTCACCTGCATCACAGCCTTTCGGGCTGCCAACCCAGAAAGGCCAGGCAGTCCAAGACCTTCTTTCAGGGGGGTCGGCTGCTGCGGTTTCCCAAGAACAGAAACCTGCTTCAGGTACACCAAAGTCCTCTGCATGACAGTGGACGGCACGCCCCAGAGGTGGGGCCGGTGGGAGCGAGACTCAGACATTTCAGTCATGTCTGGGTGTCGTCCGGCCTGGATCCCTGGGTGCAAGATATTGTGTCCCAGGGGTACAGGCTGGAATTTCAAGATCTCCCTCCTCACTGATTTTTCAAATCCAGCTTGCCAGCTCTGCTGGCAGACAGGACTGTCCTGCAAGAGGCCGTCCAGAAGTTGGTGGAGGCACAGGTGATTGTGCCTGTTCAGCCTCATATGCAAACCAAGGGTTACTATTTGAACCTCTTCATGGTACCGAAAACCGGATGGTTCGGTCATGCCCATTCTGAACCTGAAATCACTGAACCCCTTTCTGAAGGAGTTCAAGTTCAAAATGGAATCTCTACGGGCAGTGATATCAGGTCTGGAAGAGGGGGATTTACTGATTTCCCTGGATATCAAGGATGCGTACCTCCACATTCCGATTTGGCCGCATCAGGCTTAGCTCCGATTCGCACTATTGGACTGTCATTTTTAATTCCAGGCCCTGCCATTTGGCCTCTCCACAGCACCGAGGGTATCCACCAAGGAGATGGCAGAGATGATGGTTCTCCTCCGCAAACAGGGGGTGAACATAATTCCATATCTGGACGATCTGCTGATAAAGGCATCGTCCAAGGAGAAGGTGGTGCAGGCCATTGTTCTTACGAGCCACCTACTCAGAGTCCATGGTTGGATGCTGAATCTTCCAAAATCGCATTTGGAACCAACCAGGAGGTTGTCCTTTCTGGGAATGATCCTCGACACGGAAGTGCAGAGGGTGTTTCTTCTACAGGAAAAGGCGTTGGTGATACAAACAATGGTCCAGGATGTCCTGAAGCCAGCTCGGGTGTCGGTTCATCGATGCATTCCCCTTCTGGGAAAGATGGTGGCCTCTTACAAAGCTATCCAGTATGGGAGATTCCATGCTCGGGGCATCCAACTGCATCTCCTGGACAAGTGGTCAGTATCTCATCTACACATGAACCAAAGAATACGTCTGTCGCCAAGGGCCAGGATTTCACTCCTCTGGTGGCTCCAATTACCTCACCTTCTGGAGGGCCGCAGGTTCGGGATTCAGGAATGGATCCTTCTGACCAGGGATGCAAGCCTCCGAGGCTGGGGTGCAGTCACTCAAGGGGAAACCTTCCAGGGAAGGTGGTCAGGTCTGGATGCCGGACTACCGATAAACATTCTCGAACTAAGAGCCGTATACAACTGTCTTCTTCAAGCGACCCATCTTCTAAGAAATCGGGCCATTCAAGAGCAGTTGGACAATGTAACGATGGTAGCTTACATAAATCGACAGGGCGGAACGAAGAGCAGAGCTGCAATGTCAGAGGTAACAAGAATCATCCTCTGGGCAGAAAAACACGCGTTGGCGCTGTCAGCGATCTTCATTCCGGGAGTAGACGACTAGGAAGCGGACTTCCTCAGCAGACACGATCTCCATCCAGGGGAGTGGGGTCTCCATCCGGAGGTGTTTAAGGAGATAATATATCTTTGGGGGGTACCCCAAATAGACATGATGGCCTCTTGTCTCAACAAGAAGCTTCGGCATTATTGTTCCAGGTCGAGGGACCCACAAGCAGTGGCGGTGGACGCCCCAGTGTCTCCGTGGGTATTCCAATCGGTGTACGTGTTTCCACCACTCCCACTCATTCCAAGCGTTCTAAAGCTCATAAGGAGAACAAGGGTTCAAGCGATCCTCATTGCTCCAGACTGGCCAAGAAGGGCTTGGTACGCGGATCGTCTGGATCTACTGCAAGAAGAGCCGAGGCCTCTTCCTCTTTGGGAGGACCTGCTGCAGCAGGAGCCGTTCGCCTATCAAGACTTACTGCGGCTACGTTTGACGGCATGGAGGTTGAACGCCTGATACTAGCTCGAAAAGGCATTCCGAACAAGGTTATTCCTACCCTGATACTGGCTAGGATAGGCGTAACGTCTAAACATTACCATCGAATTTGGAAAAAACATGTATCTTGCTTTGAGTCCAAGAAATTTCCTACGTTGGAGTTTCAACTGGGACAGTTTCTCCTCTTCCTGCAAGCCGGTGTGGATATGGGTCTGAGGTTGGGACCTGTGAAGGTTCAGATTTCGGCCCTATCCATTTTCTTCCAGAAACAATTGGCTGCCCTCCCTGAGGTTCAGACCTTTTTGAAGGGAGTTCTGCAAATCCAACCTCCCTTTTTACCGCCTACGGCGCCTTGAGACCTTAAAGTGGTGTTGCAGTTCCTCCAATCGGACTGGTTTGAGCCTCTACAGGAGGTTGAGGTCAAATTTCTTACGTGGAAGGCTGTCACGTTGTTGGCCTTAGCTTTTGCTAGACGTGTGGGAGTTGGGGGCTTTGTCCTGTAAAAGCCCATACTTGATCTTCCACAAAGATAGAGCTGAGCTCCGGACACGTCAGCAGTTTCTTCCGAAGGTTATGTCGTCATTTCATATCAACCAACCTATTGTGGTGCCAGTGGCTACTGACTCCTCAATTTCGTCAAAGTCCTTGGATGTTGTTAGGGCTTTGAAAGTCTATGTGAAGAGGACTGCTCGTCACAGAAAATCGGACTCTCTGTTTGTACTGTATGATCCCAAGAAATTTGTGTGTCCTGCTTCTAAGCAGACGATCTCTCGCTGGATCAGGTTCACTATCCAGCATGCGTATTCTGCGGCAGGATTGCCGTGTCCTACCTCTGTCAAGGCCCACTCTACTTGGAAGGTGGGGTCTTCCTGGGCGGCTGCCCGGGGTGTCTCGGTGTTACAACTTTGCCGAGCAGCAACTTGGTCTGGGTCGAACACGTTTGCAAAGTTCTACAAGTTCGATACTTTGGCCTCTGATGATCTGAAGTTTAGTCAATCAGTTCTGCAGGAGCCTCCGCGTTCTCCCTCCCATTCTGGGAGCTTTGGTACATCCCTATGGTACTAATGTGGACCCCAGCATCCTCTAGGACGTAAGAGAAAATAGGATTTTGGTTACATACCGGTAAATCCTTTTCTCGTAGTCCATAGAGGATGCTGGGCGCCCACCCAGCACTTCGTTTTCCTGCAATAGTTATCTGCAGGCGGCAAAAGCTTTTGAAGCCTGGGTTCAGGAAGTTGAAGCGGAACTACCGTCTGATTTTCCTGATAATGCTAGACAATGTCTTTCATATATTATTACAGCCTCTCATTATATTCAGGAGGCGGCATCTGACGCAGGTGTCCTGGCGGCCAAAGCATCTACTACGTCCATTCTGGCTCGCTGGATTCTCTGGTTGCGATCCTGGTCTGTAGATCTGGACTCTAAAAAGACCTTGGAGGTGATCCCTTTTAAGGGAAACATACTTTTTGGGGAAGATCTCAACAAGATTGTTGCTGACTTGGCATCAGCTAAGAGTGCATGTCTGCCTAGTACTACTCCTTTGGCTCCGAAGGCTGAGAGTGCTTCCTTTCGACCTCCAGGTAAAGCAAAGGGTCAGGCGTACCCGAAACAGGCTCGCACTTCCAAATCCACTAAGCCCAAACCTAAATGTGCCTGAGCTGCCCGTCAGCCTGCTTCCAAAACAGACAAGCCTGCGCATGACGGGGCGGGCCTCCCCCTGGGGGATCCCAGGGTGGGAGGCCGACTTCTGTGGTTTGCCCAGGTGTGGTTACAGAGGGTAGTGGGAGGCAGAGAGTACTATTCCACACTGTTCCTAGTCCCGAAACCGAATGGATCCTCTTGGCCCATTCTCAACCTCAAGACAATCTCCGTATTTATGTGAAAAGAACAGCTTCGCTTAGGAAATCTGACTCGCTCTTTGTTCTCTTTGGTTTTCACAAATGTGGCCGGCCTGCTAATAAGCAGACCTTGGTCAGATGGATTAGAATGGTGATTGCACATGCTTATGTACAGGCTGGTCTTCCAGCTCCTACCATCAAAGCCCATTCTACTCGGTCTGTTGGACCGTCTTGGGCGGCCCACCGTGGTGTGACCCTTGAACAATTGTGAAAGGCGGATACATGGTCCTCAGTGAACACGTTCATAAGGTTCTATACCTTCGATACTTCCACCTCCCAGGTGTCACGCTCGGCGTAAGTTGGGGTTCCGACAACCGAGTTTTGGCTGAAGGGACAGCTACCTGTGAGGAGAGTAAACGAGGTGGCTGAATGTAATTCCTCCTCATGGGGTGGAAGCCAAACTAAGTGTTAACGTTGGCCGGAAGGCGTAAAGAAAAGGAGGACTTCGTAGGAAGATAACTGTAGTTTTAATGAATAATCAGGCTGTACACAAATATTGGAGCAATTGAAAGAACTGGAAGAATTAGAGTCTATGGTTAAATGACTTGAAGAGTGAGGCTGAAGAACTCCTGTAAAGAAGAACTGAAGACTGTGTTTTATGATTAAAAGACGAGGCTGAAGAACTTGGACTTTGAAGAAATGAGGACTGTGGTTTGTGATTGAAAGACAAGGCTGAAGAACTTGGACTTTGAAGAAATGAGGACTGTGGTTTGTGATTGAAGGACGAGGCTGAAGAACTTGGACTTTGAAGAAATGAGTACGTCTGCGGGAATCGCCGTTAGCACCTGGAGCTCCTCTACGACCTAGGACCCCATGAGCGCTTCCACGAGTGGCAACGGACTTAGACAGCGGGACTGCAGCAGCGTTTAGGTAACCGATGGATGAGAGCAACCAGGACCAGGGAACCAGAAGTAACCTGGGAGCACAGAGCTGGAGAACCTTTCACAAGGAGGTAACATGAAACACTGGCACTCTCCCTCTTGAGCCAGCCCCCTTTTGTAAGGGGAGAACACGCAGGATTGGCTGAACACAGATTGGGAACTACATTGGTAATATTCTGGTCTCCAACATGGCTGCCCCCAGCACAGGAGACATACTTAGCTGTTAGGACACAGCTTTAGCCAGCTTCTGTCTCTGACACACTATACTGTGTCACCACTAGAGGACCTTACCGCAGCGATCCCCGCCGCAGCGCCCGGCTCTCCAGACCCTCGGCCCCTGGCCCTTGGCAGCCGCACATCTGTCCAGAAGGACCCGCCGCCAGCAGCTCCCTGCCATTGCAGCCGTGCCAACCAGCGGGACGGCAACCCGTGGGAGCACCCGCCGGAGGTAAGGCTCCGGAGCCTGACACCAGGGTGCCTCCTTTGGATGCCGGGTTCTTGTGCGTCCCCTCCCTTGAGGAACTGCTTTAGTACATCCCCGATGTTATTCCCTATGGAATACCAGTGTACCCCGCTGCAGAAAAGGAGATTTATGGTAAGAACTTACCTTTGTTAAATCTTTCTGCGAGGCACACTGGATTCCACAGGGCACCCACCCTGATGCACTTAGCTTCCTTGGGTTTGTATCGCATTAGCCGCTGATACCTTCTCCTGTGGTGAGAATGTAGTGTATGTGGCTACGAACTTTTGTTGTCTCTTTTACCTGCTACTGCATTGGACTGGTTAACAAAACTGAGCTCCAGTGCCTGGAGACGGGGATATAGAGGAGGCGGCGCTATGCATCCTGGGAACAGTCAAAGCTTTTAGCCTGTTGGTGCCTCGGATCAAGATCCAACTCTACACCCTGATGTTATTCCCTGTGGAATCCAGTGTACCTCGCAGAAAGAGATTTAACAAAGGTAAGTTCTTACCATAAATCTCCTTATGTCTATAAGCTCTAACAGGAAGGGTTTTGTTTTCCTGCCTTTTGTTCTTCCTCAGCACACAGACTCAGAGCCCACAATGCCGATATTCACAGATTTCAGTTGTTTTTATACTGCGTGTGCATAAAAATTCCTAATAACTCCTGTGTTGTTAATGAGGTGCACACTAGCTTAGATGTCTTTTAAAAATGCTCTGTGCTAACTGGGTGACTGAACACAGAGATTGTCTGTCTTACAGAGTATGTTATGTGAGTGTCATGGGTGTATCACTGAAGTTTTTGTGTACTCAGATGCTCAGGCGATCCAGAGCGGTCTCTAGGAGATGGGCCGCGCGCGCTTGCGTGGACACTGTGGCCGTACCCGGACCCCACTAGACCACAGGGCAAGGGGCACAGGTCGGATTCCCGAAAAAATGTCTGCTAAACAGGGTGGTAGATCCATAGCTGGTCCTGCACCATGCAGTGCTGATGCCACGGATTACCCAGAGGAAAACATAGCAGGGTGGTAGATCCATAGCTTACAAATAATGTCTGCTAAACAGGGTGGTAGATCCATAGCTGATCCTGCGCCATGCAGTGCTGATGCCACGGATTACCCGGAGGAAAACATAGCAGCTGAGGGTTCAGGTACTGGGGGTTCTAGACCCCCTGGTCAGTCTGCACCAACGGGGGCAAATCAAGACCCACCTTGGGCTGCTTTCTCTAATTTACTGACTACGCTAGTAACTAGACTTGCGTCCCCTATGGGACCTCCTGTGCCATTACAGCCACATATTGTCCCTACAGTTAATCCGACATGGGCAGATACTCTGTCCTCTCAGTTACAGCAATGAAATCAGTCTCTGGCTAAGCAAAATCCTGACCCTCGCCCGCCTAAGACCAAGGGGTCATCTAAACGGGCCATTACTTCCTCACAATCCACACATGTTTCGGATACTTCATCCAATGAAGATGGCGCTTACACTGACCCTTCAGACACTGATGCAGATGCTTCTGATGGGGTATCTCTGACACAAGTGGATGTTCCTGACCTCTTGGAGGCTATCAGGCTGATTCTTCAAATTGATGATGACAAAGAGCCTCCAGTTACCTCTAAGAAACCAGATAAGTTTAAACGTCAGAAGGTTACCCCATTCTGACTACTTGGTTGACATACGTCAGGAATCCTGGGTATATCCAGGAAAGAAATTTTCCCTGTCTAAAAAGATGCTAGCTCTTTATCCCCTCGCTGCAGAGTTAAGTAAAAATTGGGAAACACCACCGCCGGTGGACTCACAAGTCGTGCGTCTGGTGGTGTCCTCTGCTCTGCCTTTCACTACCATCACCTCGCTGAAGGAACCGATGGATAAGCGCATGAAGAGTTGCTTGAAGTCCATTTACACTCTTGCAGGAGCTGTGCATAGGCCCACTATTGCGGCATCTGGGGCGGCAAAAGCTATTGAAGCCTGGGTTCAGGAAGTTGAAGCGGAACTACCGTCTGATTTTCCTGATAATGCTAGACAATGTCTTTCATATATTATTACAGCCTCTCATTATATTCAGGAGGCGGCATCTGACGCAGGTGTCCTGGCGGCCAAAGCGTCTACTACGTCCATTCTGGCTCGCTGGATTCTCTGGTTGCGATCCTGGTCTGTAGATCTGGACTCTAAAAAGACCTTGGAGGTGATCCCTTTTAAGGGAAACATACTTTTTGGGGAAGATCTCAACAAGATTGTTGCTGACTTGGCATCAGCTAATAGTGCATGTCTGCCTAGTACTACTCCTTTGGCTCCGAAGGCTGAGAGTGCTTCCTTTCGTTCCTTTCGACCTCCAGGTAAAGCAAAGGGTCAGGCGTACCCGAAACAGGCTCGCACTTCCAAATCCACTAAGCCCAAACCTAAATGTGCCTGAGCTGCCCGTCAGCCTGCTTCCAAAACAGACAAGCCTGCTGCATGACGGGGCGTGCCTCCCCCTGGGGGATCCCAGGGTGGGAGGCCGACTCCTGTGGTTTGCCCAGGTGTGGTTACAGACCACTTCGGGTGCCTGGGTAAGGGAAGTCGTCACTCACGGATACGCCATCTCTTTCAAGAAACATCCCCCTCGCCAGTTTTGCTCAACCATCATCCCTTCGGATCAGGTAAAAGCAAAAACTCTCCATTTGGTGGTACAGTCTCTCCTGGATACAGGAGTGATAGTGCCGGTGCCTCTGGCTCAGAGAGGCAGAGGGTACTATTCCACGCTGTTCCTAGTCCCGAAACCAAATGGATCCTCTTGGCCCATTCTCAACCTCAAGACAATCTCCGTATTTATGTGAAAAGAACAGCTTCGCTTAGGAAATCTTACTCGCTCTTTGTTCTCTTTGGTTTTCACAAACGTGGCTGGCCTGCTAATAAGCAGACCTTGGTCAGATGGATTAGAATGGTGATTGCACATGCTTATGTACAGGCTGGTCTTCCAGCTCCTACCATCAAAGCCCATTCTACTCGGTCTGTTAGACCGTCTTGGGCGGCCCACCGTGGTGTGACCCTTGAACAATTGTGAAAGACGGCTACGTGGTCCTCAGTGAACACGTTCATAAGGTTCTATACCTTTGATACTTCCGCCTCCCAGGTGTCACGCTCTGCGTAAGTTGGGGTTCCGACAACCGAGTTTTGGCTGAAGGGACAGCTACCTGTGAGGAGAGTAAATGAGGTGGCTGAATGTAATTCCTCCTCATGGGGTGGAAGCCAAACTAAGTGTTAACGTTGGCCGGAGGGCGTAAAGAAAAGGAGGACTTCATAGGAAGATAACTGTAGTTTTAATGAATAATCAGGCTGTACACAAATATTGGAGCAATTGAAGGAACTGGAAGAATTAGAGTCTATGGTTAAATGACTTGAAGCGTGAGGCTGAAGAACTCCGGTAAAGAAGAACTGAAGACTGTGTTTTATGATTAAAAGACAAGGCTGAAGAACTTGGACTTTGAAGAAATGAGGACTGTGGTTTGTGATTGAAAGACGAGGCTGAAGAACTTGGACTTTGAAGAACTGAGGACTGTGGTTTGTGATTGAAAGACAAGGCTGAAGAACTTGGACTTTGAAGAAATGAGGACTGTGGTTTGTGATTGAAGGACGAGGCTGAAGAACTTGGACTTTGTAGAAATGAAGACGTCTGCGGGAATCGCCGTTAGCACCTGGAGCTCCTCTACGACCTGGGACCCCGTGAGCGCTTCCATGAGTGGCAACGGACTTAGACAGCAGGACTGCAGCAGCGTTTAGGTAACCGATGGATGAGAGCAACCAGGACCAGGGAACCAGAAGTAACCTGGGAGCACAGAGCTGGAGAACCTTTCACATGGAGGTAACATGAAGCACTGGCACTCTCCCTCTGAGCCAGCCCCCTTTTGTAAGGGGAGAACACGCAGGATTGGCTGAACACAGATTGGGAACTTCATTGGTAATACTCTGGTCTCCAACATGGCTGCCCCCAGCACAGGAGACATACTTAGCTGTTAGCACACAGCTTTAGCCAGCTTCTGTCTCTGACACACTATACTGTGTCACCACTAGAGGACCTTACCGCAGCAATCCCCGCCGCAGCGCCCGGCTCTCCAGACCCTCGGCCCCCGGCCCTTGGCAGCCGCACATCTGTCCAGAAGGACCTGCCGCCAGCAGCTCCCTGCCGTCGCAGCCGCGCCAACCAGCGGGACGGCAACCAGTGTACCCCGCTGCAGAAAAGGAGAGGAAGTTCTCTTTACGTAGATACGGAGAGCCCGTACCACATCCAAAGACCGCTCTTTGGAAGGCAACTCAGGAGAATTAAAGGCCGGAACCACAATCTCCTGGTTAAGGTGGAAAGAAGACACCACCTTGGGTAGATAACCAGGGCGAGTACGAAGCACCACCCGGTCACGGTGAAAAATCAAATAGGGAGACTTATAGGATAAGGCACCCAAGTCCGAGACCCTTCTAGCTGACGCAATAGCCAGCAAAAACAGCACCTTAAGGGAAAGCCACTTAAGGTCAGCAGAGACAAGAGGTTCAAATGGAGACTCTTGCAAAGCCTCCAGTACCACCGACAGATCCCAAGGGGCCACAGGAGGCACAAAAGGAGTCTGAATCCGCAACACGCCCTGAGTGAATGTATGAACATCTGGAAGGGCAGCAATCTTTCTCTGAAACCAAACCGACAAGGCAGAAATGTGAACCTTGAGGGAGAAAAAGCACTGGAAAGGAAAGGTTTGTCTCTTTGTTGGCGCACTTATAGAAAGAGGGTAAGTATAATTAAATTTAACTTTTAATATCATAGATTAAAATGCCTGATGATGTGAAAAAATTACAAGACAAAAATTACAAACAATACACTGAATAAAAATCAGTATCAAATTCACTTGTGTGTCTTTATTGTATTAATATCACTTTATGTGTGTGCAAAAATTCCTGAAACCAACCTCTAAATTGTTGACTACTGGAATTAAACCCTTATTTACTAAGGTACCCTATAAATTGCCTGACATTATCTATTCAGGTTACAGGGAGGTATATAGCGGTGTCTAACGGTTGGTATAGGGGTGTATATTTAAACCCTTATTCTATACTCATAATTATGCGTACATGCATGGAACCAGCCATGCCAATTCTTATTTATGGTAAGTGAGCTATTGTCTCTTCAATAATACTTGAGTCAATGCCATCTGACACCATTGAAATATATTCCCAAGTATATAAATATTGTAATTTAATCTATATTAATAGGACAGGTATCTCAGTGTTAAATCCCTTGGAGCAGGACAATTTGCATCATTAGCTTTTACTGATATTAAGACTGCCTCATACCATGTAACTTTACTGTCGTTGTATTATACAGCTTAATTGGGGTTAAATACCCTCTAAATTTTAAGCAAACGAGCTATTCACTCTGCCCGCTCGCTATATTGGGTATCTCTAGCCAATGTTAAAATACCGCCACAAAATCACCATGTATAATTCTTAATAACCCATCTCATATGGTGTGGATTTCGTAGCCCATTAGCTCCTTTCCAATGTATCTGTTCTGTTGCTATCCCGAAGGTTGCAACAGTTGTGACTATAGTTACAAGTTTTTTACCATTAAACAGACACAGGTTATTCACTTTGTCTGTTTGTTACATAAAATATTGCAGGCAGATGGCAGAGTGAATCTGTGTGTTGTGCTGATACAATGCTGCAAGGTATGCTCACATCTATATGTCCGAGACACGGCTCCATCATTTAGGCTTTTTCTATTAAATAGAAGTAGGTCATTCACTATATCTATTTATTACAGGGAGACTCTCCAATATGTATCAATATAAACCTGTACAATGTATTTATTCCATTCAGCAAAACATATTCATATTGGTATATTAGAAATACGGCCCTCCCTTCTACTTAACATGGGAATCCCACTGTTAGACGGATATTAACTTGGTGTAGTGCACTCAGTATTATAAATTTCTCAAATTAAATAAAATATTGCACACACGTTATAGTACATATTGATGTTGACACAAAAGGAGTGAGCTGGCGTACTAGCGCCGCTCTGAAACGCAGCAGGGTGGATCTATATAATATACTGACACAATGCTTGTTCGCATTTACGTGTCCATCTACGGTCCTATCAAGTTTTGCTTGGTGTAGTGCGCTCGATTTTATAACTTTATTAAATTAAATACAATATTGCACACACATTTTATAATACATATTGGTGTTAACACAAAGGGAGTGAGCTGGTTAGCTGGCGCCACTCTGAGACGCCGCAGGGTGGATCTATGTATCAGGAATGCAGCTCTAAGCAATTGCGCTTTTTCTATTAAATAAATATAGGTTATACACTGTATCAATTGGTCTGTATCAATTGATTATATAAATGTTCTCCAATGTGTGTCAGGATAAACCTGTATAATATATTAATTCAGTTCAATAAGATATACCTATATTAGTATGTTAAAGATACAGCTCTCCCTCTTGCTTAACATGGAAGTTCCACTATTAAACGGGTATTGCCATATATCAATTATTTCAGCAGGCACTAGTCCCATCTACAATCCTATTTCTCAGTCGTGCTCCATGTAGTACACTCAATATTATAAATCTCTTGAATTAGATAAGGTATTGCACACACATATTCATATTAGTGTTAACACATAGTGAGTGAGCTGTCGTGCTGGCGCCGCTCTGAAATGCCCACGTGCATGTTTCACATAAGCTTCGTCAGCGCAAACCCGATCGCCCTGTTCAGAAAGATTATAACGGGCGGAAGAGCCAATCGCGGCATGATTTTGCGGTCATGAGGTCTCTCAGAGATATTTAATTAATTAATTAAGTTCCCTATCCCTCCATGGCTAATCACGTGATCGGAACTCCTTTTGTTATAGATAATCCAGTGTTCATGGCTAATATTGGTTCTGCCCTGGGGCCCGAGCATAAAACATAAATGATTTAAAAAAACAAAGAAGAACAAAAGAAACGGTATACAGTTATGCATGTGTAATAATTTATCAATGTGGCTCGGATTTCATCCTGCATAACCTCAGATTATTCTGGATATGAAAAAATAATATTATTAAATTGCTAATTAAGCAATAATATTGGATATGCTTATATTATATTATCCAAGATATTAATAATAAAAGGATCCTCCTTTATAATGCTGAGAGTGACATCCTATATTCCTGCCCTTATGTGGGAGTTCTTAAGTATGTATATGATTCTTAGTGATCCTAATTGCAATGAATTGAGTATTATAATGTTTTTAATATTTATAAGATAAATATTCATATATATGTGTGTGGTAAAACTATTCTTCTATTTGCATAAAATAAATAGATAGGTGAAAACGTGAATAAGTGTCAAACGTGAGATGGTTTGATACTGGTGATGTGATTACTAATAAAATATAAATTACAAAAGTGCCAATGTGTAGTGTACTAAATTATAAATAATAAAACTATGTATACATATAAATGTGTAGTGTGGGGACATACTATCAAATAAGTACAACTAAAGTGAAAAAAACAAAACCTGTGTGCCAATAAAATTATAAAAGGATTATATGTATATATATTCCATTTGGGTGTTAATATAAATGGTGTGAGTGATTGAAAGCTTACCATAATTTATCATGATTCTGTGCCTGCTTCTTACAATGTAATACGATAATGACCCTGGGAATAAATCTTCAGGTCAAATCAACTCTATAGAATGATCCATTAATGTAAAAATGGTGAGTATCATAAAAAACAATATCCCATGCATTATGTACCAGTCAACCTCCTCCTATCTATAAAGTGAGTTGTTATGTCATCCTAAATCGATGTAGAATTTATCAATATTAATACTCTCTTTTAAGACAGGCTTGTATCAATGGAGGTATCAGGTAATCCCGACATTGTCTGTATTGGGCTCTAAGATCTCCCTTTATACATTGCTTTGTGTGTAAGGGAAACAGGAGTGTAGTCATTCTTAACCACTATATCCAATATAGAGTTGGGGCCCTCCCATTACATGATTGCCAGTATACACTGCGCACATAGTTCAAAATTATGTATCTAGTGTCCCCAAATGTTCTAATTTGTTATTGACTGTCAGGATGAGTTATTTCAATTATCTTGAATTGTCTTAAATTATTATTCTCCGATTAAAAATAAGGTTAACAATAGGGGTGTCCAGAGGTTCCCACTTTACCGGTATATAAGGCCTCGGATCTCCCCAAATATGCTTCACTTATGAGAGAAAAATGTGATCTTTCCTAAATTTTAATTATACTTACCCTCCTTCTATAAGTGCGCCAACAAAGAGACAAACCTTTCCTTTCCAGTGCTTTTCCTCTAATTTTTTTGTCTATGGCAGTACCCCCTAGACAGTATCATGAATTGATCCATAATATTTAAATTGGGGAATCGTATCGTTTATTCAAAGCATTATTAATCTGACAAAAGTCTAGTGCAGAGGATTTCCATTTCCCCCTTTTCCTTAATCTATTGAACCTTGAGGGAGGCCAGACGCAGGCCTAAGTCCAGGCCCTGTTGTAGGAAGGCCAACAGTTTGTCCGTGCTAAACTTGAAAACGTCATGATTGTGAGACGCACAGCAAGTAAAGTAAGCATTCCAGACCCTATGGTAAATCCGAGCAGAAGACGGCTTACGGGCCTTCAACATAGTTTGAACGACCGCTTCAGAAAAACCCTTGGCCCTCAGGACGGAAGCCTCAAGAGCCATGCCGTCAAAGCCAGATGGGCCAAGTCCTGGTAAACACAAGTGCCCTGAATGAGGAGGTCTGGACGTTGTGGAAGTAGAAGGGGACAATCTAGCAAGAGGCCCTGTAGATCGGAGAACCAGTGCCGTCTGGGCCACACTGGAGCGAGTAGAAGTAGGTTTCCTCCTTCTTGCTTGAACTTCTGTATTATTCTGGGCAGAAGTGACACCGGAGGGAACACGTATGGCAGCCGAAAGTTCCATGGGATTGACAGAGCATCCACGAACACTGCTTGAGGATCCCTTGTCCTTGCTCCGAAGACCGGAACCTTGTGAGTGTGTCGAGACGCCATCAGGTCCACATCTGGGAGGTCCCACTTGTCCACGAGAAGTTGAATCACCTCTGGATGTAGGCTCAATTCTCCAGCGTGCACGTCCTGATGACTGAGATAGTTCGCCTCCCAGTTCAGAACGCCCGGTATGAACACTGCTGATATGGCTGGCAGATGGCGTTCTGCCCACTGAAGAATCCTTGATACTTCCCTCATTGCCATGCGGCTTCGAGCGCCGCCCTGATGATTGATGTATGCCACCGTGGTGGCATTGTCCGATTGCACCTGAACAGGTCTGTTCTGTATGAGATACTGGGCCAGTGTCAACGCATTGAACACTGCCTGCAGTTCTAGAATATTTATCGGGAGCAGAGACTCCTCCTCGGTCCACCAACCCTGAAGAGAGTGTTGTTCCAACACCGCGCCCCAACCTCTCAGACTGGCATCCGTTGTCAGGAGGACCCAGTCGGATATCCAGAGCGGACGGCCCCTGCTCAATTGATGGTCTTGCAGCCACCAGCTCAGTGACAGGCAGACCTCCGGAGATAATGAGATCATGTGAGATCTTATCCGGTGAGACAGGCTGTGCCACTTGGTCAGAATCAACTTTTGCAGAGGGCGAGAGTGGAACTGAGGATACTCCACCATGTCGAAAGCCGACACCATGAGACCTAGCACTTGCATTTCCGAATGAATCGACACTCACGGACGAGATAGGAAGCAACGAATCCTGTCCTGAAGCTTCAGGACTTTCTCCTGAGACAGGAACAACCGTTGGTTGTGAGTGTCCAATAACGCTCCCAGGTGTACCATGCTCCGAGCAGGGACCAGGGAGGATTTCTTCCAGTTGATCAGCCACCCGTGGGCTGTCATGCACTGGACCGTCATATCGAGATGACACAGGAGAAGTTCTGGGTAATTTACCAGGATCAACAAATCGTCCAAGTACGATAGGATCCTGACCCCTTGACGGCGGAGTGTAGCCATAATGACCGCCATCACTTTGGTGAAAACTCGGGGAGCCATTGTCAAACCAAAGGGTAACGCCCGTAATTGGTAATGAAGGTTGCCCACCGCAAACCGCAGGTACTGTTGATGAGAAACCGCAATAGGAATATGCAGGTAGGCATCCTGTATGTCCAGGGAGACCATATAGTCCCCAGGCTTCATGGCCAGAACAATAGAGCGCAGAGTTTCCATACGAAACTTGGAGACCCACACATGCTTGTTCAAGGACTTCAGATTGAGAATGGGTCGCGAGGACCTGTTCAGTTCCGGGACTAGAAACAGCGTTGAATAGTACCCCTTGCCTCTCTGAGCCAGAGGCACCTGTATTACCACTCCTGTGACCAGGAGGGAATGTACCACCGAGTGCAACGTGTTTGCTTTTGCCGGATCCAGAGGCACCTCTGTCAGGCAAAACCGCTGCGGGGGACGATTCTTGAAGAGTATGGTGTAACCTCGAGCGACGACTTCCCTCGCCTAGGCATCTGAAGTGGTCTTCAATCATTCCTGGGAAAAACCTAGAAGTCGGCCCCCCACCTTGGGATCCCCCCCCAGAGGGAGGCCCGCCCCGTCATGCGGCAGGCTTGTCAGTTTTGGAAGCTGGCTGCCGGGCATCCCAGGCATGCTTCATTCTGGGCTTGTTTGGTCGAAGCACGAGCTTGCTTTGGGTATGCCTGGAGGATGAAAGGGCCGAGGGAAAGTACTTTTAGCTTTCTGTGCGGAAGGAGCCGTACTAGGTAGGCAAGCTGTTTTAGTCGTAGCCAGATCAGCCACAATCTTATTTAGGTCTTCTCCAAAGAGAATGTCTCCTTTGAAAGGAAGCACCTCCAGTGTTTTCTTGGAATCCAAATCCACCAACCAGGATCTCAACCAAAGGATACGTCTGGCCAAGACGGACACAGTAGCAGCCTTGGCCGCGAGCACCCCGGCATCGGAGGCCACCTCCTTAAGCTACATAGAAGCTGTGGCAATATACAAGAGACATTGTCGAGCATACTCAGATGTGTCGGAAGACAGTTTCTCCTCGAGCTCCTGAGCCACGCCTCAACAGCTTCAGCAGCCCAAGTCACTGCAATTGTTGGCCTATGTACAGCCCCCGTTAGGGTATAAATCACTTTTAAACAGCACTCCACACGTCTATCCAACGGTTCCTTCAGAGAGGTGATGGTAGTTACTGGCAGAGAAGAGGAAACCACCATACGCGCCACATGAGAATCTACAGGCGGTGGGGTTTCCCAATTTTTACACACCTCCGCAGAGAGAGGATAGCGAGCCAACAGTCTCATATTCGGTGTAAACTTTGTCCCCGGATTTTCCCAGGATTCCTGACGTATGTCAACCAGGTGTTTAGAGTAGGGTAAAACCTGTTTAACCACCTTCTTACGCTTAAACCTATCCGGTTTCTTGGAGACAGTTTCAGGCTCAGAATCATCAGACACTTGAAGAATGAGCCGAATCACCTCAATCAAATCCGGGACATCCACGGATGGCTTGCCTTCCCCATCTGAAACATCATCGTCAGTGTCAGCAGGGTCAGTATATGCACCGTCCTCCTCAGAGGACGTGTCGGTTAAAGCCGTGGATTGGGAGGAGGTAATGGCCCATTTTGAAGACGACTTAGTCTTAGGTGGGCGAGAGTGACACTTAGATTTAGTCATAGATCGGTTCAAATTCTGCAGCTGAGTGGAAAGCTGATCCACCCATGGCGGGTTCACAGCAGGGACCATAAACTGCTGCAGTGGCACAGGTGGTCCCACAGGGGCCGTCAATTTAGTCACAAGCCTGCTTAGCAATGTGGAGAATGTAGCCCAAGGCAGATTCTGTGATGCCCCAAGCGCTACTGACCCACTGGGGTGTAATGAACCCCCTGAACCTGAACTCTCAGCTGCTAAATTATCCTCCATTGCGTCAGCGGCCTCACTACCACGCAGTGTGGGAGAGGCCCCAACGTCGTTGCCACGTGTAGCAGACATAACTATGTGCACAATAATGGACAACCCGGTACAAGATGTAGCAGCACTATACCTAGCAAGAACTCTCAGACGACACAGACCGGAAGTTCAATAGATATAGAATATATGGTGACTATAAATCACAAGCAAAAATACCCCTAAGGTAGAGCAATATAGGAATAGCACGCTGAGCGAAATACCCTGCAATAAGGCAACCACGCAGCAGCTACATGCGCAAACACATATATAGTCACAAGCGTACCATGCAGAAATTATGCACCATAAAACTGCACTGGACTAGCAATACAAAGTAATACTCAGTATGGCTATATGTAATAACAATAGATATAACAAACACAGTAAGCACTGGATATATATCACAGGGTGTTTGTACCACACTACCCTGAATGTATGCACTCTTTCTTAACTAACACAGTCCCAGTGACAGGTAGAATATTCAAGTGTCCTGTAGGAAGCACAGCACTGGCAGTCAGGCGGTTCCACAGAGGAGGATTTGCCCCAGCAATCCCAGGAACAGCTCAGCTCTATCAGTAATGGACGCTGACCAGGAGTGAAGGAGAAGGAAGCAGCTCCAGGGCGTGAACATTGTATAAATGGCGCCCTGGGGCTGGGGAGAGGTGCCTCAGGTCCGGCCTGCTGCCCCTGCTGGCATCCCCACCGGTTGTGCGGGCAGAACACAAAACGGGGGAATTGGTACTAAATCCCCCTGACCTGTGCCCAAAATAATACCCTGGTGGCTAGTGGAGCAGCTGCCCAGTACTCAGTCAGCGCGCGCGCGGCCCGCCTCTCACGGCCGCGCTGGATCACGGTAAAGTGCGGCACAGGAGCTCCTTACCTCCCCCTTGTCTGCGGCCCCGGGAGACGGCGGCGTGTGTGTGACTCACAGGAAGAAGCCTGCGTCTCCGCTGCAGTGACCCGGCAACTCCAGCGCGGGAGTATACAGCGCCGCTGGGGGTGATGGAGCTGCACGCTAGAAAGTCTCTGAGACTTTGCCAGCAGCAGCCCTTGAAGTCTTCTAACAGAGTCTTCTGTTCAGTCTTAGTAAAGTAACTCTGAAAAATGCTGCTTAAGGCAGCCACTTGTAAAGTGCCTGCATACTGCAAAGCACCAACTTACAAACTGAGCTCACTGGCATGGATGCGGGGTTATAGAGGAGGCGGCGCTGTGCATCTTGGGAACAGTCAAAAGCTTTGAGCCTGTTGGTGCCTCGGATCAAGATCCTACTCTACACCCCGATGTTAAGCCTTGTGGAGCCCAGTGTACCCCGCAGCAGAAAGATAATTCTAATAATAATATTAATAATAATCATAATAATCATAATAATAACTTGGTTTCTGCAGCGGGGTGCAATGGTTTCCACAGGGAAACATCGTGGTGTAGAGATGGATCTTGATCCAGGCAGCAACAGGCTAAAGCTTTAGACTGTCCCAGGATGCATTGTGGGACCTCCTCTATAACCCCACCTCCAGGCACTGTGAGCTCATTTTCGAGTTGGTGCCTGCAGAAGCAGGTCACTTAACAGGGGGGCTGCACTGGGCAGCCCTGAAAAAGCTTTTAGAAGACTTCAAGGGCTGCAACACTTACATGTCAGGGTGACATTCTGTGCTGCAGCTCCGTCACCTCCTAGGCGGCGTCGCACACTTCTGCTGGCTCTGTTCCCGGGTACTTGCGGCAGAGATGCTCCGGCTCTTGGCACACAGTCGCAGACGCTCTCCTGGTTCGCGTGGCTGCTATTGAAGGGAGGAGGTAAGAGGGTCCTCCAGGCGGGACCCGCCATTAAATCGCGTTCCAGTCGCAGTCTAGGAAATGGACTGCGACGCTGGCGTGGACACTGTAACTGGGCAGGGGCCCCACTGTATCCACCAGGGCAAAGGAGTACAGGTCGGATATATTAATATCCACTTTTAAAAAGGCTCCATAGTACCAGGTGGTGAAGGCCAGCATAGGGGAGAAGGCGTTTGACCTGTAGCCCCTCCCCCCATCTCAGGGCGCTATGTACTAGTGGTGTTCCCGCCTTAAAGCTGCTTCACACTCTCCCTCACTCCCTGACTGAGATGCTGGGCGCCATTTTCTAGAATAGCTGTGTGGTCTTACAAACACTTAAGTATTCTACATGTCGTTATTAAGACAGCGTTAGTTAAGAACAAGTGTACCTGTGCCAGAATATATTGTACGAGTATTCTGATATATACATCCGGTCTCAGACCGTGCATTGTTTTATATATATATATATATATATATATATATATATACTGCTCAAAAAAATAATGGGAACACTTAAACATCACTATGTAACTCCAAGTCAATCACACTTCTGTGAAATCAAACTTACCACTTAGGAAGCAACACTGATTGACAATCAATTTCACATGCTGTTGTGCAAATGGAATAGACAACAGGTGGAAATTATAGGCAATTAGCAAGACACCCCCAATAAAGGAGTTGTTCTGCAGGTGGTGACCACAGACCACTTCTCAGCTCCTATGCTTTCTGGCTGATGTTTTGGTCACTTTTGAAAGCTGGTGATGCTTTCACTCCTAGTGGTAGCATGAGACGGAGTCTACATCCCACACAAGTGGCTCAGGTAGTGCAGCTCATCCAGGATGGCACATCAATGCGAGCTGTGGCAAGAAGGTTTGCTGTGTCTGTCAGCGTAGTGTCCAGAGCATGGAGGCGCTACCAGGAGACAGGCCAGTACATCAGGAGACGTGGAGGAGGCCGTATGAGGGCAACAACCCAGCAGCAGGACCACTACCTCCGCCTTTGTGCAAGGAGGAACAGGAGGAGCACTGCCAGAGCCCTGTAAAATGACCTCCAGCAAGCCACAAATGTGCATGTGTCTACTCAAACGATCGGAAACAGACTCCATGAGGGTGGTATGAGGGCCCGACGTCCACAGGTGGGGGTTGTGCTTACAGCCCAACACCGTGCAGGACGTTTGGCATTTGCCAGAGAACACCAAGATTGGCAAATTCGCCACTGGCGCCCTGTGCTCTTCACAGATGAAAGCAGGTTCTCACTGAGCACATGTGACAGACGTGACAGAGTCTGGAGATGCCAAGGAGAACGTTCTGTTGCCTGCAACATCCTCCAGCATGACCGGTTTGGCAGTGGGTCAGTAATGGTGTGGGGTGGCATTTCTTTGGGGGGCCGCACAGCCCTCCATGTGCTCGCCAGAGGTAGCCTGACTGCCATTAGGTACCGAGATGAGATCCTCAGACCCCTTGTGAGACCATATGCTGGTGCGGTTGGCCCTGGGTTCCTCCTAATGCAAGACAATGCTAGACCTCATGTGGCTGGAGTGTGTCAGCAGTTCCTGCAAGATGAAGGCATTGATGCTATGGACTGGCCCGCTCGTTCCCCAGACCTGAATCCAATTGAGCACATCTGGGACATCATGTCTCGCTCCATCCACCAACGCCACGTTGCACCACAGACTGTCCAGGAGTTGGCGGATGCGTTAGTCCAGGTCTGGGTGGAGACCCCTCAGGAGACCATCCGCCACCTCATCAGGAGCATGCCCAGGCATTGTAGGGAGGTCATACAGGCACATGGAGGCCACACACACTACTGAGCCTCATTTTGACTTGTTTTAAGGACATTACACCAAAGTTGGATCAGCATGTAGTGTGTTTTTCCACTTTAATTTTGAGTGTGACTCTCCAAATCCAGACCTCCATGGGTTAATAAATTTGATTTCCATTGATAATTTTTGTGTGATTTTGTTGTCAGCACATTCAACTATGTAAAGAACAAAGTATTTAATAAAAATATTTCATTCATTCAGATCTAGGATGTGTTATTTTAGTGTTCCCTTTATTTTTTTGAGCAGTGTATATATATACACATATATATATATATACTAGTCCAGTGCAGTTTTATTGTCTGACTAAAATAAATATCTGCATTGTCACTGTGACTTTGTGTGCCTGTATCTGCTGTGTGGATCTCACTTTCAGTGTATCCCAGTTATATCTATCATTGTATTCTGTACCCTAAGGGACTCAGTGCATCATGGTCTCAAATAGTGCTTCACAGTATTTACTGATTACAGTGTATTCTACTGTGTACTCAGTCACATAATACCGGATTTATTCGCTGATGTTGTGTACTGTGTCCTCAGTCACATATTACCGGATTTAGGGGGTCATTCCGAGTTGATCACTAGTTGCATTTGTTTCTGTGCAGCGATCAGGCTAAAAAATGGCTGTTCTGCGCATGCGCGACGTACGGGCACAATGAACGATGTAGTTTTACACAGGGTCTAGCGCTGCATTTCAGTTGCACTGCTTGCCGCAGAGCGATTGACATGAAGTGGGCATTTCTGAGTGGCAACTGACCGTTTTCAGGGAGTGTGCGGAAAAATGCAAGCGTGACAGGAAAAATGCAGGCGTGGCTGGGCGGGTTTGTGACGTCAAATCCGGAACTAAATAGTCTGAAGTGATCGCAAGCGCTGAGTAGGTTTTGAGCTACTCTGCAACTACACAAAAAATTTTTGTAGCCGCTCTGTGATACAACTGTTCGCACTTCTGCTAAGCTAAAATACACTCCCAGTGGGCGGTGGCATAGCGTTTGCACGGCTGCTAAAAACTGCTAGCGAGCGATCAACTCGGAATAACCCCCTTAGTCGCTGGTGTTTGTGTACTGTGTACGCGCTCACATACGAGGGGATTTATTCGCAGGTATTAGTACTCTGGTTGTATCGTCCTAAGACGCTCTGCGGTTGCATTCACTGTAAAAATGTCTAACACAAAGGGCGGAAAATCCGAAAACGCTCCTGCATCCTGCAGCGCATGCGCCAAGGATTTGCCTGAGGGGGAAGTTTTGTATGACGGTCTGCGTACTATGTGCCATGCATCTCCCAGTCAGTCCGCTGCTCCTGTTACCAATCAGGAGCCACCTTGGGCGGCGTTCTCAACTATGCTCAATACGCTTGTGCAACAACTTACGCCACCTAGGGGACCCCCTGTGCCATTGCAGCCACATGTTGTCCCTATGGTAAACCCGCCTTGGACGGATAATTTGTCTACCCAGCAGTTAAATCAATCCTTGGTTAGACATAAGACCACCCCAAGTCACTCTTGTGTCACGGGGTCATCTAAACAGGCTACTTCCTCCTCACAATCCACTAATATCTCAGAGGACTCCTCTGATGATAATGATGGGGTAAATACTTTCCTGTCAGGCACTGACTCAGCTGCTTCTGACGAGGAATCTACAACTCAGGTTGATGTCCCTGACTTAGTGGTTGCTATTAAGCAAATCCTACAAATCGATGATGATGTGGATCCCACTACTGTGTCTATGAAACCTGATTACATTTAAATGTCAGAAGGTAACTAAAACATTCTTACCACATTCTGACCATCTTGTGGAAATACAACAAGAACCCTGGGCTTCTCCAGGGTAGAAATTCTCCCTGTCTAAAAGGATAGTAGCTCGCTATCCTCTCCCTACAGAGTTGTATAACAAGTGGGAAAATTCACCGCCGGTGGATTCCCATGTCACCCGCCTTGTAGTGTCTTCTACTCTGCCAGTCACCACTGTCACCTCACTGAAGGAACTGACAGATAACCGTGTGGAGGGTTGCCTGAAGTCTATTTACTCCCTTACAGGTGCTGTACATAGACCCACTATAGCAGCCTCCTGGGCTGCAAAAGGAATCGAAGCATGGGTTCAGGCATTAGAGGAAGAGTTGCCTCAGGATATATCTGACATTGCCAGACAATACCTGTCTCATATTACCACCGCCGCCTATTACATTCAGGAGGCGTCCTCTGAGGCAGGTGTGTTGGCGGCTAATGCATCGACTACGTCCATCCTAGCTCGCTGTATTTTGTGGTTGAGGTCATGGAAGGTGGATCTGGACTCCAAAAAGACCTTGGAGGTGCTCCCTTTTAAGGGGGACATCCTATTTGGGGAAGATCTCCATAAAATTGTGACTGACTTAGCGGCTGCTAAGACGGCTTTTCTCCCAAATAGTAATCCTTCTGCACAGAAGGCAAAAGGTACCACTTTTCGTTCCTTTCAACCTCAAGGGAAAGCAAAAGGTCAGACATAGCCGAGACAATTTCATGCTCCCAAAACCACTAAGCCCAAAGCGAAACAATCCTGGGCTGCCCGTCAGCCTGCTTCTAAACACGACAAGCCTGCTGCATGATGGGGTGGGCCTCCCCCTGGGGGACCTCAGGGTGGGAGGCCGACTTCTGCAGTTTACCCTGGTCTGGTTAGAGACCACTTCAGATGCATGCATGCGAAAAGTTGTTTCTCACGGGTACGCAGTCTCTTTCAAAAGAAGTCCCCATCGCCAGTTCTGCACAACGGTTATCCCTTCGGATCCGTTGAAGGCGCAAGCTCTACAACTGGTTGTGCGTTTTCTCCTGGATACAGGAGTGGTAGTGCTGGTACCTCTGTCCCAGAGAGGCAAAGGATACTACTCGACCCTGTTTCTAGTCCCGAAACCCAATGGGTCTTTTCAGCCTATACTTAACTTCAAATTACTGAACATGTTTGTGAGAGTGGTTTCATATACTGTAACTGAAATGATACTTAATGTCCATATGATTATGTATGAATAAAGTCCAATCTCAAGATGATTCCTCCTGTTGTGGTCTGAGGACGATCAAATCTCCCACTCCATATGACGTATCAAAGTGATATGTAACAAAAGCAGAAATAAGACATTATGGTGTAGTACGTCTTTAAATGCTGAAAATGAACAATGCAGCTTGAAACACCAAATTTTCAAAGGAGATAGATGGCGTACCCCTCTCACAATCAATATAGCTAGTCTCCGCACATAAAGGTGTCTTTCATTCCACCAAAAACTGTAAGTCAAACATATAGTACGGTGCGTACCATTACTCACTCAGAACAAGACACAAATCCTCATGTAACGGTTTCTTTGTGTATAGCTCCAAGGATATTCATGAAAAGTGTTATAGTTAAAAACACTTTATTACAGAATTAAAAGATTATACAAACAGTGGGCCTTGACACAAAATGGCTCAGGGGCGGACAGTGAAGAAGCTGATATGGCCGCCGGCCGAAAACAGCACTAACCAGCAAGATAGTAATAACACAAATCCAACCTCAAGAAACCAAGTCATGCAGGAGCCACCTGTAAGCACTCAGCCAACGCGTTTCTCCCCGCAAATGGGGCTTTTTCAAGGATCAAGAATGCTCTACTGAGAATGATATTTATAAGGAAAAAATGGAAATTAAAACAATTAACCAGCTTGATTCAACTAATTAATTAAGTAAGACAGTTGCCATGGTAACACGTCTCCACGTGTACCCGGCATGCAGTGCATAACTGATTGACTGTATTACCTCCTGGGACTTCAGTGCAGATGGACACTTCCGCCCACACTGAATTAACTTCCTGCCCGCGTCTCCATGGCAACCGCCAGTACACGCGGACAAACCCATTGACTAATACCTCCGGAACTTGAGTGCAGACGGACACTTCCGCCCACACTGTGTAAATTTCCTGCCCGCGTCTCCATGGCAACCGCCAGTACTCTTGGACAAACTCACGTCCTCGTATATGATGCAGGCGCTGACTTCCGCCTATCTGAG
Source organism: Pseudophryne corroboree (assembly GCF_028390025.1). Taxonomy (NCBI): domain Eukaryota; kingdom Metazoa; phylum Chordata; class Amphibia; order Anura; family Myobatrachidae; genus Pseudophryne; species Pseudophryne corroboree. The sequence goes on along the minus strand of NC_086444.1, from coordinate 608,985,633 downwards.
CCAGCGTCACGTTGCCATGACACCTTACTTGGCAATACGGGAACGAGGCAGACTGGCTTGTATTTATCAATATCAAAGCCCACATAATATTTCTGTGACAATTAACTTGGCAATACGAGCAGCCACATAATCATAATCTTATAGTTAAACCAAACTGGTTAATAAATGAGGAGTAATATAAAGGGCCAGATAAGTAACCCAATATTAACACTGGCAATCTATCCGAATAGTACTCATTGGCAGACACCTGCTGTTAAAACAACTCTAAAATTCTGGAGAACTAAATAAGGAAAAAAGTATTCACAACGGATATATAATGCCACCACATGTACTGTATAGAGAACAAACATTTATTCCTGATCTCTAGGGGGCACACCTACAGCATAACAGTCATATACAGAACTAAAAATTCACTCAGAAAAATATAAATGGTTGACCAAAACGCCACGTCTTGTTATCTTGAGGTTGCAATTGAGCATCTAAAAACATAACTATATTTATAAGAACCATCTGAGTTCAAATTCATGATTAAGACCTCCTGGTGCCAATGTTTGTAAATTAAAAATCCACTTCATTTCACTTTTCGCTAATCTAATATCCCTATTATTATTCCGCCACTGAACTTTGGTTAATTCGATACCGCAAAAAGAAACAATGTGATCGGTCGAACAGTTATGAATCTCCTTGAAGTGAAGCGAAAAAGGATGAGTGATTAACCCCTTCCATATGTTCCATAGATGTTCAGCCCAACGTATCTTCAGTGTCCTGCTAGTTTTCCCTATATATAATTTATTGCATGAACACTGTATCACATAAACAGCATATTTGCTATTACACGTGATAAATTGTTGGATCTTGAACTCCTTTCCATTCCATAGGAATGAGTTTAATTTCCTGATTTTAGATGGGCAACTTCTACACATATTACAATCGCCACACCTGTGAAAACCCTGATTTCTAACAATGCCCCCTAGGGGTTTATCTACATATGCACTAGATGTTAATTTGTCCCTCAGGTTAGGTGCCCTTTTGTATATAAATTTGGGTTTCTCAGGCAGAATAGAGGACAAAACTGGGTCTTTTTTAAGAAGGTACCAGTTTTTTTGGAACACACTCTCAATTTGTTTATGGTAGCCATTATATCGTGTCACAAATGCTATATTCTGAGATGTTTCTATAGACGGTCCTTTTACTTTTGTCTCCAACAAGGTTTCTCTCTTTACAGCTGCAATTTTTTTCTAATGATTCTTGTAGACGTAGGGGTTTGTACCCCTTCTGCACAAATTTTTTCTTCATAATCTGTGCCTCTGCTGTATATTTCTCTTTTTCTGAACAGTTCCATCTAAGAGTTAGTTAAGGAGTACTCAGAAAATGGTACACTTGATACATCCACTTCAGAGTTCCTAATTAACAATGAATACACAATACCACTGCTATATCTTCTACCGAAGGTGCACAAGGATGAACATCACCCCCCAGGATGCCCTATTGTAGCAGGTACGAATTCAATCACTGCCAATATGTAACACTATATCGATTTCAAGGTTACAGCCCTTTGTAGTAAAGAGTCGTTCATATTTAAAAGATACACGAGATGTTTTAAATAAATTAAAGGATGTCAAATGGGAGAATAACATGTGGCTGGTGACAGGCGATGTCACTTCTCTATACACGATTATTAAACACTCAGATGGTTTAGAGGCGGTTAAAAACACCTTAATGACCACGGAATTACAAGAGAGTCATCGGGAGTTCATTCTCAAAGGTATTTCGTTTATTCTGCAGAATAATTATTTTAATTTTGATGGAGAGTATTACAATCAGGAGGCCGGTACCGCCATGGGGACCAGGTTCGCCCCCAGCTATGCTAACCTCTTCATGTCCAGGTGGGAGGACGCCTCAGTTTGGGGTGGTCATGGCTGGGGGTCGAACCTGGTCCAATGGTGGCGGTACATAGATGATGTCCTCTTTATTTGGAGGGGGGACTTAAACTCTCTGGAGGATTTTTGTCGCTATCTAAACACCAATGATTTGGGAATTGTCTTAACCTTCAATCAGAGCACCATTAAGGTTAATTTTTTGGACCTCAGTATATACGTAGTAGATAATAAAGTTGAGTCCACGGTATATATTAAACCGACAGACTCAAATACTTATATTAGCACACAAAGTAATAATTTACCACTATGGTTAAAAAATGTGCCTGAAGGACAGTTTACTCGTCTTAGACGGAACTGTTCAGAAAAAGAGAAATATACAACAGAGGCACAGATTATGAAGAAAAAAAAAATTTGTGCAGAAGGGGTACAAACCCCTACGTCTACAAGAATCATTAGAAAAAATTGCAGCTGTAGAGAGAGAAACCTTGTTGGTGACAAAAGTAAAAGGACCGTCTATAGAAACATCTCAGAATATAGCATTTGTGACACAATATAATGGCTACCATAAACAAATTGAGAGTGTGTTCCAAAAAAACTGGCACCTTCTTAAAACAGACCCAGTTTTGTCCTCTATTCTGCCTGAGAAACCCAAATTTATATACAAAAGGGCACCTAACCTGAGGGACAAATTAACATCTAGTGCATATGTAGATAAACCCCTAGGGGGCATTGTTAGAAATCAGGGTTTTCACAGGTGTGGCGATTGTAATATGTGTAGAAGTTGCCCATCTAAAATCAGGAAATTAAACTCATTCCTATGGAATGGAAAGGAGTTCAAGATCCAACAATTTATCACGTGTAATAGCAAATATGCTGTTTATGTGATACAGTGTTCATGCAATAAATTATATATAGGGAAAACTAGCAGGACACTGAAGATACGTTGGGCTGAACATCTACGGAACATACGGAAGGGGTTAATCACTCATCCTTTTTCGCTTCACTTCACGGAGATTCATAACTGTTCGACCGATCACATTGTTTCTTTTTGCGGTATCGAATTAACCAAAGTTCAGTGGCGGAATAATAATAGGGATATTAGATTAGCGAAAAGTGAAATGAAGTGGATTTTTAATTTACAAACATTGGCACCAGGAGGTCTTAATCATGAATTTGAACTCAGATGGTTCTTATAAATATAGTTATGTTTTTAGATGCTCAATTGCAACCTCAAGATAACAAGACGTGGCGTTTTGGTCAACCATTTATATTTTTCTGAGTGAATTTTTAGTTCTGTATATGACTGTTATGCTGTAGGTGTGCCCCCTAGAGATCAGGAATAAATGTTTGTTCTCTATACAGTACATGTGGTGGCATAATATATCCGTTGTGAATACTTTTTTCCTTATTTAGTTCTCCAGAATTTTAGAGTTGTTTTAACAGCAGGTGTCTGCCAATGAGTACTATTCGGATAGATTGCCAGTGTTAATATTGGGTTACTTATCTGGCCCTTTAAATTACTCCTCATTTATTAACCAGTTTGGTTTAACTATAAGATTATGATTATGTGGCTGCTCGTATTGCCAAGTTAATTGTCACAGAAATATTATGTGGGCTTTGATATTGATAAATACAAGCCAGTCTGCCTCGTTCCCGTATTGCCAAGTAAGGTGTCATGGCAACGTGACGCTGGCTCAGATAGGCGGAAGTCAGCGCCTGCATCATATACGAGGACGTGAGTTTGTCCGAGAGTACTGGCGGTTGCCATGGAGACGCGGGCAGGAAATTTACACAGTGTGGGCGGAAGTGTCCGTCTGCACTCAAGTTCCGGAGGTATTAGTCAATGGGTTTGTCCGCGTGTACTGGCGGTTGCCATGGAGATGCGGGCAGGAAGTTAATTCAGTGTGGGCGGAAGTGTCCATCTGCACAGAAGTCCCAGGAGGTAATACAGTCAATCAGTTATGCACTGCATGCCGGGTACACGTGGAGACGTGTTACCATGGCAACTGTCTTACTTAATTAATTAGTTGAATCAAGCTGGTTAATTGTTTTAATTTCCATTTTTTCCTTATAAATATCATTGTCAGTAGAGCATTCTTGATCCTTGAAAAAGCCCCATTTGCGGGGAGAAACGCGTTGGCTGAGTGCTTACAGGTGGCTCCTGCATGACTTGGTTTCTTGAGGTTGGATTTGTGTTATTACTATCTTGCTGGTTAGTGCTGTTTTCGGCCGGCGGCCATATCAGCTTCTTCACTGTCCGCCCCTGAGCCATTTTGTGTCAAGGCCCACTGTTTGTATAATCTTTTAATTCTGTAATAAAGTGTTTTTAACTATAACACTTTTCATGAATATCCTTGGAGCTATACACAAAGAAACCATTACGTGAGGATTTGTGTCTTGTTCTGAGTGAGTAATGGTACGCACCGTACTATATGTTTGACTTACAGTTTTTGGTGGAATGAAAGATACCTTTATGTGCGGAGACTAGCTATATTGATTGTGAGTGGGGTACGCCATCTATCTCTTTTGAAAATTTGGTGTTTCAAGCTGCATTGTTCATTTTCAGCATTTAAAGACGTACTACACCATAATGTCTTATTTCTGCTTTTGTTACATATCACTTTGATACGTCATATGGAGTGGGAGATTTGATCGTCCTCAGACCACAACAGGAGGAATCATCTTGAGATTGGACTTTATTCATACATAATCATATGGACATTAAGTATCATTTCAGTTACAGTATATGAAACCACACTGAGCGCTTTTATTTGAGCTTTTTTTCATTTGTCTGTTTTATTCTGTATGAGGGTTAAGTGGCCCTCACTTGCTCAATCAGCTGCATAAGTGAGATTGCGCCTTGGGTTTTTGATTATCTTTGCTTTCTTGAAGTTTGTGAGAGTGTCCAAGTTCCGTATGGAAACATTACGCTCAATTGTACTAGCCATGGAAACCGGACACTATATGGTATGCCTGGATATACAAGATGCTTACCTGCATATTCCTATTGCCATATCACATCAGCAATATCTGCAGTTTGCTATTGGCAACCGTCACTATCATTTCCAGGCTCTGCCGTTTGGACTGGCCATGGCCCCTCGGATGTTCACCAAGGTTATGGCCATGATGATGGCTCAACTCCGTCGCCAGGGAGTCAGGATTCTGCTGTATGTAGACGCTTTGCTGATTCTGGCAAACTCCCACAATATCCTCCTCAGTCAACTACAACTGACGGTAAACTTCCTACAAGCCCACAGGTGGCTCATCAACTGGAAGAAGTCCTCACTGGTCCCTGCTCGGAGCATGGTGCACCTGGGGGCACTGCTAGACACACAGAGTCATCGGCTGGTGACTGTCTCCAGAAAAGGTCCTGAAACTTCAGGACAGGATCAGATGCTTCCTCTCTTGCCCAAGAGTGTTGATACACTCTGTGATGCAAGTACTAGGCCTCATTGTGTCGGCGTTTGACATGGTAGAGTACCCGCCCTCTACAGAGGTTAATCCTTTCCAAGTGGTACGGCCTACCTCATCGGATCAGGTCTCACATGATTTCTTTGACTCCAGAGGTTCGTCTGTCGCTGACCTGGTGGCTACAGGGCCAGCAGTTGAGCAGGGGCCGTCCCTTCTGTATCCCCGACTGGATCCTACTGACTACGGATGCCAGTCTGAGGGGTTGGGGCACGGTGTTGGAGTAATACTCTTTCCAGGGTCGGGGGACCATGGAGGAATCACTCCTCCCGATAAACATTCTGGAATTCCGTGCTTTGTCTCTCTCCCGCCTCTGATACAGAACAGGCCTATTCAGGTACGGTCAGACAACGCCACCACGGTGGCATACATAAACCATCAAGGCAGCACTCGAAGCTGCATGGCAATGATGGAAGTGGCAAAAATCTTTCGTTGGGCAGAACGCCATCTGCCAGCAATATCGGCAGTGTTTATTCTAGGAGTCCTCAACTGGGAAGCAGATTTCCTCACTCGTCAGGACGTGCAGGCCAGAGAGTGGATCCTTCATCACGAAGTCTTTCAACTCCTAGTGGATAAGTATGGCCTACCAGATGTAGACCTGATGGCGTCTCGTCACAATCCCAAAGTTCCGGTCTTCGGATCAAGAACCAGAGATCCTTAAGCAGCGTTCGTGGACGCACTGGCAATTCCATGGAACTTTTGGCTGCCATACGTGTTCCCTCCCTTGTCACTCCTGCCCAGGGTACTATGGAAGTTCGAACAAGAAGGAGGAAAACTTTGACACTGGCCCTGCCTCTAGTACAGAACAGGCATGTTTAAGTACAATCAGACAACACCACCATGGTGGTTTACATAAATCATCAAGGCGGCACTCGAAGCTGCATGGCAATGCTGGAAGTATCAAAGATCCTACGTTGGGTGGAACGCCATCTGCCAGCCATATCGACAGTGTTCATTCCCGGAGTCCTCAACTGGGAAGCGTATTTCCTCAATCGTCAGGGTGTTCACGCCGGAGAGTGGAGTCTTCATCCGGAAGTCTTTCAACTCCTCGTGAACAAATGGGGCCTACCAGATGTAGACCTGATGGCGTCTAGACACAATCACAAGGTTCCGGTCTTCGGATCAAGGACAAGGGATCCCCAAGCAGCGATCATGGACACACTGGCAATTCCATGGAACTTTCGGCTGTGATACGTGTTCCTTCCAGTGTCACTCCTTCCCAGGGTAATGCAGAAATTCAAGCAAAAAGGAGGAATACTACTTTTAGTCGCTCCAGCATGGCCCAGGTGGCATTGGTTCTCAGACCTGCAGGGTCTATCGATAGAGCGTCCTCTTCTAATTCCTCAACACCCAGACCTCCTCGTTCAGGGCCCTTGTGTCTACCCGGACCTGGCACGATTGGCTTTGACGGCGTGGCTCTTGAAACATCACTCCTGAAGGCCAATGGATTCTCTGAGGCGGTTATCCAAACTATGCTGAAGGACCGCAAACCGGCTTTTGCGCTTAATTACAGGGTCTGGAATTCTTACTTCACCTGGTGTGCTGCTAAGAATTACAATGCTTACAAATTCAGTACTTCCAGGCTTCTGGCTTCTCTGCAACAAGGCCTGGACTTGGGCCTTCGTCTGGCCTCCCTCAAGGTTCATATCTCTGCCTTGTCTGTATAGGTTCAGAGAAAAATTGCGTCTATTCGTGACGTTCATACTTTCACTCAGGGTGTTTTTCGGATTCAGCCACCCTATTTCCCTCCTGTGGCTCCATGGGATCTGTCTGTTGTTCTGAATGCCCTGCAAGAGTCTCCATTTGAACCTCTTGAGTCAGTGGATCTTAAATGGCTCACGGTCAAGGTCCTGTTCCTACTGGCTATTGCCTCTGCTAGAAGGGTGTCAGACCTAGGCGCTCTGTCCTGTCATCCACCCTTTCTGATATTTCACCGTGACCGGACAGTTCTTAGAACTCGCCCTGGTTATTTACCTAAGGTGGTGTCATCTTTTCACCTTAACCAAGAGATTGTGGTTCCAGCCTTCATCTCTTCTGGTTTGTCATCCAAAGAGCGGTCTTTGGATGTGGTATGGGCTCTCCGTGTTTACGTAGAGAGGACTCCTCTTTTAGGAGGTCAGATTCCCTTTTTGTACTTTTTGTTTTTCAAAACGTGGCTGGCATGCGAACAAGCAGACATGGGCCAGATGGATTGCACAAGCATGTGCCAGAATGGTGATTGCACAAGCACAACCAGAATGGAGATTGCACAAGCATATGCACAGGCTGGTCTTCCAGTTCTTGCTGCTATTAAAGCCCATTCTGCTTAGTCTGTTGGACCTTCTTGGGTGGCCCGCTGAGGCGCATCCATGGAACAATTGTGCAAGGCAGCTATGTGGTCTTCAGTGAACACATTCATTAGGATCTATGCCTTTGATACTTCTGCCTCCCAGGATGCTTCCTTTGGACACCGGGTTCTCATACCCACTTCGGCGCGTCCCCTGCCATGAGGAACTGCTTTAGGACATCCCCAATGTTTCCCTGTGGAAACCAATGTACCCCACTGTAGAAAAGGAGATTTATGGTAGATTTACCAGTTAAATCTCTTTCTGCGAGGTACATTGGTTCCACAGGGCGCCCGCCCTGACGCACCTAGCTTCTATGGGTTTGTATGGCATTAGCCGCTTGATAAAGACAATACGTGTTGAAACGCGTCGGCAGGAGGACTGTAGGAGGGGAGACGTGTGGAAACCTTTCCATGTGATCTGGACAGCCGGTTCCAGGGACGCCTGTGTTTGACATCTAACCTATGCTGTTTTGTCTGCTCATGTGGTAGACCATTTCTATTGGTGAGAGACCATTTCATATCCCCCAGAATTTGTTTTAAAGTTCATTTTAAAGTAATAAAACGGTGTTGCACTATCAGAATTTTTTTCTTTTTTTGGTATGGATATAATCCGTAAGGAGACCCTGATAGAAGAGAGTCCAGACTGGTGATATCCAGCTCCTATGAAAAGTGTGTTTGTCTACCTGTAAAACGGTAGACCAATCCGTGGGGTACGAGTAATTACTTATATACACTTCATTGGATTATATGTGAAAAATAGAGTACACTATGTTTGTTCTTTTCTTTTCTTCTTTTTTTGTATGAGCGCCCGTGGACTCAATTGGGAACTTTTTGTGACGGTATCTACATAGAGTGCCTGGTGACACTCTTGTTTTTCTCCAGTTTGAGACCAGAAGGCTGCATCTGTGGCGCACGGCAGATTGTTCAAAGCATCTTTCTCACGTAAAGCTTTAGCCTGTTGGTGCCTTGATCAAGACCCATCTCTACACCCCGATGTTTCCCTGTGGAACCAATGTACCTCGCAGAGAGAGATTTAACAATGGTAAAACCAAAAAATATGCAGAAAGCTGGCGCTCCACAAAGGCACACAACCAAAATAGACTCAGAAAGCTGCTCACCGAATGTGGGCGGGCTGCCCCAACAGAACAATACAAAGAAAAAGAGAAAAAATGGGAGCGCTGAGAGAGTCTATTGTTAAATACATTTTTACTAAAACATTGTGGTCTAAAGTACCATACTATAGAAACTACAAATAATAGCTTGGATAGGAGACACAATAAATCAAGCTGCTAGCAAGAACAGGATAAATATATAAACACATTGTATAATGAAATTTGGCAACAGTTGAAATATCTTAAAATAAATGTGCAAAAAAAAAAGGTCCTTGTGGTGATAAAACTGATTTTAATCTAAAATTACAATAGGCATCCGGAAGAGATGATCCGAAAAATGGATGTAGTGAGTGTCTTACCCACTATGGTGAATGATCCTCTTAAGGATGAACACATGCTCCAAAGATTCCAAAAAAAGGGGGAGCACTTGTATGAATTGGGGTCCTGCTTCAGCCGTGCGTCCACAGGCTGAAGTGCAGATGAATGGTAATAGTACCATAAATCTCCTTTTTTGTCACTTTCCTCTAGTCTGTAACCTTGTGCTGATACCATACAGTATATCAGTGTCTCTTTGCAGTCTTTTAACTTTATTGAGTAAATTTATATGACGGGAGATCCCTGCAAAATGTAAGCATCCCCGGGATGAAACAATAGAAACATAACTTAGAATTTTATGTCAGGTAAGAACCACATGGTCTGTCTAGTCGTCCCCTTTTTTTTGCCTTTAGTTACCTCAACCCTATTTGATCTTTAGTTCTTTGTAAGGATATTCATATGCCTATCCCAAGCATATTTAAAAATTGCTGTACTGTGTTTGCCTCTACCACCTCTAATGGGAGGCTATTCCACTTAACCACTACCCTCTGTTAAGTCATTTTTCCTTACATTTTCCCTGAACCTATCACAATTTCTGACCTCAAATGTAACTTCCATAGGACTACTTACTGTGAGATTTACCAAGTGTATTCCAGAGCTTGATCCCAGCAGTTAATGCCACCTGAAGATGGCATTATCAAACAGTCGCCAATAGCGCACATGCCAAATATACGCACTGGGTATGAGCTCGGAAGCAAAGTGATAACGGTTGCTATCATTTTGCTTCTAGACATTTGCTGGGAGGACTTTTCGGAAGCTTTGTCCCAGCTCCCTAACAATAATAAGTGCATGCATAATGTTCAATACCGTATTGCAAGATAGGGCATTATCAGCATATCCAAACTGCATAAAAAGTGTGGCTCGTGATAAATACACCATTTATGGTTTCAGAAATAAGAATTTTAATCTTTTTGTTTACTTATGCATAGCTGTTTGTCTTGTCTGTTATAGTTGACTGCTGCTCCATTTTGTATTCTAACAACCTCCATCTAGACATGTAAGCCCAGCTTTAAGAACAGTACTCTGCTTGCATTCATTTCATTTTCTTCTTTAATGATTTGCTATTATTGGACCTAGAATGGGTGAAGATGTCAACTACAGAGACTTGTTCTCAGTAATGTGGCATGAGCAGCTTAGACACATTCCAATGGCCCAAATGTATTAAGCTTCAACAAGTGATAAAGTGGAGACGGATAAAGGGGCAGATGTATAAGCCTGGTGCGTTATCATGTTGCACTTATCACTGCTTTATCACTTCTTTATCCCTTCTCTAGGTTAATATATCTGCCCCAAAGAGTGATAAATGACCAGGCAATCTGCTCCTGTCATTTTACAAACACAACCTGTTACATGGCAGCGGCAAAGCTGATTGGCTAGTCATTTATCACTCTTTGGCCCTCATTCCGAGTTGTTCGCTCGCTAGCTGCTTTTAGCAGCATTGCACATGCTAGGCCGCCGCCCTCTGGGAGTGTATCTTAGCTTAGCAGAAGTGTGATGAAAGATTAGCAGAATTGCTACTAAATATTTTCTTGCAGTTTCTGAGTAGCTCCAGACCTACTCATAGATTGCGATCATCTCGGTCCGTTTAGTTCCTGGTTTGACGTCACAAACACACCCTGCATTCGGCCAGCCACTCCCCCGTTTCTCCAGACACTCCCGCGTTTTTCCCTGACACGCCTGCGTATTTTAGCACACTCCCGGAAAACGCTCAGTTACCACCCTTTCCCGTCAATCATTCACCAATCAGCAGTGCGACTGAAAAGCGCCGCACGAACACCAGCAAATCTACTAAGTTTTGTGTAAAATAACTAAGCGCATTTAGCAACAAATCGCAGCATAGCGAAAATCGGCAACAAGCGAACAACTCGGAATGACCACCTCTATCCGTGTCCATTCTATCACTTTTTAAGGCTTAATACATTTGGGCCTAGCTAGTTTCTGAAAATGGAGGTCCCCAAAAGAATTACCACCATTAAGAGCAAGGGTTTCTACAGGTGCGGCCAGTGCCAAATGTGCCGCAATTGTAAAAGCAATACCCCCATCATAACCAGTTATACATCCACAAGTAACCAGAAAAAATTCGACATAAAGGAATTCATAACGTGCGACAGCAAAAACGTTGTATACTTAGTACAATGCAAATGCAACAAACAATACGTAGGAAGAACAACAAGGAAGTTAAAGGAAAGGATGAGTGAGCACCTTAGAAACATAAAGAAAGGTCTCCTCCCTCATGGAATTTCGGCTCACTTTAAAGAGGAACACAACTGCAAACCCTCTGACATAACACTTTTTTGTGGTATCCAGGCTGTGGCAGGGAATTGGAGAAAAGGAAATATCGAGGAAAGACTTGTGCAAACCAAAATGCGCAGCATCTTCAATTTAGGTACTTTAAAACCTAAAGGCCTCAATTTGGAATTTGAAACCAAATGGTTTCTTTAGACTCTATGGACCATCTCGTTAACAAAGTCCCATTTTATGCCAGTTATATTACCCGAGAAATCTCTCCTCCTAATCTAAGCCATGATACCTACATTTATTATCCGGTTTTTAAACAGGCATTTAAACATTTTTAGGTCAGTTTCCAAAGGAGATATTTATTTTATTATTTATCACCTGGCACTCATCAAATAGCATATTAATGTGCCAGGTGACTCTTTTATATTTCTTTATATTTTTTAAATATATTTATATATTTTTCCATATGCTGATTACTGCAAATAACTCTTATTAGAGTCTTATACTGTGCACTTTTCATAAATCTTCTGTATGATCTAATAACTATATTATGTGCTATGACACTTTTCCTTCTCCTGGTGGAACGCACCCTCCCGTCACTTCCGGGATCACGTGCTGTTTCCCCTCAGGTGGAACGCACCCTCCCGTCACTTCCGGGAACGCGTGCATTCCACTGTACACAGTATAGATGTACTCGATATCCTTAGCACTCCGTTTGCCGGAAGTGCACTTTCCCCTAATAGGTGGAACGCATGACCGTCACTTCCGGTACATGCGTTCCACCGCCCGACCCAGCGGCGCAGTACATCTTAATATCCCTACAACATGTTAGCAACATTAAGTTGCTTATGGTCACCGCCGCCTCCCTCCACTTCTTTTTATAAAGTTATCAGTAATGGGTCCCGTTTACCTGCGCCACTTCCGGAAGTACAATGTGTTCCAAATACCGGAAGTGACGTAACGGGTACCTTGCAAACATACTTCGCCTACATAAAAGGCATTTTCACTGTTTTAGCCATATTTTATGTATTTTTATTATCTTAATTGTCTCCTCAGCATCTTAGTGTATTAATATGTACCTATATTTGTTGTTATAATTGATATTTTGTAACCACACCCCCATCACATGACTTCCTGTTAGGGGACATAAATAGTGGTACCAGTACCCTCATAACACACCTTGAAAAAGACTTCTTTAGTCGAAACGCGTCGGTGTGAGGACCAGGACTACCAGGGACTGATTGGGACGGTACCCACTAAGGTGAGAACAATCCGGACATTAACATCTTTTTCACCTGTGTATACCTCCCGCTCTTACCTGGAGTACTTTGGCAGTTTTTAATATTATTTTAGAAAATAAAATTCTTGTGTGTCACTCTATGACACTATGCTTCGTCTCTCTTTATGCATAAAACGAGAGGGACGGATTTTGGAATAAGGGCCCTCATTCCGAGTTGTTCGCTCGCAAGGCGAATGTAGCAGAGTTACACACGCTAAGCCGCCGCCTACTGGGAGTGAATCTTAGCTTCTTAAAATTGCGACCGACGTACGCGCAATATTGCGATTACAAACGAGTTAGCAGTTTCTGAGTAGCTTCAGACTTACTCTGCCTGTGCGATCAGTTCAGTGCTTTTCGTTCCTGGCTGACGTCATAAACACACCCAGCGTTCGCCCAGGCACTCCCACCGTTTCTCCGGCCACTCCTGCGTTTTTTCCGGAAACGGTAGCGTTTCCAGCCACACGCCCCTAAAACGCCGTGCATCCGCCCAGTAACACCCATTTCCTGTCAATCACAATGCGAACGTCGGAGCGATGAAAATGCCGTGAGTAAACTTACTTTCATCATAGTAAAGTTACTTGGCGCAGTCGCAGTGCGAACATTGCGCATGCGCACTAAGAGAATTCTCACTGCGATGCGATGAAAATCTCCGAGCGAACAACTCGGAATGAGGGCCAATGAGTACCCGGAATCAGCAGGAGCTCCATAAAGATACCTTTATACACAAGTTTCCTCAATGCACAGTGTGAGTTGGGTACGCCCATTCTTCCCGTTATTTGGTTTATCTGCATGAGTGTGACCGTGTACGACAGCACTTCAACCTAAAAGATACCTTTATGTGTTTTTCACCCTCCCTTGTGGATGTGAGTACGGTACGCACCCCCCTATCACAGACCATAAATTTAGAAGGGTAAAATACGTCTCATTTTATTCATATAACCTACTACACTATCATCTGCTCCATTTCTTCTTTCACTCCCGAGGATAAGAATTACAAAAAGATTCGGTCTACACGAAAAGGAGAAATTATAAGAACACCAAAGATACCTTTATGCATGGGGTACATCACGTCTTTCACGTGAGTACTGGTACGCAATTAGCAGCCACTACCTTTTTAAGGATTTCTTCAATAATATCCTCCCACGACTTATAATACACCTACTACACTATCAGCGGCTATTTCTTTGTCTTTCTGTCTCCCACCATTGAGGATAAGAACTACCCCAATATTTTGGAAGGAAACACAGGAGAAAATCCAGAGAACCAATTCTAGAGACATCGCTAAGGAGAAAATACATCATAGTCCGAAGCACGGTCGAGTGAATAGACATATTCAAGCTTGGAGAATTAAGGAGAAACAAGGACAGGTTCCACAACGGTTTATTGACTTTACGTGTTACCTCAGTCAACTTTGAAAATATATTATCCTTAAGTATTCTACCTTAGATGAGCGCAGACGTGATCTCTCTCTTTTTTTTGTGTGTAGTTTCTGAAAAAGATATATGCTGGTAACTGCCACTTTACTCCAGCTGCTCGAGCCATAAAGTGAAGGTTGTCCATCACAGTCAGATAATATATAATAAGACTGTATAAATCTCCCTGTTTTACAGAATTATAAATACATTGGATACTTCAAGTCTATTTAAAGGGAGATGGTGGCCTACCCTCCCCCCCCCCCCCATACCTGTTTCCAGCAGCACAATTTCCCCCCAAAGCTAATAACACATCTAATAGCACACTGAACACGGCCATTCCTGTATTTATCCAGAAGAGGGTTCATTTATGCCTCAGAGCACTGTCCTGTTATTACCAGGACTAACTGGAGGGCAAGAGATGGTTCTCCTACAAGTCTTAACTACACAGGACCAGAATAGAATACTATCCTGCACTCTCCCCTGGATGTGGCAGGCAATTTTATAATATCAGCATAGGTGTGCACCATCAGGGTGCCTGGTCTAGCACAGTCTATTGTGCGTGTGTTTAGCACCGTCTATCTATCTATACTGCCTATTTGGCATGTCTAGCACTATTTTATAAGGGAGGCAGTAATAATGCAAAAAAGAGAGGGAAGCACTGAATGGGATGGGTGCGTGGGGTAGACTCTGACTATGGCGGTCCCAGAATGCAGGTGCTGCATGTGAACAAATTTAACAACATGTTACTTAAAGCATGTTAACTAGATCGGTATTAAAACTATAAATATACTAGTTAGACAGTATCCCTCACAGCACTCCTCACAGCCCTGCACCCCTCAGAACAGCACTCCTCTCCCCTCACAGCATAGTACCCCTCACAGCAGGCCCGGCGCTACCCGCTCAGCAAAGGGATGCAGTGCAGGTAGGCGCCGGGCAGGAGAGGCGCCTTCACTGCTCTGCATCCCATCCCAGCTAAAGCGCCGTCCTGTCCCCCCCTGCTGCTGCTGCTGCTGCGCCTGCCCTGTAACACTGACAGGCAGCCGCAGCAGCGCCGGCAGCATGAAGCCTTCTCCTCTCTCCCCTCTCCCCTGTGACAAGGAGAGCTGTGTCAGTGATCGTTCGCCCGAAAGGGGGCGGAGCTACACGGGCCAAGGGGGCGGAGCTACACAGGATCATGCTATTGAAGATCTGGCCAGCACAACTGTGGTAAGTGGATGTAAAAAGAGTGAGAGAGAAAGTGTGTGTGTGTGTGTGTGTCTGGGTATGTGTATGTATGTATGTGTGTGTTTGTATTTATGTATATACTGTATTTATCTATGTGTGTATCTGTATGCAGAGCCGTAATGTGTAAAAAGGGGACACTGTCTGCCGTAATGTGTAATAAGGGGGATGCTGTCTGCCGTAATGTGTAGTAAGGGGGACACTGTCTGCCGTAATGTGTAAAAAAGGGACACTGTCTGCCGTAATGTGTAAAAAGGGGATGCTGTCTGCCGTAATGTGTAAAAAGGGGACGCTGTCTGCCGTAATGTGTAAAAAGGGGCTCTACCTGGTGTAGTGGCGCTGCTGTGCGGCGTAGTTTGAATAATGGAGACTACTATAATATGTAATATGAATTGGTATTATTTTGTGGTCACATCAGAGGTGATGGGCGCCAGTAATATGTCATTTCCTCTTTCCGAGTTCGCGTTGCCATGGTAACGGCGCGCGATCTCTAAGAAATTATTGAAATAGGTAGATCACAATAGATATGTATCTTGTGATGTTGGACACTAGCAGAGAGCAAATGTCGCCTTTACATTTCTATGCAGTGTAAAGGCTGCGCGAGCGGGCTAGCCGTGTGCGGCATGTCATCGCGCCGGCTGCCCGAAGGTGACATCACCTCCGGCCGGAGACTGCGTTGCCTTAGTAACGGCATGCGGCTCCGAAGACACTGGTTCAAACACATCGAAATTTTTCCGTTCTATTAAATAGAACATCAAGACTTTATATTATTATTGGGTAGCCTTTTAAATAATGTCCTCTTTGTGGGCTGTGTGCCTTAGATTAGAATTACAATCAATCAATTGGTGGTAAACATAATCGGTTACCATGGAGACTCCTTGAATAAAGAGTCTTTCTTCAACTAATTACAACACATTTTCCATTTTAAACCTTTGTTAAAATTATATCCATTGTAATATTGTATATTTAATTATATTTTGCATAATGTTCTCACTTTATTAAATATTTGTCTTTTACTGATGATGTCATAATAATGAGATGATTTTTGATTGGTCACACCATATATAAATTCCTGGTCCCTCCACTCTCTCAGTATGTCTTGATAAAGGCCTATGGAAGGCCGAAACATGTTGACCAGCTGAGAGTGTGGACTTTCTATGACATAACCTAGGTACGAATTGGTTTTATATTTTTATATGTTTTTTCTGTTGTTCCGGATTTTTTATTTATCCCTTTGGAATTTACAAGTCCTGCTGCTATAAACATCTAAAAGACTTTGTAAACTTTTTTCATTTTGGTTTTATCTTCTATATTCCAAGTTTATGGGTTTTTTTAATAATAAAAGTATTTTTTGTGGACCGAGTGTGATTCCATCACCATGTTTTGATGATCTCCCGGGAAAAACTTACATGGGAATAATTCAATGCTAAAGAGCTACAAGGTCTACTACTAAAGAAACCCAGATGCGTTTGAATACAGCTGTGACTGCTGTGAGTAGGGTACGCCTTACGTCCATCTGTTGGTGTGTTTAAAGAAACCTTGACACGTTTTCTATCACCTTCCTTTCTTGTGAGTAAGGTACGCTCACCTTCCTGGTAAAGAGGGTCACACTATCCAATTTTTCAATATTGGTGGCACAGTGGTGGATTAAACATACCTTTATATGCTTTCACCTATTGCCTGGAAAGTGAGTTGGGGTACGCCTCTGATGTGTAGAAATACCTCCCTCCTCGTGTGAAAATTTAGATATCAAGAGAGACTTGCTTGCCATTTATGATTTAAACATTACTACACATATATATATATTGTTTCCTTTTTCATGTTAACATCAAATCTGAGAGGAGAACAGTATTCCAGAAAAAGGGAAAGAAATTGCCCACGCTACAAATCGGATATCAAATACATCCACCTACCACAGGAAAGTTGTGTTGAGTATAATTTCATGTTTAATTAAGCGCCTACTATCTTGGATCCCACAAACTTGTATTTAAATCTTTATGCAGCTAAACCTGATTACTATGGGCGCAATTTGCGTGATAACAGGGAGCACTTTAGAAAGGAGTTTGGGCGTGATAAATCATTTGAATACCGCCCAAGGTGTCATGGCGGGAGCCAGACTGAGAGAGTGACCTCAAAGCATGGCTGCATGTGTAATTGGCCAGAGCATGATTCATCTTTGTATATTGGTGCAGTTCCTGACCTGGTGTGTGGAGAGTGCCTGAAATTAGAGTGTGCCTGTGTACACGTGCATGAATATCAGAGGCCACTGAAGTTCAGCAAGAATCCCTTTGACAGCTGTGAGACAATTCATAAACCATCCAGTTGCCAAGTATCTTGGGACTGTCCAAGCTTACAGTGCTTCTTCTTCTACAGTGCTTCTTAAAGTGAGAAAGAAATTTGGTATAATGGCTCTTTGTACATATACAAAAATGGAATATAATTCCCCTTCAATACAATTTCTTGTTTCACAGTGGGTTCACACTTTAAACTAAAAATGAGACAAAAAAAACCCCAAATACAAATTGTGTAATCCTGTTTTACACAAGTATCCCTTATAATGAGCAATCATTCTTATTCTTTGTATAAATAACAGTAGTCAAATGTCTTAACAACCACCAAATAGAACATTTGATAAGACGGTATTGAGCAGTGGATATAAAAAAAAAAAACTGGTTCTCAAAAACACTGCAGTTTGTCTCTCCTTCCCTCCAGGTAGATGCTTCTCCAATCGCCAAAAATCCCTCAGGATTAACAGCTAGTGCTGAGAATAAATTATGTTTCTGCCAAGACCTAACAGTTGAAAAAATTATTTTAATATCTGCCCGGTAGGAGGGCAAATAAGGAGATTTCCATTCAGTTGCCATTTAGCTCTTCAACTGCCAAAATAAAATGTTGTACACGTTCTTGTGTAGGAATAGTTGTGGGAGCAAAATATGTCAAAGCATTTCCAACACAAGCAGTGCACTTGTTACCTTACTTATTGAGCTACCCTTGTAAAAAAAACACACCTGTGGACATATCCTCCAACATGTGTCAGGATGTTTGGGAAGTTTCTATGTAATTCATATGGTACAAAGTACAATCAATGAAAAAGTTTATAAGCATTTCCTTTCATTTGACAAAGACTGAATTTGATCAATAGCTCTGAAAAGCACTATCATCTGTATGTGTGTTGGGGGTGGGGAGTAATAGCGTGCAAGATGCAAGGGGGGCCCTAGACAGCAGTGGCGATCTGGGCAGGGGGACAGGGTTCCAGATGCCCCCAAGGCCAGTCCAATTTTAAGTGCTTTGGGCTGGCCGCTGGCACCTGCAGACTGTCAGCGCTGTCTACAGTGCACATGCAAGGCCCCTCCTCCTGTGTATGGCGCTCTCCTCTATATTGGCTGAACTTTGGAGTGTACTGTACCGGCCGTTCACAGGAGTAGGCTACACATTAACAAAGCTTGTCTTATCATTCCTGAATGACGCAAAAGTGGCTGCCGATGCCTGTATCTGAGGAGCGGGAGCCGGAATAGAGTGTTTGAGAAGTGCAGAACTATTAGGATGGAACATATGCGGTGAGGATTGGGGAGGAGGAGTGGGTTCTAGCTGCTGGGTGTCTGGAGCACACTGTACAATTGCAGCCTGATGGGTGAAGGGTGTGCCTGTGGACGTGGTATATAATGATGGAAGGTTGGTTAGTTGAGGATCACTTTGAGGAACATACTATACAGCCAGGGGAAGGGAGAGTGTAAAAAAGTTATACTAATTTTTAAAAAAAGATCATATAGGTTTGTTTGTGTATGGGGGGGAGAACACATTAAAAACATATAGATAGCGATGAGGGCGGTCTGCAGCAAAATATGGTCATTAGTGAGAGCTGAGTAAAAAATTTTTTATTTTAGGTGGGTGAACGGAATCTTAAAAACTTGTACAAACATGGAGTGGAGGTGTGATATGAATTGCTAGTGGTTGGAATGATGGCAGTCATAAGACCGACACCGGCATCCCGATCCTCAGAATCCCAACGGTAAGTATACTTACCCTATTCCCCTAACATTAACTCTCCCTTCCTGCAGCCTAACCCTAACCTTCCCCCTAACCCAGCAGCCTAAACCTAACTCCCCAGTGGTGCCTTAACCTAAATCCCCATCCCCGCAGCCTAACCCTCCCTGGGGGTGCCTACCCCTAAACCTCCTTCTATGCAGCCTAACCCTAACCGTCCCTTTCCTCCTCCCTATGTTCGGGATGCCAGTGGCTGGTATTCCAACTGATATCGGAGATCTGGTGCTGGGAATTTAGCGGGATTTTAGCACCAATATTTCGAGCTCCTGCATCCTGACTGCCGACACCCTGCCTTTATCCCATGAAGGAGCACAGAAGAATTAGAAAATGGAAAATAATCCAAAAGAAAAAGTATTTTACATGGCAAAATTAATGTTATTATAAAGGCTTTATAAATATATAAACCTCAAAACATCTTATATTTATTTGCCTTCTCTATAAGATGTATTGAGGTTTATTTATTTGGATAGATACCCTTTATACTAACATTACTATTGCAATCATAATATATATTCTATTTATGCTTGTTTGCATGCATGTATATATTTGCTTTTTTTTCAGATGTGTTTATTGAAAAATTACACACAATCACATAGCATAAAAAGCAAACAAAACATATTATGCATAGTAACAAAGTCCACTGCAATTACAGAAGGAAAAAAAACAACAGAATAGAAAACATCCATATCGTAAATGAGCAACGACTATCAGGGTAACTCAACAGTGCAGCTATACAGATGGTATATCCTAGAAAGGGGTAGAACCATTGCATAGAGTTTCCATATTGTACCACGTAGTTAGTCTAACCACCTTGCGGACATATTATTTAGTGGAGGTTAGTAGCATGACTAAATAGGGTAGCCAAATGGAAAAGAACCTGGAGGAATGAGACTCTGCATCTAGAGAACATTCCACCCAGTCCATTTGATAAAGATAATACAGGTGGGGTAACATAAGAGATAGCGGTATAGGTCCATTGATGCAAAATAGTTTTTTTTCGCAGAGGCAGCTTCTACGAGCCAGTAACAACTTTGTTCCCTTGGATACCGAAGGGGTACAATATGATTCCAAAAACCTCAGGCCATTGTCACTGTAAAAGAAATACCCAAGTTAATATTAATATAAACTTGTACAGCATTCCAAAATGATTGTACCACTGAGCAAGACCAGAGACGGTATATAGTATCTGTATCTGGGGAGCTACATTTAAAACAGTTGTCAGATACTCCCGTAAGAAACCGGAGTCGTATAGTGTAATAAGCTCTGTGCAAAATGTTAAAGTGCATCTCTGCATTTGATGAAGAGACCAACTGCTTATTGAGCATAGTACACCACCGAAACACAGCTTGGAGATCAGTCCCAGTAAAAGTGTCTCTCCATTTGACTACGCCAGTAGTAAGTTTGGACGGATCTAGCCTCCATCGGGTATGAGAATAAATTAGGGATGTGGAGTGGGGGGAATCGAGATGTTGCTGTACCAAACCATCTAATAAGAAGATGAGTTCAACAGACAGTAAATGTGTTAGTATATCTGTAGCAAAACTGTGCACCAGAAAATAAGCGAAAAGAGGGAAAAAGAGTTGGGTGTCTTTCTTTGACTTGAGATAAGGTAAGTATCGCAGAACAGTCACCATTTAAGAACTGGAATAGCAATCTGAGTCCCTGAAGGTGCCAACCATGAACTATCACATTTGTTTCCACACCTTGGAAAGCCGGATTCAATAACAAAGGCTGAAACAATGAGTTTGCCAGAGTAAGGCCCAAACTTTTCCTGAGTTGATTCCAGGCCTTGTAAGGGGCATAAAGTAGTGGATTCAGATGTATTTCAGAATCACTTTATTGGCAAGTATATCAGTGCACAATACACAAGGAATTTGTTTCCGATAGCCACCGCTCTAAGACAGTATACAAACATAAGACAGAACACACATGGGGAAGAGCAGCAAGATAGGTTCGTAGATACATGTGCCAGGTTGAATTGCAAATGGAATGGGCTAGGTGCCCATCAAATTTATTAGGGTAGTTGCTTGGGGGAAAAAACTTCCTATGTCTGGCGGTTCTCACCAGTTGCAAGCCGTACCGCCTTCCTGACAGCAGCCTTCTGAATATATCGTGAGCGGGGTGGGAGTGATCACCGTTGATCCTTTCTGCCCGCTTAGTAACCCTTGCCCGATATATATCCTCAATCGCCGGGACATTTGTACCTATGATTTTTTCCACTGTCCCCTCTATTCACTGTAGTCTGTTCCTGTCATGAGTTGAGGCCAAACCAAACCACACTATTATCAAGGTGCATATAACGGATTGGATAATAGCTGAGTAGATGAGCACCAGGAGTTTCTGCGGCAGTTTGAACTTCCTAACTTGGCGTAAGAAGTACAGCCTCTGCTGGGCTTTCCCCACAATGCCGTTGATGTTGGCCTTCCTCTTCAGATCCCTAGCAATCGTGGAGCCTAAAAATCTAAAGGATTCAACAACCGCTACTGCACTGCCTGCAACTTTTAGTGGGGGGAGTGTAAGGGGATGCTTCCTGAAGTCTATGATCATCTCAACCGTCTTTGATGCATTTAACGGTAGATTGTTTGCATTGCACCAGGTGACCAGCCGATCTACCTCATCCCTGTAAGCAGTCTCCTCTCCATCTGTGATCAGGCCAGTTAGCGTGGTGTCATCCGCAAATTTAAGGAGTTTCACTGACTTGTCCCTGGAGATGCAGTCATTGGTGTAAAGAGAGAAGAGGAAGGGGGAAACGCTGCGCTGGTTGTCCCTACTGCCGAGGAGAATTTCCCCATCTCTGCTCCCGCTCCGTTAGGAAGTTCAACACCCAGGAGCATAGCCTATCCGAGACACCGAGTCTGTGCATTTTCGATTGCAGCAGACCAGGAATGATAGTGTGAAATGCAGAGCTGAAGTCCACAAATAGTACCCTCGCGTAACCCCCCGGCGAGTCCACGTGCTGCAAAATGTGATGCAGACCCAAATTCACCACGTCCTCTGCTGATCTATTTGCCCTGTAGGCGGGCTGGAGAGGGTCAAGGAGGGGACCTACTGTGGACTTAAGATTGGTCAGTACCAGTCGTTCCAACGTCTTTATCACCACCGATGTTATGTTGTTCAGGTTCACAAGAGCAGCAGGTTTCTTTGGCACTGGGATGACGGTCGAGCACTTGAAGCAGGTTGGCACTACTGCAGTATCAAGCGAATTGTTGAAGATAGCCGTGAAGATTGGAGCCAGCTGTGTGGCACAAGTTTTTAGGGCGGATGGAGATACGCTGTCAGGCCCCGATGCCTTCCTGGGTTTCAGTCTGCTGAAAAGCTTAGTGACTTCCGCAACATCCACGTGAGGGATGGGCACAGCACCTAGTGGGCACGAGGGAGCTTCCGTCTCAGCAGAATGAGGCGGGGGATCATAGGGCTTCTTGAACCTGCAGTAGAAGTGGTTCAGGTCCTCCGCCAGCTTCTGGCTGGAGCCAGCGCAGGGGGTGGAGACCATGTAGTTAGTGGCAGCCTTCAGGCCCTTCCATACTTACCGAGGGCTGTTTGCCGAGAAATTTGTCACAAGCTTGTTGGCATAGCGTTTTTTCGCTGCCTTGATCTCCTTGGATAGGGTATTCCTGGCCTGTCTGTAACTGAGTTTGTCCCCACTCCTGTGTGCCTCCTCCTTAGCTAGGCGTAGCTGCCTTAGGTTAGCGGTAAACCAAGGCTTGTTGTTTGCATAGATGCGGACAGATTTTGATGGCACACATAGTTCCTCACAAAATTTGACGTACGACGTAACAGTGTCGGCAAGGTCATTGAGTTTATTTGCAGCAGACTCAAACACGTTCCAGTCAGTACATTTAAAACATGCCTGTAGATTTTGTTAGGCTTTGCTGGTTCATCTCCTAACCGACCTGACAGAGGTAGCGTGGAGCAATCAGGAAACTGTAAGACATTTAGCAAATCACGAGGCAATAAAGCCTGTTCTAGCACCCGATTAACAAAGTTATTACCACTCCCTATCCAATCCAAGGTGTATCTATATTTGTCAGCCAGGGTGTAGTCCTCCAGGTAAGGAAGACTAAGTCCTCCAAGTGAAGGTGGTTGTTTTTATTTAAATAGCCAAATACAAGGGTGTTTATTTGCCTAAATACATTTAGTACGGGCTCTATATATGGTATGTATATCCTATTTTAACAACAGTTTTGGAAGCATTTGAACTGGGTAAAGCAAATGAGGGAAGGAAACCATCTTGTACAAGTGGCATCTACCCAAATAGGAAATCGGAAGATGTTGCCACCCCACAAAATCCTCTACCATCTGATTAATATAATAAGAGAAATTCAATTAATATAATTTAGAAATATTAGAAAAAATGTGTAAACCCAAATACATTATATGGTCACGTGCCCATTTAAATGGAAATAAGTTACTCCATCCCAGTTTCGCCGCTGTACCCAATGCCAATGCCTCTGTTTTGTCAAAATGAATTAAGACTCCAGACATCAAGTTAAAATCCCTTAACGTGGTCAATAAAGAAGGAAATGCCACTGTAGGGTCTCTAAAGTACGATAACAGATGGTCTGCAAAGGCAGAAACTTTTATAGTGTATGGTCCGACTCTAATCCCTTTCCATGAAACATCTTGTATAAAAGTATGAATTAACGGATCCAGGGCCAGATTCAAACGTAAGGGAGAGAGGGCGGCCTTGGCGTGTACCCCTGTGTAATCTGAATGAGGGTGTGTTTAAACCATTAATCGTAAGATATGCCTCAGGATGTGCGTAGAGTAATCAAAATATACTAATTAACGCTACACCAAATTGCTGAACCCGGAGAACCCGGAGTACTGTATATGGGACCAGGAGACGCGGTCAAATGCCTTGTCGGCATCGCAACTAACTATAAGAGCAGTTCATCAGGCTGATTGACTCGAACTATACATTGCTGCTATCAACGTGCGGATATTATGCACTGAAGTACTATTTCTGATAAACCCATTTTGAGCGGGATGTAAAATACGTTGCAAGACAGATTGAAGCTGGAAAGCAATAAGCTTAGTAAACAACTTCAGATCTTGATTTCGTAGGGAGATGGGCCGATAGGATTGTACATACCTAGGGTCTTTTCTGTGTTTTGGAAAAACAACTATTCTGGCATCATTAAAGCCAGGAGGTGGGGGATTCCCATGTAACAACTATTTGAAATGAGCTAGCAAATGAGGCATTAAATGGGGAGCCAATATTCGATAATACTCTGCCCCAAACCCATCTAGGCCAGGGGATTTGCCTTTGTGCAATGATTTGATTAAAGAGAGTATTTCCGGTTCCATGACCAGCTCTGTTAACCACACACTTTCCTCCTCAGCCAACAAAGGTAGACTTGCCCTCTCAAGGAACTGCATGCCCTCAATCGGGTGATCAGGGGGTGCCTCATATAAGGTTTTATAATACAGGTTGAGTCTCCCTTATCCAAAATGCTTGGGACCAGAGGTATTTTGGATATGGGATTTTTCCGTATTTTGGAATAATTGCATACCATAATGAGATATCATGGTGATGGGACCTAAATCTAAGCACAGAATGCATTTATGTTATATATACACCTTATACACACAGCCTGAAGGTCATTTTAGCCAATATTTTTTATAACGTTGTGCATTAAACAAAGTGTGTCTACATTCACACAATTCATTTATGTTTCATATACACCTTATACACACAGCCTGAAGGTCATTTAATACAATATTTTTAATAACTTTGTGTATTAAACAAAGTTTGTGTACATTGAGCCATCAAAAAACAAAGGTTTCACTATCTCACTCTCGCTCAAAAAAGTCCGTATTTCGGAATATTCCGTATTTCGGAATATTTGGATATGGGATACTCAACCTGTATTACAGGAATGCCTCAGAGATAGCTGGCGTGCCCATGACAGTTGAAGAAAAATCAGTACATAATTGGGTGATACGGGAAGGAGCAGAGTATGACCGATCCAAATTTGCTAACAATCTACCTGATTTATTACCACCTCGGAAGAAGTTATTCATTTGTATACAATAAGAGAACCTCGTCCGTTCAGTGCATAATGAGTCATATAGTTTAGCAGCAAGATAGGCCTGCTGATGTTCAGGAGTGTCTTGTAATAGAAGTGTATCATCTGTCTCAGTCAAATTCTGACCAAGATCATTCAACTGAGTATTCAATAACCTATGTCCACGTATTACCAGCTTCAAAGCTGACCAGAATATATTAATATCCTCCACATGTGCTATTTTGTCATCTACATAGTTACGGAATGCCCG
This sequence comes from Pseudophryne corroboree, assembly GCF_028390025.1. Lineage (NCBI taxonomy): Eukaryota > Metazoa > Chordata > Amphibia > Anura > Myobatrachidae > Pseudophryne > Pseudophryne corroboree. The sequence goes on along the minus strand of NC_086444.1, from coordinate 608,959,993 downwards.
CTCTAAATGTACATGGAAATCAGACTAATTTTCCATGTAGGCCGGAAGTCTCCAGTTGTATGATTGGGATATTGGGTAGTTCAACTTAACAGTGAACCAGACAAGAGCATGGCCAGATAAGGATATGGGTTCTATCTTGGATCTAACAATGTGTTGTAAAAGGGTATCAGCAATCAACCAATAGTCCAATCAAGAGGAGGAATGATGGGGGTGTGAATAAAATGTGTATTCATGGGACTCAGGGTGTTGGCACCTCCAGGGATCACAGAGCTTCAATTAATTGGTCACCAGGGACATGGATGGGGCAGTAGCAGTACCATGAGAACTAGCAGAGGCAGATCTATCCAAACCAGAAGACTGAACACAAAGTCCCCACCCAGTCTTGCAACTTAGCATAGAGATTGGAAAAGAAAGGGGCGTTGGGGCCAGTGGGAGCATAAATATTAGCTATGGTATAGAGAACACCATATACAGTGATTTTAATAAAGAGATATAGTCAGTTAAGCAATCACCAATGGTATATGGAAGATATTTGCTAGAGGATTGGAACCCCTCTGCATTTGGCTGTATAAGAAGCAGCTCTAAATTCCCCTATCCAGGACTCTCTCACTACATTAGGGTCAGAGGCCCTCCAATGTGTTTCCTGTAAAAGGACAGTATCGGGTTTTAAGCATATTAGAGAGGAGAGAATTTTTCTTCACTTTATAAGAGTATTTAGCCCCTCCACATTCCAAGTCACCAGTTTAAGCACTGCACCTTAGTAGAAGAAATCGTGGTTGCTGACATTTTAACCTATGCCAACCCTAGGCCAAATTACATAAGCAGTAATCAAAAACAATAATTCTGTGCCCTCCCTAGCAAGCGGGCAAATAGGGAGCATATAAAAGCCAGGGCAGCACAAAAAGAAACATAATGGGGGGTCATTCCGAGTTGATCGCTAGCTGCCGTTGTTCACAGCGCAGCGATCAGTGAGAAAAACAGCTAATCTGCACATGCGTATGCACCACAATGCGCACGCGTGACGTACAGGTACAAAGTCCTTTGTGGTTTAGCACAGGTTCTAGCGAAGCTTTCAGTCGCACGGCCGAACGTAGGAAGATTGACATGAAGTAGGCTTTTCTAGGTGTCAACCGACCGTTTTCAGGGAGTGCTTAGAAAAACGTAGGCGTGTCGGGGAAAACGCAGGCATGTCTGGGTGAACGCTGGGCGGGTGTGTGACATCAAAAGCCATCCCTCCGTCGTTAGAATCAACGCACACGAAGAGTAACTACAGGGCTGGTCTTGTTTTGCACAAAATTAGTTTGCAGGCGCTCTGCTGCACAAGCGTTTGCACTTCTGCAAAGCGAAAATACACTCTCCGGTGGGCGGCGACAATGCGTTTGCACAGCTGCTAAAAGTAGCTAGCGAGCGATCAACTCGGAATGACCCCCAATATTGTAAGCAGCGGCATACTACGTGTGTGGATAACAATTAAACTTTCAGCAACATTCATAAACATTTTTAAAATACATGAACCCAGAAAGGTAATCTTGTGAGTCGCACAACAACATAATAAAACAGAGCCCAGTCATAAAGGCGTAAAAGTAGGTGATGCAAGCCATGAGATCGCCATGATGAAGAGCATATTAATGGTCTATGAGATGGGAAAAAGAGGAGGGGTAGAAAGCTGTGGAGTAAAGAAAGAGTAGGAGAGGAAATATAGGAAAGGCTAATAAAAAGGGGGCAAAACAAGCAGAAATGTGAGTAATCATCATCTGGTGTGGAACACCAGTAACCAAAGTGAGCTATCCCTGCAAACGCAGGATAATTACAATGGTGAAAGAACCATAAATTTATCCAACAAATAATAATTACCAGCCACTTGAACAGTTAGCGAGTTGGTGTTCAATAATGGTAATGTAGGATCAATCGTCCATCCTGAAAGATTGTGGAGAGGTCAACGAGTTCACAAAGTTCTTTGCAGTATGAGGACAGTCAAATAAATAGGACTTCCCTGCATGGGAAACCCTCAACTTGTCAGGATAAAGCAATGCAAAACGATGACCCAACTCAAAAATACTTTTACATACTGGAGGGCATTCCCTCCGCTTTGCAGCAACCATGTAAAAGAAGTCCTGAAATACTGTAATAAAATCTTGGAATCTTGATACAGGAGATCAGGATGTTTTCTATATGCTTCCAACAGCCGAACTCTGTCAGCATAATTGGGGATCCTCATGATGACAGGCCGATGCTTATCTCTAGTGGACTGTCGATCAGGGCCAATGCGTTGGACACGTTTTACCATGAAGGAGCCAGTGTCAGAGTCACACTCAAGCTCCCTGGGCAGACACTGAGAGACGAGTTTCTTAAGGTCATGAGGTTTCACTGACTCCGGAAGCCCTATAAATTGTACATTGTTTCTCCTATTATGTTTTCAAGATCTTCATTCTTTTCTTGAATAGACACCACAATTTTGTCCTGTTCTGAGAGTGCCGTTCTAGCTGTAGTTAGATCTTCTAAATTAGATATTCTGTGTTCAACCTCAGTTAGACGTTGATCATGGTGATTTAACTGAGTAAGAGCTGATTGGAGTGAGTCCTTCAGGGGAGCCAATTTCAGGTCCAGCAATGAGAACAATATATCCGTAATTTCATGTGTTGTAAAAGATTTTGCAGAGTCCATTGTGGATACAAGCGAAAACTGCCCACAGGGACTGGTACCAAGCCCAGACGCAGGGGCTATCAGCAGAGGTACTATCACGACCCCAACTTTTACCGATCTGGTTGCCACGGAGGTTCTGAGGTGGTTTAGCTACCAAATTGTCCGTCATAAGAATAGAAAATGTTCACCCAGCAGTGGCGATGAGAGAATCTGCAAAACGAAGATCAGCCAGCAGAGGGAGTTCATGCATTATGTATAATGCTCAATGGGTGCTTTCCAAGACACTACATGTAAAATGTAAATAATGTTATATGGAATCGGTATGGGATGCCGGCGCATCAGCATCCCATGCGCCAGAATTCCAGCAGGGGGGCGAGTGCAACAAAGCCCCTTGCGGGCTCGCTGTGCTTGCCTTGCTGTGGGCTCCCTGTGCTCGCCATGCTGCGGGCTCAATGTGCTTGCCACGCTGCGGGCTCGCCACAGGTTCTATTCTGCCTGTATGACGCTCACAGGGGGGGAATCATATACTTCGCCGGTATTCTGGCAGCGGTATAATACCCCTGCCGGAATCCCGGCATTGGTATTGAGACAGCCGGGATCCCAACGAGCAGTAATTTAACTGCATACCTGTTATATAGCTGGTAAAAATACTTTCCAAAAGATCAATATCATGCAGTAAAGAAAAGAAAAATAAGTAGAAAAAGAAATTAGGGGAAACCACTCCAGCTTCCAGTATCCCCAATAGAGTGAGAGAGGAGAAGAGGGATATGCAGGAAGTGTCAGGAGTATGTTGGAGCCCTTCCCGCCAACTCACCACCACAGAGCTTGCAAGAGAAGCAGTCAACTGAGGAGAAGGACACCGGTTATGGTCCAACCAGTAACCGGCACCAGCTAGAAAGACCACCAGCAGCAGGGAGCAACAGTCTCTGGAGCCCAATGTAAGGCAACACACACAGCGTTTCCCAGGTAAGTATAGCAGAGCCAGGTCAGCCAGACCAGTCTACAGAAGGAAGGTAGATCAATGTTGAGACTGCGGGTGCGGTCACAACAGAAAGTTCCGTTCCACTGCCCTGGTAGTCCGTGGCAGGTCCCAGACCAACTCGAGGACCCAGCTTTTACAAGGAGGGTAGGACGCAACCTCCAAGGATGCTGCTAGCTTTTCCCAGCTCCACACCCAATTCCCCCGATTCCCAGATCATTATGGAAGGTGAACAGACTGAATTGGGAGGACCAGGCATTCTAATTTGAGGCCAAACGCTAAATTTTAGCAGATGCCGGACAGGAGCTCTTCCAAGGCATGTCTTTCTCCCTAGCCTGCCAGGCCACGTCCCTCATTTCACCATCTATCTATCTATCTATCTATCTATCTATCTATCTATCTATCTATCTACATACATACTGTATTCTTTTGCTTTTTGGAAACCTCCTTCTAGAACCACCTACCCCCATGTACCAGGCCAGTGGTGAAATGCAACAGCAGCACCTCAAGCTGAAAAAATGCTTTAGAAAAATATAGCCGGTAGGAGAAGGAATGAATAGTAATGATGCCTTAGAGAGATAGGACAATTTAACTTAATAAATAAAAATGTTATACAATGATTTTTTTGGGTGATATTTTGGATAGGGAATTTGGATAGGGTAGGTATGGTGCCAGGGAGCAGTATCACAGTGGAAAAGGCATAGGGGTAAATTTACTAAGATGGGAGTTCTATTTAAAATGGGATGTTGCCCACAGCAACCAATTAGATTCCAGGTATTATATTCTAGAAGGTGCTAGATAAATGAGAAGTAGAATCTGATTGGTTGTTATGGGCAACATCCCATCTTATTAAATTTACCCCATAGTGTCAAGTACGGGTAGTGTGTGAGGGGTAATTCAATGGTTGAGATACAGCATCAGGTAGTGATAGTGAGCGATTGGTACTACAGTGAGTAAGTATTGGTGTCAGGGAGTACTGTAAGTACTGGAAAGTTCCATTTTGAGGCATTGGGTCGGATGTAATGGATTGCAAGACGGCCGGAGCTCCGAGACTACGGCCGAACTTGTACGTTTTTTTTAAGGCTACAAACGTTTACAAGGCAAAACCAACCTGGTTTTGCCTTGTAAATGTTTTCTGCTTTAAAAAAACGTATGCATACGGCCGGAGTCTCGAAGCCCATTGTCTCAATTGAGTGGATAATTGGGGAGTTAAGTATTTTACTGGTTGAATAGGTGGGTGGCATAGAAAACCAAGAGAATAGGCCAGGTGCAGAGATGTGCGATGTAGTAAATGGCTGCAGAGGCACTGGAGGTACCAGAGCCAGACTTACACACAATTTATGAGCCCAAAGGTTCATGTAGGCATTATACACAGATGCAGCAGTATATACTGCTGGAAATTTGGTGAGTTTTGATCAGAGATGTGCAGAAAAGATAGGCAGGGAGGCACTGCCTCACATGTCATAGACTTTTTACTCCAGAGTTTTGACTGTAAAAGTGATTAGAATAATACAAATAAGATATTTCTAATATATTTTTCATGTACTTTATATTGTCAAAACTCTGGCGTATACATTAATATGACAGGAAAGGCTCTGCCCCACTCCACCGCAAGTCACTGCTCAGGTGGTGGTCAAGCATATTAGCAGTGCTGGGCAGGCCTCCCTGATCTGTTGTCAAGTCTGCTTACCACACAATACACAATGTTACCCACACGTCTGTTGCCCAGGGGCGCCCACAGACCTTAATCTGGCCCTGTCTAAAGCAGAATGATCTATAGATAGGGCAGACATACATAATTTATATCAGCAAATGCACAGTCCAATTCCAGTGTGGATTCAGCTCTCTTTTTATTTTTTTACACACACTCATATACCAACTTGCTGGCAGGTACACACACCAGTGCCCAGGGAGGCCGGGTGGGAAAGGGGAAGAACATATATAACCTAGGCTTGGCACAGTAAAGGTGGAGTAAAATCATTGCAAACACTTGCAAATTAACAATTATGTACACCAATATGCCTGAATAAACCAGATTATTAGCTGGTGGTCAGGTGCAAACATACAGATGGTGGCGATGTGATGACGGTCACCAGGCAAGATAGAGTTTACCAAAGGTAGGGGATCAGGCGCTGATAGGTGTTGTGTTTCTAATGCTGCTGCTAAATATTTAGGATAGTCACACCCAAAATCACATAAAAATACAAAACCACAATAGCAGCACTTAACATAATAACTTATGGATAAGAAGGATTGAGTGAAAAAAGTTTAGTCACAATTTCATTAAACACAATTTAAAAACACATTAAAAAACACATGAACTTTGGAGCCGGGATCGGCGCGTCTTTCCGGCGCTCTGCACGCGGAGGGCACAGCACAGTGATCTGACCTGCCCTGTGCGCCCTGACCGCCGCCGGACCCGCGGGACCCGCTGCGGCAGCTTTCACTGCTGCCTCTATTCACCCGCCCTGCTGGGCGCACCACCATCCGCGGCACGGACCACCCGCCCGGCGGCCATCTTAGAAAAAGCCCGGCGCTCACTGCACGCCGCTGCCTGCACGGGGGGTATATTTGACCTGTCTGGCATGGCTCAAGTCTGCACACAGGGGGACCCGCACTGCCTGCCTCCCCAGGGCCTCAATTTATCCCAGTGGTCACCACACAGCACACCCTAGATACTGCATACCTCCACAAGAGTTGGTAGGTAAGTGTGCGGAGCGCATTGCTCTCACCTTCTCTCATGCACTGCTGACTCTCCCTGTGCCCCGTGCTCCACTTCCTCACTGATCCCCTATTTTTCCCCGCCTCACACTGGCCTGGCACGTGCTCCCTGCTACTTATCACCCACTGGCCGTTTTTATTGCCCGGACCAACACAATAGAGAGTCCTCATCATCTGCTGCCTGTCGTGGCGTATAAAAGTGGGTCAGGAGACCTGCCAGCGTGAGACGGGGATCACTCAGAGCTGCGACACGGTGGCGGCTGCCCTTCCATGCTGGAATTGTTCTCCGTTCTGTACTCCGGATAGACAAGCTCCGGCCTTCTATAACAATGTCACTCTACTCTTCACAACATGGTGCCTGACCTTTAAACTACAATGATCTGACCGGGCCACGCTGAGGGGAACACGTGATGTGTCGCCTATATGTTGATATTCAGCTCGACGATAATTCCTTCTGACTACGCTTAACACCGTGCCTCATGCCGAGACGACGTTTCTCCAAGAAATTGTCAAATACTCCAGCCGCTTCATCCCAAGCCACAGCTTTTCGTACACTATTTCGGCCACCAGTACCCGACTTTGCCTCGTCTACACCTTCATCGCCCTCCTTACTCTCCAGTGCCATGGCGGATGAAGCGTTGGCGAGAATCCCTGCCCTCCCTCCACCGTCTACTTCTACTGTGGAATCCTCAGACTTATCTGCCATTCTCTCTAAATTGCGGTCTCTTCCCACCCGCCAAGACCTGCAAAAAGGACCTTCAGTCCATGGAACAATGGATACAGGACTCCATTCAGGCCCGTATATCTTCCATTCAGTCTGTTGTCACCCATGTTGCAGACAGAGTGGTAACATTGGAGGATTGCTCTGAGAGGACGGAGTCTAAACTGTCTGATCTCCACAATCTTATCTCTCGCCAATCACGCTCTCTGATGGTCATGGGCCCTCATTCCGAGTTGTTCGCTCGCTAGCTGCTTTTAGCAGCATTGCACACGCTAAGCCGCTGCCCTCTTGGAGTGTATCTTAGCTTAGCAGAATTGCAAACGAAAGATTTGCAGAATTGCGAATAGAAATTTCTTAGTAGTTTCTGAGTAGCTCCAGACTTACTCAGCCATTGCGATCAGTTCAGTCAGTTTCGTTCCTGGTTTGACGTCACAAACACACCCAGCGTTCGCCCAGACACTCCCCTGTTTCGTCAGACACTCCTGCGTTTTTCCCAGAAACGCCAGCGTTTTTTCGCACATGCCCAGAAAACGGCCAGTTTCCGCCCAGAAACACCCACTTCCTGTCAATCACACTACGATCACCAGAACGGAGAAAAATCCTCGTAATGCCGTGAGTAAAATACCTAACTGCATAGCAAATTTACTTGGCGCAGTCGCACTGCGGACATTGCGCATGCGCAGTAAGCGACTAATCGCAATATAGCGAAAATCGGCAACGAGCGAACAACTCGGAATGACCACCTTGGGCAGCAGACTCGATGACATTGACAACAGAGGACGCAGGAATTACCTGCGCATACCGGGACTGCCTGAAAGAGGTCGCACCCCAAAATGTTGAACCTGCTCTGACCAAAATATTTTTAATGAACTTTTGGGGGCTGACTCAGACTATCAGATAGTGTTCGACATGGCGCATCGAGCCTTACGCCCTAGAGGGGCCCCAACGGAAAGACCGCGCGACGTTATCTGCAGACTCCACTACTTTCAGGAAAAGGAGGAGATCCTTAAAGCGGCCAGACGTGCGCCGGACATTGCTTTTGATGGCCACAGGATGCAAGTTTTTCCGGACCTCTCGTGGTCTACCCTGCAACAGAGGCGTGTTCTCCGCCCCCTCACGGATTAACTCAAAACCCGTAACATCAAGTTTCGCTGGGGATTCCCCCTATGTATCCAAGCGACCTACAAAGGAATCCTCTTTGTTCTGCAGGAATATAAAGGTGTTAAAAACTTTTGCTTGGCTCTAGAAATCCCTGCCCCGAGTCTTCCTAACTGGCTGGACCCATTTGAACTGTCGTCATCTCCACCTCGGGCGGAACAGTGGCAGAAAGTCCATAATTCTAGGAGGCGGCGGCGAGCTGACACAGTCGGGGAATCTGACACTGCTACGACTGCAGCAGCTGCCGCAGGTCTCACGGGATGAGAACTGTGAGCTGGACTTCAAGTTTCACTCTCTATGGACACGTGACTATTTGACATGCTTACTGTGTCTTTGCTATGTTTCTTCTTTTGGATGTGTCCTTCCATTGATGGTAAATTGGCTTGCTGGCTGCGATTGTTTAGGTTATTGTTTACCTCTCTTGACTGCTTGACTAATGCCACCTCGTGCTAGGTCATGTTTCTCGGTCTTTAGGTTATGTCACTCCTGTACTAGATCAATACTACGTGTCATGCCTTTTTATCTTTAGTTTTCAGCGCACTACTTGATCTCGTAGTCTTTTGACTTAGTTTTCTTCTTTCTTCGAGCTTCTTTGTCTGTTAGTTAATTTTGTTTAAATTTCAATGTTGTTACATGGCGATATATCCCGGTTCCCCTCTGACCCCCCTTGCTCTGCTATATATTTGTAGATCATGGGCCGTTTATGGCTTCCCATGACTAATGATGCAGAGTATTGCTGCTGTTTTTTTGTCTTTTATTGTCTGCGTTCTTTTCCCCTGTCTTCCCTCTTGTGATTTCATTCCCCCCCTCCCCCTCTTGGATGAGGTATTATGGGTGGTTACTCTCTCAACCAGGTAAAATGGGTGTTACGGTGTTGTGGCGGCATTGGGATTTTCTGGTAACTTGTCACTATGGCTACCTTGCAGTTAGTATCATTTAATGTGAAAGGCCTCAATGTCCCCGAGAAGAGGTCCCGGCTTCTACACTCCCTACATACTGATAAAGCGGACGTGGTTTTCCTCCAGGAGACACACTTTAAAAGGGGTGCCTCTCCGAAGCTACACTCATGTCATTTCCCCAGGGGTATTATAATGATTTCTCGGGGGCTAAGGCCAAGGGAGTGGCAATTTTATTTGCCAAACATGTTAGATTGAGTGATGTATCGGAGGTTCCTATTGGGGATGGGAGGGGCCTATTGGTGAAAGCTACTATTAGTGGCCAAACTTTTACATTTGTAAACCTTTATCTCCCTAATCAGGGTCAGATCCATTTTCTGAGGGAGGCTTTGGAGTTAGTTGAGCAAACGTTGGAAGGGGTGTTGGTGGTAGGTGGGGACCTCAACTGGGCGTTGGAGCCTCCCCCAGATACCTCAACTGGTGCACCCAGGTCTTCCTCACTCGATAATAAACACTTTAAATCAATTCTCCATGACTTCCAACTAATAGACACCTGGCGCCTGCTCCACCCCAAAGATAGACTACTCGTTTTACTCTTACCCGCACAATTGTTATACCCGTATTGATTATTTCTTTGTAGATCACAAATCCCTTGACTCGCTTGTAGATGCCACAATAGGGCAAATAGTTGGCTCTGACCACGCCCCCATTACTCTTACCCTATCTTTACACCACCCTCCCCCGCGCCAATGGCGATGGAGCTTTAATGAGCGATTTCTCAGAGACTCAGACTGTCGATCCCAAATAGAAAGTGCTATTGATGATTACATTGCCCTTAATATGACTGACGAGGTCTCCCCAGTGACGGTATGGGAAGCTCATAAATGCGTGATTAGAGGTAAATGCATCCAACTGGGTTCCCACCTAAAGAAATGTAACAATGAATGCCGGGAAGCCCTACTTGCTAAAATTAAAAAGCTGGAACTCACACATAAATCTACACTGACTTCCGATGTGTTAGCAGAACTGCAAGAGGCTCTGTCATCCCTAAATAGTCTACTGAATGAAGGCACCTGCAGGGCGTTTCGCTGCTGCCGACATAAATTCCATAGGTGGGGTAATAAACCTGGAAAGCTTCTTGCTCGTGCTCTTCGTGCCCAAAGATCCCTGACTTATCTTAAGGAGATTAGGGATTCCTCTGGTGTGCCTCATGCTTCTGACGGTAAGATGGCTGAGATCTTTCATGCTTACTATACTGATCTCTATAATTTGACATCATGGCTTTCCCAATGTGAACGGTCAATGCATGAGAGGGCAGTAGAGGACTTCCTAGAAGAGATTAAATTCCCGTCACTCTCTCCAGCTATAATTTCAGCCCTTGAAGACCCTTTTACAAACGATGAACTCATGTCCACCCTAAAGTCCTCTCCGTCTGGTAAAAGTCCAGGACCCGATGGCTTCCCCATATCTTATTATAAAATGTTTCAGGATAAACTTCTTCCTTTGTTGCTCCGTGCTTGCAACTTGGTCTCTCCGCAGGCCCCCTTTTCAAATCAGTCCTTGGGAGCACACATCACAGTCATTCCTAAAGACGGTAAGGACCCATTATTGCCATCCAGTTACAGGCCAATCTCCCTTCTTAATGTGGATGTTAAATTATATGCCAAACTCATAGCGAACCGCCTGTGTCTGCTACTGCCGGCAGTGATACACTCGGACCAGGTTGGCTTTGTTAGAGGTCGGGAGGCAAGGGACAATACCATAAAGGTAATTGACCTGATACACCATGCAGGCTCAGCTAAGATTCCAATGATGCTTCTCTCCATAGATGCTGAGAAAGCCTTCGACCGTATAGATTGGGTCTTTATGGAAACGACACTGCGACGATTGGGCCTGGGAGAGGTGTTCTTGCAAAAGATCTTGGCGCTATACTGGGCTCCCTCAGCGCAGGTGCGGGTGAACGGAATACTTTCCGACCCCATAACCATCTCTAATGGGACTAGACAAGGATGCCCGCTGTCACAATTGATATTTGTTGTCTGCATGGAGGCTCTGGCTAGGGCCATCCGGCAGAACCCTGCAGTCACTGGATTGAAAGTGGGTGAGAGTGAACATAGACTTGCATTGTTTGCAGACGACCTCCTGGTGGTCGTTACAAACCCTGCTATGTCATTACCCAATCTTATGAAAGAATTTTCACGTTTTGGGGATTTGTCTAATTTTGAGATTAATTATACTAAATCGATGGCTCTTAATGTTTCCCTCCCAACTGAACTAGTTTCGTCCCTGAGGACTGTATTTCCCTTCACCTGGCACCCCACACACATTAAATATTTAGGCATTTCGATCCCCTCCTCCCTTTCCACCACAGTCACTTAAAATCATCTCCCTTTATTGCGGAAGCTGCGTAGGGAAATGACGCAGTGGCTCGAGCAGAAATTTTCCTGGTTAGGCCGTATGAGCATTGTGAAAATGAATGTCCTACCGAGGTTGTTGTACCTTTTCCAGACTATCCCCTTGAAGATACCCCATCAGTTTCTGGTAGATACACACAAGGCAATTAGCCGGTTTATTTGGGTTGGCAGGAAACCCAGGTTTAAATATTGCTACTTATTTTATAAGAGAGCCCAGGGGGGCCAACAATTGCCCATGATTTTGACATATTATCAAGCCACGATTCTGAATAGGATCCTGGATTGGTCACGACCTGGTACCGGTTCTAATCAGTGGGTTGACGTGGAGAGATGGTCCTCCCGTCTACAATTACAGACAGTACCCTGGCTTAAGATCATTGGCCGTTCCTCACATGTGATGGTTGGCCCCACTTTGGCTCTATGGAGAACGCTACGCTACAAATTGGGTCTTTCTTCGTCAAATTCCCTGCTTCTCCCGCTTCTTGACAACCCATTGTTTAGGCCGGGTGTTGGAGGAGGTGCAGCCGCCAGATGGAAACGGGCAGGCTTGACTAGGATAACACATTTACTCTCCGGGGGGAAAGGTTAAATCTTTTGATGAACTCAGGGAGAGCACTGATATTTCTGCGACTGACTTCTGGTTCTATCTCCAGATTTGTCACTTTATTTTGTTGCACAGGACAGCTACTGCCTTTAACATGCGATATCACACCTTTTGAAGCAATGTGTTCCCAACCCTCTGGACCCACCCATGTTATATCTGGTATATATAAGATATTACTACATGGTCTTTTCACAGGAGACCCCGCTTTCTGTGCGAAATGGGATGCTGATCTTGTACCTCAAGAGATACACATTAATTGGAAAAAACACTGTGAAGTTATGTCCCGTTGCTCTACTAGTTTGGAGGTTATAGAAACACAGTATAAATTACTTACTAGATGGTATCGATGCCCCTCCCTTCTGCATAAGTTCTTCCCTTCAGTATCCCCCTTGTGTTGGAGATGTGGAAGGGAACGAGGTACTCTTATTCATATATGCCCTCTGATTGCTTCTTTTTGGGGCAAGGTCATTCAACTTTCCTCCAAAATCCTGGGGTTTCAGGCTCCTACTGAGCCTGACTTCTGGCTCCTCTCCAACATTGCAATGCCACTAGCGAAATATAAACACTCCCTTCTCAAGCATCTTAATAACGCAGCGAGAGCCGTGGTACCGGTCCACTGGAAGTCTCAGCCCCCCCCCAGGGATTTGGGAATGGTTCCAGCGGATAGAATTTTATAGAACAATGGAGGATATTTTTCATTCAGTGCTAGACAAACATTCTGATTATGTTGCTACGTGGTCTTCTTGGCTGGAATTTAAAACTACCTCCACCTACAAAGACCAGATCCCACTAGACTCACCATGAAATTGCTTTTCTATGTAGACCACTTCAATGTATAGACACCACACTTATACTTAGTTACGATCGATTAGTTCACTCATTCCCCTCCCCTGACTCTGCCCCTTTCCCCCCCTCTACCCTTTGTCTTGTCTTCTTTTTATCACTGTAAGTGGTGATTCCACCTCTTCTCCCATTTTCTCTTTCATTTCTTTTTGTGTTTTTGATGTTATATGATATATTGGTCTGTCGACCAATGTGTTTAAATGATATTGTACTGTTTGTAACATCTCGACTTTTGAAAAACCAAAATAAAGAATATATATAAAAAAAAAAAACACATGAACTTGCCAATATTTATAAATGAATTTTGGTCAGCTAGCTGCCTTTCTAGTGTGATCCGTTCCTATTTGGAATGAACTTGTAAGTATATGGGTGAAAAGGACTGGAGTTTGGACCAAGGATTATAGTCCCAAATGATGATTTTTACCACACTGAACTGCTGGAGGTGTAGTCCCTTGAGAGAGTCTTTATCAGACCAAGCACAATGTTGGGGGTCCTCACTGCAACGCGGTGTCCTCCTAGCACGGAGGGAAATATAGTGGTACTCCAGAAAAAGTCAGTCACCTCGATAACTTTACAAGATGTGAAGTCCAGTTCTGGTCCGGGCACACATGGGCAGCAAAAGTTCCAATAATTGGTGACCAAACAAGCCTCCTGACGCGTTTCGCTGCAGCCACTGCAGCTTTATCAAAGGGGGTTCGGGCAAGTAAACTCTCTGGGTATTTATACCCTTGGTGATTAGTATCTAATCGTCAGCTGTTCACTCAATCCTACTAATTACTGTTAATAATGAATAAAACATTTAACAATCACTTTTTTCTACATCACATTGTGATTTTAGGACAGACTCAATAGTTAGAATAATCTTTCAGATTCAATATTGGCTGAAAAAAACTTTTATTCTATATTTAAAAGTTAAACTACTTCCGGGTTACACAGACACATGACTAGTTTATTTCATTCATAATATTAGTTACCAGCTTCAAATAAATAGATAGAAGCATTTTACCTTAAGTAAATTAATTTTTTAATTTATATAGGAGTCAGAAACGTTAAATTAATAAACAGGGACTAGTATCGATATTACGAACGTTCAGTTCGTCACTTCCGAAAGAACCACTTGTGATTGGTCACTTGCAAATGTGCAGCTGTCAATGATAGATGCTCTCTTCAATGCCTGGGCAAATATTATGCTTTTATGTGCGATTCAGCAATTACCCTCCGCAATTACCCTCCCTCCTCCTCATACACAAGACAGTGAGCTGCTCTGTGTATATATAAACACACACACTCTATCGGTGTGTGTGTGTGTGTGTGTGTGTATATATATATATATATATATATATATATATATAAAACTCTGAATTACATTTTTAGCTGTGCAGCATACCTTGCTATGCTAACCTGCTTTGTTCTGGCTGCTAAGGCTTTTCACTGCAGCTGCTGATGCCTCCAGCCCAGTGCACACCGACAGCGGACAGCTTCCTTCCGTCTCTCCTCCACAGTCCCACTTCCAGAGTCCCAGCATTCAGTGCGCTCCTGCGACCAGGCTCTAGCGCAGCTGCAGAGTACAGACAATTCAGCTGCAGACTTGAAGGGTGATTATGCATCACCATTCATTAGAACTGTTAAAGCTGCCACCATGACTCCCTGCCTTCCATCAACTGATGCAGGGGCATAGCTAGAAGTTTTTGGGCCCAATAGCAAAAAATGTAAAGGTACCCCCTTCCCTCACTGAGTGCACCTAGCACCTGTGCCCTCTCCTTGCTATGCAGAATTAGCACACTAGCACAGCCCCTCCTCTCCCTTACTGGGCACACCTATCACCTCTCCCATCCCCCTCTTGTCTGGCAGACTTAGCAAACCAGCACCTCCCTCTCCCCCTTCCCTTGCCATGCAGACTTAGTGCATCAGCCCCCCCCCCCCCTCTCTTACTTGGAACACCTAGAAACTATCCCTCCCCCTCCCTGCCTCCCTTACTAGGCACACACCTAGCACCTCTTCCCCTTGACACCCCCTCCCTTACTGGGCACTAGCACTTCTACCCCTTGCCACCCCCTCCCTTGATGGGCACACCTAGAACCTCTTGCCGCCACTCCCTTCCTTATTGGGCACACCTAGCACCGCTTCCCTCTCTTGCCACCCTTTCTCCCTTACTGGAAACACCTACCAACCCTTTCCCGCCTTTGCACCCCCCCTCCCTTTCTGGGCACACCTAGTACCTCTCCCCCCTCTTGCCACCCCCCTTTCTGGGCACACCTAAAACCTTTTACCTCCCTTGCCATCCCCCCTCTCTTACTGGGCATACCTAGCACTTCTTCCCCCTCCCCCATTCCCTTACTAGTCACACCTACCACCCCCACCCCCTTGCTACCTCCCTTCTACCTTACTGGGCACACCTAGCACCTCCCCCCCCCCTTGCCAACCCCCTCTCTTACTGGCCACACCTAGAACCTCTTCTATCTCTTAACACCCCCATCCTTACGGAGCACACCTAGCCGCTTGCCCCCCCACTTGCCCCCCTTACTGGCACACTTAGAACCTCTTCTCCCTCTTGCCAGGCAGACTTTAGCACACCAGCACATCTTCTTACTTTTCTGGGCTCTGGGTTGATAACTGGGCCAGGGATGGCTCTTGATTCAGGGGAAGATGGCCAGGAGCTGGGCAGCTGGGAGAAGGTGTGATGTCATCGCCCCTCCCAGCAGCCTGTCAGAAACCTGTAGGAGCCTTGCTGGATGCTATGAGAAGACAGACAGCTGCAGGGTTGCTGGGAGGAAGCGTGACATCATCACCCCTCCCAGCAGGCTGAAAGGTCTGTATTCAGAGAGACAGCCAGAGGTGGGGCTGGAAACTCTGGCTTCCAGTGATTTAGAGCCTTTGAGGTGAGAATCTTGGTGCAGGGGAGGCGAGTCAACCCCTGCATCAATGGTAGCTAGCAGTCTGACTCATTATAATGCCAACGGCTGTAGGCCCCTTCACAGTGACGAGTCTCGGTGCAATGCACTGCCGCTAGTTCTGCCACTGTATGCATGAGAAAATAACAAGGAAGGAAGCCACTGCTCTCAGAAGAACATTGCTGCCCATGTACATTTTTCTAAAGACCACCTGTATAAGCCAACAGACTTCTGGCCTGCTGGCATTGGTAGATTGTCCATTTACTTCACTGGAAGATACCCTGGGGGGGCCAACATGAGTATGAGGCCATCTGCCATATTGTGGCCCTCCTCCAGTAGTGCTTCAGCCGACATACTTGCATGACAGGCAGCCTGCAGGCACCTGTCATAGCATGCTGGGCGGCTCGCCCATAAAGGAGCTGACATTGGGGGTAATTCAGACCTGATCGCTGGGCTGCAAACTTTTCTGACCTGCGTTCAGATAGTCGCTGCCCCCAGGGGGAGTGTAAATTCACCATGCAAGTGTGCGATCGCATGTGTATGCTGTGCTGCGAAAACCCACTGTGTGCAGTGTCTGTGCAGCCCAGGACTTACTCCTTCAGTGCAATGAGAACAGGCTGATTGGGGCCGTCGCTTACGTCAAACACCCACCCTGAAAACACACCCTCCCTGAAAACGCTTGGTAACGCCTGTGTTATCCTTGACACTCCAAGTTACCACCCACAAACGGCCTCTTCCTGTGAATCACCTTGCAAACGCCCGTGCGATCAGATTTTTCGTACCATCCCACATGTATACAACTGGCCAAAAAAACCACTCCTTGTTAAAATACTATCTTTTGGGGGAAAATATATGTGTGTAACAGCTTTAAGGGGCCCAAACATCAGCGACCGATTGCAGTAATTTTCCAATTCCCCCGACGCATGTGTGGAGGACTTGGGGAAATCCAACACGTTGGATTTACCCGAATTGCCTATCCTGACAAAAAAATTAATGAGATTGGCAAATCAGGGATTTTTAACTTGCAGAATTTCTCTGTTTCCTTGATTGAACGCTGATCATAGGGGCTAATTCAGGTTGTATCACAAACAGCGTTCCAACCAGAATTTTTATGATCGCCCGCTGGCGCGAGCGCAGGTCTCATCATGCGCCCCACAGAAAATGTGAGGCGTTCGCAGTGTGAGGGGGGGGGGGCGGGGGGCAATGATCCATTTCCTAGGCAAAGACAGAGCATTGTGGGGGTGCAGCTTAAAAACGGGCGGCGGTAGTTGAACGGAGGTGTGGTGTGGGCGTGATCGGAGCAGCTGCGTGACTGACATCACACGTATGCGATTCGATCACAGAAATGGTGACGGGCCGGCAGGAGGCTACCCTATTTTTAGTGATCACACTGAAACTGCGGTGCGGGGGGGAGAGAGAGGTGGCGATTTGCATGCTGGGCAACCTTGCCCTGTGATGGGCAGCCCCCAGCATGTGATCAAACGGATTGCAAATTCTGTTACTTAGCAGAATTTGCAGTGCTTACTGAATCAGGTCCATAGTTTGCTGGCGGATTGGGGAAATGCATCGCAGATGTATGGCCTGCATTAAACTTAGTGTGATTAGCACAAATACAGCTGTATGATGTCACAACAGGGGAAATGACTTCTGCTCTTACTGAACTACTGTTTTGTCTAAAGTGAGCAAGTTTCCAAGTCTCCATACTTTCACAGCAAGAAAGTGTCCTATCAGCAGTTTATCTGATCGTGGTTTTTATCTCTGCCGAGCAGCATTCAGGCTTTTTAATTTCATTGCAGTCATTCAAGTGTGTGATGTGTTGTTCACTGAAACTAATGACAGTATCAGGGAACCATAGAGGCTGACTGACTAAAGAAAAACAAATAAAAAGTTAATCTGACAGAAATCCATAATGTGTGATGCTCTGATGCTTCACATTATCAATGTAATATGGTGCTGAACTTCTTGGCTACTCCTGTCTGTGTGACAGTAAAAGTCCCTTCTTCACTGTACCCAGCCCTGTGTAACAGTAACAGCCCCTTCTCCTCTGTACCCAGCCAGGGCCGGTTCTAGACCTTGTGGCACTCAGGGCAAAAGTTTCCTTTGGACAGTACGCACCAAAGGCATGTTTCAAAAGATAGGGGTGTGGCTTCATGGGGAAGAGGCATTGCCACAGAATAGTACCAATTCACATTACGCTGCACAGTAGTGTCTGCCAGTCACATTAGTGCCCCTTATACACGTTTAGAGCACATAAAGGAAGTACTAATGAAAAGAGTGTATACAACGTAGCACTTAACTCAGTGGGCCTAATTCAGAGTTGATTGCAGCAGCAAATTTGTTAGCAGTTGGGCAAAACCATGTGCACTGCAGGGGAGGGGGAAGGGGCAGATATAACATGTGAGAGATTTGGGTGTGGTGTGTTCAAACTGAAATCTAAATTGCAGTGTAAAAATAAAGCAGCCAGTATTTACCCTGCACAGAAACAAAACAGCTCACCCACATCTAAAGGGCCCTACACATTGGCCGATCCACTGCCGAGCTGCCCGACGGCGGATACGGCCGATGGGCGACCCGGCGGCGGGGGGCAGTGACGGGGGTAGTGAAGTTTCTTCACTCCCCCCGTCACCCAGCTCCGTAGCAGTGCAGGCAAATATGGACGAGATCGTCCATATTGGCCTGCATGCACAGCCGATGGGGCACCAGTGATGAACGAGCACGGGGCCGCGCATTGTTCATCGCTGGTGCCTCCACACTCAAAGATATGAACGGTATCTCGTTCATTAATGAACGAGATCGTTCATATCTTTGCGTGATGTCAGCTAGTGTGTAGGGCCTATAACTCTCTCTGCACGTTATATCTGCCACACCTGCAGTGCACATGGGGGGTAATTCTGAGTTGATCGCAACAGCAAGTTTGTTAGCAATTGGGCAAAAGCATGTGCACTGCAGGGGGGGCAGATATAACATTTGCAGAGTTAGATTTGGGTGGGTTATTTTGTTTCTGTGCAGGGTAAATACTGGCTGCTTTATTTTTACACTGCAATTTAGATTTCAGTTTGAATACACCCCACCCAAATCTAACTCTCTCTGCACATGTTATAACTGTCCCCCCTGCAGTGCACATGGTTTTGCCCAACTGCTATCAAATTTGCTGCTACGATCAACTCTGAATTACCCCCAAGGGGGGTCATTCCGAGTTGATCGCTCGCAAGCAGTTTTTAACAGCCGTGCAAACGCTATGACGCCGCCCACTGGGAGTGTATTTTAGCTTAGCAGAAGTGCAAACGTTTTTATTGCAGAGCACCTGCAAAAAAAAATTGTGTTGTTTCAGAGTAGCTCAAAACCTACTCAGCGCTTGCGATCATTTCAGACTATTCAGTTCCGGATTTGACGTCACAAACCTGTCCAGTGTTCACCCAGCTATGCCTACGTTTTTCCTGGCACGCCTGTGTTTTTCCGCACACTCCCTGAAAACGGTCAGTTGCCACCCAGAAATGCCCACTTCATGTCAATCACTCTATGGCAAGCAGTGGGACTGAAATGCATTGCTAGACCCTGTGCAAAACTACATCGTTCGTTGTGCCCGTACGTCGCACGTGCATATTGCGCCACATATGCATGCCCAGAACTGCCGTTTTTTAGCCTGATCGCTGCGCTGCAAACAAATGCAACTAGCGATCAACTCGGAATGACCCCCAATATGCAGTACAAAGTATCAGTTTGTTACAACAGCAGCAGGAACCAAAGACCGCACACACACATTAATGTTTACAGCTTTTTTAGTGAAAAATTGTAAAATAAGAAAGAATATATAAATATATATATATATATATATATATATATATATAGAATAGCGGAAACCTAGGCACTTTAGTACAGACGTGCAATAGTAAGATGTTATAATCTTGACAAAGGTTCCACTTGGAACCGAAACGTCGATTACACCCCTCAATTGATGTCTTGCTGCTAATAAAAATGAGAATATCATGAAGACTGGTGAGTGCTCCTATTTTATTGGATATATATATATATATATATATATATATATAGAATAGTGGAAACCTAGGCACTTTAGTACAGACGTGCAATAGTAAGATGTTATAAATAACACTCCTTATCTCTTATAAGAGTAGCAGCTCATAATACAGAGTTTGTGTATGGTATACACATAGACAGAGATAGGTAATGAAGAAAATAAGCGCTTATGAGTGTGATAACAATATAGGAATATACAGGTGGGTATAATTGTGGCCAAGAACACTTATCTGGTTTAAAAGAACTTCCAACGAGTGTTCATCATTTAGGAATTACATGTAAAAGAAAAAACACAACCAACATAGTTTATAGTGTGTACCGTTCTCAAAACTCTCAAAATGTCATTTGTAATGGAGGGCAATAAATTAGGGAACAGGCTTATTCCCAAATTAGCATATTTAGTAGCCCAAACATTAAAGGATAAAACATAATAAAGGTTTAATATACAAAGACATACATTAGCTAGAAGACACACGTACAAGATTAAAATTATTAAAAGCTTATCTGTCCATCAAAGTAGAGAGATCAGCAGCAAACTGTCCCAGGGACATAAGAATAGCTAGAGAACATGCGTACAGGATTAAAAAAGTTCAATCGCTTATCTGTCCATCAAAGGAGTTCAGCAGTAAACAGTCCCAACGCGTTTTGTCCGTCAAAGCCTGGACTTCAACAAGGGGATATATATAAATATATATATATATATACGTAGCAGAAGGGAGAGCACACCTGGTGAAATAAATGATGGTCCCGGTGCCCGCGGTAGGAGTTTTCAGCCGAAAATCCAATATATGCACAGGAAGTCCGCAGCACACGGTCAATAATCAGAGCAAATACAGCAGGTATACTGCAACGTTTCGATATTTTAATATATCGTCATCAGGCACAATAAAACATACAAACAAACAACTGACCTTATATCCCCTAGCACCCACATGGCGAGGGCTGCCTCCGGAAGCAGGGGGACGGCACCAATGAATGATGTCATCACCACCCATCCGTTGCTAAGGCCACACGCCAAACTAAAACATTAAAAACAAACACCAAAAAGAGAAACATCGGCAGAGGGTACATGCAGGAGCAGCATATAGAACATCATATGTTACATTTAGAAACATAGTATTTATGTAAACTACAATAGATACAGAAAACACCACAATAAATAACAGTTGTAACCTTTAAATACATGCAGAGACACCAGAATACTCGTTCAAGCCCCTGGGTGATAGAGTTTGCAAGCAGTGAATCCATCGTGCTTCACATTTCAGCAATTTAGATGCACGGTCACCCCTCCTCAAATTAATCGGTACATGATCAATGATCATGTATCGTAATGTAGCCAAGCTATGCCCCGCCTGCGTGAAATGACGGGCCACAGGTTGGTCACTTTGTTTAGTAGAAATGGCCTGCCTGATAGCATACCGATGCGTAGCCATGCGCTCTCTTAAAGTGCGCTCAGTTTTCCCTACATAACTGAGTCCGCAGGGACATGTAATAAGATATACAATGTAACGTGTAGTACACGTTACCCGATGTTTAATGAAGAATTTTTTACCGCTGTATGGATGGCAGAAACCGTCACCCACAACCAAGGAGCGACAGGTGGTGCAATCCAAGCAGCGATAACAACCATTCCTACGTTGTAAAAAATTATCATGAGTGGTTAGTGTCTGATCCATGCCGGTGATATCAGTGCGCATCACCATGTCTCTAATATTACGTCCACGAGTATAACAACTCATGACTCTGGTTTGAGCTAAATTAAGAGCTTGATCCGATTGTACTATTGGCCACAGTTTTTTACTAATGTGTCCTATAGTACCACTAAATGAATTATAGTGATTAACCCAGGGCATGACTGAACCAACAGGTTCCTTCTTCCTGGATTGTAACAATTTGTAACGGGGAATGCTCAATGCCCTCTCTACCGATTAATTTGAGGAGGGGTGACCGTGCATCTAAATTGCTGAAATGTGAAGCACGATGGATTCACTGCTTGCAAACTCTATCACCCAGGGGCTTGAACGAGTATTCTGGTGTCTCTGTATGTATTTAAAGGTTACAACTGTTATTTATTGTGGTGTTTTCTGTATCTATTGTAGTTTACATAAATACTATGTTTCTAAATGTAACATATGATGTTCTATATGCTGCTCCTGCATGTACCCTCTGCCGATGTTTCTCTTTTTGGTGTTTGTTTTTAATGTTTTAGTTTGGCGTGTGGCCTTAGCAATGGACGGGTGGTGATGACATCATTCATTGGTGCCGTCCCCCTGCTTCCGGAGGCAGCCCTCGCCATGTGGGTGCTAGGGGATATAAGGTCAGTTGTTTGTTTGTATGTTTTATTGTGCCTGATGACGACATATTAAAATATCGAAACGTTGCAGTATACCTGCTGTATTTGCTCTGATTATTGACCGTGTGCTGCGGACTTCCTGTGCATATATATATATATATATATATATATATATAAAAATAAGAAAACAAGTAGTAACAATAAAAATCTTAATAAAAGTATAGAAGGTACGCCCCAAGAGATGTTAAAATTGGGGCACCATCGTCACTGTTCTAAAAAAGCAGTAGAGAAGGCAGACATGGTAGAAACTCTCCTAACCTTACCCTAAGAAATATGTCGGGATGCCAACTCCAGGCCAGTTTTATAAGGCGCTTGCAAGATCAGATCTCTGTTACAGCTAGTGACAGTTCTCCTTCCAAGGAGGGTGGAGCTCACGGAGGTCTTATGGGCAGTGACCCTTGTACAACATGGGTTAAGACTCACAGAACTCACCAGCAGGTCTTCTTGCCTATAACAGCCACTTTCTGCAGCGGGGTACACTGGTATTCCACAGAGAATAACATCGGGGGTGTAGAGTTGGATCTTGAGCCGAGGCACCAACAGGCTAAAGCTTTGACTGTTCCCAGGATGCACTGCACCCCCTCCTCTATAGCACCACCTCCAGGCACTGGAGCTCAGTTTGTAAGTTGTTGCCTGCAGTGCAAGTCACTAACAGGGGGGGGCTGCGCTAGTCAGCCCTAATAAGAGCTTTTTAAGAAGAAAGAAGACTTCAAGGACGGCAGCACAGGAACTAGATGTTGTGTATGTCATGCTGACATTCTGTACTGCGGATCCAATACCTCCCCCAGTGGCGCTGCATACTCCCGCACCCTGGTTGCCGGGTACTTGCAGCAGAGGCACTCTGGTCATCAGGCACACATCACCACTGCTGCTTTCCTGGATCGCGTGGCCGCACTTCAGGGAGGAAGTAAGAGGGTCCCCCAGGTGGGACCCGCCGAAATTGCAATCCGGTCACGGTCCCAGGAGACGGACCGTGCTACTGCCATGGACACTGTGGCCGTGCAGGGACCCCACTATGTCCATCAGGGCAGGGAGCACAGGTCGGATTTACTAAAATCCATTTATTATAGGCTCCATAGTACCCGGTGGTGAAGTCCAGCAGAGGGGATAAGGCGCTGACCTGTAGCCCCTCTCCCAGCTCCAGGCTTCATTTATAGCAGGTGTTCCTGCCCTGGAGCTGCATCTCTCTCCCTCACTCCCTGTAAGCATTTGGGTGCCATTTCACAGAGCTGCGCTGATCCTGGGACTGCTGGGCACTGTCTCCTCTGTAATGCCGCCTGTCTTATCAGCGCTGTGCATTTACAGGACACTTTAGTATTCTATATGTCATTTAGACAGCGTTAGTTAAGAACAAGTGCACTTCTATATGAATATTTAGTTCAAGTATTCTGTGATATACATCCAGTGGTTACTGTGCATTGTTATATCTGTATACATACATATATTTATGTAGTATTGCTAGTCCAGTGCAGTTTTATTTTTTTATATGTAATAATTTCTGCATTGTACCTGTGACTGTGTGTGCCTATAGCTGCTGTGTGGATTCTATTCTGTGTATCACACATATTGCTATCACTATATTCTGTGCCCTGGGGGTCTAAGTGCATCAGGGTCTCATATACCATATAGTGTTATGCAGGATATACTGTTTTGTATTTTTCACTGTGTGTTTCAGTCACCTCATACCACTTAAATCCTCTGTTTGTGCTCTGCAATTGCTGTCACATATCTTAGGTTTTTTTTGTCAGGTATTGTGTTTGTCTGGCTATATTGTACTGATACGCCCTAAGGCTACATTCTCAATAATGTCTGCTACACAGGGCGGGAAATCCGCAGACGCACCTGCATCATGCAGTGCTGGCGCCACAGATTTACCTGAGGAAATTATTTCTGCTGAGGGGTCAGGTACTGGGTGTTCTGCACTCCCCAGTCAGCCCGCAGCACCTGTGGCAGATCCACCTTGGGCTGCATTTTTAAATATGCTGACTACGCTTGTAACAAGACTTATGCCCCCTGTGGGACCTCCTGTGCCATTACAGCCATATATTGTCCCTGTAGTTAATCCACCATGGGCAGATAGTCTGTCAACCCAGTTACAGCAATTAAATAAGTCCTTGGTTAAACAAAAACCTAACCCTCGACTTACTAGGACCAAAGGGTCAACTAAGCGGGCCATTTCTTCCTCACAATCCACTAATATTTCGGATGATTCTTCTGATTCGAATGGGGAATATACTGATCCATCAGATGCTGATACTGCTGCTTCTGATGAAGATTCTACAACACAGGTTGATGTGCCTGACCTAGTGGAGGCTATCAAGCTGATTCTTCAGATTGATGATGAGATTGACCCTCCCAATATGTCTAAGAAGCCTGATAAGTTCAAGCGTCAGAAGGTTACTAAATTACTCTTACCTCATTCTGGCCCTCATTCTGAGTTGATCGCTTGCTAGCTACTTTTTAGCAGCAGTGCACACGCTAAGCCGCCGCCCTCTGGGAGTGTATCTTAGCTTAGCAGAAGTGTGAACGACAGAGTAGCAGAATTGCTACAAAAAAATGTCATGCCATTTCTGAGTCGCTCCAGACCTACTCCTATCTTGCGATCACTGCAGTCAGTTTAGTTCCTGGTTTGATGTCACAAACACGCCCTGCATTCGGCCAGCCACTCCCCCGTTTCTCCAGCCACTCCTGCGTCTTTGCCTGGCACGCCTGCGTTTTTTAGCACACTCCCGGAAAATGCTCAGTTACCACCCAGAAACACCCACTTCCTGTCAATTACTCACTGATCAGCAGAGCGACTGAAAAGCGTTGCTCGGCCGTGTGTAAATTTGCATAGTTTTGTATGAAATTACTTAGCGCATGCACCCTGTGGCCCATACGCATGCGCAGAACTGCCGGTTTTTAGCCTGATCGCAATTCTGCAAAAAAAAACGGCAACGAGCGAACAACTCGGAATGACCACCACTGACCATTTAATTGACATACGTCAGGAATCCTGGTCTTCTCCAGGAAATACATTTTCCCAGTCTAAAAAGATGCTAGCTCGTTATCCTATATCTGCGGAGTTGAGTAACAAGTGGGAAACCTCGCCACCAGTGGACTCACATATAGCCCGTCTTGTGGTGTCATCTACTCTGCCTGTCACCACGTCACCTCTTTGAAGGAACCAACGGATAAGCTTGTGGAGGGTTGTTTGAAGTCTATTTACACTCTTACAGGTGCTGTACATAGACCCACTAAGGCAGCCTCTTGGGCTGAAAAAAGGCATTGAAGCATGGGTTCAAGCAATTGAGCAAGAGCTACCTCTGAATTTTTCTGACCCTGCCAGACAATATCTGTCATATATTACCACAGCCTCCCACTATATTCAGGAGGCGGCCTCTGATGCAGGCGTTATGGCGGCCAAGGCATCTAATACGTCTATCCTGGCTCACCGGATTCTGTGGTTACGGTCCTGGTCGGTGGACCTGGACTCTAAGAAGACCTTGGAGGTGCTCCCTTTTAAGGGAGATATACTATTTGGAGATGATCTGATCAAGATCGTGACCGACTTGGCGTCAGCCAAGACTGCGTTTCTCCCAAGTACTAATCCTTCGGTTCCGAAGGCTAAGAGTACAGGTTGAGTATCCCTTATCCAAAATTCAAAATCCAACATTTTTGGGTCCCTTACTGAGATAATGACATATATATTATGTATTATGTGTATATATAGATATATATTATATATATATATATATATATATCATACAATATACATATATATGTGTCATTATCTCAGTAGGGGAACCAAAAATGTGTGATTTTGAATTTTGGATAAGGGATACTCAACCTGTACTACTTTTCATTCCTTTCGACCTCCAGGTAAAGCAAAGGGTCAGGCGTACCCGAGACAGGCTCGCACTTCCAAGTCCTCTAAGCCCAAACCTAAACATTCTTGGGCCGCCCGTCAGCCTGCTTCCAAACTGGACAAGCCTGCTGCATGACGGGGCGGGCCTCCCCCTGGGGGACCCCAGGTTGGAAGGCTGACTTCTGCAGTTTGCCCAGGTATGGTTAAAGACCACTTTGGACACCTGGGTGCAGGAAGTGGTCTTTCACAGGTTCGCGATCTCTTTCAAGAAACGTCTCCCTAGCCCAGTTTTGCTCAACGGTTATCCCTTCGGGTCTGTTAAAAGCACAAACTCTACATTTGGTTGTCCAATCCTTCCTGGATACAGGAGTGATAGTGCCGGTGCCTCTGTCTCAGAGAGACTGGGGATACTATTCGATGCTGTATCTAGTTCCGAAGCCGATTGGATCCTCCCGGCCTACACTCAACCTCAAATCTTTGAACAAATTTGTGAGGGTGACCAAATTCCGTATGCAAACTCTGCGCTCTATTGTACTGGCTTTGGAACCCAAGGACTATTTGCTATCCCTGGATATACAGGATGCTTACTTACACATACCTATTGCCATGTATCATCAGTATTATCTACAGTTTGCTATTGGCAACCTTCATTATCAGTTCCAAGCCTTGCCTTTCGGACTGACCATGGCTCCTTGGATCTTCACCAAGGTCATGGCGGTCATGACGGCCCTTCTCCGCTGTCAGGGTATCAGGATCCTGCCGTATCTGGATGACTTGTTGATCCTGGTGAACTCCCCAGAGGTACTCCTCCGTAATCTGGAACTTATGGTCCAATTCCTACAAGCCCACGGGTGGCTCATCAACTGGAAGAAATCCTCACTGGTTCCTGCTCAGAGCATGATGCACCTGGGGGCATTACTGAACACACACAACCAACGTTTGTTTTTGTCTCCAGAGAAAGTCCTTACACTTCAGAATCAGATGCTTCCTCTCTCGCCAAAGAGTGTCGATACACTCGGCGATGCAGTTATTAGGCCTCATGGTGTCAGCTTTCGACATGGTAGAGTACGCTCAATTTAATTCCTGCCCTCTGCAGAGGTTAATCCTTTCCAAGTGGGACGGCCTGCCTCACCGGATCAGGTATCAAATGATCTCCTTGACTCCGGAGGTTCATCTGTCACTGAGTTAGTGGCTACAGGGCCAACAATTGAGCAGGGGTTGTCCCTTCTAGATCTCCAACTGGGTCCTCCTAATGACGGATGCCAGTCTGTGGGGTTGGGGCGCGGTGTTGGAGCAACACTCTCTCCAGGGTCGGTGGACCAGGGAGGAATCTCTCCTCTTGATAAACATTCTGGAATTGCGGGCAGTGTTCAATGTGTTGACACTGGCCCTGCCTTTCGTACAAAATAGGCATGTTCAAGTACAATCAGACATCGCCACCACGGTGGCGTACATAAATCATCAAGGTGGCACTCGAAGCCACATAGCAATGACGGAAGTGTAAAAAATTATTTGATGCGCGGAACGCCATCTGCCAGCAATATCGGCAGTGTTCATTCCGGGGGTCCTCAACTGGGAAGTGACTTCCTCAGTCATCAGGACGTACACGCCGGGGAGTGGAGTCTTCATATGGAGGTCTTCCAACTCCTTGTGGACAAGTGGGGTCTACCAGATGTAGATCTAATGGCGTCTCGACACAATCACATGGTTCTGGTCTTCGGAGCAAGGACAAGGGATACTCAAGCAGCGTTCATGGATGCACTGGCAATTCCATGGAACTTTCAGCTGCCATACGTGTTCCCTCCAGTGTCTCTTCTGCCCAGGGTACTACGGAAGTTCAAGCAAGAAGGAGGAAACTGCTTCTAGTCGCTCCAGCGTGGCCCAGACGGCATTGGTTCTCAGACTTGCAGGGTCTCTTGATCGAGCATCTTCTTCTACTTCCTCAATGTCCAGACCTCCTCGTTCAGGGCCCTTGTATTTACCAGGACCTGGCAAGACTGGCTTTGATGGCGTGGCTCTTGAAGCTTCACTCCTGAGGGCCAAAGGATTTTCTGAGGCGGTTATTCAAACTATGTTGGAGGCCCGTAAACTGACTTCTGCACGGATTTATTATAGGGTCTGAAATTCTTACTTTACCTGGTGTTCTGCTAAGAATTACGATGCATACAAGTTTATTATTTCCAGACTTCTGGCTTTTTTGCAACAAGGCCTGGATTTAGGACTTCATCTGGCCTCCCTCAAGGTTCACATTTCTGACTTGTCGGTGTGGTTTCAGCAATTTTTTTTATCTATTCCTGATGTTTAAACATTCACTCAGGGCGTACTACGGATTTAGCCTCCCTATGTTCCTCCTGTGGCTCCATGGGATCTGTCTGTACAATTGTGCAAGGCGGCTACATGGTCCTCAGTGAACACTTTCATCAGGTTCTATGCCTTTGATACTTCCGCCTCCCAGGATGCTTCCTTTGGACTCCGGATTCTTGTGCCCGCTACAGTGCATCCCCTCCCATGAGGAACTGCTTTAGGACATCCCTGATGTTATTGCCTGTTGAATACCAGTGTACCCCGCTACAGAAAAGGAGATTTATGGTAAGACTTACCATTGTTAAATCTCTTTTTGCGAGGTAAACTGGTTTCCACAGGGCGCCATCCCTGATGCACTTAGCTTCTTTGGGTTTGTATGGCATTAGCCGCTAGTCCCTTCTCCTGTCGTGAGAATGTGGGTCTATGTGACTAACATTTACCGTCTCTCTTACCTGCTACTGCATTGGACTGGTTAACAAAACTGAGCTCCAGTGCCTGCAGGCAGGGCTATAGAGGAGGCGGTGCAGTGCACCCTGGGAACAGTCAAAGCTTTAGCCTGTTAGTGCCTCGGATCAAGATCCAACTCTACACCCCAATGTTATTCCCTGTGGAAACCAGTATACCTCGC
Organism: Pseudophryne corroboree; assembly: GCF_028390025.1. Lineage (NCBI taxonomy): Eukaryota > Metazoa > Chordata > Amphibia > Anura > Myobatrachidae > Pseudophryne > Pseudophryne corroboree. Next base: position 608,930,956 of record NC_086444.1, on the reverse strand, counting down.
AGAAAGAGATTTAACAATGGTAAGTCTTACCATAAATCTCCTTTTTTTCTTATGTCATAATGTGCCTACCAGTACTGGGATGCAACCAGGACTTAACCTCGGAGTGACCTGTGTCAATGCCAATGGAGCGAAAGACCAAAAGAGGATAGGAGATGCTCCAAGACAAGAGACTGGAGAACAAACAATACACACTAAAGCACAGAACTCAGAGGATAGGAGCTGCTCTAAGACAAGAGACTTGAGAACAAGCAATACACACACAAACAGAACTCTCCCAAATTCTGGACAGCTTTATGGACTATAGGTATATATAGCCTGTCCCTAGAGCCCCTACCACGCTTCTGACGAAGGATGTATGCATCCAAAATGCATTAAGCGTGGCTCTGTCATTTTTGGATTCCCCTTTGGCTGTGCTGTTGTTTACGGACTTCACCAGTGCTGGGCTCTCTATCCAGATTGTGGAGCCAGTATTCCATTTTTACATCTTGGAGATTCCGGGCCACTCTTCAGCTGCCACTGTTTTGCCATTGTGGAATTCTTGTTATATGCTGTTATCCAGTTTATTTGTTGTAGATGCAACCTGTAATTAAAACCATTTGTTTTTAAGGATAATTACACTATTTTTTTTTTTAACCTCTTCCATATACATGTGACCGCTGAGTTCATGTTAAAAGGAGAGGTATCTTTTACAGATGTGCTGCTAGCAATTTGAAAAATATCCCATCTCCATCTGTGTGAAGTGACCTATATATGGGACATCAGAGTTATAACAACGAAATTACCATCTATTGCTCTGGTGATATAATTTTTCTTGTTTATGGGTGAAATCACCATTGTTTAACATTATTTACATTATTGGCTATCTCATATGCGCTTTTTTTGTGTGTATATTTCCAATTAATTCTTCTATCTCAGAGTAATATGGATGTTTAGTCTATTTACACACTTTGAGCTGCACTTGTGATATTATTGTGCACTTTTTTCAATATTTTTTTTGTGTTCACTTTGTCTTTCATCCATAATTGAAGGAAAGTGCTGCAACCATGTTTTCATATAGAGAAACTAGAAACCAGTCAATTTCAAAACACCTTTTCCCCATCAGGGGAAATTACCAAGTTATGTGATGAGGACTTAGGCTCTGCTTTTCAAAAATTAGAGTCTATTATGTTAATGTAAAATAACTTGTGGTGGGAGGTAGCCAAGTTGGAACAGTATCAGAATTCTTGTATTGTTCCAAAGGGGCTACAAATAAATAAATCTCCCTCCTTTAATTCCTCTAGTTAATGTTTCAAAAAGGAATGGAATGCTATTCTTGGAGATTGTTCTTTTGCTTTGATTAATTTGATTATTAAAGAGAGAACCAGCTCCCTTAAAACATTAAATGAAGAAATAAATGTATTACATACTTTGGTACACCCTTTTAAAGACTTAGGGGTATATTCAATAATGGTCGGAAGCTGCCATCTTGTCGGAAAGACGGCAGCTCCCGACTGTTTTAGGTCGGAAGGGGTTCCGACCTATTCATTACGGCCCCGTTTTTTTTCTGACAAGTCGGGAAACCCAACTTGTCGGATTGCTGGTGGAATGCACGTTGATCGGCAGCTTCACTCGCCGATCAGAGTGCATTGTCGGGAGTGGGCCAAACCCGACATATTTTAGCCCTGTTTCCGACAAACACAATCCGACTTGAAAACAAGTAAGATTAAGGTGAGGAAATGGGGAGCGGTGCAGCAGGCTATGGGGATCGGAGATGAGAGGTACCTTGATGGCCGTCCCCTGGCCAGGCACCTCTCTCCCTGCAGTGCCTCCTCCGCCGCCGCAGACACCACCTCCGCCGGCCACAGTTGGATTTGGACGTCCATTGAATAGGGGTTGTCGGGTCCATTCCGACAACTGCATGTCGGAATGGACCCGACTCTTATTGAATATACCCAATAGAAAATTTTGGGACCTATGAAAAACAATTACTACAAAAGGTTGATAAATGTACCAAAGAACTAAGGGATAAAAAACAGAAAAAATATTTGAGAGACTTTAATTTATCCATAGCTTTAAAAAATAAAGAGAATCATATTCCTGTAATTGAAAATGTGCAAAAGCATGATACTCAGTTGGCTGTTGGCAAACAGAGAAGGGTTCCCATTTGGAGAAAAAAACCCAGTGGGAGAACTAATGTACCCAAATAACTGCAACCATGGAAAAAAAGTGGGATGGCCCAAGGTAACACTTGGTTAAATACCAGATATCCTAATGTAAGACGTTATCCATGGAAAGATAGTAAACATGGGTATAATGGGTATAAAGATTCCTATAGATCTAATTATAAGAATTTTTCAGAGGAGGATGATCTATGGGAAAGTAGACGGTATCCTGCTAAACATAGAGATTTTCCTAGAACAAGTTGGAAACCCAATCTTTCTAATAGGTTCTCAACATTAGAAGATTTCGAGTCATATGGATCCCCTGGACCTGAACAATTTTTTTAAATTGGGACCCCAGGACACCCAGAAGGAACAGGTGTTAGGGACTCAGTTTAGAAAAACAAAAACGGGGAAGAGGGCAGGTAAAAAAAGACCCAAAAGAACAACTAAATCTTCAAAAAAGAATTCAAAGAACCCTGAATCCACCACTACAGATTGAGAAAATGAATGAGGGTAAAATATTTAATCTGAAAGGGAATTAACAGATTATGAAATATAGAACTTGCAAAAGGGGCTTAAATTTGCTCCATCTTCTCAGCCTAATTCTTGTAACCTTTATATTGATATTCAGAAGTATATACGAGAACTTACCATCAAACGTTTTTTCTTAAATAAGGAAAAGGAGGATTCTTTAGAATCACCAACTCAAACCACCTCTAATTTTAAATGACCTTTCACTTTCTACCCTAGTCATTTTAAAGGTAGCTTCTTAGAATGTTTCAATAAAGTTGTTTGTGAGGAGATTAATAAAATCTTACAGAAAAATCAGACTAAGAGGAAACTTAATTTAAGTAAAAAAGAATTTGAGGCCCTAAAAACACTGTGGGATGACACATATGTAGTTATAAAACCTGCAGATTAGGGTGGAGGGGGTGTCGTTATGAAAAGAGATGTATATGTTGAGGCGATCCAATGACAATTAAATGATGGTTTGACCTACAAAAAGTTGAAGGGTGACCCTACTAACAGAACTAGTAAAGCATTGTTAGAAATGAGTACTGATGCATTTAATAAAAAGGTCATCACAAAAAATGAAATAGATTTTTGGAATTTTAAGGACCCATCAATCCTCTCCATATACATTCTCCCAAAAGAGCATAAGTACCCCCTCCACCCTCCCGGTAACCCTATAATCTCTAGGTGCAATAACCTCACAAGCAACCTTTCTGCAATGGTGGATTTTTATTTACAGCCCCTTGTTTTAGAGACGAGGACATATTTAAAGGATACAAGTGCTCAGGATACAGGTGCTCAGGAAAATCTCCAGCTATGAATGGCAGGAGAATGATCTCTTATGTAGTGCTGATGTAAGCACTTTATATACTATCATAAATAAGGAGACGGATCTATCAGCTGTATCCTATTTTTTAAACAGAAGCACCTTAGAAGATTTAAAAAAGTTAATTCTGGATAGTATATCTTTCATTTTAACCAATAATTATTTTTATTTTGAAGGGTCATTTTATTTACAATGTGTTGGTAATGCTATGGGCACCAGGTTTGCCCCCAGTTACGCAACTCTATACATGGTGTACTGGGAAGACCACCATATATGTCATGATGCAGTCTTGGTGGCAAACCTGGTGTCCTGGCATCGATTTATCGATGATGTACTTTTTATATGGAGGGGTAGTGAGTCTTTTAATCTGTTTTGTAGAGATTTAAATCATAATACATTTTCTATTAATTTTAGCTATACCAAGAGTACTAAAGAAATTTTTTTATTGAGATGTCTAGTCAACATTATGTACATTGGTTGGATACTATACCGTTTGGCCAATTTCATGAATTAAAAGGAATTGTACTAACCCATCTGTTTGTGATGAACAAATAGAGGAAGTTTCACAAAAGTTCACTGTGAAAGGGTATCCTGCAAATCTCCTAAAAAAGGCAAAGGATAGGATAGACACTATAGATAGATTGAATCTATTAAAAGAGAAAACTAACCGAAAAATAAGACCAATTCTAAACACCAGTGGGCCTTTATTAGACAATTTAACAATTGCCATCGTGAAATTGAAACCGTTTTTAATAGAAATTGGAAGTTATTACAACAGGACCCCATAATTGGGGAGGTGATATTATCTAAACCAGTCTTCATTTACAGGAAGGCACTGTCCTTAAAAGATAATCTTGTAAGAAGTAACCTAGATGTGGAAACAAGACAAAGTATTAGAACTAAAGGCTTCCACCATTGTGGCAGTTGCCTGAAGTGTAGGACAGTAAAAAGTAAAGAAAGGAAGTTTAATAGTATAACTGTCAGCAATAAAGATTACAAGATAAGGGAATTTATTACATGTCATTCTAAGAACGTTATATATCTCTTAGAGTGTTCTTGTGGCCTTCTATATGTAGGCAAAACTTCTAGGCAACTAAAAGTTCGACTTGCCGAACATATTTATAATATTCGTTCATCTTTGGAGACCCATATAGTATCCAATCATTTTAAATTGAAACACAACTCAAATGGGTGTCACCTTACTATTTTTTTAGATATCCAACAGATTTTACCAAAATTAAGAACCAGAGACATAGATAAGCATCTCTCTCAATCTGAGATGAGATGTATCCTCCAATTAGGGACCCTTGTTCCCAAGGATCTCAATGGTAAGCTTGAATTAAAATGCTTCTTAAGATTTCCGGTGGGCGGTGCATCAAGTATGACCGCGTTTTAGATCTGCTCTTGAGACAGACTCCGGGAAAAGCACTATTCTCCCTATCTTGAAAGTCATTCGGGGTGTTGTGGACACACCAAAAGAAGGAGTGTGGTCTGAGGCATCTGGGGGTGCCCTTTTTTGTCATTGGAGCCTGTGAATGCACCGGAGTCCATGACCGCCTGGGCTTCTGGTGCGAAAACTGGCGTGGACGCTGGAAATGCTATGTGGGCTGAATACCTGCAGTTATTGGCTTTGACTCCCAAAAATACACCTCAAGCTTATACTCTGCTGCACCACGGGCTGGATCGATTGTGCTAGCTATCTAAAATCACCCCCGCACTTAAAAAAATACCTCTATCCTGCCCGGACTCACGGGAACCTCACCGGCGGGGAGTTGGCACTGTGCCCTTGAGTGTTGCTGGCTGCCCAGAGGAGATTGTGGTGAGGCAGAGATCTGGTCGGAGCTGCTGCGGGAGAGGCTCTTTCTGGCGGCCGTGCCTTGGAGTCCCCTCGCGGTCTGCCCCGCTGCCTAGGACCCCTGTGTGACCGCCGAATTGGCATACTGTGCAGAGCACATGAACTACGAAGGCCCCTGACTGGACCTTACTGGATGCGGGACGGCTGCAAACGGGTAACAAATACCCACGGAACGTCCGGAAGATCGGGAATCATGCCACCATCGCCTTACCTGTGACAGCTGCTGCTGGAAGACCCTGACCGCTGAAGGTTGCTGTCCGGGAAAGCCGTGGTTTCAGGCGTGTGAGGTCCACTGATGCCGGAGACCCTCTGACCCTTGCTAGCAGCTCATTTATAATCATGGTACTCTGCTGGATCGCGGGGATGCTTGTGTTACCGAAGCATGACTAGCTGTGACGGGGTAATATGGGGGCTAATTAACAGCACAACAGCGAGGTGAACGGGGGGGATACTCAGGGAAGTTTCTATGGAGATTGTCAGCCTATACCCCTACACTATTACGTGGAACTGCTTCCCCATACATTTTGGACTGGGGGGTGGGTTGCTTTTAGAGGAGCAGGAGGGATAGATCCAGGGAATGTGCCTTGGGGCTTACACTCCCAAGTCCTGTGTCTACTAGGATATTGTTTCTATAAACAGGTATTCCACAATGTCTTCTGGACTTGGCAGCTGCTGTGTAGATACACTGGGACACCATCCGCTTATTGTCCCTCTTTGTGTATGGTATTAGTGCATGTGCACAATGTATTAGATAGTGGCGACTTGCACTTCTGCTAATTACCTATTTAGGTGGTTATATCACGTTTGCATACACTATTGTTTATGTTACTATAACAAATTTTGATGACCAGGGTAACCATTTAATGCTGGAGTGTATTACTGTAACAAGACTTTAGCATTTAACAGGTTTCTGTTGCCATCTTGTGGTGGTTTGAGTTATTGCATTGGCTCTCTTAGTTATTTACTTTGAATCTGACTAATCTACAGCTCTCTCCACTATGAGTGGTTGACTGATCTGTATCAGTCAGCAACAGTCTGCCAACATGCATTTATAGACAGCTATTAGAGTGGCAGCATTGGTGCTGACTATAGGGATACTCATGGGGATAACCTCTCCAATATAACAGCACTGAGTAGTCCTATATATTACACTTGCATGTCGGCAGATGACCTTCGGTCTAGGTGCTTATATTTTGGTCTTGTACCATTCTGTGCTGACAATAATACCCGCCTAGATTAATTTAAATACAGTACACTTCCTGTTCAGCAGTCATTTCTATTAATATAGGGGGAGGTACACTAAGCATGTAGAGGTTAGGGTTTAAAGGTGTAAGAGACACTTTTGCCACTTACCACATTGCCAGCGATGATTCTCGATAGGCTTGGCTAATTTCTGTCAACAATAGGATTCAAGGTGTTGTCAATGTTCCCTTAACATGGTCTGTACTGGAGTATGGACAAATACTTAGAGAAACATGCGTCATCTGATAATTCCCATACCCAATCTGATTCAACTATGGTTAAGAACAAAAATAAATCTACAGCCCCTGCTACACCTTCTTTCCCTGCAAGACACCCGAGGGAGGATACAGCTGGGGAATCCTGGGCTGCATCTTCTCAGATGCCGGTAATACCTACACCTGAGGATAATGACAAAGTGACGATCCAGCTGCTGATGCCCTTACTAGATAAAAAGTTTGAGGACCTTCATACTAGATTATAAACTTCGCTTGCGAAAATTGACTCGAATACGTCCAGGATAGTTACGTTGGAACAACATCTTAGCGATAATGAGGACTCGTTCCATGCTTTACAGGCATTTGTTGACCTAAGAGATCACACTATCCAAACATTAGTGGCTAAACTGGACGAATTGGAGAACAGAGACATCTGAAGTAACCTCCGATTCATAGGCATGTCGGAGTCGGTGAAGGGTCCACAATTGATAAACTATATTAGTGTTTGCATCCCACAGGTGCTAGGGATTCATGATGCTGATGCAGTACCCCAAGTCAAACGGGCACACAGACTTGGACTGGAAAGGCAGGAGAGGTTGGCTTGACCCAGACCTACCATTGCCAAGTTCCTAGACTTTAGAGCCAAAGAGAAAATGTTGACAGCCTATTGGACTGCCCAGTCTCTTGTTGTGGACGGACAGAGGATCTTGATATTTCAGGATTTTTCTGTTTTAGTGTCACAAAAGAGAAAGGCATTTTCTGAGGTCTGCAGGATGCTAGTGGAGCGGAATAAGCGATTCGCTTTGATGTACCTGGCTAAATTGCGGATAATGGAAAACGGTCGCCCGGTATATTTTACTGATCCAAAACAGGCCAAGGAACATCTGCGTAGGGAACCAGCCCATTCCCCAGAGCGTTCTAATGAATAATTTCTCATTATGGGAGTCTTGGGGATGGGGGACGATGGTCGCTAACTGTGCCATGCACTTGACTATATTTCAACACTGTGAGGCGGGGATTGTTCCTAGGTCCCTGAGTAACTCCGGAAGTGCTCTATGGTAGAGTGGTAGGCTGTAGTCATAAACTTTACTTAGCTCTGCTCATTTCAGATGTGGCCATAAAATATTGACCACTGGTTTGCTGGTGGTCTCGTAGTTAATCATATTGTGGCTCTTTGCCTTTTTTGTTTTTGTTACTAGTAGGTAGCAAACTTACAACTGTTTAACGTACAATTGGAGCTCCCCAAATGGTATTGTTGGGGTCCTCAGGAAAGATAGATGGATTGAGCCCATCACATGATACAAAAAAAGTAGAGAAACACGAATTCACAAAAAATTTCCTCCCATTCCTATTGTATTCACTGTACTTATTTGCTCACATTGACAAAAAATATTTATCTTTTATTTCTTTCTGCTTGTATCTATATAAGTATTTTTCTATTGAGATGTCTGCATACAGTTGTTTATCATGTAAGTCTGATCTCATGAGACTGCTATGTCACTCTGAGTTTGCCTCAGTCCATGTCGTAGCCACGCAAGAACAGGATAGGTCTTTGGTCCCTTCTCACTGTAATCTAATCTCTTGGAATGTCACTGGTCTCAACACTCCAATCAAACGTAAGAAGGCAGTGACGTATTTATGGAGGTTGAGGCCCGACATTGCTCTTCTGCAGGAGACCCATTGGGTGCAGGGGCAGGGCTTGGCCCTTCGGGCCCGTTGGATCGGGGAATGCGTTATGGCCTCCTATAGGAATAAGTCTAGAGGAGTGGCCATTATCTTTCGTAGAGGTTTACATTATAACATATTGGATAGAGTAGCAGACCCAGAAGGTCGCTTCTTGTTATTGGACATTGACATTGAGGGGAATAGGTTTACCTTGCTAAATTTGTACGCCCCAAATATATCCCCTGACCATTTTTTAGCCAAAGTTGCACAATTGGTGGCAAGGCGCCAAATTTATAACTTGGTAAGGAGAGGCTTTGACCCAATTTTTATTAAATTAATTCAATACTTTTATTCCCAAACCAAAACATCTTTATTGATTAATGGAGTGAAAGGGGATCAAATCCAAATGTATAGGGGAACACGCCAGGGGTGCCCTCTGTCCCCCTTATTGTTCAACCTCTGTATAGATCCGCTATTTCGTATCCTACAAAATTGGTCAGAGTTTAAGGGCATAAAGGTGGGAGGAGAAGAAATGAAGCTGTCGGCCTTTGCAGACGATGTATTATTGTATATAGACAATCCAAAATCGTCTTTGCAGAAGATTTTAGGTAAATTGGAGAAATATGGTGAAATCTCTGGTTTTACAGTTAATTTGACTACATCTGTGGGTATTTGCTTGCATCTCCATATCACAACCCAGCATTGGGGGCCGTCAGATTGCGGTGATGTGGGCAAAGTCATACATTGACTATCTAGGCATTCGCCTTCCCAAATGTCCAGCGGAGTTATATAGATTAAATATTTCTATGGCATTAGCTGACACGGCTAGAGAATTAGAGGGATGGGCCCACCTTATGCTATCATGTGTAGTGAAAGCGAATCTCATTAAGATGGTGACATTTCCGAGAGGCTTTACCTCTCCTTTTGTCTCAGAAAGATATTTGCTTACTAAATGCCCAATTCAGAAAATTTATATGGGGGGCTAAGAGACCGTGAATAGGGCTGATAAAACTACAACAACCCGTTACTAATGGGGCATTAACTTTCCAAATGTTTTACACTACAATCATGCTGCTGTATTGCGATATTTGCGGGATTGGCTTTATGGAAAAGATCTTTACGCCAGTACCTCTCTAGAAGAACGGCTTCTAACAAACCGTAATCTGACAGGATTTTTACACATGCATGACAGTGACATAAAAGACAATATACTCAATAACCCATTGTTATGGACCACAAAACGAATTTGGCATATACTCCATCATAAACAAAACTTAAATTCTTATAAAACCCTTTTTTTATCATTCCTTCAAAATCCAGATTTCCAGAACGGGCTAGCGGCTTCTCCCTATGATAGACTAAAAACTGAAGGACTTTATAATGTGGGGACATTTTTAAATAAGGATAATAGGGCACCTCTATCGTATGCGCATGCATCAGAAAGATTCCCGAGCTTCCAAAAATACCCATTTCAGGGGCAAACGCAGGAATTCTAGAGGGGGGTTTCCAAATGCAATCCATATTCTCCCACCCTGTGGAACATTGGAATAACTGCAGGAGACTGGGGGAGCGGTAGAAGAACCTAGTACCGACCTTGGACATACATATGTACCTCTTGGTCTTTTTATACACTGGATAGTGTATGGAGTACTGTTTTAATAATTACAATATTTATAGTGCATGTTATACGCTGTATCAAATGTATTAAACTAATATAAATAACATAAGTGGTCAGCAAAAGGTTAAACATCCCATAATAAATAACTACACAAACATAATAGAACCAGAATGAGACAGAACTGTCCCTTACACTGCATGTTGTGGTGGCAGCTCTAGCTATTGTATTATATACTATTGCTATAGTGGTCACAATTTAAGCTTCTGGCCAGGTGGAGGGGGGTTTCTGGGCAACCAGAAACCCCCCCCCCGCGTGTGCCTATGCCATTTGCCTATATGCAAGCTAAGCATTATGTTATGTTGGTGATCAGGGGGTTATTTAGCGAGGACTGGAACAATGCTTTAGATGTGCTGCTAATGTCAGACCTAACAGTAAAGAGAGCAATTTCACACCACTATGCCTTTTTGAGACAAAACATTAATCATAATCAAGTTCGGTCGGGTATGAAGTCTTGGGTACGCATCATTCCTTCCTTAACTTGTAAGGGATTGATGAAAACACTCTGCTGGTGAGGAAAATAATCCCGGCGACTCAATATCAGGAGATTTTTTGAACATCTATCATAAGGCTTACTTTTCCCCCCATAGGCAACATTTATCAGTGTTGATACCCTCGGCCTCTTGCCCCAGGTGTTATTCTGATATAGCAGATATGTACCATTACTTTTGGAAATGCCCCATGCTGAGAATCTTCTGGCTCAAAATAAGACAATATGATGTTCCTCTCACGGATAAATGGGCAATATTTGGTATGTTACCGGAAGAGCAGCGAATAGAGAGAGGGTGTAAACACTTGTTGCTAATTCTTATTGCAGCCGCCCGTAAAGCTATCCTGTAGACATAGATTGAGGCAAATCCCCCCACCTTGAAACTATTTAAAGAGAAATGACACCATGTGTTTAATATGAAGTGGATTGACACTCTGTCGGAGAAAGAACGGCGTTCAGCCGGGTTCTTTGGAACCTGGGAAAGCTACGTTTGTACTTTGCCGATTGACTTACGTACCAGAATACATGACTTCCTGAAACACACGCAGTGGTATGCTATTCGAGTATTATCGGGGGACCCACCGGTAAATATTTTGCCCTGATCTACCCTACCTTAAGTCATTGACTTGATGATACAAAGGGATAGATCATGATGTTGATTGATGAGGGTGAATAGCCCCTAAGAACATGGTCTTATGGGAAAAGACATTGACCTTCATTCCTGTATATAGATGCAATTGTTCTGAGCTTGAATAATACGATGGTTAAAAATATTCGAAATATACGTTTTCTTATATATCTGATGGAATGTACAGATGATATTCTACACAATACTTATAATTGTTGATTTTATTGTCAATAAGGATATTATGTACATTGTGGAATTTTGAGTGTTTCAATAATATATATATATATATATATATATATATATATATGTATATATATAAAAATGCTTCTTAATTTAGTCACTTTATCTCATTGCCCCCTCCATTCAGATTTTATATAACTGACCCATGCAGTTTAACCTCCTATTTCCTTTCATTGCAGCGCAGCACTTTACTTTTTTGTGTATTTATGTATTTGTGTATTATATTTTTTATCTTTTTTATATTTTAAATGTGGACTTTTAACATCCCGATGGACTTTATTTATTAATGTTTATATGGAGACGAGTATATATTATCCAATTAAGAATATATTGAACTGACCCGCCACTGGACACCATTTTCTGGGACTTATGATAAGTTGCTGGAATGCTAAGTGTTTATTGACATGGAACTCATCGTTGGCTAAAAGTCCTTGAACGCAGAATGATGTATTTCTGGGAAGGTTAAACGCACACGTCACCTTGTTTCCAGCTTTAAGACTTCCTGCATAGCCGTGGCTGAACGTGGAAACCATTTAGTGGTAATGAGACACCGCTGGTGTCTTTATGGACTATAGGTATATATATAGCCTGTCCCTAGAGCCCCTACCATGCTTCTGACGAAGGATGTACACATCCGAAATGCTTAAGCGTGACTTTCATTTTTGGATTCCCCTTTGGCTGTGCTGTTGTTTACGGACTTCACCAGTGCTGGGCTCTCTATGCAGATTGTGGAGCCAGTATTTCATTTTTACATCATGGAGATTCCAGGTCCCTCTACAGCAGCCTCTGTTTTGCCATTGTGGGATTCTTGTTATATACTATTATCCAGTTTATTTGTTGTAGATGCAACCTGTAATTAAAACCATTTGTTTTTAAGGATAATTACACTATTTGTTTTTTTAACCTCTTCCATATACATGTGACCGCTGAGTCCATACTAAAAGGAGAGGTATCTTTTACAGATGTGCTGCTAGCAATTTGAAAAATATCCCATCTCCATCTGTGTGAAGTGACCTATATATGGGACATCAGAGTTATAACAACGAAATTACTATCTATTGCTCTGGTGATATAATTTTTCTTGTTTATGGGTGAAATCACCATTGTTTAACATTATTCACATTATTGGCTATCTCATATGCACTGTTTTTGTGTGTATACTGTATTTCCATTTCATTCTTCTATCTCAGAGTAATATGGATGTTTAGTCTATTTACACACTTTGAGCTGCACTTGTGATATTATTGCACACTTTTTTCAATATTTTTTGTGTTCACTTTGTCTTTCATCCATAATTGAAGGAAATTGCTGCAACCATGTTTTCATATAGAGAAACTAGAAACCAGTTAATTTCAAAACACCTTTTCCCCATCAGGTGAAATTACCAAGTTATGTGATGAGGACTGAGCCTCTGCTTTTCAAAAATTAGAATCTGTTAAAATAAATCTCCCTCCTTTAATTCCTCTAGTGCATAGGTCTGCAAACTCGGTCCTCTTTACCCCACACAGTGCAGGTAACCCAGCAGGTGCACAGGTGTATTAATTACTCACAGACACATTTTAAAAGGTCTGCAGTTGGAGTTATTTATTTCACTTGTGATTCTGTGAGGAGACCTGCAAAACATGCACTGTGTGGGGTAATGAGGACTTAGTTTGCAGACCTATGCTCTAGTGAATGTTTCAAAAATGAATGGAATGCTATTCTTGAAGATTGTTATTTTGCTTTGATTAATTTGATTATTAAAGAGAGAACCAGCTCCCTTAAAACATGAAATGAAGAAATAAATGTATTACATACTTTGGTACACCCTTTTAAAGACTTAGAAGATTTTGGTACCTATGAAAAACAATTACTGCAAAAGTTTGATAAATGTACCAAAGAACTAAGGGATAAAAAACAGATTTTTTTTGAGAGACTTTAATTTATCCATAGCATTAAAACATAAAGAGAATCATATCCCCGTAATTGAAAACGTGCAAAAGGATGATACTCAGTTGGCTGTTGGTAAACAGAGAAGGGTTCCCATTTGGAGAAAAAAACCCAGTGGGAGAACTAATGTACCCAATAAACTGCAACCATGGAAAGATAGTGGGATGGCCCAAGGTAACACTTGGTTTAATACCAGATATCCTAATGTAAGACATTATCCATGGAAAGATAGTAAACATGGGTATAATGGGTATAAAGATTCCTATAGATATAATTATAAGAATATTTCAGAGGAGGATGATCTATGGGAACCTAGACGGTATCCTGCTAAACATAGAGACTTTCCTAGAACAAGTTGGAAACCCAATCGTTTTAATAGGTTCTCAATATTAGAAGATTTTGAGTCATATGGATCCCCTGGACCTGAACAATCTTTTTTAAAGTGTGACCCCAGGACACCCAGAAGGAACAGGTGTTTGGTACTCATTTTAGAAAAAAAATGGGGAAGATGGCAGGTAAAAAAGACCCAAAAGAACAACTAAATCTTCCAAAAAGAATTAAAAGACTCCTGAATCCACCACTACAGATGGAGAGAAAATGAATGAGGGTAAAATATTTAATCTAATTGATAGGGAATTAACAGATTATGAAATATAGAACTTGCAAAAGGGGCTTAAATTTGCTCCATCTTTTCAGCCTAATTCTTTTAACCTTTATATTGATATCCAGAAGTATATACGAGAACTTACCATCAAACATTTTTTTCTTAAATAAGGAAAAGGAGGATTCTTTACAATCACCAACTCAAACCACCTCTAATTTTAAATTACCTTCCACTTTCTACCCTAGTCATTTTAAAGGTAGCTTCTTAGAATGATTCAATAAAGTTGTTTATGAGGAGATTAATAAAATCTTACAGAAAAATCAGACTAAGAGGAAACTTAATTTAAGTAAAAAAGAATTTGAGGCCCTAAAAACACTGAGGGATGACACATCTGTAGTTATAAAACCTGCAGATAAGGGTGGAGGGGTTGTCCTTATGAAAAGAGATGTATATGTTGAGGAGATCCAATGACAATTAATTGATGGTTTGACCTACAAAAAGTTGAAGGGTGACCCTACTAACAGAACTAGTAAAGCATTGTTAGAAATGAGTACTGATGCATTTAATAAAAAGGTCATCACAAAAAATGAATTAGATTTTTGGAATATTAAGGACCCATCGATTCCCTCCATATACATTCTCCCAAAAGAGCATAAGTACCCCCTCCACCCTCCCAGTAGCCCTATAATCTCTAGGTGCAATAGCCTCACAAGCAACCTTTCTGCAATGGTGGATTTTTATTTACAGCCCCTTGTTTTAGAGACAAGGACATATTTAAAGGATACAGGTGCTCAGGATACAGGTGCTCAGGAAAATCTCCAGCTATGAATGGCAGGAGAATGATCTCTTATGTAGTGCTGATGTAAGCACTTTATATACTATCATAAATAAGGAGATGGGTCTGCCAGCTGTATCCTATTTTTTAAACAGAAGCACCTTAGGAGAAAATTAAAAAAAGTTAATTCTGGATAGTATATCTTTCATTTTAACCAATAATTATTTTATTTTGAAGGGTCATTTTATTTACAATGTGTTGGTACTGCTATGGGCACCAGGTTCGCCCCCAGTTACGCAAATCTATACATGGTATACTAGGAAGACCATATATGGCATGATGGAGTCTTGGTGGCGAACCTGGTGTCCTGGCATCGATTTATCGATGATGTACTTTTTACATGGAGGGGTAGTGAGGAGTCTTTTAATCTGTTTTGTAGAGATTTAAATCATAATACATTTTCTATTAATTTTAGCTATACCAAAAGTACTAAAGAAGTTTGTTTTTTAGATCTGAAGATCTATATTGAACAGGGGATAGTGAAAACTAAGACCTTTAGAAAATCAACAGATTCTAACAGTTTTATCAATATGTCTAGTCAACATAATGTACATTGATTGGATGCTATACCGTTTGGCCAATTTTCATGAATTAAAAGGAATTGTACTAACCCATCTGTTTGTGATGAACAAATAGAGGAAGTTTCACAAAGGTTCACTGCGAAAGGGTATCCTGCAAATCTCCTAAAAAAGGCAAAGGATAGGATAGACACTATAGATAGATTTAATCTATTAAAAGAGAAAACTAAAGAACCGAAAAATAAGACCAATGATAAACACCTGTGGGCCTTTATTAGTCAATTTAACAATTGCCATTGTGAAATTGAAACCGTTTTTAATAGAAATTGGAAGTTATTACAACGGGACCCCATAATTGGGGAGGTGATATAATCGAAACCAGTCTTCATTTACAGGAAGGCACCGTCCTTAAAAGATCATCTTGTAAGAAGTAGCCTAAATGTGTAAACAAGACAAAATATTAGATCTAAAGGCTTCCACCATTGTGGCAGTTGCCTGATGTGTAGGACAGTAAAAAGTAAAGAAAGGAAGTTTAATAGTATAACTGTCAACAATAAAGATTACAAGATAAGGGAATTTATTACATGTCATTCTAAGAACGTTATATATCTCTTAGAGTGTTCTTGTGGCCTTCTATATGTAGGCAAAACTTTGAGGCAACTAAAAGTTCGACTTGCCGGACATATTTATAATATTCGTACATCTTTGGAGACACATACAGTATCCAATCATTTTAAATTGAAACACAACTCAAATAAGTGTCACCTTACTATTTTTTGAAGGGTATCCAACAGATTTTACCAAAATGTAAGAACCAGAGACATAGATAAGCATCTCTCAATCTGAGATGAGATGGATCCGCCAATTAGGGACCCTTGTTCCCAAGGGACTCAATGGTGAGTTTCAATTAAAATGCTTCTTAATTTAGTCACTTTATCTCATTGCCCCCTCCATTCAGATTTTATATAACTGACCCATGTAGTTTACCTTCCTATTTCCTTTCATTGCAGCACTTAACTTTTTTGTGTATTTATGTATTTGTGTATTAATTATATTTTTATCTTTTTTATATTTTAAATGTGGACTTTTAACATCCCGATGGACTTTATTTATTAATGTTTATATGGAGATGAGTATATATTATCTAATTAAGAATATATTGAACTGACCCGCCATTGGACACCGTTTTCCGGGACTTATGATAAGTTGCTGGAATGCTAAGTGTTTATTGACGTGGAACGTATCATTGGATAAAAGTCCTGGAACGCAGAATGATGTATTTCCGGAAAGATGAAATGCACACGTCACCTTGTTTCTGGCTTTGAGACTTCCTGCATAGCCGCGGCTTAACGTGGAAACTGATTAGTGGTAATGAGACACCGCTGGTGTCTTTATGGACTATAGGTATATATAGCCGCTGCCTAGAGCCCCTACCACGCTTCGGACGAAGGATGTATGCATCCGAAATGCTTAAGCATGGCTCTGTCGTTTTTGGATTCCCCTTTGGCTATGCTGTTGTTTACAGACTTCACCGGTACCGTGCTCTTTATCCAGACGGTGGAGTCAGTATTTCATTATTACATCTTGGAGATTCCAGGTCCCTCTTCAGCAGCCGCTGTTTTGCCATTGTGGGATTCTTGTTATATACTGTTATCCAGTTTATTTGTTGTACATGCAGCCTGTAATTAAAACCATTTGTTTTTAAGGATAATTGCACTATTTGTTTTTTTTAACCTCTTCCATATACATGTGACCGCTGAGTCCATGTTAAAAGGAGAGGTATCTTTTACAGATGTGCTGCTAGCAATTTGAAAAATGTCTCATCTCCATCTGTGTGAAGTGACCTATATATGGGACATCAGAGTTATAACAACGAAATTACCATCTATTGTTCTGGTGATATAATTTTTCTAGTTTATGGGTGAAATCACCATTGTTTAACATTATTCACATTATTGGCTATCTCATATGCACTGTTTTTGTGTGTATATTTCCATTTCAGTTCAACCAGGAATGTCCACCACCCATCTCAGATTTTTATCGACCTTTTTTAGTTAAGAGAGGATGTCAAACCAACTATTTCTGTCAAATATCTTGAATGTCTGACAATTTGTTTATTAAATATTTATTTTTCAATTTATTAAATATTTTACTAATCACGGCTTCTTTATCCAGTTTATTTGAAGTATGATGGGTGTTTATTAAGGAATCACCACAAAATTTGCACCCCTAAGGTAACTCTTCCTCCTGAATCCAAAAATCCAAACCAAATTACTTTATCTGCTTTACGTTACAACTTAAAATGCAAGTTTTTCAAAAATACTTTAAAACGCTAGGTTCAATCAACATTAGATATCCCTTTTTTTTTAAGTGCTATATAAAGAGATACATTATTACCACACAAAAAAATCAGCATGGTACTCTGTTTCATAGTTAAGAAAAAAAATCATGACGTTGACGTTCAATTACTGTTGTACTGCATACATAATTAACACAAGAAACCATGAAATTTAAATATTTAAACATAACTTGAGTCCATAACTTAAGTTGAGTGAACAATCACATTATCTTTCCCTTTTTTGGAACCTGTTGTAATGGTTTGTAATTTTTTTAAAAAGTGTCAGCAGACAGTGCCTTCCAGTACTTTCTTGGATAGTGGGCACTTCCATTACACATGGGATGTGAATAAATGGAACAAAACCCTGAAGGCCAGGACAACACATTTGTTGATTGGTTTCATTTCATGAAGTGTACCAGCACATCTTGTTCCTCCTCATTACATTGAATAATATACCTAATGTACCAGATGTTATTGAACACTGCTGCTATGTATGTTCCAGGTTGCAGATCACTTTTGTCTACATTTTTTGTGACTGTGGCCATAGTGACACTAAAGGGGTTATGCGATTAGCCACAATAAATTAACGCAGCGAATTGTCCCTCCTGGGGCTATCCAATTAGCCCTGTAAAGCAGCGGCTCGCGACAGATTATTAGGGATTTTGTTTCACCTGCCTGTAAAAAAAATATGCGTGAAACATCTGGAAAAATTGTCCGATGCAGTTTCATCTGTAATTGGATACCCTCCATACTGTGGTTCCTGCTGTCTTCATGTCGTCTGATGACAATCAGAATATGTGTAGTTCATTATAACTAATAGTCCGAAATTGGTGATGAGCAAGTGTTCCTACCACAGTCTGTGCTGTTTCTAGACAGCTAAGCAGCTTAGTTTTACAGTCTTGTATTTCATTTTGTGACATGAAGACAAACTTTATGCCATGTATCTTTTCAGCCCAGCTATACAGGTCCAAAGGTGTCAAGATGTGATGAGTTTCCACTGTTTGCAGACTGGTGCGGGTGGCTAGACATTTACTAGCACCATCACTAGTGAACATACTCCTATTTTAGTAATAGTTCCACTAAGTGTTTCATAACTAGCGTAATGAAGGCATGCACAGTTATGGCTACATGGTCACAGGTATCATTTATAACACAAAGACACAATTTTACAGTGTCACACAATCATCTATGTTTTGGTGAGTTTCGCAAACACACACAGAATGCATACATCTTGCAGCAACGCTAACACACTATTTAGGTCGTAAGGAACAAACCTTAGACAATCCAACTTGAATATCTTGAAAACAGTATTTGAAAGCAAGATCAAGCTCTTTCAAGTTTACTAGGAGTAACCTTATCTGTGTGTGAATTATTTTTCCTCCTGGAACTTTTACAGAAACAGACTTTCTTTCTAGAGCACATCCAAGAATGTTCATCATCTTCGTAAAACTGCTGTACAGTACCTGATAAAATGATTTGTACAGAAATGGCTTTCCCTCTATATTTTTCAGGTTCTGCCAGTACTGTATGTCATGGGTTTCTTTAAGTTTTCTTGATTGTTTTGCCATGTATTCTGTGACTTTAAATACGTTAGGAACTCAAATTATATTTAAGATTTCAAATTTCATGACTTCTTGTGTTAATTATGTATGCAGTACAACAGTAATTGAATGTCAACTTCATGATTTGTTTTTTCCACTATGAAACAGAGTACCATGCTGATTTTTTTGTGTGGTAGTTATGTATACCTTTGTTAAGCACATAAACAAAAATTGGGATGTCTAATGTTGATTGAACATAGCGTTTTTAAGTATTTTCAAAAAACTTGCGTTTTTACCATAACTTGTAAAGTAAAGCAGATAAAGTAATTTGGTTTGGAGTTTTGGACTCGGGAGAGTTACCTCAGGGGTCTAAATTTCATGGTGATTACATGAAATAAACTGGATAAAGAATCCGCGATTAGTAAATAATTTAATAAATTGAAAACTCAATATTTAACAAACAAAATGTCAGACAGTCAAGATATTTGGCGAGAATAGTTGTTTTGACATTCTCTCTTAACTAAAAGAAATTTCGTAAAAATCTGAGATGGGTGGTGGGCATTTAACTTTTTGGTGGTGATTTGATGTGGAATGACCCAGTTATAAATGGCCGCAGGTGGCGAGAGCAGGCACCAGCATGGAGACTGTGGCTGTGTCCTAAGACTGCAGCACCCAAGCCGGGAGCCCTGCTTGCACGCTTCAGGGGTGGCTGCAGCATAGATGGGCTTAACTTGCAGCAGAGCATATGCCCCAGCTAGGAGGTGGTAGCTGGGTGGGTGAGAGCCCATGTGATGGTAGGGCTTGAACCATGCTGGCTCATGCCCTCAGTGGGAGCATGCACCCCTATGTGGTACCTCTAGCATGGAATGCTGTGATAGGGGCACTGCTGTTGGGTGCATGGCTGCAGTCCTGAGACTGGGCACACTGCCAAGAGCAATGCAATAGTCTGCTCCATGCCCCCAGTTCTGCATAGCAATGTGATAGGTAGCGTGAATAGCAAGCAGTCACTGATATAGTTGTCCTCAATGTGCTGGATGAGCTCGGCCAGGGTGGAAAAATTAAGTCTGCAGCCCTGAAGCGGCAGGCACTGGAGAAGAAGTAGGCAGCAGTGATGGTCTGTCTTCATGGCGAGAGCATTGATGTCCCGGAGGTGGCACGGGAAGTGAACAGGAGCTGGACTGAAATGGAGGGAGAGAAGATGGCAGCAGCAACAGCAGCAGCTGGTGCTAGAGGGAGAGAGGCAGGGAGGTATGAAGAAAGGGGGAGGAGGCAGCCAGAGCAGCGGGAGCAGAGGAGACTGCTGTGGGTAGCAGTTGAGAGGCTGGTGGATACAGCTTCAGCTACTGCTTGGACAGTCATCAGCTGCCCTCACTGCCTATCTGACAGCGGCCAGATGATTATGGCTAGAATCAAATTGGAGAAAAGACCACTGATGTCACCAGAGGGTGGAGCTGCGTCACCAGGAGGAGGAGCAATGCCCGAACGGGGTACCCAATGAAATGTACCCTCACGGGCTCAATTCATTTGCCACGCTTCGCTCACCACCGAGTTACAAAAGGGAGTAGTTGGTGGAGTGGATAGTGACAGAACTATTCCACTGGCCTAGCTCCTCCCCCTGGTGACACGGCTCCTCCCCCTGACATCAGAGGTCCTTTAGCCCACTTGATTCTAGCATCTACCGTGCCCAGACTGCTGTTGTTGTGAAAGCCCCATCCCCTTAACAGAACAAATGGGATGTGATGTGTGTACATTTTTTTTTACATCAGACTGACCTTGTATTGCAACGAAATAAATATTCCCATAAGTATCTAAAGCACTATTTTTTTCCTGCTAATTCACTGTCAGAATAATCTAATAATATGTTTGCATCTTACACAGTAACATAGGAAAATAAAATGCAAAGTAATTTTTATCTTAATTGAATAAAAACAGATTGACCAAGCAGAGAAATTTGGTTGAAGACAAATCTAGGTGATGTCGAAGTCGGAAAAAGAAGACAATACAAACTACACACAGATTGGCGCTTCTTGATGGTAGCGTAAGGACGCAATTGATGTATATGGATGCACCATGCTTCTTTACCGTACATCATGCATAGAGTTGCACGGCGTGCATGTTGCAGCGTGGTGGGAGTATATACGGTAAAAGGCGCAATCACTGAGAAATGCCATAAAGATGCACACACACACATATTTCATACAACACATAAATTACACATAGACAAAACATGTCCAACACCAGACTTGTATTATACTGTATTTATATAATAGAGTGTAAAATCAGATATATATGTATTATGTTTCATATATGCAGTTTCTAAGATATAGTTAGTAGTAGCTGTGAGGAAGAGATGGAGGAAAGTCATATGGGATAGGGTAATGTATGCTGGCTGTATCTGCTTCTTATGTAACAATAACTCTGTACCACCTACTTAGGCATATATTTATGTTATATTGAATGATATACTGTACATATGTTATTTTGTATGCATACCTTTTAATATCAAATACATATATATATATATATCTCTGAGCATTGGACCTCAGTATACCATGTGTGTGACTACTTGCTTTCTTTTAAGGGACATAGTGCAGCAAGGTTCAGCGCACTATTATCGTATATGGTAATAAGATGCACCTTGCGTCCGCAGTATTGTTAGGCGTGGCGGTCTTCGGCCGTGCCCTGACTGAGCAGCGGTCACGGCCTCCGCGCCTCTCTCCTTCCCTATCCCCCGCACGGCGCCTAGCAACGCCAGGACGCCGTGCGCACGATAGCCGCCGGGTCCCTGGCAACGCAGGACGCCGTGCGTGCAGGGCCGCCGGGTGCATAGCAACGGGGACGCCACAGGTGGACCGCGTTCCCCGTTGCTAAGAATAGTTAATTAGGTTGCTCGTACAGCAGGGCAGCTGCACAGCAACTAGTAATTAGGGTCTGGGGGCTGGTCCTGCTGGCCCTCCTGTTATTGGCCAGCAGGGCCTTTTTATGTGAGCCAGCACACTGCAGCCCCGCCGGTGATAGCTTCTTGTATGCTGTTCCTGCCTTGCAGAACTCTGTTCCTGTCAGCCGTGTTTGCTGGATCTTGCTCCCTGCCCTTTGGTACTTTGGAGGTCCGAAGCCGGTCCTGGGAATCCTTCTAGTCCTTGCGAACCTGTTTGTCATCTGGGGTTCTCGCCCGGTTTCGTGAGTAGCGGCTTCTGCCGCGTGTTGCGGCCTATGCCGCTTAGTGTTTACTTTACTGTGAATTGGTGCATTTGCGGAGGTTTCCGCTTTTTTACTGTCCTCCCCGGAACTCGGCGGTGCCGTGTAGGGGAGTGGACAGTGGTTTCTTTGTAGTTCTTTTCCTTTGGCGGCGTGCCGCACATACGTTTAGTTTTTAGGTAGTTTATAGCCCCTAGCGTGGTTGTTTCAGTTAGAGGTCCCCTTGTTATTACCCTGTCTCGGTTCACGCCTTGTCTCTCTTTAAGACCTGATGGGGCATCGGAGTTGGACAGACCTAATCCGCCCTTCAAACGCGGCTGCCATGGGCCCAAGAAACCATAGTCGTTCAGGCGTGAATTGATAACACGGGTAAGACAACGGAGGTAGGGTGCTAGGGGCTATTTCCTTCCCATTTCCCAATCCCAGCATTCCGTCTTGGTGCTCAGGACTCACTACATAAGATCTCCCCTGTCCTGAGCATCAGGATCGTAACATTATCACCGGCACACACAAAAAAAAAGGGGGTTTATTTTTTTCCGTTGTATTGGTGGGCCTAGAAATTCGGCCTCATGAATCCGGCAGGTTTAGGGCCAAACCCCAGTCAGCTTTTGGTTAACCAAATACAGGAATTAACTCAGATGGTTCAGGACCTTACTCTTCGGGTGAGATCGCAGGAAGATCTTTTGCGAGCCTCCCCGAGTATGGTTCCAGAACCAAAGATGCATTTACCTGACCGTTTTTCGGGTAACCGAAAAGATTTTTTTAATTTTAAGGAAGCTTGTAAGCTTTATTTTCGTTTAAGGCCCCGTTCCTCTGGTACTGAGTCTCAGCGGGTCGGGATTGTGATGTCTCTACTTCAGGGTGATCCACAGACCTGGGCGTTTGGGCTAAGAGCGGATGATGCTGCTTTGTTATCAGTAGACGCCTTTTTTAAATCCTTAGGCCTCTTATATGACGACCCAGATAGAGAAGCATCAGCTGAGAGTCACCTACGTGCCCTTAAGCAAGGCAAAAATCCAGCAGAGGTGTATTGTACCGAATTTCGCCGTTGGTCGAACGACTGTGGCTGGAATGACCCGGCCCTGCGCAGTCAGTTTCGCCTCGGTCTGTCGGAAGTGATTAAAGACAGTCTCCTTCAGTACCCTGCTCCTGAGACTCTAGACAAACTCATGGAGCTCGCTATTAAAATTGATCGTCGTCTCCGAGAGCGGAGGGCTGAAAGAGGAACAACTTTTAGGCCTAATCAATGTGTATATACGTTTCCTGAGGACGTCGAGGAGCCCATGCAAATGGGTCTCTCCCGGCTGTCCCCAGAGGAAAGAACCAGAAGGTTAAGTTCTGGTCTTTGTTTGTATTGTGGTGGTAAGGGACATATCGCAAGTAACTGCCCGAACAAGCCGGGAAACGCTCTGACCAAGTGAATTGTGAGGGGGTTCACTTGGGTCTGCAGTTAATCTCCTCTAATAACTCTCTATTAGTTCCGGTAAAGATTTCCTTTGGCAGCCTCAGTTCGTTGGTGTCGGCCTTCGTCGACAGTGGAGCTGCAGGAAATTTTATGGATTTAGCTTGGGCTAAGGCTTTAGGCGTTCCACTGATACCCTTAGATAGACGTATCACCATGCACGGCTTGGATGGGGGTCCGCTTTCCAATGGGGTTATTACTCACCGCACACCTCCAGTATTGTTGACAGTGGGGGCCCTACATTCAGAAGAAATAGAATTTTACCTTACACATTGTCCGGCAGTTCCAGTAGTTTTGGGTCACCCCTGGCTTGCCTTTCATAATCCCATCATAGATTGGCGGTCTGGGGAGATTTCCCAATGGGGTCCTTTTTGTGTTAAGGAGTGTATTTCCCATCCTGTCCGGGTTGCGGCAGTTACCCCAGAACTTATTCCTCTGGAATATCAGGATTTTGCTGATGTGTTCTCCAAGGGAAATGCGGACGTTCTGCCTCCCCATCGGTCCTATGACTGCGCTATAGATTTAGTTCCCGGGGCCACTTTACCTAAAGGGAGATTATATGCCCTCTCCGGGCCAGAAACCACGGCTATGGATAATTATATCCAGGAAAGCCTGAAAAAAGGCTTCATTAGGCCTTCGAAATCTCCTTTGAGTGCAGGATTCTTTTTTGTTGAGAAAAAAGATGGGTCGCTCAGACCATGTATTGATTTTCGGGCTCTGAATAAAATTTCTGTTAAAAACACCTACCCTTTGCCTTTGATTTCAGTACTTTTTGATCAGTTACGCTCTGCCGTTATCTTCTCAAAAATCGATCTTAGAGGAGCTTACAATCTCATCCGAATAAGATCTGGGGATGAGTGGAAGACGGCTTTCAGCACACAGTCGGGTCATTATGAATACCTGGTGATGCCCTTTGGGCTGTCAAATGCTCCTGCGGTATTTCAAGACCTCATCAATGATGTTCTTCGTGACTTTCTTGGAAAGTTCGTTGTCATTTATTTAGACGACATTTTGATTTATTCTGAGTCTATGGAACAACATATTACCCATGTGCGTCTGGTTCTTCAAAAACTACGGTAGAATCATTTATACGCAAAACTAGAGAAATGTGATTTTCACATCACGGAAGTGTCCTTCTTGGGGTATATTATTTCTCCCCAGGGATTTTTCATGGAACCGAAAAAACTCCAGGCCATCCTTAATTAGGCGCAACCCACAAATTTAAAAGCAATTCAGCGCTTTTTAGGGTTTGCAAACTATTATAGGAGGTTCATTCATACCTTTTTTGATTTGGTCGCTCCTATAGTAGCATTGACTAAAAAAGGAGCGGACCCTTCCAATTGGTCGCCTGCAGCCGAGTCTGCCTTTCAGGCCTTAAAGCAGGCCTTTGCCTCGGCTCCTGTTCTCAGGCACCCTAACCCGGAGCTCCCCTTTATAGTCGAGGTAGATGCCTCAGAGGTTGGAGTGGGGGCTATCCTATCTCAGGAAGATCCGGAGTCTCAGGAATTACACCCTTGTGCCTTCATGTCCAGGAAATTCTCCTCCGCAGAATCCAACTATGACGTTGGTAATCGAGAATTGCTGGCAGTTAAATGGGCTTTCGAGGAGTGGAGGCATTGGCTGGAGGGAGCTAGGCATACTATTACAGTGTTTACTGACCATAAGAACCTGCAATATATTGAGTCAGCTAAACGGCTTAATGCTCGGCAGGCACGTTGGGCATTGTTTTTTACTCGTTTCAGGTTTATTATCACCTTCAGGCCCGGTTCCAAAAATACTAAAGCTGATGCCCTGTCACGTTGTTTTCTTCCGGTTCACAATAACCATCCTGCTACTACCCCCATAGTTCCATCATCTGTCATCCGGGCAGGCCTCACACAGGATTTATTTACTCAGTTAGTCCAGCTTCAACAGCAGGCTCCTAAACCGACTCCTGCTGATCGTCTCTTTGTCCCTGAATTTCTGAGAGGCACTGTTTTAGCTGAGTTTCATGACAACAAAGTCTCTGGTCATCCAGGTATCACTAAGACCTTGGAGTTAGTCTCTTGCTCGGTGTGGTGGCCTAGTCTTTCTAAAGATGTAAGGGAATTTGTCCATTCCTGTCAGGTTTGTGCACGGCATAAGGTTCCTCGTTCATTGCCGATCGGGCAACTCGTACCTTTAGCCATTCCTCTCAGGCCATGGTCACATATATCCATGGATTTCATGGTGGACCTTCCTCTTTCAGCCGGATTTCGAGTCATTTGGGTGGTAGTAGATCGTTTTAGTAAGATGGCTCATTTCATTGCTCTTCCCCGATTACCCTCTGCTCAAGGGTTGGCAGTCTTGTTTCTCCGTTATGTGTTCAGGCTCCATGGGTTGCCCAGGGATATTGTCTCTGATCGGGGTCCGCAATTCATTGTTCGTTTCTGGAAACGTTTTTGTGCCTCATTAAATATGAAACTCTCTTTAACATCTGGGTTCCATCCACAATCTAACGGACAAACCGAACGAATTAACCAGTCATTAAAACAGTATTTACGGTTGTATTCGGTCAAACTCCAGAATGATTGGTCTGAATTTCTTCCGTTAGCCGAATTTGCTTATAATAACTCTTGTCATTCTTCCACCAAGGGAGTCCCCATTCTTTTCAGTCTTTGGCTTTCATCCTAGAGCCAACTCTTTTTTTCCTCATTCTCCAGTCTCCTCGTTGACCTTAACCTCCCATCTCAGAACAATTTGGAGAAAGGTGCACCTTGCCTTGAGAAAAGCTGCCTTCCGAGAAAAGAAATTTTCTGATAGGCTCCGACGTCCTTGCACTTTTAAGGTGGGAGATAAGGTATGGTTGTCAACTCGCAACATCAAGCTCCGACAACCTTCGGCTAGATTGGGACCCAAATTTATTGGACCATTCCTTATCATTAAGAAGGTCAACCCAGTTGCTTTTCCGCTACGCTTGCCGAGATCTCTCAAAATTGGCAATACTTTTCACTGTTCTCTTTTGAAACAGTATTTTTCTTCCAGGAGATTTCCTCGGAGGACTTCCCAGGGTAGATCTCCGGTGGATGTTCAGGGGCAACAAGGGTTCTTGGTGGAGAAGGTTTTAGATTCTAAGCTTTCTCGGGGTCGGCTCTATTTTTTGGTCCACTGGAAAGGTTATGGCCCTGAAGAAAGATCTTGGGTGTTGGATAAAGATTTACATGCTCCCAAGCTGAAGAGGATTTTCTTTCAGGAGTTTCCTCAGAAACCTGGCTCTAGGGGTTCTTTAACCCCTCCTCAAGGGGGGGGGGTACTGTTAGGCGCGGCGGTCTTCGGCCATGCCCTGACTGAGCAGCGGTCACGGCCGCCGCGCCTCTCTCCTTCCCTGTCCCCCGAACGGCGCCTAGCAACGCCAGGACGCCGTGTGCACGATAGCCGCCGGGTCCCTGGCAATGCAGGACGCCGTGCGTGCAGGGCCGCCGGGTGCATAGCAACGGGAACGCCACAGGTGGACTGCATTCCCCGTTGCTAAGAATAGTTAATTAGGTTGCTTGTGCAGCAGGGCAGCTGCACGGCAACTAGTAATTAGGGTCTGGGGGCTGGTCCTGCTGGCCCTCCTGTTATTGGCCAGCAGGGCCTTTTTATGTGAGCCAGCACACTGCAGCCCCGCCGGTGATAGCTTCTTGTATGCTGTTCCTGCCTTGCAGAACTCTGTTCCTGTCAGCCGTGTTTGGTGGATCTTGCTCCCTGCCCTTTGGTACTTTGGAGGTCTGAAGCCGGTCCTGGGAATCCTTCTAGTCCTTGCGAACCTGTTTGTCATCTGGGGTTCTCGCCCGGTTTCGTGAGTAGCGGCTTCTGCCGCGTGTTGCGGCCTATGCCGCTTAGTGTTTACTTTACTGTGAATTGGTGCATTTGCGGAGGTTTCCGCTTTCACTGTCCTCCCCGGAACTCGGCGGTGCCGTGTAGGGGAGTGGACAGTGGTTTCTTTGTAGTTCTTTTCCTTTGGCGGCGTGCCGCACATACGTTTAGTTTTTAGGTAGTTTATAGCCACTAGCGTGGTTGTTTCAGTTAGAGGTCCCCTTGTTATTACCCTGTCTCAGTTCACGCCTTGTCTCTCTTTAAGACCTGATGGGGCATCGGAGTTGGGCAGACCTAATCCGCCCTTCAAACGCGGCTGCCATGGGCCCAAGAAACCATAGTCGTTCAGGCGTGAATTGATAACACGGGTAAGACAACGGAGGTAGGGTGCTAGGGGCTATTTCCTTCCCATTTCCCAATCCCAGCATTCCGTCTTGGTGCTCAGGACTCACTACATAAGATCTCCCCTGTCCTGAGCATCAGGATCGTAACAGTATATATTAATGCTGGCATTTAAATGTTTATTTAAAGAAATGGAAATTCACAGTGATTATGTTTCATATTAGTATGTGCCCACCAATACACTTGAATCTACAGCTTACAAGGACAAACCTATGTTATTTTCCTATTGTTTAAGCAGTAAAAGATAAAACAACCTTGAACAAAAGGTTACCCAAATTATTTTTGGAGAATGTATCAGTAGAACAGATTGTACTCCTGATTCAATGGATAAGGTCTAGAAAATCTAGAATTAAAGAGTAAATATTTTATGTAAACTGTCTTTTGCTATTCAGATGGAAGATATAATACATAATAAAGAATAATTGTTTTAATGAGAAAAATCCTTTACCTGAAAGATAGGTTATTATATCAGAAATTTTTCACTATTCTTGAAACTTTAAGCATGTCATAACGCGCAATGATGTGGATGTTTACTGTAAAAGGCTACAAAGGTTTTCATTCATCAATATTACCATCATTTTTTATACATTACTGATTGACTGAATAAAAAAAAAACAATCTTTCACACTTAGGGGATCATGTGTGGCACCCCACCAAAAGAACCTTCTCCCCTTATACATTGGTGACAGTGGGGTATGTCGTCAACCATCCTGTGGCCACAACATGCATTGGTGTCAGTGTATAATAAGGGACTAAGCACCCAGTGAAGCCAGCACGTGTGGAGAATGTGGCACCCCATCATAGCTGCCACAAACTGCAGTGTGACTTTTGTTTCCCTTCCCCTGCTGGATGCATCCCTGACTGGACACTATTAAACTTAACTTACAGCAGGGATAGGGCTACCTGTGCCTTGAGTGGTGTGTCTGGCATGGGGACACTGACCAATAAGAAACAGGAGTATTGATCCCAGAGAGAGACATCTTGTGCAGTGGCATTTGCAGCCATCTTCAGAGACAGTTGGCAGTTGGGCAGCAGCCTCAGAGCAGCAACTTGGAGCAGAGGCAGCTGCTGGTGTGTGACAGGGGTGCTGTACAGCTTATGAAAAGCCAGATTCTATTCCCGGTGACCGGAGATCTTCATTGTAGCAGCCAATCAGTAATACCAGCCTCCTGTGGGGATCCTACTGCTTCCAATGGTGCTGGCTGACAGGCATCTGACAGAGCAGAACAGTGATGGGCTCTACTGACTATGTAGCTGGAAACTAGGCCTCGCAGCCTACCCTCCCTTTTGAAAGACAGCCCTGGAGGTAGCTCTGCTTTGGAGTAACAGATGGTGGGAGGAGCAGAGACAGTGTCTTGCTGCAGCTGCAGACAGAGGTCAGCTTATGATGGTTAATTGAGGCCAACCTAACCCTTGTAACACAGGTTGGTAACACTGCTGCACTAGCCACATATCACAAGCTTCCTCAGGGACAAAAGACAGTTTAGCTGCTTACATTGTATCTCATATCAAATGCTACAGGGAAGCATAGTTTTGGAACATAAAGCTGCATAAGTACTTTATAAATGCAATTCCAATCAGCAGCTAGTTTTATCCAAGGACACCGTTAATTGACTACAGTTGTTAATCTGCAGTTAAAGGAGCATCAGCATTGCAGGGAGCATAGTGATACAGTACTTCCTCTCTCTCGACACGCAATTTATAGACATCACTGTCACACAGCTATACAGGGAAACTGTCAGCTAAGGACAGATACTTTTGTCGCAGAAGATATACGGAGGTAGTTACAGGGTAGCAAGGCTGTCTGACTGTGGCATTGCTCTTTGTATTTCAGTCAATCTAGTCCTGTAAGAGCTACATATTTTATATAAGACTGAACTTTCAAAACGGTGATCACTGAATAAGGAGCTATAGCTATTATGACTGAGTTCTGCAACGTGAACTATTTAATGGACATAAACAAGTACATGGGGCCCCACTAGTAATGCAATATCTATTGTAACAGGAGTCTTGCTAGAATGTGCTCTGTTACAAAAATTTCACCAACGACTGACTCCAGGCTTGTGCAAAAACAACAAATACCTTTTATTCAGGTAGCTCAAAAACAAAGATATACATAAAACAAAGATCATTGTCTTTAGTATAAACTACCAGGGAGGTTAGGCCCTGCCTCACTCCCTCTTACTTAATAAGGAACCATTCAGGTCCCGGCATCCTGACACTAGTGGCCCAGCCCTCTGGATCCCACTGTCCCTAGCAGGCCGATCACCTGGACACTAACTGCCTTCAGGAGCCCTGACTCATGGGAGAGACTCTGCTTTAAACCCAGCACCCAGGTGCTGGCTGATGAAGCAGCTTCTTGGGCTAAGAAGCTATAAGACCTGGTCTGGGCCAAATGGATGGGAACCCGGTCCATCCACACTTCCCATCCACCCCCAGGACCCTGTGTGTAGCTTACAGGTGGCAAAGTACCTTTCCTGCCACACTATGTTATTACTTTTGTTGCTTTTATTAGTTCGTTAAGATTGTTGGTGGTGGATAATACATTCTGTAATGTTTTGTAGTAATGTGTATTGCATGCACAAAGTGTTATTATAAATTGTGATAACTACTTCTAAGCTTTACAGTAGAGAAAAGGTTGCCCAGAAGTAGAGATGAGCGGGTTCGGTTCCTCGATGTCACAATCCTGACTGTAGGTTTCATATTTGGTGACTTACCCCTGCCATCTGTCCCGGATCCTGTGTCTTTTTACTCACTGAGTTAAACAGCTTATCAGCACTATGAGTTTTCCTGAGTTCTCTGCCTGAAAGGTAATAGTTAATTAGCTCCACCTGTGGTGATCTCCTGTGTGAGGCTGAATTCAGTAATATGAAGTTCAGGCTTCAGTGTTCTCTCGGCCTGCTAGGCCTCATTCTACATCACAGCCTAGTCTGGAGTAGTCACATGACAGTGACTGTTCACCTGATCCAGAGTTGTCCAATCCTCTGCCAGCCTGAGACTCTCTGCATCACCTAATCCTGCTCACCAATCACCAAGAACCAGGAAGTATAAGTTTGGAGGCTGAGTTAGAAACTGGGCCAGTTCCTTGTGTCACACTCACAGCTATGTGTGAGTCTTCAAGCTGAGCTCCCTAAAGGTAACCTTTATACTCTAGTTCCTGTGAAAACTCTGTTCCTTGTTACCCTGTTTGGTTTACTTTTGTGTTGCCACTGATGATCACTATTTCCACGAGTCTCAAAGTAAAGGCACAGCTGCAGTGGTTCATCTTAAAGGCACAGTATTATATTCCATAGTCTCAACTGAAAACCACAGCTGCCGTGGTTCATCTTTACTGCTGTTGTAGTTGTGATCTCCAGAGCTCCCGTATCCCTGCCGCACCTCCGTGCCTCAGTACCTCCGTGCCTCAGTACCTCCGTGCCTCCCAGCACCTCCGTGCCTCAGCATCTCCGTGCCTCAGCATCTCCGTGCCTCAGCACCTCTGTGCCTCAGCACCTCCGTGCCTCAGTACCTCCGTGCCTCTCAGCACCTCGTGCCTCCAGCATCTCCGTGCTTCCAGCATCTCCGTGTCTCAGCACCTCGTGCCTCCAGTACCTCCGTGCCTCAGCGCCTCCGTGCTTCCAGCACCTCGTGCCTCAGCACCCCCGTGCCTCAGCACCTCGTTCCTCCAGCGTCTCCGTGCTTCAGCATCTCCGTGCTTCCGGCATCTCAGTGCCTCCAAGCACCCCAGTGTCTCTACGCACCCCAGTGTCTCTACGCACCCCACTGTCTCTACGCACTTCCGTGCCTCCTAGCACCTCAGTGTCTCCAAGCATCCAGTGCACTTTAGCGCAGTTGTACCTGGTATTCTTCACTGATTCATCAGCGCCTTTCCAGTTCTGTCTTTCAGGAGACCTTCAGCGTTCACACGTGCCTCCTGTCTGCCGACCTAATCCTGCATGGGGAGAACCTAGATTCGGCCATCTCTGCTGCGGTTCCTCTTCCCAGTCACCGGAAGAAGCCCCGAGTCCACAACACTCCCAAACCAGGTCAGTGGTAGTATTCATATACTTCTCCAGTCGCCCGCACAGACTTCACTAACACCGGGTTCACAAAACCTCAGTCATGACACTCGAGATTCGAACCCCCCCGAACTTCACCCATTTTACATGGTTCCGAGGCAGCCTCGGATCTTCCCGCCTTGCTCGGTTAACCCGAACGAGGCCGAACGTCATCATCCCGCTGTCAGATTCTCGCGAGATTCGTATTCTATATAAAGAGCTGCGCGTCGCCGCCATTTTCACTCGTGCATTGGAGATTGAACGGAGAGGACGTGGCTGCGTTCTCTCCCTGAAAAGCTCCGTAATCTGTGCTCAGTGTGCTGCAAATATCTGTGCTCAGTGTGCTGCAAATATCTATGCTCAGTGTGCTGAAAATATCTACGTTCTCTGCCTGAAAATGCTCCATATCTGTGTTCAGTGTGCTGCAAATATCTGTGCTCAGTGTGCTTTATTGTGGTCCCCACCAGTATATAATAAATTATACTTATAGTAGTACTGTACAGTAGGCCATTGCTGTATCTTGCAGCTCTGTGTCACTGCAAGTATCCATTCCATATCTGTGCTGCATTTTTGTGAGCAGTATATAGTATTACAGTGCAACATTTTGGTGACCCAACAGTATATAGTTGTGTACAGTAGGCCATTACTGTATCTTGCAGCTCTGTGTCACTGCAAGTATCCATTCCATATCTGTGCAGCATTTTTGTGAGCAGTATATATAGTATTACAGTGCAGCATTTTGGTGACCCAACAGTATATAGTTGTGTACAGTAGGCCATTGCTGTATCTTGCAGCTCTGTGTCACTGCAAGTATCCATCCATTCCATTTTCTTCCAGTGATTTGGACCAATAATACCATTGATTAGAACAAATAATTCCAGTGATTTTGTCATTTTCTTCCAGTGATTTGGACCAATAATACCATTGATTAGAACAAATAATTCCAGTGATTTTGTCATTTTCTTCCAGTGATTTGGACCAATAATACCATTGATTAGAACAAATAATTCCTGTGATTTTGTCATTTTCTTCCAGTGATTTGGACCAATAATACCATTGATTAGAACAAATAATTCCTGTGATTTTGTCATTTTCTTCCAGTGATTTGGACCAATAATACCATTGATTAGAACAAATAATTCCTGTGATTTTGTCATTTTCTTCCAGTGATTTGGACCAATAATACCATTGATTAGAACAAATAATTCCTGTGATTTTGTCATTTTCTTCCAGTGATTTGGACCAATAATACCATTGATTAGAACAAATAATTCCTGTGATATTGAGGTGTTTGTGTCGCTTAGCTTAGCCGTCCAGCGACCACAGTGCACCTCTTTTTCTCTTTTCTTTGCATCATGTGCTGTTTGGGGCCAATTTTTTGAAGTGTCATCCTGTCTGACACTGCAGTGCCACTCCTAGATGGGACAGGTGTTTGTGCCGCCCTCTTGGGTCGCTTTGCTTAGTCAACCAGCGACCTCAGTGCAAATTTTAGGACTAAAAATAGTATTGTGAGGTGTGAGGTGTTCAGAATAGACTGGAAATGAGTGGAAATTGTGGTTATTGAGGTTAATAATACTATAGGATCAAAATCACCCCCAAACAATGGCGTCATGCGGGGGGTGCGGCCCGCACCCGGGTGTCACCCTTCAATGGGGTGACACCAAATTAAGATGCACACTCGCACCTGCTGCATCCCCTGCTTCATGACACTGTCACACAGCACGGACCCGGCGGAGTCTTCCAGGCGGGGTGTGTGACTTTCAGTCAGCGGGGCGGGGGAGGCATTGGGGGAGCAATTGTAACTGTGCCGCTGCGGAGTCTTCCAGCCGGGAGGGGGTGGATGGTATGCGATTAAAACTGTGCCGTAGTGGAGTCTTCTTGTTGCAGGCGGGGATGTAGGATTTTGAGTCGACGGGGGTACGATCGTAACTGCAGTGCTCTATTTGCCGTCTGGCACCAAGCACAACAGTTACGATTGCGCCCCCATCAACTCAAAATCCTACACCCCCGCCTGCAACAAGAAGACTCCACTACGGCACAATTATGATTGCATACCTTCCTCCCGGCTGGGAGACTCCGCCGCGGCCGGGTCCATACACATGATCACGTCTTCATCATGCAAGTCCTGTGACGTGATCACGCCGCCGCTCGCCCGCTTGCACTGCTGGGAGGGAGAAGTGGGAGGAGGTTAGTGCTGCTCATCTCTGTGTTGCGTTTACTACAGGGAGCCTAGGGTCGTAGGGTCTGCCTTGAAGTTGGTTGCGCACCTCAGGCTCATTCTCAACCTCCTGCTGTCACTCCTTGGCTGGCTGCAATTTGTTTGTGGAAACTTCAATAATAAGTTAGTATTTACAGTAAAAAAAATATTATACAGTCAATTAATTAATTTTTTTTTCCTGAAGTAAACATGGATTTTATTGAAATTAGTACCATTTGTTTTTACAAACAAATGGTTAATTTCAATATAATCCAGTATTATTTTTTTTTAAAGTGTGTGTATGTGTATATGTATATATATATATATATATATATATATATATATATATATATACTGGAGAAAAAGGTACAGGTGCGCTGGTGATCCTATAATGAGAGTTTGTCAGTCCACAGTGAATGAATCCCTGGGCTGTAGCACTGGTGTAACCAACACCGCTGCAAATCTCCAAATGAAGCTCAGAACTCCTTGAGCAAATTGTGTCTGGAAAAAATCAGGAGATTGCGCCCATAGTGCAGATAAATTTATTTCACACATAAATTAAAAACAGGACATTCCATGGATTATAAAAGACTCGTACCATAAAAGACCCACTCTTTGGGCCAGTTAAAACACATGAAACAATCCACCAGGCTATCCACCAAACCTGCTGCAGTCAAAGACCGGACCATGCACCGCGCCGGTAGAAGCCGAACTCGTCAGGTCACTCACAGTGAAGCAGCCGGGATGTGTGAGCCGGGTGGGAGAAGACGCACGTCTGGCAAGCCCCGCCTCTACGCATTTCGTAGTTACTTCGTCAGGAGGCTGGCTTGTCAGACGTAATGGGAGCTATATATATCACTGCAAGATTATCTTGCATAGCTGTGAATGAGAATCCTGAGAGAGCACTAGGGATTTTTGACTTAGTTTGAGTCTACCATATTGTTCTTATTCAGAATTGGAGTTGTCATTTTATACCCAAAAGGTCATTGTCACAGCAATTTTACTTTTTATGTATATTGGTGAACCTTATATGATAAACACGAATATTGTAATATCTTCTATCTTTGAGAATATTGTTCACACCCACGGCAAAAGCTGGATGGGATTTTGAACCTTACAAACTTTGACCATATTGGTATATCACGACCCCTGATGAAGTCCTGTATGGACGAAACGCGTTGGGTATTCACGCATTTGTGAATTTGAACATACTTCTGAACGCTTTGGTGGAAGAATTGACATTCGATTCAATTGTAGATATCACCAATACATAATTCGTCAGATGATTTTCAATCTATATTGTTCATTTATGGTATAAAGTTATCTACTTGTTTTATTGATGTTTTTATGTATTGTTGCAGTATTTACTGTCAAATTTTAAGAATAAATACATCTTTATGTGACATCTGAGGTGGTTCAGCTCCCATGAGAATTTCCTTTTTTCTATATATATATATATATATATATATATATAATCAAAAGTCATACCGGCACTCCCAGAGATAAAACAGATTCCTTTGCTGCGGTGCCCTCCAAGTCAGCAATGTGACAAACGTAGATAGTGGAGAAACGGCGGCACTCAAGCAGGCTTAATCGTTGTGAGGATAAAATTTCCTTTAATCACCTACATGTTTCGGGGAAAATCACCCCGTCCTCAGGGCTCAGACAACAATAAAAACATGTGTATATAACACTTAAATACACCACAGACAAAACGACAATAATACAAAGATTGTACTCACCTGTCCTCACGGCGCTGCCGCCCATCCGCACATGCTGCACGCTTCCGTGTCGCTGAGTGGTGACGTCACGGTGCGCCGCGGGACAGGGAGATCGTCATAGCAACAAACAGTAAACAGTTACAGGCATCCATCACGCCTGTATGAAAAAACATAATACATTAAAGAGACAACACATTTAAAAAGACAACACATTTAAAATACATATAAATCACCGCCAATGGAGAGGTCCCAGCAACACATAATCCAAGTATTTAAACTACCTCAGTAAAGACATGTTGAATGCTTCTATTGTTAATCATACAAAGTACAATTAGCAATTTAGAAAATAATAAATACAGGTGACCGACCCCACATAAAAGTATATAATAATAATAATATTTGGCCCTAAAGTAGACATTGGATGCCCAGATTCTCATTAAGGCCACCGGGCGATAATGTACCCAACTTGAAGATCCAACGGGACTCCTTCTGCAAGAGTGATCTATCCCTATTGCCACCCCTCAAAGAAATAGGGGTATGATCAATAAGGATAGCCCGAATGCTAGCCACCCCATGCTTAGCTGTCAAACAGTGACGTGCAAAGGGCTGGTCACTCGTGCCCTTCTCAAACGCTTTTTTGATGGCACTCCTGTGAAGTGCCATCCGTTCCCTAAATTGTCGTATGGTTTTGCCTATATAGGCTAGACCACATGGGCATGTAAGTAAATAAATTACATGGGTGGTAGTACACGTTAGGCGATATCTAATAGGGATCTTCTGGCCCGTTTGAGGGTGATTGAAAGTAGTGCCAGTTTGTAGGGTGTTACATGTGGCACATCCAAGGCACCTATAGCACCCCATCTTAGGTCTAAGAAAATGGGATTGGTTACATTTAGCCATATTAGTAACATCCAGGCGAACAATATGGTCCCCTATATTGCTGCCCCTGGTATGACTAGGAAGTAGTCTAGTGTTGGATAGACTACTCAGGGCAGTATCTGTTTGTATAATGGGCCATAATTGTTTGGCCTTGCTTACTATTCTTTTAGAGCTTGTGGTGAACCTGCTCACCCATGGTAATCTATCGGCCTCTGGATTCAGATCAGCTCTGGGGTTCAATAGTTGTTGTCTAGGGATACGGAGGACTGCCTCCTTAGATTTCTCGCTGAGTGCGAGCGTCAATTAGGGGACTTATCTGTTTATTCCCGTCTCAATAAAGATCCTACCAAGGACTTTAAGAAAGAGCTGGATACCTATCTAAAGGAATCCAATGATTTGGGCATAATATCAGAAGATATTCGCACGGCCCTTACGGTGGACTTCCCGATAGTACCGCTATTCTATACCTTGCCTAAGGTACACAAGACCTTGGAGAATCCTCCGGGTCGACCTATTGTGTCAGCAAGAGGCTCGTTATATCAGCCTATAGCGGTCTATCTGGATGCCTTCCTTAATCCCTGTGTCCAGGCTCTGCCTTCCTTTTTAAAGGACACATCGTCTCTTCTGCTGCAATTACAGCAGGTGGAGTCGATACCCACTAATACTCTTTTGTGTAGTGCTGATGTGACCAGCCTCTACACCTGCATCCCACATGATGCAGGTGTGGAGGCTGTTAGATTGCTTATTGAAGGTAATGCTCTATACCAGGGTCCAGATGTGCCCTTCTTTCTACACTTATTGAATTTGGTCCTGACAAGGAATTATTTTGTCTTCAACGGGGAGTTTTTTCTACAGTCTTCTGGCTGTGCGATGGGGTCCGCTGTGGCTCCATCGTACGCTAATGCCTTTATGTACCAGCTGGAAAATACTATGTTTTACCTGAACCCTTCTGTCAAGCCCAATATTGTTTATTACAGGCGTTATATTGATGACCTTCTGATCTGTTGGGGTGGGTCGAGGGAGGAGCTCACTAGATTGTGGGACCAGCATAATGCCTCAGAGCATGTAGTAAAATTCACATATGTGATCGATGAGAAGCAAATTAATTACCTAGATGTTTCTATTACTCTTAGTTCTGGTCAGCTCAGTACCTCCCTTTTTGTTAAAAACACCGACAGGAATACGTTTTTGAATCATCAAAGTTTTCATCCATTGGCACTTAAGAAAGGGTTGCCGTACTCGCAATTTCTGCGGGTACGGCGTATCACATCGGA
Organism: Pseudophryne corroboree; assembly: GCF_028390025.1. NCBI lineage: Eukaryota > Metazoa > Chordata > Amphibia > Anura > Myobatrachidae > Pseudophryne > Pseudophryne corroboree. The sequence continues at coordinate 608,892,715 of NC_086444.1, read as the reverse complement.
CCCTCAGGAAACTGATATGGCCCTTAATGCAATGTTAATGAGATTTGCACAAAGGGGGTATCCGATCAGGGAACTTGAGAAATCTAAGGAGGCAGTCCTCCGTATCCCTAGACAACAACTATTGAACCCCAGAGCTGATCTGAATCCAGAGGCCGATAGATTACCATGGGTGAGCAGGTTCACCACAAGCTCTAAAAGAATAGTAAGCAAGGCCAAACAATTATGGCCCATTATACAAACAGATACTGCCCTGAGTAGTCTATCCAACACTAGACTACTTCCTAGTCATACCAGGGGCAGCAATATAGGGGACCATATTGTTCGCCTGGATGTTACTAATATGGCTAAATGTAACCAATCCCATTTTCTTAGACCTAAGATGGGGTGCTATAGGTGCCTTGGATGTGCCACATGTAACACCCTACAAACTGGCACTACTTTCAATCACCCTCAAACGGGCCAGAAGATCCCTATTAGATATCGCCTAACGTGTACTACCACCCATGTAATTTATTTACTTACATGCCCATGTGGTCTAGCCTATATAGGCAAAACCATACGACAATTTAGGGAACGGATGGCACTTCACAGGAGTGCCATCAAAAAAGCGTTTGAGAAGGGCACGAGTGACCAGCCCTTTGCACGTCACTGTTTGACAGCTAAGCATGGGGTGGCTAGCATTCGGGCTATCCTTATTGATCATACCCCTATTTCTTTGAGGGGTGGCAATAGGGATAGATCACTCTTGCAGAAGGAGTCCCGTTGGATCTTCAAGTTGGGTACATTATCGCCCGGTGGCCTTAATGAGAATCTGGGCATCCAATGTCTACTTTAGGGCCAAATATTATTATTATTATATACTTTTATGTGGGGTCGGTCACCTGTATTTATTATTTTCTAAATTGCTAATTGTACTTTGTATGATTAACAATAGAAGCATTCAACATGTCTTTACTGAGGTAGTTTAAATACTTGGATTATGTGTTGCTGGGACCTCTCCATTGGCGGTGATTTATATGTATTTTAAATGTGTTGTCTTTTTAAATGTGTTGTCTCTTTAATGTATTATGTTTTTTCATACAGGCGTGATGGATGCCTGTAACTGTTTACTGTTTGTTGCTATGACGATCTCCCTGTCCCGCGGCGCACCGTGACGTCACCACTCAGCGACACGGAAGCGTGCAGCATGTGCGGATGGGCGGCAGCGCCGTGAGGACAGGTGAGTACAATCTTTGTATTATTGTCGTTTTGTCTGTGGTGTATTTAAGTGTTATATACACATGTTTTTATTGTTGTCTGAGCCCTGAGGACGGGGTGATTTTCCCCGAAACATGTAGGTGATTAAAGGAAATTTTATCCTCACAACGATTAAGCCTGCTTGAGTGCCGCCGTTTCTCCACTATCTATATATATATATATATATATATATATGGTAGATCACGTTATACACACTGCGCCAGATAGAGCACGTTATATACAATGCAGCAGGTAGAGCATGTTATACACAATGCACCAGGTAGAGCACGTTATACACATTGCGCCAGGTAGAGCACGTTATACACATTGCACCAGGTAGAGCACGTTATACACATTGCGCCAGGTAGAGCACGTTATACACATTGCACCTGGCAGAGCACGTTTTACACATTGCTCCAGGTAGAGCACGTTTTACACATTGCTCCAGGTAGAGCACGTTTTACACATTGCTCCAGGTAGAGCACGTTTTACACATTGCTCCAGGTAGAGCACGTTTTACACATTGCTCCAGGTAGAGCACGTTTTACACATTGCACCAGGTAGAGCACGTTATACACATTGCGCCAGGTAGAGCACGTTTTACACGTGAGTATGTAGTGTGAGTGTGGGTGAGTGTGAAGTAAAGGGTTAAAACATATGGTGTGTGTCTTGTAAATATTTCCTGTACAGTGGTGGTACAGGTGTCAGTGGGCTCTTTACTAGCCAAGGCTTGCTGGTTCTGCAAGTGTAGGGCAGGCTTCCTGGGACCTGTAGTCCCACTGTAATGGACAATATTTTATTCTATTTTTACACAATCAACCTCACAACCACCACCCAATGGTGCAGGCTTAGCCCAGGGATTCAGCCCAGGCCTGGGGTATACTCGAGAGGGGGGACCCCTTTATTTGGGGGGGTTCCCACTTTCAGAGTAATCCCCAGCCTGGAATAATTGGGGAGAAGGTTAATATTGTGACCTGAGGACCCTGGTAAGCATTACCGCTGCTGGGTTAACTGTGCTTTGAGTGCTGCATCTGGCATGGGGGCACTGATCAGTCAGCAAGAGGCGCAGGAGTCCCAGGGAGAGAGAGAGCCAGCTCATGCTGAGGCAATTACAGCTGGGTACCAGAACCTTTGGAATGTAGGCAGTGGCCATCTTAGGAGGATTGAGAGCAAAGGCTGAAGCAGCGCTATTGTCTGCAGTGTGTGGCGGTGTTCCCAGTGACCGGAAAGAAGGGTGGTTGATGGCAGCTAGGGTGAACAGCTGTGCAGTTTCCTGTGAGAAGCAGTGGCTGGCTGCAGCAGCAGAGATGGTGGAGTATGTGTTGAGAGACATCTTGTGGCATCCAAGGGCAGTGACAAAGCAACTTGCCTCCCAGTGTAGACGGAAGCGCCTCCTCCTTCAGAGCAGTAGCCGGTGAGCAAAAAGGAGAATAGAAAACACCTTTCTAGTCCAGTGGCTGTAAAAGGGAGACAGCAGGGAATACTAAGCAAAACCTGCTAGATCAAAGGCAATAATTAGCTAGCCCAGGGAGAAGTTACTACATTTCAGCTAACAGCAGCTCTTTACAAATGGATAAGCAGTGAGAGTCTCAGTTATTACTCTCCATACCATAAAGACTTATTTACAGACTCGTCATTGCATATTTTGGGAGACTATTATACAGGAATACTAAAGCAGCCTTCTTCAGCCATCTCTTCCGTGCAGCAGAGTAATATAGGCAATATAAATTGCTCAACGCTTAGTTCTATAGGGATCTACAGATTATGGTTGTTGTTCTCAGGCAGACAGAGAGTAAAGCTTGGAACACACCTGTTAGATTCCCGGCTGAACGGGATAAGTGCTCATGACCAACCAACTGTTGTGTATGAAGTCATGACCCCAGTGAGGCGGTGGGGGATGGGGCTTCAAGGGGATCCTTTATGGGGATTGGGAGTTTGGCTTTGCAACACATGAGATGCAACAGTCCTGACTGTTGCAGGAGCATTATAAGTCATTTATCGGCTAACACTCCTGCATAGGCACTACACTACAATCAATGCCTGCTCACCCAATATTGGGAGAATGGGGCGACGATTGTATAGTTGTGTACCCAGCTTAAGCATGACAGTCAAGTATAGATTCTTTCCAGGGCTCGATAAATCATACTTGTGCTACATTAATTGCTTAGGAAGAAGTAAAGTTTTGTCTGGCTGGGAGCTTCAACTTGCTACTATTAAAAGCAATACTTCCCAAACTGGGTACCATGGCACCCTCTGGTGCCTCGGAGCACTTGCAGGGTTGCCCTGGGTTGGTGGTCCATGACCAATTCAAATTATTTATGGTCAATGTAATAGGCAAAACCAGTGCTGGTGACTTCTAATAATAAAATATGTGGACAAATAGAGGTGAATCTTGTCCCTCACCACATAACTGAACATAAGGATGACATATAAACACAATTTACTTAATTTTATATTTTCTGAATTTCTCAACAAGAAACATTTAGCCTAGGGGTGCCATGGAAAAAATTCTGATACTCTAGAATGCCGTGATTCCGAATCATTTGGAACCACTTATATAAAGAAGGAAATATCAACTCTTGCAAGCAGGGAAGTCTGCTACTGGAAACTATTAACATTAAATATACAACACTGGACTAAGGATCCAGTTAATATACCCAGGAACTTCAATAGTTTTAAAGTGCATTCCAACAAGACTTATTAAGCTGAACTGTGGTACCATATTTAACATTTTCGAAATTTTGGTGCTCTGCACTATATTCCACGCAGGACAAAAAATTATGCACATGCCCAAAAAATGGCACAATGGCCTCACTAAGAAGGCGGGCCACACAATAGTACCCCATCAAGTAAATTATGCCACACAGTAATGCAACCTTATTCATACTAGTCCACACCCGATACACATTATGTAGGGCTGGCAACAGAAATCTTGGTGCCCAGTATACTCATGTTTTTGGGATCCCCTCCCTCCATCTTTCTCCAGCCTCTCCCCCATCTCTCCACTCTCACTCCTCACTTGTATCACTCCAGCCTCATCCTTTCCTGTGTCTAGCACCATTCCTGTGTTCCCAGCCTCATCCTTCCAACCCTTGTCTCTCCATCTCATGCCATACAATCATCTCACCTGTGTTTCTCAGCCTCCCCCTCACTATGTCTCTCACCAACCCCCCCTTGTTTGTCAGCCTCCACTTGTGTCTCTCCACCTCCCAATTCCAATGTGTCTCTCAGCCTCCCCATCCACCCTCCCCATTTCTCTCAGTTTCCCTGTGCCTCTGATCCTCCCTCCCCATTACTCTCAGTCTCTTCCTGTGTGTCTCAGCCAGCCCCTGTGTCTCTTAACCTTCCATATCTCTCAGCCTGGCTTTGTGTTCTCAGCCAGCCCCTGTGTCTCTTAACCTCCCATATCTCTCAGCCTGGCTTTGTGTTCTCAGCCTCCTCCTGTGTCTTTCAGCCCCTTACTTACCTACTGCCACTGCGGGCGGCTTTATTGGTTTGTCTGCTATGCTGTTCAGCAGCGCAATGTCATGATGACACACATGCTAAGTCAGCACTAAATAAACTTTATTGTGCTATTGCTGGCTGGGCTCCCTTCTCTGCTGCTAAATACAGAATGGCACTTTGGCAGGACACAGGCAAGGGGGACAAAGGAACTGGTTTCCCAAGATTCCTGAGGGCAAGGGCCCATTACAAATGTCCCCATTTTCCCCCTGTTGCCTGGCCTGACGTTATGCCACACACTAGTAGATCCCACATACATTACACCACACAATACTAGTGTCCATTACACATTACACCCACATGGTAGTTGTGCTACTTATACATTACACCATACAATAGTAGTGCCCCTTAAATATTATGCCCTCATGGTAGTAGTGCCCCTTACACATTTCACCCACACATGGGTTACAGTAAGCTACTCAGAGACACTTCCATGATTATGTGCATGCTGTTGTATTTTCCTACCTCTAACCTGGCCTGGCGTCTGCGGTGCATGTGGCTAATCAGGGGCTGCTGCTGTGTAGGGAAATAGCTCCTCATTCCCTACTTTAGACATTTGGTGTTTTGACACACAAGAGAGAGAGAGAGAGAGAGGCATGGAGAGAGAGAAACAGAGGCACGGAGAGGGAGAGAGGTACAGAAGCATGGAGAGGGGGAGAGGCACAGATGCACAGAGACATGGAGAGGCACAGAGGCATGGAGAGGAACAGAGGCATGGAGAGTGTGGCCTCTCATCTCCCCCCCCCTTCTCCAGCTGGGACGCTGTCACTTACGTGAGCCAGGCTGCACTGTTGCAGGCAGCATTGTTGAGAAGGAGCTGAGAGGCGAGAAGAAGGGAGAGAGTGGTCCTCCTCCCCCTCTGTCTGAACACAGACCACAGCCTGTCACTTATTTGAGCCCAGCCAGCAGTCACTCTGGGACGAGGAGTTGAGAGGGGAGGAGAAGGGAGAGAGTGGCCCCTCCTCTCCCTCCAGCCGGGCCTGGACCAGTGTCACTCACTGTTGGCAGCGGCTGCGTTGTCTACACAGGGGCACTGGCAGCAGGCAGTGCAGTGGCATATAATGAGTCTGTGTAATGCCAGCGGCTGCTGGCCCCTTGGGCTCCAATACATTGAACCGGCTGCACTTCTGCTAGTCCCACCACTGCCCCAAGGTTTAAATAAGTAGATGCAAAAGTATTCTGTAGTTTACTGAATAGGTTGTTAAAGCTAGACAATGCTATTGAAGATTGAAGATTGTTCTCTACCTTGGATCTACTGAGTTTATGTTATGGTTATGGCTATGTTTATATGTGTATATGCCAAGGGTTAATATGTGAAATCCTAGAAATAATTAATAAAATAATAAAAAAGCAGTTGTAATACTTTAAATTCTGTATTTGTCAAAGTGTTTCAATGCATAATAAATCTTTTTTTGCCTAATTTGAATAGAATTACTAATTGAAAGTCCTTGCAGCTACAACATCTGAACCCAGCAAGTTTCCAGTTAAATAAACTGTAATTAATATAATTGCAGTGTAAGTTATTAATAAACATAATACTTTGTGCAAGGAAATCTCTTTACCTTTTTGTTGAACTATTGGGAAATTTGAGTTAACCAGATAGACAAGTCATCAGAATCTGGTAAGAACATCTCTCACTCACAGACAGATCTGTTTGATTTTCTATGTAAGTCTGAGTTTGCAACGTGTTTTGAAACACGATTCTTAGTAAATCCGTAAGTTATATTCTTGTCTGTGGCAAGTACTTGCAAGTTGGTTTGATGGTCTGTTGACCCTCTATTTCTATTTGGATCAAGTTTTTACACCCAGGTTTCAATAATAGGCTAAACTCACACAAGAATGCTGACTTGACCAAACACAAATTTTAATAAATGTACCCCTTTGTATCTACACCCTATTGGATAGATGCATCATCGCTTGAAGAGTGATAAAATGGAGAAAAAAAAGTGCCAGCCAATAAGGTCCTAACTGCCATGTCACAGGCCCCGTTTGAAAAATGTCAGTTAGGAGCCGTTTGGCTGGTACTTTTTCACTCTCCATTTTATTACTTTCCAAGCGATGATAAATCTGGCCCTATGCATTTCCGGTATCTGAATTTAATTTGGCACCCCGATTTAATAAAATCTTGACATTTGAAAAATGTGCTTTTTTAAATCTTTTTTTTTTTTTTTTTTTTTAGAAGTGTACAGGTCATGGCATTTTTGTATATTTCCACTGAGTTACATTTTCTTGTTAATTGGCAGCACTGAGACCTGCTGAAGTTACAGACAAGTGGAAATGGATTTCCAATTCACAGATGTGTAGCTAAATGGCCACATGCAGTGGCGCACCCAGGGGGGGTTTCCGAGTACCCAGAAACCCCCCTCCACTAAAAAAAAAAAAAAAAAATTTTTTTTTTTTTTTTTTTGCTGCATGAGTATTATTAATGACTGTCTAGCGTCCTCTGCAGCCTGCTGTCTTCCTGGTGGCACTTGCAAGTGCAATAAAAGTTTACTTTATTTTAATTATAGTACATATATATCCATGTGCCTACATATATACACATGTATATACATACATACATACATATAAACACACACACATATGATATATATATATATATATACATGTGTGTATATATATGTGTACTGTATGTGTGTGTGTATATATATATATATATATATATATGTATATGTATGTATGTATGTATGTATATATGTATGTATGTATGTATGTATGTATGCATGCATGTTTAATATGCTATGTATATGTGTATATGGGTTCACTACGATCTGGCGGCCGGCCTCCCGGCGACCAGCATACCAGCGCCGGGAGGCCGGCCGCCGGCTTACCAACAGTGTGGCGAGCACAAATGAGCCCCTTGCGGGCTCGCTGTGCTCACCACGCTACACGCGACACACTATTCTATTCTCCCTCCAGGGGGGTCGTGGACCCCCACGAGGGAGAATAAGTGTCGGTATGCCAGCGGTCAGGCTCCCGGCGCCGGTATGCTGGTCACCGGGAGCCCGACCGCCGGCATACTGAAGACCACCCGTGTATATGTATATGTGTGTATATATATATATATATATATATATAATATATGTGTGTGTGTGTAGATATATGTGTGTGTGTGTGTGTATGTATATATATATATATATATATATATACACACACACACTAGTTTTACGGACCCAGCATATACTGGGTCACCTCAGTCCCCACCCCCGTGATTGGCTCCGCCCAGTTCTGGAAACCCCCCCATGCAAATCCTGCGTTTGCCACTGACATGATACAGATACATTCTAAACTAGTTACATGAGCAGTTGTCCCCTTTGAAATAACCATTCCCACATCTGAATAATTAATCTGTCTTGAGAAATCTTTTGTAAACAAGCATATTTCGATGTTATTTTTGTACAAGGCCAAAGCTCGTAAATAATATTAAACCATATAGTGGTCAATGATCAAAAGACACATACACAACAAAAACCATTAGTAGTTCATTTTTCCTGTTAATTACAAACTTCACAGTTCAGCTTGTCTACTATGGAAATGCCATTCTAATCTACTTAATAAATGTTGACGTCCATATTAACTTACATAGAAAACAATACAAACTTCGGTATTAACAAGAAACGTGATGCAACCTAAAAATAAAATAAAAAAAATAATAAAATCCCAGAATTTACTCCAGAATACAGTATAGAAGTGATACTGTGGAAGTTAACCATTAATGTGGAAGACGCACAAAAAACTACAATATAAATGACAATGAATATTGACACTTATATGGAGCATGGGTCTGATTCCAAATACAACAGACGTCTGTGCATGGATGCAAGCGAAAGCAGATCATGCACAAATGCGAATTCATGCATTGTTGCATATGTCTGTCGGGCAGGACTTCCCTGAAGCTGTCTTTCCGTAAAATTGGACATTTTGGACTGGGTAGCAACAATGTGAGCACATGGAACCGTTCTGACTTGTGCGAGTGTCATAGGTGTGTATCACTCCTCCGGAGATGCTAGGCTGCCCCCTGAGACTTGTCTGGCTGCACTGCCAGCTCCTACTCTATGACAGGAGGAGTGCTGTATGTACTGTCACAGCACAGCACCTGGCTCCTGTCACTTAGGATTAGCCTGCATTTTGGTGTCAACCCTTGGCCTGTACCCTCTTTGTGATGCCAGTGCTTACAATAGGTGGGCAGCAGATGCACGGACTCTTGCTTTAGCGTAAGTACTGTATATCTGGCTTCTGTGGATACCCACAAATACAGCCACTTTGTGTCAGACTCAGAATCAGCCTCTCTATGATTTGCATTGTGAGAATGATATGTAATTAAGGGTGACATTTACTAAGCAGTGATCAAAGTGGAGAAGTGAGCCAGTGGATAAGCTGCCCATGGCAACCAATCAGCTGCTCTGTATACTTTTATAGCATGCAAATTATAAATGTTACATCAATGCTAATAATCAACACCACCCTATAACGCATGATTACCAGCTAATGGAGCAGATAGATGCAGTCCTCAATGGGTGCTTATAGAGTTCAAATAAGGCTCCATTTATTAAAGCAACAAGTAAATGAAAATTCCATTGAAAATTCCAAACGTCTATGGAAATTAAATAATTGTTTGTTTGAATTCTGTTATGCTCAGCATAGCTCGCAGAGCGTGGGTTATGCTACCATCTCCCCAGCCGCCAAGGTTTGCATTCTCATCACTGGGTCCATATGGTCTTAGTGAGACAGACAATGGTTCCGTAGCTCAGTGTGGGAGCTGCGGTATGCTGTCAGTTTCTCAGGGAGGGACGTATTGCAAGGTAATATTTGTATGGAGTCCTCCGGTTTTAAAGAAAGCTGGAGTATGTGCTTGCAATGTGATGGGTCCTTTACGCGTTTTTCCATTTGCCCAAGATACACGGTTTCATCAGAAGGTGATTCAGTGTGCTCAGAAATCAAATTTAAATCCAAAGCGACCAATCGGTATGCAGCAGTAATTACTTGTTCACAGGTGAGTATGAACACATTGCTACATATAGGATTACAATCCAACATTATCAGGTGTATGTGAACTTCAATAACATACATTTAAAAACATATAGATATGTGTGGATTAATACATAATCCAAGGCAAAATTAATAATTTCAATTAATAAAGAAACAAAGGCCCTCATTCCGAGTTGTACGCTCGCAAGGCGATTTTAGCAGATTTGCTCATGCTAAGCCGTCGCCTACTGGGAGTGAATCTTAGCATCTTAAAATTGCGAACGATATATTCGCAATATTGCGATTACACACCACGTAGCAGTTTCTGAGTAGCTTCAGACTTACTCGGCATCTGCGATCAGTTCAGTGCTTGTCGTTCCTGGTTTGACGTCACAAACACACCCAGCGTTCGCACAGACACTCCTCCGTTTCTCCGGCCACTCCTGCGTTTTTTCCGGAAACGGTAGCGTTTTTTCCCACACGCCCATAAAACGGCCTGTTTCCGCCCAGTAACACCCATTTCCTGTCAATCACATTACGATCTCCAGAACCATGAAAAAGCCGTGAGTAAAATTCCTAACTGCATAGCAAATTTACTTGGCGCAGTCGCAGTGCGAACATTGCGCATGCGCATTAAGCGGAAAATCGCTGCGATGCGAAGATTTTTACCGAGCGAACAACTCGGAATGAGGGCCCAAGTTACTAATGACTAAATAATAAACAATAAAACAATGCTAATAGGAGGGACATAGGAGATTTTTTTCACTCTAATTAGAGGAACAAGACAAGAGGAACAAAATCAGCTACCAAATAAAAGAAGCCTGGTGGTTTAGCGCGCTAGTCTCATATAGCGCTGAGTGGGAGAACTAGTGTTCGAATCCCACTCCCGACTATTGAATTTTTATTTTTACTGTTAATATTATTGTTAATCTATAGACCCTTAATAGGTGTCAAAACCATACAAACAGATAGATGGGGGGGGGGGGGGGGGGTTTGCAAAGCTCACCCCTACATTTTCCTATTTTCCTTCAGTACACTAAAAATTACCTGTAACCATACCTGAACCTATCTGGTAATAGAAATTCAGAGAATTAGTTACACGTTTCCAAACACATGTTTCAGCGGGTTCACTACGATATGCCGGCGGTCGGGCTCCAAGCGACCAGCATACCGGCGCCGGGAACCCGACCACCGGCTTACCGACAGTGTGGTGAGTGCAAATGAGCCCCTTGCGGGCTCGCTGCGCTCGCCACGCTAGGGGCACGGTGGCGAGCTACGCGCGCCACACTATTTTATTCTCCCTCCAGGGGGGTCGTGGACACCCACGAGGGAGAATAAGTGTCGGTATGCCAGCTGTCGGTATGCCGGCTGTCGGGCTCCCGGCGCCGGTATGCTGGTCGCCGGGAGCCCGACCGCCGGCATACTGAAGACCACCCGTTTCAGCTGCTGAGCCACTTCAAGGCTTCTCCGATGTCAGCAGTCCTAACACTACATAATAGCAGTGCCCACATAGGGCCATGTAATTTGTCACAGTAGGCCTCATGATAAAGGCTATTACTAAAACACATCCAGACGGAAATATTATTGTTAATCTATAGACCCTTAATAGGTGCCAAAACCATATAGCCACATAACCATATACATCAAGAACAAAATAAACCTTTAAATAAGGAGTGTTTTAACCCTCAATAGTCTGATGATTTTATATACAACATAAAATATATATACTCGTGTCAAACAGCACCATGTGTACATATCATTGTTCAGATATCACTTCAACACCAAACCCCTTTAGTGGGTGTGCATATATTGTGGCATAGACACTTCCACAGAGTGGAGTTGACACATAATTGGTATGATTATTCATAAGGATAACCTCAATGGAGACCAACTGTTAATTACAAGCTTTCGTAGTAACAGTTGATGTATTGTGGGATATATCTATAGCTGTAGCAGATACCGAACATGATTTTCTTTTAAATAGACCCCACAGCAGTGCTGAAAACTATCCTTACCAAATGGAGAACTTTAGAAAAAGTTTAATTGGAGTGCATGAAACAGCACATATGTATCGTGTAGATACAATATGAAAATGGGTACTAAGATTGGTCACATAAAGATTGTTAGAACTATAACTGTGTGGGAAAAAGGGGACAAGGGGAGGGGGGGATAATTAAGAGAATGGAAGAACGGCTGATTCTATATACCGGCCAAATGAACAACAAATGCTGAACAGAATTCCAGAACACAAAAAGAAGAGATTCTTCAAAATGACATTATCATAACATTGTACAGTGATAGAGAAGCATTATGAAAGATTATGTGCATATACTTGTATTGTGGGCTGGAATTAGATGTTATTCATTTCAATACAATCTTTCAATCCATTACGAAATAGTGTGCCTAAGGAAATTTCCAGAATGCTTCACGCTTGCTTAGGAGGTTATAATGATCACCTCCTCTTGCAGTTTTCTTAACGTGTTCTACACCTTGTATACTTATACAGTTAGTATTATTTTTAAGTTTCATATTAACATGTCTAACTAAACTATGTAGGCCGGTGCCTTTCCGTATGTTGTTTTTATGTTCTAAGAATCTAACATGTAGCATCCTGGTGGTTCATCATACATATCAGACTCCACAGGCACAGGTGATTACATATACAACGGTGTTGCAATTAATATATCCTTTGATGTCAAAAACTGATCCAAAGAAATGTGATTTGATTTGAGTACTATTATCCATCATGAAATTGTATGTGATGCATCTTAATTTCTTTTTTTTAAATCAAGTACTAATTTATTTACTTTTGAAACAAATAGACATTACAACAAAGAACAACAACTGTAACATTTGCCATCAATAAACAGTCATATTGCATTCAAGTGTGAGTGTGCGTTAATATGTCATATATAGGTATCATTATAGAAAATGGTAAAGGTAAGAGCTCCTGTGCACAACTCCGGCCTGCCCAGTCTAGAGCTACACCAGCGATCCCACTTCTCCATAAACTGAGAAGTAGCTCCGCGTATTTTGTACATGTGTCTCTCATGTCTCGCCACATCATTCACCAATGCTCTCCATTGGTCTATCTTAGGTAAGTTAGCTGAAAACCAAACCCTCGCCACAATAACTGTTGCCAAAGCAGTAAGACAGAGGACATACTTATACATTATAACAGAGTGTGTTTCCTCAAGGTCCAGCCCAAACATACAAATACCAGGATTCAATGCCGGAAGGGAAGGAGCCGTCATAGTTATATCATGCCACACCTCCCTCCAAAAAAAAGGAAACTACATGGCAATCCCATAGTAGGTGCCAGAACCCAGCATCAGCAGCCTGGCATTTGGGGCAAAAAGAATTATCCCGAAGACCAGCCCTTTGCATTGAAACAGGAGTGTGATATATTCTATGCAATACATAGAAAAAACCTGCTTGTATCTTATACAAGGAGTAGTATATTTAAGGGATCCAAGAATTTGGAGCCATTGTTCAGGAGATAAGGGTCCCAGATCTATTTCCCACTTAGAACGAAGACCATTCAGTTGATCCGGGCTAAATCTATCGTTTAAAACAGCGTATAAAGTAGATATTTTCCCCTTTTGAGTAAGAGTAGTGAGTAACGTTTTAATGGGTGAATCCGAAACCATCGACGGGCCTTGAGGAAATTGGGCCTGTACAGCGTGTCTAAGCTGGAAATATCGAAATAAAGCAGTGTTAGGTAAATCAAATTCGTCTTTCAGTTGTTGAAAAGATTTGAATACTCCTTCGTTATATAGTTGACCCACAGATACAACTGCCTTAATAATCCATATATTATCTAAAGACAGCTTACCCAGCTCAGGGTAGGTATTGTTAAACCACAGCGGAGTACAGGTATCATGATCGGACCAGTCGTAAAAAGTATGTGCATAGTGCCAGATTAACAAAGCCTGACGTAACAGGGGAGGTAAACTAGAAACAGAGGGGCCAGAAAGGAGATGTTTAAGAGGAGAGAGAGAGAAAACAGGAGAACACTCCATCTGCTCAGCCAGAAATCCCACCAGGGTCGGGCCCACTGATTCCCCAATCCACCCATATAGATGAGACAGCTGTGCAGCTATATAATAAAGTCTTAGGTTAGGAAGACTCACGCCCCCTGAAAGTTGTGATCTACTTAGCATCTTAATAGAGACTCGTGCTGTCCTATCTCCCCAAATAAATGACGACAGAATGCCATCGATTACAGTGAATATGTTTTTCGGGAGTTAAACCGGAGAATTGTGTAGAGCATATAAAAACTTAGGCTGCATCACCATTTTAAATAGGTTAACCCGGCCCAGTACAGATAAAGGTAATTTTTTCCAAATATGAGCCTTTTCTTTAAAGGTTACCAGTATGGGGTCAATATTATGAGTTACATAACCGGTAGCCTTAGGTGTGATCCAAACACCTAGGTACTTGAACCGCAGTGTTCATTGTAAAGGGTGTGCCTCCAGTGTGTCCTCAGGAAGAAGACCAGAAATAGGAAAAATGTGTGACTTATCCCAATTGATCAATAGACCCGAGAAAACACCGAAACCAACTACTACCTGTAGCACAGTTTGTAAAGAGTCCGCAGAGTCTTGTAGAAAAAGGACTATATCGTCTGCGTATAAAGCTACCACATCCACAGCACCCCCAACCGAAATACCCTTAATCCTCTTATTAGTACATAGCAGGCCAGCCAAAGGTTCTATAGCTATTGCAAATAACACAGGGGATAGGGGGCAACCCTGACGAGTGCCCCTCTCTAACGCAAAGACCTCTGAGGTGAAACCATTGACTGTCACACGGGCCATAGGCAAGGAATACAATAACTGGAGAAACCGAATAAACCAAGGGCCAAAAGCAAATTTCTCAAGCAGCCCCCATAAGTATGGCCACTCCACTGAACCAAATGCTTTGGCCGCGTCAAGAGTCACCACCACCGCATCCGACCCCACCAAATCATGTCTCTGTAGGTGACAGAACAATCTACACAAATTTTGAGCAGTAGATTTACCCGGCATAAACCCTGTCTGATCGGGATGTATTATAGACGTAATAACCAAATTTAGTCTAGTCGCCAAAATCTTTGCCAGTATCTTAACATCTGTGTTTAAAAGTGAAATGGGTCGGTAAGACTCTGGCAATTGGGGTTTTCCCCCCGGTTTTAATAAAACAATTATATTGGCCTCAGCCATAGAGCTTGGGAGGGTCCCACTCTCAAACAATAGATTGAATAACTGTAAAAGATAAGGGGCAAAAAAATTACTATATTGTTTATAGACCTCACTCGGAAGTCCATCACAACCAGGAGCCTTAGATGCCGGAAGAGATAGGACCGCAGCCTCCACCTCCTCCAACGTAAATGGCGCATCCAAGGCCTCAGAATCTTCCTGCGACAGACAGGGTAATTCAAGCTGAGCCAGATATTCCCATAGTTGGTCACCAGAATAAGAGGCCCGGGAGGAATATAACGAGGAATAATAACTACGAAACGTCTCCTCCACCTCAGAACCAGAATAACAGAATTGGTCACTGGAGTCTTTCATACATTGAATTATATTGCTATTGGATTCAGTCCGAGCCAAAAAGGCCAAATAACTGCCATTCATCTCGGCCTGAAAATAGCGTTCATGTCCTGAAAAAAGGAGTCTATGCTTGGATTTCTCAAATAAGTAATCGGACCACTCCCTCTGTGCTTCCCGCCACAGTATGCCATCAGAGTGCAGTTGGGTAGATACATAATGGGACTCCAACTGCTGACATTGGGTCTCCAAACGCATCTCCTCCCTTTTATTGAATAATTTGACTTCAGCGATTCGTTTTATAAAGGAGCCTCGCATAAATGCCTTAAAGGCATCATGTTTAATAGCCGAATCAGTATATGGTAAATTATCAATCTGAAACGCCTCCCAGGCAGCAATCAGATCTGCACCCTCCCCTAATAAAGTTAGCCAAAAAGGATTGAGTTTCCACATTTTTGCACCCCCCTCCCAACCTATATTTACAGTGAGGGAGACATACAAGTGATCCGATATATACCCCTAGGAAGGTAGTCCACCGCCACTACATCCGGAGACAGATCCGGAGAAATCAAAATTAGGTCTATACGGGAGTAAGTGTGATACGTAGCGGAGTGGCAAGAAAACTGACTAGCCGTAGTACTACGATTTCTCCAAATATCCACCAGTCCCAACTCCTCAACCAATCGTGCGAACGGGGTAGAAGACATCGAGGGGGAGATAGGAGTAACAGATTCCCTCCATCTATCTAAGGTTTGATCCATCACGTTGTTGAAATCTCCCAAACAAACTACAGGGGTTGCAGGGGACTGGGCAATAAATCGGGAGAACCTCATTATTATAAAGCGGGGGGGGGGGGGGGCATATACAGCCAGCACATGAAACAGTCTACGATTGATATGAGCGCGTAAAAAACATATCTACCATAATGATCTATTTCACATATGTCTAGATGAAATTGTACAGATTTCCTAACCAGCACAGAGACACCTCTTACTGGAAAAGGTGGAATGGTACACATGACCAATCCAGGGTGTTTTAAGCGCCAGCACCCTACTGCCAAACAAATGGGTTTCTGAAAGACAGATTATATCTGCCTGGTATTTTTTAACTTGCGTCAGGACTAGGGATCTTTTAATCTTTTCATTCAACCCCCTGACATTCCAGCTGAGCAGACGGAGCCCCTCAGAGACAGCAGTCATAGAAAGCATATAGAAAAAGGGCAACAGGATAAAGTAGAAGAGCAGGCATCAAAATAAGACGGTATAATATAGAAAGGCCGTCTAGACACCAATCAAGGACTACCAGTCTCACCACATCCCTCGAAACACATGAAATCAGAACGATACCAATCACATATAGGGGGACATTCCGAGTTGTTCGCTCGTTGCCGATTTTCGCAACAGAGCGATTAAGGCAAAAATGTGCATGCGCATGGTACGCAGTGCGCATGCGCGAAGTATTTTAGCACAAAACTTAGTAGATTTACTCACGTCCAAACGAAGAATTTTCATCGTTGAAGTGATCGGAGTGTGATTGACAGGAAGTGGGTGTTTCTGGGCGGAAACTGACCGTTTTCTGGGAGTGTGCGTAAAAATGCAGGCGTGCCAGAATACAACGCGGGAGTGTCTGGAGAAACGGGGGAGTGGCTGGCCGAACGCAGGGCGTGTTTGTGACGTCAAACCAGGAACGAAACGGGCTGAGCTCATCACAGTGTAGGAGTAAGTCTCGAGCTACTCAGAAACTGCTGAGAATTTTTTATTTGCAATTCTGCTAATCTTTCATTCGCAATTCTGCTAAGCTAAGATACACTCCCAGAGGGTGGCGGCCTAGCGTGTGCAATGCTGCTAAAATCTGCTAGCGAGCGAACAACTCGGAATGAGGGCCATAATGCAGTATAGCAGAACACACACAAAAATAGAAAATTATGGCTTGAAAAAAAACAAACTAACCCCACCCACACCCACCCTGTATCACCTAGTGAACCTAAGGCATACCTGGATCCCATAACACCCAACAAATTAACAAATCTAATGGATAGGGGCCTAACCAAAAAAAACCGTACACTATATTCAGCAAGGACTCTCCATAGAATGCAGAGAAATATATTACCCTGACCAAAAATGAACATAGTAAATAACTAATCCAGTATCTAAACTGTAACAGTAGGCTGCCGAGCACCGCCGTCTTAGACATGTTTCACATAAACACATAGTAAAGACAGAGCAATACAAATATAGTACATAATCATGGGCAGCTGAAAAAAGAGCAAGAAGACCCATAACATTACAGGATCATATCAATGAGGAGCACAAGGCTGTCGCTCCAGCCAGTCACCAGCATCACTCGGAGAAGAGAAAAAAAGGGTAGTGTTGTTGAACACCACCAGCAATCTAGCTGGGAACAGCATAGAATACTGTATATTATGGTCCCGAAGTTGACGTTTAACATGAAGGAATTGTGATCGACTCTTTTGCACCTCCAGGGCAAAAGCTGGGAAAACGGATATATTGTGTCCATCAAATTGGATGGGGCCTGTGTCCTAGCCAGTTGAGGTATGGTATCACGGTCTTTGAAATGCAGGAAACGTGCAATAAAAGTCCTAACCGGGGCCCCCGGCGGCGGTGGCCTGGGCGGGAGTCTGTGTGCACGCTCCACAGCAAATTGAGAAGTAAACGCCTTTTTACCAAATAACTTAATGAGCCAGCTCTCAAGAAATAACTCCGGGGAGGCACCCTCTGCCCTCTAAGGGAGCCCAACAAACTGAACATTGTTGCGCCGCAATCTCCCCTCTATGTCAGACATTTTAGCTTGCATAGATACCATCTGGGTAGATAAATCAGCCACTTTTGTTTGTAGAGGTGTTGTAGTGTCTTCCAGAGCCGATATTCAATGCTCTGTCTCACCCACTCTCTCCCTAATCTTCTGCAGATCCTGTCTAAGTAGAGAGACATCCACCTGTACCTGCCCAATCTTATCAGTGACCCTCTGTTCAGACGCAGAAATTGCCTGTAATATTTGCTGGGTAGAATGCACTGGTCCAGCCGGGTCAGAGGCATCCTCCTCAGCTGCAGGTGAAGTCGGATTAGTGTCTCCTTGCCATGCTGAATTAGACGTCTGAGAAGGCCTGGCGAATTTCTCTAGCTTCGCCGCGGCGGCCGCCGCATTTTGACCTCCTCTCACCATTGCAGCACCAAACGTAGGGTAAAACCCTATTGATATTACAGCAAAAAAGTAGTGGAGGGTATTCACAAAGGAGCTAGAGCAACTCAGGCCAGTGTATATATGATAAACAATAAAGGAACAGGCCAGTCTCGTGGTGACACTGTATAGAGAGGCACACTGTGAGCCGATGACTGCAGACCTGACTAGCCCAGCATGCCCGCCGCAGCCACACAGAGAGACCTATAGAAGCGTATATATATAAGCCTGGAAGCCAGCCTGCAGCTACAGAGTCCACACAATAAAGTTAATAGAACTGCAGCCACAATACAGTATTGTATATATTAAATAAAGCCAGGAGGGAGAGAGAGGGGTAGCCCCAGCTGCAGCACACTTAGCTGTATAGCACCTTAAGGGAGAGGGTCTTCTGCAGCAAGGAAGATGGCGGTTTCGCAGGCTTTTTTTACCGCTCCCCACAGTCCGGATCTCCAATGCCAGCCCCGGGCGAGCACCTCCGATCTTCTATACCCTATTCAGGGCCCCTGCTGCCGCGTCCCCCCAGCTGGAGGGTCCGTGAAGAGCCGCCACTGGAAGCGCTCACACGTGCCGTCACAAGGGCTCCAGCAATGGCAGGTGCAGCGTCCGGGAGCCGGGCAGGCATGAGAAGCAGGCACAGATTGGGCGGTGTGCAGGGATCAGGCTCCGTTCCAGCACCAGCGGACTCAGCGCTATCTCAGACACCGGTCAGGCAAGTTATATTATCAGTGGGTCAGGGTTGAAGGATGGGACAGCAGGATTTCTGTGGAGAGCTGAGGCAGCAAACAGCTACTCCATGCCGAGCCAAGCCACGCCCCATGCATCTTAATTTCTTACACCTATAGTTACCTATCTCGTTTTGTTGTTGTTCATGAGTCCAATTGGTTTTACTATTGTGTATTGCAACATCGGACTTAAAATTACTGGGTGCTAACAGGTTCTGTAGATTAGATGCTTTTTTGAAAGTGATAAGAGGTTTTTTTCGCTAACTCCATAGAAAGTATTTTATCCATTTTAAGAATGGGATAGTTCTTTTGAATGATGTTTCTAAATTCTTTTAAAAAAAGTGTTATATTTTGTTTCAAATCTGGGTTGACACTCAATGGTCATATCAGATTCATCTCTTTTTTCTATAAGGAACAGTAATAATTCTCTTTCACAGTTTAGTGCCTCATTATAAGCTTGAGCTGTAATTTGTGTTGGATATTGTTGTTCACTGAACACTGTAAGTTCAGAAGCTTGTATCTTACATTTTTCTATATTTGAACAATTGTGACGTAGTCTGAGGTATTGGCTTTTAGGTATGTTATTGAGCCAGGGGCGGTGGAGACTACTTTGATAGTTAAGAAAATTATTGGTATCCACCTCCTTTCGGAAGGTGGATGTGTTAATAAGATTGTTTTCAATGGATAGAGCAGTATCCAAGACAGTGATGTGAGAGGGGTGTATGGTGCTAGTGAATGATAACCCAAAAGGGTTGGTATTGAGATGTGTTAAAAAAGAGAAGCTTGGTTTAAATCCCCATCCCAAAGGAAGAACATGTCATCGATGTATAGACCATAGAGCACCAGGTTCACACTATATGGGCCCTCCCACACATGAATGTCCTCCAGGTGGCCCATATAGATGTTAGCTAAACTAGGGGAAAACCTGGTGCCCATGGCAACACCGAGGACCTGTATATAAAAATTGGTGTCAAAAGTGAAATCATTGTGAGACAAAAAAAAATTAATCAGCATCCAAAATAAATGTAAGTTTATTAGTGTCGATTGACTTGTCTGTTGACAAAGTCAACTCAAGTGCCTCTAAACCCAAATTGTGAGGGATATTAGTATAGAGGGATTCCATATCACATGTCATTAATAGATAACTGTTTTTCCATTTTATATCCTTAATCAGGTTGATAAAGTGAGTGGAATCCCTGATATAAGATTTTAGAGCTAAAACGTGAGGTTGCAAATAATAATCAAAAAAGGCAGAAGGGATTAATGAATTTTGGGGAGGTGATAGTAAGTGGGTATTATGGGATTTGTGTTATATAAATAAGTAAATTCAGCCTTGGATATTGCTGCATCCATTAAAGTAGAATCCAAAAGACTCTTAAGCTTTTTTTGATATATTAATGTAGGATCACATTTCATTTGCTTGTAGAAATGTGGATTACCTAGTTGTCTATAGGCTTCTGCTAAGTAATTTACGGTATTTTGCACCACCGTCCCTCCTCTTTTATCAGCGGCCCTAATAATAATAGATTTATCTCTAATGAGGTTTTAAGGGCTCTGCGTTCTTGAGGATGTAAATTATCTCTCTTGTTTTTCTGAGACCTAGATTTTTGGCACAACATTTTAAAATCATTTAAAGTTAAATTATGTAAGGCTTCTATACCCCTACTTTGATGTTGGGTGGGGTAAAAGTCAGATTTTTTCTTAAAAATGTCTTTCTTGGCTCTGACTTGGTGGCTGCCTGGTGAGAATTTTTTGAGATAAATGAGGCTGGACAATCTATTTCTATTTATGGGTGGGGTAAAAGTCAGATTTTTTTCTTAAAAATGCCATTCTTATTGTTTTATAAGTCAAAGATCTTGATCTCACTAGTTTGGCTATGACTCTCTAGCTCTAATTCTGATAAGATATTTAGGCTAGAGAGATCAGTAGCATCAAGAACAATTGGAGTGCCTGTTTCTCCATGTGATTTTAAATTTCTGTTAGCGAAATATCGTTTTCTACATAAATCTCTTGTGTATCTATTGAGTTCCACAAACAACCCGAACATGTCAGGTGTTTGTGAAGGTGCAAATTTGAGTCCTTTGGCAATCACGGCCTTTTCCTTTTAGTGAGATTTCGAGATGATAGGTTAAACAAACTTTTATTTATCAAGTGTTTCTTGCACTTTTGGTCTGACTTCCTTTTTCCTGCTCTTCCTTCTCTGAATCTAGTTCTTTTCTTTTGGGAGAATTCGATTGTAGAACATGGTATTTGTTCCTGTTTCTCCAAATGGGGTAAAGACCCTGATCTAAAAAAGATGAGGGTGTGTCTATAGACGGTTTATTGCTAGTGGCTGGTATTTTTGGTCTTGCTCCTTGTGGATTGGATATAGAGGACCTAGTGGGGCTTTTTTTGTAACTGTTATTGGTGCACGATTTATCTATATGTTGATAAAGTTTTGAAGGTCTTCTGAGGTGATCTTTATTTTGACACTCAAAATAATTTGCCTGTTTATACAGAGGTGATGCTCTGTTTCTGGGGATATATCTCTCTCTAGGGGGCATGAGACCAATTTTTTTTGTCTTTTTTGTGATCTATATCTCCCTGTATTATCTCTATGCCTCCTATTGAAAGACCTCACTTGACCCTGCTTGTAGTCTAGGTGGTCTCTTGACAATTTTTTGTTTTCATTAGTAATTATAGATTGTTCAAATTTCTACAATTTTACAGTTGACAGTATAGTCTAAGCGCCTGAAGTCTGATCTGTCTTTAAAGGGTTTCAGTAATTGTTGTATATTTTCTACCTCAGACGAAATAGCTACCACTTTATTTTCTCTATTTGAGATAAGAAGTTCCATTAGAGCAAAAGAGCAAGTGTCAAGGATGTTATACCACTTTTGAGTTAGTTCATCATTTAAAATCAAATTGCATATTTTATTTCTCTCTCCTATGTCTCTCCGTGTTGCCATTATAGTAGTGCAGCCTAAAGTAAAAGCAGACAATATAATATAACCAAATAACAATTATATAAAATATATGATCATTGTTTTTTTATTCTATGTTGATATTTTATGCTATTAACAATAAATTGTGGTTGACAAATGCATTTTATATAAGCAATCCCTTGTGAAACCTTATATCATTTCTTTTTTATAAAAAAAAAAACAACTTGTATGTTGTTCAGGCACTGTTAGAAATAATTTTCAGTAGGTGACATCATTACTAATAATGATGTGAGTTAATATGGATCAGTCAATAGAAGAGCAGGATCAGCAACCCAATACTAGTGCTGAAGCTACTGACAGTCATGATAGTACTTCAACATCTACTAAAGGTAGTCCATGGGACACAAAGTAAAAGAAAGCGCACCTGAAATCGAAATATGTCCCATTGTTAAAGAAAATATCATCTCTATTAATAAAGAGAATGTTTATGGCCAAAAAACTTAAATTTGCCAGCATGCTGTACAATACAGGCAGTGGCAAGGAAAGGTTCAGGACTTTTTATGCGAGTGGTGGTCCTGCTAGTACTACTTCTGTTTCCAAAACATGGGGGTCACGCACATCTCTAAGATATATATATATATATATATATATATATACTGTTTATATATATAAATAGAGAGAGAGAGAGAGAGAGAGAGGGAGAGAGATAGATGTATATATATATATATATATATATATATTTATTTATTATCTGTCCGACTTGTTTTTCGCGCAGGAGTTTCTGATTTTCATGGTTGTACACATAAATGAGTATCAGAAAAATTGGTAAATCTGTAGACATGTACATTTGAGATGCCTTAATGTATGTAAATATTAATCCATGGTTCTTGGCATTACCTGAGGACCACCTGTAGCAGATACGGTAAAACAGTGACAGAACCAGTTTTGTAGTTTATTCAATTATATACACTGGAGGTGCAATCCACATTTTTTCTGATTGTCCGTTTGGGCGTTATCGTTCATGCAATGCAAGCCACGCATCAGTAATGACATCATTATGTCAACCCTCTTTTCATTCCCTTAGGGGACGTTTATTCAAATTCTGATTATGTCGTTTTCCTTTCTCTAACGTCCTAAGTGGATGCTGGGACTCCGTAAGGACCATGGGGATTAGCGGCTCCGCAGGAGACTGGGCACAACTAAAGAAAGCTTTAGGACTACCTGGTGTGCACTGGCTCCTCCCACTAAGACCCTCCTCCAGACCTCAGTTAGATTCTTGTGCCCGGCTGAGCTGGATGCACACTAGGGGCTCTCCTGAGCTCCTAGAAAGAAAGTATATTCAGGTTTTTTATTTTACAGTGAGATCTGCTGGCAACAGACTCACTGCAGCGAGGGACTAAGGGGAGAAGAAGCGAACCTACCTAACAGGTGGTAGTTTGGGCTTCTTAGGCTACTGGACACCATTAGCTCCAGAGGGATCGACCGCAGGACCCGACCTTGGTGTTCGTTCCCGGAGCCGCGCCGCCGTCCCCCTTACAGAGCCAGAAGCATGAAGAGTCCGGAAAATCGGCGGCAGAAGACTTCGGTCTTCACCAAGGTAGCGCACAGCACTGCAGCTGTGCGCCATTGCTCCTCATGTACACCTCACACTCCGGTCACTGATGGGTGCAGGGCGCTGGGGGGGGGCGCCCTGAGGGCAATATATGACACCTTGGCTGGCAAATCTACATCATATATAGTCCTAGAGGCTATATAGATGTAAAATTACCCCTGCCAGTATTCCAGAAAAAGCGGTAGAAAGTCAGTTGAAAAAGGGGCGGGGCTTCTCCCTCAGCACACTGGTGCCATTTTCTCTTCACAGTGCAGCTGGAAGACAGCTCCCCAGGCTCTCCCCTGTAGTTTTCAGGCTCAAAGGGTTAAAAAGAGAGGGGGGGGCACTAAATTTAGGCGCAATATATGTATACAAGCAGCTATTTGGGGAAAAATCACTCAGTTATAGTGTTAATCCCTGCATTATATAGCGCTCTGGTGTGTGCTGGCATACTCTCTCTCTGTCTCCCCAAAGGACTTTGTGGGGTCCTGTCCTCAGTCAGAGCATTCCCTGTGTGTGTGCGGTGTGTCGGTACGGCTGTGTCGACATGTTGGATGAGGAAGGTTACGTGGAGGCGGAGCAGAGGCCGATAAATGGGATGTCGCCCCCTGTGGGGCCGACACCAGAGTGGATGGATAGGTGGAAGGTATTAACCGACAGTGTCAACTCCTTACATAAAAGGCTGGATGACGTAACAGCTGTGGGACAGCCGGCTTCTCAGCCCGCGCCTGCCCAGGCGTCTCAAAGGCCATCAGGGGCTCAAAAAACGCCCGTTACCTCAGATGGCAGACACAGATGTCGACACGGAGTCTGACTCCAGTGGCGACGAGGTTGAGACATATACACAATCCACTAGGAACATCCGTTACATGATCTCGGCAATGAAAAATGTGTTACGCATTTTCTGACATGAACCCAAGTACCACATAAAAGGGGTTTTATTTTTGGGGAGAAAAAGCAGCCAGTGTTTTGTTCCCCCATCAGATGAATGAATGAAGTGTGTAAAGAAGCGTGGTTTCCCCGATAAGAAACTGGTAATTTCTAAAAAGTTACGGATGGCGTACCCTTTCCCGCCAGAGGATAGGTCACGTTGGGAGATATCCCTTAGGGTGGATAAGGCGCTCACACGTTTGTCAAAAGGTGGCACTGCCGTCTTAGGATACGGTCACCTTGAAGGAACCTGCTGATAAAAAGCAGGAGGCGATCCTGAAGTCTGTATTTACACACTCAGGTTATATACTGAGACCTGCAATTGCCTCAGCATAAATAGGGCTGCTGCAGCGTGGTCTGATACCCTGTCAGATAATATTAATACGCTAAGACAGGGATAATATTTTGCTAACATTGAGCATATATAAGACGTTGTCTTATATATAAAGGATGCACAGAGGGATATTTGCCGGCTGGCATCCAGAATTAATGCAATGTCCATTCTGCCAGGAGGGTATTAGAAACCCGGCAGTGGACAGGTGATGCTGCCTGTAAAAGGCACATGGAGATTCTGCCTTATAAGGGTGAGGAATTGTTTGGGGATGGTCTCTGGGACCTCGTATCCACAGCAACAGCTGGGAAGAAAATTTTTTACCTCAGGTTTGCTCACAGCCTAAGAAAGCACCGTATTTTCAGGTACAGTCCTTTTGGCTTCAGAAAAGCAAGCGGGTCAAAGGCGCTTCCTTTCTGCACAGAGACAAGGGAAGAAGGAAAAAAGCTGCACCAGCAGCCAGTTCCCAGGATCAAAAATCTTCCCCCGCTTCCTCTGAGTCCACCGCATGACGCTGGGGCTCCACAGGTGGAGACAGGTGCGGTAGGGGCGCGTCTCGGGAACTTCAGGGACCAGTGGGCTTGCCCACAGGTGGATCTCTAGGTTCTGCAAATAGTATCACAGGGATACAGGCTGGAGTTCGAGGCGACTCCCCCTCGCCGTTACCTCACATCAGCCTTGCCGGCTGCCCTCGGAGAAAGGTAGTACTGGCGGCAATTCACAAGCTGTACTTCCAGCAGGTGAAAGCAAGGTACCCCTCCTTCAACAAGGCCGGGGTTACTATTCCAAAATGTTGTGGTACCGAAACCAGACGGTTCGGTGAGACCCATTCTAAAA
Source organism: Pseudophryne corroboree (assembly GCF_028390025.1). NCBI lineage: Eukaryota > Metazoa > Chordata > Amphibia > Anura > Myobatrachidae > Pseudophryne > Pseudophryne corroboree. The sequence goes on along the minus strand of NC_086444.1, from coordinate 608,866,946 downwards.
TTGAAAGCCTTGAACACTTATATACGAAGGTTCAAGTTCAAAATGGAATCGCTCAGGGCGATTATTGCAAGCCTGGAGAATTTCATGGTATCACTGGACATCAAGGATGATTACCTGCATGTCCCTATTTACCCTCTTCACCAGGAGTACCTCAATATTGTGGTACAGGATTGTCATTACCAATTCCAGACGTTGCCGTTGGTCTGTCCCCAGCACCGAGGGTATTTACCAAGGTAATGGCCGAAATAATTATCCCGTACTTGGACGATCTCCTTATAAAGGCGAGGTCCAGGGAGCAGTTGTTCGTCGGAGTAGCACTATCTCGGGAAGTGCTACAACAGCACGGCTGGATTCTGAATATTCCAAAGTCGCAGCTGGTTCCTACGACGCGTCTACTGTTCCTGGGTATGGTTCTGGACACAGAACAGAATAAAAAGGGTTTCTCCCGGAGGAGAAGTCCAAGGAGTTGTTGTCTCTAGACAGAGACCTCCTAATACGTATACAGGTGTCGGTGCATCAATGCACGCGAGCCCTGGGAAAGATGGTAGCTTCTTACGAAGAAATTCCATTCGCCAGGTCCCATGCAAGGATTTTCCAGTGGGATCTGTTGGACAAGTGGTCCGGGTCACATCTTCAGATGCATCGGCAGATAACCCTGTCTCCAAGGGTCAGGGTGTCGCTGTTGTGGTGGCTGCAGAGTGCTCATCTTCTAGGGGGCCGCATATTCGGCATACAGGACTGGGTCCTGGTGACCACGGATGCCAGCCTTCGAGGCTGGGCGGCAGTCACACAGGGAAGGCACTTCCAAGGGTATGGAAAAGTCAGGAGACTTCCCTACACATAAATATTCTGGAACTGAGGGCCATTTACAATGCCCTAAGTCAGGCTAGACCCCTGCTTCAACACCGGCCGGTGCTGATCCAGTCAGACAACATCACGGCGGTCGCTCATGTAAACCGACAGGGCGGCACAAGAAGCAGGATGGCGATGGCAGAAGCCACAAGGATTCTCCGATGGGCGGAAAATCATGTGTTAGCACTGTCAGCAGTGTTCATTCCCGGAGTGGACAACTAAGAAACCTCCACCCGGGAGAGTGGGGACTTCATCCAGAAGTCTTCCAAATGATTGTACACCGTTGGTAAAGGCCACAGGTGGACATGATGGCGTCCCGCCTCAACTAAAAGTTACAAAGATATTGCGCCAGGTCAAGGACCCTCAGGCGATAGCTGTGGACGCTCTGGTAACACCGTGGGTGTACCAGTCGGTGTATGTGTTCCCTTCTCTGCCTCTCTTACCCAGGGTAATGAGAATAATAAGAAGGAGAGGAGTAAGAACTATACTCATTGTTCCGGGTTGGCCAAGAAGAGCTTGGTAACCAGAACTCCAAGAAATGGCCTCTGCCGCTCAGACAGGATCTGCTGCAGCAGGGGGCCTGTCTGTTCCAAGACGTACCGCGGCTGCGTTGACGGCATGGCGGTTGAACGCCGGATCCTGAAGGAAAAGGGAATTCCGGAGGAAGTTATCCCTACGCTATTTGAAGCTAGGAAAGAAGTGAACGCAAACCATTATCACCGCATATGGCGGAAATATGTTGCGTACTGTGAGGCCAGGAAGGCCCCAAAGGAGAAATTTCAGCTAGGTCGATTTCTGCACTTCCTACAGTCAGAGGTGACTATGGGCCTAAAATTGGGTTCCATTAAGGTCCAGATTTCGGCTCTATCGATTTTCTTCCAAAATTGAACTGGCTTCACTGCCTGAAGTTCAGACTTTTGTTAAGGGAGTGCTGCATAGTCAGCCCCCGTTTGTGCCTCCAGTGGCACCGTGGGATCTCAACGTGGTGTTGGATTTCCTGAAGTCGCATTGGGTTGAGCCACTTAAATCCGTGGAGCTATAATACCTCACGTGGAAAGTGGTCATTCTGTGGGCCTTGGCATCGGCCAGGCGTGTATCAGAATTGGCGGCTTTGTCATACAAAAGCCCTTATCTGTATTTTATATGGATAAGGCGGAATTGAGGACTCGTTCCCAATTCCTTCCTAAGGTGGTATAATTTTTTAATGTGAACCAACCTATTGTGGTGCCTGCGGCTACTTGGGACTTGGAGGATTCCAAGTTACTGGATGTAGTCAGGGCCCTGAAAAGTATATGTTTCCAGGACAGCTGGAGTCAGGAAAACTGACTCACTATTTATCCTGTATGCACCCAACAAGCTGGGTGCTCCTGCTTCTAAGCAGACGATTGCTCGCTGGATCTGTAGCACGATTCAACTTGCACATTCTGCGGCTGGACTGCCGCACCCTAATTCTGTAAAAGCCCATTCCACGAGAAAAGTGGGCTCTTCTTGGGCGGCTGCCCGAGGGGTCTCGGCTTTACAACTTTGCCGAGCTGTTACTTGGTCGGGTTAAAACATTTTTGTAAGAGTCTACAAGTTTGATACCCTGGCTGAGGAGGACCTAGAGTTTGCTCATTCGGTGCTGCAGAGTCATCCGCACTCTCCCGCCTGTTTGGGAGCTTTGGTATAATCCCCATGGTCCTTACGGAGTCCCAGCATCCACTTAGGACGTTAGAGAAAATAAGATTTTACTCACCGGTAAATCTATTTCTCGTAGTCCGTAGTGGATGCTGGGCGCCCATCCCAAGTGCGGATTGTCTGCAATACTTGTTTATAGTTATTGCCTAACTAAAGGGTTATTGTTGAGCCATCTGTTGAGAGGCTCAATTATATTTCATACTGTTAACTGGGTATAGTATCACGAGTTATACGGTGTGATTGGTGTGGCTGGTATGAGTCTTACCCGGGATTCAAAATCCTTCCTTATTGTGTCAGCTCTTCCGGGCACAGTATCCTAACTGAGGTCTGGAGGAGGGTCTTAGTGGGAGGAGCCAGTGCACACCAGGTAGTCCTAAAGCTTTCTTTAGTTGTGCCCAGTCTCCTGCGGAGCCGCTAATCCCCATGGTCCTTACGGAGTCCCAGCATCCACTACGGACTACGAGAAATAGATTTACCGGTGAGTAAAATCTTATTATTTCCCACCTGAAGAAAATCTATGTTAAATTTCAGCTTCCTAGCATATTGGTAAGAGAATTATTAATCAGTCAGTCAGTGAGAGAGTGAGAGCTTTCGCATATATTATATATGTCATTGCAAACTACCAATTTTTGATACTTTGCGCATGTAATGTGCCCATTCTGCTTATATGCCAATGGGTCCTGCAGCATAGGATGCAGTCTGGCATCAGACTGCCATTGCTTGTATATGACATTGAAGCCTACCTCGCCACCTTCAAGAGAATGGCAAAGAGGGCAAAATGGCCACCAGATGTCTGGGTGGGGAAGCTGGCACCATACTTATTTGGATAGGGGTAGCAGGTTTGCATGGACCCTGAGGAAAGGGGGGCATTAGTGTATACAACCTTAAAGACCAATATATACTGGCCCGTGTTGATTTTTTGGTACCAGGTTGAGCCCAATCCCCAATCAAACCAATAGACCGCCTTGATCAAAATACTGAGGAAGTGGTTGAAACTGGAACTGGAGGAAAACACCCCATTGGATGACAGAGCTTATGTCTATATGATACTACCCTGGAACAAGCCTTTAAGTTGCCCCAAGTAGCCCCAAAACAGGGTGCCAAAAATAGCCCCACCATCAGAAGGAAAGACCCTACTTTGTGGTTAAATATGATTGTCCATATAAAGTGAGCACTGTACAAGAGAGGGTTGTGGAACAGCTAATACATACCCCTTTTAAAAAGCAACACATATGCATGTTTGTTTGTTTTTGTTTATCTTTTTGAGGGGAAGGGCACCTGAGGTAGGACAATACCCAGGAGAGGGTTCTACTTAAGTTTTATTGACTGGGGGTACACATGACCATGAAAAATGATTGCCATGTTTGCTCCATTTGCCAGAGAATCTACCTTTGAACCAGGCCCCTCATGTTCCACTACCATTGATACAAATGCCCTTTGAACAAATCATACTTCCTATGCTGCAGCCTGTATAGATGATATAGTTTATCGAAGTTGAAAATATTACACACACACACTACACATGCAAACACCACACAGAGTGGTCTCTGTGCGTGCACATGTTCTGCCATGCGTATGCATACCCGCATCGCATGCTGCATACATTGGCTCACGAAGCCCTGCGTATTAGCGCGTGGTATGAGTAAATACGGTGGCATACGCATTCGCATAGAAAAGCCACAAAGCCATATTCAATATTTTATCTATATAATGCATAATACTATATTGTGCATAAATTACACATAGTCTATACACGCTTCACCAGCAAGTTACTGTGTGCATTACAGTAGAAGATGCATGTGTTAATTAAAAATCATATTGTTACAAAATAGCAAATCTCTCTTACACACACATTCAAAGGTAATACTTCCAAGAATACAATACAAACAGTGTTTTTCTTAAACGTATCAGACTGTCTTGTTTAAGCAGACATTGTGATCATGGAAGATGTACCTTGGACTGAGGGAATGTGTAAATACCGTTGTTTGCCACAATTGTTTGGGAGTTGTATATTGACTCAACAGATACTGGACTGTCATTGTTACACTAGAGTTCAGAACAAACCAGAACACAATAACATACACAAACACAAGCCAGACCATTGTTTACTTAATACCTTTCAAGATTACCAAAAAAAGGTGACATTACATTGATGTATGATATATCAAATGTATAACATTGATATCCTCGTACACATAGTTTACACACATCAAACCCATGGTTATATATATTTTACAACTAATTGTAATAGCAGGAATTTATATATAAACTACTGCAGCAGGCGATGACACGGGCGTTGAAAGAACCGCCTGTTCCAGTTGCCACGAAATCGGAAAAGAGAACTGATCGAGCCATGATCTGGGTTACTGAATATACTAACTGGAGTCATAAAATCATGGGCACGGCAAAAAAAATCTGGTCTATCATTCAAACAGATCCAGACCTGTCCAGCTTGTCGGCACATAGACTGTTACCATGCTACAAGCGTGGTCGCAATATCCGAGATATGGTTGTTCACGCAGACATTTCACAGTTTGCCTCTAAGACCAATACCACATTTCTAACGAAAAAACCTGGTAACTATAAATGCACAGGCTGTACCACTTGCCTTTACTTGGAAACAGGTGATTATATTTTACATCCGCAATCAGGTAAAGTGTTGCCAAGCACTTTAAGGAATGCAGGCATAATCTGTCATCCCTGAGGTACAAAATGCTGGACCATGTTCCACCTTCCAAACGAGGGGGGATAGAGCAAGGCAGTTACTCCAAAGGGAAGCACGATGGATACACCGTTTAAATACGGTGTTTCCCTTTGGCCTAAATGAGACACTATCTCTCACCTGTTTTCTATAACTGCTATTATATTTTACTTATAAAAACTTTTTTCAAAATATGCTCCATCGCCCCATGGATAACGGGGGGTGTCAGGTGTTACTATTATCATTTACCAGATAAGATACTGTTATTAATGCATCGCATATATCTTGATAAATCGGGATTAAGAAGTATCCTATTGTTGAATATAAGGATCATGAAGTTGTTACAACTTTTATGTCATATTGTTACATATGAAGTTACTTTGTAACATTGAGGCCGGATCTCTTTATGTATTCTGTAGATGTTTCCATGGTGATGGTGTACACAGAAACCAGGAAGCGCCATCGGCTGGGCAGGCTTGTCAGTGTGAGATGACGCAACCGGATGTCCGCCCCCGGGGCTCCGGGGATCATGCACGTGTGGTGATATGTTTGTGTATAAAGGTATGTCTATTTGTAAGATGTGTATTGCTTCTGATGACGGTTGAAATAAACCGAAACGTTAAGCGCTAGAAGGCTTTTGTGGTCCTTTAGCTTCTGAAAAGTCCGTGAGTGCGCCAATCTTTGTCTGTTTATGCTGTGAAGTTTCACCATGGATGGCACCCGGCAAGCTGTTTCTTCTTGATAAAGTGAGTGCCGAATATCCACTACATATATATATATATATATATAGACAGACACACACACACATACACATATCACAAGGTTGGGAATTAATAAATATATCATGTGTGGGATCATATTGTTCAGGGTCACATAAGCAGTAATCCGGTGGGTATGAGGATAGGGTCTCATATTGCGGCAATAAGTTATTAGCAATACCGGATTCATGTATGAAAATGTGGTGGGTTTAACTGGTCTTGGGGCGGGAACTCAGATGTAAACAACAGTAATCACATCTCAGGACTTAGTCATCGCCGACCGGTTGAGCTGACCAATGATCCCCAGTGCACTGGATATGTCCCACCTCCGGACCAATGGAAGAAGAGCTTACATTTCCCATTGTATTGTTTTTGGACCCATTGTTTAAAAGAGGCTTCCTGGCCAAGCTCAGTGCAAATTCTCTGAAGGTCATCTTGCTAAGACTGACTGAGGCCTGGGTCCAGGAGCACTCGCGAACAAACGTATGTATTATTGGTTGTAGCTCTTCTCTGTGATATTTTTGTATTTCTGTGTATATCCCTTTTAGTAAATATTTGTTGCTGCGTTGGACCACAACATAACATATACAACTGGTGTCGCATTCCATTCTTGTTTGGGTATAGATGTGTATTCAGCCACACGTTTTGCTGTATAGTGCGCATAGCGTGTCGGCATGCATACACTACGTGCATTTACATCGTAGGAGTATTATCTGCATTCAGCGGCCGCAGCGGCCCACACCATATTATTATAAGGTACTGCTTTTTCCCTGTAAGTTAAATGAACTTAACAGTTGCGGGCTCGTCTGGTTCACCACATACTCACGGACTTGCAGGGCCTAACAGACTTTGGTCTACAAACAAAGGATGGAGATGCATCATAAGTAATTTTGTATTGTGTTTAAAACTATCTAATGTTGTTAGACCACGTCTGTTCTGTATAGTCTTAGAGGTGCTGGTGCGAACCGAGGGAAAACAGGGAAAAGCCATTTACTTTCTTTTGTGTGTAATTTTTTTTGAGTGTACTGATAGTTTGCATACATTCTCACATATTGTTGCCATTGGTTGTAATAGTCATTATAGATCTGCATAAAATCGGATACATTTATTTGTTATATATTTGATATATTTTGTTAAGAGAGTAATTATAAAAACACAAAACGCAGTTCCGGCCTAAAAGTTTAGGTAAACACTCAAAGGAGGATTACACTTGTTGGTGACTTCCAGCGAGTGTGAGGAACAACAGTGTATTGTGTAAGTGGGCAGTAGCATTTTGCTCACATTGATCGTGATAAGTGTGGTATAGTCAGTTGCGAATGCACGTTGTACACGTGGTACGGTACGTGAGGTAAACACACGGGAATGCGCACTTGGCGCAGGGACACGCACGGTTGCATGCTTACGCAAGGTTGTGTGAAGTAGCGAGTGCAAGTTTAACCACACAATAGGAATAAATTTAAAGGCGGGATAGAAAACATTTATACAGTAGCAAGTGATAAAGGTAACCCCAGGAAAGAGCACCCTTTGCTTAACCAAGTTCAAGCACGCATTCAGTCAGTCAGCATCAGGTTCACACACGGCTGCAGCCAGTGACCAGTCAACAAAATAACCTTTGTAATAACTAGCCACATGTGTATAAAGTGGAAAGTAATAGAGCAGAGAGAGCTTTATTTCCTACCAGCAGTACATTATAAAGTGATACAAATTAACATATCGTGTCGTCGATTCCTGACACGAAGCTTAATCCTATTGGCTAATAAAACTTCTATCTTATACGTAATATGTTTGCCAACGTCTATATTTCTTATATGTGCTCTTAAGTGGAATAACTGGGTTTTTTTTGCTAACCTCGAAACCTACATATGTCTGGTTATATTTTTACACCTGCTATACCGCAAACTGACAAATACCCTTTGAGGGTCACATGTCTAGCTGCTGACATTATATTTCTGCTAGGAAATTACTGTAAAATATATCTTAGATAAAGGTCATAACTTCACAATATGGGTTCAAACAAAGTGCAGTGTCTGTACTTTTTCCTGTGTCAGCTCTAAGCTGAAAACAATTTGAAACAGCTTGTCAGATGTCAATTATAAATGGAGTCTTATGAACAAATATGGCTTCCATATTTATCAACTTCCCCTCTTTGTTTCTAATTTTTACCTTTAATTTACCCTTCCTTTACCTGGTCATTGATTCTATAGGGACACCTACTTTCACGACTGGTGTACCATAAGGGCACTCCAGGCATGGGCTAATCCATTCAACATCCCTATGCTCGGGCAGAACCAATGTTCCCTATTCTCTTATCCCTAACCACAAGAGAAAGTTCATAAAGCAGAGGAGTCTTTTGAGGATGGAATCATTATAATGTTCATGGTCCTTGCTCAATAGTCCTCGAAAGTCTTTTTGACTCAATATTGTGACAGCAAAGTTCATTAGATTACGTCATCATAACAGTAGGGACAGCTGGAAGCTTCTGTGTATCTGGTATGGCAGGTTTCACAGTAGAAGAATGTGGAATTGTATATTATAGCTCCTCCAATAAGTTTCATATAAATTGGTTGCAGTTTAGCAGTTTCAGCAATGCCTTAGGTAGAAAAACATTTTAGTGTCAGTATCCACATAATAAGCCTTACCATAAAATATGCAATTAACAGCAAAACAAGTCCCTTAGCAACAATAGATAATATTCCTGAAAAGCAATTGGTTGTATAGTGTTTATAAAACCAAGAAAAGAAAGAATCTGGAAATACACTGGTATAATTATGATTAGTAGCAAACTGATTTTTCAACTGTATTACTTCATTCATCTTTTCATCAATAATATCTTCTGGGTTAGTATCATTAGTTAAATAAGTGCAACATTTAACTACATATACAGTTTGTAACGTGACACAATAGCCTGCAGATACAGTAAACAATTGGTGACAACTGTTTATATTGGTCCTGTTTTACATTCAATGACTAGCATCTTCTATGCCTATTTGTCTTTACCTGGGTAATTGTTGACATCCTATGTGTATTCCCTTTTGTTCTGTTATTTTTGGCATAGTTACTGATTATTGCACTATCACTTGACTCCTCATATAAGTAAGATTCAATCATTACTGTTTATATAAGAATAACCATGCTAACAAGAAGAACTAAGTAACACATTATACATCCCCCAGACCCTTATATGGCCTGGGGCCTAAAAAATTGTATTTGTATATTTTGATTGTGTATCGTGATTGGATAATACTTCCTTTGTCACTTTCTTGCAATGAGATGCGTCTATTCACGAGTCTCTTTCACTCAACGTGACTGAAGTGGCGGTAGTCAACAGAACTTAAAACGGTCCTTTGAATTTGGGTTCAAGAGACTTTCTCTTTCTCACCCAATCACCTTGCTTTAGTTCATGTGAGTCTTGGGAACAGTTGGCATCTGGAATAGAATCAAAAACTTTGCCATGCAATTTGGTTAGTTGCTGTTGTATATGCATTACATAATAAGCTAAGTCACCATGCTCATGCAGAAGCTGCTGGGGAAAATAACATACTGTTCTAGCAACAATACCAAAATAAGATTTCATATGGTATTAACCCATGCTTTTCACTTGAAGTATTTGTGAGAACAAAGCAATGGGTAAACCTTCTAGCCATGTTTTGCCTGTTTCTGTAACTTATTTTTATAGCTTTAGTTTTAAGGTAATAGATACGTTTTTTTTACATGTCTACTACTCTGCCTATAGAGTAGTAGACATGTAAAAGGCCTGAGTAACACCCAGATATGACAAAATATTACCTAATACTTCTCCTGTGAAATGGGTACCTCTGTTGCTTTCAATAACTTAAGGTACTCCATATCTACATATTACTTCTTGCATTAACTTCTTTGCAACCGTTTTGGCGTTTGCTGCTCTACAAGGCCAAGCTTCAACCCAATTTGAGAATAGGTCTTTGCACACAAGTACATTTTCATACCCAGAACATTTAGGTAACTGGATAAAGTCTATTTGTAATCGCTGAAAGGGGTAGCAGGTTTGCGGGGTACTTTTTGCTGGTACCTTCACAACCTTTCCTGGGTTATGTAAAGCACAAGCTACACACCCTGCAACATAAGCCTGTGGTGCCTGTGTGAAACCTGGTGCCACCCAATGCTGGTTTAAAATCCTCACCATTGCATCTCTTGATTGGTGAGTTTTTTTATGCAATATTTGTGCTAAGACTGGGTAAAGTGAGCGTGGTAAACAGAGACGGTTTCCCACCATCCAACTGTCACCGTGTATTCGCCCACCTCATTTTTCACAATCTTTTTCTCCTTGCCTAAGGCTTGTGCTTGTAATTTGCACAATAACTGTGTCTAATGACTCTGGTGTGACAGTTAACATCACCTGAGTGTTTGGCAGAGGCTGGACTGCTGCAGATTTTGCCGCCTGATCAGCTAAAGAGTTTCCTCTGACCTCTGCAGTATCCTCTTTAGTGTGCGCTTTGACCTTTATGACTGCTAATTTCTTTGGCAATTGAAAGGCAGCAAATAATGCCCTAATACAGTCTGCATGTTTTATTGGTTTTTCTGAAGAGCCTATAAAATCTCCGCTCTTCCAGATAACTGCATAGTCATGGGCAATACCAAAGCAGTACCTTGAGTCTGTATAAACGTTAACTGTTTGACCTTCAGCATAAATACAGGCTGCTATCAGTGCCCTAAGTTCTGCCTCCTGAGCTGAACTACCTGATGGCAAGGGTTCCTGTATTAAGATGTCTGTCTCTGTGGTAACTGCAAAACCTGTATGCGGTTCCCCATCCACATAGTACCTGGAGCCATCCACAAATAAATGTAAATCTGCATTTAGTAGAGGATGTTCCTGTATTTCTGGTGTACTTGCGGTTTCAAGATTAATTAATTCTATACAATCATGTTCTTGATCGTGTATAGAAATTAAAAAAAATTGATTGGTTTTCTGTGCCTGTCATTTCATCATCACTTGCACCATTCCCCTCTTTTGAAACCAGCGGCAATAATGTAGCTGGGTTTCAAAGAAGTACAACGTTTGATAATGACATTGGATGGTGTAAGCAATGCTACTTCATATTTGGTTAGTCTAGCAGCAGATAAATGTTTAGTCTGCGCTTGGTTCAGAATTTCAGTCACTGAGTGAGGCACCTGTACAGTTAAGGGATGACCCAGAACAATATCAGCAGCTTTGTCTAACAATAACGCTGCTGCTGCTACTGACTTGACACATGTTGGTGCTGCCCGTATGACTGGGTCTAACTGTACTGAGTAATACGCTAGGGGTCGCTGTTTGTCACAATGTACCTGCGTTAATATTCCTTGCGCATGGCCTGAAATTTCACAACAAAACAAATTGAAAGGCCTTGCATAATCAGGAAGTCCTAATGCTGGTGCTGATATTATGTCTGTTTTTAACTGACAAAAAGCATTTCGCTGTTCTTGTGTCATGAGTAATGCACCTTGTGCATTTTGTCCCTTTAGGGCATCATATAACACTTGTAGTTTCTGTGATGCACCTACAATCCACTCTCTGCAATAAGTGATCAGTCCTAAAAGGATATAAGTTGTTTACATGTTTGAGGAGGTTTAACTTCTGAAATAATTTTCCTCCTTTTTGTAGTGATATGCTTACTATAAGCAGAAATGCAGTGTCCTAGAAATTGTACTTTGTCTTGTGCATATTGTAACTTATTTCTATGTACCCTACATTTTTTTTTATATATAAATAGCAATAAGGGTTGACATTTGGGTTCTATTTAAAAATACCTTACACTTGTTGTTCTTTTGATGGCATCATATAAAACTTAGTTTTCTGTGATGCCCTTGGAATGTATTTTGTACAATAGGTGATTAATTCTAGAAATGACTTAAGCTGTTGTAAGGTGCGTCATAGTGATATTTCTAAAATAAACCTCCCTCCTTTACTGTTATATGCCGAGCATTAGCAGTAATGCAATGTTAATGTATGTTCACCTAACATTTTTCAGAGGTATCATTTATGCATTGTTACAGTTTACAGTTACAATTTTGATTTTATACCATGTAAATGTAATTGTATCATGAGGGCAGACTTCTATCTTAGGGGTATGGACTATGACTACAGTTCTGCCCACTTCTTATACCTAGTTTACCTCATCACTTGGCCCCACCCCTTGTAATAGTTACCCAAACACTTCCTGATTCTCTGACATTTCATTACACACTGTAACTGGAACAGTAACGAGCTGTACATTAAAGAAAATATTTTCTTACATCTGTAACATGTTTCTAATTATTTACCTATGAACTGTTACTGTTTTAGACACAGATATTAATTTTACTGTGGAGATCTTTTTAATACAAATACATGTTATATTTTTAGTTTTATGACAGCCATTTGCTATTGGCTGGGGCAATATTCATTTGGCCACAACACATTTCATTATACTTATCCAAAACTTTATATTAAGAGAATACTATTTTACACACACAAATAAAACACTGAGAGTGAGCCAGCACTCTCCCAACTCCGAACAGGGGTTAGCTGGAGTTTAATGATAAACCATTAGAACTTACATAATACATTATATTACACACTTCCATTGAAGTCTACAAGTCATTTGTAGCCACTGATTCAATACATATTTACCAATGTAATTTACAGACTATATATTTTGCTATTCTGTGGCACAAAATGACAGAAAAGTGCAAACACACTGATTACAATTTATGAATAATCTCTTTACACAATTTGATAAGCATGCAGTTTCAGAGACAAAAGCAGCCTGAAACTGAGACTTTTGAATCCCAGTTTTACCTAATGACGGACCAGACCAGCCCACATGGGAAGGCAAAAAGGAGTAAAGAATAGATTACTTCACCAGCTGGATTTTGTTTGCATTTCCATGCCACCTGAGTCCAATTGTCCATCACTAAGCAGGATCCAGAAAACTTATAACCCTTTTTGGATTCTATTTCAAGGTTTAAATTATTTTTTATTTTTTTATATGTCTAATGAACTTCATAAATTGTTGTTTAACATCAGGGAGTTCTGTAACTGTTGTTATGTTAACAGTTCTGAATTTGTTTATGGCTTGTACCATGTTGTGGTTCTGCGCCGCTCTGCCTGCGCTGCGTTACCCCTTCTTCTGCAGATTACACTACTGCTGTCCCTCCCCTAACTTATGTATGATTGCTATGCAGACACAATACTGACAGGACATTTAACTTGCATTCATTGCTTGCACCAGTCTGTGGTTACAGCTCACAGAAGAGAGAGAAAAAAAAAGTTTTAAATGACTTCCGTTCCTGATTTTTTTTTCTTAACTCTGTACGCTATAATTTTTTAAAGCAACAGGACGTGGTTTTAAGGTACTAACAAGGTATGCAAGTCAGATGCAATGATATTCTACTGTGAGTACAACTTAGACTCTTATATTGTGTGCAATATACTGCTCTGAATCTTTCATCTGACCACTTCCTTCCAATGTCTCTTACTGTAGGAATGAAATGGCAACAAATTGGTGCAAAAATGTCAAATCCTTATTCCCAAGGTTCAGAAAATAGGGGAGATTCTCCTGGACTACAAATATAATGTAAATGAAATTTTTGATTGTGGTGTGCCTTTACTAAGAATACTACACACTTACAAAGGGGACATGTCTGTCTCATAACTCTGACTTATTTCTAGAGTCTTTCTACAATATCCTACACATATAGACTGCAGTAACACAAACTTAACCTACGTTCCAATTCTCAATATAAGACAAAACAAGACAGTGGTCGCAGCAACGTTCAGTTTAACAACCCGTCAGTTGGTTATATGCAGACACACTCTAAATACTCAGAATCCATTTACTTCCACATTCATTCATTGTTACGCCTTTTTAACACATATAAGCACATAAGCAAGAGAATAGAAGGAAAATGAAAAAATCAACCTGCTTACTGAGTGAACTTTGTGCGCACGATCCCGATGCCTGTCTCCCAGCGGAACAGATTGAACAGTTAACGGAATGAGAGTTTACAGATAAATATCTCTACGTACCATGCATGGGTTTTGAATCTCAGTCCAGGAACCATCCGCCCAGTCGTCCGCTGTTCAACAGGAGATGTGGGATCTCGGATTCGGAACCTCCATATTGATAAAGGTAACCCCAGGAAAGGGCACCCTTTGCTTAACCAAGTTCAAGCACGCATTCAGTCAGTCAGCATCAGGTTCATACACGGCTGCAGCCAGTGACCAGTCAACAAAATAACCTTTGTAATAACTAGCCACACGTGTATAAAGTGGAAAGTAATAGAGCAGAGAGAGCTTTATTTCCTACCAGCAGTACATTATAAAGTGATACAAATTAACATATCGTGTCGTCGATTCCTGACACGAAGCTTAATCCTATTGGCTAATAAAACTTCTATCTTATACGTAATATGTTTGCCAACGTCTATATTTCTTATATGTGCTCTTAAGTGGAATAACTGTTTTTTTTTTGCTAACCTCGAAACCTACATATGTCTGGTTATATTTTTACACCTGCTATACCGCAAACTGACAAATACCCTTTGAAGCTCACATGTCTAGCTGCTGACATTATATTTCTGCTAGAAAATTACCGTAAAATATATCTTAGATAAAGGTCATAACTTCACAATATGGGTTCAAACAAAGTGCAGTGTCTGTACTTTTTCCTGTGTCAACTCTAAGCTGAAAACAATTCGAAACAGCTTGTCAGATGTCAATTATAAATAGAGTCTTATGAACAAATATGGCTTCCATCTTTATCACAAGTAACTATCCGATTTTAAAAGCAGATTATTATAATATTTTGTTTAAAGTGCACTACCTCTGGGACAAGCTATCAATCAAAGGGAGTGATATTTAACTGTACAGAAAACCTTGTGTATTAGTGTGAGCTGAAAGCAGGTGTGGATGTATTGAACCCCAGAGAAACCAGGATCCCGTGAGAGATGCTGAGTTGGCAGAGGCTTGGCGGCATGAAAGGGTCGCAACCTTATGTATTAACAAAGTAGGCATGTACTACAACGTGTAGGGAAGCGTAATAAATTGTGAAGTAGGCACGTACTACAACGTGTAGAGTATTGAGGAAGTAGTACTACAACATGTAGAATTATTTTAGTGTTATGCTCCGGCTGTGAAGCGCAGCTTGTGAAATAGACTCCAGTGATCATAGGGCATATAGATAACAAGTATCTATAGGCTGTGCGATTGGACCGCACCTCTGTGTGTGTAATAAGTGGCGCAACGTGATATCATTTGCGTTCTTTTCACAACTGTGTCATCATAAGCGCTGTGTGGAGCATACGCAGACGTGATTTGTGTAAAGTAGAAGGAATTTTTTGCTGACTCTCTCTCAGGAAAACATTCTAACAGACTTTTAACCTCCACTGAACAGGTGATGTATTGATTCTGTCAGTGCTTCAATAATTTCAGTGCTGAGGGGTCTGGTAGGGGCCTAGTCTGGGTACACGGGGGTCACTATTGGAGTGAGATGTGGTACTGGCCAGCGGAGGCAGGAGCGAGTGAAAAGCGCTTGGTAAGAACTTTTCACCGTTTGTTCGTATTGTGCATTTGGGGATCGTGTAAAAAGTCCGCGATGGGAGCCAAGTGCACAAGCAGGAAACGTTCGGCAGCCAGGGTTCAGGCTGAAGAGTTGAGGCCAAGAAGGTCCGCTCAGTTGAAGTAGGCACATACTACAATGTGTAGAAGTATAATTTGTGGGAAGTATGGTCCACACGCAGAGGCTTTTTGTGAAGAATTGGTACGAATGACTGTTGATGATAAGGCATCATTTCTTAGGGTTGGTTGTTTTGATCCAGAGGTGCTGCAGAATATTAGGAATAGAATATGTCTGATCAAATCTAAGAAACAAAAGATCAGACATAACGACTGTTTTATGGCAACAAGAGGGAGAGATGGAAAAGGAACTTGCTCATGCATTGAATTCCAAACCAAACAGGAATGCGAATGAGAGTGCACCACCACTGCCATATGTCGATGGAGAGAAGACAGCTACACCAATAGTACATCAGAAAATGATAGGAATGCACTAAAAAATTGTATTAACCCTAACCCATGCATATTGTACCCTGGTTTTAGTTCTCTCAAAGGTCATAGTTCAAAAGAGGATGACGAACCCAGCATGATCTCAGCCCTCTCTCAGCCAGCCACCATACAGGAAACTCCCGTGGGCATGGCCCATCCAGTAAGAGCCGTGGCAATGCCCTCCACTGGAGGAAAGGGGTGAGATCGTATCCACAGGTAAGTATGGGACTGTTCATTATGCAGAGACAGTAGCCCCCTGCACAGACACAAACAAAGGTGAAGTGGTTGAGTTAAACCCAGTTCGGGTAATAGCAGTCCCCAATGGGAGAACTGATAACCAGGGAGTAACCCCCATCAGGAACATTGCAATGCATTGTCCATGGTCCCGGTCTGAACTGAGGTCAATTATGTCAGAATTCCCTGATCCCAGGAGAGATCTAGTAGGATGCCAGAAATTCATTAAAGAACTGGGGAATGCCCATGAGCCCACAAGCAAGGATTGGCAGAGAGTGTTACGAGCGAGCCTACCCTCAAATACTGACATCTAGAAATTTATAACAGACTGCAAGCTAGATGCAGAAGTGCCTCTCACTGATGAATACAATCAGGAGAATGTTAGGCAAATTAATATACAACTAGGATTGTATTTCTCCACCGTTGTCAAGTGGAATAACATTTTCTCTATAAAACAGAAAGAAAGTGAAACGGCATCTGAATATTTCCATAGAGCTCTACAGGAAATGGCTAGATACACTGGGATAGGGGATATAAAGGAAAATGCCAACCACAGGGAGGTAGCTGTCTCTGATCTAATGGATGGGCTCAAAGAGGCTCTGAGAACCAGAGTACAAACCTCTTTGCCAAATTGGAGGGGGATTACGGTAGATGCCCTGAGAGAGTCTGCTATTGAACACGACCGTAATATCCTCAAGCACAAGGAGACGCAAGGGAATAGGTTGATGCTGGTAAGTATCCAGGCTCTTGAAGGAATGTCCAACCAATCACAACCTCAGACCCCGGAAGACTGGAAACAGGTAATAGTATGTTATGCATGCAAAAAGGAGGGACACTTTGCCAGGAACTGTAGGAGTACAGGGACACATAATAAGTATAGACCCCCTAGACAACAACACGAGCCACATTATCAAACACATAGATGGGACCAAGGGACATATTGTAAGGATTTAAAGCCATATAGAAAGAAAGATAACTGGTAAACACTAATCTGGCAAATGGGAAGAACAAGAGAAGTACAACATTACCCTTTGACAAAACCTGCAGAAGTTACGATTGGGCCTCTATGATGCTAAACCCTTTTTTTTCTTCCTAGCAGCAGTGGCCCCTGACTAACTTAATCGACAGAGATTTTGTTATACAATTTGAAATGTGAAATACATATATTGTACTCCCGCTCAGGAAGTACAAGGTATGTTAGATACCCACAAAGACTAATGTTGCATTCCACTGTTCTAAATTCATGTCCATCACAGTAGAGGAAATTAGCATGCAGATACCGGGTTCCCTATGTACTTAGGATGGACAGGACACTGGATTGATGGCTGGGGTAGTCCCAGTAATGACACGACAAGCACAAGCTTAAAGGGGAGTAGACTAAGTAGTTAATCAGTTCCCCGTAGTGCCCAATCCAGCTGTCATTTTGATAAAATCCTCTCCCCCTCTACAAACTTATCTATCACCAACCACTATTCTGTTTTCTTCACAGTTTCCTCTTCATCTTTTGCGTTCACCTACAGGGGAGTACTATCAGTGACAGCCTGAGTATTTTCTCCCAGGCCCTACATGACTGTTTGCAATCCTTTCAACCTGAGAATGGGTCGGTGCTGATACAATATGTTGATGACTTCTTGTTGTGCGCCGATTCATTTGAGTCATCCCTGGCAGATATGAAACAGTTTCTGTTTCATCTTTTCCAGACAGGACACAAGCTCTCAGGGGATGGACTACAGTTGTGTGGGACAAGGGTCAAATACCTGGGACATAGTACTGGTACATGGTTTGACAGTTCATGAACCACATGCCATATCAGTCCTTCAAAGTTCTGCCCGAACCCGGTATGTCTCATCAGCATGATGACACCAGTATATTACTGCAGTGTGCCTTGTCATGCACAAAGGGTGAAGGATGAGAATACTGGTGAAGGGAAATTTTGTATAGACACTGATATGCATGATGGTGTGGAATATCTGAATCAGACCTTACTACGAGACCAGACATAAGTGACAGCCCGTTGGTGAACGCAAACCTGATAATTTCTTTATTTTTTCTCTTCTCTCTCCTCTAGAGATGTTTTTACCCTACACAACAAATACACAACAGTTAATTGAAATGCAAATTTGTGTTCCCTACAGGAGAAGGCAGTCTGGAAGGCAATGGGATATGGTCCGGAGTCCTCAGGACTCTGGAGAGATGGACAAGGTCCCCCAGGCCCCCAGGGCATATCTCCCAAGCCTAGCTGAAGCGGCAACATGGTCTGACTCATCTGGGCAAGGAAGGTATGTGCAAATTGGTAAGAGCCTACTGGAGTGCCCCAGGGTTCTCTTCTCAGGTGAGCAAGAAAGCAATGACATGTCTTACTTGCTTGAGGAAGAATATTGGTAAGACAATACCAATGGAGCCATTCCATATCCCTCCTACAGATGGACCTTTCCAGGTAATACAAATCGACTTCATACAGGTACCACCCTGTAGGAATTTAAAGTATGTTTTGGTATGTACTTATGTCTTTTTGAACTGGGTAGAGGCATTCCCCGCCGCCACAAATACTGACGTATTTACTGCTAAGAAAATTGTACAAGAATTTGTGTGCAGATATGGTATCCCTAAAATGATTGAAAGTGACAGGGGTACCCATTTTACAGGTGAAGTCTTTCAAGTCATGTGCAAACTGATGGGTATTAATAGTAAGCTGCATACTCCATACCGGCCACAGGCCAGTGTGAAGGTGGAGAGAATGAATAGCACTATTAAGAACAAGCTGAGCAAAGTGATGGCTGAAACTGGTCTGTTGTAGCCAGCAGCACTGCCACTAGTGTTGTACAGCATCAGAACCACTCCCAGGTCCCCGCTTAACTTATCACCCTTTGAAATTCTATTTGGACGACAGCCACATGTAATGATAGACCCCCAGGATGATTTGAAGTGCAATAATGAAATGACTGTGCAATATTTGGTTAGGATGAGCCAGCACTGAGAAACCAGCAAAGGAATCTGAAATTGGCGATTCCTGACCTACCAAACAGTAATTGTCATGACATTGAACCTTGGGACTATGTAATGATTCAAAATTTTCTATGCTCAGGTTGCCTCATTGACAGGTGGGAAGGACCGTATCAAGTTTTGTTGACTAGCACAACAGCACTGAAGGTTGCCGAGAGAGAGACTTGGCTCCGCTCGTCCCACTGCAAAAAGGTCGCTGACCCAGAGAAAACTCGTGAGGAGAAAGGTGAAGAGAACCTCATATCACTAGAGAATCTGTTTCGGGAAGGCTGAAAGGAAGGACTGTTGAATGGCACCTGAGCGTGGTGAAAAGCAAAATCAAGGACAGTTGTCTTATTTTTATTTTTCTCTCCAAACACTCCCCCTCTTCATTTTTTTTCTCCTCCCTTCTTTTTTTTCCTTACCAAAATGGATCCACATCAAGAGACTGTGTTCTGACTTTTTCTTGTGATTTTATTTTTGATCAGGACAATTTGTTTTTGTGAGGGCCCCCGAGAAGTCTAGCAAGAATCTGGAATGGGTTCTGATGGAGAGGATGAATTTGTAGGACCCCAGGATCAGTCCATCTCTTTGGTCAAAGCTAGTATAAGTAAGAGATCTGGTAGTCACAGAGCTCGGAGGCAATGTGAAGGGTTATTGTCTGATGAAAACTTCATATGTAAGTACTGCGATAACATAGTCGAAGAGGTGTGCATCCTGAGATGTCAGTCAAACAATAATATCAATATTGATGGACATCCTTTGAGTGCTGGGTGTGCTCACAAGTACCTCAAGGACAGAGTAAATCGGGATTAATGCCATACCCCTTAACAGTAAATGAGGTACTCGAATTACTTGGGGGAAGACCGGTGGACAGAAAATTCAATATATCTAGGCCCCCTAGCTTGAAGCTCCACCAGTACCATGTAGATAGGTCACTACTGTGTTTTGAACATATCCAATTTCCGGAAACCAGGAAATTGGGAAGTAACATGGAACAATTAATGATCTTTTCACACAGAGCTGATAAAGAACCCATTAACTCTGAGCTTGTACGTGGGATAACCACAAGTGGGAGGTACTTCCGATACAGGTATACAAGTGGAATCAAAACCATGTGGGCCGGAAAGGTGTCACAGGGATATTGTGCACACATTATCCAGCCAGATACATGTATCGAACAGATGGAAGAGCTGCAGATGGCTTTCATCGTGAAAGTTATTTGTGATATGATCTTGACGCATTTTGTCCCCTATGTTCTTCCAGATGACGCCTATTTCGTATGTGGAAGGAATGTGTACTAGTGGCTTACTCCGAGCTCTGAAGGGTTGTGTTACATAGGCAGAGTACTACCAGAGGTCATTACCATCGCACATGACAAAATGAAAGATATTCACCGCAGTGCTCCACCTCCTTATACTCACACCCACTATGAACACATTTTCAAGAGACACCTCATAGACAGGGTAGAGCTTACAGCCTCTAATTTGATCCATGAATCTACTGGGATTCAGAATCTTCTTGCATTAGATATCACCCATACTGCCAGAGGAATTATAAATTATAGGTACATCCATGCGCTAGCGAACTTGATAGATAATATCACTGAGATGTATGATAACACCTTCAGGTATACGGGTAGGGAACTACAGGCCAACAAGAAGGAACTGGTCCAGCACAGGATGGTTTTAAATTATGTCACGGCCATGACAGGTGGGTATTGTATTACTCTGGCGACTCAATATGGTGTGAAGTGCTGCACGTATATTACGAACAGTACCGATGACCCAACGGAGATCATCGATCAAAAGATGGACGAGATCTTGCAGTTGAAGTGGGAGTTTAGAAGGAAACACAATCTCACTTTAGCGGCTGTGGGTAATGAATTGACCGGATGGGCCTCATGGTTGAACCCACTCAAATGGTTCTCTGGGTTAGGAGAGTGGGCACAAAGTGTGATTGCAAGTGTAGGAAAGTTCCTCCTCCTCTGTATCCTGGGTGTTGTCATAAATATCGGCCTGATATTTAAATGTGTTCGAATTTTGACGTGGCGAAAAAGACATAATACAAATTTGATGAGTCTAAGGAGCGGGTGCGTTGTAAATGCGGCAGATTTGATATATGACCCAACCATAGGAACAGTGTTGTGATAAGGAATGTAAATGAATTTCATGGCCTGTTTCTTTCACTATCTTTTTGTTTTCCCCTCTACCCAGAGATCCACAACCGGAAATGACATCACTGTACCCTGATTTAGGTGTATGTACCTTTATATGTCTTACCCTCATCTCTGCAATCTTCAGTTAATAACACAGATAGCCGATAAATGTTATCCACATATAATGGCATACACATACATCTCCCCGCATGTATCATCAGATAAATGTGCTCCCCGTTAATTATTGAAAGAAGCCGAACAAAGTGAGGGCGAAAAGCCCTTGTCTAGAAAGAGCTCGGTAATGTTTGTTTGACCATGTACAGACCCTTAATACGAGATGAGAAGGATTAAATGTATACTTCGCAGTACCTTGAAGCTTCCATAGAACTTACACGGCACAATGATACATCCCCCTCAAACATTTACTCATACATACACGCTTTTTCCTATTCCACTAGGCCATACATTTCCCACCTACAACTCCTGTTCTAAGGTACATACTCGATTATTGTACATATTGTATATGAAATATTTTCTGTTTATTAGTTGAAAATATCACACACATACACTACATGTGCAAACACCACACAGAGTGGTCTCTGTGCATGCACATGTTCTGCCGTGCGTGCGCATACCTGCACGCTGCGTACATTGGCTCACGAAGTGCTGCGTATTAGCGCGTCGTATGAGTAAATACGGTGGCATACGCATTCGCATAGAAAAACCACCCAGCCATATTCAGTATTTTATCTATATAGTGCATAATTTAGATATAGTCTATACACACTTCACCAGCAAGTTACTGTGTGCGTTATGGTAGAAGATGCATGTGTTAATTAAAAATCATATTGTAACCAAATAGCAAATCTCTCTTACACACACATCCAAAGGTGATACTTACAAGAATACAATACAAACAGTGTTTTTCTTAAACGTATCAGACTGTCTTGTTTAAGCAGACATTGTGATAATGGAAGATGGACCTTGGATTGAGGGAATATGTAAATACCGTTGTTTGCCCCAATTGTTTGGGAGTTGTATATTGAGTCAACAGATACTGGACTGTCATTGTTACACTAGAGGTCAGAACAAACAAGAACACAATAACATACACAAACACAAGCAAGACCATTGTTTCCTTAATACCTTTTAAGATTACCAAAAAAGGTGACATTACACTGATGTATGATATATCAAATGTATAACATTAATATTCTCGTATACATAGTTTAAACACATCTACCCCATGGTTATATATATTTCATAACTAATTGTAATAGCTGGAAACTATATATATATATATATATATATATATATATATATATACAGATACAGTTCAGCCGGCACTCAGATTAAGATAAACAGCATGCCCCGGTGCCATAATCCAGGAAACAGTATAAACATCCAAAAGAGGACAATAAGGCACTCCAGAGGCTTTTATGAAAAAAAGTGTAATGTTGAATGCGACGTTTCGGGGCTGTGCCCCTTCCTCAAAGCATACCAACAAGAAAATGAACAAAACTTACCCACTAAAATACCTCAGGGCCGAGCGCGCTGTCCTCCACGTCTCCCGCCGCACTTCCGTCTCCGGACTCCGCCGCATAGCACTTACGGGTACTGGCCTGACCTTGTTACCAAGGCGACCAGCGCAGCATGCGTTCCACCACGGGAGGCTCAGCATGAGGTCCCCGCCCCGGAGAGCTTGTAGGAGGAAGTGGGGGAACACACACGTCAAAACGGCCCTGTAACAGATAAACGAAAAAAACATACATAAAACAATAGTACAGACAATGTGCAAAACACTACATATGACGGAGACTTCTAGTAATAATAACATACATCATAAATTGAAACAATTTACCAAGAAAGAATAAGGATAATCTAATCCGAACCTAGCATAACCCTTCCTACATTAAGCTATTCCAGTTGATCTTGTCGTTCAGTCCCATAGGGGACATAGTATTTAAGCGAAAAATCCATCTGGATTCTGCCAACAAGAGGGCTGTATGTCGATCACCCCCCCTGAGGGACAAGGGGATGTGATCGATCATAAAGTATTTTAGCATGGATAATGTATGACCCTTTTCTCTGAAGTGTCGTGCCACCGGTTCATCTAGATTTCTTCCAGACAGGTGAATGGCCGAGCGATGTAAGGCCATGCGATCCCTGAATGGTCTAGATGTTTGTCCCACGTAATATAGCCCACATGGGCAACATATCACGTACACCACAAATTCTGACCTACACGTCAAGATGTGTCTAATGTCATACATTTTGTCAGAATGTGGGCGCTTCGTAATTCAAGCACCCACATTCTGACAAAATGTATGACATTAGACACATCTTGACGTGTAGGTCAGAATTTTTGGAGTACGTGATATGTTGCCCATGTGGGCTATATTACGTGGGACAAACATCTAGACCATTTAGGGATCGCATGGCCTTACATCGCTCGGCCATTCACCTGTCTGGAAGAAATCTAGATGAACCGGTGGCACGACACTTCAGAGAAAAGGGTCATACATTATCCATGCTAAAATACTTTATGATCGATCACATCCCCTTGTCCCTCAGGGGGGGTGATCGACATACAGCCCTCTTGTTGGCAGAATCCAGATGGATTTTTCGCTTAAATACTATGTCCCCTATGGGACTGAACGACAAGATCAACTGGAATAGCTTAATGTAGGAAGGGTTATGCTAGGTTCGGATTAGATTATCCTTATTCTTTCTTGGTAAATTGTTTCAATTTATGATGTATGTTATTATTACTAGAAGGCTCCGTCATATGTAGTGTTTTGCACATTGTCTGTACTATTGTTTTATGTATGTTTTTTTCGTTTATCTGTTACAGGGCCGTTTTGACGTGTGTGTTCCCCCACTTCCTCCTACAAGCTCACCAGGGCGGGGACCTCACGCTGAGCCTCCCGTGGTGGAACGCATGCTGCGCTGGTCGCCTTGGTAACAAGGTCAGGCCAGTACCCGTAAGTGCTACGCGGTGGTGTCCGGAAACGGAGGTGCAGCGGGAGACGTGGAGGACAGCGCGCTCGGCCCTGAGGTATTTTAGTGGGTAAGTTTTGTTCATTTTCTTGTTGGTATGCTTTGAGGAAGGGGCATAGCCCCGAAACGTCGCATTCAACATTACACTTTTTTTCATAAAAGCCTCTGGAGTGCCTTATTGTCCTCTTTTGGATGTGTATATATATATATTAGTGATGTGCACCGGACATTTTTCGGGTTTTGTGTTTTGGTTTTGGATTCGGTTCCGCGGGCGTGTTTTGGATTCGGACGCGTTTTGGCAAAACCTCACCGAAAATATTTTGTCGGATTCGGGTGTGTTTTGGATTCGGGTGTTTTTTACAAAAAACCCTAAAAAACAGCTTAAATCATAGAATTTGGGGGTCATTTTGATCCCATAGTTTTATTAACCTCAATAACCATAATTTCCACTCATTTCCAGTCTATTCTGAACACCTCACACCTCACAATATTATTTTTAGTCCTAAAATTTGCACCGAGGTCGCTGGATGGCTAAGCTAAGCGACACAAGTGGCCGACACAAACACCTGGCCCATCTAGGAGTGGCACTGCAGTGTCAGGCAGGATGGCACTTCAAAAAAATAGTCCCCAAACAGCACATGATGCAAATAAAAATAGAGGCGCACCTAGGTTGCTGTGTGACTAAGCTAAGCGACACAAGTGGCCGACACAAACACCTGGCCCATCTAGGAGTGGCACTGCAGTGTCAGGCAGGATGGCACTTCAAAAAAATTGTCCCCAAACAGCACATGATGCAAAGAAAAAAAGAGGCGCACCAAGGTCGCTGTGTGACTAAGCTAAGCGACATAAGTGGCCGACACAAACACCTGGCCCATCTAGGAGTGGCATTGCAGTGTCAGGCAGGATGGCACTTCAAAAAAAATGTCCCCAAACAGCAGATGATGCAAAAAAAAATTAAAGAAAAAAGAGGTGCAAGATGGAATTGTCCTTGGGCCCTCCCACCCACCCTTATGTTGTATAAACAGGACATTCACACTTTAACGAACCCATCATTTCAGCGACAGGGTCTGCCACACGACTGTGACTGAAATGAATGGTTGGTTTGGGCCCCCACCAAAAAAAGAAGCAATCAATCTCTCCTTGCACAAACTGGCTCTACAGAGGCAAGATGTCCACCTCATCATCATCCCCTGATTCCCCACCCCTTTCACTGTGTACATCCCCCTCCTCACAGATTATTAATTCGTCCCCACTGGAATCCACCATCTCAGGTCCCTGTGTACTTTGTGGAGGCAATTGCTGCTGGTGAATGTCTCCATGGAGGAATTGATTATAATTCATTTTGATGAACATCATCTTCTCCACATTTTCTGGAAGCAAGCTCGTACGCCGATTGCTGACAGGGTGAGCGGCTGCACTAAACACTCTTTCGGAGTACACACTGGAGGGAGGGCAATTTAGGTAGAATAAAGCCAGTTTGTGCAAGGGCCTCCAAATTGCCTCTTTTTCCTGCCAGTATACGTACGGACTGTCTGACGTGCCTACTTGGATGCGGTCACTCATATAATCCTCCACCATTCTTTCAATGGTGAGAGACTCATATGAAGTGACAGTAGACGACATGTCAGTAATCGCTGGCAGGTCCTTCAGTCCGGACCAGATGTCAGCAGTCGCTCCAGACTGCCCTGCATCACCGCCAGCGGGTGGGCTCGGAATTCTTAGCCTTTTCCTCGCACCCCCAGTTGCGGGAGAATGTGAAGGAGGAGATGTTGACGGGTCACGTTCCACTTGACTTGACAATTTTCTCACCAGCAGGTCTTTGAACCTCTGCAGACTTGTGTCTGCCGGAAAGAGAGATCCAATGTAGGTTTTAAATCTAGGATCGAGCACGGTGGACAAAATGTAGTGCTCTGATTTCAACAGATTGACCACCCGTGAATCCTGGTTAAGCGAATTAAGGGCTCCATCCACAAGTCCCACATGCCTAGCGGAATTGCTCTGTTTTAGCTCCTCCTTCAATGTCTCCAGCTTCTTCTGCAAAAGCCTGATGAGGGGAATGACCTGACTCAGGCTGGCAGTGTCTGAACTGACTTCACGTGTGGCAAGTTCAAAGGGTTGCAGAACCTTGCACAACGTTGAAATCATTCTCCACTGCGCTTGAGTCAGGTGCATTCCCCCTCCTTTGCCTATATCGTGGGCAGATGTATAGGCTTGAATGGCCTTTTGCTGCTCCTCCATCCTCTGAAGCATATAGAGGGTTGAATTCCACCTCGTTACCACCTCTTGCTTCAGATGATGGCAGGGTAGGTTCAGGAATGTTTGGTGGTGCTCCAGTCTTCTGTACGCGGTGGCTGAATGCCGAAAGTGGCCCGCAATTCTTCGGGCCACCGACAGCATCTCTTGCACGCCCCTGTCGTTTTTTAAATAATTCTGCACCACCAAATTCAATGTATGTGCAAAACATGGGACGTGCTGGAATTTGCCCAGATGTAATGCACGCACAATATTGCTGGCGTTGTCCGATGTCACAAATCCCCAGGAGAGTCCAATTGGGGTAAGCCATTCTGCGATGATCTTTCTTAGTTTCCGTAAGAGGTTGTCAGCTGTGTGCCTCTTCTGGAAAGCGGTGATACAAAGCGTAGCCTGCCTAGGAATGAGTTGGCGTTTGCGAGATGCTGCTACTGGTGCCGCCGCTGCTGTTCTTGCTTCGGGAGGCAATACATCTACCCAGTGGGCTGTCACAGTCATATAGTCCTGAGTCTGCCCTGCTCCACTTGTCCACATGTCCGTGGTTAAGTGGACATTGGGTACAACTGCATTTTTTAGGACACTGGTGAGTCTTTTTCTGAGGTCTGTGTACATTTTCGGTATCGCCTGCCTAGAGAAATGGAACCTAGATGGTATTTGGTACCGGGGACACAGTACCTCAATCAAGTCTCTAGTTGCCTCTGAATTAACGGTGGATACCGGAACCACATTTCTCACCACCCAGGCTGCCAAGGCCTGAGTTATCTGCTTTGCAGCAGGATGACTGCTGTGATATTTCATCTTCCTCGCAAAGGACTGTTGGACAGTCAATTGCTTACTGGAAGTAGTACAAGTGGTCTCCGACTTCCCCTCTGGGATGACGATCGACTCCCAGCAGCTACAACAGCAGCACCAGCAGCAGTAGGTGTTACACTCAAGGATGCATCGGAGGAATCCCAGGCAGGAGAGGACTCGTCAGACTTGCCAGTGACATGGAAAAGGCAAGAGAAAAATACAAAAAACCCTTGTTTGGGATTACTCATTTGTAATGATAAGAATAGTATATATGATGAAAAATATTAAGACATAACCTTTATTTAATCCTTGGATAAAAAGAACTTTTGGACAAAAAATTGGGACTCGTGTATGGTATTAGCTATTTATAAAAATCTTGTTTAACCTTTTTAGCAAATGAGGTACAAGATAATTGAAATGGTGAAAATATCAGTGGGGTGGTGGGGGATACCAAATGGTCTCTTAGAATACAGGGTATCCAGAAGATCACTGTGCTTGCCTGAATTTGGGATATCAATGATGGGACAATATAGACAAATCTGAGTTTGGTCAAGGTAGATCTCAAGAGGAATGTGAAAAGGATGGAGCAAGGAATGTGATGGGGCTTCCCTTAGTGGAAGAGAAGGGTGAGGGGGGGGGCTTGGGGCCTGGGGGGTGCAGGGGCCCACTGCACCTGGTATTCTCAGGAGGTTTCCCGTCCTAGTACTGGCCAGGCCATGCCTGCTTAGCTTCCGAGATCAAAGAAGATCGGGCGTATTCAGGGTAGTATGGCAGTGGGCCGTTATTGGAAGCAAGGAGAGGAAAAGACACCTCTATTTTCTGTACTTTAGTAAATCAATACCATGATGGTCTGAGATGGTTTTTCCAGGTGAGAGAGTGTGTATGGGGGTTTATGGGATAAGGGCAGGTTTATCCTTTAAAAATGGCCCACTGCACCTGGTATTCTCAGGAGGTTCCCCTTCCTAATACTGACCAGGCCATACCTGCTTAGCTTCCGAGATCGGACAAGATCGGGCGTATTCAGGGTAGTATGGCCGTGGGCCGTTAATAAAGGGGAAGGGAAGGTACCACTCTCCTTACTGTACTTCACATAAATCAGGACCAAAAAATGGTATGAAATGGTTATTCCAGAAAAGAGTGTTTGACAGGAAGATATATGTTTTAGAAATAGTAAATTAAGTTCTGCAAGTGCAGGGTTGTTTGCTAAATGGGAGAAAAACCCACAAGATAAATTAAGAGCTCACGGCTGGCTCACAAAAAAATATTTTGAACACAAAATGTACAATATTGCTTGGTTCAGAGAAACAGAAAGCACAAAATGTGCAATATTGCTTGCTCCATAGAAACAGAAACCGTATGATAATTGAAAAGATACAGGTTTTTAGAGCTCAGGGCTGGCTCACAATAAATACATTAAACCTTATTACATCCTCTTGAGGACTGACATAACATTAGAGAATAATAGAAAATATTTTATAACTACTATTAATATTTTGCAATCAATTGCTACTATTAGTTAAGACCATAAGAATAGAAACATACATTAATGTAAGGAGTAAGTAACATGTCTATGAATGATATCCATAAGGGCATTAGCGGGGAAGTAGTAAAATGTGAATTATAAACAATCTTATAAATACTACATTTGGTGCTCCTGTTGCTATACAATACTGCTGCAAGAGCAAGTTGTTTAGAGGGGGAGAGAATAGTAATCAAGTCCTGGTGGTCTGTAGTATATTACCGCAGCCGCAATGTGTGCGGCCAGTGTTAACCAGGAATCCCCCGGCGTTCACCCGCTGGCAGTGATGGACGCGGCCGCCTGCTTCCGGACAGGGCGTTGCCGCGATGACGTCACCGAAGGACGTCTCTCGACGTATGTTTCACCTGGGTGGGCTTGGTCACGAGAGCCTCTCTCTGTTGCTCTCCTGTGACCAGTATATGAGTACTGAATTGACCAATGGAGTTAGCTCAAGGATAATGGATAGATGACTGGACCAATCAGATCATTGCTGGAGTCACAGACGCGGCCATGATGGAAAAGGGAAAGGATAAGAATGATAAAAATGAGTGTAGGACGGGAAAAGGGGAAAGGGAAAACAAAATAAGATGTGAATAATAGGAAAATATATGCTGGATATATATGAGAAAATGAAAATGAAAATAATAGTGTTGATATAAATATCAATGTATATTGGAATAAATATGAAGTATAAAAATAAATAAATAAATAAAAATAATAATGAGATAAAATAAAAATGAATATAAAAATAGATATAACTATAAATATGTAGATGAATGAAAGATAAAGATAAAAATAAAATTAAAATTATAAACAAATATAAAGAAATATAAATATATGGTAAAAATAAAAAAATATAAAAATGAACAATGATGGAAATAAATATAAAATGTTGAATATGGGAAACAACAAATATATATATATATATATATATATATATATATATATATACATATATATGCATACGTGTGTGAACTAGATAATTTAGGAAATTGTTTGATGGGAAAGAAAATGTGCGAAGGATAGGGAAGAAAAAAGGGGGGGGACAGGGCGGTGTGGAGAGGTGGAAAAAATGGGATGTGTAACAAAATGTGTGTGTTAACGTGAATTGTGGTGTGCTGGTTGTGTGAGTGTGAATGACTTGGGATGTGGGTATAGGAATGAAAACGAGAGATGGTAAGGAGTGTAGTGTAGATGTGATGTAGTGGAAATCAAAGTTTGTTGGGAAGTTTGATGTGAAAGTGTGGTGCAGAAGAAAGGTGAAAGGTTGGATGGAAAGGGCAGAGAAACGGGAAAGGTGAAAAGGGGAAAAGGGGGGGGAAGGGAGGGGAAAAAATGAAATGGACAAAATGTGTAAAAAATGTGGACATAAGGACAGATATGTGAAGAAAATTTGAAATAGAGTTGTGATTAGGTGAAGAGTGGAGGTTATGGAGGTGAGAGGTGGGATGTGAGGGGAGAAAGGGAGGGGGGGTTTGTGGTTGGGGGTTAGAAAAAAGAGAGGTGAAGAAAGGTAAAAAGGGGGGGAGTGAAAAATGGGATAGGGGGGAAAAAAGGGAGGGATGAGGGAAGAGGAAGGGGGAGGGAAAAAAGGGGGGAAGGGAAGTGGGGTGGGGGAAATGGAGCAAGGATGGGGAAAAAATTGAAAAGAGGGGGGGAAAGAGAAATGGGGGAAATAGGTGGAGTATAGCGGGAGTGATAGTGGGGATCAGAAAATGAGGTGGGGCTGATGAGGGTAAGGATGCCAAAGGTGAATGTCCAGAATTGGGAGTTAGGTATGGAGGAAAATGCTGTAATTGATGTTTTCGTTCAAGCCTTTTGGCATGAGAGTGTCCAATTTAAAGATCCATTCTGATTCCTTCTTCTGAAGTGTCATGTTGTAATCTCCTCCTCTCAGGCCCATTTTTATGTGTTCCAGGCCTGAAATCTTCAAATCCTCTACTCGGCTGTTGTGAAATCTTAAAAAATGTCTGGCAACTGTGGTGAGCTTCTTGAACTGAGCTAGATCAGATTTGGCGTTTCTTACTGTACTCATATGTTCAAGTGCCCTGACTTTAAGCATACGGGATGTCATGCCCACAGACCTCAAGTTGCACGTGCATGTGATGCAATAAATCACATTTTCCGTTCTGCAGTTGAAGAAGTCCGTTATTTTGATCTGTTGATTAAATCTGTCCGTCACTGCTGTTAGGTTTGTGATATGTGGGCACAGCTTGCAGTTGCCGCACGGATAGCTGCCTTTGAGAGGTCTTGGTTTTGAGGGATGTGAGAAGTAACTTCTTACTAACTTATCTTTTAAGTTCGGTGCCCTTCTCCAACTCATGTTGATGTTCTGGCCTACATGGTCCGAGAGATCCTCATCCATTTTGAGAATATGCCAGTGAGTTTGCAAAATCTTTCTAGCGTCCTTCCAGTTTGTGCAGAAATCCCCAATGAAGCGTAAAACATTCTTGTCTGCTTTGGTTTTGTTAGCCGGAAAAATCAAAGAGTCCCTTTCCACTTTTTGTACATCAGATTTAGCTCTTTTGATAAGTCTATTGCTGTAGCCTCTCTCCTTGAGTCTAGTTGCCAGTTCAATGCTTTTTGTCTGAAAGGTGGAATCTTCTGTACAATTTCTTTTTAGTCTGAGGAATTCGCCTTTGGGAATATTTCTGATGGTTGGTGGAAAATGACTACTGGTTGAATGAAGCAGGCTATTGGTTGAGGTTGCTTTTCTGAAGATTTCTGTGGCTATGGTGTTGGTCTCATCTCGGTATATCCTGAGATCAAGGAATAGAATACTGGATTTACTGCTGGTATATGTAAACTTCATGTTGATCTGGTTGTCATTGAGGGAACGGATATACTGGTCCAATTTATCTTGAGTACCATCCCAAATCATAAAGATATCGTCAATATAACGTATCCAGATTATAATATGGTTGGTGTACTCTTCTTGATCGTCACTAAATACTAATTCACGTTCCCACCAGCCTAGAAAGAGGTTTGCATAAGTGGGGGCACATGCCGCCCCCATAGCTGTGCCTCTAGTCTGTATATAGAAACGGTTGTTGAATAGAAAGTAGTTGTGATTTAACACAAATTGGAGTAATTCCAGAAGGAATTCTTGGAAGTCGCCAGAACCTTCCATGTGTAGGAAGTATTTTACTGCCGTTAAGCCCAGATCGTGTTTGATAGATGTGTATAGGGATTCAACATCTAATCCCACCAATATGTGGGAGTCCTCCAGTTGTATGCCTTGGATTTTCTTCAATACATCTGTCGTATCTTTGACATATGACGGTAGGGTGAGGACGTGTTGTCGCAAATGAAAGTCCAGGAAGCAGCTGGCTTTTTCCAGAAGGCCCCCATTGCCCGATACAATGGGTCGTCCTGGTGGATTGTCCACATTTTTGTGGACCTTGGGTAGCAAATATAGTGTTGGTGTTCTGGGATGTGGGGTGTTCAAATAATCCCATTCTGTTTTGGTAATGGTACCGTGCTGCAAGTGTTTGTCAATGGTCCGAGAGTAAAGAGTTGAAAAATTCTGTGTTGGATCAAATAAAGTCATCTTGTAGCAGGAGGTGTCCTTTAGTTGTTTGTTGGCCTCCTTAAGATATAATGTGGTAGGCCATAGAACTATGTTTCCTCCTTTGTCCGACATTTTTATCTGTACATCATCCCATTTTTGTATTTCCTTCACAGCTTTCTTCTGTTTTCTGGACAGGTTGCCAATGGTTCTGTGTGATTTCTGACGTCGGTAGAGTGTGTCAAAATCTCTTGATACCAAATCGAGGAATACTTTTATTTCAGGACACTGATTATCATGGGGATAGAACGTTGACTTGTTTTTACAGATGGGGCGAGCAGATGTGGAAGGTTGTTCATCGGATAGTTCTTCTAAGATGGCTAAAGCATCCTGATCCTGTTGTGATAAATTACATGTGTCATTGCTTGGCAGAAGAATGTCTTTGTCTTTTTTGGAAAAATGTTTTTTGAGTAGAAGTTTACTTCCAAAAAGACGGAGATTTATTTCCCACTTGAAACGGTCAAAATGGTTGGTTGGTGAAAAAGAGAGGCCCTTTTCAAGGACACTGGTTTGATCCTGTGTGAGAACGTGTGTGGAAAGATTGATTATTCTAAGCTTGGTGAGATCTTCGTTGGTTATTTCTGTTTCCTGGAGGGATATCGTCTCTGCTGGGGTGAACGCCATCTTTGTCTTGGTGCTCTTCCTTCCGCCCCGCCTGGTTTTTGTTTTGCAGGGTATCCACGGGCTCTGCCCCTGCCTTTTTCTAAAAAAGAGGCCGAAGAGGAGGTTGAGTGAAAGCTGGAATCCCTTCTACGATTGAAGGGGTCTCTTTGGTCTGAGTTGGAGTCGGGGTGATCCTCAGTATCGGATGGTTCGACTTCAGAGGATGATGGTGTGTATTCTCGTCTCGTCGCGTCCCTTCTACGAGTTTGTTGGGTCCATTTAAAGATATGTCCCGTTGTGAAATCCCTTTTCTCTCTTGCAAACTTGTTTTTTTTTCTTTCAATGATGTTGTCTTCATATGACTCTAGATCCTTTTTAATTTTACCAAAAAGATCTTGGAAAGTAGGGTTTCCTTCCCATTGTTCCAGTTTCTGATCAAAATTGTCAATTTCTTTGGTACATTCTTCCAATATTAGATGATTATGTTTTATTAGAATGCCCATCAGGTCCTGAGAGCATTTTAGGAGGCATTGCTCCCAATCTTTGCGTAGATTTTCTGTGGACAGTTCGAATGAGGGAAAAAGTTTCGGTCGTAGGCCTCTTGGGGATATTTTTTGTCTACAATAATGTTCCAAACTGGTTAGATCCCAATCAACTCTGATACGTCTCTGGAGAGTTCTCTTCAAATGGAAGAGGTCATTTTCCCAGTTGGCCTCAGGAATAGGATCGGGAATCTTAATAGGAAAAATGGTATCTAGGTCATCGATTGATCTTTTATTCTTCAATTCAGTTTTCAAACTAAAAGTACTCATATTAACCTGGTTGTTGGAGCCGAGAGAGAGGTATCCAAGTTTCTTTTTAAAACAAGTATATAAAGGGGGAAGCCCAAAATAAATTAATAATGGAACTGATGTTCGTGGTCTGGGCTTAGGACCAAGGTGACTGTGCTGGATCCAAAGAGCTGAAGAAAAGGCCTCAGTACCAGAGATTATGCAGAAAAGTGTTAGGTGTGGAACCGCACTAGTTGAACAATATTACAAAAGTACAAAATGATTGTAAAAGATGAAATACCAATATACATACAGTTATCAAGTAAATCTTAAACTGCTAATGATTGGCGGTGCTCCCAGGAATTTTGTAGGTTATACTTCAATTGGAGAAGGCAAGAGAAAAAGACAAAAAACCCTTGTTTGGGAGCACTCATTTGTAATGATAAGAATAGTATATATGATGAAAAATATTAAGACATTACCTTTATTTAATCCTTGGATAAAAAGAACTTTTGGACAAAAAATTGGGACTCGTGTATGGTATTAGCTATTTATAAAAATCTTGTTTAACCTTTTTAGCAAATGAGGTACAAGATAATTGAAATGGTGAAAATATCAGTGGGGTGGTGGGGGATACCAAATGGTCTCTTAGAATACAGGGTATCCAGAAGATCACTGTGCTTGCCTGAATTTGGGATATCAATGATGGGACAATATAGACAAATCTGAGTTTGGTCAAGGTAGATCTCAAGAGGAATGTGAAAAGGATGGAGCAAGAAATGTGATGGGGCTTCCCTTAGTGGAAGAGAAGGGTGGGGGGGGGGGCTTGGGGCCTGGGGGGTGCAGGGGCCCACTGCACCTGGTATTCTCAGGAGGTTTTCCGTCCTAGTACTGGCCAGGCCATGCCTGCTTAGCTTCCGAGATCAAAGAAGATCGGGCGTATTCAGGGTAGTATGGCAGTGGGACGTTATTGGAAGCAAGGAGAGGAAAAGACACCTCTATTTTCTGTACTTTAGTAAATCAATACCATGATGGTCTGAGATGGTTTTTCCAGGTGAGAGAGTGTGTATGGGTGTTTATTGGATAAGGGCAGGTTTATCCTTTAAAAATGGCCCACTGCACCTGGTATTCTCAGGAGGTTCCCCTTCCTAATACTGACCAGGCCATACCTGCTTAGCTTCCGAGATCGGACAAGATCGGGCGTATTCAGGGTAGTATGGCCGTGGGCCGTTAATAAAGGGGAAGGGAAGGTACCACTCTCCTTACTGTACTTCACATAAATCAGGACCAAAAAATGGTATGAAATGGTTATTCCAGAAAAGAGTGTTTGACAGGAAGATATATGTTTTAGAAATAGTAAATTAAGTTCTGCAAGTGCAGGGTTGTTTGCTAAATGGGAGAAAAACCCACAAGATAAATTAAGAGCTCACGGCTGGCTCACAAAAAAATATTTTGAACACAAAATGTACAATATTGCTTGGTTCAGAGAAACAGAAAGCACAAAATGTGCAATATTGCTTGCTCCATAGAAACAGAAACCGTATGATAATTGAAAAGATACAGGTTTTTAGAGCTCAGGGCTGGCTCACAATAAATACATTAAACCTTATTACATCCTCTTGAGGACTGACATAACATTAGAGAATAATAGAAAATATTTTATAACTACTATTAATATTTTGCAATCAATTGCTACTATTAGTTAAGACCATAAGAATAGAAACATACATTAATGTAAGGAGTAAGTAACATGTCTATGAATGATATCCATAAGGGCATTAGCGGGGAAGTAGTAAAATGTGAATTATAAACAATCTTATAAATACTACATTTGGTGCTCCTGTTGCTATACAATACTGCTGCAAGAGCAAGTTGTTTAGAGGGGGAGAGAATAGTAATCAAGTCCTGGTGGTCTGTAGTATATTACCGCAGCCGCAATGTGTGCGGCCAGTGTTAACCAGGAATCCCCCGGCGTTCACCCGCTGGCAGTGATGGACGCGGCCGCCCGCTTCCGGACAGGGCGTTGCCGCGATGACGTCACCGAAGGACGTCTCTCGACGTACGTTTCACCTGGGTGGGCTTGGTCATGAGAGCCTCTCTCTGTTGCTCTCCTGTGACCAGTATATGAGTACTGAATTGACCAATGGAGTTAGCTCAAGGATAATGGATAGATGACTGGACCAATCAGGTCATTGCTGGAGTCACAGACGCGGCCATGATGGAAAAGGGAAAGGATAAGAATGATAAAAATGAGTGTAGGACGGGAAAAGGGGAAAGGGAGAACAAAATAAGATGTGAATAATAGGAAAATATATGCTGGATATATATGAGAAAATGAAAATGAAAATAATAGTGTTGATATAAATATCAATGTATATTGGAATAAATATGAAGTATAAAAATAAATAAATAAAAATAAAAATAATAATGAGATAAAATAAAAATGAATATAAAAATAGATATAACTATTAATATGTAGATGAATGAAAGATAAAGATAAAAATAAAGATAGAAATAAAATTAAAATTATAAACAAATATAAAGAAATATAAATATATGGTAAAAATAAAAAAATATAAAAATGAACAATGATGGAAATAAATATAAAATGTTGAATATGGGAAACAACAAATACATGTTTATATATATACATATATATACATATATATGCATACGTGTGTGAACTAGATAATTTAGGAAATTGTTTGATGGGAAAGAAAATGTGCGAACGATAGGGAAGAAAAAAGTGGGGGGGGACAGGGCGGTGTGGAGAGGTGGAAAAAATGGGATGTGTAACAAAATGTGTGTGTTAACGTGAATTGTGGTGTGCTGGTTGTGTGAGTGTGAATGACTTGGGATGTGGGTATAGGAATGAAAACGAGAGATGGTAAGGAGTGTAGTGTAGATGTGATGTAGTGGAAATCAAAGTTTGTTGGGAAGTTTGATGTGAAAGTGTGGTGCAGAAGAAAGGTGAAAGGTTGGATGGAAAGGGCAGAGAAACGGGAAAGGGGGTAAAAAGGGAGGGCGGGGGGAAAAGGGGGGAAAAAATGAAATGGACAAAATGTGTAAAAAATGTGGACATAAGGACAGATATGTGAAGAAAATTTGAAATAGAGTTGTGATTAGGTGAAAAGTGGAGGTTATGGAGGTGAGAGGTGGGATGTGAGGGGAGAAAGGGAGGGGGGGTTGTGGTTGGGGGTTAGAAAAAAGAGAGGTGAAGAAAGGTAAAAAGGGGGGGGGGGGTGAAAAATGGGATGGGGGAAAAAGGGGGAGGGATGAGGGAAGAGGAAGGGGGAGGGGAAAAAGGGGGGAAGGGAAGGGGGGTGGGGAAAATGGAGCAAGGATGGGGAAAAATTGAAAAGAGGGGGGGAAGAGAAATGGGGGAAATAGGTGCAGTATAGCGGGAGTGATAGTGGGGATCAGAAAATGAGGTGGGGCTGATGAGGGTAAGGATGCCAAAGGTGAATGTCCAGAATTGGGAGTTAGGTATGGAGGAAAATGCTGTAATTGATGTTTTCGTTCAAGCCTTTTGGCATGAGAGTGTCCAATTTAAAGATCCATTCTGATTCCTTCTTCTGAAGTGTCATGTTGTAATCTCCTCCTCTCAGGCCCATTTTTATGTGTTCCAGGCCTGAAATCTTCAAATCCTCTACTCGGCTGTTGTGAAATCTTAAAAAATGTCTGGCAACTGTGGTGAGCTTCTTGAACTGAGCTAGATCAGATTTGGCGTTTCTTACTGTACTCATATGTTCAAGTGCCCTGACTTTAAGCATACGGGATGTCATGTCCACATACCTCAAGTTGCACGTGCATGTGATGCAATAAATCACATTTTCCGTTCTGCAGTTGAAGAAGTCCGTTATTTTGATCTGTTGATTAAATCTGTCCGTCACTTCTGTTAGGTTTGTGATATGTGGGCACAGCTTGCAGTTGCCGCATGGATAGCTGCCTTTGAGAGGTCTTGGTTTTGAGGGATGTGAGAAGTAACTTCTTACTAACTTATCTTTTAAGTTTGGTGCCCTTCTCCAACTCATGTTGATGTTCTGGCCTACATGGTCCGAGAGATCCTCATCCATTTTGAGAATATGCCAGTGAGTTTGCAAAATCTTTCTAGCGTCCTTCCAGTTTGTGCAGAAATCCCCAATGAAGCGTAAAACATTCTTGTCTGCTTTGGTTTTGTTAGCCGGAAAAATCAAAGAGTCCCTTTCCACTTTTTGTACTTCAGATTTAGCTCTTTTGATAAGTCTATTGCTGTAGCCTCTCTCCTTGAGTCTAGTTGCCAGATCAATGCTTTTTGTCTGAAAGGTGGAATCTTCTGTACAATTTCTTTTTAGTCTGAGGAATTCGCCTTTGGGAATATTTCTGATGGTTGGTGGAAAATGACTACTGGTTGAATGAAGCAGGTTATTGGTTGAGGTTGCTTTTCTGAAGATTTCTGTGGCTATGGTGTTGGTCTCATCTCGGTATATCCTGAGATCAAGGAATGGAATACTGGATTTACTGCTGGTATATGTAAACTTCATGTTGATCTGGTTGTCATTGAGGGAACGGATATACTGGTCCAATTTATCTTGAGTACCATCCCAAATCATAAAGATATCGTCAATATAACGTATCCAGATTATAATATGGTTGGTGTACTCTTCTTGATCGTCACTAAATACTAATTCACGTTCCCACCAGCCTAGAAAGAGGTTTGCGTAAGTGGGGGCACATGCCGCCCCCATAGCTGTGCCTCTAGTCTGTATATAGAAACGGTTGTTGAATAGAAAGTAGTTGTGATTTAACACAAATTGGAGTAATTCCAGAAGGAATTCTTGGAAGTCGCCAGAACCTTCCATGTGTAGGAAGTATTTTACTGCCATTAAGCCCAGATCGTGTTTGATAGATGTGTATAGGGATTCAACATCTAATCCCACCAATATGTGGGAGTCCTCCAGTTGTATGCCTTGGATTTTCTTCAATACATCTGTTGTATCTTTGACATATGACGGTAGGGTGTGGACGTGTTGTCGCAAATGAACGTCCAGGAAGCAGCTGGCTTTTTCCAGAAGGCCCCCATTGCCCGATATAATGGGTCGTCCTGGTGGATTGTCCACATTTTTGTGGACCTTGGGTAGCAAATATAGTGTTGGTGTTCTGGGATGTGGGGTGTTCAAATAATCCCATTCTGTTTTGGTAATGGTACCGTGCTGCAAGTGTTTGTCAATGATCCGAGAGTAAAGAGTTGAAAAATTCTGTGTTGGATCAAATAAAGTCATCTTGTAGCAGGAGGTGTCCTTTAGTTGTTTGTTGGCCTCCTTAAGATATAATGTGGTAGGCCATAGAACTATGTTTCCTCCTTTGTCCGACATTTTTATCTGTACACCATCCCATTTTTGTATTTCCTTCACAGCTTCCTTCTGTTTATGGACAGGTTGCCAATGGTTCTGTGTGATTTCTGACGTCGGTAGAGTGTGTAAAAATCTCTTGATACCAAATCGAGGAATACTTTTATTTCAGGACACTGATTATCATGGGGATAGAACGTTGACTTGTTTTTACAGATGGGGCGAGCAGATGTGGAAGGTTGTTCATCGGATAGTTCTTCTAAGATGGCTAAAGCATCCTGATCCTGTTGTGATAAATTACATGTGTCATTGCTTGGCAGAAGAATGTCTTTGTCTTTTTTGGAAAAATGTTTTTTGAGTAGAAGTTTACGTCCAAAAAGACGGAGATTTATTTCCCACTTGAAACGGTCAAAATGGTTGGTTGGTGAAAAAGAGAGGCCCTTTTCAAGGACACTGGTTTGATCCTGTGTGAGAACGTGTGAGGAAAGATTGATTATTCTAAGCTTGGTGAGATCTTCGTTGGTTATTTCTGTTTCCTGGAGGGATATCGTCTCTGCTGGGGTGAACGCCATCTTTGTCTTGGTGCTCTTCCTTCCGCCCCGCCTGGTTTTTGTTTTGCAGGGTATCCACGGGCTCTGCCCCTGCCTTCCTCTAAAAAAGAGGCCGAAGAGGAGGTTGAGTGAAAGCTGGAATCCCTTCTACGATTGAAGGGGTCTCTTTGGTCTGAGTTGGAGTCGGGGTGATCCTCAGTATCGGATGGTTCGACTTCAGAGGATGATGGTGTGTATTCTTGTCTCGTCGCGTCCCTTCTACGAGTTTGTTGGGTCCATTTAAAGATATGTCCCGTTGTGAAATCCCTTTTCTCTCTTGCAAACTTGTTTTTTTTTCTTTCAATGATGTTGTCCTCATATGACTCTAGATCCTTTTTAATTTTACCAAAAAGATCTTGGAAAGTAGGGTTTCCTTCCCATTGTTCCAGTTTCTGACCAAAATTGTCAATTTCTTTGGTACATTCTTCCAATATTAGATGATTATGTTTTATTAGAATGCCCATCAGGTCCTGAGAGCATTTTAGGAGGCATTGCTCCCAATCTTTAGATTTTCTGTGGACAGTTCGAATGAGGGAAAAAGTTTCGGTCGTAGGCCTCTTGGGGATATTTTTTGTCTACAATAATGTTCCAAACTGGTTAGATCCCAATCAACTCTGATACGTCTCTGGAGAGTTCTCTTCAAATGGAAGAGGTCATTTTCCCAGTTGGCCTCAGGAATAGGATCGGGAATCTTAATAGGAAAAATGGTATCTAGGTCATCGATTGATCTTTTATTCTTCAATTCAGTTTTCAAACTAAAAGTACTCATATTAACCTGGTTGTTGGAGCCGAGAGAGAGGTATCTAAGTTTCTTTTTAAAACAAGTATATAAAGGGGGAAGCCCAAAATAAATTAATAATGGAACTGATGTTCGTGGTCTGGGCTTAGGACCAAGGTGACTGTGCTGGATCCAAAGAGCTGAGGAAAAGGCCTCAGTACCAGAGATTATGCAGAAAAGTGTTAGGTGTGGAACCGCACTAGTTGAACAATATTACAAAAGTACAAAATGATTGTAAAAGATGAAATACCAATATACATACAGTTATCAAGTAAATCTTAAACTGCTAATGATTGGCGGTGCTCCCTGGAATTTTGTAGGTTATACTTCAATTGGAAAAGGCAAGAGAAAAAGACAAAAAACCCTTGTTTGGGAGCACTCATTTGTAATGATAAGAATAGTATATAAGATGAAAAATATTAAGACATAACCTTTATTTAATCCTTGGATAAAAAGAACTTTTGGACAAAAAATTGGGACTCGTGTATGGTATTAGCTATTTATAAAAATCTTGTTTAACCTTTTTAGCAAATGAGGTACAAGATAATTGAAATGGTGAAAATATCAGTGGGGTGGTGGGGGATACCAAATGGTCTCTTAGAATACAGGGTATCCAGAAGATCACTGTGCTTGCCTGAATTTGGGATATCAATGATGGGACAATATAGACAAATCTGAGTTTGGTCAAGGTAGATCTCAAGAGGAATGTGAAAAGGATGGAGCAAGAAATGTGATGGGGCTTCCCTTAGTGGAAGAGAAGGGTGGGGGGGGGGGCTTGGGGCCTGGGGGGTGCAGGGTCCCACTGCACCTGGTATTCTCAGGAGGTTTTCCGTCCTAGTACTGGCCAGGCCATGCCTGCTTAGCTTCCGAGATCAAAGAAGATCGGGCGTATTCAGGGTAGTATGGCAGTGGGCCGTTATTGGAAGCAAGGAGAGGAAAAGACACCTCTATTTTCTGTACTTTAGTAAATCAATACCATGATGGTCTGAGATGGTTTTTCCAGGTGAGAGAGTGTGTATGGGGGTTTATGGGATAAGGGCAGGTTTATCCTTTAAAAATGGCCCACTGCACCTGGTATTCTCAGGAGGTTCCCCTTCCTAATACTGACCAGGCCATACCTGCTTAGCTTCCGAGATCGGACAAGATCGGGCGTATTCAGGGTAGTATGGCCGTGGGACGTTAATAAAGGGGAAGGGAAGGTACCACTCTCCTTACTGTACTTCACATAAATCAGGACCAAAAAATGGTATGAAATGGTTATTCCAGAAAAGAGTGTTTGACAGGAAGATATATGTTTTAGAAATAGTAAATTAAGTTCTGCAAGTGCAGGGTTGTTTGCTAAATGAGAGAAAAACCCACAAGATAAATTAAGAGCTCACGGCTGGCTCACAAAAAAATATTTTGAACACAAAATGTACAATATTGCTTGGTTCAGAGAAACAGAAAGCACAAAATGTGCAATATTGCTTGCTCCATAGAAACAGAAACCGCATGATAATTGAAAAGATACAGGTTTTTAGAGCTCAGGGCTGGCTCACAATAAATACATTAAACCTTATTACATCCTCTTGAGGACTGACATAACATTAGAGAATAATAGAAAATATTTTATAACTACTATTAATATTTTGCAATCAATTGCTACTATTAGTTAAGACCATAAGAATAGAAACATACATTAATGTAAGGAGTAAGTAACATGTCTATGAATGATATCCATAAGGGCATTAGCGGGGAAGTAGTAAAATGTGAATTATAAACAATCTTATAAATACTACATTTGGTGCTCCTGTTGCTATACAATACTGCTGCAAGAGCAAGTTGTTTAGAGGGGGAGAGAATAGTAATCAAGTCCTGGTGGTCTGTAGTATATTACCGCAGCCGCAATGTGTGCGGCCAGTGTTAACCAGGAATCCCCCGGCGTTCACCCGCTGGCAGTGATGGACGCGGCCGCCTGCTTCCGGACAGGGCGTTGCCGCGATGACGTCACCGGAGGACGTCTCTCGACATACGTTTCACCTGGGTGGGCTTGGTCACGAGAGCCTCTCTCTGTTGCTCTCCTGTGACCAGTATATGAGTACTGAATTGACCAATGGAGTTAGCTCAAGGATAATGGATAGATGACTGGACCAATCAGGTCATTGCTGGAGTCACAGACGCGGCCATGATGGAAAAGGGAAAGGATAAGAATGATAAAAATGAGTGTAGGACGGGAAAGGGGGAAAGGGAAAACAAAATAAGATGTGAATAATAGGAAAATATATGCTGGATATATATGAGAAAATGAAAATGAAAATAATAGTGTTGATATAAATATCAATGTATATTGGAATAAATATGAAGTATAAAAATAAATAAATAAAAATAAAAATAAAAATAATAATGAGATAAAATAAAAATGAATATAAAAATAGATATAACTATAAATATGTAGATGAATGAAAGATAAAGATAAAAATAAAGATAAAAATAAAATTAAAATTATAAACAAATATAAAGAAATATAAATATATGGTAAAAATATAAAAATATAAAAATGAACAATGATGGAAATAAATATAAAATGTTGAATATGGGAAACAACAAATACATGTTTATATATATACATATATATACATATATATGCATACGTGTGTGAACTAGATAATTTAGGAAATTGTTTGATGGGAAAGAAAACGTGCGAAGGATAGGGAAGAAAAAAGGGGGGGACAGGGCGGTGTGGAGAGGTGGAAAAAATGGGATGTGTAACAAAATGTGTGTGTTAACGTGAATTGTGGTGTGCTGGTTGTGTGAGTGTGAATGACTTGGGATGTGGGTATAGGAATGAAAACGAGAGATGGTAAGGAGTGTAGTGTAGATGTGATGTAGTGGAAATCAAAGTTTGTTGGGAAGTTTGATGTGAAAGTGTGGTGCAGAAGAAAGGTGAAAGGTTGGATGGAAAGGGCAGAGAAACGGGAAAGGGGGTAAAAAGGGAGGGCGGGGGAAAAGGGGGAAAAAAATGAAATGGACAAAATGTGTAAAAATGTGGACATAAGGACAGATATGTGAAGAAAATTTGAAATAGAGTTGTGATTAGGTGAAGAGTGGAGGTTATGGAGGTGAGAGGTGGGATGTGAGGGGAGAAAGGGATGGGGGGGTTG
The DNA here is from genome assembly GCF_028390025.1 of Pseudophryne corroboree. Classification (NCBI taxonomy): domain Eukaryota; kingdom Metazoa; phylum Chordata; class Amphibia; order Anura; family Myobatrachidae; genus Pseudophryne; species Pseudophryne corroboree. Next base: position 608,823,202 of record NC_086444.1, on the reverse strand, counting down.
TGGTTGGGGGTTATAAAAAAGAGAGGTGAAGAAAGGTAAAAAGGGGGGGGGGGTGAAAAATGGGATGGGGGGAAAAAGGGGGAGGGATGAGGGAAGAGGAAGGGGGAGGGGAAAAAGGGGGGAAGGGAAGGGGGGTGGGGGAAATGGAGCAAGGATGGGGAAAAAATTGAAAAGAGGGGGGGGAAGAGAAATGGGGGAAATAGGTGGAGTATAGCGGGAGTGATAGTGGGGATCAGAAAATGAGGTGGGGCTGATGAGGGTAAGGATGCCAAAGGTAAATGTCCAGAATTGGGAGTTAGGTATGGAGGAAAATGCTGTAATTTATGTTTTTGTTCAAGCCTTTTGGCATGAGAGTGTCCAATTTAAAGATCCATTCTGATTCCTTCTTCTGAAGTGTCATGTTGTAATCTCTTCCTCTCAGGCCCATTTTTATGTGTTCCAGGCCTGAAATCTTCAAATCCTCTACTCGGCTGTTGTGAAATCTTAAAAAATGTCTGGCAACTGTGGTGAGCTTCTTGAACTGAGCTAGATCAGATTTGGCATTTCTTACTGTACTCATATGTTCAAGTGCCCTGACTTTAAGCATACGGGATGTCATGCCCACATACCTCAAGTTGCACGTGCATGTGATGCAATAAATCACATTTTCCGTTCTGCAGTTGAAGAAGTCCGTTATTTTGATCTGTTGATTAAATCTGTCCATCACTTCTGTTAGGTTTGTAATATGTAGGCACAGCTTGCAGTTGCCGCATGGATAGCTGCCTTTGAGAGGTCTTGGTTTTGAGGGATGTGAGAAGTAACTTCTTACTAACTTATCTTTTAAGTTCGGCGCCCTTCTCCAACTCATGTTGATGTTCTGGCCTACATGGTCCGAGAGATCCTCATCCATTTTGAGAATATGCCAGTGAGTTTGCAAAATCTTTCTAGCGTCCTTCCAGTTTGTGCAGAAATCCCCAATGAAGCGTAAAACATTCTTGTCTGCTTTGGTTTTGTTAGCCGGAAAAATCAAAGAGTCCCTTTCCACTTTTTGTACTTCAGATTTAGCTCTTTTGATAAGTCTATTGCTGTAGCCTCTCTCCTTGAGTCTAGTTGCCAGTTCAATGCTTTTTGTCTGAAAGGTGGAATCTTCTGTACAATTTCTTTTTAGTCTGAGGAATTCGCCTTTGGGAATATTTCTGATGGTTGGTGGAAAATGACTACTGGTTGAATGAAGCAGGTTATTGGTTGAGGTTGCTTTTCTGAAGATTTCTGTGGCTATGGTGTTGGTCTCATCTCGGTATATCCTGAGATCAAGGAATGGAATACTGGATTTACTGCTGGTATATGTAAACTTCATGTTGATCTGGTTGTCATTGAGGGAACGGATATACTGGTCCAATTTATCTTGAGTACCATCCCAAATCATAAAGATATCGTCAATATAACGTATCCAGATTATAATATGGTTGGTGTACTCTTCTTGATCGTCGCTAAATACTAATTCACGTTCCCACCAGCCTAGAAAGAGGTTTGCGTAAGTGGGGGCACATGCCGCCCCCATAGCTGTGCCTCTAGTCTGTATATAGAAACGGTTGTTGAATAGAAAGTAGTTGTGATTTAACACAAATTGGAGTAATTCCAGAAGGAATTCTTGGAAGTCGCCAGAACCTTCCATGTGTAGGAAGTATTTTACTGCCGTTAAGCCCAGATCGTGTTTGATAGATGTGTATAGGGATTCAACATCTAATCCCACCAATATGTGGGAGTCCTCCAGTTGTATGCCTTGGATTTTCTTCAATACATCTGTTGTATCTTTGACATATGACGGTAGGGTGTGGACGTGTTGTCGCAAATGAACGTCCAGGAAGCAGCTGGCTTTTTCCAGAAGGCCCCCATTGCCCGATATAATGGGTCGTCCTGGTGGATTGTCCACATTTTTGTGGACCTTGGGTAGCAAATATAGTGTTGGTGTTCTGGGATGTGGGGTGTTCAAATAATCCCATTCTGTTTTGGTAATGGTACCGTGCTGCAAGTGTTTGTCAATGATCCGAGAGTAAAGAGTTGAAAAATTCTGTGTTGGATCAAATAAAGTCATCTTGTAGCAGGAGGTGTCCTTTAGTTGTTTGTTGGCCTCCTTAAGATATAATGTGGTAGGCCATAGAACTATGTTTCCTCCTTTGTCCGACATTTTTATCTGTACACCATCCCATTTTTGTATTTCCTTCACAGCTTCCTTCTGTTTATGGACAGGTTGCCAATGGTTCTGTGTGATTTCTGACGTCGGTAGAGTGTGTAAAAATCTCTTGATACCAAATCGAGGAATACTTTTATTTCAGGACACTGATTATCATGGGGATAGAATGTTGACTTGTTTTTACAGATGGGGCGAGCAGATGTGGAAGGTTGTTCATCGGATAGTTCTTCTAAGATGGCTAAAGCATCCTGATCCTGTTGTGATAAATTACATGTGTCATTGCTTGGCAGAAGAATGTCTTTGTCTTTTTTGGAAAAATGTTTTTTGAGTAGAAGTTTACGTCCAAAAAGACGGAGATTTATTTCCCACTTGAAACGGTCAAAATGGTTGGTTGGTGAAAAAGAGAGGCCCTTTTCAAGGACACTGGTTTGATCCTGTGTGAGAACGTGTGTGGAAAGATTGATTATTCTAAGCTTGGTGAGATCTTCGTTGGTTATTTCTGTTTCCTGGAGGGATATCGTCTCTGCTGGGGTGAACGCCATCTTTGTCTTGGTGCTCTTCCTTCCGCCCCGCCTGGTTTTTGTTTTGCATGGTATCCACGGGCTCTGCCCCTGCCTTCCTCTAAAAAAGAGGCCGAAGAGGAGGTTGAGTGAAAGCTGGAATCCCTTCTACGATTGAAGGGGTCTCTTTGGTCTGAGTTGGAGTCGGGGTGATCCTCAGTATCGGATGGTTCGACTTCAGAGGATGATGGTGTGTATTCTCGTCTCGTCGCGTCCCTTCTACGAGTTTGTTGGGTCCATTTAAAGATATGTCCCGTTGTGAAATCCCGTTTCTCTCTTGCAAACTTGGTTTTTTTTCTTTCAATGATGTTGTCCTCATATGACTCTAGATCCTTTTTAATTTTACCAAAAAGATCTTGGAAAGTAGGGTTTCCTTCCCATTGTTCCAGTTTCTGACCAAAATTGTCAATTTCTTTGGTACATTCTTCCAATATTAGATGATTATGTTTTATTAGAATGCCCATCAGGTCCTGAGAGCATTTTAGGAGGCATTGCTCCCAATCTTTAGATTTTCTGTGGACAGTTCGAATGAGGGAAAGAGTTTCGGTCGTAGGCCTCTTGGGGATATTTTTTGTCTACAATAATGTTCCAAACTGGTTAGATCCCAATCAACTCTGATACGTCTCTGGAGAGTTCTCTTCAAATGGAAGAGGTCATTTTCCCAGTTGGCCTCAGGAATAGGATCGGGAATCGTAATAGGAAAAATGGTATCTAGGTCATCGATTGATCTTTTATTCTTCAATTCAGTTTTCAAACTAAAAGTACTCATATTAACCTGGTTGTTGGAGCCGAGAGAGAGGTATCTAAGTTTCTTTTTAAAACAAGTATATAAAGGGGGAAGCCCAAAATAAATTAATAATGGAACTGATGTTCGTGGTCTGGGCTTAGGACCAAGGTGACTGTGCTGGATCCAAAGATCTGAAGAAAAGGCCTCAGTACCAGAGATTATGCAGAAAAGTGTTAGGTGTGGAACCGCACTAGTTGAACAATATTACAAAAGTACAAAATGATTGTAAAAGATGAAATACCAATATACATACAGTTATCAAGTAAATCTTAAACTGCTAATGATTGGCGGTGCTCCCAGGAATTTTGTAGGTTATACTTCAATTGGAGAAGGCAAGAGAAAAAGACAAAAAACCCTTGTTTGGGAGCACTCATTTGTAATGATAAGAATAGTATATATGATGAAAAATATTAAGACATAACCTTTATTTAATCCTTGGATAAAAAGAACTTTTGGACAAAAAATTGGGACTCGTGTATGGTATTATCTATTTATAAAAATCTTGTTTAACCTTTTTAGCAAATGAGGTACAAGATAATTGAAATGGTGAAAATATCAGTGGGGTGGTGGGGGATACCAAATGGTCTCTTAGAATACAGGGTATCCAGAAGATCACTGTGCTTGCCTGAATTTGGGATATCAATGATGGGACAATATAGACAAATCTGAGTTTGGTCAAGGTAGATCTCAAGAGGAATGTGAAAAGGATGGAGCAAGAAATGTGATGGGGCTTCCCTTAGTGGAAGAGAAGGGTGGAGGGGGGGGGGCTTGGGGCCTGGGGGGAGCAGGGGCCCACTGCACCTGGTATTCTCAGGAGGTTTTCCGTCCTAGTACTGGCCAGGCCATGCCTGCTTAGCTTCCGAGATCAAAGAAGATCGGGCGTATTCAGGGTAGTTTGGCAGTGGGACGTTATTGGAAGCAAGGAGAGGAAAAGACACCTCTATTTTCTGTACTTTAGTAAATCAATACCATGATGGTCTGAGATGGTTTTTCCAGGTGAGAGAGTGTGTATGGGGGTTTATGGGATAAGGGCAGGTTTATCCTTTAAAAATGGCCCACTGCACCTGGTATTCTCAGGAGGTTCCCCTTCCTAATACTGACCAGGCCATACCTGCTTAGCTTCCGAGATCGGACAAGATCGGGCGTATTCAGGGTAGTATGGCCGTGGGCCGTTAATAAAGGGGAAGGGAAGGTACCACTCTCCTTACTGTACTTCACATAAATCAGGACCAAAAAATGGTATGAAATGGTTATTCCAGAAAAGAGTGTTTGACAGGAAGATATATGTTTTAGAAATAGTAAATTAAGTTCTGCAAGTGCAGGGTTGTTTGCTAAATGGGAGAAAAACCCACAAGATAAATTAAGAGCTCACGGCTGGCTCACAAAAAAATATTTTGAACACAAAATGTACAATATTGCTTGGTTCAGAGAAACAGAAAGCACAAAATGTGCAATATTGCTTGCTCCATAGAAACAGAAACCGTATGATAATTGAAAAGATACAGGTTTTTAGAGCTCAGGGCTGGCTCAAAATAAATACATTAAACCTTATTACATCCTCTTGAGGACTGACATAACATTAGAGAATAATAGAAAATATTTTATAACTACTATTAATATTTTGCAATCAATTGCTACTATTAGTTAAGACCATAAGAATAGAAACATACATTAATGTAAGGAGTAAGTAACATGTCTATGAATGATATCCATAAGGGCATTAGCGGGGAAGTAGTAAAATGTGAATTATAAACAATCTTATAAATACTACATTTGGTGCTCCTGTTGCTATACAATACTGCTGCAAGAGCAAGTTGTTTAGAGGGGGAGAGAATAGTAATCAAGTCCTGGTGGTCTGTAGTATATTACCGCAGCCGCAATGTGTGCGGCCAGTGTTAACCAGGAATCCCCCGGCGTTCACCCGCTGGCAGTGATGGACGCGGCCGCCCGCTTCCGGACAGGGCGTTGCCGCGATGACGTCACCGAAGGACGTCTCTCGACGTACGTTTCACCTGGGTGGGCTTGGTCACGAGAGCCTCTCTCTGTTGCTCTCCTGTGACCAGTATATGAGTACTGAATTGACCAATGGAGTTAGCTCAAGGATAATGGATAGATGACTGGACCAATCAGGTCATTGCTGGAGTCACAGACGCGGCCATGATGGAAAAGGGAAAGGATAAGAATGATAAAAATGAGTGTAGGACGGGAAAAGGGGAAAGGGAAAACAAAATAAGATGTGAATAATAGAAAAATATATGCTGGATATATATGAGAAAATGAAAATGAAAATAATAGTGTTGATATAAATATCAATGTATATTGGAATAAATATGAAGTATAAAAATAAATAAATAAAAATAAAAATAAAAATAATAATGAGATAAAATAAAAATGAATATAAAAATAGATATAACTATAAATATGTAGATGAATGAAAGATAAAGATAAAAATAAAGATAAAAATAAAATTTAAATTATAAACAAATATAAAGAAATATAAATATATGGTAAAAATAAAAAAATATAAAAATGAACAATGATGGAAATAAATATAAAATGTTGAATATGGGAAACAACAAATACATGTTTATATATATACATATATATACATATATATGCATACGTGTGTGAACTAGATAATTTAGGAAATTGTTTGATGGGAAAGAAAATGTGCAAAGGATAGGGAAGAAAAAAGGGGGGGGACAGGGCGGTGTGGAGAGGTGGAAAAAATGGGATGTGTAACAAAATGTGTGTGTTAACGTGAATTGTGGTGTGCTGGTTGTGTGAGTGTGAATGACTTGGGATGTGGGTATAGGAATGAAAACGAGAGATGGTAAGGAGTGTAGTGTAGATGTGATGTAGTGGAAATCAAAGTTTGTTGGGAAGTTTGATGTGAAAGTGTGGTGCAGAAGAAAGGTGAAAGGTTGGATGGAAAGGGCAGAGAAACGGGAAAGGGGGTAAAAAGGGAGGGCGGGGGGAAAAGGGGGAAAAAAATGAAATGGACAAAATGTGTAAAAAATGTGGACATAAGGACAGATATGTGAAGAAAATTTGAAATAGAGTTGTGATTAGGTGAAGAGTGGAGGTTATGGAGGTGAGAGGTGGGATGTGAGGGGAGAAAGGGAGGGGGGGTTGTGGTTGGGGGTTAGAAAAAAGAGAGGTGAAGAAAGGTAAAAAGGGGGGGGGGGGTGAAAAATGGGATGGGGGGAAAAAGGGGGAGGGATGAGGGAAGAGGAAGGGGGAGGGGAAAAAGGGGGGAAGGGAAGGGGGGTGGGGGAAATGGAGCAAGGATGGGGAAAAATTGAAAAGAGGGGGGGAAGAGAAATGGGGGAAATAGGTGGAGTATAGCGGGAGTGATAGTGGGGATCAGAAAATGAGGTGGGGCTGATGAGGGTAAGGATGCCAAAGGTAAATGTCCAGAATTGGGAGTTAGGTATGGAGGAAAATGCTGTAATTGATGTTTTTGTTCAAGCCTTTTGGCATGAGAGTGTCCAATTTAAAGATCCATTCTGATTCCTTCTTCTGAAGTGTCATGTTGTAATCTCCTCCTCTCAGGCCCATTTTTATGTGTTCCAGGCCAGAAATCTTCAAATCCTCTACTCGGCTGTTGTGAAATCTTAAAAAATGTCTGGCAACTGTGGTGAGCTTCTTGAACTGAGCTAGATCAGATTTGGCGTTTCTTACTGTACTCATATGTTCAAGTGCCCTGACTTTAAGCATACGGGATGTCATGTCCACATACCTCAAGTTGCACGTGCATGTGATGCAATAAATCACATTTTCCGTTCTGCAGTTGAAGAAGTCCATTATTTTGATCTGTTGATTAAATCTGTCCGTCACTTCTGTTAGGTTTGTGATATGTGGGCACAGCTTGCAGTTGCCGCACGGATAGCTGCCTTTGAGAGGTCTTGGTTTTGAGGGATGTGAGAAGTAACTTCTTACTAACTTATCTTTTAAGTTCGGTGCCCTTCTCCAACTCATGTTGATGTTCTGGCCTACATGGTCCGAGAGATCCTCATCCATTTTGAGAATATGCCAGTGAGTTTGCAAAATCTTTCTAGCGTCCTTCCAGTTTGTGCAGAAATCCCCAATGAAGCGTAAAACATTCTTGTCTGCTTTGGTTTTGTTAGCCGGAAAAATCAAAGAGTCCCTTTCCACTTTTTGTACTTCAGATTTAGCTCTTTTGATAAGTCTATTGCTGTAGCCTCTCTCCTTGAGTCTAGTTGCCAGTTCAATGCTTTTTGTCTGAAAGGTGGAATCTTCTGTACAATTTCTTTTTAGTCTGAGGAATTCGCCTTTGGGAATATTTCTGATGGTTGGTGGAAAATGACTACTGGTTGAATGAAGCAGGTTATTGGTTGAGGTTGCTTTTCTGAAGATTTCTGTGGCTATGGTGTTGGTCTCATCTCGGTATATCCTGAGATCAAGGAATGGAATACTGGATTTACTGCTGGTATATGTAAACTTCATGTTGATCTGGTTGTCATTGAGGGAACGGATATACTGGTCCAATTTATCTTGAGTACCATCCCAAATCATAAAGATATTGTCAATATAACGTATCCAGATTATAATATGGTTGGTGTACTCTTCTTGATCGTCACTAAATACTAATTCACGTTCCCACCAGCCTAGAAAGAGGTTTGCGTAAGTGGGGGCACATGCCGCCCCCATAGCTGTGCCTCTAGTCTGTATATAGAAACGGTTGTTGAATAGAAAGTAGTTGTGATTTAACACAAATTGGAGTAATTCCAGAAGGAATTCTTGGAAGTCGCCAGAACCTTCCATGTGTAGGAAGTATTTTACTGCCGTTAAGCCCAGATCGTGTTTGATAGATGTGTATAGGGATTCAACATCTAATCCCACCAATATGTGGGAGTCCTCCAGTTGTATGCCTTGGATTTTCTTCAATACATCTGTTGTATCTTTGACATATGACGGTAGGGTGTGGACGTGTTGTCGCAAATGAACGTCCAGGAAGCAGCTGGCATTTTCCAGAAGGCCCCCATTGCCCGATATAATGGGTCGTCCTGGTGGATTGTCCACATTTTTGTGGACCTTGGGTAGCAAATATAGTGTTGGTGTTCTGGGATGTGGGGTGTTCAAATAATCCCATTCTGTTTTGGTAATGGTACCGTGCTGCAAGTGTTTGTCAATGATCCGAGAGTAAAGAGTTGAAAAATTATGTGTTGGATCAAATAAAGTCATCCTGTAGCAGGAGGTGTCCTTTAGTTGTTTGTTGGCCTCCTTAAGATATAATGTGGTAGGCCATAGAACTATGTTTCCTCCTTTGTCCGACATTTTTATCTGTACACCATCCCATTTTTGTATTTCCTTCACAGCTTCCTTCTGTTTATGGACAGGTTGCCAATGGTTCTGTGTGATTTCTGACGTCGGTAGAGTGTGTAAAAATCTCTTGATACCAAATCGAGGAATACTTTTATTTCAGGACACTGATTATCATGGGGATAGAACGTTGACTTGTTTTTACAGATGGGGCGAGCAGATGTGGAAGGTTGTTCATCGGATAGTTCTTCTAAGATGGCTAAAGCATCCTGATCCTGTTGTGATAAATTACATGTGTCATTGCTTGGCAGAAGAATGTCTTTGTCTTTTTTGGAAAAATGTTTTTTGAGTAGAAGTTTACGTCCAAAAAGACGGAGATTTATTTCCCACTTGAAACGGTCAAAATGGTTGGTTGGTGAAAAAGAGAGGCCCTTTTCAAGGACACTGGTTTGATCCTGTGTGAGAACGTGTGTGGAAAGATTGATTATTCTAAGCTTGGTGAGATCTTCGTTGGTTATTTCTGTTTCCTGGAGGGATATCGTCTCTGCTGGGGTGAACGCCATCTTTGTCTTGGTGCTCTTCCTTCCGCCCCGCCTGGTTTTTGTTTTGCAGGGTATCCACGGGCTCTGCCCCTGCCTTTCTCTAAAAAAGAGGCCGAAGAGGAGGTTGAGTGAAAGCTGGAATCCCTTCTACGATTGAAGGGGTCTCTTTGGTCTGAGTTGGAGTCGGGGTGATCCTCAGTATCGGATGGTTCGACTTCAGAGGATGATGGTGTGTATTCTCGTCTCGTCGCGTCCCTTCTACGAGTTTGTTGGGTCCATTTAAAGATATGTCCCGTTGTGAAATCCCTTTTCTCTCTTGCAAACTTGTTTTTTTTTCTTTCAATGATGTTGTCCTCATATGACTCTAGATCCTTTTTAATTTTACCAAAAAGATCTTGGAAAGTAGGGTTTCCTTCCCATTGTTCCAGTTTCTGATCAAAATTGTCAATTTCTTTGGTACATTCTTCCAATATTAGATGATTATGTTTTATTAGAATGCTTATCAGGTCCTGAGAGCATTTTAGGAGGCATTGCTCCCAATCTTTGCGTAGATTTTCTGTGGACAGTTCGAATGAGGGAAAAAGTTTCGGTCGAAGGCCTCTTGGGGATATTTTTTGTCTACAATAATGTTCCAAACTGGTTAGATCCCAATCAACTCTGATACGTCTCTGGAGAGTTCTCTTCAAATGGAAGAGGTCATTTTCCCAGTTGGCCTCAGGAATAGGATCGGGAATCTTAATAGGAAAAATGGTATCTAGGTCATCGATTGATCTTTTATTCTTCAATTCAGTTTTCAAACTAAAAGTACTCATATTAACCTGGTTGTTGGAGCCGAGAGAGAGGTATCTAAGTTTCTTTTTAAAACAAGTATATAAAGGGGGAAGCCCAAAATAAATTAATAATGGAACTGATGTTCGTGGTCTGGGCTTAGGACCAAGGTGACTGTGCTGGATCCAAAGAGCTGAGGAAAAGGCCTCAGTACCAGAGATTATGCAGAAAAGTGTTAGGTGTGGAACCGCACTAGTTGAACAATATTACAAAAGTACAAAATGATTGTAAAAGATTAAATACCAATATACATACAGTTATCAAGTAAATCTTAAACTGCTAATGATTGGCGGTGCTCCCAGGAATTTTGTAGGTTATACTTCAATTGGAGAAGGCAAGAGAAAAAGACAAAAAACCCTTGTTTGGGAGCACTCATTTGTAATGATAAGAATAGTATATATGATGAAAAATATTAAGACATAACCTTTATTTAATCCTTGGATAAAAAGAACTTTTGGACAAAAAATTGGGACTCGTGTATGGTATTAGCTATTTATAAAAATCTTGTTTAACCTTTTTAGCAAATGAGGTACAAGATAATTGAAATGGTGAAAATATCAGTGGGGTGGTGGGGGATACCAAATGGTCTCTTAGAATACAGGGTATCCAGAAGATCACTGTGCTTGCCTGAATTTGGGATATCAATGATGGGACAATATAGACAAATCTGAGTTTGGTCAAGGTAGATCTCAAGAGGAATGTGAAAAGGATGGAGCAAGAAATGTGATGGGGCTTCCCTTAGTGGAAGAGAAGGGTGGAGGGGGGGGCTTGGGGCCTGGGGGGTGCAGGGGCCCACTGCACCTGGTATTCTCAGGAGGTTTTCCGTCCTAGTACTGGCCAGGCCATGCCTGCTTAGCTTCCGAGATCAAAGAAGATCGGGCGTATTCAGGGTAGTATGGCAGTGGGACGTTATTGGAAGCAAGGAGAGGAAAAGACACCTCTATTTTCTGTACTTTAGTAAATCAATACCATGATGGTCTGAGATGGTTTTTCCAGGTGAGAGAGTGTGTATGGGTGTTTATGGGATAAGGGCAGGTTTATCCTTTAAAAATGGCCCACTGCACCTGGTATTCTCAGGAGGTTCCCCTTCCTAATACTGACCAGGCCATACCTGCTTAGCTTCCGAGATCGGACAAGATCGGGCGTATTCAGGGTAGTATGGCCGTGGGACGTTAATAAAGGGGAAGGGAAGGTACCACTCTCCTTACTGTACTTCACATAAATCAGGACCAAAAAATGGTATGAAATGGTTATTCCAGAAAAGAGTGTTTGACAGGAAGATATATGTTTTAGAAATAGTAAATTAAGTTCTGCAAGTGCAGGGTTGTTTGCTAAATGGGAGAAAAACCAACAAGATAAATTAAGAGCTCACGGCTGGCTCACAAAAAAATATTTTGAACACAAAATGTACAATATTGCTTGGTTCAGAGAAACAGAAAGCACAAAATGTGCAATATTGCTTGCTCCATAGAAACAGAAACCGTATGATAATTGAAAAGATACAGGTTTTTAGAGCTCAGGGCTGGCTCACAATAAATACATTAAACCTTATTACATCCTCTTGAGGACTGACATAACATTAGAGAATAATAGAAAATATTTTATAACTACTATTAATATTTTGCAATCAATTGCTACTATTAGTTAAGACCATAAGAATAGAAACATACATTAATGTAAGGAGTAAGTAACATGTCTATGAATGATATCCATAAGGGCATTAGCGGGGAAGTAGTAAAATGTGAATTATAAACAATCTTATAAATACTACATTTGGTGCTCCTGTTGCTATACAATACTGCTGCAAGAGCAAGTTGTTTAGAGGGGGAGAGAATAGTAATCAAGTCCTGGTGGTCTGTAGTATATTACCGCAGCCGCAATGTGTGCGGCCAGTGTTAACCAGGAATCCCCCGGCGTTCACCCGTTTCACCTGGGTGGGCTTGGTCACGAGAGCCTCTCTCTGTTGCTCTCCTGTGACCAGTATATGAGTACTGAATTGACCAATGGAGTTAGCTCAAGGATAATGGATAGATGACTGGACCAATCAGGTCATTGCTGGAGTCACAGACGCGGCCATGATGGAAAAGGGAAAGGATAAGAATGATAAAAATGAGTGTAGGACGGGAAAAGGGGAAAGGGAAAACAAAATAAGATGTGAATAATAGGAAAATATATGCTGGATATATATGAGAAAATGAAAATGAAAATAATAGTGTTGATATAAATATCAATGTATATTGGAATAAATATGAAGTATAAAAATAAATAAATAAAAATAAAAATAAAAATAATAATGAGATAAAATAAAAATGAATATAAAAATAGATATAACTATAAATATGTAGATGAATGAAAGATAAAGATAAAAATAAAGATAAAAATAAAATTAAAATTATAAACAAATATAAAGAAATATAAATATATGGTAAAAATAAAAAAATATAAAAATGAACAATGATGGAAATAAATATAAAATGTTGAATATGGGAAACAACAAATACATGTTTATATATATACATATATATACATATATATGCATACGTGTGTGAACTAGATAATTTAGGAAATTGTTTGATGGGAAAGAAAATGTGCGAAGGATAGGGAAGAAAAAAAGGGGGGGGACAGGGCGGTGTGGAGAGGTGAAAAAAATGGGATGTGTAACAAAATGTGTGTGTTAACGTGAATTGTGGTGTGCTGGTTGTGTGAGTGTGAATGACTTGGGATGTGGGTATAGGAATGAAAACGAGAGATGGTAAGGAGTGTAGTGTAGATGTGATGTAGTGGAAATCAAAGTTTGTTGGGAAGTTTGATGTGAAAGTGTGGTGCAGAAGAAAGGTGAAAGGTTGGATGGAAAGGGCAGAGAAACAGGAAAGGGGAAAAGGGAAAAAGGGGGGGAAAAGGGAGGGCGGGGGGAAAAGGGGGAAAAAAATGAAATGGACAAAATGTGTAAAAAATTTGGACATAAGGACAGATATGTGAAGAAAATTTGAAATAGAGTTGTGATTAGGTGAAGAGTGGAGGTTATGGAGGTGAGAGGTGGGATGTGAGGGGAGAAAGGGAGGGGGGGGGTTGTGGTTGGGGGTTAGAAAAAAGAGAGGTGAAGAAAGGTAAAAAGGGGGGGGGGGGTGAAAAATGGGATGGGGGGAAAAAGGGGGAGGGATGAGGGAAGAGGAAGGGGGAGGGAAAAAAGGGGGGAAGGGAAGGGGGGTGGGGGAAATGGAGCAAGGATGGGGAAAAATTGAAAAGAGGGGGGGAAGAGAAATGGGGGAAATAGGTGGAGTATAGCGGGAGTGATAGTGGGGATCAGAAAATGAGGTGGGGCTGATGAGGGTAAGGATGCCAAAGGTGAATGTCCAGAATTGGGAGTTAGGTATGGAGGAAAATGCTGTAATTTATGTTTTCGTTCAAGCCTTTTGGCATGAGAGTGTCCAATTTAAAGATCCATTCTGATTCCTTCTTCTGAAGTGTCATGTTGTAATCTCTTCCTCTCAGGCCCATTTTTATGTGTTCCAGGCCTGAAATCTTCAAATCCTCTACTCGGCTGTTGTGAAATCTTAAAAAATGTCTGGCAACTGTGGTGAGCTTCTTGAACTGAGCTAGATCAGATTTGGCGTTTCTTACTGTACTCATATGTTCAAGTGCCCTGACTTTAAGCATACGGGATGTCATGTCCACATACCTCAAGTTGCACGTGCATGTGGTGCAATAAATCACATTTTCCGTTCTGCAGTTGAAGAAGTCCGTTATTTTGATCTGTTGATTAAATCTGTCCGTCACTTCTGTTAGGTTTGTGATATGTGGGCACAGCTTGCAGTTGCCGCACGGATAGCTGCCTTTGAGAGGTCTTGGTTTTGAGGGATGTGAGAAGTAACTTCTTACTAACTTATCTTTTAAGTTCGGTGCCCTTCTCCAACTCATGTTGATGTTCTGGCCTACATGGTCCGAGAGATCCTCATCCATTTTGAGAATATGCCAGTGAGTTTGCAAAATCTTTCTAGCGTCCTTCCAGTTTGTGCAAAAATCCCCAATGAAGCGTAAAACATTCTTGTCTGCTTTGGTTTTGTTAGCCGGAAAAAATCAAAGAGTCCCTTTCCACTTTTTGTACTTCAGATTTAGCTCTTTTGATAAGTCTATTGCTGTAGCCTCTCTCCTTGAGTCTAGTTGCCAGTTCAATGCTTTTTGTCTGAAAGGTGGAATCTTCTGTACAATTTCTTTTTAGTCTGAGGAATTCGCCTTTGGGAATATTTCTGATGGTTGGTGGAAAATGACTACTGGTTGAATGAAGCAGGTTATTGGTTGAGGTTGCTTTTCTGAAGATTTCTGTGGCTATGGTGTTGGTCTCATCTCGGTATATCCTGAGATCAAGGAATGGAATACTGGATTTACTGCTGGTATATGTAAACTTCATGTTGATCTGGTTGTCATTGAGGGAACGGATATACTGGTCCAATTTATCTTGAGTACCATCCCAAATCATAAAGATATTGTCAATATAACGTATCCAGATTATAATATGGTTGGTGTACTCTTCTTGATCGTCACTAAATACTAATTCACGTTCCCACCAGCCTAGAAAGAGGTTTGCGTAAGTGGGGGCACATGCCGCCCCCATAGCTGTGCCTCTAGTCTGTATATAGAAACGGTTGTTGAATAGAAAGTAGTTGTGATTTAACACAAATTGGAGTAATTCCAGAAGGAATTCTTGGAAGTCGCCAGAACCTTCCATGTGTAGGAAGTATTTTACTGCCGTTAAGCCCAGATCGTGTTTGATAGATGTGTATAGGGATTCAACATCTAATCCCACCAATATGTGGGAGTCCTCCAGTTGTATGCCTTGGATTTTCTTCAATACATCTGTCGTATCTTTGACATATGACGGTAGGGTGTGGACGTGTTGTCGCAAATGAACGTCCAGGAAGCAGCTGGCTTTTTCCAGAAGGCCCCCATTGCCCGATATAATGGGTCGTCCTGGTGGATTGTCCACATTTTTGTGGACCTTGGGTAGCAAATATAGTGTTGGTGTTCTGGGATGTGGGGTGTTCAAATAATCCCATTCTGTTTTGGTAATGGTACCGTGCTGCAAGTGTTTGTCAATGATCCGAGAGTAAAGAGTTGAAAAATTCTGTGTTGGATCAAATAAAGTCATCTTGTAGCAGGAGGTGTCCTTTAGTTGTTTGTTGGCCTCCTTAAGATATAATGTGGTAGGCCATAGAACTATGTTTCCTCCTTTGTCCGACATTTTTATCTGTACACCATCCCATTTTTGTATTTCCTTCACAGCTTCCTTCTGTTTATGGA
This sequence comes from Pseudophryne corroboree, assembly GCF_028390025.1. Taxonomy (NCBI): domain Eukaryota; kingdom Metazoa; phylum Chordata; class Amphibia; order Anura; family Myobatrachidae; genus Pseudophryne; species Pseudophryne corroboree. The sequence goes on along the minus strand of NC_086444.1, from coordinate 608,807,728 downwards.
CAGGTTGCCAATGGTTCTGTGTGATTTCTGACGTCGGTAGAGTGTGTCAAAATCTCTTGATACCAAATCGAGGAATACTTTTATTTCAGGACACTGATTATCTGGGGGATAGAACGTTGACTTGTTTTTACAGATGGGGCGAGCAGATGTGGAAGGTTGTTCATCGGATAGTTCTTCTAAGATGGCTAAAGCATCCTGATCCTGTTGTGATAAATTACATGTGTCATTGCTTGGCAGAAGAATGTCTTTGTCTTTTTTGGAAAAATGTTTTTTGAGTAGAAGTTTACGTCCAAAAAGACGGAGATTTATTTCCCACTTGAAACGGTCAAAATGGTTGGTTGGTGAAAAAGAGAGGCCCTTTTCAAGGACACTGGTTTGATCCTGTGTGAGAACGTGTGTGGAAAGATTGATTATTCTAAGCTTGGTGAGATCTTCGTTGGTTATTTCTGTTTCCTGGATGGATATCGTCTCTGCCGAGGTGAACGCCATCTTTGTCTTGGTGCTCTTCCTTCCGCCCCGCCTGGTTTTTGTTTTGCAGGGTATCCACGGGCTCTGCCCCTGCCTTCCTCTAAAAAAGAGGCCGAAGAGGAGGTTGAGTGAAAGCTGGAATCCCTTCTACGATTGAAGGGGTCTCTTTGGTCTGAGTTGGAGCCGGGGTGATCCTCAGTTTCGGATGGTTCGACTTCAGAGGATGATGGTGTGTATTCTTGTCTCGTCGCGTCCCTTCTACGAGTTTGTTGGGTCCATTTAAAGATATGTCCCGTTGTGAAATCCCGTTTATCTCTTGCAAACTTGGTCTTTTTTCTTTCAATGATGTTTAATTTTATTTTTATCTTTATTTTTATCTTTATCTTTCATTCATCTACATATTTATAGTTATATCTATTTTTATATTCATTTTTGTTTTATCTCATTATTATTTTTATTTTTATTTATTTATTTTTATACTTCATATTTATTCCAATATACATTGATATTTATATCAACACTATGATTTTCATTTTCATTTTCTCATATATATCCAGCATATATTTTCCTATTATTCACATCTTATTTTGTTTTCCCTTTCCCCTTTTCCCATCCTACACTCATTTTTATCATTCTTATCCTTTCCCTTTTCCATCATGGCCGCGTCTGTGACTCCAGCAATGACCTGATTGGTCCAGTCATCTATCCATTATCCTTGCGCTAACTCCATTGGTCAATTCAGTACTCATATACTGGTCACAGGAGAGCAACAGAGAGAGGCTCTCGTGACCAAGCCCTCCCAGGTGAAACGTACGTCGAGAGACGTCCTTCGGTGACGTCATCGTGGCAACGCCCTGTCCGGACGCGTGCGGCCGCGTCCATCACTGCCAGCGTGTGAACGCCGGGGGATTCCTGGTTAACACTGGCCGCACACATTGCGGCTGCGGTAATATACTACAGACCACCAGGACTTGATTACTATTCTCTCCCCCTCTAAACAACTTGCTCTTGCAGCAATATTGTATAGCAACAGGAGCACCAAATGTAGTATTTATAAGATTGTTTATAATTCACATTTTACTACTTCCCCGCTAATGCCCTTATGGATATCATTCATAGACATGTTACTTACTCCTTACATTAATGTATGTTTCTATTCTTATGGTCTTAACTAATAGTAGCAATTGATTGCAAAATATTAATAGTAGTTATAAAATATTTTCTATTATTCTCTAATGTTATGTCAGTCCTCAAGAGGATGTAATAAGGTTTAATGTATTTATTGTGAGCCAGCCCTGAGCTCTAAAAACCTGTATCTTTTCAATTATCATATGGTTTCTGTTTCTATGGAGCAAGCAATATTGCACATTTTGTGCTTTCTGTTTCTCTGAACCAAGCAATATTGTACATTTTGTGTTTAAAATATTTTTTTCTGAGCCAGCCATGAGCTCTTAATTTATGTTGTGGTTTTTTTTTCCCATTTAGCAAACAACCCTGCACTTGCAGAACTTAATTTACTATTTCTAAAACATATATCTTCCTGTCAAATGGATAACCATTTCATACCATTTTTTGGTCCTGATTTATGTGAAGTACAGTAAGGAGAGTGGTACCTTCCCTTCCCCTTTATTAACGGCCCACGGCCATACTACCCTTAATACGCCCGATCTTGTCCGATCTCGGAAGCTAAGCAGGTATGGCCTGGTCAGTATTAGGAAGGGGAACCTCCTGAGAATACCAGGTGCAGTGGGCCATTTTTAAAGGATAAACCTGCCCTTATCCCATAAACCCCCATACACACTCTCTCACCTGGAAAAACCATCTCAGACCATCATGGTATTGATTTACTAAAGTACAGAAAATAGAGGTGTATTTTCCTCTTCTTGCTTCCAATAACGGCCCACTGCCATACTACCCTGAATACGCCCGATCTTCTTTGATCTCGGAAGCTAAGCAGGCATGGCCTGGCCAGTACTAGGACAGGAAACCTCCTGAGAATACCAGGTGCAGTGGGCCCCTGCACCCCCCAGTCCCCAAGGCCCCCCCCACCCTTCTCTTCCACTAAGGGAAGCCCCATCACATTCCTTGCTCCATCCTTTTCACATTCCTCTTGAGATCTACCTTGACCAAACTCAGATTTGTCTATATTGTCCCATCATTGATATCCCAAATTCAGGCAAGCACAGTGATCTTCTGGATACCCTGTATTCTAAGAGACCATTTGGTATCCCCCACCACCCCACTGACATTTTCACCATTTCAATTATCTTGTACCTCATTTGCTAAAAAGGTTAAACAAGATTTTTATAAATAGCTAATACCATACACGAGTCCCAATTTTTTGTCCAAAAGTTCTTTTTATCCAAGGATTAAATAAAGGTTATGTCTAAATATTTTTCATCATATATACTATTCTTATCATTACAAATGAGTGCTCCCAAACAAGGGTTTTTTGTCTTTTTGTCTTGCCTTTTCCAATTGTAGTATAACCTACAAAATTCCTGGGAGCACCGCCAATCATTAGCAGTTTAAGATTTACTTGATAACTGTATGTATATTGGTATTTCATCTTTTACAATCATTTTGTACTTTTGTAATATTGTTCAACTAGTGCGGTTCCACACCTAACACTTTTCTACATAATCTCTGGTACTGAGGCCTTTTCCTCAGCTCTTTGGATCCAGCACAGTCACCTTGGTCCTAAGCCCAGACCACGAACATCAGTTCCATTATTAATTTATTTTGGGCTTCCCCCTTTATATACTGGTTTTAAAAAGAAACTTAGACACCTCTCTCTCGGCTCCAACAACCAGGTTAATATGAGTACTTTTAGTTTGAAAACTGAATTGAAGAATAAAAGATCAATCGATGACCTAGATACCATTTTTCCTATTAAGATTCCCGATCCTATTCCTGAGGCCAACTGGGAAAATGACCTCTTCCATTTGAAGAGAACTCTCCAGAGACGTATCAGAGTTGATTGGGATCTAACCAGTTTGGAACATTATTGTAGACAAAAAATATCCCCAAGAGGCCTACGACCGAAACTTTTTCCGTCATTCGAACTGTCCACAGAAAATCTATGCAAAGATTGGGAGCAATGCCTCCTAAAATGCTCTCAGGACCTGATGGGCATTCTAATAAAACATAATCATCTAATATTGGAAGAATGTACCAAAGAAATTGACAATTTTGGTCAGAAACTGGAACAATGGGAAGGAAACCCTACTTTCCAAGATCTTTTTGGTAAAATTAAAAAGGATCTAGAGTCATATGAGGACAACATCATTGAAAGAAAAAAGACCAAGTTTGCAAGAGATAAACGGGATTTCACAACGGGACATATCTTTAAATGGACCCAACAAACTCGTAGAAGGGACGCGATGAGACGAGAATACACACCATCATCCTCTGAAGTCGAACCATCCGATACTGAGGATCACCCCGACTCCAACTCAGACCAAAGAGACCCCTTTAATCGTAGAAGGGATTCCAGCTTTCACTCAACCTCCTCTTCGGCCTCTTTTTTAGAGGAAGGCAGGGGCAGAGCCCGTGGATACCCTGCAAAACCAAAACCAGGCGGGGCGGAAGGAAGAGCACCAAGACAAAGATGGCGTTCACCCCAGCAGAGACGATATCCCTCCAGGAAACAGAAATAACCAACGAAGATCTCACCAAGCTTAGAATAATCAATCTTTCCACACACATTCTCACACAGGATCAAACCAGTGTCCTTGAAAAGGGCCTCTCTTTTTCACCAACCAACCATTTTGACCGTTTCAAGTGGGAAATAAATCTCCGTCTTTTTGGACGTAAACTTCTACTCAAAAATCATTTTTCCAAAAAAGACAAAGACATTCTTCTGCCAAGCAATGACACATGTAATTTATCACAACAGGATCAGGATGCTTTAGCCATCTTAGAAGAACTATCCGATGAACAACCTTCCACATCTGCTCGCCCCATCTGTAAAAACAAGTCAACGTTCTATCCCCCAGATAATCAGTGTCCTGAAATAAAAGTATTCCTCTATTTGGTATCAAGAGATTTTGACACACTCTACCGACGTCAGAAATCACACAGAACCATTGGCAACCTGTCCAGAAAACAGAAGGAAGCTGTGAAGGAAATACAAAAATGGGATGATGTACAGATAAAAATGTCGGACAAAGGAGGAAACATAGGGGGTCATTCCGAGTTGTTCGCTCGCAAGTTGCTTTTAGCTGCTTTGCACACGCTAAGCAGCCGCCCACTGGGAGTGAATCTTAGCTTATCAAAATTGCGAACGAAAGATTCGCAATATTGCGAAAAGACTTCTCTGTGCAGTTTGTGAGTAGCTCGAGACTTACTCTGCCAGTGCGATCAGTTCAGTGCTTGTCGTTCCTGGTTTGACGTCACAAACACACCTAGCGTTCGCCCAGACACTCCTCCGTTTCTACAGCCACTCCCGCGTTTTTCCCAGAAACGGTAGCGTTTTTTCACACACTCCCATAAAACGGCCAGTTTCCACCAGGAAACACCCACTTCCTGTCAATCACTTTACGATCACCAGAACGAAGAAAAAACCTCGTAATGCCGTGAGTAAAATACCTAACTGCATAGCAAATTTACTTGGCGCAGTCGCACTGCGGACATTGCGCATTAGCGACTAATCGCTCCGTTGCGAGAAAAAAATAACGAGCAAACAACTCGGAATGACCCCCATAGTTCTATGGCCTACCACATTATATCTTAAGGAGGCCAACAAACAACTAAAGCACACCTCCTGCTACAAGATGACTTTATTTGATCCAACACAGAATTTTTCAACTCTTTAATCTCGGATCATTGACAAACACTTGCAGCACGGTACCATTACCAAAACAGAATGGGATTATTTGAACACCCCACATCCCAGAACACCAATACTATATTTTCTACCCAAGGTCCACAAAAATGTGGACAATCCACCAGCACGACCCATTATATCGGGCAATGGGGGCCTTCTGGAAAAAGCCAGCTGCTTCCTGGATGTTCATTTGCGACAACACGTCCTCACCCTACCGTCATATGTCAAAGATACGACAGATGTATTGAAGAAAATCCAAGGCATACAACTGGAGGACTCCCACATATTGGTGGGATTAGATGTTGAATCCCTATACACATCTATCAAACACGATCTGGGCTTAACGGCAGTAAAATACTTCCTACACATGGAAGGTTCTGGCGACTTCCAAGAATTCCTTCTGGAATTACTCCAATTTGTGTTAAATCACAACTACTTTCTATTCAACAACCGTTTCTATATACAGACTAGAGGCACAGCTATGGGGGCGGTATGTGCCCCCACTTATGCAAACCTCTTTCTAGGCTGGTGGGAACGTGAATTAGTATTTAGTGACGATCAAGAAGAGTGCACCAACCATATTATAATCTGGATACGTTATATTGACGATATCTTTATGATTTGGGATGGTACTCAAGATAAATTGGACCAGTATATCCATTCCCTCAATGACAACCAGATCAACATGAAGTTTACATATACCAGCAGTAAATCCAGTATTCCATTCCTTGATCTCAGGATATACCGAGATGAGACCAACACCATAGCCACAGAAATCTTCAGAAAAGCAACCTCAACCAATAACCTGCTTCATTCAACCAGTAGTCATTTTCCACCAACCATCAGAAATATTCCCAAAGGCGAATTCCTCAGACTAAAAAGAAATTGTACAGAAGATTCCACCTTTCAGACAAAAAGCATTGAACTGGCAACTAGACTCAAGGAGAGAGGCTACAGCAATAGACTTATCAAAAGAGCTAAATCTGAAGTACAAAAAGTGGAAAGGGACTCTTTGATTTTTCCGGCTAACAAAACCAAAGCAGACAAGAATGTTTTACGCTTCATTGGGGATTTCTGCACAAACTGGAAGGACGCTAGAAAGATTTTGCAAACTCACTGGCATATTCTCAAAATGGATGAGGATCTCTCGGACCATGTAGGCCAGAACATCAACATGAGTTGGAGAAGGGCACCGAACTTAAAAGATAAGTTAGTAAGAAGTTACTTCTCACATCCCTCAAAACCAAGACCTCTCAAAGGCAGCTATCCGTGTGGCAACTGCAAGCTGTGCCCACATATCACAAACCTAACAGAAGTGATGGACAGATTTAATCAACAGATCAAAATAACGGACTTCTTCAACTGCAGAACGGAAAATGTGATTTATTGCATCACATGCACGTGCAACTTGAGGTATGTGGGCATGACATCCCGTATGCTTAAAGTCAGGGCACTTGAACATATGAGTACAGTAAGAAACGCCAAATCTGATCTAGCTCTGTTCAAGAAGCTCACCACAGTTGCCAGACATTTTTTAAGATTTCACAACAGCCGAGTAGAGGATTTGAAGATTTCAGGCCTGGAACACATAAAAATGGGCCTGAGAGGAGGAGATTACAACATGACACTTCAGAAGAAGGAATCAGAATGGATCTTTAAATTGGACACTCTCATGCCAAAAGGCTTGAACGAAAACATCAATTACAGCATTTTCCTCCATACCTAACTCCCAATTCTGGACATTCACCTTTGGCATCCTTACCCTCATCAGCCCCACCTCATTTTCTGATCCCCACTATCACTCCCGCTATACTCCACCTATTTCCCCCATTTCTCTTCCCCCCCTCTTTTCAATTTTTTCCCCATCCTTGCTCCATTTCCCCCACTCCCCTTCCCTTCCCCCCTTTTTTCCCTCCCCCTTCCTCTTCCCTTATCCCTCCCCTTTTTTCCCCCCATCCCATTTTTCACCCCCCCTTTTTACCTTTCTTCACCTCTCTTTTTTCTAACCCCCAACCACAACCCCCCCTCCCTTTCTCCCCTCACATCCCACCTCTCACCTCCATAACCTCCACTCTTCACCTAATCACAACTCTATTTCAAATTTTCTTCACATATCTGTCCTTATGTCCACATTTTTTACACATTTTGTCCATTTCATTCCCCCCCCCTTCCCCCCCCTCCCTTTCCCCCCCCCCTTTCCCCTTTCCCGTTTCTCTGCCCTTTCCATCCAACCTTTCAACTTTCTTCTGCACCACACTTTCACATCAAACTTCCCAACAAACTTTGATTTCCACTACATCACATCTACACTACACTCCTTACCATCTCTCGTTTTCATTCCTATACCCACATCCCAAGTCATTCACACTCACACAACCAGCACACCACAATTCACGTTAAAACACACATTTTGTTACACATCCCATTTTTTCCACCTCTCCACACCGCCCTGTCCCCCCCTTTTTTCTTCCCTATCCTTCGCACATTTTCTTTCCCATCAAACAATTTCCTAAATTATCTAGTTCACACACGTATGCATATATATGTGTATATATGTATATATATATATATATATATACATGTATTTGTTGTTTCCCATATTCAACATTTTATATTTATTTCCATCATTGTTCATTTTTATATTTTTTATTTTTACCATATATTTATATTTCTTTATATTTGTTTATAATTTTAATTTTATTTTTATCTTTATTTTTATCTTTATCTTTCATTCATCTACATATTTATAGTTATATCTATTTTTATATTCATTTTATTTTATCTCATTATTATTTTTATTTTTATTTATTTATTTTTATACTTCATATTTATTCCAATATACATTGATATTTATATCAACACTATTATTTTAATTTTAATTTTCTCATATATATCCAGCATATATTTTCCTATTATTCACATCTTATTTTGTTTTCCCTTTCCCCTTTTCCCGTCCTACACTCATTTTGATCATTCTTATCCTTTCCCTTTTCCATCATGGCCGCGTCTGTGACTCCAGCAATGACCTGATTGGTCCAGTCATCTATCCATTATCCTTGAGCTAACTCCATTGGTCAATTCAGTACTCATATACTGGTCACAGGAGAGCAACAGAGAGAGGCTCTCGTGACCAAGCCCACCCAGGTGAAACGTACGTCGAGAGACGTCCTTCGGTGACGTCATCGCGGCAATGCCCTGTCCGGAAGCGAGCGGCCGCGTCCATCACTGCCAGCGGGTGAACGCCGGGGGATTCCTGGTTAACACTGGCCGCACACATTGCGGCTGCGGTAATATACTACAGACCACCAGAACTTGATTACTATTCTCTCCCCTCTAAACAACTTGCTCTTGCAGCAGTATTGTATAGCAACAGGAGCACCAAATGTAGTATTCATAAGATTGTTTATTATTCACATTTTACTACTTCCCCGCTAATGCACTTATGGATATCATTCATAGACATGTTACTTACTCCTTACATTAATGTATGTTTCTATTCTTATGGTCTTAACTAATAGTAGCAATTGATTGCAAAATATCAATAGTAGTCATAAAATATTTTCTATTATTCTCTAATGTTATGTCAATCCTCAAGAGGATGTAATAAGGTTTAATGTATTTATTGTGAGCCAGCCCTGAGCTCTAAAAACCTGTATCTTTTCAATTATCATACGGTTTCTGTTTCTATGGAGCAAGCAATATTGCACATTTTGTGCTTTCTGTTTCTCTGAACCAAGCAATATTGTACATTTTGTGTTCAAAATATTTTTTTGTGAGCCAGCCGTGAGCTCTTAATTTATCTTGTGGGTTTTTCTCCCATTTAGCAAACAACCCTGCACTTGCAGAACTTAATTTACTATTTCTAAAACATAAATCTTCCTGTCAAACACTCTTTTCTGGAATAACCATTTCATACCATTTTTTGGTCCTGATTTATGTGAAGTACAGTAAGGAGAGTGGTACCTTCCCTTCCCCTTTATTAACGGCCCACGGCCATACTACCCTGAATACGCCCGATCTTGTCCGATCTCGAAAGCTAAGCAGGTATGGCCTGGTCAGTATTAGGAAGGGGAACCTCCTGAGAATACCAGGTGCAGTGGGCCATTTTTAAAGGATAAACCTGCCCTTATCCCATAAACCCCCATACACACTCTCTCACCTGGAAAAACCATCTCAGACCATCATGGTATTGATTTACTAAAGTACAGAAAATAGAGGTGTCTTTTCCTCTCCTTGCTTACAATAACGGCCCACTGCCATACTACCCTGAATACGCCCGATCTTCTTTGATCTTGGAAGCTAAGCAGGCATGGCCTGGCCAGTACTAGGACGGGAAACCTCCTGAGAATACCAGGTGCAGTGGGCCCCTGCACCCCCCAGGCCCCAAGGGCCCCCCCACCCTTCTCTTCCACTAAGGGAAGCCCCATCACATTCCTTGCTCCATCCTTTTCACATTCCTCTTGAGATCTACCTTGACCAAACTCAGATTTGTCTATATTGTCCCATCATTGATATCCCAAATTCAGGCAGGCACAGTGATCTTCTGGATACCCTGTATTCTAAGAGACCATTTGGTATCCCCCACCACCCCACTGATATTTTCACCATTTCAATTATCTTGTACCTCATTTGCTAAAAAGGTTAAACAAGATTTTTATAAATAGCTAATACCATACATGAGTCCCTAATTTTTGTCCAAAAGTTCTTTTTATCCAAGGATTAAATAAAGGTTATGTCTTAATATTTTTCATCATATATACTATTCTTATCATTACAAATGAGTGCTCCCAAACAAGGGTTTTTTGTCTTTTTCTCTTGCCTTTTCCAATTGTAGTATAACCTACAAAATTCCTGGGAGCACCGCCAATCATTAGCAGTTTAAGATTTACTTGATAACTGTATGTATATTGGTATTTCATCTTTTACAATCATTTTGTACTTTTGTAATATTGTTCAACTAGTGCGGTTCCATACCTAACACTTTTCTACATAGCCAGTGACATGGCCTGCAGGACTATTGGCTTTCCTGGGTAAGGAGGAAATTGACACTGAGGGAGTTGGTGGTGTGGTTTGTAGGAGCTTGGTTACAAGAGGAAGGGATTTAGTGGTCAGTGGACTGCTTCCGCTGTCACCCAAAGTTTTTGAACTTGTCACTGACTTATGATGAATGCGCTGCAGGTGACGTATAAGGGAGGATGTTCCGAGGTGGTTAACGTCCTTACCCCTACTTATTACAGCTTGACAAAGGCAACACACGGCTTGACACCTGTTGTCCGCATTTGTGTTGAAATAATTCCACACCGAAGAGCTGATTTTTTTTGTATTTTGACCAGGCATGTTAATGGCCATATTGGTCCCACGGACAACAGGTGTCTCCCCGGGTGCCTGACTTAAACAAACCACCTCACCATCAGAATCCTCCTTGTCAATTTCCTCCCCAGCGCCAGCAACACCCATATCCTCATCCTGGTGTACTTCAACAGTGACATCTTCAATTTGACTATCAGGAACTGGACTGCGGGTGCTCCTTCCAGCACTTGCAGGGGGCGTGCAAATGGTGGAAGGCGCAAGCTCTTCCCGTCCAGTGTTGGGAAGGTCAGGCATCGCAACCGAGACAATTGGACTCTCCTTGGGTATTTGTGATTTAGAAGAACGCACAGTTCTTTGCTGTGCTTTTGCCAGCTTAAGTCTTTTCATTTTTCTAGCGAGAGGATGAGTGCTTCCATCCTCATGTGAAGCTGAACCACTAGCCATGAACATAGGCCAGGGCCTCAGCCGTTCCTTGCCACTCTGTGTCGTAAATGGCATATTGGCAAGTTTACGCTTCTCCTCAGACGCTTTTAATTTTGATTTTTGGGTCATTTTACTGAACTTTTGTTTTTTGGATTTTACATGCTCTCTACTATGACATTGGGCATCGGCCTTGGCAGACGACGTTGATGGCATTTCATCGTCTCGGCCATGACTAGTGGCAGCAGCTTCAGCACGAGGTGGAAGTGGATCTTGATCTTTCCCTATTTTAACCTCCACATTTTTGTTCTCCATTTTTTAATGTGTAGAATTATATGCCAGTAACTATCAATAGCAATGGCCTACTACTATATATACTGTGCACAACTGAAATGCACCACAGGTATGGATGGATAGAATACTTGACGACACAGAGGTAGGTAGAGCAGTGGCCTTCCGTACCGTACTGCTATATATACTGGTGGTCACTGTCAGCAATCTGCAAAACTAAAATGCACCACAGGTATAGAATGTAGATGGATAGTATACTTAATGACGACACAGAGGTAGGTACAGCAGTGGCCTTCCGTACCGTACTGCTATATATAGTATACTGGTGGTCACTGTGTCAGCAAACTGCAAAACTAAAATGCACCACAGGTATAGAATGTAGATGGATAGTATACTTAATGACGACACAGAGGTAGGTACAGCAGTGGCCTTCCGTACCGTATTGCTATATATAGTATACTGGTGGTCACTGTGTCAGCAAACTGCAAAACTAAAATGCACCACAGGTATAGAATGTAGATGGATAGTATACTTAATGACGACACAGAGGTAGGTACAGCAGTGGCCTTCCGTACCGTACTGCTATATATGGTATACTGGTGGTCACTGTGTCAGCAAACTGCAAAACTAAAATGCACCACCAGGTATAGAATGTAGATGGATAGTATACTTAATGACGACACAGAAGTAGGTACAGCAGTGGCCTTCCGTACCGTACTTCTATATATAGTATACTGGTGGTCACTGTGTCAGCAAACTGCAAAACTATAATGCACCACAGGTATAGAATGTAGATGGATAGTATACTTAATGACGACACAGAGGTAGGTACAGCAGTGGCCTTCCGTACCATACTGCTATATATAGTATACTGGTGGTCACTGTGTCAGCAAACTGCAAAACTAAAATGCACCACAGGTATAGAATGTAGATGGATAGTATACTTAATGACGACACAGAGGTAGGTACAGCAGTGGCCTTCCGTACCGTATTGCTATATATAGTATACTGGTGGTCACTGTGTCAGCAAACTGCAAAACTAAAATGCACCACAGGTATAGAATGTAGATGGATAGTATACTTAATGACGACACAGAGGTAGGTACAGCAGTGGCCTTCCGTACCGTACTGCTATATATGGTATACTGGTGGTCACTGTGTCAGCAAACTGCAAAACTAAAATGCACCACCAGGTATAGAATGTAGATGGATAGTATACTTAATGACGACACAGAAGTAGGTACAGCAGTGGCCTTCCGTACCGTACTTCTATATATAGTATACTGGTGGTCACTGTGTCAGCAAACTGCAAAACTATAATGCACCACAGGTATAGAATGTAGATGGATAGTATACTTAATGACGACACAGAGGTAGGTACAGCAGTGGCCTTCCGTACCATACTGCTATATATAGTATACTGGTGGTCACTGTGTCAGCAAACTGCAAAACTAAAATGCACCACAGGTATAGAATGTAGATGGATAGTATACTTAATGACGACACAGAGGTAGGTACAGCAGTGGCCTTGCGTACCGTACTGCTATATATAGTATACTAGTGGTCACTGTGTCAGCAAACTGCAAAACTAAAATGCACCACAGGTATAGAATGTAGATGGATAGTATACTTAATGACGACACAGAGGTAGGCACAGCAGTGGCCTTCCGTATCGTACTGCTATATATAGTATACTGGTGGTCACTGTGTCAGCAAACTGCAAAACTAAAATGCACCACAGGTATAGAATGTAGATGGATAGTATACTTAATGACGACACAGAGGTAGGTACAGCAGTGGCCTTCCGTACCGTACTGCTATATATAGTATACTGGTGGTCACTGTGTCAGCAAACTGCAAAACTAAAATGCACCACAGGTATAGAATGTAGATGGATAGTATACGTAATGACGACACAGAGGTAGGTACAGCAGTGGCCTTCCATACCGTACTGCTATATATAGTATACTGGTGGTCACTGTGTCAGCAAACTGCAAAACTAAAATGCACCACAGGTATAGAATGTAGATGGATAGTATACTTAATGACGACACAGAGGTAGGTACAGCAGTGGCCTTCCATACCGTACTGCTATATATAGTATACTGGTGGTCACTGTGTCAGCAAACTGCAAAACTAAAATGCACCACAGGTATAGAATGTAGATGGATAGTATACTTAATGACGACACAGAGGTAGGTACAGCAGTGGCCTTCCGTACCGTACTGCTATATATAGTATACTGGTGGTCACTGTGTCAGCAAACTGCAAAACTAAAATGCACCACAGGTATAGAATGTAGATGGATAGTATACTTAATGACGACACAGAGGTAGGTACAGCAGTGGCCTTCCGTACCGTACTGCTATATATAGCATACTGGTGGTCACTGTGTCAGCAAACTGCAAAACTAAAATGCACCACAGGTATAGAATGTAGATGGATAGTATACTTAATGACGACACAGAGGTAGGTACAGCAGTGGCCTTCCGTACCGTACTGCTATATATAGCATACTGGTGGTCACTGTGTCAGCAAACTGCAAAACTAAAATGCACCACAGGTATAGAATGTAGATGGATAGTATACTTAATGACGACACAGAGGTAGGTACAGCAGTGGCCTTCCGTACCGTACTGCTATATATACTGGTAGTCACTGTGTCAGCAAACTGCACAACTGAAATGCACCACAGGTATAGAATCTAGATGGATAGTATACTTAATGACGACACAGAGGTAGGTACAGCAGTGGCCTACTGTACCGTAATGCTATATATATTATATACTGGTGGTCACTGGTCAGCAAAACTCTGCACTGTACTCCTCCTATATAATATTATACTGGTGGTCCCCAGTCCCCACAATAAAGCAGCACACTGAGCACAGATATGGAGTGTTTTTCAGGCAGACAACGTATACTGGTGGTCACTGTCAGCAAAACTCTGCACTGTACTCCTGCTATATAATACAGCTGCTCCCCAGTCCCCACAATTAAGCAGTGTGAGCACAGATATATGCAGCACACTGAGCACAGATATGGAGCGTTTTTTTCAGGCAGAGAACGGATAACTGGTGGTCACTGATCAGCAAAACTCTGCACTGTACTCCTCCTTTATTATACAGCTGCTCCCCAGCCCTCCCCACAATTAAGCAATAGTGCACAATTAAGTTCAACAATAACGGAGAGGACGCCAGCCACGTCCTCTCCCTAACATTTCCAATGCACGAGTGAAAATGGCGGCGACGCGCGGCTGCTTATATAGAATCCGAATCTCGCGAGAATCCGACAGCGGGATGATGACGTTCGGGCGCGCTCGGGTTAACCGAGCCATACGGGAGAATCCGGAGGTTGGGAATGAATAAATATATCATGTGTGGGATCATATAGTTCAGGGTCACATAAGCAGTAATCCGGTGGGTGTGAGGATATTGTCTCATATTGCGGCAATAAGTTATTAGCAATACTGGATTCATGTATGATAATGTGGTGGGTTTAACTGGTCTTGGGGCAGGAACTCAGATTTAAACAACAGTAATCACATCTCAGGACCTAGTCATCGCTCACCGGTTGAGCTGACCAATGATCCCCAGTGCACTGGATATGTCCCACCCCCGGACCAATGGAAGAAGAGCTTACATTTCCCATTGTATTGTTTTTGGACCCATTGTTTAAAAGAGGCTTCCTGGCCAGGCTCAGAGCAAATTCTCTGAAGGTCATCTTGCTAAGACTGACTGAGTCCTGGGTCCAGGAGCGCTCGCGAACAAACGTATGTATTACTGGTTGTAGCTCGTCTCTGTGATATTGTTGTATTTCTGTGTATATCCCTTTTAGTCAATATTTGTTGCTGCGTTGGACCACAACATAACATATACAACTGGTGTCGCATTCCATTCTTGTTTGGGTAAGTGTATTCAGCCACACGTGTTGCTGTATAGTGCGCATAGCGTGTCGGCATGCATACACTACATGCATACAGGTCATAGGGGTATTATCTACATTCAGCGCAGCAGCGGCCTGCACCATATTATTATAAGGTACTGCTTTTTCCCTGTAAGTTAAACGAACTTAACAAGTTATACATTCTGAAGACTTGAAATCACATCTTCTTAAGGCTGAGATGGTATTAGCCTCATTGAGGTTTGCAGGTTTCACAGATAATACTAAGAAATGTGCAGTGGCCCTATAGAAGCTAAGCATTTTGGTAATGTAGTCGGACAAGGTCAAGTGAATCCTCAGATACTGTAGGAAAGGTGGAGGCAGCCAAGAATTGATCAAAGCCTAAGACCAAGTCACATTTAAGAACCTTCTTGTG
Organism: Pseudophryne corroboree; assembly: GCF_028390025.1. NCBI lineage: Eukaryota > Metazoa > Chordata > Amphibia > Anura > Myobatrachidae > Pseudophryne > Pseudophryne corroboree. The sequence goes on along the minus strand of NC_086444.1, from coordinate 608,792,096 downwards.
CTTGGCTGGTTACTATGGGGGTTATTTAGTTTTGTTAGCAAACCCCAAAAAAAGCACACTAATGGGCAAAACCATGCTGCGCTGCAGGTGGGGCATTGTAACAGGTGCAGAGAAACTTAAATTTGGGTGGGTTATATTGTTTCTATGCATGGTAAATACTCTCTGCTTAATTTACACACTGAAATTTAGATTTACGTTTGAACACACCCCACCCAAATCTAAATCTTTCTGCACATGTTACATCTGCCCCCCTGCCATGCAACATGGTTTTGCCCAATTGCTAACTTTTTTGGCTTGCTAGCAACGCTGTTGGTGCCACTTGTCAATTATCTGGCACATAGAGTTCATAGTTTTTATGGATCAAATGGGTGTAGTATGAGTGGCCGGCAGCCGGGATCCCGGGGACCAGCATACTGGCACCGGGATATCGATCGCCGGCAAACCGACAGCTGGGCAAGCTCTAATGAGCCCCTTGCAGGCTCTCTGCGCTCACCACGCTGCGGGCACGGTGGTGCGCTACACATACCACGCTATTTATTCTCCCTCCAGGGGGGTCGTGGACCCCCAAGAGGGAGAATATGTGTCGGCATGCCGGCGGTCAGGATCCCGGTGCCGGCATGTTGGTCACCGGGATCCCAGCCGACGGCATACTGAAGACCACCCGATCAAATAGCTCAATGAGTAGGGTATCCTGGGTATGGCAGTAAATTGAAATGTGTTATTTAATAAACGGTATTCTCACTGAATAACAATGCGCTCACAAGTTAAGTGCATGAATGTGGTATAAAGAGGATTTGTAACCAAATCCATTTTCTTGCAGTGGTCTATAAATGCGTGTGATGGGAACGGGCATCATAGCATGGCTTTCTCTAGGATCAATCTTCATATATAATGGTAGATGCTCAATTAGCTTAGTGATATCATTCAGGTGCTTGCAAGGGAGGGGTATTTCTAAGCAAGAAAAAAAGCATTTTGTTTCCCCCAGCACCCTGAATGAGACCAGAAACCAGATTTAATTACTACACAATATTAGAATTCAGAGATCTTGGTTACATATATTTGCGCAAATGTATGAATAAGCTCCCAAAGCGCGTCAAGGCCTCGCTGTATATTGGGGGTCCTTAGCACTATATCTAGGTGCAGGGTGTGGTACCCCAAAAATCAGCATAAGCCAGAAAGCCCAGGGCAGCATACAAGTGAAAAAACTATAGTGTTAATAAATTAGTGTTAGGAAGCCGAAGCTATATACACAAAGTGATGCAAAAATAATGAGATGTAATTAAAATAAAGAAATTGTGTTTGTGAAGAAATTAGCAAGTGATAAGTATTAATAGAATGTAAAGGTATGCCACGCTAGAGCCATCCAGCCCAGCCAATCCAGGGGCACCGCACCCCACACCTCCATTACGCCAATCTGGGTCTTTGATTAACCAGCAAGGAGCCACATGATAATGGCTCCTTATTTAATATATCTAAGCTAAGAGCTACCTACCTTGGAGTAACAGACTTATATAGTGGTAGATGCTCAATTAGCTTAGTGATATCACTCAGGTGCTTGCAAGGGGGGGTATTTCTAAGCAAGAAAAAAGCATTTTGTTTCCCCCAGCACCCTGAATGAGACCAGTAACCAGATTTAAATCTTATACAATACCAATAACCAAGATCTCTGAATTCTAATATTATGTAGGATTTAAATCTGGTTACTGGTCTCATTCAGGGTGCCGGGTGAAACAAAATGTTTTTTTCTAGGATCAATCTTGTCATGCCCCTTCCCCATGAGCCATGCCCCTTATGGCCCTATAACTCTCTCTCTGGCACAGGGCACAAAAAAATCTAGTTACAGTCCTGCACCATTTTATCACATATTCACAGGCAAATAAAACAAGTCTCTTGAGGCACCATCAGAGAAAGGAAATTTCAATTTGCTTGTGCAAAGATTGGTATGAGAGAGGACCTTATGAAGGCAGCATACAGATGAGGTCTCTTAGTCCTAACTGTGTCGCCTTGATCTTTTTGCAAAGTACCATTTGCCGTAAAGACTGTGCAGTATCAGTGTTGACAGTAGCTTGCATAGAAATGGTGGAGTGGGAATTATTAAGGACCAAGTTTATCCTTTCCTGTATTGTTATTACATGTCTTACAAATACACCTGAAAATTATAGCAAATATTTTGTACTGTAACTGTTTTGTACTGTATATGAAAAAAAAAAGAAAAAAGAAATAAGCCCCTGACAGATTACCTGCTCATACTGTACATGTGCCTTTGAACTAATTCTGGTACAAAACTTCCTAAAGTGAAGGTGTTTTCCCTTTCAGCATTGAGTCTAAGGACTTGGAAATATGTACACTATAATGCCAATTTTGGATATGGCTTTTTTTTTAATTCAACAATTTTTATTTGGTTTTGATGCATGTAACAAGTAACAACAAATGCTTTATGACAAAAGGATACAACAAATATATCATATATGCATAAACAACATTAAAGTAATAAAATAAAAAGTAAATAAAATCCTTGGAGTGGTTTCTTTTCGTACATAGTACAGCAGAAGAAGAACCAATCAATGGTATAGTATAGTGTATATTCAGTGGGGAAAAAGTATACAAAATTAGATAATGGACATACACATATATCTACTGTCGTGAGGACCACCTGGGCAGTACAGATACCCAGAGAAACTAGAAGTACCAGTATAGAATATATTCACCATTAATACTAGACAGGGTTAGACTGTGGATGTTGAGAGGCCCTGACTATATGGGGAAGAAAGCCATCTATTCCAAATTTTGTAGCGCTTGTCAGGCGTTTTCCTAGAAATATACACAAACTTTTCATGGGACACAACTGAGTTTACTAGAGGTGTCAAGATGTTAACGTTAAGGGGCAGGGGCGCCATTCAGAATCTTGCTATCAAAACTTTAGTGAGAGCACAGAGATTAAGAATATAACGTCTAGAATTTACATCCAATATTTCTTCATCTATTACTGCTAGAGTACAAACCATAGACGTAACAATATGTGAGGGGATGCCTGTGGATATTATAATTCTAATTACAGCTTGCCAGAAGACTGTCACTACGGGGCAAGACCACAACAAGTGCCAAAAGGTGCCATCTAGTGAGCCACACTTAGGGCACCTAGAGTCAGTCCTCCCTCCCATCCTAAACAGTCTAGTAGGGGTAAGATAGGCCCGATGGAAGATAAATAGATGTATTTTTGGAAAACGTGCAGAGGCTGTAGCAGTGCGAAAGGCTCCCATAGCTCCTTCCCAAATATCTGTGGAGATAGGACCTAGATCAGTTTCCCATTTGCGGCAGAGTGATGAGCGGTGAGCAAGGTTGAGTAAAGCACAGAAATGGCTCTAGATTGTCCTGTGGAAGCCAAAAGCGAATGCGCAGGAGATGTTTGTAGTATGGGTGGCACAGAACCAAATTGAGATGAACATGTGTGCCGAAGTTGAAGGTAACGATAGAAATAAGACATAGGCAAATTAAAGTCAGTGCGCAGTTGTTCAAAAGTTTTTAAAGTGCCCGGCAAATATATCTGATCAATGGAATGTATACCCCAGTGTCCCCACACCATCCCCATTCGCAAAGGTACCAACTCATGTAAGGTACGGGTATGAGCCAGAGGTGTACCAGGATCACAGCCCTCACCCTGCAAACTCTGATGAACCTGCCTCCATATTAGAATAGCCTGTTTGATAAGCGGCATGTTGAGAACAGTACAGTTATCGCTCAATAGCAGTTGTAGGGGGTTAAGACCAGTCCGCTCTTGGGTGAATAACTGGGATATTAACGTATCTCCATTAACGTCTTTAACCCAGGGTATCAAATGAGACAATTGAGCCACTATGTAGTATAACCTAAAGTTAGGAAGAGCTAGACCGCCTGAGTCTCGGGACCTTGTTAAGGTATCTAATTTGATCCTAGCTCTGCGGTGAGACTAAACCAATGAGGACAAAAGACCATCTATTTTAACAAATATATACCGAGGTAGGTAGAAAGGGGAATGTTGGAGAATATAGAGTAATTTAGGTAATACAACCATTTTAATGAGATTAATCCTACTCATAACAGTAAACGGAAGCTTCCCCCATACTCCAGTACGAGACCGTATATAATCCATTTGTGTTTGCAAGTTTAGCGTAAAAAATTGGGAAGATTGATTCGTCACCAATATGCCCAAGTATTTAAATGAATTCACCCAGCGAAGTGGCAAAGTCCCAATCAGGTCAGCAGGACATAGACCTTTGACAGGAAGTATACAGGATTTATCCCAATTAATATATAATCCAGAATATTCCCCAGAAGTATTAATTATATCCAGAGCATGAACCACAGAATTCAGGTAATCAGAGATAAATAACAGAACATCATCTGCGTAAAGAGCGATTTTGTCCATCCTGTCGCCTAACCGGAACCCCGCCACCCACTTGGACGATCTAACAATACAGGCTAGTGGCTCTATGGCGATAGCAAAGAGGATCGGAAGTCAACCTTGTCTCATAACTCTTTTCAGGGGATAGGATGAGGAGACGTCACCATTCAAAGAAACCCGAGCAGTAGGTGCTGAGTAACGCAGTTTGACCCACTTGATAAAGTTAGGGCCACACTAAATTTTCCCAGTACCCCCACAAGAACCCCCACTCCACGGAGTCAAACGCTTTAGCAGCATCCAGTGACACAATAATTGAGGAGGAGGGGTCCTCGCGGGGGGACTGCAAATGAGTGTAAAGTCTTCTCAGATTGAGAAAGGGTGGACCGGCCCGGCATAAACCCAGTTTGGTTCTTGTGGATTTAATGCGTGATCATGGAGCTTAGCCTAGTTGCCAGTACTTTAGCCAAGATTTTAATGTCCGTAGTTAACAGTGAAATTGGACGGTGAGAGTCCACTTTCTCTGGGTCTTTAGCTGGTTTTAACAGGACAATTATCAGGGCTTCAGACATAGAGTCGGGCAAGGTTCCTAAGTGAAATAAGTCATTATATATCTTAAGATGTTTGGGGCAATAAAAATGTAGGTGTTTTTTGTAGAGTTCTAGGGGGATCCCATACAGACCAGGCGTTTTACCCCCGGAAAATGATTTGATCGCAGTTTCTATTTCAAGTAACGTCAAGGGGGAATTTAAAAATTCAACAGCATCTGCAGGTAGTGTAGGCATAGAAATCCCATTTAAATAATCCATAATTTCTGAAGATTCATATACTAGTCTGGAGCCATATAAAGACTCATATTACACAACAAACTCCGCCACAATATCAGGGGTATGTGAATGAAGCACGTTGTCAGCGGTATGGATGTCAATAACGGTGTTTGACGCCCTGTCAACACATGCCAATTTTGCCATAGAACTGCCAGGTCTATCACCCGTTGCATAGTATGTGTGTTGAATGTATAGTAAACAATATTTAGCTTTGTCTGTCAGACAGTTACACCAATCAGCCTGGGCATGCAACCATTGCCCCTTGGTAGAGCCAAGATTATCCTTAAGATACTGCACCTCCAACACTGCACGCAGTCTCCAATTCCTGCTCCTGACGTTTGTAGTGAGATTTTAAAGATGCCACTGCCTTTATTAGGGTACCACATAGATGTGCCTTAAAAGCATCCCAGAGTACAGGAACAGATGCAGAGCCCTCAGTTATATCGAGGAAATTATTCCAGAATTGTTCCAGCTCTGACCCTGAACCCAATTGTGTCAGCCAAAATGAATTAAACTTCCAAAACAATTGCCCCCTACTAGCACCCATATCCAACCCCAGAACAATCGATGAGTGGTCAGATATACTTCTAGTAGTATATTGAATATTAGTAACTCGTGGCAATAAACATTTGGTAGTTAACGCAAGGTCTATTCTAGAGATGGAAGAATATGTAGCGGAGAAGCAAGAGTATTGACATATACCTGGATGGCACGCTCTCCATACGTCCAGCAGGCCCAAACTCTCCAGCAGTAATGCAAAGGTGCCCGGGCATGCACTAGTATTAATAGAAGATAAACTAACTATCCAGAACAGGGTCTAAGACATTATTAAAGTCGCCAACACAGACAGTAGATACATAGATACTGTAGAGAGCCATAAATTCAGCTGCTTTTTTAAGAATGTGGTAGAAAAGGGGGGAGGTATATACACGGCAAGTATGAGCAAAGACATTGAATAGATTTGACATTTCAAAAATACATATCTGCCCCACAGATCTATCTTCACTTGGTTAGGGATTAATGGAACTGATTTTCGTATCAGCATCGAAACACCCCGTGAGTGAGTCGTATGGGTGGAGTGGTAAACCCAACCCACCCAGGGCTTTTATAGAGCAAGAAATATCATACACAAAGTTTGAGCCCTCTCTACACACTCTGAGTGTGTAGAGGGGGCTCAAACTTTGTGTATGATATTTCTTGTTTTAAAAGTGGTGACATTTATCTGAGCCTTTAACACCTTAGCTGCATTGCGCCTGTTTTAGTCGGCTCTCCAAACCCAATAGAACTTGCTTTTATAGAGCAAGGATTTTAGCTCCCACCAAATGAGTCTCCATGAGGCAAATAATATCAGCACTACTTTGTTTAAAGTGTCTGATCACTAGAGATCTCTTAATTTTATCATTTAACCCCCTGATGTTCCATGACGGAAGTTTCAGCTGACTAGACGCCATGAGTCTCCCAACCATTATATATTAGGTCCAATCTGAATATCCGAAAACCAATATATATATATATATATATATATATATATATATATACCCCAAGGCTATAGAACAAAATAATACCATATCCAACAGGGCAAAAAGGTATAGGAAAACAACATACTAAAAACCCCCGCCCACCCCATCCCCCCTCCCCATATACCGTAACAAACTGTGGCATACCTAATCTCATAAAATGTAACCCCCAAAACTAACAGAGAAAATTAACACACAGAGGCAATAGATATAATGACTAAAAGACAAGGGACTGGCCACTCACCACCTAATAAGGATAGTAAGAGGACACCGCCCCAGGTCCCCCAGTAAAAGATCAAATGGGGAAATATACAGTAATAGTCATCATAACATAAGCAATATTCTACATACAGAATTTGCAATGTAAATTAGAGGAAAAAGAAATCCAAAAGTGAAAGAGAAACAAACAATATATAAGGATCAGCCGCTAAAGCCCTCCAAGCCGGGGCCCAGCGGTCCAACCAAAGCGCAGCCTCACGAGGTGTGGCAAAAAATGTGGTCTCTCCATCCACCACGACCCGCAACCTGGAAGGAAATATCCTTGCATATTGTAAGTTAAGTTCCCTAAGGCGTCTCTAGATTGGGAGGAATTGCGCATGGTCTTTTTGCACTTCCAGTGCAAATCTGGAAACACCGAAATTTTAGAGCCATTCCATAGCAGCGGACCTTTATTGCGGACCAAGTTCAGTACAAGATCGCGGTCACGGTAATGGAGGAATTTTGCTATCAGGGTACGCGGAGGTGCACCATGGGGAAGAGGATGTAGGGGGATTCTGTGGGCTATTTCTATTGTAAAAAAGGGGGTGAAGGAATCCACTCCAAAGGTTTTAGTCAACCAGGTTTCAAGGAATTTTTCCAGTTTGGAGCCCTCCTCCTTTTCAGGGAGCCCCACAAAGTGGATATTATTCCTCATGAGGCGTCCATCCATATCCAGCATGCCTTTTATATCCGACACTTGACCTTCAAGCGAGGTGACGCGAGAACTCATCGGGGATACTGTATCCTCCAAGGTGGAAGTACGGGTCTCTACCTCTCTGACCCGCTCCCTGACCCTCTGTAGGTTATGATGTAGTATGGTCAGATCAGCTTGTACCCAACCAATTTTATTGAAGAGACGGGATTCACTAGCCGCCAGAGTCTCCAGCACCCTCTGTAATGCATCCAGTGTGGAACAAGCAGAAGTAGATGAGGGACCAGGGGAGGGAGGAGAAGGGGGAGTGTCACACTCTCTGTCTGGAGTTGCAGACTTGCCTCCTGGAGTACGTGCGTACCTCTCCAGTTTGGCAGTGGCAGAGTTGTGGTGTTTTGGCATATTTAATTCAAATGCAATGAAATATTACACTAGGAAATATGGCACTGAGCAGTGAGTAACAATGTTCAATCACTCCAGGAAAATGGGCCGTAGAAGTTAGGCACAGCAAGTCACAGTATAATATAGCATACAGTAGGTAGGGAGTATGTCACTCCAACAGAGATGGATGTTATGCTGGGTAACAGTATTATCAAGAAAAAAGGATATAGGATATATTGCTGCAGCAAAGAGAGCCTTACCAGGCTGAGGCAGTAACAGTCCTCGCGTCACAGAGATGCAGCTCCCTCTGAATGCAAGATGGCGGCCAGGATGCAGGGGGGAGGTCCAGGGGGAGCAGGCTCCAGGGTATATAGCAGGTAGTAGAGCCACAAGCTCCGGATCCTCAGCCCCAAATGCTGTGCAGTCAGCAGGAGTCAGCGCTAGGGAGGCCAATCCCGGGATCGGGATCGGCGGGATCCCGGGATTTGGGCCCAAAAATGCCGGGATTTGAATCCCGGGATTGGAGCCTCCAATCCCGGGATTCAAGGGATTACAGTGCGCATGTGCCGGAGGGTTGGAAGCGGCGCGGGAGGGCGGGTGGGTGTAAGTAATGACACTTACTATCAGGCGGCCGCGGCAGCCATGGACATGCTGAACGCAGCGGCAATTCAAATGAAGCGCCGGCCGCCAGCCAATCAGAGCTGGCGGACCGGCAGCCAATCAGGGAAGCTGCCGCAGCAGCGGCAGCCAATCAGGAGCGACTGCTGCGGCTGCTTCCCTGATTGGCTGCCGGTCCGCCAGCTCTGGTTGGCTGGCGGCCGGCGCTTCATTTGAAATGCCGCTGCGTTCAGTGTGTCCATGGCGGCCGCCCGCCTAATAGTAAGTGTTATTACTTACACCCTCCCTCCCTCCCGCTCCGCTACCAACCCTCCCGCCCTGCTACCTACCCCCATAGGTGTGCGCAGACACTGACAGGCGGGTGCCGCTCCGGACTCCCCCCCCCCCACCTCCACGGCACGGCATTATAGTGTTCTCTCACTTCCCCTGTCCTGGACATAGACTGCTTACCTGGGCCGCCCAGGTGAGCAGTCTATATCCAGAACAGGGGAGGTGAGAGAACACTATAATGCCGTGCCGTGGAGGGGGGGGGGGAGTCCGGAGCGGCACCCGCCTGTCAGTGTCTGCGCACACCTATGCCTACCCCCTCCCTACCTCCCGCACCGCTACCTACCCCCTCCCTACCTCCCGCACCGCTACCTACACCCTCCCTCCAGCACTGCTCCCTACATCTTTCACTGGTCCCTACTGCAATCCCGGGATCCCGGGAATCCCGGGATTGACCGTTTTTCAATCCCGAATCCCGGGATTGAAAAAACGGCCCGGGATTGGCCTCCCTAGTCAGCGCCCAGCTGTAGAAGTAAGGCTTATTTCCCTACACCATGCGGCCAGTGCAATGCAGGTGATGAGAGCGGAGTTTCTCCCTAACAGAAGTGCCGGAGCCGCGACTGGAAGTCACGGTGCCAGGCACATCCTCCCCGCGGCTGGAACAAATATACTCCTCTCTCGGTCGGCGGACATTTGTTACACCCGATTTTTATCACCGGGGCATCCAGATACTTTCCCTCACGTTATGGGAGCGTTAGGGCCCAGGGAGTGTCCGCAGGATGTATAGGCAGGATAGATGATGAGGAGAGCGCCCTTCCCGAGCTGCTACTCCATAGCCCGCTTAGCCACGCCCCTTGGATATGGCTTTTATTAAACCATCCACATCATCTGCAGATGCCGGATTCTGTTTTATATGTGGAAAGATGGCTGGTAATGACCTTGTGTTTTCTACAGTAGTGTAAATGAGGTGACAATTATATAGTCTAAATGAGGTGACAATTATATATAAAACCTCTCTTCCTCTGATTTCTGAAAAGAAGTGATTAGAGTAAGAGGGCTATTGTCTTCTTAGAAATAGACTTGGGCATGCTTATTATCTGAATCAAGGAGTGAAACAAATGTAAAATAGCATTTAATATTTATAATGGTCATCCTGAATATTTAGTCATACCTATGTAATGCTTCAGCAGGCTTTCAAGATTTTTGTATTGAACCGTATGGAGACTATCTGGAAAAATTAGCATATGATTGGAGAGGTTATTATGTGTCCAGTGCTTCACATTATATGAGAGGAAAACTAGGGTGTAAATCTACATGTCCAGGGCCGAAACCAGGATTTTTGGCACCCGGGGCAAGGTAGTAATTTGGTGCCCCCCACCCCCTTTCAAAAATATTTTTTTTTAAACGAAACTATGCAACACAATAGTTCAACCTTATTCACATTACACCACACTGTAGTACCCCTTATTCATGCTACACTACACTGTAGTAACCCTATACGCATTATGCAACACAATAGAGCCCCTTATATACAAATACACCACACAGTAGTAATGCCCTTTATAACAAATTGTGCCAAACAGTATGTCAAAGTCGAAAAATATAGCGACCTATGATGCCTTGTACTAACCCCATGCGCTTGCCCGCTGCACGTGCACATTCTCTCCCGTGCGTGCGCATATTCGCAGTTGCGTGACGGCGCCTCCACGGTCGTGCGCTCAGGCGCGTGGTATGTGCATTTACGGTAGAGTTTGTGTGCGTCTGGCGGGCGACTCGATCGTTACATAGTTAATCCAAATAGTATATTTTATAGGTTATGGTCCCTTTAATAATATCTGTAAGTATGTTTAGTGTAACTGGTCCATGAACAAAGGAATTCCTCTTTGCATGATACGAAGGGTCAGACAGGGTCTGAACAGTGGTGTTTAGTACCTAACCGAAGAGTATTTTATTAGAAACATTCCGGTGTTGGTTAGGAAGAGATCGGTCGCTCCAGCGTATAGTTATGTTTAAAAGAAGTTTATGGACTTTAAAAGTATTTGCTGTTTTATTACACATGTGTTGTGAGTCCTGAGAATCCCTCCCAGCTGAGCATTTTGGAATAGTCACAACCCACCTGTTCAAACTAACCTATGACCTTTGGTTATAATGCGAAGACAGATTCCTGTGTCCAATGAACAATAAGATTGTGGGGCCCTTTGTAGTGTAGTGTACTTTGTGTATATAAGAAAAGCCAGCCTGGGCCAGCTCAGTCTACTCTCCACAAAAGGTTTTCATCATTGACTAACTAGAGAGCTGGTTCCAGGACTGCGCAGCGATCATTCCCCAGTGTGTAAGTTTTTCTCTGTGACCAACTTAATCTCTGTCTGTATTTGCCATACTCTCTCTCACTGTTATTGTTTAGGATTAAGACGCTATTGTATATTTATGTCTAGTATTCTGTGTAGGTGTTTTATGTTAGTGCTGTAGTGTATAAGCTGTTAACTGTATTTTCCCTTTTATATAGCTAAACCTCGTTAGTAAAGGTGTTGGAACCTCAGCAAGGTGTCTGTGTTTCTCTAGCTAGTACAAAGGGTTTCTGAGTATCTCAATCACTCAAACAGCTTGCTTAAATATCCAGGTTAACCAGTGGTATATCATTACAGTATCTCAATACTAAGACTTACAGTATAATCATACTCTGTGTTTAAGGTTTAAAAGGTTATTATCTGTGTGTATGCTCGCTGTGTGTATTCCGTAGACTCAGAGCAGCGTTTGTACGTGACTTGCGTGCCACGTGCGAGGTCTTTGTACGCAAATAGCGTATGAAGTGCGTAGCACGTGCACGTGGTTTAGCGGCCATTACGGCTTGAAGGTATTAGTAAATAGCTTGTGTTAAAAGGTAGACAACTGACTCTATCAATTGGGGCCTCCTCCTTCCTCCACATATCCGCACTAGCGAACACAAGCAGACTTTATCTGTCAGCAAAGGGGGAAGGTAGTATCCCTTGGTATCCGTGTTGGTGGTTGGGGATACGGTAGTGCTGACTAGATAAGCGTCTGCATCGCTACGTTGTAGGAGTGCTGGTGGAATCCGGAACCGAAGAAGGTAAGAACATTAAGCTATTGTCTTTTTAAATCTGGTTTTAATTTCTATTTGGTGCCAACTGCACACGCAGATTGGATTGCTTGTCTGTTTAAATAGGTTTAAAAGTATTTTTAATCGCTCTGCATAGCTTGATAGTTTTATTTTTAACTCAGGCCTAAAATAACTTTAGGGGCTGGCATGGTGATTTTCGTTGTGACAACAGAAGCCGCATGGTCTATCCTCCATTTTGTGTAACCCTCATGGATGTGGAAGGGGGAGGAGCAGCGGCCATTTTGGGAAGGTCAATTTTTTTTTCTGAATGGCTGATTTTCATTTGCCTAGGGAAATAATCAGCCATCCATTGTCAAAAAGAAATCACCATTTAATGAGTTTTAATGCATTTATTTAATCCATATCATAATCAATCATAAATAGTTTAGATAGAGTTTAATGTAAGATAATAGTAAAATGAATATTTGATTTAGGAAATACACAAATAAAACAAAGTTGTTGGTTTTTTCTTCTTCTTCTCTTTCTTCCTTCAAGAGCCTGTTTAACTCTGATACTTGTGAGATGGGCCATTGAAATGCAAATGAACCTGTGTAACTGGGTTTTGTTTTGTTTTCTCTCCCAGCAGTGAAAGAAATCGCCTTCACAGATAGTTAAAAGCACATTCATATGCAAATTAGAAGCACTGAATAAGGTCTCATAGATGTAATAGTGATTAGTACATATATGTAATATTATATGTGTGTGTTTACATTAATGTATGTCATTAGATTAATTTAGAATTGCATTTTCATCTGTGTATTTTCACATATCTCACTTTCCTGTTTGCCATTTATCATTGATAACGTGCTGAGAAAGATTTGTTGCTATTGGTAGTTAAAAGTAAAATTAATACGTAAGGGAGTAATTTGTAAAACACACACACGGCTTTGCCTAAGATACAAGGAAGTTCTGTGTGGTGTTCAGTAAATGATTACAGTTAAATATCATTTGCATTGATAAAAACGTGTTACTTGTGTTACTGTGGACGTGTCTGGCCTGTGTACACGTGTCCCTAACAAGGGGCGGGACAAGCGTACGCGACGCAAGGGCTTACACACGTAGCATATATTACGCAATGGAGCGTATGGGTACGCCCACATAATACAAATCACACGATAGTATTGTTTTAGTAGGCGATACGGAAGCAACGCGATAATAGCACAAATTGATTTCAGTTTCCAAAATTTAGTTTAAATACCTTACTTTACTGTAATACCTCTGGGGAGAGCTATCAGATTACGGGAAATGATTATTTTTTTTTTCTGATCAGAAAACTATAGAATGATAGTGGGTTGAAAACGGTATGAGTGTACTGAACTCCTCTTGGTGAAGTCTTGGTGAAATCTTGGTGAAGTCTTGGTGAAATCTTGGTGAAGTAAATCTTGGTGAAGTAAGTCTTGGTGAATCACGGTCTAGGTGAATACGTGATGAGCACAGTCTAGGTGAAAACGTGCGTGCACGGTCTTGGTGAACAAGTGCGACGAAGTGTGATAAAGTTTTCGTGGTATTACGCTCTGGCTGTTTTGGAGCACAGTAGGGAGACTCCAATGATCCTACCATTTATAGGCAACAAGTGTCTATAAGTGGTACGATTGGACCGCACGGTTGTATGTGTGACCAATAACGCAACGTGATATGAGGTCGTATATTCAATTGCCCTCATGCGTGTTGTAGGGAGCACATGCAAGCGTGATTTGTGTAAGAGATAAAGGTAGAGAATTTTAGGGCCTGCAACAATTACGTGGGTCTGCTAAAAGGGGCGGATTCGTTGTACTCGGAGCAGAAGAAGCTGGTGGAAGAGCTTGGAAAACTTCCACCGTAGACTTCTGTGTTTGGTGCATTTTAGGAAGTTTTTCTGTGTTAAAAAGGTCCACAATGGAAGCCAAGTGCACAACACAGGGACGTTTAGCAGTCAGGGTTCAGACTGAAGAGGCTTGCAGACCCCGAGGGTCTGCTCGGTTAGTAATGTGGGGGAAGTATGGTCCCCACACTGAGACCTTTTGTGATGAATGGACACGAATGACTGTGGGGGATTAAGCACCATTTCCTGGGATAGGTAGTTTTGACTCAGAGGTATTGCATAATTTAAGGAGAAGGATCTGTCTCATAAAATCCGGGAAGCAACGGATTAGACATTATGATTGTTTACAGAGATGGCAACAAGAAGGTGAGATACAAAGGGAATTAGCTTACACAGCTGACTCTCACTTTGGTAAGAAAAATATGGCAACAAGAGAGAAAGTGGTTACAGAGAATGGCACACTGGTGTATGATAAACATGCACTTAGCAACTGTATTGATGATAAGAATAACTTTAACAAATGTAACAATGATAAAAGTAAAACTGTTAAATGTACAACTGTTAACCCGTGCAAGTTGCACCCCATGTTAAACTTCCCTCAGGATTACAAGCAAGAAAGTGAGCCCAGCACGATGTGGGCACCTTTTCCAGCAGCCATCATACAAGACATCCAGGTGGACGCGACCCAATCGGTAAAGGCAGTAGTCGAACCCCCTAACGGAGGGTCAGGTGAGGTCGTGTCCACAGGTACGTACGGTGTTATATATCACGCACAAACAAATGTACCTCATATTGTAGAGCCAACACAAGATGATGTAGTTGAACTTAACCCTGTCAGGGTGATCACAGTCCCAAATGGACAGACTGACGCTCAGGGAGTCACTCCCGTCAGAGACATTGCTATGCATTGTCCCTGGTCCCGGATGGAATTGAGGACAATTATGTCTGAATTTCCTGATCCCAGGAGAGATCTAGCCGCATGTCAGAGGTTTATTAAAGAATTAGGTAACGCCGCAGAACCCACAAACAAAGATTGGCGGACATTGCTGAGGGCATGTTTACCCTCCAATGTCGACTCAGTGAAATTTATCGCTGACTGTAAATTAGACGAAGAGGTACCCCTTACGGATGCGTACAACCAAGATAATGTAAAAAGAATCAATCTGCAATTAGGAGTATATTTCCCAACTATTGTCGAGTGGAACAAAATTTTCTCCATTAGACAAAAAGAAGGTGAAATGGCAGCGGAATATTTCCATCGAGCACTGCAGGAAATATCTAGATACACTGGGATCACGGACATCAAAACAAATGTACATCATAGGGAGGTAGCTGTGTCCGTGTTAATGGACGGCTTAAAAGACACACTAAGAATCAGGGTACAGACCTCGCTACCTAACTGGAGAGGTATCTCAGTGGCTGCATTAAGAAAGTCCGCTATCGAGCATGACCGTAATATCCAAAGAACCAGGGAAGCACAGGGAGAGCGGTTGATGGTGATGAGCATCCAAGCACTAGAGGAGGCATCAAATCAACCAAAACCCCAGGCCCCTGGCACATGGAGGAAGCCAAGGGTTTGTTATCTTTGTAAAAGAGAAGGGCATTATGCCAGCAACTGTAACAGCCCACATAAAGTCAGACCCCCTAGACAAGAACACGAGCAAAGTCATGATACACGAAATTGTAATCAGGGATCATATAAGAAGAATTTTGGGCCGCACCTGTAATTTGCAGCCAGTAAATCAGTAGCCTTGATAGTAAGCCTGAGGTTACAGCTAATGATATTGGGAGGTCAGTTCCTTGTAGACACAGGAACGGCCGGGTAAGCTTTGTAATTTATCTGTAAATGTTTCTTTTTCCCCATCTCTGACGTTCATCGGCAGAACTCAAACATCACATAGCTACTTGGTCTTTGCAGAAGTCTACCTAACCCCAGTGTGACCTACCGACATCGGTGTGTCCTGGCCAGGCACAAAAGGGTGGAGTGTGGAAATACTGGTGGGGGAGACTGCGCAAAGATACCAATGGATGTGATGGTGTGACAGCCTGATGGTGAGCGGAAGATCTGACAATGTTTTTTTTGTTTGTTGTTTTAGGTAACATATATATGAATTGTTCTCTCTCTCGTTTTTTTTTTTTTCTCTTCTCTCTCATGTTCTCATGCTTTACAGATGGTATGTCACACATCAGTTAGACAAATGGTAATGCAAGATTTTTGCTCCTTACAGAAAGATCGCTGATTTGGAAGGAATATTGCATCACCGGAATGTTCGTTTGGAAGACTGAGAGACAGCACCTTTGAGATGACAACAGAGCAAGAACAACAAGACTAGAGGACAAAAGCATCGTAACATTTTTCATTCCCCTCAAATTATTTTTTGTACCCCCATTACAAATTTCTCTTTCTCCTCCTGTAAGATGGACTCGCCCCAAGAGACTGTGATCCGGATTTTCCTGTTGACCATGATGTTGACCAGAGCAGTCTGTTTCGGTGAGAGTACCATGGAGGTCGAGAAAGGATCTGGAATGGGTTCTGATGACCAGGATGGAGGCGTAACTTTCCAAGAGCAACATAATCACCGAGTAAAGGCGAGTATCAGAAAACGATCTGGTAGCATTGACAATAGAAGGAATTGTGAAGGATTGTTAGCTGAAGAGAACTGCATCTGTAGGCATTGTGACAATATAGTTGAGGATGGGTGCATCAAGAAATGTCAGTCCAGTTTTAATATCAACATGGACCGGCATCCATTGAGTGACTATCACTCCTTAGTGGGTAAAGTGTTAAACCAGACAGACTGTTGGGTATGCTCTCAAGTACCTCAAGGTCATAGCAAATCAGGACTAGTACCATTCCCTTTAACTGTAGGAGAGGTACTTGAGTTAAGTGGTGGGAGGCCGGTGGACAAGAGGTTTAATATCTCTAGTCCTCCTAGTTTGAAGCTCCACCAGTATCATGTGGATAAGTCCTTAGTATGCTTTAACATTTCCAATCCCCGAAAGCCGGGAAATTGGGAAGTGTCATGGAGTAATCAAACCATGACATTTTCATATAGAGCCGATAGAATGCCCATAGACACAGAGCTTATACGCCAGATAGCCGACAGTGGAAAATATTTCCGGTATAGGTACACTCTAGGAAGTAGGACCATGCGAGTTGGAGAAGTATCACCAGGATACTGTGCACATATCGTACAACCGGATACGTGTACTAGACAGATGGGAGAGTTAGGGTTAGGAGATTTCACATGGAAAATTTGTAACATGGTTATGTCATACTCCGTCCCATATGTTCTCCCCGATGATTCATATTTCATATGTGGGAGAAAGGCGTATAGGTTCCTTGCCCCAAACTCAGAGGGATTGTGTTGCATTGGAAAAGTACTGCCTGAAGTAATGACTGTATCCCATAACAAAATGAAAGACATACACCGTGGTGCCCAAGCTCCTTATACTCACACTCATTACGAGCACGTTGTTAAAAGGCACCTGATAGAGAGGACAGAGCATCCGGCCTCTGATCTGATCCATGAATCCACCGGGATTCAATTCCTACTCGCGTTAGATATCACTCGTACCGCCAGAGGAGTGATAAATTATAGATATATATCTGCGCTAGCAAACTTATTAGACAATATCACCGAAATGTATGACGACACGTTCAGGTACACTGGGAGAGAGTCACAAGCCTACAAAACAGAGCTGGTTCAGCATAGGATGATTCTCAATTACCTCACAGCAGTGACAGGCGGGTATTGTGTTACCCTAGCAACTCAATATGGAGTAAAGTGCTGCACGTATATTACAAACAGCACTGAGGACCCGGCCGAGGTCATAGACCAAAAGATGGATGACATTTTGCAATTGAAGTGGGTGCTGTGGGTAATGAGCTGACCAGTTGTGTGTCATGGTTGAACCCACGAAATTGGTTCTCTGGTTTAGGAGAATGGGCCCAAGGTATTATAATGGATGTAGGGAAATTTCTCTTGTGTATTCTGGGAGTCGTCATATTGGTTGGTCTGATATTTAGATGCGTTCGGACTTTAACGAAGTGTAAAGGTAGTACCAGAGTGATGAGTCTGAGGAGCGAGGACACTGTAATAACAACAACTAATTTGATTTATGACCCAACGATAGAGACAATGTTGTGATGAAAATGTGATTCCACGGTCCGTTTCTTTCACCCGTTTCTCCTTTGTTTTCCTCCAAGGTACAAAGACATCCGCTTGGAAGAAGAATTTGACAACCTCTTTTATACAGACCATTGATGAACTATGTCACAGACCCCCAATATCCCTAGTGACTTTAACTTTCTACGAAAGCCCAATACTTTAGAGACTATAATTTTATGGACACGGGAACAGCTTTTGTCGCCACCTATAGCAAAAGCACCGAGAGACATCAGACAACATGTACATCAAGACAAGACATCAGACAAGACCTCAATCGGCGACTGTTTATTTAAACTCACATAGTTTACGACTGCATTTATAACGATTGTTTCTTATCTTCATCTCTACAACCTCCAGGTAGTATCTCACATAGTCGACAGGTGATTCTCACATATTAGCATTCACATGTTCCCCCCCCTTCATGTATCATCAACTAAATGTGCTCCCCCATTTGTTGCAACCAAAAGCCGAAAAGAGCTCAGTAGAGTTTGACAGCCCATCCACAGACCCTTAATACGGGATAAGAAGGATTCAAATGTATACTTCGCAATACCTCGAAGCTTGATTTAAAACACGTACGGCACGATGATACATGACCCCTCAAACATGGATTTCATACACACATGCTTTTACTGTCTCACTAGGTCATACTTTTCCCACCTTCTCCTCTCCTCCCTTTACCCAATCATAAAAAGGTATTTACATGATGACATATATTTTTCTGTTTGAACTGTTTAGCAAGTATCAGTTATTGGTGACTGCCAAAGGGTGGACTGTCAAAGGCGAAAAATATAGCGACCTATGATGCCTTGTACTAATCCCATGCGCTTGCCCGCTGCACGTGCACATTCTCTCCCGTGCGTGCGCATATTCGCTGTTGCGTGTCGGCGCCTCCACGGTCGTGCGCTCAGGCGCGTGGTATGTGCATTTACGGTAGAGTTTGTGTGCGATCGTTACATAGTTAATACAAATAGTATATTTTATAGGTTATGGTCCCTTTAATAATATCAGTAAGTATGTTTAGTGTAACTGGTCCATGAACAAAGGAATTCCTCTTTGCATGATACGAAGGGTCAGACAGGGTCTGAACAGTGGTGTTTAGTACCTAACCGAAGAGTATTTTATTAGAAACATTCCGGTGTTGGTTAGGAAGAGATCGGTCGCTCCAGCGTATAGTTATGTTTAAAAGAAGTTTATGGACTTTAAAAGTATTTGCTGTTTTATTACACATGTGGTGTGAGTACTGAGAATCCCTCCCAGCTGAGCATTTTGAAATAGTCACAACCCACCTGTTCAAACTAACCTATGACCTTTGGTTATAATGCGAAGACAGATTCCTGTGTCCAATGAACAATAAGATTGTGGGGCCCTTTGTAGTGTAGTGTACTTTGTGTATATAAGGAAAGCCAGCCTGGGCCAGCTCAGTCTACTCTCCACAAAAGGTTTTCATCATTGACTAACTAGAGAGCTGGTTCCAGGACTGCGCAGCGATCATTCCCCAGTGTGTACGTTTTTCTCTGTGACCAACTTAATCTCTGTCTGTATTTGCCATACTCTCTCTCTCTCTCACTGTTATTGTTTAGGATTAAGACGCTATTGTATATTTATGTCTAGTATTCTGTGTAGGTGTTTTATGTTAGTGCTGTAGTGTATAAGCTGTTAACTGTATTTTCCCTTTTACATAGCTAAACCTCGTTAGTAAAGGTGTTGGAACCTCAGCAAGGTGTCTGTGTTTCTCTAGCTAGTACAAAGGGTTTCTGAGTATCTCAATCACTCAAACAGCTTGCTTAAATATCCAGGTTAACCAGTGGTATATCATTACAGTATCTCAATACTAAGACTTACAGTATAATCATACTCTGTGTTTAAGGTTTAAAAGGTTATTATCTGTGTGTACGCTCGCTGTGTGTATTCCGTACACTCAGCGCAGCGTTTGTACGTGACTTGCGTGCCACGTGCGAGGTCTTTGTACGCAAATAGCGTATGAAGTGCGTAGCACGTGCACATGGTTTAGCGGCCATTACGGCTTGAAGGTATTAGTAAATAGCTTGTGTTAAAAGGTAGACAACTGACTCTATCAAGTAGTATCCCTTATACATGTTACGCCACACAGTACTGATGCACCTTATACACATAATGGCACACAGTAATAGTGCCCTTAGGCTCAAGTGTGGCAAACAACGCGGGGATGTTCTGAAGCAGTTTAGTTAACACACCATCAATAAACAGTACAGTACATTTATACACAGCCCCTGAATATACACATACCACCAATAAACATATATACATGCTATATTGTGACAATATACACCCCTCCAGGTACCCACCGTGGGTGCCAAACGTTGCACCACATTGCTGCTGCAGCACACACACACCCACACAATGGGTTACATGGCACTGCTCCAGCACTCACACACACTGGGTTACACTGCACTGCTCCAGCACACAAAAACACACACATCGGGTTACACTGGACTTCTCCAGTGCGCGCGCGCACACACACACACACACACACACACACACACACACACACACACAAAGAAACACTGCATGGCTCCAGCACACACATACAATATTACACTACATTGTCCCAATACACACATACACAAACACACGGTAGTGATATAGCTGTCCCTACCTTCCCTATTATACGCCATCAGTCCCAAGTCCCCTGTGCTGTGTGTGTGCATAGTGTGAGGACCGTGCAGCGGAGTAGGGGCGTCTTCAGCCCGCGCCATTCGGAATTACATGCCTCTGTTGGCATTCACTGCTTTGCACCAGCACCAGGGACAAAGACGTAATTTGTAAGGGGGGATTCCGCGCGCACATGTATGTGTGTGTTATATATATATATATATATATATATATATATACATACAAGCACTACCCCTCCACATTAAGTGAGCCTTCCTCGTCAAACATGTCGACACACGCGTACCGACACACTTCACACACACAGGGAACCTCTTTTCTGAAGACAGTATCCCCTTCAAGGCCCTTTGGAGAGACAGAGAGAGAGTATGCCAGCACACACCCTAGCGCAATGACCCTGGAGACCAACACAAAATGTTTTTCCCCCAGCCGCGCTGTATAATATGTTATCCGCCAATTATGTGCCCCCCCTCTCTTTTAAACACCCCTTCACCGTGTGTAAGCAGGGGAGAGTCCGGGGAGCTTCCTCTCAGCGGCGCTGGTGAGTGCTGAGGGAGATACCCCGCCCCCTCGGCGGCGGGCTTCTGTTCCGCTCAAACTTACTAAAATATGGCGGGGGCTCTTTTATATACATGTACAGTGCCCACCTGTACATGTATATTGTCTTTTGCCATAATAGAGGTGTTATATTGCTGCCCAGGGTGCCCCCCCTGCGCCCTGCACCCTTACAGTGACCGGAGTATGTGAGGTGTATGGGAGCAATGACGCACAGCTGCAGTGCTGTGCGTTACCTCAGTGAAGCTGAAAGCTTCTGCCGCCTGACGTCTTCTGACTTTGGTTCTTCTGGCTCTGTGAGGAGAACGGCGGCGCGGCACTGGGGGTGAACGCCCAGTAAGAACCTGTGTTCACCCCCTCTGGAGCTAATGGTGTCCAGTATCTTAGACAAGAAGGTCTGCTCCTCTCTCCTCAGTCCCTCGATGCAGGGAGCCTGTTGCCAGCAGTGCTCCCTGTAAAAAAGTTGAAAAAAATCCAAACAAAAATGCTTCTAGGCAGAGAACTCAGGAGAGCTCTCTGCAGTGCACCCATCTTGCTCTGGGCACAGTGTAAAACTGGGGTCTGGAGGAGGGGCATAGAGGGAGGAGCCAGTGCACACCCAGAGTCCAAAGCTTTCTTAAAGTGCCCTATCTCCTGCGGAGCCCGTCTATTCTCCATGGTCCTTACGGAGTCCCAGCATCCTCAAGGACGTTAGAGAAAATAAAATTACCACCAACATGCATCATACATGTGTACAATTGTAACAATGTATACTGTAAAACAGTATACTGTATGTGTATTACCAATATGAAACACACAGACTGCCCCCTCTACACAAATAGTCAGACTGTAGATTACACACACCAAGTGCCACCCCTCACACACACACTCAGACTGTAGATTACACAGACAGACTGCCCCCAAAGCATGCACCCACTCAGACTGTAGACAGAGTACACACACACAGGGTAAACTCACACTGTCCCCTCCCTCTGCCACATACAATGGTCTGCAGATAGATTAACACACACAGACTCACACTGTCCCATCCCCCCACACACTACACACAACTGTAGCTTAATACACACTGTCACTGTCTGCAGATTATATCCTCTTGACAGGGTTACTAGTATAACCTGTGTCCGGTAGTGCATCCGAGGAGTGAAGTGACTGACTCGTTCAAAAGCAGCATGGCCAGCTCAGTGCCTGGGAGGAGGAGCGCACGCCGCAGCAGCTCATATCACGGCACAGCTTTCAAACCTCCGCCCAGGCTCTCCGTCTGTCTCACAGAGGGAGGGACAGGATGGGGGAGATGATTCGTTGACAGCCTCCCGAACCTCCGCCCATGCTAGTATGTGAGCTCTCCGTCTCTCACAGGGGGAGGGCCAAGATGGGGACGTTGAATCGCTGCGCTGTGCTTTGGCAGTGGATCTGGTTGCTTGCACAAGTGGGTCCTGTCAGCGCCCCCTCTGATTGGGCGCCCGGGTCACATGCCCCCTTAGCCCCCCCTAGTTACGGCCATGACATGTCAGTAAGAAGTAGGTAAGAGTCCAAATGGGTGTTTGGTCAGATGCCTCTGTGTATACATTGGTAGTATTCTTTATTTTGGTGCAGGGAAGAAGGCTAAGGGAGGGGTTTGAGGGCAGGAGAAAGGGGAAACTGTGGAGGTGGAGTGGGTGTCTGTACGATGAAAAATGCAAGGAGTCATTTGTAGTGCCAGATAACCACTGATAATCGAAAAAAACACACAAAGTATGTCTAGATAAAAGAGGTGTATTTATTGATAAAGGCAAACTTGTGGAGTAGGCACAGTGCTCCCCAGTAAGTCAAATCTATAAAGTCTTTTGCTTGAAACTGTTAATAATAACCAATGCTGTGTCACTCAATAAGGGACCCCCCAATAGTGGTGGGTTTAAGTAAGTTTCTCTCTCTCTCTCTCTCTCTCTCTCTCTCTCTCTCTCTCTCCCTCTCCCTTACTTTATTAGAGATGTGCGGGTTTGGATTTACCCAGACTTACGCAGATGTCAAAATGGCATCTTATTGGCTAGCTATCTGTCACGTGTTTTGGATAGCCACTAAGAAAAATCTGGATAAACTTGAACTAATTGGAGTTAAGAACTGAGTAAATCCAAACTTGCACAACTCTAATCTATCTATCTATCTATCTATCTATCTATCTATCTATCTATCTATCTATCTATCTATCTATCTAT
This sequence comes from Pseudophryne corroboree, assembly GCF_028390025.1. Lineage (NCBI taxonomy): Eukaryota > Metazoa > Chordata > Amphibia > Anura > Myobatrachidae > Pseudophryne > Pseudophryne corroboree. Next base: position 608,768,708 of record NC_086444.1, on the reverse strand, counting down.
CTATCGATCGTGGTGAGAGGGCTTGTGTCTCACCACAAATGCCCATATTCTGGTGGGATCAGCTCCCTCCAAGGGAGAAGAAAACAAGGCCTGCACATTCTGCACCTGTAGCGGAGGTTTATATTTCCAGGCTTTCTGAATTGCACAGCTGCAGCTATAGGAACAGAAGTCTGGGTTTTCCAGCTCACCCAGAGACCGCAGGAAGTTAGGTGCATGGGAGAGGTTTAAAACTCCAAAACACCCACAGTGCATTGCACTGATGCCTAATAGGGGTCAGTGAGCAGGGATTAATTTGCAGCGCCAGGGACCATGGACATTGGCCGTGCTGGAGAGCATGGCATGTGTGTGGCTGCAGGCCACTATAGAGGACTGATGATGGCACACAAGAAGCGCTAGAACTTTTTATTTTGTGTTTTTATTTTTCTGTTTGTACTTGTGTGACCAGGCCTAAGCCTGAATATACTGAGCACATTATCTGCTACCAGTAAATACACTGTGTTGTAACCAGAATCCTGTCTGCGAGTCCTTTTTTGAAGTACCCGTATTACATTTGGTGGCCCGTACTTTGGGGAAAAGTGTGATACCACACGTCTGGCGTGGCCAAATGATTTAAAGGCAGAATATAAGTTATGTGAGTATGCTTTGCAGACCAAAATAACCGTAGTTATAGTAAATCTGAGTTGCATTATAACAAGTTACCACTGTGAAGTTTAAACAGTTGCTATTTTTTTTCCATAAGTTCAAATGCTGTCTGCCATTCAAAAGATAAGATTGGCTCCTGTGTAATCAGAGACACTTGAAGTTGAATAGAGCATGACACACACACATATAGATCTAATTAAGCACTGCACTGCTGAAAGGGAAAAAATACATTTTTATTTCTGTGTTCGGTTTAACTCCTGCATTGCTGAAAAAAAGTGTTTTGTTTTTGTGTGCAGTACTAAAAATCTGTTTGTACAAATTGTCTTCTTAATTAGAACACCAAAGTTTGTGTATACTCCATCTGCTATAGACATGGAGGAACTTTTCCGTACTGTATTAAATCAGCTAGCCTCCCATCAAAAAAGACAGAGGAGCAGATGTTACCCAAACGATGGGCACAACAACTGTTGCAGGGCATCTGAAGAAAATGTCTGCATCAGATGATGCAGAGGCATATTTATTAATATTTCAAAGGGTGGCAACAGCACTTAAAGTGGCCAGTGGATACTTGGGCTGATAAGCTTGCCCCCTATCTTTCTGGTGAAGCTCAAAAAGCATATGCTGAGCTATTCTCTGCTGATGCAGAAGAATATGGACCTAATTCAGATCTGATTGCAGCAGCAAATTTGTTAGCTAATGGGCAAAACCATGTGCACTGCAGGTGGAGCAGATATAACATGTGTAGAGAGAGTTAGATTTGGGTAGGTTATTTTGTTTCTGTGCAGGGTAAATACTGGCTGCTTTATTTTTACACTACAATTTAGATTTCAGTTTGAACACACCACACCCAAATCTAACTCTCTCTGCACATGTTATATCTGCCCCACCTGCACTGCACATGGGGGGTCATTCCGAGTTGTTCGCTCGGTAAATTTTTTCGCATCGCATCGATTTTCCGCTTAGTGCGCATGCGCAATGTCCGCAGTGCGACTGCGCAAAGTAAATTTGCTATGCAGTTAGGTTTTTTACTCACGGTTTTTTCTTCGTTCTGGTGATCGTAATGTGATTGACAGGAAGTGGGTGTTTCTGGCCGGAAACTGGCCGTTTTATGGGTGTGTGCGAAAAAACGCTACAGTTTCTGGGAAAAACGCGGGAGTGGCTGGAGAAACGGAGGAGTGTCTGGGCGAACGCTGGGTGTGTTTATGACGTCAAACCAGGAACGACAAGCACTGAACTGATCGCAGATGCCGAGTAAGTCTGAAGCTACTCAGAAACTGCACAGAGATGTCTTTTCGCTATATTGCGAATCTTTCGTTCGCAATTTTAAGAAGCTAAGATTCACTCCCAGTAGGCGGCGGCTTAGCGTGTGTAAAGCTGCTAAAAGCAGCTTGCAAGCGAACAACTCCGAATGAGGGCCTTGGTTTTGTCCATTTGCTAACAAATTTGCTGCTGCGATCAGATCTGAATTAGGCCCTGAGGAGGTCATTCATACCCGATCGGGTCTGAACAGCGCATGCGTGTGGCCCGCAATGCATAGGCACGTCGGCCACCAGCGACGGACGTCGCCGGGCAGCGATGAATCTAACAAAGAAAGTGATCACACTGGTGATTACAAGGAGATTGAAAGGCAGAAGGCGTTCGTGGGCGGCAACTCACCGTTTTCTGGGAGTGTCCGGAAAAACGCAGGCATGCCCAGCTGTTCCAGAGGAGGATTCCTGACGTCACCACCTGTCCGGATCGTCACAGCAGCTGAGTAAGTCCTGGGCTGTGCAGAAACTGCACAAACTTTTGTTTGTGTAGCTCACTGCACAGCCGATCACAACCCTGCAAAGCGCTTACCCACTCCCCTGTAGGCGGTGATTACCTGGTCACAGCAGTGCAAAAAATAGCCTGCGTGCAACCAGATCTGAATTAGGCCCTATGAATGTTAAAAGTACAATTCTAGCTTGGTCAGCTCTTGCGCCTTCTGGGAAAGTACAGTGCTTCCACGAATGGGCCATATTACCAGGGATCCCAATTCTAAAGAAGTGGCAGAACTTGCCAGACAGGAGCAGAGTTGGCTCCAACCAGAAGACTGCACTGCCGCTCAGATTGTGGAGATGGGGTAATTGACCAGTGTATATTAACACTAGGGTGGAATATGCAGCGCTGGGTCATACATGCTTATCCTCAGAATTTAGAGGAATTATTCACAGTATTGAAGCGGTATGAGACAGGAAATATGTAAAAAATGTCAGAAAAGAAACCAGGATATGTGCAACCAGTTACGGTGACACCCCGGTGGCCTGTGACCCTGATTGTTCCCCTTTCACAAAGAAACACAGCTGGAAATGCCAGTGTTTGTTGTTATGAATGTGGAGAGCCAGGTCATATAAGGTGGGACTGTCCCAAGTAAACAGAGCATATGGAGTGTGGGGTTGCCAGTAAGGGTGCTACGTACCCCACTTTTGCACAACGGTAACCCTGGATTCCAGTCCCCCATTGATGTGGGAAACCATATTACTAAATGACCAGGAACTCCCAGCTATTATAGACTCAGGGGGTCATTCCGAGTTGATCGCTAGCTGCATTTGGTCGCTGTGCAGCGATGAGACAAAAAAATGGCAATTCTGCGCATGCGTATGTGGCGCAGTGCGCACGCGCGACATACTTTTACAACGGCCAATGTAGTTTCACACAGGGTCTAGCGAAGCTTTTCAGTCGCACTGCAGTCCGCAGAGTGATTGACATGAAGTGGGCGCTTATGGGTGTCAACTGACCGTTTTCAGGGAGCTACTCTAAAACTGCACAAAAAATCTTTGCCGCCGCTGTGCGATCCTTTCGTTCGCACTTCTGCTAAGCTAAAATACACTCCCAGAGGGAGGCGGCGTAGCGTTTGCACTGCTGCTAAAAACTGCTAGCGAGCGAACAACTCGGAATGACCACCTCAGGGCGTGAGCTGACCCTGATCTAAGAGGCTGTCCTGCCCAGGCCAGTGGAAAAGGTGCCAGAATTGGTTGAAGTACTCTGTGTGCATGGGTTCACAGAAAACTTCTCCCAGGTACGTATGAACTTTACCATAAAGGGGCAATAGGTCCTAAACTCCCCTATCCTGTCATATTGGGAATGCAATGTCCCAGGATTTAGTGAGCTCTTAGAGGAACAACAGAGACAAAACTACGATAAAGTCTCCAAGACCCTACCTCGCAAAAGGGAGAATCTGAGTAGAAAAGTACACCCAGACCACTTTGGAAAGAGAACCTTTAAGTATCTTTCTGGTTCACCTGGACCTTTGAATGTTTGTTGGCGGATACATGGTCAGCGGGACAACGGAAAGAAGTTATTAATAAGCAACCATTTCGCGTTCCTGAGATTTGGTGCCAAGCTGTCAGATGTGAGCTAAAAGAATAAAGTCCAAGCATGGTACTTTTTGCTCAGTTGTCGCACTGTCCCTTTGAGTGATACGATGTCCTTGGAGTGGAGAAAAAGTATGCAGCCCAGAGTCCGCAAGGAATGGGGTTAATTTGTTCCTTTGCACCACATATGGCAAGAAGGAGGAAGATACGCCTGGGAAGATGGTCAGAAAGCACCAGTCCGGTACCCAAACCAGAGATAAGGACATCTTTCCCAATCAAATTTAGAAAGGCTGAATAGTGTTGGGCAACACAATGGAAGAAGTGCACTTCCCCAAGCATAGAAAAGCAAAAGAGGGAATATGTGGTGAGAGGGCTTGTGTCTCACCACAATTGCCCACATTCTGGTGGGATTAGTTCCAACCTAGAGAGAAGAAAACAAGGCCTGCACATTCTGCACCTGTAGTGGGGGTTTACAGGGCCGGATTAAGCCTTGGGGGTGCCCAGGGCACATAAGACAGGGGGGCCCGGTGGAAGGTAGGGGATGTATATTAGATTGTGCATACCTCTCAACATGTCCGATTCCAGGAGGGACAAAATGCTCTCTGCCTGGACTTCCCACTTAATATATGATTGGTGTCACCTGTGTTGAACTATTTAATAAATAAGAAAGGTATTTCAACGCAGGTGTTTGCAATCATAAATTAAGAAGGAAGTCCAGGGAGAAAGCATTTTGTCCCTCCTGGAATAGGTCATGGTGGGAGGAATACATTGTGTATATTACATTTAAACCAATGGTGTATATTAGTTTTAAAGCAATAGTTTAATAATACCTGGGTACTGTTTATACAGTAGCTCCACCTAATTGAAATACAACTATTTTATAAAATGTTCTTGTAGTGGAACAAAGACAACTTAAACAACCTTAAAATACACATAGAAAAATAAAATGTATCTTGTCACATGCAAGAATAGCATCAGCCTCTGTATTACTTACACACTGGGACAGGACCCAGGAGGACTCTCTCTTTGAGTGTCTCTATCTCTAGACCCAAATGGTTTAGTTGGATAAAAGTTTACACAGGACTCAGACACCCAGGTAGGGAGGAGGAGAAGCTAGAATCCCTATGTCACTTACAGAACTCTCCATCCTCCTATCTCTCCTCTGGCCAGAAAGCTCAGATGGTAGATCATGAAACATAATATTCCCGTGTCTCTGCCTGCACTGCATACTGTCCTGCTCACATTCTGCTCTCACATTAAGAGGGAAAGCTAGTGATATCAGTGTGCTTTGGCCGGGGGGCCCCTGACAAAGGGGGGCCCGGGGTACAGTATGCCCTGCATCCCCCTCTTAATCTGGCTATGGGGGTTTATAATTCCAGGCTTTTTGAATTGCACAGCTGCAGCTGGAGATACAGAGGTCCAGGTTTTCCAGCTCACTCAGAGACAGCAGGAAGTCAGGTGCAGGAGAAGAGGTTAAAACTCCCAAACACCCACATTGCGCTGATGCCTATTAGGGGCCAATGAGCAGGGATCAGTTTGCAGCGCCAGGGACCATGGACATTGGCCATGCCGGAGAGCATGGCATGTGTGTGGCTGCAAGGCACTACAGAGGACTGACGATGGCACACAAGAAGTGCTAGGACTATTTATGTTTGTGTTTTTATTTTTCTGTTTATTTTTCTGTTTGTACCTGTGTGACCAGGCCCAAGTCTGCATATACTACCAGTAAAGATGCTGTGTTGTAAGTAGAATACCTGCCTGCGAGTTCTTATTTCAAGTACCCGTGTTACACATATACACATATATATGTGTCAATAAAAATGAGATATGCCAGGATCAGATGAAAAGCATATGTGGTTTATTCACACCTTGGCCCAGGTGGGTGTCTAAGAGCATGCAGGCTCAGAGAGACAACTTGGTTACAGGTGCTTACAGTTTATATAGCATGAAATACATATATTACATCAGAAGTGGTTATGTGACAGAGAGCACAATCCATCCTTATTTCTGACATCCAGATACCATACTTATTCTTAATTATAAGCATGCAAAGACCTCTGGGTGGTCAGATAGGGGCCATAGGTCAGGATGAGAGCACTATCCGCCACTCCTGACCTCCTAATGCCCTGCAAAGAGGCCCTTTTAGAAAGTACATTAACAAAACAGCTGCAGGAAGAGAGAAGAATGCTTTATATACTGTTCAGAATACGTTTCCTACAAACAGAAAACATTGATACACAAAGTTTAGCCCTATACGCATTCAGTCCCATCATACGGGGTCTAGATTTCTCTGACAATTCCTCCCTCTGACAAATTTCTTTGTCACACATTACTGCCCACCTTCTCATATACGGCCATTGGGTCACTCATTCCACTCGCTTGGAAGGCCTGAATGGTGCTAACGGGAGGTGTTTCAGGCTCAAGCGGCAGAAAATTTAGACTGATGGGCATTACCCCTCTGGACATTAGAACATAGACAGGGGGCTGAAAAGCAAAGGGAAGTGGACCAATTGCAGACTTTGAGCTACTCTGACACCCCTTACTAATGAAAATCAGTACACACTTCAAGCACAGGTAAAAAAAGCAATATTATCAATCCACCAATCATAACATGATGTAAGAATCCGGCTATCAGAGCTGATATACCTCTTCCTAGGAATCCGAATGAATCCCATCCTTCTCCTCCTATATTCCTTATTCATTCCTGCATCTTTTCCAGTTCCCTATATCTGAATTATCTGCAATGTAAGTACAAAACTCCTGTCCTATCAAGGCACATGTCCCTCCCTCTGAGGCCAACACCTGGTCTAAGGCAAAGCTACATTATGCACTTGAGCTAATTCTTCATTCATTTCTCGTATGGCATGACTGGTTTTATTTACTATCTTGTCCATGTTGTGAGTATATGCTTCCAATCTTTCTGACAGAATCCCTACCCCTACCTGGGGGAAAAGTGAATAGAAGAACTGTTCCCATCTAATTTTATATACTATACCTCTACTGACCCTGTGGAACCCTTCCCTATAATTGATATTACGTGCAATTTTCTTGTGACTCTTAACATGGGGGCTTCCTTAGAAAAGACACACTTACCTGATCCCCCTAGTGCTAACCATGAGTAAGCATTTTTCCCACAGAACCAATAAAAACCTCTAGGGAGTGTGACACCTGTCACCCTTACATTGGTGAGTAGTGCTGAGAGGAAAGAGTGAGGGTTGTTACCTATCTTACTATAGGGGTTTGAGCCATGAATGTCCATACTTCTTTCCCAAATTCTAAACATGAAGTAATTTACATTACCATAAATATCTCTAAATGTAGATTTTCCCCCATCCTTCCCATTCAGTACCAGGACTCCTCGGGGACACTCAGTGTCCCCCCTCTGTTGTCTGTTGACTATGTAAGGACATTTTCCCACCATCATATGAAGTTCCTTGAGCTAAATCATTATTAATTACACAAATGGCAGGCTGTCCTACTCTGGCTACTATCGCTAAGGGGGGTGAATTTATTCTCCTCTGAGGACTAATTTTGGCACTAAGATTGGTTTCAGAGAAATTCTCCTCCCAATATAGCCAGTCAAATCTCATGGCTTCTTTCCAAGTTACCGGAATGGCTACTAAGGGTATCCCTGACTTAGCTGTCATTGGCAAATGTGTACACACCCAACAGTCAGTCTCATTGTTAGCTCTAGCAATGGCTTTGTGGATGGCAAGTATAGCATTCTTTCCTTTTATCTCATGCCAATAGTCCGTGATGTGAGTCTCCAGCATGACAGGAGTCAAGACAGAGAACAGGATCCAAAGTATCTTCATTTTCTTCACGGGTAGAGAAGCTTTGCTTCTTTCTGACTCAGGTGGGAACTTACCAGGGGCTTTATTATATCCTTTCTGGTGGTCACAGTCCTGTGAGCAACACAGGTGAGGTGGTCTGCAGGATGTCCTCTGGTTCACCTCGGGGCGGGTCAGAGCGGACCTTTTTGCAATGCGATATGTGTATTCAGGTGGACTTTTCACCGACTTTCACAGCCATTGGGGTTATCAACAGTACCTGAAATGGTCCCTCCCACCATACGGACAAAGAACTGCAACGTAAAAAGTTTTTTATCATCACAAAGTCACCAGGCATCAAATCATGGCAGGCTGCAGGACTGCTCGGCTGTTGGGAAATAACAGCATCATGAATTGTCTTGATCTGTCTACTCATGTTAATCAGATATTTAACAGTCACATCTTGGGCTGTAGAAAGGTCTGTGGCTGGAACCATCATAAGGTTGGGTAACTTATCAAATAGGATTTCATATGGGGAAAGGCGTAATGGACCAGTGGGCGTGGTTTGGATAGAATGCAAAACAAGTGGCAAGGTCTCAGTCCACAAGAGTCCAGTCTGCATGGTATACTCTGTGAATTTATTCTTTACAGTCTGATTTAATCTCTCAAATTTTGCACTTGACTGGGGTTGGTAGGGAACATGGAGATTTTGCTTAATGCCCATCATTTTACACATGTCTTTGAATACCCTTCCTGTAAAATGCGTACCTTGGTCAGAGGCGATAACCTGGCTGAGTCCATACCGGCAGACTAATTCCTGCACTATCTACTTGACTGTTATACTAGCTGTTGCCGTGGCTACAGGCCACGCCTCCACCCACCCACTAAACAGGTCTGTACAAGTTAAAACATACTGCAATTGTCTTACCTGTGGGAGCTGAATGTAATCAATTTGTACCACCTGAAATGGTCATTCTGTGGAGGGAAGGTGTGATGATATTGTAGGCACTTTTCTACCTGGATTGTTTTGGAGACAAATTAGACAGCTCTGGCAAAATTTAGAAGCCAATGTAGAGAATCTAGGGGCGTACTAGTAGGTCCTGACTAAATAAGTCATTGCAGCTTTAGATGCATGGGTCAGACCATGAGTGACCTGAGCCAATGCAGGTAAAAGTGATCTGGGTGCCACTGGCTTGCCTTCTTTGCTGTGCCACAAACCATCAGTGTATGGCTGGCACCCTTCCTGCTCCAAGGTGGAGATTTCCTGTGGACCAGAAGTTAGTTACATAGAAATCAGTGTTTGTGTATCAGGTATACATATTTCAGACAGTACGTATACTCGTTCTTTTGACATGGCAGTGTATTTTGCTATTTTGTCTGCTCTGGCATTTCCTTTAGACACCTGATCTCTGCCAGCAGTGTGAGCTTGACACTTTATCACAGCAATTTGTTCAGGCTTCATTATTGCTTCTCAGAGTTCTTGCACCCTTTCAGCATGTGTGATAGGTGTACCATTAGATGTTAAGAAATTTCTCATTTTCCATAGGCTGCCAAAACCTTGGATGACCCCAAAAGCATAGCGCAAGTCAGTGTAAATATTTACAATTTTGTCCTTTGCTAGTTCACAAGCTCTGGTTAGAGCTACAAGCTCAGCACTTTGAGCTGAGTGAGGAGCTGGCAGGGGTCTGGTCTCCAACGTATCAGTCTGTGTGCATACAGCATATGGAAGCTGCCGTCCTCTCATCTTAGGCAGCTTCCATCCATGAACAATGCTATATCTGCATGAGGGATAGGTTAATCAGTGAGGTCGGGACATGGAGAAAAGTTCTGTGCGACAATTGCGGGGCAATCATGTGTCTTGTGTGCCCCACCTACCCCCTCCTCCCTCTGAGTCTGTAAAGACTCATCCCTTATAGGCAGAAGGGTGGCGGGATTCAATGTATTGCAGCGCTGGATAATGAGATTGCTGGGCGTCAGCAAAGCTCAATTCCCACTTAGTGAGCCTTGAAGTGGTTAAATGCTGAGTTTGTTTACATGTAAATAGGGTCGTTAATGCATGAGGCACATACAGATACAAAGGTTGATTCAGGACAATATCTGAAGATTTGTAAACTAAGGTAGTGGCGGCAGCCACCGCCTGCAAACAATCCGGCAGGGCCCGGGCGACTAGGTCCAAAACAGCACTGTAGTATGCTACAGGGCGCTGTTTGTCTCCATGCCATTGAGTTAACACACCTGCAGCATGTCCCATCACTTCATGACAAAACAGGGAAAAAAGCTTGTTATAATGTGGAATGCCTAGTGCCGGTGGTTGTAACAGTGACTCTTTCAATGTCTGAAATACTTGGTCAGTTTCTTCCATGTGCTGCAAAAGATTCTGGAACATCGTGTTTGGTTAATTCATAAAGTGGTGCCGCTAATTGGGAGTAATTAGGTATCCATTGTCTGCAATAACCTGTTATCCCTAGAAAAGCGCGCACCTGTTTTTTATTTATGTGCAATTGCACCTGTCGAATTGCCTTGACTCTCTTTGTGGTTATGTGTCGGTAACCTTGTGATATGCAATGTCCTATGTATTCCACTTTGGGGGAACATAACTGCATCTTATCCTTGGACACTTTGTGTCCTCTTTTTGCTAAGAAACATAGCAGTGCTTTGGTATCTTGTTCAGATACTGCTAGTCATGGTGAACAAAGCACTAGATCAGGCATGTCCAAACTGCGGCCCTCCAGCTGTTGAGAAACTACACATCCCAGCATGGCCAGACACAGCTTTAGCATTCTCTGACAGCAAAACTGGGTCAAGGCATGCTGGTATATGTAGTTTCACAACAGCTGGAGGGCCGCAGTTTGGACATGCCTGCACTAGATCATCCACATATTGAATGAGGGTTGAGCCACCTGGTGGTGAAAAGTTACTCAAATCCTAATTCAATGCTTGACCAAATATGGAAGAGGCATCTGTGTATCCCATTGGTAGATGAGTCCAGGTGTACTGCTGTCCCCTGTAGGTGAAAGCAAACAAATACTGTCTGTCTGGGTGGATAGGAACAGAATTGAAAGCAGAGCACAAATAGATAACAGAAAAATGTGAACTATTTGGAGGGACTTGCATAAGAATGGTAGCTGGATTTGGGACTACAGGGAATAGGGAGAGAACTGCAGTGTTTACAGCCCTCAGGTCCTGCACAAATCTCCATGATGTGATCTGTCCTCCCCCTTGTTCCCCTTCCTGTCCCCATCTTTTTTTCTGATTGGTAGGATCAGGGTATTCGCTGGACTCAAGATTTTAACAAGCACTCCTTGTTCCAAAAGCCTTTGGAGCACGGGGAAAAAATGCCTTGTTCTGCCTCTGGCTTAAGGGGGTGCTGGGGCAGTCTCGGATGCTGTTTATGAGGCTTAAATTTGATATGCACTGGCTCTATCGATTTTATGAGCCCTAGATCTGAGCTAACTTTAGTCTACAGTTGCTCGGGGATTTCTGACAGCCAGCTTGGTAGCACCTGCAGGACAGGCATAAGCCTGTTGTTTTCATGCTGCCACAAGGCATCCTGCATGGTGTCAGCATGTTGTTCTGGCACATGCAGGTAATCTCCATCAGGTGAGCAACTGATAGAACACCTGATTTTTGCAAGCAGATCGCGACCAAGCAAACTGACAGGGGCACTAGTGGACAAAAAAAAGAGTGCGTGTCTGTAAGGGGACCTAGCATGACAGTTAACGGCTCTGAAAGCATCATTTCAACTGAGCTGTTAGATATTTCTACTGTAGTGACAGTTTTGTCAGAGGTAGGAAAATCTTGGCTACCTACTATTAATGAAACTGAAGCTCCGGTGTCTATTAAATAAGGTATCTGCTTATTATTTATGATTAAATTTACCATGGGATTATCTGTAGCTAATACTGGGTACACTGGAGTGTTGGTCTCATGTCAATCTCTATTCCCTGGAAGCTGTCTAAAGTCCCTGCGATTGTCACAGGATTTTATTTTTCCTTGCATGGGGGGTTTCTTGCAATCATAGGACAAGTGTCCCGTTTCATGGCAGTTGTAACATATTGCAGTTCTTTGGGGAGCAGACCCCCTCCCACTGGAGAATGTCCTGTGAGCTGGCTGAGCTGACTGCTCAGCTGCTTTGATTTGTAAATTCATTAATTTTTGCTGTCTGTTCGCATCCTTCTCAACTAAATTATTTTCATGATGCCTGCACCATTCAATAATATTAGCAAGGGTTTTAGTTTTTAAGTCAGAAGACTGGGTTTTAAGTCTGGACTGTATGGTTCTTTTCAGTCCCTCTACATAGGATGTTATTAACAAGGGACCTAAATCTGGTTTCCCTTGTATGTCAGGAATGTCACTATGGCACTTGACCGTTTTAAAGAATCTGGCAGTGTAATCTGCGACTTATCCTTTTGGGTCCTGGGCAATTCCCATAATCTTCATCCAATCTATTATGGCAGGGAATGTTTTGTTAAATGCTGTTTCTAATTCCAACCACTTGTTAGCCAGCTGATTGCTATTCAGCTTATCAGCAGTAGCATCGCATTTTAACTGCTGCATCAGGGATGTGTAATCATTGGGGTTAAACAAGGCAGGTAATAATTGTAAGACATCTCTGTATGTAGGCTGGTGAATATTATTAGTTAGAATTAAATGATCCCAAGCAGCTTTGGGATCCTTCCTTGGGTCCGGCATCTTTTCTGCTAGGGCTCTAAGGTCTGATGCCATCCAGGGGACATGCATTGAGTATGTGACAGCCGGCCCTGCACCTCCAGCTGGAGGGGCCGTAATAAGCCTGACCAGGATGGCTGTGACATACCGGGATTTGCAGGGGTCGAGGTCTGCGGTATCATGTGTTGACCTCTACCTCTGCCCAAAGGTGTTACAACGTAGTCCAGTGTCCGTGTACCAGATGAATCTGGTGACTGAATATGAACTGAGGATTCCTGTAGTGTAGTGTTACCAGAGAGGGAAGAAACGGTAGCAGCAACCTGGGGGGTGTCTGCTGACCATGCACCCTCTGCTATATTCGCAGAGGAAGGAGCAGTGGCAACGACCTGAGAAGTGTCTGCTACCTGTGCCCCCTGACTCTGTGGGTTCTGCATAATCTGATGCAAGTAAGGGTATAATGCCTCCACCCTAACTCCAGTTTCCTCATCTGTCTCTGTTTTCAAAACCATAGTTCTTGCTGCATAAAGTGGAGGGTTTTCCATTGGTGGTGACAATAAGAGTGCTTTAGCCACCCACAAACAATAGGATTTCCATTCATTACAACTTTTCAACTTATTTCCTAAATTATTTAAAACAGTTCCGTCAAAGGTACCTGTAAGAGGAAAGGTTAGTGAATCCTGTGTTCTCTTATTCTATTCCTTCAAATATTTCACCGCAATTATACCATGTTTACAACACATAACAATAGCCGGCATACCCAGAGGGACCTCCCTCTTTGTGGACTGATTTTGCCCCATTTGCCCTCCACTTGTGCACAATAATCACCTCAAAAACTGGCTATCACAAGCAAATGGAGTCTCCTACCGCAACAAGAAGATAAATCAATTATTTAATTAGTTAAGTATACCCACAAGCGTCACGTCTGATGGAGTACAAGACCCCTTTCTCCCCAGGCCTTTATAATTCCTTGACAAGAAAACTCACTTAGATCTATTTCCTATCAAGCCCTTACAATACCTGCTATGAGAATGGCCTCAAGTCACAGTTTCTCCTCAAACGTTACCATACCTCAGGCAAGAAAGCTCACACAGATCTATTCTACCTAGGCTCTATAAATGCTTGCCATGAGAAGGCAGCTGTACTCTCTGCCCCTCGTATGAGAGCAGAGTTTAGTTTATACTTGTACACATCATTCAGTTCATTCATCCCTTACATACATACATACATTGCAACACAGAATCCATATAGCAGCTTTTGCATCAGTTCAACCTGTGTAGTTTAGTTTTCTCTTACAGTTTAACCTTCAACACTTAATACTTTATGCAACTGCAGGTCTTATGCAACTTATACCATTTATATAATCAAATTATGGGAAAAAGCATAAGGTTAAAACCTGAAATCCTGTAAAGCACCATAAATAAGGGTAAAACAATATACGCACAAATTTGAGTACTACAATAATCCAAATAGTAATGATTTCTGGAAAGAACGGTATTAGATATTAGTCCTAGGAAAAAAGAAGTATTAATTATAGAGAAATGAAAGATATGCTTTTCGTCTGTTCCTTACCTCGAAATTAGGTTCTTTTTGAAGCGAGCACTGGATACACAGGACAGGTCCACCGTACCGTTGTGCCACAGAAAGGAAAGGTAGAAAAAGCTTCTCACCTTACAGCGCTGTTTAGTTTCTGTGGTACAAGGTCCAGTAGCCGTGTTGTCCCGTGCAGGCAGTGCGATATCCAACCGGGTAGCAAACATCAAATGTCGTAGCAATAAAAACGAGATATGCCAGGATCAGATGAAAGGCATAGGTGGTTTATTCACACCTCAGCCCAGGTGGGTGTCTAAGAGCACGCAGGCTCAGAGAGACAACTTGGTTACAGGTGCTTACAGTTTATATAACATGAAATATATATTACATCAGAAGTGGTTACGTGACAGAGAACACAATCCATCCTTATTACTGACATGCAGATACCATGCTTATTCTTAATTATAAGCATGCAAAGACCTTCGGGAGGTTAGATATGGACCATAAGTCAGGATGAGAGCACTATCTGCCACTCCTGGCCTCCTAATGCCCTGCAAGGAGGCCCTTTTAGAAAGTACATTAACTAAACAGCTGCAGGAAGAGAGAAGAATGCTTTATATACTGTTCAGAATACATGTTTCCTGCAAACAGATAACATCGATACACAAAGTTTAACCCTATACGCATTCAGTCCCATCATACAGGGTCCAGATTTCTCTGACAATTATATATATATATATATATATATATATATATATATATTTATATATATATGTATATATATACAGAACTGTTCACCCGGCACTCCAAGAGGGATAGTAAAATTGAGGTGCGGCGGTGCCCTCCGTAAGTGGTAGTTGCTCCCACTCAATATGCTGCAGTTGTTCCGGCAGCACTCAAGCAGTCTGGACTAGTAGGTAAATGCAAGGATCTTTATTAGACCATCCAAATGGTCTAATAAAGATCCTTGCATTTACCTACTAGTCCAGACTGCTTGAGTGCCACCGGAACAACTGCAGCCAAAGATGTCTGGCACTCTGGGACATAACTGGTTACATCTACCCTAGGTGACAAACCACAGCAGGCTAGTCCATATATATATATATATATATATATATATATATATATAATGATGGAAGGCATTCCAGAGATTTGATAAAAAAGCCAACAGACAACAGTTTGCAGAGTCAACGTTTCAGGGATTTTCACCCCTTTATCAAGACTTATAGAACAACAAACAAAATAGGCTATAAATACACTTACCAAGTGAATCTTAGGGAATCCCCACCAGCTGGCCTATTGGAGTGCCGGTCACGTCATCAGAGCGCTGTACGGACGAGGCGCCGCTGACATCATCCGTCTTCTGCACAGCCGGATGCTTGGTCCTCTCACGGGGGCGTGGCTCAGGGCGTGTTCACAATTACCTAGGAAACTAACAAATGTGATGAAAACAATATATACATAAAAAGAAAGGAAAAACTATCTATAAAAAAAGCATAAGTACAGAGTCACATGATATATAACAGGCAGTATATAACCTGTAATTATAATCAGATACGGCTAAAAAGATTAATAATCCGCCGCTGTAATAAATCTAATAAATGTATCACTGGATAATCAGTGTCATGAAAATATCACATGAACATGATGAACTGAATAAAGATACTTGGAAATACATATACTGACTACTCTAAGTATATAAAGATGGTACTGACCTAATAGTCAATAATTACACAAATATTACAAATGTGTAAAAAAATATAAAAATAAAAGAAAGGACTATATTCAAATTAATGATGCACTACATCACACCATCTAATACATATAGATGCTGACTATAGGAAACAGCTAAACGATAATGTCTCTTTGAGACCATATTGCTGTAATGTTTGCAGAGTATGAATCCAGTGTGCTTCTTTTTGAAGAAGGATTTTACCACTATCTCCCCCTGAGCGCTCGGGGGTACCCAATCAATGATTTTATATCGGAGAGTTGCAAGGCCATGTTTCAATAATTTGAAATGTCTTGCAACTGGCTGGTCTGCTCCTCTGCCTTCTAGTGCTGCCCGAATGCTGGAGCGGTGCATCGCCATCCTTTCCTTCAGTTGACAAGTAATTTTTCCAATGTACAGAAGTCCGCATGGACAACGAATGTAGTAGACGATGAATGTGGTGGAACATGTTACCGGATGGTTGATATAGTATTTTTTTCCTGACCTGGGATGATGGAAACTGTTTCCAGTCTCTAAATAACTGCAGGTCGTACCACCTGTACATCTGTAATTGCCACCCTTTCTGGTAAGGAAATGTGGTGTAGTTTTAACTTTTGACCTTAAAGTTCGATATGTCGTTATGGACCACAACATCTTTAATGTTTCTCCCAATCAGCCAAATTCTCCGGGCATGATGCATGATCATTTTACTTGCTGGAGAAAAGTCCTGAGGCCATACCACTTGATTCAAAAGTTCCTTTTGTAGGATTTTGGGCCAATGCCTTCCCCTATCTTTAGATAGCACCGCTGCTTTCGTTTTTTTAAGTGTCTTTCCATCATACCCTCTTTTGGGGAATTTGATGAGCATTGCATCAATATGTTTCTCTGCATCCACTGGATCGCTGCAAATGCGTAATGCACATAGAAACTTTGAGTGTGGTAACCCCCATTTCAAAGATGTAGGATGAAAACTGTCAGCGTGTAAAATCATATATCTGTCCGTACTTTTATAGTAGATTGAAGTAATAAGTTCCCTATTGGGATTGAGTGTCACCTTAACATCTAGAAAATGAATTTCACTATCGTCACATAAATACGTAAATTTGATGGAATCGTCTTTCGAATTAACCTTCAACATAACTTTCTCAAATGTATCCTTGGGGCCATCCCACAGAACGAAGATGTCGTTGATGTAGCGATGGAATGCTTTTATCCGTGAATAGATGGAATTATTGGTGAAGAAGAGCTCTTTCTCTGTTTCAAACATAAAAAATGTTCGGAAAGCTCGGGGTCACGCATCACCCCATAGCGCACCCCGACTTCTAGATTTACATCTTACCATCAAATCTGAAGTAGTTACGAGACAGGGCTAGCTGTAGTAATTTCAAAAAGAAGGCAATGTTAGGACCTAGATATCCATGCTCCTGTGACAAAAACTTGTGCATATCTTCGAGTCCACGAGAGTGTGGTATACTCGTGTACACACTGATGACATCAATAGTACACAATAGCCAATTACCTGGAAGGGGATCAGTACGTAATCCCGCTGGACGGGATCCCGGCGGTCGAAATACCGACGCCGGAATCCCGACCACACAATTCCGACAGGGGTGGCGAGCGGAACGCAGCCCCTTGCGGGCTTTCTACGCTCGCCAAGCTGCGGGCACGGTGCCTCGCTACGCTCAGCACACTATTATATTCTCCCTCTATGGGTGTCGTGGACACCCACGGAGGGAGAATATGTCGGGATTGTGGCGGTCGGGATTCCGGCATCGGTATTTCGACCGCCGGGATCCCATCCAGCGGGATGTTGACCGCATCCCCCTGGAAGAGGAGTCAATTCTTGCAATTTCAACAGTAATGCCGTTGTATGATTTATAAATATCGGTTGAGACTGAATAAGCGGTTGTAAATAGTAGTCTAGATTTTGTGATGTGGTGTAGTACAAACAGTCTCTCACCGCAATAATTAGTCTCCCTGGTGGAATATTAGGATCCTTGTGTAATTTAGGCAAATAATATATAACTGGTACTGTAGGATATTCAGTACTCAAGGACTCTCTTATATACAATGTAATCAGGCCGTCATCAAGGGCTTGTTGAAGGATACCATCCAATTCTTGTTTGTATATGTTTTTGGGGTCAGAAAAAAGACGTTCATATACACCAACATCAGATAGCTGTCTGTATAATTCTTGTTTGTATGCTTCTAGGTCCTGTATCACTACCCCTTCCCCCTTGTCTGCAGGGCAGATTACTATGTCCTGGTAGCGTCCCAGATCTCTGAGTGCCTTCCTTTAAGCCTGTGACAAATTGCTTTGTTTCATAATTTTCTTCAGAGGATGATTATCTATGATTTTATCCATGTAGCTGGTGAAGCTTTTGATGTTGCCATTCATTGTGGGGTTTCAAACGTGGATTTTTTTGTACACAATCTGTTGAGGAATAATGGTAGTTGAACTACCAAAATGTTCTTTCAAATTTTGTCTCCTATTGAATTTGAATAGATCAAATGTATTATTGAACACATTGGTTGATTGTGTAGGGAGTCTAACTGAAGTTCTTAGCACATATTTGCACAAGTATGCCTCTAAATAGGGCATTATCAATATGTGATCTGAAATGCATGTGATAGTATTAGAATTGTTAGGGACCCACGTGAACAAGGCACCTGGCCGCGGTACATGGGCCCACATATTTGCGCAAATGTGTGCTAAGAACTTCAATTATACTCCATGTTAATTGTGAGCGTTTATTTAAATTATTTTTACTATCAGTGTTCTTAGTGCTAAGACTGTGCATCTGCATCTCTCTTCCTCCAGCATAGTATTAGAAGCCTCAGCATGATAGCACCTCTTGATATCTTTAGTAATAGGATGTGCAGTCCAGGTCCCCCCCTTTTTCCACTATATTTGTGTATATTAGTGATGAGCGGGTTCGGATCCTCGGGATCCGAACCCCCCGAACTTCACCCTATTTTGCACGGGTCCGAGCAGACTCGGATCCTCCCGCTTTGCTTGGTTAACCCGAGTGCGCCCGAACGTCATCATCCCGCAGTCGGATTCTCGCGAGATTCGTATTCTATATAAGGAGCCGCGCGTCGCCGCCATTTTTCACTCGTGCATTGGAGATGATCGTGAGAGGACGTGGCTGGCGTCCTCTCAGTTTCTATGTTCAGTGGGCTGCAAATATCTGTGCTCAGTGTGCTGCAAATATCTGTGCTCAGTGTGCTGCAAATATCTGTGCTGTGTGCTGCAAGTGCAAATATCTACGTTCTCTGCCTGAAAAACGCTCCATATCTGACTGTGCTCAGTGTGCTGCAAATATCTGTGCTCAGTGTGCTAATTGCTTTATTGTGGGGACTGGGGACCAGCAGTATTATATAGTAGGAGGACAGTGCAGAGTTTTGCTGACCAGTGACCACCAGTATTATACGTTCTCTGCCTGAAAAATGCTCCATATCTGTGCTGCATTGTAGTATATAGTAGGAGGACAGTGCAGAATTTTGCTGACCACCAGTATAACTATATATATAGCAGTACGGTACAGTAGTCCACTGCTCTATCTCTGTGTCGTCAAATATACTATCCCATCCATACCTGTGGTGCATTTCAGTTTTGCACAGTTTGCTGACCACCAGTATATAATATATAGCAGTACGGTACAGAAGGCCATTGCTCTACCTACCTCTGTGTCGTCAAGTATACTATCCATCCATACCTGTGGTGCATTTCAGTTTTGCATAGTTTGCTGACCACCAGTATATAATATATAGCAGTATAGTACAGTAGGCCACTGCTCTACCTACCTCTGTGTCGTCAAGTATACTATCCATCCATACCTGTGGTGCATTTCAGTTTTGCACAGTTTGCTGACCACCAGTATATAATATATAGCAGTACGGTACAGTAGGCCACTGCTCTACCTACCTCTGTGTCGTCAAGTATACTATCCATCCATACCTGTGGTGCATTTCAGTTTTGCACAGTTTGCTGACCACCAGTATATAATATATAGCAGTACGGTACAGTAGGCCACTGCTCTACCTTCCTCTGTGTCGTCAAGTATACTATCCATCCATACCTGTAGTGCATTTCAGTTTTGCACAGTTTGCTGACCACCAGTATATAATATTTAGCAGTACGGCACAGTAGGTCACTGCTCTACCTACCTCTGTGTCGTCAAGTATACTATCCATCCATACCTGTGGTGCATTTCAGTTTTGAACAGTTTGCTGACCACCAGTATATAATATATAGCAGTACGGTACAGTAGGCCACTGCTCTACCTACCTCTGTGTCGTCAAGTATACTATCCATCCATACCTGTGGTGCATTTCAGTTTTGCACAGTTTGCTGACCACCAGTATATAATATATAGCAGTACGGTACAGTAGGCCACTGCTCTACCTACCTCTGTGTCGTCAAGTATACTATCCATCCATACCTGTGGTGCATTTCAGTTTTGCACAGTTTGCTGACCACCAGTATATAATATATAGCAGTACGGTACAGTAGGCCACTGCTCTACCTACCTCTGTGTCGTCAAGTATACTATCCATCCATACCTGTGGTGCATTTCAGTTTTGCACAGTTTGCTGACCACCAGTATATAAAAAATAGCAGTACGAGACAGTAGGCCACTGCTCTACCTACCTCTGTGTCGTCAAGTATACTATCCATCCATACCTGTGGTGCATTTCAGTTTTGCACAGTTTGCTGACCACCAGTATATAATATATAGCAGTACGGTACAGAAGGCCACTGCTCTACCTACCTCTGTGTCGTCAAGTATACTATCCATCCATACAAGTGGTGCATTTCAGTTTTGCATAGTTTGCTGACCACCAGTATATAATATATAGCAGTATAGTACAGTAGGCCACTGCTCTACCTACCTCTGTGTCGTCAAGTATACTATCCATCCATACCTGTGGTGCATTTCAGTTTTGCACAGTTTGCTGACCACCAGTATATAATATATAGCAGTACGGTACAGTAGGCCACTGCTCTACCTACCTCTGTGTCGTCAAGTATACTATCCATCCATACCTGTGGTGCATTTCAGTTTTGCACAGTTTGCTGACCACCAGTATATAATATATAGCAGTACGGCACAGTAGGTCACTGCTCTACCTACCTCTGTGTCGTCAAGTATACTATCCATCCATACCTGTGGTGCATTTCAGTTTTGCACAGTTTGCTGACCACCAGTATATTATTTATAGAAGTACGGTACAGAAGGCCACTGCTCTACCTACCTCTGTGTCATCAAGTATACTATCCATCCATACCTGCAGTGCATTTCAGTTTTGCACAGTTTGCTGACCACCAGTATATAATATATAGCAGTACGGTACAGAAGGCCACTGCTCTACCTACCTCTGTGTCGTCAAGTATACTATCCATCCATCCATACCTGTGGTGCATTTCAGTTTTGCACAGTTTGCTGACCACCAGTATATAATATATAGCAGTACGGTACAGAAGGCCACTGCTCTACCTACCTCTGTGTCGTCAAGTATACTATCCATCCATACATGTGGTGCATTTCAGTTTTGCACAGTTTGATGACCACCAGTATATAATATATAGCAGTACAGTACAGTAGGCCACTGCTCTACCTACCTCTGTGTCGTCAAGTATACTATCCATCCATACCTGTGGTGCATTTCAGTTTTGCACAGTTTGCTGACCACCAGTATATAATATATAGCAGTACGGTACAGAAGGCCACTGCTCTACCTACCTCTGTGTCGTCAAGTATACTATCCATCCATCCATACCTGTGGTGCATTTCAGTTTTGCACAGTTTGCTGACCACCAGTATATAATATATAGCAGTACGGTACAGAAGGCCACTGCTCTACCTACCTCTGTGTCGTCAAGTATACTATCCATCCATACATGTGGTGCATTTCAGTTTTGCACAGTTTGATGACCACCAGTATATAATATATAGCAGTACAGTACAGTAGGCCACTGCTCTACCTACCTCTGTGTCATCAAGTATACTATCCATCCATACCTGTGGTGCATTTCAGTTTTGCACAGTTTGCTGACCACCAGTATATAATATATAGCAGTACGGTACAGTAGGCCACTGCTCTACCTACCTCTGTGTCGTCAAGTATACTATCCATCCATACCTGCAGTGCATTTCAGTTTTGCACAGTTTGCTGACCACCAGTATATAATATATAGCAGTACGGTACAGTAGGTCACTGCTCTACCTACCTCTGTGTCGTCAAGTATACTATCCATCCATCCATACCTGTGGTGCATTTCAGTTTTGCACAGTTTGCTGACCACCAGTATATAATATATAGCAGTACGGTACAGAAGGCCACTGCTCTACCTACCTCTGTGTCGTCAAGTATACTATCCATCCATACATGTGGTGCATTTCAGTTTTGCACAGTTTGATGACCACCAGTATATATTATAAAGCAGTACAGTACAGTAGGCCACTGCTCTACCTACCTCTGTGTCATCAAGTATACTATCCATCCATACCTGTGGTGCATTTCAGTTTTGCACAGTTTGCTGACCACCAGTATATAATATATAGCAGTACGGTACAGTAGGCCACTGCTCTACCTACCTCTGTGTCGTCAAGTATACTATCCATCCATACCTGTGGTGCATTTCAGTTTTGCACAGTTTGCTAACCACCAGTATATAATATATAGCAGTACGGTACAGTAGGCCACTACTCTACCTACCTCTGTGTCGTCAAGTATACTATCCATCCATACCTGTGGTGCATTTCAGTTTTGCACAGTTTGCTGACCACCAGTATATAATATATAGCAGTACGGTACAGAAGGCCACTGCTCTACCTACCTCTGTGTCGTCAAGTATACTATTCATCCATACCTGTGGTGCATTTCAGTTTTGCACAGTTTGCTGACCACCAGTATATAATATATAGCAGTACGGTACAGTAGGCCACTGCTCTACCTACCTCTATGTCGTCAAGTATACTATCCATCCATACCTGTGGTGCATTTCAGTTTTGCACAGTTTGCTGACCACCAGTATATAATATATAGCAGTACGGTACAGAAGGCCACTGCTCTACCTACCTCTGTGTCGTCAAGTATACTATCCATCCATACCTGTGGTGCATTTCAGTTTTGCACAGTTTGCTGACCACAAGTATATAATATATAGCAGTATGGTACAGAAGGCCATTGCTCTACCTACCTCTGTGTCGTCAAGTATACTATCCATCCATACCTGTGGTGCATTTCAGTTTTGCATAGTTTGCTGACCACCAGTATATAAGATATAGCAGTATAGTACAGTAGGCCACTGCTCTACATAACTATGTGTCGTCAAGTATACTATCCATCCATACCTGTGGTGCATTTCAGTTTTGCACAGTTTGCTGACCACCAGTATATAATATATAGCAGTACGGTACAGTAGGCCACTGCTCTACCTACCTCTGTGTCGTCAAGTATACTATCCATCCATAGCTGTGGTGCATTTCAGTTTTGCACAGTTTGCTGACCACCAGTATATAATATATAGCAGTATGGTACAGTAGGCCACTGCTCTACCTACCTCTGTGTCATCAAGTATACTATCCATCCATACCTGTAGTGCATTTCAGTTTTGCACAGTTTGCTGACTACCAGTATATAATATATAGCAGTACGGCACAGTAGGTCACTGCTCTACCTACCTCTGTGTCGTCAAGTATACTATCCATCCATACCTATGGTGCATTTCAGTTTTGCACAGTTTGCTGACCACCAGTATATAATATAAAGCAGTACGGTACAGTAGTCCACTGCTCTACCTACCTCTGTGTCGTCAAGTATACTATCCATCCATACCTGTGGTGCATTTCAGTTTTGCACAGTTTGCTGACCACCAGTATATAATATATAGCAGTACGGTACAGTAGGCCACTGCTCTACCTACCTCTGTGTCGTCAAGTATACTATCCATCCATACCTGTGGTGCATTTCAGTTTTGCACAGTTTGCTGACCACCAGTATATAATATATAGCAGTACGGTACAGAAGGCCATTGCTCTACCTACCTCTGTGTCGTCAAGTATACTATCCATCCATACCTGTGGTGCATTTCAGTTTTACACAGTTTGCTGACCACCAGTATATAATATATAGCAGTACGAGACAGTAGGCCACTGCTCTACCTACCTCTGGGTCGTCAAGTATACTATCCATCCATACCTGTGGTGCATTTCAGTTTTGCACAGTTTGCTGACCACCAGTATATAATATATAGCAGTACGGTACAGAAGGCCACTGCTCTACCTACCTCTGTGTCGTCAAGTATACTATCCATCCATACCTGTGGTGCATTTCAGTTTTGCACAGTTTGCTGACCACCAGTATATAATATATAGCAGTACGGCACAGTAGGTCACTGCTCTACCTACCTCTGTGTCGTCAAGTATACTATCCATCCATACCTGTGGTGCATTTCAGTTTTGCACAGTTTGTTGACCACCAGTATATAATATATAGCAGTACGCTACAGAAGGCCACTGCTCTACCTACCTCTGTGTCGTCAAGTATACTATCCATCCATACCTGTGGTGCATTTCAGTTTTGCACAGTTTGCTGACCACCAGTATATAATATATAGCAGTACGGTACAGAAGGCCACTGCTCTACCTACCTCTGTGTCGTCAAGTATACTATCCATCCATACCTGCAGTGCATTTCAGTTTTGCACAGTTTGCTGACCACCAGTATATAATATATAGCAGTACGGTACAGAAGGCCACTGCTCTACCTACCTCTGTGTCGTCAAGTATACTATCCATCCATCCATACCTGTGGTGCATTTCAGTTTTGCACAGTTTGCTGACCACCAGTATATAATATATAGCAGTACGGTACAGAAGGCCACTGCTCTACCTACCTCTGTGTCGTCAAGTATACTATCCATCCATACATGTGGTGCATTTCAGTTTTGCACAGTTTGATGACCACCAGTATATAATATATAGCAGTACGGTACAGTAGGCCACTGCTCTACCTACCTCTGTGTCGTCAAGTATACTATCCATCCATACCTGTGGTGCATTTCAGTTTTGCACAGTTTGCTGACCACCAGTATATAATATATAGCAGTACGGTACAGTAGGCCACTGCTCTACCTACCTCTGTGTCGTCAAGTATACTATCCATCCATACCTGTGGTGCATTTCAGTTTTGCACAGTTTGCTGACCACCAGTATATAATATATAGCAGTACGGTACAGTAGGTCACTGCTCTACCTACCTCTGTGTCGTCAAGTATACTATCCATCCATACCTGTGGTGCATTTCAGTTTTGCACAGTTTGCTGACCACCAGTATATAAAATATAGCAGTATGGTACAGTAGGCCACTGCTCTAGCTACCACTGTGTCGTCAAGTATACTATCCATCCATACCTGTGGTGCATTTCAGTTTTGCACAGTTTGCTGACCACCAGTATATAATATATAGCAGTACGGTACAGAAGGCCAATACTCTACCTACGTCTGTGTCGTCAAGTATACTATCCATCCATACCTGTGGTGCATTTCAGTTTTGCACAGTTTGCTGACCACCAGTATATAATATATAGCAGTACGGTACAGTAGGCCACTACTCTACCTACCTCTGTGTCGTCAAGTATACTATCCATCCATACCTGTGGTGCATTTCAGTTTTGCACAGTTTGCTGACCACCAGTATATAATATATAGCAGTACGGTACAGTAGGTCACTGCTCTACCTACCTCTGTGTCGTCAAGTATACTATCCATCCATACCTGTGGTGCATTTCAGTTTTGCACAGTTTGCTGACCACCAGTATATAAAATATAGCAGTATGGTACAGTAGGCCACTGCTCTAGCTACCACTGTGTCGTCAAGTATACTATCCATCCATACCTGTGGTGCATTTCAGTTTTGCACAGTTTGCTGACCACCAGTATATAATATATAGCAGTACGGTACAGAAGGCCAATACTCTACCTACGTCTGTGTCGTCAAGTATACTATCCATCCATACCTGTGGTGCATTTCAGTTTTGCACAGTTTGCTGACCACCAGTATATAATATATAGCAGTACGGTACAGAAGGCCACTGCTCTACCTACCTCTGTGTCGTCAAGTATACTATCCATCCATACCTGTGGTGCATTTCAGTTTTGCACAGTTTGCTGACCACAAGTATATAATATATAGCAGTACGGTACAGAAGGCCATTGCTCTACCTACCTCTGTGTCGTCAAGTATACTATCCATACATACCTGTGGTGCATTTCAGTTTTGCATAGTTTGCTGACCACCAGTTTATAAGATATAGCAGTATAGTACAGTAGGCCACTGCTCTACATAACTATGTGTCGTCAAGTATACTATCCATCCATACCTGTGGTGCATTTCAGTTTTGCACAGTTTGCTGACCACCAGTATATAATATATAGCAGTACGGTACAGTAGGCCACTGCTCTACCTACCTCTGTGTCGTCAAGTATACTATCCATCCATAGCTGTGGTGCATTTCAGTTTTGCACAGTTTGCTGACCACCAGTATATAATATATAGCAGTATGGTACAGTAGGCCACTGCTCTACCTACCTCTGTGTCATCAAGTATACTATCCATCCATACCTGTAGTGCATTTCAGTTTTGCACAGTTTGCTGACCATCAGTATATAATATATAGCAGTACGGCACAGTAGGTCACTGCTCTACCTACCTCTGTGTTGTCAAGTATACTATCCATCCATACCTGTGGTGCATTTCAGTTTTGCACAGTTTACTGACCACCAGTATATAATATATAGCAGTACGGTACAGAAGTCCTCTGCTCTACCTACCTCTGTGTCGTCAAGTATACTATCCATCCATACCTGTGGTGCATTTCAGTTTTGCACAGTTTGCTGACCACCAGTATATAATATATAGCAGTACGGTACAGTAGGCCACTGCTCTACCTACCTCTGTGTCGTCAAGTATACTATTCATCCATACCTGTGGTGCATTTCAGTTTTGCACAGTTTGCTGACCACCAGTATATAATATATAGCAGTACAGTACAGAAGGCCACTGCTCTACCTACCTCTGTGTCGTCAAGTATACTATCCATCCATACCTGTGGTGCATTTCAGTTTTGCACAGTTTGCTGACCACCAGTATATAATATATAGCAGTACGAGACAGTAGGCCACTGCTCTACCTACCTCTGTGTCGTCAAGTATACTATCCATCCATACCTGTGGTGCATTTCAGTTTTGCACAGTTTGCTGACCACCAGTATATAATATATAGCAGTACGGTACAGAAGGCCACTGCTCTACCTACCTCTGTGTCGTCAAGTATACTATCCATCCATACCTGTGGTGCATTTCAGTTTTGCACAGTTTGCTGACCACCAGTATATAATATATAGCAGTACGGCACAGTAGGTCACTGCTCTACCTACCTCTGTGTCGTCAAGTATACTATCCATCCATACCTGTGGTGCATTTCAGTTTTGCACAGTTTGTTGACCACCAGTATATAATATATAGCAGTACGCTACAGAAGGCCACTGCTCTACCTACCTCTGTGTCGTCAAGTATACTATCCATCCATACCTGTGGTGCATTTCAGTTTTGCACAGTTTGCTGACCACCAGTATATAATATATAGCAGTACGGTACAGAAGGCCACTGCTCTACCTACCTCTGTGTCGTCAAGTATACTATCCATCCATACCTGCAGTGCATTTCAGTTTTGCACAGTTTGCTGACCACCAGTATATAATATATAGCAGTACGGTACAGAAGGCCACTGCTCTACCTACCTCTGTGTCGTCAAGTATACTATCCATCCATCCATACCTGTGGTGCATTTCAGTTTTGCACAGTTTGCTGACCACCAGTATATAATATATAGCAGTACGGTACAGAAGGCCACTGCTCTACCTACCTCTGTGTCGTCAAGTATACTATCCATCCATACATGTGGTGCATTTCAGTTTTGCACAGTTTGATGACCACCAGTATATAATATATAGCAGTACGGTACAGTAGGCCACTGCTCTACCTACCTCTGTGTCGTCAAGTATACTATCCATCCATACCTGTGGTGCATTTCAGTTTTGCACAGTTTGCTGACCACCAGTATATAATATATAGCAGTACGGTACAGTAGGCCACTGCTCTACCTACCTCTGTGTCGTCAAGTATACTATCCATCCATACCTGTGGTGCATTTCAGTTTTGCACAGTTTGCTGACCACCAGTATATAATATATAGCAGTACGGTACAGTAGGTCACTGCTCTACCTACCTCTGTGTCGTCAAGTATACTATCCATCCATACCTGTGGTGCATTTCAGTTTTGCACAGTTTGCTGACCACCAGTATATAAAATATAGCAGTATGGTACAGTAGGCCACTGCTCTAGCTACCACTGTGTCGTCAAGTATACTATCCATCCATACCTGTGGTGCATTTCAGTTTTGCACAGTTTGCTGACCACCAGTATATAATATATAGCAGTACGGTACAGAAGGCCAATACTCTACCTACGTCTGTGTCGTCAAGTATACTATCCATCCATACCTGTGGTGCATTTCAGTTTTGCACAGTTTGCTGACCACCAGTATATAATATATAGCAGTACGGTACAGTAGGCCACTACTCTACCTACCTCTGTGTCGTCAAGTATACTATCCATCCATACCTGTGGTGCATTTCAGTTTTGCACAGTTTGCTGACCACCAGTATATAATATATAGCAGTACGGTACAGTAGGTCACTGCTCTACCTACCTCTGTGTCGTCAAGTATACTATCCATCCATACCTGTGGTGCATTTCAGTTTTGCACAGTTTGCTGACCACCAGTATATAAAATATAGCAGTATGGTACAGTAGGCCACTGCTCTAGCTACCACTGTGTCGTCAAGTATACTATCCATCCATACCTGTGGTGCATTTCAGTTTTGCACAGTTTGCTGACCACCAGTATATAATATATAGCAGTACGGTACAGAAGGCCACTGCTCTACCTACCTCTGTGTCGTCAAGTATACTATCCATCCATACCTGCAGTGCATTTCAGTTTTGCACAGTTTGCTGACCACCAGTATATAATATATAGCAGTACGGTACAGAAGGCCACTGCTCTACCTACCTCTGTGTCGTCAAGTATACTATCCATCCATCCATACCTGTGGTGCATTTCAGTTTTGCACAGTTTGCTGACCACCAGTATATAATATATAGCAGTACGGTACAGAAGGCCACTGCTCTACCTACCTCTGTGTCGTCAAGTATACTATCCATCCATACATGTGGTGCATTTCAGTTTTGCACAGTTTGATGACCACCAGTATATAATATATAGCAGTACGGTACAGTAGGCCACTGCTCTACCTACCTCTGTGTCATCAAGTATACTATCCATCCATACCTGTGGTGCATTTCAGTTTTGCACAGTTTGCTGACCACCAGTATATAATATATAGCAGTACGGTACAGTAGGCCACTGCTCTACCTACCTCTGTGTCGTCAAGTATACTATCCATCCATACCTGTGGTGCATTTCAGTTTTGCACAGTTTGCTGACCACCAGTATATAATATATAGCAGTACGGTACAGTAGGTCACTGCTCTACCTACCTCTGTGTCGTCAAGTATACTATCCATCCATACCTGTGGTGCATTTCAGTTTTGCACAGTTTGCTGACCACCAGTATATAAAATATAGCAGTATGGTACAGTAGGCCACTGCTCTAGCTACCACTGTGTCGTCAAGTATACTATCCATCCATACCTGTGGTGCATTTCAGTTTTGCACAGTTTGCTGACCACCAGTATATAATATATAGCAGTACGGTACAGAAGGCCAATACTCTACCTACGTCTGTGTCGTCAAGTATACTATCCATCCATACCTGTGGTGCATTTCAGTTTTGCACAGTTTGCTGACCACCAGTATATAATATATAGCAGTACGGTACAGTAGGCCACTACTCTACCTACCTCTGTGTCGTCAAGTATACTATCCATCCATACCTGTGGTGCATTTCAGTTTTGCACAGTTTGCTGACCACCAGTATATAATATATAGCAGTACGGTACAGTAGGTCACTGCTCTACCTACCTCTGTGTCGTCAAGTATACTATCCATCCATACCTGTGGTGCATTTCAGTTTTGCACAGTTTGCTGACCACCAGTATATAAAATATAGCAGTATGGTACAGTAGGCCACTGCTCTAGCTACCACTGTGTCGTCAAGTATACTATCCATCCATACCTGTGGTGCATTTCAGTTTTGCACAGTTTGCTGACCACCAGTATATAATATATAGCAGTACGGTACAGAAGGCCAATACTCTACCTACGTCTGTGTCGTCAAGTATACTATCCATCCATACCTGTGGTGCATTTCAGTTTTGCACAGTTTGCTGACCACCAGTATATGATATATAGCAGTACGGTACAGAAGGCCACTGCTCTACCTACCTCTGTGTCGTCAAGTATACTATCCATCCATACCTGTGGTGCATTTCAGTTTTGCACAGTTTGCTGACCACAAGTATATAATATATAGCAGTACGGTACAGAAGGCCATTGCTCTACCTACCTCTGTGTCGTCAAGTATACTATCCATACATACCTGTGGTGCATTTCAGTTTTGCATAGTTTGCTGACCACCAGTTTATAAGATATAGCAGTATAGTACAGTAGGCCACTGCTCTACATAACTATGTGTCGTCAAGTATACTATCCATCCATACCTGTGGTGCATTTCAGTTTTGCACAGTTTGCTGACCACCAGTATATAATATATAGCAGTACGGTACAGTAGGCCACTGCTCTACCTACCTCTGTGTCGTCAAGTATACTATCCATCCATAGCTGTGGTGCATTTCAGTTTTGCACAGTTTGCTGACCACCAGTATATAATATATAGCAGTACGGTACAGTAGGCCACTGCTCTACCTACCTCTGTGTCGTCAAGTATACTATTCATCCATACCTGTGGTGCATTTCAGTTTTGCACAGTTTGCTGACCACCAGTATATAAAATATAGCAGTATGGTACAGTAGGCCACTGCTCTAGCTACCACTGTGTCGTCAAGTATACTATCCATCCATACCTGTGGTGCTTTTCAGTTTTGCACAGTTTGCTGACCACCAGTATATAATATATAGCAGTACGGTACAGAAGGCCAATACTCTACCTACGTCTGTGTCGTCAAGTATACTATCCATCCATACCTGTGGTGCATTTCAGTTTTGCACAGTTTGCTGACCACCAGTATATAATATATAGCAGTACGGTACAGTAGGCCACTACTCTACCTACCTCTGTGTCGTCAAGTATACTATCCATCCATACCTGTGGTGCATTTCAGTTTTGCACAGTTTGCTGACCACCAGTATATAATATATAGCAGTACGGTACAGTAGGTCACTGCTCTACCTACCTCTGTGTCGTCAAGTATACTATCCATCCATACCTGTGGTGCATTTCAGTTTTGCACTGTTTGCTGACCACCAGTATATAAAATATAGCAGTATGGTACAGTAGGCCACTGCTCTAGCTACCACTGTGTCGTCAAGTATACTATCCATCCATACCTGTGGTGCATTTCAGTTTTGCACAGTTTGCTGACCACCAGTATATAATATATAGCAGTACGGTACAGAAGGCCAATACTCTACCTACGTCTGTGTCGTCAAGTATACTATCCATCCATACCTGTGGTGCATTTCAGTTTTGCACAGTTTGCTGACCACCAGTATATGATATATAGCAGTACGGTACAGAAGGCCACTGCTCTACCTACCTCTGTGTCGTCAAGTATACTATCCATCCATACCTGTGGTGCATTTCAGTTTTGCACAGTTTGCTGACCACAAGTATATAATATATAGCAGTACGGTACAGAAGGCCATTGCTCTACCTACCTCTGTGTCGTCAAGTATACTATCCATACATACCTGTGGTGCATTTCAGTTTTGCATAGTTTGCTGACCACCAGTTTATAAGATATAGCAGTATAGTACAGTAGGCCACTGCTCTACATAACTATGTGTCGTCAAGTATACTATCCATCCATACCTGTGGTGCATTTCAGTTTTGCACAGTTTGCTGACCACCAGTATATAATATATAGCAGTACGGTACAGTAGGCCACTGCTCTACCTACCTCTGTGTCGTCAAGTATACTATCCATCCATAGCTGTGGTGCATTTCAGTTTTGCACAGTTTGCTGACCACCAGTATATAATATATAGCAGTATGGTACAGTAGGCCACTGCTCTACCTACCTCTGTGTTGTCAAGTATACTATCCATCCATACCTGTGGTGCATTTCAGTTTTGCACAGTTTACTGACCACCAGTATATAATATATAGCAGTACGGTACAGAAGTCCACTGCTCTACCTACCTCTGTGTCGTCAAGTATACTATCCATCCATACCTGTGGTGCATTTCAGTTTTGCACAGTTTGCTGACCACCAGTATATAATATATAGCAGTACGGTACAGTAGGCCACTGCTCTACCTACCTCTGTGTCGTCAAGTATACTATTCATCCATACCTGTGGTGCATTTCAGTTTTGCACAGTTTGCTGACCACCAGTATATAATATATAGCAGTACAGTACAGAAGGCCACTGCTCTACCTACCTCTGTGTCGTCAAGTATACTATCCATCCATACCTGTGGTGCATTTCAGTTTTGCACAGTTTGCTGACCACCAGTATATAATATATAGCAGTACGAGACAGTAGGCCACTGCTCTACCTACCTCTGTGTCGTCAAGTATACTATCCATCCATACCTGTGGTGCATTTCAGTTTTGCACAGTTTGCTGACCACCAGTATATAATATATAGCAGTACGGTACAGAAGGCCACTGCTCTACCTACCTCTGTGTCGTCAAGTATACTATCCATCCATACCTGTGGTGCATTTCAGTTTTGCACAGTTTGCTGACCACCAGTATATAATATATAGCAGTACGGCACAGTAGGTCACTGCTCTACCTACCTCTGTGTCGTCAAGTATACTATCCATCCATACCTGTGGTGCATTTCAGTTTTGCACAGTTTGCTGAACACCAGTATATAATATATAGCAGTACGGTACAGAAGGCCACTGCTCTATCTACCTCTGTCTCGTCAAGTATACTATCCATCCATACCTGTGGTGCATTTCAGTTTTGCACAGTTTGCTGACCACCAGTATATAATATATAGCAGTACGGTACAGAAGGCCACTGCTCTACCTACCTCTGTGTCGTCAAGTATACTATCCATCCATACCTGCAGTGCATTTCAGTTTTGCACAGTTTGCTGACCACCAGTATATAATATATAGCAGTACGGTACAGAAGGCCACTGCTCTACCTACCTCTGTGTCGTCAAGTATACTATCCATCCATCCATATCTGTGGTGCATTTCAGTTTTGCACAGTTTGCTGACCACCAGTATATAATATATAGCAGTACGGTACAGAAGGCCACTGCTCTACCTACCTCTGTGTCGTCAAGTATACTATCCATCCATACATGTGGTGCATTTCAGTTTTGCACAGTTTGATGACCACCAGTATATAATATATAGCAGTACAGTACAGTAGGCCACTGCTCTACCTACCTCTGTGTCGTCAAGTATACTATCCATCCATACCTGTGGTGCATTTCAGTTTTGCACAGTTTGCTGACCACCAGTATATAATATATAGCAGTACGGTACAGTAGGTCACTGCTCTACCTACCTCTGTGTCGTCAAGTATACTATCCATCCATACCTGTGGTGCATTTCAGTTTTGCACAGTTTGCTGACCACCAGTATATAAAATATAGCAGTATGGTACAGTAGGCCACTGCTCTACCTACCACTGTGTCGTCAAGTATACTATCCATCCATACCTGTGGTGCATTTCAGTTTTGCACAGTTTGCTGACCACCAGTATATAATATATAGCAGTACGGTACAGAAGGCCAATACTCTACCTACCTCTGTGTCGTCAAGTATACTATCCATCCATACCTGTGGTGCATTTCAGTTTTGCACAGTTTGCTGACCACCAGTATATAATATATAGCAGTACGGTACAGTAGGCCACTGCTCTACCTACCTCTATGTCGTCAAGTATACTATCCATCCATACCTATGGTGCATTTCAGTTTTGCACAGTTTGCTGACCACCAGTATATAATATATAGCAGTACGGTACAGAAGGCCACTGCTCTACCTACCTCTGTGTCGTCAAGTATACTATCCATCCATCCATACCTGTGGTGCATTTCAGTTTTGCACAGTTTGCTGACCACCAGTATATAATATATAGCAGTACGGTACAGAAGGCCACTGCTCTACCTACCTCTGTGTCGTCAAGTATACTATCCATCCATACCTGCAGTGCATTTCAGTTTTGCACAGTTTGCTGACCACCAGTATATAATATATAGCAGTACGGTACAGAAGGCCACTGCTCTACCTACCTCTGTGTCGTCAAGTATACTATCCATCCATACCTGTGGTGCATTTCAGTTTTGCACAGTTTGCTGACCACCAGTATATAATATAAAGCAGTACGGTACAGTAGTCCACTGCTCTACCTACCTCTGTGTCGTCAAGTATACTATCCATCCATACCTGTGGTGCATTTCAGTTTTGCACAGTTTGCTGACCACCAGTATATAATATATAGCAGTACGGTACAGTAGGCCACTGCTCTACCTACCTCTGTGTCGTCAAGTATACTATCCATCCATACCTGTGGTGCATTTCAGTTTTGCACAGTTTGCTGACCACCAGTATATAATATATAGCAGTACGGTACAGAAGGCCATTGCTCTACCTACCTCTGTGTCGTCAAGTATACTATCCATCCATACCTGTGGTGCATTTCAGTTTTACACAGTTTGCTGACCACCAGTATATAATATATAGCAGTACGAGACAGTAGGCCACTGCTCTACCTACCTCTGTGTCGTCAAGTATACTATCCATCCATACCTGTGGTGCATTTCAGTTTTGCACAGTTTGCTGACCACCAGTATATAATATATAGCAGTACGGTACAGAAGGCCACTGCTCTACCTACCTCTGTGTCGTCAAGTATACTATCCATCCATACCTGTGGTGCATTTCAGTTTTGCACAGTTTGCTGACCACCAGTATATAATATATAGCAGTACGGCACAGTAGGTCACTGCTCTACCTACCTCTGTGTCGTCAAGTATACTATCCATCCATACCTGTGGTGCATTTCAGTTTTGCACAGTTTGTTGACCACCAGTATATAATATATAGCAGTACGCTACAGAAGGCCACTGCTCTACCTACCTCTGTGTCGTCAAGTATACTATCCATCCATACCTGTGGTGCATTTCAGTTTTGCACAGTTTGCTGACCACCAGTATATAATATATAGCAGTACGGTACAGAAGGCCACTGCTCTACCTACCTCTGTGTCGTCAAGTATACTATCCATCCATACCTGCAGTGCATTTCAGTTTTGCACAGTTTGCTGACCACCAGTATATAATATATAGCAGTACGGTACAGAAGGCCACTGCTCTACCTACCTCTGTGTCGTCAAGTATACTATCCATCCATCCATACCTGTGGTGCATTTCAGTTTTGCACAGTTTGCTGACCACCAGTATATAATATATAGCAGTACGGTACAGAAGGCCACTGCTCTACCTACCTCTGTGTCGTCAAGTATACTATCCATCCATACATGTGGTGCATTTCAGTTTTGCACAGTTTGATGACCACCAGTATATAATATATAGCAGTACGGTACAGTAGGCCACTGCTCTACCTACCTCTGTGTCGTCAAGTATACTATCCATCCATACCTGTGGTGCATTTCAGTTTTGCACAGTTTGCTGACCACCAGTATATAATATATAGCAGTACGGTACAGTAGGCCACTGCTCTACCTACCTCTGTGTCGTCAAGTATACTATCCATCCATACCTGTGGTGCATTTCAGTTTTGCACAGTTTGCTGACCACCAGTATATAATATATAGCAGTACGGTACAGTAGGTCACTGCTCTACCTACCTCTGTGTCGTCAAGTATACTATCCATCCATACCTGTGGTGCATTTCAGTTTTGCACAGTTTGCTGACCACCAGTATATAAAATATAGCAGTATGGTACAGTAGGCCACTGCTCTAGCTACCACTGTGTCGTCAAGTATACTATCCATCCATACCTGTGGTGCATTTCAGTTTTGCACAGTTTGCTGACCACCAGTATATAATATATAGCAGTACGGTACAGAAGGCCAATACTCTACCTACGTCTGTGTCGTCAAGTATACTATCCATCCATACCTGTGGTGCATTTCAGTTTTGCACAGTTTGCTGACCACCAGTATATAATATATAGCAGTACGGTACAGAAGGCCACTGCTCTACCTACCTCTGTGTCGTCAAGTATACTATCCATCCATACCTGTGGTGCATTTCAGTTTTGCACAGTTTGCTGACCACAAGTATATAATATATAGCAGTACGGTACAGAAGGCCATTGCTCTACCTACCTCTGTGTCGTCAAGTATACTATCCATACATACCTGTGGTGCATTTCAGTTTTGCATAGTTTGCTGACCACCAGTATATAAGATATAGCAGTATGGTACAGTAGGCCACTGCTCTACCTACCTCTGTGTCATCAAGTATACTATCCATCCATACTTGTAGTGCATTTCAGTTTTGCACAGTTTGCTGACCATCAGTATATAATATATAGCAGTACGGCACAGTAGGTCACTGCTCTACCTACCTCTGTGTTGTCAAGTATACTATCCATCCATACCTGTGGTGCATTTCAGTTTTGCACAGTTTACTGACCACCAGTATATAATATATAGCAGTACGGTACAGAAGTCCACTGCTCTACCTACCTCTGTGTCGTCAAGTATACTATCCATCCATACCTGTGGTGCATTTCAGTTTTGCACAGTTTGCTGACCACCAGTATATAATATATAGCAGTACGGTACAGTAGGCCACTGCTCTACCTATCTCTGTGTCGTCAAGTATACTATTCATCCATACCTGTGGTGCATTTCAGTTTTGCACAGTTTGCTGACCACCAGTATATAATATATAGCAGTACAGTACAGAAGGCCACTGCTCTACCTACCTCTGTGTCGTCAAGTATACTATCCATCCATACCTGTGGTGCATTTCAGTTTTGCACAG
Organism: Pseudophryne corroboree; assembly: GCF_028390025.1. NCBI lineage: Eukaryota > Metazoa > Chordata > Amphibia > Anura > Myobatrachidae > Pseudophryne > Pseudophryne corroboree. The sequence continues at coordinate 608,731,847 of NC_086444.1, read as the reverse complement.
TTTGCTGACCACCAGTATATAATATATAGCAGTACGAGACAGTAGGCCACTGCTCTACCTACCTCTGTGTCGTCAAGTATACTATCCATCCATACCTGTGGTGCATTTCAGTTTTGCACAGTTTGCTGACCACCAGTATATAATATATAGCAGTACGGTACAGAAGGCCACTGCTCTACCTACCTCTGTGTCGTCAAGTATACTATCCATCCATACCTGTGGTGCATTTCAGTTTTGCACAGTTTGCTGACCACCAGTATATAATATATAGCAGTACGGCACAGTAGGTCACTGCTCTACCTACCTCTGTGTCGTCAAGTATACTATCCATCCATACCTGTGGTGCATTTCAGTTTTGCACAGTTTGCTGAACACCAGTATATAATATATAGCAGTACGGTACAGAAGGCCACTGCTCTACCTACCTCTGTCTCGTCAAGTATACTATCCATCCATACCTGTGGTGCATTTCAGTTTTGCACAGTTTGCTGACCACCAGTATATAATATATAGCAGTACGGTACAGAAGGCCACTGCTCTACCTACCTCTGTGTCGTCAAGTATACTATCCATCCATACCTGCAGTGCATTTCAGTTTTGCACAGTTTGCTGACCACCAGTATATAATATATAGCAGTACGGTACAGAAGGCCACTGCTCTACCTACCTCTGTGTCGTCAAGTATACTATCCATCCATCCATATCTGTGGTGCATTTCAGTTTTGCACAGTTTGCTGACCACCAGTATATAATATAAAGCAGTACGGTACAGAAGGCCACTGCTCTACCTACCTCTGTGTCGTCAAGTATACTATCCATCCATACATGTGGTGCATTTCAGTTTTGCACAGTTTGATGACCACCAGTATATAATATATAGCAGTACAGTACAGTAGGCCACTGCTCTACCTACCTCTGTGTCGTCAAGTATACTATCCATCCATACCTGTGGTGCATTTCAGTTTTGCACAGTTTGCTGACCACCAGTATATAATATATAGCAGTACGGTACAGTAGGTCACTGCTCTACCTACCTCTGTGTCGTCAAGTATACTATCCATCCATACCTGTGGTGCATTTCAGTTTTGCACAGTTTGCTGACCACCAGTATATAAAATATAGCAGTATGGTACAGTAGGCCACTGCTCTACCTACCACTGTGTCGTCAAGTATACTATCCATCCATACCTGTGGTGCATTTCAGTTTTGCACAGTTTGCTGACCACCAGTATATAATATATAGCAGTACGGTACAGAAGGCCAATACTCTACCTACCTCTGTGTCGTCAAGTATACTATCCATCCATACCTGTGGTGCATTTCAGTTTTGCACAGTTTGCTGACCACCAGTATATAATATATAGCAGTACGGTACAGTAGGCCACTGCTCTACCTACCTCTATGTCGTCAAGTATACTATCCATCCATACCTATGGTGCATTTCAGTTTTGCACAGTTTGCTGACCACCAGTATATAATATATAACAGTACGGTACAGAAGGCCACTGCTCTACCTACCTCTGTGTCGTCAAGTATACTATCCATCCATCCATACCTGTGGTGCATTTCAGTTTTGCACAGTTTGCTGACCACCAGTATATAATATATAGCAGTACGGTACAGAAGGCCACTGCTCTACCTACCTCTGTGTCGTCAAGTATACTATCCATCCATACCTGCAGTGCATTTCAGTTTTGCACAGTTTGCTGACCACCAGTATATAATATATAGCAGTACGGTACAGAAGGCCACTGCTCTACCTACCTCTGTGTCGTCAAGTATACTATCCATCCATACCTGTGGTGCATTTCAGTTTTGCACAGTTTGCTGACCACCAGTATATAATATAAAGCAGTACGGTACAGTAGTCCACTGCTCTACCTACCTCTGTGTCGTCAAGTATACTATCCATCCATACCTGTGGTGCATTTCAGTTTTGCACAGTTTGCTGACCACCAGTATATAATATATAGCAGTACGGTACAGTAGGCCACTGCTCTACCTACCTCTGTGTCGTCAAGTATACTATCCATCCATACCTGTGGTGCATTTCAGTTTTGCACAGTTTGCTGACCACCAGTATATAATATATAGCAGTACGGTACAGAAGGCCATTGCTCTACCTACCTCTGTGTCGTCAAGTATACTATCCATCCATACCTGTGGTGCATTTCAGTTTTACACAGTTTGCTGACCACCAGTATATAATATATAGCAGTACGAGACAGTAGGCCACTGCTCTACCTACCTCTGTGTCGTCAAGTATACTATCCATCCATACCTGTGGTGCATTTCAGTTTTGCACAGTTTGCTGACCACCAGTATATAATATATAGCAGTACGGTACAGAAGGCCACTGCTCTACCTACCTCTGTGTCGTCAAGTATACTATCCATCCATACCTGTGGTGCATTTCAGTTTTGCACAGTTTGTTGACATCCAGTATATAATATATATCAGTACGCTACAGAAGGCCACTGCTCTACCTACCTCTGTGTCGTCAAGTATACTATCCATCCATACCTGTGGTGCATTTCAGTTTTGCACAGTTTGCTGACCACCAGTATATAATATATAGCAGTACGGTACAGAAGGCCACTGCTCTACCTACCTCTGTGTCGTCAAGTATACTATCCATCCATACCTGCAGTGCATTTCAGTTTTGCACAGTTTGCTGACCACCAGTATATTATATATAGCAGTACGGTACAGAAGGCCACTGCTCTACCTACCTCTGTGTCGTCAAGTATACTATCCATCCATCCATACCTGTGGTGCATTTCAGTTTTGCACAGTTTGCTGACCACCAGTATATAATATATAGCAGTACGGTACAGAAGGCCACTGCTCTACCTACCTCTGTGTCGTCAAGTATACTATCCATCCATACATGTGGTGCATTTCAGTTTTGCACAGTTTGATGACCACCAGTATATAATATATAGCAGTACGGTACAGTAGGCCACTGCTCTACCTACCTCTGTGTCGTCAAGTATACTATCCATCCATACCTGTGGTGCTTTTCAGTTTTGCACAGTTTGCTGACCACCAGTATATAATATATAGCAGTACGGTACAGTAGGCCACTGCTCTACCTACCTCTGTGTCGTCAAGTATACTATCCATCCATACCTGTGGTGCATTTCAGTTTTGCACAGTTTGCTGACCACCAGTATATAATATATAGCAGTACGGTACAGTAGGTCACTGCTCTACCTACCTCTGTGTCGTCAAGTATACTATCCATCCATACCTGTGGTGCATTTCAGTTTTGCACAGTTTGCTGACCACCAGTATATAAAATATAGCAGTATGGTACAGTAGGCCACTGCTCTAGCTACCACTGTGTCGTCAAGTATACTATCCATCCATACCTGTGGTGCATTTCAGTTTTGCACAGTTTGCTGACCACCAGTATATAATATATAGCAGTACGGTACAGAAGGCCAATACTCTACCTACGTCTGTGTCGTCAAGTATACTATCCATCCATACCTGTGGTGCATTTCAGTTTTGCACAGTTTGCTGACCACCAGTATATAATATATAGCAGTACGGCACAGTAGGTCACTGCTCTACCTACCTCTGTGTTGTCAAGTATACTATCCATCCATACCTGTGGTGCATTTCAGTTTTGCACAGTTTACTGACCACCAGTATATAATATATAGCAGTACGGTACAGAAGTCCACTGCTCTACCTACCTCTGTGTCGTCAAGTATACTATCCATCCATACCTGTGGTGCATTTCAGTTTTGCACAGTTTGCTGACCACCAGTATATAATATACAGCAGTACGGTACAGTAGGCCACTGCTCTACCTATCTCTGTGTCGTCAAGTATACTATTCATCCATACCTGTGGTGCATTTCAGTTTTGCACAGTTTGCTGACCACCAGTATATAATATATAGCAGTACAGTACAGAGGGCCACTGCTCTACCTACCTCTGTGTCGTCAAGTATACTATCCATCCATACCTGTGGTGCATTTCAGTTTTGCACAGTTTGCTGACCACCAGTATATAATATATAGCAGTACGAGACAGTAGTCCACTGCTCTACCTACCTCTGTGTCGTCAAGTATACTATCCATCCATACCTGTGGTGCATTTCAGTTTTGCACAGTTTGCTGACCACCAGTATATAATATATAGCAGTACGGTACAGAAGGCCACTGCTCTACCTACCTCTGTGTCGTCAAGTATACTATCCATCCATACCTGTGGTGCATTTCAGTTTTGCACAGTTTGCTGACCACCAGTATATAATATATAGCAGTACGGCACAGTAGGTCACTGCTCTACCTACCTCTGTGTCGTCAAGTATACTATCCATCCATACCTGTGGTGCATTTCAGTTTTGCACAGTTTGCTGAACACCAGTATATAATATATAGCAGTACGGTACAGAAGGCCACTGCTCTACCTACCTCTGTCTCGTCAAGTATACTATCCATCCATACCTGTGGTGCATTTCAGTTTTGCACAGTTTGCTGACCACCAGTATATAATATATAGCAGTACGGTACAGAAGGCCACTGCTCTACCTACCTCTGTGTCGTCAAGTATACTATCCATCCATACCTGCAGTGCATTTCAGTTTTGCACAGTTTGCTGACCACCAGTATATAATATATAGCAGTACGGTACAGAAGGCCACTGCTCTACCTACCTCTGTGTCGTCAAGTATACTATCCATCCATCCATATCTGTGGTGCATTTCAGTTTTGCACAGTTTGCTGACCACCAGTATATAATATAAAGCAGTACGGTACAGAAGGCCACTGCTCTACCTACCTCTGTGTCGTCAAGTATACTATCCATCCATACATGTGGTGCATTTCAGTTTTGCACAGTTTGATGACCACCAGTATATAATATATAGCAGTACAGTACAGTAGGCCACTGCTCTACCTACCTCTGTGTCGTCAAGTATACTATCCATCCATACCTGTGGTGCATTTCAGTTTTGCACAGTTTGCTGACCACCAGTATATAATATATAGCAGTACGGTACAGTAGGTCACTGCTCTACCTACCTCTGTGTCGTCAAGTATACTATCCATCCATACCTGTGGTGCATTTCAGTTTTGCACAGTTTGCTGACCACCAGTATATAAAATATAGCAGTATGGTACAGTAGGCCACTGCTCTACCTACCACTGTGTCGTCAAGTATACTATCCATCCATACCTGTGGTGCATTTCAGTTTTGCACAGTTTGCTGACCACCAGTATATAATATATAGCAGTACGGTACAGAAGGCCAATACTCTACCTACCTCTGTGTCGTCAAGTATACTATCCATCCATACCTGTGGTGCATTTCAGTTTTGCACAGTTTGCTGACCACCAGTATATAATATATAGCAGTACGGTACAGTAGGCCACTGCTCTACCTACCTCTATGTCGTCAAGTATACTATCCATCCATACCTATGGTGCATTTCAGTTTTGCACAGTTTGCTGACCACCAGTATATAATATATAACAGTACGGTACAGAAGGCCACTGCTCTACCTACCTCTGTGTCGTCAAGTATTCTATCCATCCATCCATACCTGTGGTGCATTTCAGTTTTGCACAGTTTGCTGACAACCAGTATATAATATATAGCAGTACGGTACAGAAGGCCACTGCTCTACCTACCTCTGTGTCGTCAAGTATACTATCCATCCATACCTGCAGTGCATTTCAGTTTTGCACAGTTTGCTGACCACCAGTATATAATATATAGCAGTACGGTACAGAAGGCCACTGCTCTACCTACCTCTGTGTCGTCAAGTATACTATCCATCCATACCTGTGGTGCATTTCAGTTTTGCACAGTTTGCTGACCACCAGTATATAATATAAAGCAGTACGGTACAGTAGTCCACTGCTCTACCTACCTCTGTGTCGTCAAGTATACTATCCATCCATACCTGTGGTGCATTTCAGTTTTGCACAGTTTGCTGACCACCAGTATATAATATATAGCAGTACGGTACAGTAGGCCACTGCTCTACCTACCTCTGTGTCGTCAAGTATACTATCCATCCATACCTGTGGTGCATTTCAGTTTTGCACAGTTTGCTGACCACCAGTATATAATATATAGCAGTACGGTACAGAAGGCCATTGCTCTACCTACCTCTGTGTCGTCAAGTATACTATCCATCCATACCTGTGGTGCATTTCAGTTTTACACAGTTTGCTGACCACCAGTATATAATATATAGCAGTACGAGACAGTAGGCCACTGCTCTACCTACCTCTGTGTCGTCAAGTATACTATCCATCCATACCTGTGGTGCATTTCAGTTTTGCACAGTTTGCTGACCACCAGTATATAATAAATAGCAGTACGGTACAGAAGGCCACTGCTCTACCTACCTCTGTGTCGTCAAGTATACTATCCATCCATACCTGTGGTGCATTTCAGTTTAGCACAGTTTGCTGACCACCAGTATATAATATATAGCAGTACGGCACAGTAGGTCACTGCTCTACCTACCTCTGTGTCGTCAAGTATACTATCCATCCATACCTGTGGTGCATTTCAGTTTTGCACAGTTTGTTGACCACCAGTATATAATATATAGCAGTACGCTACAGAAGGCCACTGCTCTACCTACCTCTGTGTCGTCAAGTATACTATCCATCCATACATGTGGTGCATTTCAGTTTTGCACAGTTTGCTGACCACCAGTATATAATATATAGCAGTACGGTACAGAAGGCCACTGCTCTACCTACCTCTGTGTCGTCAAGTATACTATCCATCCATACCTGCAGTGCATTTCAGTTTTGCACAGTTTGCTGACCACCAGTATATAATATATAGCAGTACGGTACAGAAGGCCACTGCTCTACCTACCTCTGTGTCGTCAAGTATACTATCCATCCATCCATACCTGTGGTGCATTTCAGTTTTGCACAGTTTGCTGACCACCAGTATATAATATATAGCAGTACGGTACAGAAGGCCACTGCTCTACCTACCTCTGTGTCGTCAAGTATACTATCCATCCATACATGTGGTGCATTTCAGTTTTGCACAGTTTGATGACCACCAGTATATAATATATAGCAGTACGGTACAGTAGGCCACTGCTCTACCTACCTCTGTGTCGTCAAGTATACTATCCATCCATACCTGTGGTGCATTTCAGTTTTGCACAGTTTGCTGACCACCAGTATATAATATATAGCAGTACGGTACAGTAGGCCACTGCTCTACCTACCTCTGTGTCGTCAAGTATACTATCCATCCATACCTGTGGTGCATTTCAGTTTTGCACAGTTTGCTGACCACCAGTATATAATATATAGCAGTACGGTACAGTAGGTCACTGCTCTACCTACCTCTGTGTCGTCAAGTATACTATCCATCCATACCTGTGGTGCATTTCAGTTTTGCACAGTTTGCTGACCACCAGTATATAAAATATAGCAGTATGGTACAGTAGGCCACTGCTCTAGCTACCACTGTGTCGTCAAGTATACTATCCATCCATACCTGTGGTGCATTTCAATTTTGCACAGTTTGCTGACCACCAGTATATAATATATAGCAGTACGGTACAGAAGGCCAATACTCTACCTACGTCTGTGTCGTCAAGTATACTATCCATCCATACCTGTGGTGCATTTCAGTTTTGCACAGTTTGCTGACCACCAGTATATAATATATAGCAGTACGGTACAGAAGGCCACTGCTCTACCTACCTCTGTGTCGTCAAGTATACTATCCATCCATACCTGTGGTGCATTTCAGTTTTGCACAGTTTGCTGACCACAAGTATATAATATATAGCAGTACGGTACAGAAGGCCATTGCTCTACCTACCTCTGTGTCGTCAAGTATACTATCCATACATACCTGTGGTGCATTTCAGTTTTGCATAGTTTGCTGACCACCAGTATATAAGATATAGCAGTATAGTACAGTAGGCCACTGCTCTACATAACTATGTGTCGTCAAGTATACTATCCATCCATACCTGTGGTGCATTTCAGTTTTGCACAGTTTGCTGACCACCAGTATATAATATATAGCAGTACGGTACAGTAGGCCACTGCTCTACCTACCTCTGTGTCGTCAAGTATACTATCCATCCATAGCTGTGGTGCATTTCAGTTTTGCACAGTTTGCTGACCACCAGTATATAATATATAGCAGTATGGTACAGTAGGCCACTGCTCTACCTACCTCTGTGTCATCAAGTATACTATCCATCCATACCTGTAGTGCATTTCAGTTTTGCACAGTTTGCTGACCATCAGTATATAATATATAGCAGTACGGCACAGTAGGTCACTGCTCTACCTACCTCTGTGTTGTCAAGTATACTATCCATCCATACCTGTGGTGCATTTCAGTTTTGCACAGTTTGCTGACCACCAGTATATAATATATAGCAGTACGGTACAGTAGTCCACTGCTCTACCTACCTCTGTGTCGTCAAGTATACTATCCATCCATACCTGTGGTGCATTTCAGTTTTGCACAGTTTGCTGACCACCAGTATATAATATATAGCAGTACGGTACAGTAGGCCACTGCTCTACCTACCTCTGTGTCGTCAAGTATACTATTCATCCATACCTGTGGTGCATTTCAGTTTTGCACAGTTTGCTGACCACCAGTATATAATATATAGCAGTACAGTACAGAAGGCCACTGCTCTACCTACCTCTGTGTCGTCAAGTATACTATCCATCCATACCTGTGGTGCATTTCAGTTTTGCACAGTTTGCTGACCACCAGTATATAATATATAGCAGTACGAGACAGTAGGCCACTGCTCTACCTACCTCTGTGTCGTCAAGTATACTATCCATCCATACCTGTGGTGCATTTCAGTTTTGCACAGTTTGCTGACCACCAGTATATAATATATAGCAGTACGGTACAGAAGGCCACTGCTCTACCTACCTCTGTGTCGTCAAGTATACTATCCATCCATACCTGTGGTGCATTTCAGTTTTGCACAGTTTGCTGACCACCAGTATATAATATATAGCAGTACGGCACAGTAGGTCACTGCTCTACCTACCTCTGTGTCGTCAAGTATACTATCCATCCATACCTGTGGTGCATTTCAGTTTTGCACAGTTTGTTGACCACCAGTATATAATATATAGCAGTACGCTACAGAAGGCCACTGCTCTACCTACCTCTGTGTCGTCAAGTATACTATCCATCCATACCTGTGGTGCATTTCAGTTTTGCACAGTTTGCTGACCACCAGTATATAATATATAGCAGTACGGTACAGAAGGCCACTGCTCTACCTACCTCTGTGTCGTCAAGTATACTATCCATCCATACCTGCAGTGCATTTCAGTTTTGCACAGTTTGCTGACCACCAGTATATAATATATAGCAGTACGGTACAGAAGGCCACTGCTCTACCTACCTCTGTGTCGTCAAGTATACTATCCATCCATACATGTGGTGCATTTCAGTTTTGCACAGTTTGATGACCACCAGTATATAATATATAGCAGTACGGTACAGTAGGCCACTGCTCTACCTACCTCTGTGTCGTCAAGTATACTATCCATCCATACCTGTGGTGCATTTCAGTTTTGCACAGTTTGCTGACCACCAGTATATAATATATAGCAGTACGGTACAGTAGGCCACTGCTCTACCTACCTCTGTGTCGTCAAGTATACTATCCATCCATACCTGTGGTGCATTTCAGTTTTGCACAGTTTGCTGACCACCAGTATATAATATATAGCAGTACGGTACAGTAGGTCACTGCTCTACCTACCTCTGTGTCGTCAAGTATACTATCCATCCATACCTGTGGTGCATTTCAGTTTTGCACAGTTTGCTGACCACCAGTATATAAAATATAGCAGTATGGTACAGTAGGCCACTGCTCTAGCTACCACTGTGTCGTCAAGTATACTATCCATCCATACCTGTGGTGCATTTCAATTTTGCACAGTTTGCTGACCACCAGTATATAATATATAGCAGTACGGTACAGAAGGCCAATACTCTACCTACGTCTGTGTCGTCAAGTATACTATCCATCCATACCTGTGGTGCATTTCAGTTTTGCACAGTTTGCTGACCACCAGTATATAATATATAGCAGTACGGTACAGAAGGCCACTGCTCTACCTACCTCTGTGTCGTCAAGTATACTATCCATCCATACCTGTGGTGCATTTCAGTTTTGCACAGTTTGCTGACCACAAGTATATAATATATAGCAGTACGGTACAGAAGGCCATTGCTCTACCTACCTCTGTGTCGTCAAGTATACTATCCATACATACCTGTGGTGCATTTCAGTTTTGCATAGTTTGCTGACCACCAGTATATAAGATATAGCAGTATAGTACAGTAGGCCACTGCTCTACATAACTATGTGTCGTCAAGTATACTATCCATCCATACCTGTGGTGCATTTCAGTTTTGCACAGTTTGCTGACCACCAGTATATAATATATAGCAGTACGGTACAGTAGGCCACTGCTCTACCTACCTCTGTGTCGTCAAGTATACTATCCATCCATACCTGTGGTGCATTTCAGTTTTGCACAGTTTGCTGACCACCAGTATATAATATATAGCAGTACGGTACAGTAGGTCACTGCTCTACCTACCTCTGTGTCGTCAAGTATACTATCCATCCATACCTGTGGTGCATTTCAGTTTTGCACAGTTTGCTGACCACCAGTATATAAAATATAGCAGTATGGTACAGTAGGCCACTGCTCTAGCTACCACTGTGTCGTCAAGTATACTATCCATCCATACCTGTGGTGCATTTCAATTTTGCACAGTTTGCTGACCACCAGTATATAATATATAGCAGTACGGTACAGAAGGCCAATACTCTACCTACGTCTGTGTCGTCAAGTATACTATCCATCCATACCTGTGGTGCATTTCAGTTTTGCACAGTTTGCTGACCACCAGTATATAATATATAGCAGTACGGTACAGAAGGCCACTGCTCTACCTACCTCTGTGTCGTCAAGTATACTATCCATCCATACCTGTGGTGCATTTCAGTTTTGCACAGTTTGCTGACCACAAGTATATAATATATAGCAGTACGGTACAGAAGGCCATTGCTCTACCTACCTCTGTGTCGTCAAGTATACTATCCATACATACCTGTGGTGCATTTCAGTTTTGCATAGTTTGCTGACCACCAGTATATAAGATATAGCAGTATAGTACAGTAGGCCACTGCTCTACATAACTATGTGTCGTCAAGTATACTATCCATCCATACCTGTGGTGCATTTCAGTTTTGCACAGTTTGCTGACCACCAGTATATAATATATAGCAGTACGGTACAGTAGGCCACTGCTCTACCTACCTCTGTGTCGTCAAGTATACTATCCATCCATAGCTGTGGTGCATTTCAGTTTTGCACAGTTTGCTGACCACCAGTATATAATATATAGCAGTATGGTACAGTAGGCCACTGCTCTACCTACCTCTGTGTCATCAAGTATACTATCCATCCATACCTGTAGTGCATTTCAGTTTTGCACAGTTTGCTGACCATCAGTATATAATATATAGCAGTACGGCACAGTAGGTCACTGCTCTACCTACCTCTGTGTTGTCAAGTATACTATCCATCCATACCTGTGGTGCATTTCAGTTTTGCACAGTTTGCTGACCACCAGTATATAATATATAGCAGTACGGTACAGTAGTCCACTGCTCTACCTACCTCTGTGTCGTCAAGTATACTATCCATCCATACCTGTGGTGCATTTCAGTTTTGCACAGTTTGCTGACCACCAGTATATAATATATAGCAGTACGGTACAGTAGGCCACTGCTCTACCTACCTCTGTGTCGTCAAGTATACTATTCATCCATACCTGTGGTGCATTTCAGTTTTGCACAGTTTGCTGACCACCAGTATATAATATATAGCAGTACAGTACAGAAGGCCACTGCTCTACCTACCTCTGTGTCGTCAAGTATACTATCCATCCATACCTGTGGTGCATTTCAGTTTTGCACAGTTTGCTGACCACCAGTATATAATATATAGCAGTACGAGACAGTAGGCCACTGCTCTACCTACCTCTGTGTCGTCAAGTATACTATCCATCCATACCTGTGGTGCATTTCAGTTTTGCACAGTTTGCTGACCACCAGTATATAATATATAGCAGTACGGTACAGAAGGCCACTGCTCTACCTACCTCTGTGTCGTCAAGTATACTATCCATCCATACCTGTGGTGCATTTCAGTTTTGCACAGTTTGCTGACCACCAGTATATAATATATAGCAGTACGGCACAGTAGGTCACTGCTCTACCTACCTCTGTGTCGTCAAGTATACTATCCATCCATACCTGTGGTGCATTTCAGTTTTGCACAGTTTGTTGACCACCAGTATATAATATATAGCAGTACGCTACAGAAGGCCACTGCTCTACCTACCTCTGTGTCGTCAAGTATACTATCCATCCATACCTGTGGTGCATTTCAGTTTTGCACAGTTTGCTGACCACCAGTATATAATATATAGCAGTACGGTACAGAAGGCCACTGCTCTACCTACCTCTGTGTCGTCAAGTATACTATCCATCCATACCTGCAGTGCATTTCAGTTTTGCACAGTTTGCTGACCACCAGTATATAATATATAGCAGTACGGTACAGAAGGCCACTGCTCTACCTACCTCTGTGTCGTCAAGTATACTATCCATCCATACATGTGGTGCATTTCAGTTTTGCACAGTTTGATGACCACCAGTATATAATATATAGCAGTACGGTACAGTAGGCCACTGCTCTACCTACCTCTGTGTCGTCAAGTATACTATCCATCCATACCTGTGGTGCATTTCAGTTTTGCACAGTTTGCTGACCACCAGTATATAATATATAGCAGTACGGTACAGTAGGCCACTGCTCTACCTACCTCTGTGTCGTCAAGTATACTATCCATCCATACCTGTGGTGCATTTCAGTTTTGCACAGTTTGCTGACCACCAGTATATAATATATAGCAGTACGGTACAGTAGGTCACTGCTCTACCTACCTCTGTGTCGTCAAGTATACTATCCATCCATACCTGTGGTGCATTTCAGTTTTGCACAGTTTGCTGACCACCAGTATATAAAATATAGCAGTATGGTACAGTAGGCCACTGCTCTAGCTACCACTGTGTCGTCAAGTATACTATCCATCCATACCTGTGGTGCATTTCAATTTTGCACAGTTTGCTGACCACCAGTATATAATATATAGCAGTACGGTACAGAAGGCCAATACTCTACCTACGTCTGTGTCGTCAAGTATACTATCCATCCATACCTGTGGTGCATTTCAGTTTTGCACAGTTTGCTGACCACCAGTATATAATATATAGCAGTACGGTACAGAAGGCCACTGCTCTACCTACCTCTGTGTCGTCAAGTATACTATCCATCCATACCTGTGGTGCATTTCAGTTTTGCACAGTTTGCTGACCACAAGTATATAATATATAGCAGTACGGTACAGAAGGCCATTGCTCTACCTACCTCTGTGTCGTCAAGTATACTATCCATACATACCTGTGGTGCATTTCAGTTTTGCATAGTTTGCTGACCACCAGTATATAAGATATAGCAGTATAGTACAGTAGGCCACTGCTCTACATAACTATGTGTCGTCAAGTATACTATCCATCCATACCTGTGGTGCATTTCAGTTTTGCACAGTTTGCTGACCACCAGTATATAATATATAGCAGTACGGTACAGTAGGCCACTGCTCTACCTACCTCTGTGTCGTCAAGTATACTATCCATCCATAGCTGTGGTGCATTTCAGTTTTGCACAGTTTGCTGACCACCAGTATATAATATATAGCAGTATGGTACAGTAGGCCACTGCTCTACCTACCTCTGTGTCATCAAGTATACTATCCATCCATACCTGTAGTGCATTTCAGTTTTGCACAGTTTGCTGACCATCAGTATATAATATATAGCAGTACGGCACAGTAGGTCACTGCTCTACCTACCTCTGTGTTGTCAAGTATACTATCCATCCATACCTGTGGTGCATTTCAGTTTTGCACAGTTTGCTGACCACCAGTATATAATATATAGCAGTACGGTACAGTAGTCCACTGCTCTACCTACCTCTGTGTCGTCAAGTATACTATCCATCCATACCTGTGGTGCATTTCAGTTTTGCACAGTTTGCTGACCACCAGTATATAATATATAGCAGTACGGTACAGTAGGCCACTGCTCTACCTACCTCTGTGTCGTCAAGTATACTATTCATCCATACCTGTGGTGCATTTCAGTTTTGCACAGTTTGCTGACCACCAGTATATAATATATAGCAGTACAGTACAGAAGGCCACTGCTCTACCTACCTCTGTGTCGTCAAGTATACTATCCATCCATACCTGTGGTGCATTTCAGTTTTGCACAGTTTGCTGACCACCAGTATATAATATATAGCAGTACGAGACAGTAGGCCACTGCTCTACCTACCTCTGTGTCGTCAAGTATACTATCCATCCATACCTGTGGTGCATTTCAGTTTTGCACAGTTTGCTGACCACCAGTATATAATATATAGCAGTACGGTACAGAAGGCCACTGCTCTACCTACCTCTGTGTCGTCAAGTATACTATCCATCCATACCTGTGGTGCATTTCAGTTTTGCACAGTTTGCTGACCACCAGTATATAATATATAGCAGTACGGCACAGTAGGTCACTGCTCTACCTACCTCTGTGTCGTCAAGTATACTATCCATCCATACCTGTGGTGCATTTCAGTTTTGCACAGTTTGCTGAACACCAGTATATAATATATAGCAGTACGGTACAGAAGGCCACTGCTCTACCTACCTCTGTCTCGTCAAGTATACTATCCATCCATACCTGTGGTGCATTTCAGTTTTGCACAGTTTGCTGACCACCAGTATATAATATATAGCAGTACGGTACAGAAGGCCACTGCTCTACCTACCTCTGTGTCGTCAAGTATACTATCCATCCATACCTGCAGTGCATTTCAGTTTTGCACAGTTTGCTGACCACCAGTATATAATATATAGCAGTACGGTACAGAAGGCCACTGCTCTACCTACCTCTGTGTCGTCAAGTATACTATCCATCCATCCATATCTGTGGTGCATTTCAGTTTTGCACAGTTTGCTGACCACCAGTATATAATATATAGCAGTACGGTACAGAAGGCCACTGCTCTACCTACCTCTGTGTCGTCAAGTATACTATCCATCCATACATGTGGTGCATTTCAGTTTTGCACAGTTTGATGACCACCAGTATATAATATATAGCAGTACAGTACAGTAGGCCACTGCTCTACCTACCTCTGTGTCGTCAAGTATACTATCCATCCATACCTGTGGTGCATTTCAGTTTTGCACAGTTTGCTGACCACCAGTATATAATATATAGCAGTACGGTACAGTAGGTCACTGCTCTACCTACCTCTGTGTCGTCAAGTATACTATCCATCCATACCTGTGGTGCATTTCAGTTTTGCACAGTTTGCTGACCACCAGTATATAAAATATAGCAGTATGGTACAGTAGGCCACTGCTCTACCTACCACTGTGTCGTCAAGTATACTATCCATCCATACCTGTGGTGCATTTCAGTTTTGCACAGTTTGCTGACCACCAGTATATAATATATAGCAGTACGGTACAGAAGGCCAATACTCTACCTACCTCTGTGTCGTCAAGTATACTATCCATCCATACCTGTGGTGCATTTCAGTTTTGCACAGTTTGCTGACCACCAGTATATAATATATAGCAGTACGGTACAGTAGGCCACTGCTCTACCTACCTCTATGTCGTCAAGTATACTATCCATCCATACCTATGGTGCATTTCAGTTTTGCACAGTTTGCTGACCACCAGTATATAATATATAGCAGTACGGTACAGAAGGCCACTGCTCTACCTACCTCTGTGTCGTCAAGTATACTATCCATCCATCCATCCATACCTGTGGTGCATTTCAGTTTTGCACAGTTTGCTGACCACCAGTATATAATATATAGCAGTACGGTACAGAAGGCCACTGCTCTACCTACCTCTGTGTCGTCAAGTATACTATCCATCCATAACTGCAGTGCATTTCAGTTTTGCACAGTTTGCTGACCACCAGTATATAATATATAGCAGTACGGTACAGAAGGCCACTGCTCTACCTACCTCTGTGTCGTCAAGTATACTATCCATCCATACCTGTGGTGCATTTCAGTTTTGCACAGTTTGCTGACCACCAGTATATAATATAAAGCAGTACGGTACAGTAGTCCACTGCTCTACCTACCTCTGTGTCGTCAAGTATACTATCCATCCATACCTGTGGTGCATTTCAGTTTTGCACAGTTTGCTGACCACCAGTATATAATATATAGCAGTACGGTACAGTAGGCCACTGCTCTACCTACCTCTGTGTCGTCAAGTATACTATCCATCCATACCTGTGGTGCATTTCAGTTTTGCACAGTTTGCTGACCACCAGTATATAATATATAGCAGTACGGTACAGAAGGCCATTGCTCTACCTACCTCTGTGTCGTCAAGTATACTATCCATCCATACCTGTGGTGCATTTCAGTTTTACACAGTTTGCTGACCACCAGTATATAATATATAGCAGTACGAGACAGTAGGCCACTGCTCTACCTACCTCTGTGTCGTCAAGTATACTATCCATCCATACCTGTGGTGCATTTCAGTTTTGCACAGTTTGCTGACCACCAGTATATAATATATAGCAGTACGGCACAGTAGGTCACTGCTCTACCTACCTCTGTGTCGTCAAGTATACTATCCATCCATACCTGTGGTGCATTTCAGTTTTGCACAGTTTGTTGACCACCAGTATATAATATATAGCAGTACGCTACAGAAGGCCACTGCTCTACCTACCTCTGTTTCGTCAAGTATACTATCCATCCATACCTGTGGTGCATTTCAGTTTTGCACAGTTTGCTGACCACCAGTATATAATATATAGCAGTACGGTACAGAAGGCCACTGCTCTACCTACCTCTGTGTCGTCAAGTATACTATCCATCCATACCTGCAGTGCATTTCAGTTTTGCACAGTTTGCTGACCACCAGTATATAATATATAGCAGTACGGTACAGAAGGCCACTGCTCTACCTACCTCTGTGTCGTCAAGTATACTATCCATCCATACATGTGGTGCATTTCAGTTTTGCACAGTTTGATGACCACCAGTATATAATATATAGCAGTACGGTACAGTAGGCCACTGCTCTACCTACCTCTGTGTCATCAAGTATACTATCCATCCATACCTGTGGTGCATTTCAGTTTTGCACAGTTTGCTGACCACCAGTATATAATATATAGCAGTACGGTACAGTAGGCCACTGCTCTACCTACCTCTGTGTCGTCAAGTATACTATCCATCCATACCTGTGGTGCATTTCAGTTTTGCACAGTTTGCTGACCACCAGTATATAATATATAGCAGTACGGTACAGTAGGTCACTGCTCTACCTACCTCTGTGTCGTCAAGTATACTATCCATCCATACCTGTGGTGCATTTCAGTTTTGCACAGTTTGCTGACCACCAGTATATAAAATATAGCAGTATGGTACAGTAGGCCACTGCTCTAGCTACCACTGTGTCGTCAAGTATACTATCCATCCATACCTGTGGTGCATTTCAGTTTTGCACAGTTTGCTGACCACCAGTATATAATATATAGCAGTACGGTACAGAAGGCCAATACTCTACCTACGTCTGTGTCGTCAAGTATACTATCCATCCATACCTGTGGTGCATTTCAGTTTTGCACAGTTTGCTGACCACCAGTATATAATATATAGCAGTACGGTACAGAAGGCCACTGCTCTACCTACCTCTGTGTCGTCAAGTATACTATCCATCCATACCTGTGGTGCATTTCAGTTTTGCACAGTTTGCTGACCACAAGTATATAATATATAGCAGTACGGTACAGAAGGCCATTGCTCTACCTACCTCTGTGTCGTCAAGTATACTATCCATACATACCTGTGGTGCATTTCAGTTTTGCATAGTTTGCTGACCACCAGTATATAAGATATAGCAGTATAGTACAGTAGGCCACTGCTCTACATAACTATGTGTCGTCAAGTATACTATCCATCCATACCTGTGGTGCATTTCAGTTTTGCACAGTTTGCTGACCACCAGTATATAATATATAGCAGTACGGTACAGTAGGCCACTGCTCTACCTACCTCTGTGTCGTCAAGTATACTATCCATCCATAGCTGTGGTGCATTTCAGTTTTGCACAGTTTGCTGACCACCAGTATATAATATATAGCAGTATGGTACAGTAGGCCACTGCTCTACCTACCTCTGTGTCATCAAGTATACTATCCATCCATACCTGTAGTGCATTTCAGTTTTGCACAGTTTGCTGACCATCAGTATATAATATATAGCAGTACGGCACAGTAGGTCACTGCTCTACCTACCTCTGTGTTGTCAAGTATACTATCCATCCATACCTGTGGTGCATTTCAGTTTTGCACAGTTTGCTGACCACCAGTATATAATATATAGCAGTACGGTACAGTAGTCCACTGCTCTACCTACCTCTGTGTCGTCAAGTATACTATCCATCCATACCTGTGGTGCATTTCAGTTTTGCACAGTTTGCTGACCACCAGTATATAATATATAGCAGTACGGTACAGTAGGCCACTGCTCTACCTACCTCTGTGTCGTCAAGTATACTATTCATCCATACCTGTGGTGCATTTCAGTTTTGCACAGTTTGCTGACCACCAGTATATAATATATAGCAGTACGGCACAGTAGGTCACTGCTCTACCTACCTCTGTGTCGTCAAGTATACTATCCATCCATACCTGTGGTGCATTTCAGTTTTGCACAGTTTGCTGAACACCAGTATATAATATATAGCAGTACGGTACAGAAGGCCACTGCTCTACCTACCTCTGTCTCGTCAAGTATACTATCCATCCATACCTGTGGTGCATTTCAGTTTTGCACAGTTTGCTGACCACCAGTATATAATATATAGCAGTACGGTACAGAAGGCCACTGCTCTACCTACCTCTGTGTCGTCAAGTATACTATCCATCCATACCTGCAGTGCATTTCAGTTTTGCACAGTTTGCTGACCACCAGTATATAATATATAGCAGTACGGTACAGAAGGCCACTGCTCTACCTACCTCTGTGTCGTCAAGTATACTATCCATCCATCCATATCTGTGGTGCATTTCAGTTTTGCACAGTTTGCTGACCACCAGTATATAATATATAGCAGTACGGTACAGAAGGCCACTGCTCTACCTACCTCTGTGTCGTCAAGTATACTATCCATCCATACATGTGGTGCATTTCAGTTTTGCACAGTTTGATGACCACCAGTATATAATATATAGCAGTACAGTACAGTAGGCCACTGCTCTACCTACCTCTGTGTCGTCAAGTATACTATCCATCCATACCTGTGGTGCATTTCAGTTTTGCACAGTTTGCTGACCACCAGTATATAATATATCGCAGTACGGTACAGTAGGTCACTGCTCTACCTACCTCTGTGTCGTCAAGTATACTATCCATCCATACCTGTGGTGCATTTCAGTTTTGCACAGTTTGCTGACCACCAGTATATAAAATATAGCAGTATGGTACAGTAGGCCACTGCTCTACCTACCACTGTGTCGTCAAGTATACTATCCATCCATACCTGTGGTGCATTTCAGTTTTGCACAGTTTGCTGACCACCAGTATATAATATATAGCAGTACGGTACAGAAGGCCAATACTCTACCTACCTCTGTGTCGTCAAGTATACTATCCATCCATACCTGTGGTGCATTTCAGTTTTGCACAGTTTGCTGACCACCAGTATATAATATATAGCAGTACGGTACAGTAGGCCACTGCTCTACCTACCTCTATGTCGTCAAGTATACTATCCATCCATACCTATTGTGCATTTCAGTTTTGCACAGTTTGCTGACCACCAGTATATAATATATAGCAGTACGGTACAGAAGGCCACTGCTCTACCTACCTCTGTGTCGTCAAGTATACTATCCATCCATACCTGTGGTGCATTTCAGTTTTGCACAGTTTGCTGACCACCAGTATATAATATATAGCAGTACGGTACAGAAGGCCACTGCTCTACCTACCTCTGTGTCGTCAAGTATACTATCCATCCATCCATACCTGTGGTGCATTTCAGTTTTGCACAGTTTGCTGACCACCAGTATATAATATATAGCAGTACGGTACAGAAGGCCACTGCTCTACCTACCTCTGTGTCGTCAAGTATACTATCCATCCATACCTGTGGTGCAATTCAGTTTTGCAGTTTGCTGACCACCAGTATATAATATATAGCAGTACAGTACAGTAGGTCACCGCTCTACCTACCACTGTGTCGTCAAGTATACTATCCATCCATACCTGTGGTGCATTTCAGTTTTGCACAGTTTGCTGACCACCAGTATATAATATATAGCAGTACGGTACAGTAGGCCACTGCTCTACCTACCTCTGTGTCGTCAAGTATACTATCCATCCATACCTGTGGTGCATTTCAGTTTTGCACAGTTTGCTGACCACCAGTATATAATATATAGTAGTACGATACAGTAGGCCACTGCTCTACCTACCTCTGGGTCGTCAAGTATACTATCCATCCATACCTGTGGTGCATTTCAGTTTTGCACAGTTTGCTGACCACTAGTATATAATATATAGCAGTACGGTACAGTAGGCCACTGCTCTACCTACTTCCGTGTCGTCAAGTATACTATCCATCCATACCTGTGGTGCATTTCAGTTTTGCACAGTTTGCTGACCACCGGTATATAATATATAGCAGTACGGTACAGAAGGCCACTGCTCTACCTACCTCTGTGTCGTCAAGTATACTATCCATCCATACCTGTGGTGCATTTCAGTTTTGCACAGTTTGCTGACCACCAGTATATAATATATAGCAGTACGGTACAGAAGGCCACTGCTCTACCTACCTCTGTGTCGTCAAGTATACTATCCATCCATACCTGTGGTGCATTTCAGTTTTGCACAGTTTGCTGACCACCAGTATATAATATATAGCAGTACGGTACAGAAGGCCACTGCTCTACCTACCTCTGTGTCGTCAAGTATACTATCCATCCATACCTGTGGTGCATTTCAGTTTTGCACAGTTTGCTGACCACCAGTATATAATATATTTAGCAGTACGGTACAGTAGGCCACTGCTCTACCTACCTCTGTGTCGTCAAGTATACTATCCATGCATACCTGTGGTGCATTTCAGTTTTGCACAGTTTGCTGACCACCAGTATATAATATATAGCAGTACGGTACAGTAGGCTACTGCTCTACCTACCTCTGTGTCGTCAAGTATACTATCCATCCATACCTGTGGTGCATTTCAGTTTTGCACAGCTTGCTGACCACCAGTATATAATATATAGCAGTACGGTACAGAACGCCACTGCTCTACCTACCTCTGTGTCGTCAAGTATACTATCCATCCATACCTGTGGTGCATTTCAGTTGTGCGCAGTTAAGGCCATTGCTATTGATATATTACTGGCATATAATTCCACACATTAAAAATGGAGAATAAAAATGTGGAGGGTAAAATATGGAAAGATCAAGATCCGCTTCCACCTCGTGCTGAAGCTGCTGCCACTAGTCTTGGCCGAGACGATTAAATGCCATCAACGTCGTCTGCCAAGGCCGATGCCCAATGTCATAGTAGAGAGCATGTAAAATCCAAAAAAATAAAGCTCAGTAAAATGACCCAAAAATCTTAATCAAAATCGTCTGAGGAGAAGCGTAAACTTGCCAATGTGCCATTTACGACACGGAGTGGCAAGGAACGGCTGAGGGCCTGGCCTGTTCATGGCTAGTGGTTCAGCTTCACATGAGGATGGAAGCACTCATCCTCCTGCTAGAAAACTTAAAAGAGTTAAGATGGCAAAAGCACAGCAAAGAACTGTGCGTTCTTCTAAATCACAAATCCCCAAGGAGAGTCCAATTGTGTCGGTTGCGATGCCTGACCTTCCCAACACTGGACGGGAAGAGGTTGAGCCTTCCACCATTTGCACGCCCCCTGCAAGTGCTGGAAGGAGCACCCGCAGTCCAGTTCCTGATAGTCAAATTGAAGATGTCACTGTTGAAGTACACCAGGATGAGGATATGGGTGTTGCTGGCGCTGGGGAGGAAATTGACAAGGAGGATTCTGATGGTGAGGTGGTTTGTTTAAGTCTTGGGAGACACCTGTTGTCTGTTGGACGAATATGGCCATTGACATGCCTGGTCGAAATACAAAAAAAAAATCACCTCTTCGGTGTGGAATTATTTCAACAGAAATGCGGACAACTGGTGTCAAGCCGTGTGTTGCCTTTGTCAAGCTGTAATAAGTAGGGGTAAGGATGTTAACCACCTAGGAACATCCTCCCTTATACGTCACCTGGACCGCATTCATCAGAAGTCAGTGACAAGTTCAAAAACTTTGGGTGACAGCGGAAGCAGTCCACTGACCACTAAATCCCTTCCTCTTGTAACCAAGCTCCTGCAAACCACACCACCAACTCCCTCAGTGTCAATTTCCTCCTTAGACAGGAAAGCCAATAGTCCTGCAGGCCATGTCACTGGCAAGTCTGACGAGTCCTCTCCTGCCTGGGATTCCCCCGATACATCCTTGAGTGTAATGCCTCCTGCTGCTGGCGCTGCTGTTGTTGCTGCTGGGAGTCGATCGTCATCCCAGAGGGGAAGTCTGAAGACCACTTGTACTACTTCCAGTAAGCAATTGACTGTCCAACAGTCCTTTGCGAGGAAGATGAAATATCACAGCAGTCATCCTGCTGCAAATCGGATAACTCAGGCCTTGGCAGCCTGGGTGGTGAGAAACGTGTTTCCGGTATCCACCGTTAATTGACAGGGAACTAGAGAATTGATTGAGGTACTGTGTCCCCGGTACCAAATACCATCTAGGTTCCATTTCTCTAGGCAGGCGATACCGAAAATGTACACAGACGTCAGAAAGAGAGTCACCAGTGTCCTAAAAAATGCAGTTGTACCAAATGTCCACTTAACCACGGACATGTGGACAAGTGGAGCAGGGCAGACTCAGGACTATATGACTGTGACAGCCCACTGGGTAGATGTATTGCCTCCCGCAGCAAGAACAGCAGCGGCGGCACCAGTAGCAGCATCTCGTAAACGCCAACTCGTTCCTAGGCAGGCTATGCTTTGTATCACCGCTTGTCATAAGAGGCACACAGCTGACAACCTCTTACGTAAACTGAGGAACATCATCGCAGAATCGCTTACCCCAATTAGACTCTCCTGGGGATTTGTGACATCGGACAACGCCAGCAATATTGTGCGTGCATTACATCTGGGCAAATTCCAGCACGTCCCATGTTTTGCACATACATTGAATTTGGTGGTGCAGAATTATTTTAAAAATGACAGGGGCGTGCAAGAGATGCTGTCGGTGGCCCGATGAATTGCGGGCCACTTTCGGCATTCAGCCACCGCGTGCCGAAGACTGGAGCACCAGCAAACACTCCTGAACCTGCCCTGCCATCATCTGAAGCAAGAGGTGGTAACAAGGTGGAATTCAACCCTCTATATGCTTCAGAGGATGGAGGAGCAGCAAAAGGCCATTCAAGCCTATACAGCTACCT
Source organism: Pseudophryne corroboree (assembly GCF_028390025.1). Taxonomy (NCBI): domain Eukaryota; kingdom Metazoa; phylum Chordata; class Amphibia; order Anura; family Myobatrachidae; genus Pseudophryne; species Pseudophryne corroboree. The sequence continues at coordinate 608,708,131 of NC_086444.1, read as the reverse complement.
ACGATATAGGCAAAGGAGGGGGAATGCACCTGACTCAAGCGCAGTGGGGAATGATTTCAACGTTGTGCAAGGTTCTGCAACCCTTTGAACTTGCCACACGTGAAGTCAGTTCAGACACTGCCGGCCTGAGTCAGGTCATTCCCCTCATCAGGCTTTTGCAGAAGAAGCTGGAGAGATTGAAGGAGGAGCTAAAACAGAGCGATTCCGATAGGCATGTGGGACTTGTGGATGGAGCCCTTAATTTGCTTAACCAGGATTCACGGGTGGTCAATCTGTTGAAATCAGAGCACTACATTTTGGCCACCGTGCTCGATCCTAGATTTAAAACCTACGTTGTATCTCTCTTTCCGGCAGACACAAGTCTGCAGAGGTTCAAAGACCTGCTGGTGAGAAAATTGTCAAGTCAAGCGGAACGTGACCCGTCAACAGCTCCTCCTTCACATTCTCCCGCAACTGGGGGTGCGAGGAGAAGGCTAAGAATTCCGAGCCCACCCGCTGGCGGTGATGCAGGGCAGTCTGGAGCGAGTGCTGACATCTGGTCCGGACTGAAGGACCTGCCAACGATTACTGACATGTCGTCTACTGTCACTGCATATGATTCTGTCACCATTGAAAGGATGGTGGAGGATTATATGAGTGACCGCATCCAAGTAGGCACGTCAGACAGTCCGTACGTATACTGGCAGGAAAAAGAGACAATTTGGAGGCCCTTGCACAAACTGGCTTTATTTTACCTAAGTTGCCCCCCCTCAAGTGTGTACTCCGAAAGAGTGTTTAGTGCCGCCGCTCACCTTGTCAGCAATCGGCGTACGTGGTTACTTCCAGAAAATGAGGAGAAGATGATGTTCATCAAAATGAATTATAAACAATTTCTCCGTGGAGACATTCACCAGCAATTGCCTCCTGAAAGTACACAGGGACCTGAGATGGTGGATTCCAGTGGGGACGAATTAATAATCTGTGAGGAGGGGGATGTACACAGTGAAAGGGGTGAGGAATTGGAGGAAGAGGAGGAGGTGGACATCTTGCCTCTGTAGAGCCCAGTTTGTGCAAGGAGAGATTGATTGCTTCTTTTTTGGTGGGGGCACAAACCAACCAGTCATTTCAGTCACAGTCGTGTGGCAGACCCTGTCGCTGAAATGATGGGTTTGTTAAAGTGTGCATGTCCTGTTTATACAACATAAGGGTGGGTGGGAGGGCCCAAGGACAATTCCATCTTGCACCTCTTTTTTCTTTCATTTTTCTTTGCATCATGTGCTGTTTGGGGACTATTTTTGGAAGTGCCATCCTGTCTGACACTGCAGTGCCACTTCTAGATGGGCCAGGTGTTTGTGTCGGCCACTTGTGTCGCTTACCTTAGCCATCCAGCGACCTTGGTGCACCTCTTTTTTTCTTTGTATCATGTGCTGTTTGGGGACTATTTTTTTTAAATCTGCCATCCTGTCTGACACTGCAGTGTCACTCCTAGATGGGCCAGGTGTTTGTGTCGGCCACTTGGGTCGCTTAGCTTAACCATCCAGCGACCTTGGTGCACCTCTTTTTTTCTTTGCTTCATGTGCTGTTTGGGGACTATTCTTTAAATCTGCCATCCTGTCTGACACTGCAGTGCCACTCCTAGATGGGCCAGGTGTTTGTGTCGGTCACTTGTGTCGCTTAGCTTAGCCATCCAGCGACCTTGGTGCACCTCTTTTTTTCTTTGCATAATGTGCTGTTTGGGGACTATTTTTTTGAAGTGCCTTCCTGTCTGACACTGCAGTGCCACTCCTAGATGGGCCAGATGTTTGTGTCGGCCACTTGTGTCGCTTAGCTTAGCCATCCAGCGACCTTGGTGCACCTCTTTTTTTCTTTGCATCATGTGCTGTTTGGGGACTTTTTTTGGAAGTGCCATCCTGTCTGACACTGCACTGCCACTCCTAGATGGGCCAGGTGTTTGTGTCGGCCACTTGGGTCGCTTAGCTTAGTCACACAGCTACCTCATTGTGCCTCTTTTTTTCTTTGCATCATGTGCTGTTTGGGGACTATTTTTTTGAAGTGCCATCCTGTCTGACACTGCAGTGCCACTCCTAGATGGGCCAGGTGTTTGTGTCGGCCACTTGTGTCGCTTAGCTTAGCCATCCAGTGACCTTGGTGCACCTCTTTTTTTCTTTGCATCATGTGCTGTTTGGGGACTATTTTTTGAATCTGCCATCCTGTCTGACACTGCAGTGCCACTCCTAGATGGGCCAGGTGTTTGTGTCAGCCACTTGGGTTGCTTAGCTTAGCCATCCAGCGACCTTGGTGCACCTCATTTTTTCTTTGCATCATGTGCTGTTTGGGGACTATTTTTTGAATCTGCCATCCTGTCTGACACTGCAGTGCCACTCCTAGATGGGCCAGGTGTTTGTGTCGGCCACTTGGGTCGCTTAGCTTAGCCATCCAGCGACCTTGGTGCACCTCTTTTTTTCTTTGCATCATGTGCTGTTTGGGGAGTATTTTTTAAATCTGCCATCCTTCTGACACCGCAGTGCCACTCCTAGATGGGCCAGGTGTTTGTGTCAGCCACTTGGGTCGCTTAGCTTAGCCATCCAGCGACCTTGGTGCACCTCTTTTTTTCTTTGCATCATGTGCTGTTTGGGGACTATTTTTTTTAAATCTGCCATCCTGTCTGACACTGCAGTGCCACTCCTAGATGGGCCTGGCGTTTGTGTCGGCCACTTGGGTCGCTTAGCTTAGCCATCCAGCGACCTTGGTGCACCTCTTTTTTTCTTTGCATCATGTGCTGTTTGGGGACTATTTTTTAAATCTGCCATCCTGTCTGACACTGCACTGCCACTCCTAGATGGGCCAGGTGTTTGTGTCAGCCACTTGGGTCGCTTAGCTTAGCCATCCAGCGACCTTGGTGCACCTCTTTTTTTCTTTGCATCATGTGCTGTTTGGGGACTATTTTTTAAATCTGCCATCCTGTCTGACACTGCAGTGCCACTCCTAGATGGGCCAGGTGTTTGTGTCGGCCACTTGGGTCGCTAAGCTTCGTCACACAGCTACCTCATTGCGCCTCTTTTTTTCTTTGCATCATGTGCTGTTTGGGGACTATTTTTTTGAAGTGCCATCCTGTCTGACACTGCAGTGCCACTCCTAGATGGGCCAGGTGTTTGTGTCGGCCACTTGTGTCGCTTAGCTTAGCCATCCAGCGACCTTGGTGCACCTCTTTTTTTCTTTGCATCATGTGCTGTTTGGGGACTATTTTTTGAATCTGCCATCCTGTCTGACACTGCAGTGCCACTCCTAGATGGGCCAGGTGTTTGTGTCGGCCACTTGTGTCGCTTAGCTTAGCCATCAAGCGACCTTGGTGCACCTCTTTTTTTCTTTGCATCATGTGCTGTTTGGGGACTATTTTTTAAATCTGCCATCCTGTCTGACACTGCAGTGCCACTCCTAGATGGGCCAGGTGTTTGTGTCAGCCACTTGGGTCGCTTAGCTTAGCCATCCAGCGACCTTGGTGCACCTCTTTTTTTCTTTGCATCATGTGCTGTTTGGGGACTATTTTTTAAATCTGCCATCCTGTCTGACACTGCAGTGCCACTCCTAGATGGGCCAGGTGTTTGTGTCGGCCACTTGTGTCGCTTAGCTTAGCCATCCAGCGACCTTGGTGCACCTCTTTTATTCTTTGCATCATGTGCTGTTTGGGGACTATTTTTTAAATCTGCCATCCTGTCTGACACTGCAGTGCCACTCCTAGATGGGCCAGGTGTTTGTGTCAGCCACTTGGGTCGCTTAGCTTAGCCATCCAGCGACCTTGGTGCACCTCTTTTTTTCTTTGCATCATGTGCTGTTTGGGGACTATTTTTTAAATCTGCCATCCTGTCTGACACTGCAGTGCCACTCCTAGATGGGCCAGGTGTTTGTGTCGGCCACTTGGGTCTCTTAGCTTCGTCACACAGCTACCTCATTGTGCCTCTTTTTTTCTTTGCATCATGTGCTGTTTGGGGACTATTTTTTTGAAGTGCCATCCTGTCTGACACTGCAGTGCCACTCCGAGATGGGCCAGGTGTTTGTGTCGGCCACTTGTGTCGCTTAGCTTAGCCATCAAGCGACCTTGGTGCACCTCTTTTTTTCTTTGCATCATGTGCTGTTTGGGGACTTTTTTTTAAATCTGCCATCCTGTCTGACACTGCAGTGCCACTCCTAGATGGGCCAGGTGTTTGTGTCAGCCACTTGGGTCGCTTAGCTTAGCCATCCAGCGACCTTGGTGCACCTCTTTTTTTCTTTGCATCATGTGCTGTTTGGGGACTATTTTTTAAATCTGCCATCCTGTCTGACACTGCAGTGCCACTCCTAGGTGGGCCAGGTGTTTGTGTCGGCCACTTGGGTTGCTTAGCTTAGCCATCCAGCGACCTTGGTGCACCTCTTTTTTTCTTTGCATCATGTGCTGTTTGGGGACTATTTTTTAAATCTGCCATCCTGTCTGACACTGCAGTGCCACTCCTAGATGGGCCAGGTGTTTGTGTCAGCCACTGGGGTCGCTTAGCTTAGCCATCCAGCGACCTTGGTGCACCTCTTTTTTTCTTTGCATCATGTGCTGTTTGGGGACTATTTTTTAAATCTGCCATCCTGTCTGACACTGCAGTGCCACTCCTAGATGGGCCAGGTGTTTGTGTCGGCCACTTGGGTCTCTTAGCTTTATCACACAGCTACCTCATTGCGCCTCTTTTTTTCTCTGCATCATGTGCTGTTTGGGGACTATTTTTTTGAAGTGCCATCCTGTCTGATACTGCAGTGCTACTCCTAGATGGGCCAGGTGTTTGTGTCGGCCACTTGAATCCAAAACACACCCGAATCCGACAAAAAATTTTCAGGGAGGTTTTGCCAAAACGCGTCCGAATCCAAAACACGGCCATGGAACCGAATCCAAAACCAAAACAAAAAACCCGAAACATTTCTGGTGCACATCACTAGTGTATATATTGTACACTGGAAGGCAAGGCTTCCTTCCTCTGGTATTGCCACTCCTCCCATTCACCCTCAGGTGTTTTAATTAGCTGGGTGCCTGCATTTCAGATCACACATTGCTAAGGCCCTATTTAGAGGTAAGTCCTGAATATATTTGTAGAATGTGATAGTATTAGGATTGTTAGGGACCCATGTGGTGAAGTCACCTTGCCACAGTACATGGGCCCACATATCTGCGCAAATGTGTGCTATGAACTTCAATTATACTCCATGTTAATTGTGAGGGTTTATTTATTTTTACTATCAGTGTTCTTAGTGCTGAGTGTGCATCTGCATCTCTCTTCCTCCAGCATAGTATTAGAAGCCTCAGCATGATAGCACCTCTTGATATCTTTAGTAATAGGATCTGCAGTCCAGGTCCACCCCTTTTTCCCCTATAAATACACTTACCAAGTGAATCTTGCGGAATCCCCGCCAGCTGGTCCGTTGGAGTGCTGTTCATGTCATCAGAGCGCTGCACGGATGAGGCACCAGTGACATCATCCATCTGCTGCACGTCCAGATGCTTGGTACTCTCACGGGGGCGTGGCTCAGGGCGTGGTCACAATTACCTAGGAAACCAACAAACGTGATGAAAACAATATATACATAAAAAGAAGGAAAAACGAACTAAAAAAAACATAAGAACAGAGGAAACAGGTAGTATTTAACCTGTAATTATAATCAGATACAGCTAAAAAGATGCTTTTTTTTTTTTAGATAATTTTTCCTTTCTTTTTATGTATATATTGTTTTCATCACATGTCTAGGTCCTGGATATGTCTAGGTCCTAGGATATCTAGGTCCTGACATTGCCTTCTTTTTGAAATTACTACAGCTAACCCTGTCTCGTAACTACTTCAGATTTGATGGTAAGATGTACATCCAGAAGCCGGGGTGCGCTATGGGGTCATGCGTTGCCCCTAGTTTCGCGAACATCTTTATATTTGAAACGGAGAAACAGCTCTTCTTCACTGATAATTCCATCTATTCACGGATAAAAGCATCCCATCGCTAAATCTACGACATCTTCGTCCTGTGGGATGGCCCCAAGGATACATTTGAGAAAATGATGTTGGAGGTTAATTAGAAAGACGATTCCATCAAATGTATGTATTCATGTAACAATAGTGAAATTCATTTTCTAGATTTTAAGGTGACCCTCAATCCGAATAGGGAACTTATTACTTCAATCTACTCTAAAAGTATGGACAGAAATACCATTTTACACGCTGACAGTTTTCATCCTACATCTTCGAAATGGGGGTTACCACACTCACAGTTTCTATGTGCATTACGCATTTGCAGCGATCCAGTGGATGCAGAGAAACATATTGATGCAATGCTCATCAAATTCCTCAAAAGAGGGTATGAGGGAAAGATACTTAAAAAACAAAAGCAGCAGGCTATCTAAAGATAGGGGAAGGCATTGGCCCAAAATCCTACAAAAAGGAACTTTTGAATCAAGTGGTTTGGCCTCAGGACTTTTCTCCAGCAAGTAAAATGATCATACGTCATGCCCAGAGAATTTGGCTGATTGTCAGTGAATGGTGGTGTAAACGATTGTCAGCAGCAGCTGGAAAAGGGGAAAGCCAATCCCTAGGAAATACAATATGAACAACAAAAACCAGGTTGCGCTTGACAATCGAAAAAATATGAAAATTTATTGTAATAAAAGTATTTACAACAATTCTCCCGGGAGTATTGTGCCGATATTGGTGAGAGCCCGCTGACATCGGGCCGCACAGGTAACAGCTTAGCCATCCGGGAATTACCAGCATCAGCCGCCAGCGTTTAGGGCTGCATTCCATCTTGGCCCGGCGGCTTAGTGCGGATCCTGCACTCCCGTCCCCATGCAGGGGCATAGCGGCTGACCGAGAAGACATCACTCCGGGCTCTCTCTGCTGTCATCATCACAGTGGGTAATTGTGTATTTGCACAGTCTCATTCTATATCACTCGGACACTGTTTATTTACTTATTCAAGATTCCACATCATTTAAAGATCATTGGAACTGTCACGTGCAGCTATAGATGTAAGACCTTTTTTTGGGACTTTGCTTCCACGGATTAAGTGAGTTCATTTTTATTTTTCTGTATACAGACCTGCAGTTCACTTTTTAGTTCACTATTAATAGTACCGATTCCTTTCTAATCATTGGAAGTCCGCATCAAACAGCATCAGGCACTCTTTGCATAGAAAGCACCTTCTAATTAATTAATTACCAAAGCTCAGCGGTATTTTATTTGAGCAGATTATTATGTCATATTGAATTGTTTTTATTATACTCCCGGGAGAATTGTTGTATATACTTTTATTACAATAAATTTTCATATTTTTTCGATTGTCAAGCGCAACCTGGTTTTTGTTGTTCTAATTGTGAACACTCCCTGAGCCACGCCCCCATAAGAGGACCAAGCGTCCAGATGTGCAACAGACGGATGATGTCACCAATGCCTCATCCGTGCAGCGCTCTGATGCCGTGACCGGCGCTCTGACGGGCCAGCTAATGGGGACTCTGTAAGATTCACTTGGTAAGTGTATTTATAGCCTGTTTTGTTTGTTGTTCTCACTATGGGGTATATGCAATTGCGGTCGAATTCTGGCTGGAATTCGACCGTTTTTAAATTCGACACAATTCGACAGTCGAATTCCGGCCGGGGGGTGCCGGAATTCGACATATTCAATACAAAACGGATTCGACAGTCCCGCTGTCGAAAAACGGAGGAATTGACGGATAAGTGCGTCCTGGATTCGACTTTTCAGACGGCGCAGAAATGGTTAAAAAACACTGGAAAAAATGCGTGGGGTCCCCCCTCCTAAGCATAACCAGCCTCGGGCTCTTTGAGCCGGTCCTGGTTGCAAAAATACGGGGGGGAAAATGACAGGGGATCCCCCGTATTTTAGCAACCAGCACCGGGCTCTGCGCCTGGTCCTGGTGCAAAAAATACTGGGGACAAAAAGCATAGGGGTCCCCCGTATTTTTTGTACCAGCACCGGGCTCCACTAGCTGGACAGATAATGCCACAGCCGGGGGACACTTTTATACCGCTCCCTGCGGCCATGGCATTAAATACCCAACTAGTCACCCCTGGCCGGGGTACCCTGGAGGAGTGGGGAGCCCTTAAATCAAGGGGTCCCCCCCAGCCACCCAAGGGCCAGGGGTGAAGCCCGAGGCTGCCCCCCCATCCAAGGGCTGTGGATGGGGGGCTGATAGCCTTGTTGAAAATGAAAGAATATTGTTTTTTGCAGAAGAACTACAAGTCCCAGCAAGCCTCCCCCGCAAGCTGGTACTTGGAGAACCACAAGTACCAGCATGCGGGGGGGAACGGGCCCGCTGGTACCTGTAGTTGTTCTGCAAAAATATACCCAAATAAAAACAGGACACGCACACCTTGAGAGTACAACTTTATTACATACATGCCGACACATACATACTTACCTATGTTGACACACCGACTCTGTCCACGTCTCCAATGTCGACGACAATCCGGGGTACCTGAAAATAAAATTATACTCACCTAAATCCAGTGTCCAGTGATATTTGAAATCCACGTACTTGGCAAAAAAAAATAACGCATACCCGATCCACACGGACTGAAAGGGGTCCCATGTTTACACATGGGACCCTTTTCCCCGAATGCAGAGACCCCCTGTGACTGCTGTCACAGAGGGTCCCTTCAGCCAATCAGGGAGCGCCACGTCGTGGCACTCTCCTGATTGGCTATGGGCGTCTGAGGTGTCAGACGCGCATTGCACAGCCCCCTCCATTATCTTAAATGGTGGGAACTTTGCGGTCAGCGGTGAGGTCACCCGCGGTCAGCGGCTGACGGCGGGTAACCTCACCGCTGACCGCAAAGTTCCCACCATTGAACATAATGGAGGGGCTGTGCGATGCGCTGTCTGCCAGCTCAGACGCGCATAGGCAATCAGGAGAGTGCCAGGACGTGGCGCTCCCTGATTGCCTGAAGGGACCCTCTGTGACAGCAGTCACGGGGGGTCTCTGGATTCGGGGAAAGTCCGTGTGGATCGGGTATGCGTTTTTTTTTTTTGCCAAGTACGTGGATTACAAATATCACTGGAAACTGGATTTAGGTGAGTTTAATTTTATTTTCAGGAATCCCGGATTCTACTTGGACAAGTGGACAGAGGTCGGCGTGTGAACATAGGTAAGTATGTGTGTGTCGGCATGTGTGTAATAAAGTTATACTTGTCAAGGTGTGCGTGTCCTGTTTTTATTTGGGTATTTTTTTTGCAGAAGAACTACAGGTACCAGCGGGCCCGTTTCCCCCCGCATGCTGGTACTTGTGGTTCTCCAAATACCAGCTTGCGGGGGAGGCTTGCTGGGACTTGTAGTTCTTCCGCAAAAAACAATATTCTTTCATTTTCAACAAGGCTATCAGCCCCCCATCCACAGCCCTCGGATGGGGGGGACAGCCTCGGGCTTCACCCCTGGCCCTTGGGTGGCTGGAGGGGGGGACCCCTTGATTTAAGGGGTCCCCACTCCTCCAGGGTACCCCAGCTAGGGGTGACTAGTTGGGGTTTTAATGCCACGGCCGCAGGGACCGATATAAAAGTGTCCCCCGGCTGTGGCATTATCTCCCCAGCTAGTGGAGCCTGATGCTGGTACAAAAAATATGGGGGACCCCTACGCTTTTTGTCCCCCGTATTTTTTGCACCAGGACCAGGCGCAGAGCCCGGTGCTGGTTGCTAAAATGGGTGAAAATCCCCGAAATGTAAGCTGTTGTCTGTTGGCTTTTTTTAATCAAATCCCTGCAGTGCCTTCCGTTATTATATATATATATATATATATAGTCCTCCAATTCAGTCGGCACTCAATTCCTTATGAGCATCATCCCCCGGTGCCTGAATCCTTGTATTGTTTAGCACTCCAACTGTGGAAGACAAATGGCACTCACAGGGTGTAAATGAAGAAAAAAGCTGGTACATTTATTTTGACTATTGCTTTCTCTCCCTACAGAGGCAGTGAGAGGGAGCCCGATGAACTTCGTCCATCCACATCAAATTCTCCATCTCTTCTGATAAAGCTAAATATTTATCTTATTTAAAACCCTTTAAGAGGTCTAAGAACACTGTACGCTATTGACGTATGGAGTACCGTAAGGGTACGCACGTTGCATAGTAATCGCTTAGCCGTAGTCGAGACGCTCAAGCGTCACGTTTGCTCACGGCCAAGAGATCACAGGCAGGCACGCTATTGGCTGCCGACTAACGTAATGGTTCGCTATAGCGTAGCGGACGCTCGGGACCACGAGGAGATCACCAGCGGCGCTGACGCTCACAATGTTAAACCTTTATGTGTAAACCATAAACAATGTATTATACAGGAAAACCTTAGTGTAGTGATAGAGTGTAGATGCAACACAGTGTAACCTTATTAACTTAAAAGCTGTTCGAGCGTCACCGACGCTCTGAGAATACATAACACTATAAGAAATACACAAATACTGGGCTTAGGGTCTAACGCCTTATATGAATGTTATACTTGAAAAAGAATAATACAATACAAGTCATACACTACAATATAACATAGACTAACCAACCAGATAACTACACAGTTAATACAATACAATACAATTACGTTTAAGGGAAAATGAGATAGAAAGAGGAGAAGAGAGAGAGAGAGAGAGAGAGAGATATGGCTCACAGTAACAATAAAGACAATATGATTGCGGAGAAAACTTACGCACAAAGGGAACGATCGCATGCGCCTTTCTGAATATCCAGCTCCCGATTATCAGTGATGAGAACCGTTGAAGAGAGTGAGCTGGATCAGGTCGGCTTGTCTATTTATGCCCCACACACAATACACTTCAATGGTCCCTACAATCTCATTGTTCATTGGACACAGGAATTCGTCTTCGCATTATAACAAAAGGTCATAGGTTGATTCATACAGGTGGGCTGAGACCATTTCCAACTGCTCAGGTGGGTGGGAAACTAGGTTTCCCGCCGCATGGATAAGTGCAAATAATAGTAAATGGACATAAACTTCTTATGTCCATAACTATTCGCACGAGCGATTAATCCGCTTCAAACCAACACCGGAATATTGCTAATTAAATACTCTTCCGATGGATACTAAAACCACTGTATAAATCATGTCTGACCCTTCGTATCAAACAAAGAAGGATCTCTTTGTCCATGAACATGCTATATTAACTAAACTTTCAGAATCTATCAAAGGGACCATGATCTACAAAATACGTTATACAGTTAAAATATGTTATGAACGAGTCGCCCGCTAGACGCACATAAACTTTACCGTAAATGCGCACACCGTGCGCCCGCAACGGCGAGTATGCGCACGCACGGCAGGGCTCATGAACGTGCAACAGGCACTCGCATGAGGTGCAAATATGGCAGTGTGCATAGTGATATTTTTCTGACTTTGACAGTCCACCCTTTGGCAGTCAACAATAACTGCCACTTCCTAAAACATTTCAAAACGAGAAAAATATATGTCAAGTGTAAATACATCTCCATGATTAGGTAAGGGAGGAGAGGAGAAGGTAGGAAATGGGTATGACCTAGTGAGATAGCAGAAGCATGTGTGTATGAATCCATGTTTGGAGGGTCATGTATCATCGCGCCGTACGTGTTTTAAATCAAGCTTCGAGGTATTGCGAAGTATTCATTTAAATTCCTTCTTATCCCGCGGTGCGGGTCTGTGGATGGGCTGTCAAACTTTACCGAGCTCTTTTCGGATTTTGGTTGCAACAAAATGGGGGAGCACATTTTAGTTGATGATACATGAATGGGGGGATATGTGATTGCTGATATCTGTGCCTGTATTCCCTATCAACTATGTGTATCATTACCTGAAGGTTGTAGAGATGAAGATAAAGAACAATTATGGTAAATGCAGTGGTATTCTATGTCAGGTTAATGAACATTTGTCGGTTGAAGTCTTGTTCGGTGTCTGTTGAATGCAGTCTTCTTTGGGCTTTTGCCAAAAAGGTGTGGGCAAAAGCTTTGTCAATGTCCATAGACTTACAAAGGTGTTGGGCTAGCGTAATTTTAAAATTTCTAGGGAAACTGGGGGTCTATGGCATAGTTCATCAAATATCTGTGTATAAGGTTGTCAAAACTTCTTCTTTAATCCATCAATTGTCTGTATACAGGATCATCAAATTCCTTGTCCAAGTGGGTCTTTTTACCTTGGAGAAAACGGAAAAACAGGTGAAAGAAACGGACCGTATAATCGCATTTTCATCACATCATTGTTTCTACCGTTGGGTCATAAATCAAATCCATTGGAATTACAATTTCCTCACTCCTTAGACTCATTACCCTGGTACTACGTTTGCACTTCATTAAAGCCTGACCGCATCTAAATATCAAGCCAATCGATATGACAACACCTAAGATACATAGGAGAAACTTCCCTACATCCATTATGACTCCTTGAGCCCATTCTCCTAAACCAGAGAAACAATTTCGCGGGTTCAACCATGACACCCAACCAGTCAGCTCATTACCCACAGCAGCAAGGGTGAGATTGTGTCTCCTGCGAAATTCCCACTTTAATTGGAGAATATCGTCCATCTTTTGGTCTATGACCTCGACCGGATCCTCGGTACTATTCGTAATATATGTGCAGCATTTCACGCCGTACTGCGTTGCCAGTGTGACACAATATCCACCTGTCACTGCTGTGAGATAATTAAGAACCATTCTATGCTGAACCAGTTCTGTTTTATAAGCTTGAAGCTCTCTTCCAGTATACCTAAAAGTGTCATCATACATTTCTGTGATATTGTCTAACAAATTTGCAAGCGCAGATATGTATCTATAGTTCAGCACTCCTCTAGCGGTGCGAGTGAAATCTAACGCAAGTAGAACCTGAATCCCGGTGGATTCATGGATCATGTCAGAGGCCGAATGCTCTGTCCTTTCTGTCAGTTGCCTTTTAACTACGTGCTCGTAGTGGGTGTGAGTATAAGGAGCTTGGGCACCACGGTGTATATCTTTCATTTTGGCATGTGATACAGTCATTACTTCAGGCAGTACTTTTCCAATATAACACAATCCTTCAGAGTTTGGGGCAAGCCACTTATACGCCTTTCTCCCGCATATGAAATATGCATCATCGGGGAGGACATATGGGACAGAGTAGGACATAACCATATTACACATCCTCCATGTGAAATCTCCTACCCCTAATTCTCCCATCTGTCTAGTACACGTATCAGTTTGTACGATGTGTGCACAGTATCCTGGTGATACCTCTCCAACTCTTGTAATCCTACTACCTAGGGTATACCTATATCGGAAAGATTTTTCTCTACTGGCTATGTGGCGTATAAGCTCTGTATCTGTAGGCATTCTATCTGCTCTATATGAAAAGGTCATGGTTTGGTTACTCCATGACACTTCCCAATTTCCCGGCTTTCGGGGATTGGTAATGTTAAAACATATTAGGGATCTATCCACATGATATTGGTGGAGCTTCAAACTAGGAGGACTGGAGATATTAAACCTCCTGTCCACCGGTCTCCCACCCTTTAGCTCAAGTACCTCTCCTACCGTTAAAGGGAATGGTACTAGTCCTGATTTGCTATGACCTTGAGGTACTTGAGAGCATACCCAACAATCTGTTTGATTTAACACACTACCCACTAAGGAGTGATAGTCACTCAATGGATGCCGGTCCATGTGGATATTAAAACTGGATTGGCATTTCTTGATGCACCCATCCTCAACTACATTGTCACAGAGCCTACAGATACAGTTTTCTTCAGCTAACAATCCTTCACAATTCCTTCTATTGTCAATGCTATCGGATCGTTTTCTGATACTCGCCTTTACTTGTTGGTTAAGTTGTTCTTGGAAAACTACGCCTCCATCTTTGTCATCAGATCCCATTCCAGAACCTCTCTCGACCTCCATGGTACTCTCGCCGGAACAGACTGCTCTGGTCAACATCATGGTCAACAGGAAAATCCGGATCACAGTCTCTTGGGGCAAGTCCATCTTATAGGAGGAAACGGAGAGGAATGAGAAGGGGGAAAAAAATAGTTGAGGGAGAGGGGATGGGAAGTGGAGAAAAACAATAAAAGGGAACAGGAAATCGACAACTGCTTTTGATCTTGTGATCTTCAATGCTCAGGTGCCGCCTCAGTCCTCTTGGAACAGGCACTCCAGTGATACAACTTCCTCTACCGTCTGTTCCTTATCACGGGACCTCTCTGGATCAGCAACCTTCTTACAGTGGGACGAATGAACCCAAGTCTCTCTCTCGGCAACCTTCAATGCTGTAGTGGTAGTCAATAAGACTTGGTATGGTCCTTCCCATCTGTCAATAAGGCAACCTTAGCGTAGAAAATTCCGTATCATTACATAATCCCCAGGTTCAATGTCATGACAATTACTATATGGTAAATCAGGAATTATTAACTTCAAATTATCATTTTGCTTCCTTAACTGTTTACTCATGTTAACCAGGTACTTTACAGTCACTTCATTGTTACACTTCAAATCATCCTGAGGGTTAATCATAACATGCGGTTGTCGACCAAACAAGATTTCAAAGGGAGACAGATTAAGAGGGGACCTGGGAGTGGTTCTGATGCTGTTTAGTACAATGGGTAAAGCTTCTGGCCATGTCAATCCTGTCTCTGCCATAACTTTGCTCAGTTTATTTTTAATAGTGCTGTTCACTCTTTCCACCTTCGCACTCGCCTGGGAACGGTATGGAGTGTGCAGCTTGCTATCAATTCCCATCAACTTACACATTCCTTGAAAGACATCACCTGTAAAATGGGTACCCCTATCACTTTCAATTATTCTAGGGATACCATATCTACATACAAATTCCTGCACAGTTTTCTTAGCAGTAAACATAGCGGTGTTTGTGGTCGCAGGAAATGCTTCGACCCAATTTGAGAATACATCTATACAAACAAGTACATATTTCAAATTTCGACAAGGGGGTAATTGAATAAAGTCAATCTGTATTACCTGAAAAGGGCCGCCTGTAGGTGGGATATGAGATGGTTCTGTTGGTATTGCCTTTCCGATATTCTTTCTCAAGCAGGTAAGGCATGACATTGCTCTCTTACTCGCATGAGATGAAAATCCTGGGGCGCACCAATATGCTCTTACCAACTTGCACATTCCCTCCTTGCCCAGATGAGTCAGCCCGTGTGCTGCCTCAGCTAAACATGGAAGATATGCTCTTGGGGCCACTGGTTTACCTTGTCCATCCGTCCAGAGTCCTGAGGACTCCTGGCCATATCCTTTTGCCTTCCAGACTGCCTTTTCCTGTGTGGAACACAAATTTTGCATTTCACACAACTTCTGTGTGTTGATGGTATTAAATACCATCAATTGTGTGGTGTCTGTCTGTCTAGGTGTACCAGCTGCTAACTTAGCAGCTTCGTCTGCTCGGCTGTTACCAAGTGATACTGGGTCCTGGCTATATGTGTGTGCTTTACACTTGATAACAGCCACTCTGTCAGGTTCCTATATCGCTGTTAGAAGCCTTTTGATGTGAGCTGCATGCGCTACCGGTGTACCAGCTGCCATCATGAAGTTTCTGAGGCGCCATAGGGCTCCGAAATCATGGACTACCCCGAAGGCGTATCTAGAGTCGGTGTAGATATTGGCTGATTTGTCCTTAGCCAATTCACATGCTCTGGTTAGGGCGACCAGTTCAGCAACCTGGGCTGAGTGAGGTGGGCCTAGCGGTTCAGCTTCTATGGTGCCTTGGTCGTCTACGACTGCGTATCCAGTACACAAGTCTCCCGAGTCCGACCGTCTGTGACAACTACCATCCGTGTAGAAGGTAAGATCTACATCTTCCAGTGGGTTGTCACTGATGTCAGGCCTTGCGGTGAAATTTTGGGTCAAATATTCCATACAATCATGTGTGTCCTCCTTTGTATTAAATCCTCCTTCCCCATCACTCTCATCCTCCACCCTGTGTGCCTGTCCAGGCACACCTGGGAGATATGTTGCAGGATTTAATGCACTGCATCTCCTTATGGTGATGTTTACGGGGGCCATTAGTGCCAATTCCCATCTTGTAAACCGCGCTGATGAGACGTGCCTGGTTTGGGCTGAATTTAGCAAGGCTGACACTGCATGTGGTGTATGAATTGTGAGGTTGTGACCTAGCACTACATCTTCGCTTTTCGTTACTAGCAATGCTATCGCAGCAACGCTTCGCAAGCATGTGGGGAGGGATCGCGCTACCGTATCTAGCTGAGCGCTGTAGTATGCTACTGGCCTGCTGGCATCACCATGCTTTTGGGTTAGGACGCCTGCCGCGCAACCAGCATTTTCTGTTCCGTACAGCTCAAAGGGTTTCCCATAGTCTGGCATACCTAATGCTGGCGCCTGCGTTAGGCACTGTTTAAGTCTCTCAAATGCCATTTCGGACTCGTCTGTATGCGAAATCCGATCAGGTTTGTTTGAGGAGACCATCTCCTGCAAAGGTAATGCCAGAATGGAAAATCCTGGGATCCAGTTACGGCAATACCCACACATTCCTAAAAACGTTCTGATCTGTTGCTGGGTTTGAGGCAGAGTCATGTCTCTAATTGCTTGAATTCTATCAGCGGTCAGGTGTCTCAGTCCTTGTGTTAGACAGTGTCCCAAATATTTTACTTTAGTTTGGCATAATTGTAACTTGTCTTTGGAAACCTTGTGTCCTGTGTCTGAAAGATGAAACAGGAGCTATTTCGTATCCTTCAGGGACGCTTCCAATGAATCTGAACACAGTAGTAAATCATCCACGTACTGTATCAATATTGATCCATTCTCTGGTTGGAAAGACTGTAAACAATCATGCAAAGCCTGGGAAAATATACTTGGACTATCTATGAAACCTTGTGGTAATCGAGTCCATGTATATTGGACTCCTCTGTATGTAAATGCAAACAAATATTGGCTGTCAGGATGCAGGGGTACCGAAAAGAAAGCGGAGCAGAGGTCAATAACAGTGAAAAATTTCGCAGTGGGAGGGATTTGCATAAGGATGACAGCTGGATTTGGCACTACGGGGAACTGACTCTCAACTATTTTGTTAATCCCCCTTAGATCCTGCACTAGCCGGTAACCCCTCCCCCCACTCTTTTTCACAGGGAAGATGGGACTATTGGCCGTGCTGGATGTTCTTACCAGAATGCCCTGTTGTAGCAAGCGCTCTATTACTGGGTACACTCCTAACTCCACCTCTGGCTTCAGAGGGTACTGTGGGATTTTTGGAGCTATCCTACCATCTTTTACTTGTACAACTACCGGAGCTACATTTGCCATTAATCCAGTGTCCTGTCCATCTTTAGTCCAAAGTGACTCTGGTATCTGGGATGTCATTTCTTCTACTTGGGAGGGAGTCCTATTTGTCATAATGGTATGTGACATTAATTTTGATGGGGAGTCTAACATGTCTCGCACTTCCTGAGCGTGATTCTCAGGTATGTCCAAGAATACACCTTCAGGAGTACAATAAATGACGCACCCCATTTTACACAATAAGTCTCTTCCCAGGAGATTAGTCGGTGCCGATGCAGCCAGCAAAAAGGAATGCTTGGTGTGTAAAGGCCCTATTGTAATCTCGGCTGGTTTGCTAACAGGGTAATGCTGGACTACTCCCGTTACTCCCATGGCTGGAATTGTCTTACCAGTGGTTCTCATGCCCACTGTCGAATTTATCACTGATTTGGCCGCCCCCGTATCTACAAGAAAGTTTAATGATTTACCAGCTACATTAATTGCAATTTCGGGTTCACTTCCAAGACTTGCAATCAATTTTACTGGCTGCAGATTACAGGTATGGCCACACCCCTATTGGGTATGGTGACCTCCCTGAATCCCGCTGGCAGCAACTACTTGTGAAGGAGTTAACTGGGAACTAGCAGAGGCTTGCCAGTCTCTGTTCGGGGGGTATCTTTTTGTTTCCCCTGCATGTGGCTCATAACTCCGTCTTTGTGGACCCTGATCCCAATTTCGTGTGTCATGTCGTGGTCTAGGGGGTTGGTATGATTTTTGTGAATTTTTCACTCTACAGTCTCGTGCCATGTGTCCCTGTCTATGACAAGAATAACAAGTTACCACATTTGACTTACCCACAGGGTTTGGTGATTTATACAAAGGCTGCCTTGTGGTCAGGGCCTGTATACTTACGGCCATTAATTTATCACCTTGTGATTCCCTGTGTCTGGTGATATTCCGATCGTGATCAATAGCTGCCTCTCTCAAAGTAGCCACCGACAGACCTCGCCAACATGGTTGCGTGGTCTGTACCCTTGTTTTTAATGCTTCTTTCAAACCATCCATTAACACAGATACTGATACTTCTCTATTGTTTATGTTGGTTTTAATGTCCTCTATGCCTGTGTATTTTGCCATTTCTAATAATGCCCTGTGAAAATACTCTGCAGCTGTTTCTGACTCCTTTTGTTTAATGGAGAAAATCTTGTTCCATTTAACTACAGCTGGAAAATACTCCTTTAACTGTAAATTTATTCTTTTTACGTTGTCTTTGTTGTACACATCTGTAAGAGGTACATCCTGATCCAATCCACAGTCAGCTAAAAATTGAGCTGAGTCGACATTGGAGGGTAAACAAGCCCTCAGCAATACCTGCCAGTCTTTGTTATTGGGCTCTAAAGTGTTCCCTAGGTCTCTGATGTATTTCTGGCTAGCAACTAAGTCTTTCCTAGGGTCAGGGAATTCAGTCACTATGGTTCTTAATTCCATTCGGGAAAATGGGCTGTACATGGCAATGTTCCTAATGGGAGTGACTCCTGTGGTGTCAGTTTTTCCATTTGGCACTGCTATTACCCTAACAGGATTAAGTCTAGCAACATCATTCTGTGTAGATTCTACTACAGCCTGTGGTGAAATGGTTTCAGCATAGTGTATGGTGCCGTACTTACCCGTAGATACGACCTCACCTGTCCCTCCGCTAGGGGCCTTTGTTACTAATCTTAAGGGTTGGGCCGTGCCTACTGTTGTTTCTGATATGGTGGCTGCTAGAGAGAGCGCCGATATTGTTGCCGATTCGTCCTCTTGATCACACTCCTGGGGAAAGTTCAAAACAGGGTACAACTTGCACGGGTTAATACTTGCATTGGTTAACTTATTAACATTTACACAGTTGCTAAGTGTTTGTTTGTTACACCCTAGTGCGTCATTCTCCACAACCAATTTCTCTCCTGATATGTAAGGTGGCGGCGGGGCCGTGGCTATCAGTTTCTTGATAGGGTTAGATCCCGCCGCCTGAGCCAATCCTCTCTGTATTTCACCCTTAACTGCAAATAATCATAATGTTTGATCCGTCTCTTTGTTGATTTAATGAGACATATCCTCCTCCTTAGATTTTGTAACACTTCTGGGCTAAAGCTGCCTACTCTTGGGAACTTCTCCCGTCATGTACCGTCATTCTCTCCCATTCATCACATAAAACTTCTGTGTGTGAACCGTATTTTTCACACATTACGTACCTTGCCGACCCGATTGGTCGGTTCACTGAATCAACCCGAACCGAGGTTGATCGCCCCCTACCTGAACAATTGGCCCCCATACCTGTAGGTGTTGCTTTCTTCAGCGAACCCTTACAAAACCAAAATGTTCAAGATAGGCTGACGGTGGCGGTTTACCGAGTACCCCACTCACTCGCCCACGCCGACCAATACGACCTACACACCGTCCTAGTGCTGGCGTACTCGACCCAGGGCCCCTGCGACCTGAACCGCTATTTACTGGAACATGTGAGGGTGATCCGCAGAGCACTTACTCTTTCCAGTAACTATTGGTTGCTGGATAGTTCCCAAGTGACTGGCGAACCTCCCTTAAAATAAAAAAAATTTACACAAATCACGTTAGAATGTACAAATAGCGTTTATGACCCCTTTCGTACACAAATGGCACTGGGTCAGATTACTAACTAATGCACACAATTACGTGCGGTACAATCGTTCTGCACATAAGCAACTAATCTTATGTGCGGAGCGACCAGTGGAATCGAAAATTACGGCTGCGAATTCCTTCAGCCAGAGCTTTATGGCCTATATGGGTTCCGCACCAACCCTTCCTGGTGTTGTGCTACTTGTCTCTATAGCGGACTTCTTAGTCTGCTGTAACTGGACCTCCTGGTCTTGTTATAAGACCTCCTGGTCTGCTGCTACAGTGTGACCTCCTGGTCTGCTACACTCTAATGCTCAAATTTTATGTTTAACAAGGGATGCCTCCCTAGCCACCATGTACGTCACTTACATGCATGTACCTCACGAGAACTCGACTTCTTGTGGTTCAACCTCAAAAATTGTAGAACTTATATAATTGCAAACATTCACTCACCACATGTACACTTTTGTTTCTATTTCTATTTCTGCGCAGAAATTTTCTTTCCTTTAGACCAGATGTGTTGTAAATTTGGAGAAGGATCTGTTAGTCTAAATTTCGGACACTAAAATCGATTTGCGCTATTTATCGCGTTGCCACCTTTTCGCCTGTTAAAATAACACGTGTGTGATTTGAGTTACGTGGGCGTACCCGGACGTTCCGTTGCGTAATATACGCTGCGTGCGTCGGCCTTTGAGTTGCGTACGCGAGTCTCAGCCCTTTGTTAGAGACACGTGTACACAAAGCAAATATCCACCGTAACACAATTTACACAATGTAGATGATCCTCGATCATCTACCGAACACCACAGAAGTCTCTCCTTGTATCTTAGGTAGAGCTGCGTGCGTGCTTTGCAATTTATCCCTTAATGTATTACTTTTACACTTTAACTATGAAATAGCGACAAATCTCTCTTAGCACGTTTATCAATTATAAAATGGCAAACAGGAGAGTGATATATGAAAATACACGAATGAAAAAGAAATGCAGATATGCGTGTGTGCGTACGCAAGACAGAAATAAACAGTTTTAAAAGACACTAGCGTGTTGTTCTTACCTCCGGTTCCGTATTCCCTCAGCACCCTTTACTAAGCGAAGCAGACGCTTATCCAGGCAGCAGTACGAGGAATATGATCTCCCGCCCTTTGCTGATGGATAATGTCTGCTGAAATTACCTAGCAGAGATATGTGAAGGACGGACGAGCCGCCAATTGATAAAGCTAAATATTTATCTTATTTAAAACCCTTTAAGAGGTCTAAGAACACTGTACGCTATTGACGTATGGAGTACCGTAAGGGTACGCACGTTGCGTAGTAATCGCTTAGCCGTAGTCGAGACGCTCAAGCGTCACGTTCGCTCACGGCCAAGAGATCACAGGCAGGCACGCTATTGGCTGCCGACTAACGTAATGGTTCGCTATAGCGTAGCGGACGCTCGGGACCACGAGGAGATCACCAGCGGCGCTGACGCTCACAATGTTAAACCTTTATGTGTAAACCATAAACAATGTATTATACAGGAAAACCTTAGTGTAGTGATAGAGTGTAGATGCAACACAGTGTAACCTTATTAACTTAAAAGCTGTTCGAGCGTCACCGACGCTCTGAGAATACATAACACTATAAGAAATACACAAATACTGGGCTTAGGGTCTAACGCCTTATATGAATGTTATACTTGAAAAAGAATAATACAATACAAGTCATACACTACAATATAACATAGACTAACTAACCAGATAACTACACAGGAAATACAATACAATACAATTACGTTTAAGGGAAAATGAGATAGAAAGAGGAGAAGAGAGAGAGAGAGAGATATGGCTCACAGTAACAATAAAGACAATATGATTGCGGAGAAAACTTACGCACAAAGGGAACGATCGCATGCGCCTTTCTGAATATCCAGCTCCCGATTATCAGTGATGAGAACCGTTGAAGAGAGTGAGCTGGATCAGGTCGGCTTGTCTATTTATGCCCCACACACAATACACTTCAATGGTCCCTACAATCTCATTGTTCATTGGACACAGGAATTCGTCTTCGCATTATAACAAAAGGTCATAGGTTGATTCATACAGGTGGGCTGAGACCATTTCCAACTGCTCAGGTGGGTGGGAAACTAGGTTTCCCGCCGCATGGATAAGTAAGTGCAAATAATAGTAAATGGACATAAACTTCTTATGTCCATAACTATTCGCACGAGCGATTAATCCGCTTCAAACCAACACCGGAATATTGCTAATTAAATACTCTTCCGATGGATACTAAACACCACTGTATGAATCATGTCTGACCCTTCGTATCAAACAAAGAGGGATCTCTTTGTCCATGAACATGCTATATTAACTAAACTTTCAGAATCTATCAAAGGGACCATGATCTACAAAATACGTTATACAGTTAAAATATGTTATGAACGAGTCGCCCGCTAGACGCACATAAACTTTACCGTAAATGCGCACACCGTGCGCCCGCGGGTGCCCGCAACGGCGAGTATGCGCACGCACGGCAGGGCTCATGAACGTGCAACAGGCACTCGCATGAGGTGCAAATATGGCAGTGTGCATAGTGATATTTTTCTGACTTTGACACTTCTGAGCAATAAGGGGGTCTATCTAATTATTCAGTAGTGCCTTGTTTAGGCTTTCTGATCCACAGTCATAAATTAAACCTCAAACAGGACTACACTAACCAAGGGCATAGCTAGAATAGGTGCAGGAGGTGCGGCTGCTATTGGGCCCAAGTTGCATCTGGGGCCCAGCTCTCCTCCTGCCCCTAGTTGCTGAGCCTCATTGCTTTTATTTCTCAGCAGTGTGCTGCTGCTCTGGTGGCCGTCTCTGTCTCCTCAGTCCTAACTGATGCTGGGAGGAGACGTGGCTGAGTCTGCAGGAACATCCCCGGACTGTTGCCATGCCTCCTCCCAGCATCAGATAGAGAGATGAGACGGGGCTGGCCGGGATGGAGAGCAGAGCAGTACACTGCTGAGAAATAAAAAAGCAGGCAACAGGGCACCGATGGTGAGTGCCCACATGCAAACACTTGGGGTGGGGTCTTTGGTTAGTCCACGGGGGAAAGGTTGTCTCCATGGGTAATCCATGTAGTTGGTTGGGGTGGAAGGGGGGAAAATCGATGTCGTAAGTAGTCCACAAGGGGAGGGCAGGTGGTCTAAGCAGTCAGCCAGGGGAGCCCCATGGGGATTGTGCTGTGGGGCCCCCATTGATATAGCTACTCCTCTGACACTGACCATTAAAAAGAGCACAATTTGGTGCATTGTTGTAATAACTAGATGCATATTGCCCTGCTAACCTGTCCTCATATGGAATTCAACCAAAACAATGTGTATTATGTTAAAATAGTCACATTTCTGGGAAGGAATAATTTGTCTTCCCTGTAGCTAAGAAAGTACTTGGTGTATAACCCAGACACAATATAAACTGCAGCATATAAAAAAAACATCCTTTAGAAATTCAGAATAAAATGGTTCTCTACACTGACAATAAAGTCTGGTAATGGAAAAAGTTATTTTCTCAGAGTTGAGAATTGCCATTTCTTTTCTGTTACGAAGTAAAAAGAACTGAGTATGAGAGTGTTGTTTTTAGACATTTATAGAAAGGTTGCCAAAAGACTTCTCAACATATTCAGAGTCAGTTTGAAGGGGAATCTGCATCTCTCTTCCTCCAGCATAGTATTAGAAGCCTCAGCATGATAGCACCTCTTGATATCTTTAGTAATAGGATCTGCAGTCCAGGTCCACCTCTTTTTCCCCTATAAATACACTTACCAAGTGAATCTTGCGGAATCCCCGCCAGCTGGTCCGTCGGAGCGCTGTTCATGTCATCAGAGCGCTGCACGGATGAGACACCAGTGACATCATCCATCTGCTGCACGTCCAGATGCTTGGTCCTCTCACGGGGGCGTGGCTCAGGGCGTGGTCACAATTACCTAGGAAACCAACAAACGTGATGAAAACAATATATACATAAAAAGAAGGAAAAACAAACTAAAAAAAACATAAGAACAGAGGCAACAGGCAGTATTTAACCTGTAATTATAATCAGATACAGCTAAAAAGATGCTTTTTTTTAAGATAATTTTTCCTTTCTTTTTATGTATATATTGTTTTCATCACATGTCTAGGTCCTGGATATGTCTAGGTCCTAGGATATCTAGGTCCTGACATTGCCATCTTTTTGAAATTACTACAGCTAACCCTGTCTCGTAACTACTTCAGATTTGATGGTAAGATGTACATCCAGAAGCCAGGGTACACTATGGGGTCATGGGTTGCCCCTAGTTTCGCGAACATCTTTATATTTGAAACGGAGAAACAGCTCTTCTTCACTGATAATTCCATCTATTCACGGATAAAAGCATCCCATCGCTACATCTACGACATCTTCGTCCTGTGGGATGGCCCCAAGGATACATTTGAGAAAATGATGTTGAAGGTTAATTAGAAAGACGATTCCATCAAATGTATGTATTCATGTAACAATAGCGAAATTCATTTTCTAGATTTTAAGGTGACCCTCAATCCGAATAGGGAACTTATTACTTCAATCTACTCTAAAAGTATGGACAGAAATACCATTTTACACGCTGAAAGTTTTCATCCTACATCTTCGAAATGGGGGTTACCACACTCACAGTTTCTATGTGCATTACGCATTTGCAGCGATCCAGTGGATGCAGTGAAACATATTGATGCAATGCTCATCAAATTCCTCAAAAGAGGGTATGAGGGAAAGATACTTAAAAAACAAAAGCAGCAGGCTATCTAAAGATAGGAGAAGGCATTGGCCCAAAATCCTACAAAAAGGAACTTTTGAATCAAGTGGTTTGGCCTCAGGACTTTTCTCCAGCAAGTAAAATGATCATACGTCATGCCCAGAGAATTTGTCTGATTGTCAATCATGACCAGAATCTGCCAGACCTGGTTGATTCTAGAATCTTACCGTCATTTAGACGTGGGAGAAACATTAAAGATGTCGTGGACCATCTTTATATTCTTAGAGTAGTCAGTATATGTACTCCAAGTACCTTTATTCAGTTCATCATGTTCATGTGATATTTTCATGACCCTGATTATCCAGTGATACATTCGTTTTATTACAGCGGCGGATTATTTATCTTTTTAGCAGTCTCTGATTTTAATTACAGGTTATATACTGCCTGTTATATATCATTTGACTCTGTGCTTTTTTTTTAGGCCATTTTTCATTCTTCTTATGTATATATTGTTTTTAACATGTTTGTTGGTTTCCTAGGTAATTGTGAACACTAGAACAAGTAGGCTGAGCGCTCGGTGAATGGTGGTGTAAACGATTGTCAGCAGCAGCTGGAAAAAGGGAAAGCCAATCCCTAGGAAATACAATATGAACAACAAAAACCAGGTTGCGCTTGACAATCGAAAAAATATGAAAATTTATTGTAATAAAAGTATTTACAACAATTCTCCTGGGAGTATTGTGCCGATATTGGTGAGAGCCCGCTGACATAGGGCCGCACAGGTAACAGCTTAGCCATCCGAGAATTACCAGCATCAGCCACCAGCGTTTAGGGCTGCATTCCATCTTGGCCCGGCGGCTTAGTGCGGATCCTGCACTCCCGTCCCCATGCAGGGGCATAGCGGCTGACCGAGAAGACATCACTCCGGGCTCTCTCTGCTGTCATCATCACAGTGGGTAATTGTGTATTTGCACAGTCTCATTCTATATCACTCGGACACTTTATTTACTTATTCAAGATTCCACATCATTTAAAGATCATTGGAACTGTCACGTGCAGCTATAGATGTAAGACCTTTTTTTGGGACTTTGTTTCCACGGATTAAGTGAGTTCATTTTTATTTTTCTGTATACAGACCTGCAGTTCACTTTTTAGTTCACTATTAATGGTACCGATTCCTTTCTAATCATTGGTAGTCCGCATCAAACAGCATCAGGCACTCTTTGCATAGAAAGCACCTTCTAATTAATTAATTACCAAAGCTCAGCGGTATTCTATTTGAGCAGATTATTATGTCATATTGAATTGTTTTTATTATACTCCCGGGAGAATTGTTGTATATACTTTTATTACAATAAATTTTCATATTTTTTCGATTGTCAAGCGCAACCTGGTTTTTGTTGTTCTAATTGTGAACACTCCCTGAGCCACGCCACCATAAGAGGACCAAGCGTCCGGACGTGCAACAGACGGATGATGTCACCAATGCCTCATCCGTGCAGCGCTCTGATGCCGTGACCGGCGCTCCGACGGGCCAGCTAATGGGGACTCTGTAAGATTCACTTGGTAAGTGTATTTATAGCCTGTTTTGTTTGTTGTTCTCACTATGGGGTATATGCAATTGCGGTCGAATTCTGGCTGGAATTCGACCGTTTTTAAATTCGACACAATTCGACAGTCGAATTCCGGCCGGGGGGTGCCGGAATTCGACATATTCAATACAAAATGGATTTGACAGTCCCGCTGTCGAAAAACGGAGGAATTGACGGATAAGTGCGTCCTGGATTCGACTTTTCAGACGGCGCAGAAATGGTTAAAAAACACTGGAAAAAATGCGTGGGGTCCCCCCTCCTAAGCATAACCAGCCTCGGGCTCTTTGAGCCGGTCCTGGTTGCAAAAATACGGGGGGGGGAAATGACAGGGGATCCCCCGTATTTTAGCAACCAGCACCGGGCTCTGCGCCTGGTCCTGGTGCAAAAAATACGGGGGACAAAAAGCGTAGGGGTCCCCCGGATTTTTTGTACCAGCACCGGGCTCCACTAGCTGGACAGATAATGCCACAGCCGGGGGACACTTTTATACCGCTCCCTGCGGCCATGGCATTAAATACCCAACTAGTCACCCCTGGCCGGGGTACCCTGGAGGAGTGGGGAGCCCTTAAATCAAGGGGATCCCCCAGCCACCCAAGGGCCAGGGGTGAAGCCCGAGGCTGCCCCCCCCCCCCATCCAAGGGCTGCAGATGGGGGGCTGATAGCCTTGTTGAAAATGAAAGAATATTGTTTTTTTGCAGAAGAACTACAAGTCCCAGCAAGCCTCCCCCGCAAGCTGGTACTTGGAGAAGCACAAGTACCAGCATGCGGGGGGAAACGGGCCCGCTGGTACCTGTAGTTCTGCTGCAAAAATATACCCAAATAAAAACAGGACACGCACACCTTGAGAGTAGAACTTTATTACATACATGCCGACACATACATACTTACCTATGTTGACACACCGACTCTGTCCACGTCTCCAATGTCGACGACAATCCGGGGTACCTGAAAATAAAATTATACTCACCTAAATCCAGTGTCCAGTGATATTTGAAATCCACGTACTTGGCAAAAAAAAAAAAAACGCATACCCGATCCACACGGACTGAAAGGGGTCCCATGTTCACACATGGGACCCTTTTCCCTGAAAGCAGATACCCCCCTTGACTGCTGTCGCAGAGGATCCCTTCAGCCAATCAGGGAGTGCCACGTCGTGGCACTCTCCTGATTGGCTATGCGCGTCTGAGGTGTCAGACGCGCATTGCACAACCCCCTCCATTATCTTCAATGGTGGGAACTTTGCGGTCAGCGGTGAGGTCACCCGCGGTCAGCGGCTGTCCAAGTAGGATTCTACTTGGACAAGTGGACAGAGGTCGGCGTGTGAACATAGGTAAGTATGTGTGTGTCGGCATGTGTGTAATAAAGTTGTACTTGTCAAGGTGTGCGTGTCCTGTTTTTATTTGGGTATTTTTTTTGCAGAAGAACTACAGGTACCAGCGGGCCCGTTTCCCCCCGCATGCTGGTACTTGTGGTTCTCCAAATACCAGCTTGCGGGGGAGGCTTGCTGGGACTTGTAGTTCTTCTGCAAAAAACAAAATTCTTTCATTTTCAACAAGGCTATCAGCCCCCCATCCACAGCCCTTGGATGGGGGGACAGCCTCGGGCTGCACCCCTGGCCCTTGGGTGGCTGGAGGGGGGACCCCTTGATTTAAGGGCTCCCCACTCCTCCAGGGTACCCCAGCTAGGGGTGACTAGTTGGGGTTTTAATGCCACGGCCGCAGGGACCGGTATAAAAGTGTCCCCCGGCTGTGGCATTATCTTCCCAGCTAGTGGAGCCTGATGCTGGTACAAAAAATACGGGGGACCCTTACGCTTTTTGTCCCCCGTATTTTTTGCACCAGGACCAGGCGCAGAGCCCGGTGCTGGTTGCTAAAATGGGTGAAAATCCCCGAAATGTAAGCTGTTGTCTGTTGGCTTTTTTTAATCAAATCCCTGCAGTGCCTTCCGTTATTATATATATTAAAACGAAAGTTTTGAAAAATAAAACTGAAACGTTAACTAAGAGGAGGCGTGCTGCGCCCGTTTATTTGAGCATCTAAGAAGTCCGTACGAGTGCCACAGCTCCTTGTCCAACATATCACCTTGCTGCAGAAGCACTGTATTGGAGGCACCGCGGCACTTTTAAGGATCCAGAGACTGAGTGCCGGCATCACAGATTTGTATATATATATATATATATAGTCCTCCAATTCAGTCGGCACTCAATTCCTTATGAGCATCATCCCCCGGTGCCTGAATCCTTGTATTGTTTAGCACTCCAACTGTGGAAGACAAATGGCATTCACAGGGTGTAAATGAAGAAAAAAGCTGGTACATTTATTTTGACTATTGCTTTCTCTCCCTACAGAGGCAGTGAGAGGGAGCCCGATGAACTTCGTCCGTCACATCAAATTCTCCATCTCTTCTGAGCAATAAGGGGGTCTATCTAATTATTCAGTAGTGCCTTGTTTAGGCTTTCTGATCCACAGTCATAAATTAAACCTCAAACAGGACTACACTAACCAAGGGCATAGCTAGAATAGGTGCAGGAGGTGCGGCTGCTATTGGGCCCAAGATGCATCTGGGGCCCAGCTCTCCTCCTGCCCCTAGTTGCTGAGCCTCATTGCTTTTATTTCTCAGCAGTGTGCTGCTGCTCTGGTGGCCGTCTCTGTCTCCTCAGTCCTAACTGATGCTGGGAGGAGGCGTGGCTGAGTCTGCAGGAACATCCCCGGACTGTTGCCATGCCTCCTCCCAGCATCAGATAGAGAGATGAGACGGGGCTGGCCGGGATGGAGAGCAGAGCAGTACACTGCTGAGAAATAAAAAAGCAGGCAACAGGGCACCGATGGTGAGTGCCCACATGCAAACACTTGGGGTGGGGTCTTTGGTTAGTCCACGGGGGAAAGGTTGTCTCCATGGGTAATCCATGTAGTTGGTTGGGGTGGAAGGGGGGAAAATCGATGTTGTAAGTAGTCCACAAGGGGAGGGCAGGTGGTCTAAGCAGTCAGCCAGGGGAGCCCCATGGGGATTGTGCTGTGGGGCCCCCATTGATATAGCTACTCCTCTGACACTGACCATTAAAAAGAGCACAATTTGGTGCATTGTTGTAATAACTAGATGCATATTGCCCTGCTAACCTGTCCTCATATGGAATTCAACCAAAACAATGTGTATTATGTTAAAATAGTCACATTTCTGGGAAGGAATAATTTGTCTTCCCTGTAGCTAAGAAAGTACTTGGTGTATAACCCAGACACAATATAAACTGCAGCATATAAAAAAAACATCCTTTAGAAATTCAGAATAAAATGGTTCTCTACACTGACAATAAAGTCTGGTAATGGAAAAAGTTATTTTCTCAGAGTTGAGAATTGCCATTTCTTTTCTGTTACGAAGTAAAAAGAACTGAGTATGAGAGTGTTGTTTTTAGACATTTATAGAAAGGTTGCCAAAAGACTTCTCAACATATTCAGAGTCAGTTTGAAGGGGAATCTGCATCTCTCTTCCTCCAGCATAGTATTAGAAGCCTCAGCATGATAGCACCTCTTGATATCTTTAGTAATAGGATCTGCAGTCCAGGTCCACCCCTTTTCCCCCTATAAATACACTTACCAAGTGAATCTTGCGGAATCCCCGCCAGCTGGTCCGTCGGAGCGCTGTTCATGTCATCATAGCGCTGCACGGATGAGGCACCAGTGACATCATCCATCTGCTGCACGTCCAGATGCTTGGTCCTCTCACGGGGGCGTGGCTCAGGACGTGGTCACAATTACCTAGGAAACCAACAAACGTGATGAAAACAATATATACATAAAAAGAAGGAAAAACGAACTAAAAAAAACATAAGAACAGAGGCAACAGGCAGTATTTAACCTGTAATTATAATCAGATACAGCTAAAAAGATGCTTTTTTTTTAAGATAATTTTTCCTTTCTTTTTATGTATATATTGCTTTCATCACATGTCTAGGTCCTGGATATGTCTAGGTCCTAGGATATCTAGGTCCTGACATTGCATTCTTTTTGAAATTACTACAGCTAACCCTGCCTCGTAACTACTTCAGATTTGATGGTAAGATGTACATCCAGAAACTAGGGTGCGCTATGGGGTCATGCGTTGCCCCTAGTTTCGCGAACATCTTTATATTTGAAACGGAGAAACAGCTCTTCTTCACTGATAATTCCATCTATTCACGGATAAAAGCATCCCATCGCTACATCTACGACATCTTCGTCCTGTGGGATGGCCCCAAGGATACATTTGAGAAAATGATGTTGGAGGTTAATTAGAAAGACGATTCCATCAAATGTATGTATTCATGTAACAATAGCGAAATTCATTTTCTAGATTTTAAGGTGACCCTCAATCCGAATAGGGAACTTATTACTTCAATCTACTCTAAAAGTATGGACAGAAATACCATTTTACACGCTGACAGTTTTCATCCTACATCTTCGAAATGGGGGTTACCACACTCACAGTTTCTATGTGCATTACGCATTTGCAGCGATCCAGTGGATGCAGAGAAACATATTGATGCAATGCTCATCAAATTCCTCAAAAGAGGGTATGAGGGAAAGATACTTAAAAAACAAAAGCAGCAGGCTATCTAAAGATAGGGGAAGGCATTGGCCCAAAATCCTACAAAAAGGAACTTTTGAATCAAGTGGTTTGGCCTCAGGACTTTTCTCCAGCAAGTAAAATGATCATACGTCATGCCCAGAGAATTTGTCTGATTGTCAATCATGACCAGAATCTGCCAGACCTGGTTGATTCTAGAATCTTACCGTCATTTAGACGTGGGAGAAACATTAAAGATGTCGTGGACCATCTTTATATTCTTAGAGTAGTCAGTATATATACTCCAAGTACCTTTATTCAGTTCATCATGTTCATGTGATATTTTCATGACCCTGATTATCCAGTGATACATTCGTTTTATTACAGCGGCCGATTATTTATCTTTTTAGCAGTCTCTGATTTTAATTACAGGTTATATACTGCCTGTTATATATCATTTGACTCTGTACTTATGCTTTTTTTTTTAGGCCATTTTTCATTCTTCTTATGTATATATTGTTTTTAACATGTTTGTTGGTTTCCTAGGTAATTGTGAACACTAGAACAAGTAGGCTGAGCGCTCGGTGAATGGTGGTGTAAACGATTGTCAGCAGCAGCTGGAAAAGGGGAAAGCCAATCCCTAGGAAATACAATATGAACAACAAAAACCAGGTTGCGCTTGACAATCGAAAAAATATGAAAATTTATTGTAATAAAAGTATTTACAACAATTCTCCTTGGAGTATTGTGCCGATATTGGTGAGAGCCCGCTGACATCGGGCCGCACAGGTAACAGCTTAGCCATCCGGGAATTACCAGCATCAGCCGCCAGCGTTTAGGGCTGCATTCCATCTTGGCCCGGCGGCTTAGTGCGGATCCTGCACTCCCATCCCCATGCAGGGGCATAGCGGCTGACCGAGAAGACATCACTCCGGGCTCTCTCTGCTGTCATCATCACAGTGGGTAATTGTGTATTTGCACAGTCTCATTCTATATCACTCGGACACTGTTTATTTACTTATTCAAGATTCCACATCATTTAAAGATCATTGGAACTGTCACGTGCAGCTATAGATGTAAGACCTTTTTTGGGACTTTGTTTCCACGGATTAAGTGAGTTCATTTTTATTTTTCTGTATACAGACCTGCAGTTCACTTTTTAGTTCACTATTAATGGTACCGGTTCCTTTCTAATCATTGGTAGTCCGCATCAAACAGCATCAGGCACTCTTTGCATAGAAAGCACCTTCTAATTAATTAATTACCAAAGCTCAGCGGTATTCTATTTGAGCAGATTATTATGTCATATTGAATTGTTTTTATTATACTCCCGGGAGAATTGTTGTATATACTTTTATTACAATAAATTTTCATATTTTTTCGATTATCAAGCGCAACCTGGTTTTTGTTGTTCTAATTGTGAACACTCCCTGAGCCACGCCCCCATAAGAGGACCAAGCGTCCGGACGTGCAACAGATGGATGATGTCACCAATGCCTCATCTGTGCAGCGCTCTGATGCCGTGACCGGCGCTCCGACAGGCCAGCTAATGGGGACTCTGTAAGATTCACTTGGTAAGTGTATTTATAGCCTGTTTTGTTTGTTGTTCTCACTATGGGGTATATGCAATTGCGGTCGAATTCTGGCTGGAATTCGACCGTTTTTAAATTCGACACAATTCGACAGTCGAATTCCGGCCGGGGGGTGCCGGAATTCGACATATTCAATACAAAATGGATTTGACAGTCCCGCTGTCGAAAAACGGAGGAATTGACGGATAAGTGCGTCCTGGATTCGACTTTTCAGACGGCGCAGAAATGGTTAAAAAACACTGGAAAAAATGCGTGGGGTCCCCCTCCTAAGCATAACCAGCCTCGGGCTCTTTGAGCCGGTCCTGGTTGCAAAAATACGGGGGTAAAAATGACAGGGGATCCCCCGTATTTTAGCAACCAGCACCGGGCTCTGCGCCTGGTCCTGGTGCAAAAAATACGGGGGACAAAAAGCGTAGGGGTCCCCCGGATTTTTTGTACCAGCACCGGGCTCCACTAGCTGGACAGATAATGCCACAGCCGGGGGACACTTTTATACCGCTCCCTGCGGCCATGGCATTAAATACCCAACTAGTCACCCCTGGCCGGGGTACCCTGGAGGAGTGGGGAGCCCTTAAATCAAGGGGATCCCCCAGCCACCCAAGGGCCAGGGGTGAAGCCCGAGGCTGCCCCCCCCATCCAAGGGCTGCGGATGGGGGGCTGATAGCCTTGTTGAAAATGAAAGAATATTGTTTTTTGCAGAAGAACTACCAGTCCCAGCAAGCCTCCCCCGCAAGCTGGTACTTGGAGAACCACAAGTACCAGCATGCGGGGGGAAACGGGCCCGCTGGTACCTGTAGTTCTTCTGCAAAAATATACCCAAATAAAAACAGGACACGCACACCTTGAGAGTACAACTTTATTACATACATGCCGACACATACATACTTACCTATGTTGACACACCGACTCTGTCCACATCTCCAATGTCGACGACAATCCGGGGTACCTGAAAATAAAATTATACTCACCTAAATCCAGTGTCCAGTGATATTTGAAATCCACGTACTTGGCAAAAAAAACAAAAAAACGCATACCCGATCCACACGGACTGAAAGGGGTCCCATGTTTACACATGGGACCCTTTTCCCCGAATGCAGAGACCCCCCGTGACTGCTGTCACAGAGGGTCCCTTCAGCCAATCAGGGAGCGCCACGTCGTGGCACTCTCCTGATTGGCTATGCGCGTCTGAGGTGTCAGACGCGCATTGCACAGCCCCCTCCATTATCTTCAATGGTGGGAACTTTGCGGTCAGCGGTGAGGTCACCCGCGGTCAGCGGCTGTCCAAGTAGGATTCTACTTGGACAAGTGGACAGAGGTTGGCGTGTGAACATAGGTAAGTATGTGTGTGTCGGCATGTGTGTAATAAAGTTGTACTTGTCAAGGTGTGCGTGTCCTGTTTTTATTTGGGTATTTTTTTTGCAGAAGAACTACAGGTACCAGCGGGCCCGTTTCCCCCCGCATGCTGGTACTTGTGGTTCTCCAAATACCAGCTTGCGGGGGAGGCTTGCTGGGACTTGTAGTTCTTCTGCAAAAAACAAAATTCTTTCATTTTCAACAAGGCTATCAGCCCCCCATCCACAGCCCTTGGATGGGGGGACAGCCTCGGGCTGCACCCCTGGCCCTTGGGTGGCTGGAGGGGGGACCCCTTGATTTAAGGGGTCCCCACTCCTCCAGGGTACCCCAGCTAGGGGTGACTAGTTGGGGTTTTAATGCCACGGCCGCAGGGACCGGTATAAAAGTGTCCCCCGGCTGTGGCATTATCTCCCCAGCTAGTGGAGCCTGATGCTGGTACAAAAAATACGGGGGACCCCTACGCTTTTTGTCCCCCGTATTTTTTGCACCAGGACCAGGCGCAGAGCCCGGTGCTGGTTGCTAAAATGGGTGAAAATCCCCGAAATGTAAGCTGTTGTCTGTTGGCTTTTTTTAATCAAATCCCTGCAGTGCCTTCCGTTATTATATATATATATATATATATATATATATAGTCCTCCAATTCAGTCGGCACTCAATTCCTTATGAGCATCATCCCCCGGTGCCTGAATCCTTGTATTGTTTAGCACTCCAACTGTGGAAGACAAATGGCACTCACAGGGTGTAAATGAAGAAAAAAGCTGGTACATTTATTTTGACTATTGCTTTCTCTCCCTACAGAGGCAGTGAGAGGGAGCCCGATGACTTTCATCCGTCCACATCAAATTCTCCATCTCTTCTGAGCAATAAGGGGGTCTATCTAATTATTCAGTAGTGCCTTGTTTAGGCTTTCTGATCCACAGTCATAAATTAAACCTCAAACAGGACTACACTAACCAAGGGCATAGCTAGAATAGGTGCAGGAGGTGCGGCTGCTATTGGGCCCAAGATGCATCTGGGGCCCAGCTCTCCTCCTGCCCCTAGTTGCTGAGCCTTATTGCTTTGATTTCTCAGCAGTGTGCTGCTGCTCTGGTGGCCGTCTCTGTCTCCTCAATCCTAACTGATGCTGGGAGGAGGCGTGGCTGAGTCTGCAGGAACATCCCCGGACTGTTGCCATGCCTCCTCCCAGCATCAGATAGAGAGATGAGACGGGGCTGGCCGGGATGGAGAGCAGAGCAGTACACTGCTGAGAAATAAAAAAGCAGGCAACAGGGCACCGATGGTGAGTGCCCACATGCAAACACTTGGGGTGGGGTCTTTGGTTAGTCCACGGGGGAAAGGTTGTCTCCATGGGTAATCCATGTAGTTGGTTGGGGTGGAAGGGGGGAAAATCGATGTCGTAAGTAGTCCACAAGGGGAGGGCAGGTGGTCTAAGCAGTCAGCCAGGGGAGCCCCATGGGGATTGTGCTGTGGGGCCCCCATTGATATAGCTACTCCTCTGACACTGACCATTAAAAAGAGCACAATTTGGTGCATTGTTGTAATAACTAGATGCATATTGCCCTGCTAACCTGTCCTCATATGGAATTCAACCAAAACAATGTGTATTATGTTAAAATAGTCACATTTCTGGGAAGGAATAATTTGTCTTCCCTATAGCTAAGAAAGTACTTGGTGTATAACCCAGACACAATATAAACTGCAGCATATAAAAAAAACATCCTTTAGAAATTCAGAATAAAATGGTTCTCTACACTGACAATAAAGTCTGGTAATGGAAAAAGTTATTTTCTCAGAGTTGAAAATTGCCATTTCTTTTCTGTTACGAAGTAAAAAGAACTGAGTATGAGAGTGTTGTTTTTAGACATTTATAGAAAGGTTGCCAAAAGACTTCTCAACATATTCAGAGTCAGTTTGAAGGGGAATCTGCATCTCTTCCTCCAGCATAGTATTAGAAGCCTCAGCATGATAGCACCTCTTGATATCTTTAGTAATAGGATCTGCAGTCCAGGTCCACCCCTTTTTCCCCTATAAATACACTTACCAAGTGAATCTTGCGGAATCCCCGCCAGCTGGTCCGTCGGAGCGCTGTTCATGTCATCAGAGCGCTGCATGGATGAGGCACCAGTGACATCATCCATCTGCTGCACGTCCAGATGCTTGGTCCTCTCACGGGGGCGTGGCTCAGGGCGTGGTCACAATTACCTAGGAAACCAACAAACGTGATGAAAACAATATATACATAAAAAGAAGGAAAAACGAACTGAAAAAAACATAAGAACAGGGGCAACAGGCAGTATTTAACCTGTAATTATAATCAGATACAGCTAAAAAGATGCTTTTTTTTTTTTAGATAAATTTTCCCTTCTTTTTATGTATATATTGTTTTCAACACATGTCTAGGTCCTGGATATGTCTAGGTCCTAGGATATCTAGGTCCTGACATTGCCTTCTTTTTGAAATTACTACAGCTAACCCTGTCTCGTAACTACTTCAGATTTGATGGTAAGATGTACATCCAGAAGCCGGGGTGCGCTATGGGGTCATGCGTTGCCCCTAGTTTCGCGAACATCTTTATATTTGAAACGGAGAAACAGCTCTTCTTCACTGATAATTCCATCTATTCACGGATAAAAGCATCCCATCGCTACATCTACGACATCTTCGTCCTGTGGGATGGCCCCAAGGATACATTTGAGAAAATGATGTTGGAGGTTAATTAGAAAGACGATTCCATCAAATGTATGTATTCATGTAACAATAGCGAAATTCATTTTCTAGATTTTAAGGTGACCCTCAATCCGAATAGGGAACTTATTACTTCAATCTACTCTAAAAGTATGGACAGAAATACCATTTTACATGCTGAAAGTTTTCATCCTACATCTTCGAAATGGGGGTTACCACACTCACAGTTTCTATGTGCATTACGCATTTGCAGCGATCCAGTGGATGCAGAGAAACATATTGATGCAATGCTCATCAAATTCCTCAAAAGAGGGTATGAGGGAAAGATACTTAAAAAACAAAAGCAGCAGGCTATCTAAAGATAGGGGAAGGCATTGGCCCAAAATCCTACAAAAAGGAACTTTTGAATCAAGTGGTTTTGCCTCAGGACTTTTCTCCAGCAAGTAAAATGATCATACGTCATACCCAGAGAATTTGTCTGATTGTCAATCATGACCAGAATCTGCCAGACCTGGTTGATTCTAGAATCTTACCGTCATTTAGACGTGGGAGAAACATTAAAGATGTCGTGGACCATCTTTATATTCTTAGAGTAGTCAGTATATGTACTCCAAGTACCTTTATTCAGTTCATCATGTTCATGTGATATTTTCATGACCCTGATTATCCAGTGATACATTCGTTTTATTACAGCGGCCGATTATTTATCTTTTTAGCAGTCTCTGATTTTAATTACAGGTTATATACTGCCTGTTATATATCATTTGACTCTGTACTTATGCTTTTTTTTTAGGCCATTTTTCATTCTTCTTATGTATATATTGTTTTTAACATTTTTGTTGGTTTCCTAGGTAATTGTGAACACTAGAACAAGTAGGCTGAGCGCTCGGTGAATGGTGGTGTAAACGATTGTCAGCAGCAGCTGGAAAAGGGGAAAGCCAATCCCTAGGAAATACAATATGAACAACAAAAACCAGGTTGCGCTTGACAATCGAAAAAATATGAAAATTTATTGTAATAAAAGTATTTACAACAATTCTCCTGGGAGTATTGTGCCGATATTGGTGAGAGCCCGCTGACATCGGGCCGCACAGGTAACAGCTTAGCCATCCGGGAATTACCAGCATCAGCCGCCAGCGTTTAGGGCTGCATTCCATCTTGGCCCGGCGTCTTAGTGCGGATCCTGCACTCCCGTCCCCATGCAGGGGCATAGCGGCTGACCGAGAAGACATCACTCCGGGCTCTCTCTGCTGTCATCATCACAGTGGGTAATTGTGTATTTGCACAGTCTCATTCTATATCACTCGGACACTTTATTTACTTATTCAAGATTCCACATCATTTAAAGATCATTGGAACTGTCATGTGCAGCTATAGATGTAAGACCTTTTTTTGGGACTTTGTTTCCACGGATTAAGTGAGTTCATTTTTATTTTTCTGTATACAGACCTGCAGTTCACTTTTTAGTTCACTATTAATGGTACCGATTCCTTTCTAATCATTGGTAGTCCGCATCAAACAGCATCAGGCACTCTTGCATAGAAAGCACCTTCTAATTAATTAATTACCAAAGCTCAGCTGTATTCTATTTGAGCAGATTATTATGTCATATTGAATTGTTTTTATTATACTCCCGGGAGAATTGTTGTATATACTTTTATTACAATAAATTTTCATATTTTTTCGATTGTCAAGCGCAACCTGGTTTTTGTTGTTCTAATTGTGAACACTCCCTGAGCCACGCCCCCATAAGAGGACCAAGCGTCCGGACATGCAACAGACGGATGATGTCACCAATGCCTCATCCGTGCAGCGCTCTGATGCCGTGACCGGCGCTCCAACGGGCCAGCTAATGGGGACTCTGTAAGATTCACTTGGTAAGTGTATTTATAGCCTGTTTTGTTTGTTGTTCTCACTATGGGGTATATGCAATTGCGGTCGAATTCTGGCTGGAATTCGACCGTTTTTAAATTCGACACAATTCGACAGTCGAATTCCGGCCGGGGGGTGCCGGAATTCGACATATTCAATACAAAACGGATTCGACAGTTCCGCTGTCGAAAAACGGAGGAATTGACGGATAAGTGCGTCCTGGATTCGACTTTTCAGACGGCGCAGAAATGGTTAAAAAACACTGGAAAAAATGCGTGGGGTCCCCCCTCCTAAGCATAACCAGCCTCGGGCTCTTTGAGCCGGTCCTGGTTGCAAAAATACGGGGGGGGGGAAATGACAGGGGATCCCCCGTATTTTAGCAACCAGCACCGGGCTCTGCGCCTGGTCCTGGTGCAAAAAATACGGGGGACAAAAAGCGTAGGGGTCCCCCGTATTTTTTGTACCAGCACCGGGCTCCACTAGCTGGACAGATAATGCCACAGCCGGGGGACACTTTTATACCGCTCCCTGCGGCCATGGCATTAAATACCCAACTAGTCACCCCTGGCCGGGGTACCCTGGAGGAGTGGGGAGCCCTTAAATCAAGGGGTCCCCCCCAGCCACCCAAGGGCCAGGGGTGAAGCCCGAGGCTGCCCCCCCCATCCAAGGGCTGCGGATGGGGGGCTGATAGCCTTGTTGAAAATGAAAGAATATTGTTTTTTGCAGAAGAACTACCAGTCCCAGCAAGCCTCCCCCGCAAGCTGGTACTTGGAGAACCACAAGTACCAGCATGCGGGGGAAACGGGCCCGCTGGTACCTGTAGTTCTTCTGCAAAAATATACCCAAATAAAAACAGGACACGCACACCTTGAGAGTACAACTTTATTACATACATGCCGACACATACATACTTACCTATGTTGACACACCGACTCTGTCCACGTCTCCAATGTCGACGACAATCCGGGGTACCTGAAAATAAAATTATACTCACCTAAATCCAGTGTCCAGTGATATTTGAAATCCACGTACTTGCCAAAAAAAAAAAAAAAAACGCATACCCAATCCACACGGACTGAAAGGGGTCCCATGTTTACACATGGGACCCTTTTCCCCGAATGCAGAGACCCCCCGTGACTGCTGTCACAGAGGGTCCCTTCAGCCAATCGTGGCACTCTCCTGATTGGCTATGCGCGTCTGAGGTGTCAGACGCGCATTGCACAGCCCCCTCCATTATCTTCAATGGTGGGAACTTTGCGGTCAGCGGTGAGGTCACCCGCGGTCAGCGGCTGTCCAAGTAGGATTCTACTTGGACAAGTGGACAGAGGTCGGCGTGTGGACATAGGTAAGTATGTGTGTGTCGGCATGTGTGTAATAAAGTTGTACTTGTCAAGGTGTGCGTGTCCTGTTTTTATTTGGGTATTTTTTTTGCAGAAGAACTACAGGTACCAGCGGGCCCGTTCCCCCCCGCATGCTGGTACTTGTTGTTCTCCAAATACCAGCTTGCGGGGGAGGCTTGCTGGGACTTGTAGTTCTTCTGCAAAAAACAATATTCTTTCATTTTCAACAAGGCTATCAGCCCCCCATCCACAGCCCTTGGATGGGGGGGGCAGCCTCGGGCTTCACCCCTGGCCCTTGGGTGGCTGGAGGGGGGACCCCTTGATTTAAGGGGTCCCCACTCCTCCAGGGTACCCCAGCTAGGGGTGACTAGTTGGGGTTTTAATGCCACGGCCGCAGGGACCGGTATAAAAGTGTCCCCCCGGCTGTGGCATTATCTCCCCAGCTAGTGGAGCCTGATGCTGGTACAAAAAATACGGGGGACCCTTACGCTTTTTGTCCCCCGTATTTTTTGCACCAGGACCAGGCGCAGAGCCTGGTGCTGGTTGCTAAAATGGGTGAAAATCCCCGAAATGTAAGCTGTTGTCTGTTGGCTTTTTTTAATCAAATCCCTGCAGTGCCTTCCGTTATTATATATATATAGTCCTCCAATTCAGTCGGCACTCGATTCCTTATGAGCATCATCCCCCGGTGCCTGAATCCTTGTATTGTTTAGCACTCCAACTGTGGAAGACAAATGGCACTCACAGGGTGTAAATGAAGAAAAAAGCTGGTACATTTATTTTGACTATTGCTTTCTCTCCCTACAGAGGCAGTGAGAGGGAGCCCGATGAACTTCGTCCATCCACATCAAATTCTCCATCTCTTCTGAGCAATAAGGGGGTCTATCTAATTTTCAGTAGTGCCTTGTTTAGGCTTTCTGATCCACAGTCATAAATTAAACCTCAAACAGGACTACACTAACCAAGGGCATAGCTAGAATAGGTGCAGGAGGTGCGGCTGCTATTGGGCCCAAGATGCATCTGGGGCCCAGCTCTCCTCCTGCCCCTAGTTGCTGAGCCTCATTGCTTTTATTTCTCAGCAGTGTGCTGCTGCTCTGGTGGCCGTCTCTGTCTCCTCAGTCCTAACTGATGCTGGGAGGAGGCGTGGCTGAGTCTGCAGGAACATCCCCGGACTGTTGCCATGCCTCCTCCCAGCATCAGATAGAGAGATGAGACGGGGCTGGCCGGGATGGAGAGCAGAGCAGTACACTGCTGAGAAATAAAAAAGCAGGCAACAGGGCACCGATGGTGAGTGCCCACATGCAAATACTTGGGGTGGGGTCTTTGGTTAGTCCACGGGGGAAAGGTTGTCTCCATGGGTAATCCATGTAGTTGGTTGGGGTGGAAGGGGGGAAAATCGATGTTGTAAGTAGTCCACAAGGGGAGGGCAGGTGGTCTAAGCAGTCAGCCAGGGGAGCCCCATGGGGATTGTGCTGTGGGGCCCACATTGATATAGCTACTCCTCTGACACTGACCATTAAAAAGAGCACAATTTGGTGCATTGTTGTAATAACTAGATGCATATTGCCCTGCTAACCTGTCCTCATAAAATTGTCACATTTCCGTGAAGAAATAATTTGTCTTCCCTGTAGCTAAGAAAGTACTTGGTGTATAACCCAGACACAATATAAACTGCAGCATATAAAAAAAACATCCTTTAGAAATTCAGAATAAAATGGTTCTCTACACTGACAATAAAGTCTGGTAATGGAAAAAGTTATTTTCTCAGAGTTGAAAATTGCCATTTCTTTTCTGTTACGAAGTAAAAAGAACTAAATATGAGAGTGTTGTTTTTAGACATTTATAGAAAGGTTGCCAAAAGACTTCTCAACATATTCAGAGTCAGTTTGAAGGGGAATCTGCATCTCTCTTCCTCCAGCATAGTATTAGAAGCCTCAGCATGATAGCACCTCTTGATATCTTTAGTAATAGGATCTGCAGTCCAGGTCCACCCCTTTTTCCCCTATAAATACACTTACCAAGTGAATCTTGCGGAATCCCCGCCAGCTGGTCCGTCGGAGCGCTGTTCATGTCATCAGAGCGCTGCACGGATGAGGCACCAGTGACATCATCCATCTGCTGCACGTCCAGATGCTTGGTCCTCTCACGGGGGTGTGGCTCAGGGCGTGGTCACAATTACCTAGGAAACCAACAAACGTGATGAAAACAATATATACATAAAAAGAAGGAAAACGTACTAAAAAAAACATAAGAAAAGAGGCAACAGGCAGTATTTAACCTGTAATTATAATCAGATACAGCTAAAAAGATGCTTTTTTTTTTTTAGATAATTTTTCCTTTCTTTTTATGTATATATTGTTTTCATCACATGTCTAGGTCCTGGATATGTCTAGGTCCTAGGATATCTAGGTCCTGACATTGCCTTCTTTTTGAAATTACTACAGCTTACCCTGTCTCGTTACTACTTCAGATTTGATGGTAAGATGTACATCCAGAAGCCGGGGTGCGCTATGGGGTCATGCGTTGCCCCTAGTTTCGCGAACATCTTTATATTTGAAATGGAGAAACAGCTCTTCTTCACTGATAATTCCATCTATTCACGGATAAAAGCATCCCATCGCTACATCTACGACATCTTCGTCCTGTGGGATGGCCCCAAGGATACATTTGAGAAAATGATGTTGGAGGTTAATTAGAAAGACGATTCCATCAAATGTATGTATTCATGTAACAATAGCGAAATTCATTTTCTAGATTTTAAGGTGACTCTCAATCCGAATAGGGAACTTATTACTTCAATCTACTCTAAAAGTATGGACAGAAATACCATTTTACACGCTGACAGTTTTCATCCTACATCTTCGAAATGGGGGTTACCACACTCACGGTTTCTATGTGCATTACGCATTTGCAGTGATCCAGTGGATGCAGAGAAACATATTGATGCAATGCTCATCAAATTCCTCAAAAGAGGGTATGAGGGAAAGATACTTAAAAAACAAAAGCAGCAGGCTATCTAAAGACAGGGGAAGGCATTGGCCCAAAATCCTACAAAAAGGAACTTTTGAATCAAGTGGTTTGGCCTCAGGACTTTTCTCCAGCAAGTAAAATGATCATACGTCATGCCCAGAGAATTTGGCTGATTGTCAATCATGACCAGAATCTGCCAGACCTGGTTGATTCTAGAATCTTACCGTCATTTAGACGTGGGAGAAACATTAAAGATGTCGTGGACCATCTGTATATTCTTAGAGTAGTCAGTATATGTACTCCAAGTACCTTTATTCAGTTCATCATGTTCATGTGATATTTTCATGACCCTGATTATCCAGTGATACATTCGTTTTATTACAGCGGCCGATTATTTATCTTTTTAGCAGTCTCTGATTTTAATTACAGGTTATATACTGCCTATTATATATCATTTGACTCTGTACTTATGCTTTTTTTAGGCCATTTTTCATTCTTATGTATATATTGTTTTTAACATGTTTGTTGGTTTCCTAGGTAATTGTGAACACTAGAACAAGTAGGCTGTGCGCTCGGTGAATGGTGGTGTAAACGATTGTCAGCAGCAGCTGGAAAAGGGGAAAGCCAATCCCTAGGAAATACAATATGAACAACAAAAACCAGGTTGCGCTTGATAATCGAAAAAATATGAAAATTTATTGTAATAAAAGTATTTACAACAATTCTCCTGGGAGTATTGTGCCGATATTGGTGAGAGCCCGCTGACATCGGGCCGCACAGGTAACAGCTTAGCGATCCGGGAATTACCAGCATCAGCCGCCAGCGTTTAGGGCTGCATTCCATCTTGGCCCGGCGGCTTAGTGCGGACCCTACTCTCCCGTCCCCATGCAGGGGCATAGCGGCTGACCGAGAAGACATCACTCCGGACTCTCTCTGCTGTCATCATCACAGTGGGTAATTGTGTATTTGCACAGTCTCATTCTATATCACTCGGACACTGTTTATTTACTTATTCAAGATTCCACATCATTTAAAGATCATTGGAACTGTCACATGCAGCTATAGATGTAGGACCATTTTTTGGGACTTTGTTTCCACAGATTAAGTGAGTTCATTTTTATTTTTCTGTATACAGACATGCAGTTCACTTTTTAGTTCACTATTAATGGTACCGATTCCTTTCTAATCATTGGTAGTTCGCATCAAACAGCATCAGGCACTCTTTGCATAGAAAGCACCTTCTAATTAATTAATAACCAAAGCTCAGCGGTATTCTATTTGAGCAGATTATTATGTTATATTGAATTGTTTTTATTATACTCCCGGGAGAATTGTTGTATATACTTTTATTACAATAAATTTTTATATTTTTTCGATTGTCAAGCGCAACCTGGTTTTTGTTGTTCTAATTGTGAACACTCCCTGAGCCACGCCCCCATAAGAGGACCAAGCGTCCGGACGTGCAACAGACGGATGATGTCACCAATGCCTCATCCGTGCAGCGCTCTGATGCCGTGACCGGCGCTCCGACGGGCCAGCTAATGGGGACTCTGTAAGATTCACTTGGTAAGTGTATTTATAGCCTGTTTTGTTTGTTGTTCTCACTATGGGGTATATGCAATTGCGGTCGAATTCCGGCTGGAATTTGACCGTTTTTAAATTCGACACAATTCGACAGTCGAA
This sequence comes from Pseudophryne corroboree, assembly GCF_028390025.1. Classification (NCBI taxonomy): domain Eukaryota; kingdom Metazoa; phylum Chordata; class Amphibia; order Anura; family Myobatrachidae; genus Pseudophryne; species Pseudophryne corroboree. The sequence continues at coordinate 608,663,928 of NC_086444.1, read as the reverse complement.
TTCCGGCCGGGGGGTGCCGGAATTCAACATATTCAATACAAAACGGATTCGACAGTCCCGGACGGATAAGTGCGTCCTGGATTCGACTTTTCCGACGGTGCAGAAATGGTTAAAAAACACTGGAAAAAATGCATGGGGTCCCCCCTCCTAAGCATAACCAGCCTCGGGCTCTTTGAGCCGGTCCTGGTTGCAAAAATACGGGGGGAAAATGACAGGGGATCCCCCGTATTTTAGCAACCAGCACCGGGCTCTGCGCCTGGTCCTGGTGCAAAAAATACGGGGGACAAAAAGCGTAGGGGTCCCCCGTATTTTTTGTACCAGCACCGGGCTCCACTAGCTGGACAGATAATGCCACAGCCGGGGGACACTTTGATACTGCTCCCTGCGGCCATGGCATTAAATACCCAACTAGTCACCCCTGGCCGGGGTACCCTGGAGGAGTGGGGAGCCCTTAAATCAAGGGGTCCCCCCCAGCCACCCAAGGGCCAGGGGTGAAGCCCGAGGCTGCCCCCCCATCCAAGGGCTGTGGATGGGGGGCTGATAGCCTTGTTGAAAATGAAAGAATATTGTTTTTTGCAGAAGAACTACAAGTCCCAGCAAGCCTCCCCCGCAAGCTGGTACTTGGAGAACCACAAGTACCAGCATGCGGGGGGGAAACGGGCCCGCTGGTACCTGTAGTTCTTCTGCAAAAATATACCCAAATATACCCAAATAAAAACAGGACACGCACACCTTGAGAGTACAACTTTATTACATACTTGCCGACACATACATACTTACCCATGTTGACACACCGACTCTGTCCACATCTCCAATGTCGACGACAATCCGGGGTACCTGAAAATAAAATTATACTCACCTAAATCCAGTGTCCAGTGATATTTGAAATCCACGTACTTGGCAAAAAAAATAAAACGCATACCCGATCCACACGGACTGAAAGGGGTCCCATGTTTACACATGGGACCCTTTTCCCCGAATGCAGAGACCCCCAGTGACTGCTGTCACAGAGGGTCCCTTCAGCCAATCAGGGAACGCCACGTCGTGGCACTCTCCTGATTGGCTATGCGCGTCTGAGGTGTCAGACGCGCATTGCACGGCCCCCTCCATTATCTTCAATGGTGGGAACTTTGCGGTCAGCGGTGAGGTCACCCGCGGTCAGCGGCTGACCGCGGGTAACCTCACCGCTGACCGCAAAGTTCCCACCATTGAACATAATGGAGGGGCTGTGCGATGCGCTGTCTGCCAGCTCAGACGCGCATAGGCAATCAGGAGAGTGCCAGGACGTGGCGCTCCCTGATTGCCTGAAGGGACCCTCTGTGACAGCAGTCACGGGGGGTCTCTGGATTCGGGGAAAGGGGTCCCATGTGTAAACATGGGACCCCTTTCAGTCTGTGTGGATCGGGTATTCATTTTTTTTTGCCAAGTACGTGGATTACAAATATCACTGGACACTGGATTTAGGTGAGTATAATTTTATTTTCAGGTACCCCGGATTCTACTTGGACAAGTGGACAGAGGTTGGCGTGTGAACATAGGTAAGTATGTGTGTGTCGGCATGTGTGTAATAAAGTTGTACTTGTCAATGTGTGCGTGTCCTGTTTTTATTTGGGTATTTTTTTTGCAGAAGAACTACAGGTACCAGCGGGCCCGTTTCCCCCCGCATGCTGGTACTTGTGGTTCTCCAAATACCAGCTTGCAGGGGAGGCTTGCTGGGACTTGTAGTTCTTCTGCAAAAAACAATATTCTTTCATTTTCAACAAGGCTATCAGCCCCCATCCACAGCCCTTGGATGGGGGGGACAGCCTCGGGCTTCACCCCTGGCCCTTGGGTGGCTGGAGGGGGGGACCCCTTGATTTAAGTCCCCACTCCTCCAGGGTACCCCAGCTAGGGGTGACTAGTTGGGGTTTTAATGCCACGGCCGCAGGGACCGGTATAAAAGTGTCCCCTGGCTGTTGCATTATCTCCCCAGCTAGTGGAGCCTGATGCTGGTACAAAAAATACCGGGGACCCCTACGCTTTTTGTCACCCATATTTTTTGCACCAGGACCAGGCGCAGAGCCCAGTGCTGGTTGCTAAAATACGGGGGATCCCCTGTCATCCCCCCCCCCCCGTATTTTTGCAACCAGGACCGGCTCAAAGAGCCCGAGGCTGGTTATGCTTAGGAGGGGGGACCCCACGCATTTTTTTTCTTGATTTTAACTAATTCCCACCCCTTCCCACTAAAAACCATGCTCTCTCTATTTTAGTCAGTTAAAAAAAATATATTTTTAAAAAATATATAAATAATACTTGTGTCCCTCTAATAGTAAACCAAGTACATAATCCCTTCTAATATAAATAGATATGCTATTAGCAACAAAAAAAAAACACAAAAAAAACATGTTTTAATTTTTTTAATTAGATTCCGCCAGCAAAGTGAGGTGGAAGGAAATTGACGATATTACTGTCGAAAAGCACTAAAGTCGAATCGACATTCTTAAATTGAATATACTTTTGTTGAATTGCCGCATTTTTACCACTGCAGACATGTCGAATTTTAAAAATGTCAAATTGCAAAAAGTCGAATCTGAAAAGTCTGTTTTTTTGTCGAAAAGTACTGTATTGCATTGTCGATTTTTTTTTTGTGTCGAAAATGCCCCGTTTTTCGACATTTTCGGGAATTCGACCGCAATTGCATATACCCCTATAAGTCTTGATAAATGGGTGAAATTCCCCGAAATGTAAGCTGTTGTCTGTTGGCTTTTTTTAATCAAATCCCTGCAGTGCCTTCCGTTATTATATATATATATATATATATATATATATATATCGCAAATAGACTCCGGCACTCCAGTCCTCCCCCTCAGGATGTACCTCGCTCCGGTGCCCTCCCCAGGGATCCTCTCCCTAACATGTACCAACAATCAAAATCAGAGGCGGCACTCGGAGTCTTAGAAAGCAGTGAAAAAGCTGTATAAGTGAGGTCAACGTTTCGGGGACCACCTCCCCGTCTTCAGGACCTGAAGACGGGGAGGTGGTCCCCGAAACGTTGACCTCACTAATACAGCTTTTTCACTGCTTTCTAAGACTCCGAGTGCCGCCTCTGATTTTGATTGTTGGTGTATATATATATATATATATATATATATATATATATAGTCCTCCAATTCAGTCGGCACTCAATTCCTTATGAGCATCATCCCCCGGTGCCTGAATCCTTGTATTGTTTAGCACTCCAACTGTGGAAGACAAATGGCACTCACAGGGTGTAAATGAAGAAAAAAGCTGGTACATTTATTTTGACTATTGCTTTCTCTCCCTACAGAGGCAGTGAGAGGGAGCCCGATGAACTTCATCCATCCACATCAAATTCTCCATCTCTTCTGAGCAATAAGGGGGTCTATCTAATTATTCAGTAGTGCCTTGTTTAGGCTTTCTGATCCACAGTCATAAATTAAACCTCAAACAGGACTACACTAACCAAGGGCATAGCTAGAATAGGTGCAGGAGGTGCGGCTGCTATTGGGCCCAAGATGCATCTGGGGCCCAGCTCTCCTCCTGCCCCTAGTTGCTGAGCCTCATTGCTTTTATTTCTCAGCAGTGTGCTGCTGCTCTGGTGGCCGTCTCTGTCTCCTCAGTCCTAACTGATGCTGGGAGGAGGCGTGGCTGAGTCTGCAGGAACATCCCCGGACTGTTGCCATGCCTCCTCCCAGCATCAGATAGAGAGATGAGACGGGGCTGGCCGGGATGGAGAGCAGAGCAGTACACTGCTGAGAAATAAAAAAGCAGGCAACAGGGCACCGATGGTGAGTGCCCACATGCAAACACTTGGGGCGGGGTCTTTGGTTAGTCCACGGGGGAAAGGTTGTCTCCATGGGTAATCCATGTAGTTGGTTGGGGTGGAAGGGGGGAAAATCGATGTTGTAAGTAGTCCACAAGGGGAGGGCAGGTGGTCTAAGCAGTCAGCCAGGGGAGCCCCATGGGGATTGTGCTGTGGGGCCCCCATTGATATAGCTACTCCTCTAACACTGACCATTAAAAAGAGCACAATTTGGTGCATTGTTGTAATAACTAGATGCATATTGCCCTGCTAACCTATCCTCATATGGAATTCAACCAAAACAATGTGTATTATGTTAAAAATAGTCACATTTCCGGGAAGGAATAATTTGTCTTCCCTGTAGCTAAGAAAGTACTTAGTGTATAACCCAGACACAATATAAATTGCAGCATATAAAAAAAACATCCTTTAGAAATTCAGAATAAAATGGTTCTCTACACTGACAATAAAGTCTGGTAATGGAAAAAGTTATTTTCTCAGAGTTGAAAATTGCCATTTCTTTTCTGTTACGAAGTAAAAAGAACTGAGTATGAGAGTGTTGTTTTTAGACATTTATAGAAAGGTTGCCAAAAGACTTCTCAACATATTCAGAGTCAGTTTGAAGGGGAACATTAAAGCATTTGTCAACTTCAACACTACCGAAACATTTATGAAGGTCAAATATTATCAAGATATCCTTTTGATGTAAAAACAACTGAACATTTGTCACCAAGAAGATCTAAAAGCAAATGCCACATTAGACTATCTGAAATCAATTAAGTATAGTATATAATTTATATCTATCAATTTATGTAAAGGATAAAAGAGAAAATCCCTATTATAAATTTTCTGTAGGTAAAAGTAGTGAGAGTGACCTGGACGCTGCACAGTACAGAAATTGTGATAAACTTGACAGTTGTGTAGGTGGATGTAAATCTTGTTTCTTTTTTAGCTTATGTGGGAAAATGGTAAAAAAAATGTATGTTTAGTCAGTGATTTACAGGTAAAATGGTTTTGTAAAAGAAAATGTTTGAACTTAAATGGCTAAGAATACTTAACATTTTGGAATCCTGGCCACATTGCAACATGTATTGTTGTTAAGTTACTAGGCAGTATTGGGATGCACCTGATCGAAAAAGGTTGTACAGTGTATATCATAATGAATAACTTACCCTACCCTAAGATCAGGGGCATTTTAAGAGAGGAGAGGGTCCTTTCCTCTCTGGCAGCACAGTCCATGGCACATGCGCAGGTCTCCTAGAACATGGCACCCGCGCCTTGTTCCATGCAACATCTTTATTGGATATGCAAAAATCAGCAGGAAAATGGCTTCTGCGCCATTTTTGTCTGCAGCGCAGGCTGCCGTGGGATCCAGATAGGTAAGTATAATTTTATGCGTGCAAGGCGTGCACCCATTTTAGTTACGCCAATGCCTGAGATGCCTTTTTAGTCATTATTTCCCACCTCTGCTGAGACACCTTTTCTAATCCCACTAAATAATGCAGTATCTCAGGTGAATTGATCCTGATTATAAGTGGTTTAGAACAGATAAGGGGGCTGATACTGAGTTGGATGCATCCATGTTTGTGTTTGCATCTTTTGCTGCAGTCGCATCCTGATATACATATATGTGTCAGAATGTGCAAGAACTGAGACTGTCAGAGTCTTTAGATACTGAAATACCACTTGGTGAGTCTTTAGTCTCAAGCATTGTTTGCACCATCAAAACGTGCACCAGGCCTATGGTAGGTTCAGATTCTCAGTCTTATTTTGGCCTCCAAAGTCACACTCGTAAGATGCAGCCTCTCTGTGCGTCTGATTATCCAGCCCTGAGTCACTGCGCAGGAATGCCCAGTACATTTCTAATTCATCTCAGACACCATGCAAGTGAATCAGTACTGTGAATCTGTGCCCTAACAAACTGGGTGCATATACATGTGCAGCAGAAAATTACCACCTTACTGCGTCCCATACCATCAGCACAAAGGGTCAATTTTGAAGAACGTAGGGTAATGTATGTGCTATAGGGAATCAACATTTCTATGGAGTGAGTATGGCAATCATACAAGGGGTATTTTGTTTTTGTGCTACTTTGTTAATTATATGCAGCTGAACTCTAATTATTCATAGGGACGGGGGCTCACAATCAATCACAAATGATACTGATAATAGGATGTCACAATAACTACTGCATGTAAATTGGGATACATGTACAGTTGTCATCTATGCAGTACATCGATCATTTTAGTGCAATACAGATATCATTCCAGTGGGGTTGGTATTGGGATCCTGGTGCTTGGGATGTCGGCGGCCAGATTACCGCCAGTGGCATGCGGATTCGCATGATCCCGACACCTGTTCGGTAAGTAAAGATGTAGCCATGCTCATCTTACTGCGATGCGGCATGATGCATCATGGCATGCTTTATGGCATGCAAGGCTGTGACTATTCGTAGCCAGTGATCGCTTCATTAATTCCTTTAGGAATGAATGGAGGGTTCGCCGGATGTGAATAGTCACAGCCTGGTATGCCATGCAGCAAGCCATGTTGCAGTACGCTGCATCGCAGTAAGACGAGCATGGCTACATCTGTACACTAACATTAACCCCTACCCTCCAACCCTAAACCTCGCCCCCCCCCCCTCCGCAGCCTAACCTTAACCGGTGGTGCCTAACCCTACCTCCCTTCCTGCAGCCTAACCTTAACCTTCCTTCCTGCAGTCTTACCCTCCACCAGCAGCCTAACCCTAACTTTCCCTCCTGCAGCCTAACCCTAACCGTACACCTACAGCCTAACCCTATCCTTCCCTCCTGCAGCCTAACCCGAACCATACACCCGCAGCCTGACCCTAACCTTTCCTACTGCAGCCTAACCCTAACTGTACACCAGCAGCCTGACCCTAACCCGGCCTAGCGTACTTACGATTTGGGTTACCGGTAGTCGGGATTCTGGTGCCGGCATTTTGATCTATGTCAGAGTTCCGCCTTGGTCTTCTGACCAGTGTCAGGATTCTGGCTTCAGCATTCCAACTGCCGGCCATAGGTGTGCGCAGGGGGGGTGCCTGGTGCGCACAGGCACCCCCTAATGTCTGGCACCCCGATCTCACATGCCTGATGCAGCGATCGCCGAGCAGGCTGATTACTGTCCCCTCTGCGCTGCACCCTGTCAGGACTGCATTACTGACCGGACACCTGGGTTAATCAAGGGTGCCACTACCACCGGCTTTCAAACTCCCGGCTCTACCTCCATGTACAAAAACAGCGTGATGTGACGTGATTACATCATGCTGCTCACACGCCCACCTCTTTCCTTCTATGCTATGACAACGCCAGCCACTGATGAGGATCAGCATGCAGCCAGCGTTCCTCTTAGGAAGACAAATTCAATACAGGCAGGCGGTCGTCAGCAACATTGACACATCACTCGTTTTTTCAGCAGCAGCAGTACTAGTCTGCGACTGTCAGTGTCAGTGAGTGACTGACTTGTAAGTAAGCTGCTGCAGCTTGCAGGGGAAATAGAGGGGGAGCCAGACCAGGCTGAGGAGGAGCAGTATAATTGCAGTGAGTGCCATCATGGGTGTTTGTTTGGTGCACACCACAACATCTGACAATGTATCTGCTTTATTAGGATTGCTACAGAGGTGGATATTTTATATGCGTTGACCGTCAATAGAAGGTGCTAGACACGCCCAAAAGGCGATGCTAGGTACACCCCTCCAACGGTGCACCCCCTAATAAAATGTGCTGTGCACGCCAGTGCTGCCGGCATCACGATCGCTGGTATGGTGACCAGAACCCTGCTAATGTACAGTGCAGAGAGCATTTTTATGACACCTTGCACAATACAGAAAACAAAACAGTGTGGCATAACTTAAAATTGGCATATTTGTGAGTTAATGTGTAACACCCCAGCGTTGGTGGTTATGTCTAAGTGGTTGAGAGAGGTATCACAGGTGTTGGGTGGCTATGCGACAGCTACAGTTCACATCACAATGAATCATTCGAAAATGCAAAAGACAATTTTATCACAGATATTAGCATATTGGAATCACAATCACAAGCAATAATGTGGTAAAGAGAGGACTGATGAAAAACACACTTGACAATAACAATGACTAATTTCTAGTTTTCCATAGCCAAGGTATAATGATCTTTCCTGGCAAATAATGATGGAGCTCTTGTAGAATTTGGTGGTGTCACAGTGTTGTAATGGGGAAAGTGGCACACAGATATATAAAGAATCCTGGGCTGTAATAATGTCAATGTATCTCAGTTTTATTCAAAGAAGATGTAGCTAGTAAAGGGATGGTAGTGTCGTCTGACACATAAAACTCAATTGGCAATGAGGGTCTCTTGGTTAAATAAACTCAGTCTCTTTCAGTTAAAGAGTCTTACTTTCACTTGCACCAATAACTCAGTATTTTCCAATTTAAGTATCTCACTTGTACTTTACACAAATAGCTCAGTCTCTAACGTCCCAACAGTGTTAAAGCAGGGGGATGGTTGCCTTTACTTACCTCTTGGCGGCGATTGACTTGTGAATATGGCGCCATGCTGTCCACACCCTTTATACTGCACAGCATGTGCCTACTTGGATTCTTGGGATGGGTGTCTGGTCTGCCCGTGGTTTAGGTCACAATCAGTCTCAATGTACTCACTCAGAACTCTAGGACAGAAATATTCACTTGCTGGACCAATTTCAACAGCTCTTTACTGTTACAAGATTGCCACGGCGTCCATGCCTTGCACTAGGACTGCTAGTGTCCGGTCTTCAGCTGCAATGTCCCAGTCACCCAGTTCTCAGCTTCCCGAAAGCACCCCTCTGCTTCTCCTCTGCAGCGCTGCTCTCTCCGCCCAGCGTGACCCTGCGTTTGGCATCCGTTCTCAGCTCCTGTGCTGCTCCTCACTCAGCATGCGTCCAGCACCTCCAGACACTCCTGAAGACTCCTCCTTCTTCCCACAAGGCCATGCTGCTCCCAGACTGCCCTGCCTAATCAGCCATCAGTATCTGGACTATGTGATCGGACAAATGTCCTCACTTTTAACTCCTGCTGTACCAGCACTTTCCCTTTCTGCTGCTACGTCCCTGTTAGCAACTTTAAAGGGACACATTCACCATTCTCCGGTGTGCCACAAATGGATATGCAGTAATAGGGCAGAATAGTAAATAGGTATGGTAGATGCTGAGAGTAGTAGTAAAGTGAGAGTATATACTGGAGTAATGGAGTGTACTGATGGTGCATGCTGAGAGTAGTAGAACATGAGTGTGCAACATGGTGTGTCTATTAATGGGCTTTATGCTAGCAGTAAAATTGTATTATTGCGTATGTTTGGAGTAATAATGTAGTGATGGTAAATGCTGGGAGTGGCAGTGCTGTGAAACTGAATGGTCTGTTTTCTAGGCTTGCCTACGTCAGCCTCTGCAAATTCATTCTCAGCAAAAGAGAGCCAAACATCTTTGGTGAGTCGCTCAGTCTGAGACAGCACCGACTTGCTCAGAGGGTCAATGGCTACGCCAATGCTCGGACGAGTTTCCGGTTAAGTATGTGATTAACCAGTGTGAGACATCTGAAGTGGCCATCTCTTGACAGCGTCTACCATAGTCAGCATCTATCATATTTTTGCACTCCCACTTTGAGTCAGGTCCTAAGCCAGACGCTTCCTGTATATTGTGCTGTGATAGCATGATGTACAGTTATAGGACTGCCAGCAGAGGAAGAAATACCAAGACCCTCTCCAACCCCCCTCCTCCCAAATGGTTGTGGGCAATGTCTGCTCAAAACATAGCCTGCCTTAACATAACGACACAGCAAGAGCACACACACCATTGGGTCCCCCTGCCATCACATTAACCAGCACCAAACTGGTCATCCCAAGACAGAATTTCTCAGAAAGCGAGGTCCCAAAAATAAAATGGGTTCCCCCCTCCAGAACAACAACTAGCCCAGGGCTGGAAAGAGTTAATATTGATCATTACAGGCAACCTACAAGTCCCAGCAAGCCTACCCAGGCTTGTTGCCACTTGTGGAACAACAACTACCAGTATGCTTGGATATTAAGGGTCCGCTTACACCTGTAGTTTGCTTGTACAGAAAAAATATTAAAATAAACACAGTACATGGACACCACATATTGTAATCCTTTATGAAATAAATACTTTTAAAAACATTCCATATCTACCAATTTTATACTTATCAAATCCTTGAATGGACTCCTCTTTTTTCCAAATAGGCATCCACGGATCTTGGTAAATAACAAACCTTACTATACACACCAGGCAGGATGCTGGCACAGCCACTGCAAAATGGCAAGATACTTGTGGACACGGCCATAGAAATGAATGGGAAAACACTGAATGGGTGAGTTTGTGGGAACGGTCACTATGGCAGTTTCAGCCAATCAATACTTCTCCATTATCTCGACCTTATGACAAAATGCATGGGAAATACATCATTACATCATCTCACCATCTCCTGACATTCCGGGCATTCAGTTTCATCCTGGTGACTCCCTCATTGTGACACAGTGATGTCACATAGATTATTCAGAGGAGAGGGTGGAACAAAATGGATTATTGCCCTGCTGCTACAGCTCTGTCAGCACTAGATCAAGTGTGAAATCTCAGCACTTTTACTTTTTGCAGTTATTGAGCATATGGAGATTTATGGTGGGCCTGCACACATACCTCCCAACTGTCCCAATTTATGTGGGACAGTCCAATTTTTTTGGGACTGTCCCGCTGTCCCACCCTCGGGTCGCAGTGTACAACGGTGGGGAGGGGGAGTTAGGAGGCTCCTGTCACTTGTTGCTCTGCTTAGCACAGCGTCAATTCACGAGATACAGATGGACTGGGGGCATGCCAGCAGCTCATACAGTTTGACCCGTTTTGATGCCTGACATGAAAATGAGACAAATTGCAAACAAAGAGAGGGAGCTGACTGCCAGAGGCTGCAGCAGAGCCCTCACAGCTGCCAGTGGGTGGAACAATAACGTTTATTTTGTCCAGGCAAAGTAGTATGACGTTATGACATTGTGACAGCCTGCTGGAGGCAAGCGTGGGTTGTGCTGGAGCTGAAAACACGGGTTGCAGACACAGAGGAGGAAGCTGATGATGGGCACAAAGGAAGAGGCTGATGATGGACACAGAGGGGGAGGCTGATGATGGACGCAGAGGGGGAGGCTGATGATGGACTCAGAGGGGCAGGCTGATAATGGACTCAGAGGGGGAATCTGATGATGGACACAGAGGGCAAGGCAGAGAAACACAGAGTGACAGGGGAAGGCAAGCTGTGAAACACAAGTGAATGGGGGCAGGCTGAGAGACACAAATTTAAAGGGAGCAGTCTGAGAGTAGCAGGGGGATATGACAAACAGGCATCTTCTGGACCATGGAATTTCCTACATGAAAAGTGAATACGCTGTCTGACCAGGGCAGATCCATTTTTCAGAGGTTCCCCATTGTGAGAAACAGCAATATAGGTAAGGTGCATTTGGAATGGAATAAACATTCCCACAGTGATGAGAAATGTGTGGCGTGTCATGTTGGCCTCGCTCCTTGTGGCATGTGGCCACGCACATTTTTGTCATGCACATACACAGTTCCACTAAGATTTTTTTCCTCTTATACTACTACCTGTAGGGGAAAGTGGGGCAAGATGAGCCATTGGGGTAAGTTGACCCATCCTTGTACCTAGGCAACTGTACACTTTTATTGTCATGTAACCATAAATTTAGGAAACATACTGTACGTAATTTCTATGTGGCTGTGATGGGGAGAAGCACATGCTAAAGTTTCATGTCCTTTTCACAACAAACAGTTTTTTGCTTGTCAAAGTAAATTTTCTACATGTCAGGTATAATGATTGTTGTGTCAAAGCAAATTTATCCAAGTGTGGCAAAATAGGGCATTTACTTGCATCCAGCAATATAAGACCTGTATGTAATATCTAAATGTAATGTATGATGTGAAACATGGATGCCAGCCTGTCCTCTAGGTGAACTCATAGCTACGCAGATATGGGAGTAGAGGAAACTTGATGTATAGTGGGGAGTCAGAGGTTAGGTTATGGCCCTTATATAAGAAGCTATAAACTATAGTTAGAAGAGACATTACGGAAAATCCAGGCCAGGTTAAGAAAGCTGACCTCTTGAAACTTAAGAAGACAGCTGTTTAAAAAGTAAAACCCAAAGAAAATCTGGTTTCTCACTGCCCAGGTACACAGCATTGAGAGAGTTAAGGAAAAGGTGGGGGCCGCAGCTGTGAGGGGGTTATATCTGCCCCTCTCACCCACACCGTGTTGTTCATTTCTGAGGGAAGTAGCCAAAAGCTGGAAATGCACCATATCTCTTACATTGTGAAATCCCTAAACACAGAAGTCCTGCCAGCTGTTGAGTTAGTTAGGTTTCTGAAATTATCATCCAATTGTATCCTAATCGGTGTGTACTGTTAAATGTTTCTCATAATCTTTGTAAATCTTTTTTTTTAGTAACTAAAAGCTCTGAAGATATTCTTGAAATTAAAAACCTAATTTCTAGTTTTGGTCTGTGTTCTTATGTCCAAGGCCTCATGGTCCATGCTATTATTTTGTGACGTATCGATAATTGTGTGTATAGGCCGAAGTGAAGACAGCAGTGTCGTGTTTAAAGTGATCCAGTAGTCACGGATGGTGATTCTTGGATTGGCGTATCTGGAGAATTGGCCGGTGGTCGTGACACCAAGTCTAAAACAATATACAGTATATAATAAATGTTGGTAATTTGCCAATGTATACAACCATGTGAATAATTTAAAGATTAGCCTGAAAAAGAAAATACAGCCTGTAAAATGACCGAACCTGGTTGGATGTTACTTTATCTCTCCAAGTTTAATAAATCTCCCCCAAAGTGATTTGGTGAAGAAGCTACCTTAACCTCAAAGCCCTTTATCATTGATGTATTCTTAGAATTTCGATGGACAGGAGACATCTTTGAAATAATAGGTATGTTTTACTTCTGTCTCCTTTTTTCTTGTCTAGGGGACAACAGTAAAACTTGACTTATATTACCCCACTCTCCCCTACCCAAGTATGCACTGAGGACCTAATTCAGTAAGGATCGCTATTGAGGCTGAAATAGCGATTGTCTCAAACCTGTTACTGCTAAAAATCGCATGTGAAGAACCGCCCAGAAAGGAAATAACATGACCACGGCTGTATTTGCAAATTTGCATATATAGTCACATAATGCATATGCAGAAATTGAGCACCATTGACAGTTGTGGTTGACCCAGGGCTACTCAGAATAATGAGAAGGCAGTTGCACCAGGCACCATTTTTGATGCATGCCCCAAAAACGGCCATGACACACTTGTGTTTTCCCAACCATTCCCCACAAACACCATGTTGCCTCGGCTCCCACAAATGGTCACTTCCAGTCAATCACTTTGCGGTCGCATTTCACTGAGCCTGCGATTGCAGAGCATTTGCACTGTGGTCTTTGCGTACGCGCAATGCTTTCACAGCTCATGTGCTGTCTACCGATAATCGCTCAGTGTGTGCGTTCTCACATTTGCAAATGATAGTGAATCAGGCCCTCTGTGACCAATTTCACTAGCATCGGAGGTATACACTGAGTATATCAATTGTTCTGCTTTAAATATGTGCTGTCAACATGAAAGCTTAGACCTTGATGCGTTTTTTATTTTTATAATACAGAGAGCCAGAACCATACTTTGTTGCCATGGTTACTATTGGTATTACACATAAATGTCACATGCCTCATCTAGCCAGCAGCAAGTCATTTAACAGTCAACCAAACAGTAACTTAATTTACTTTTTAGTTAAATCTACTTAGAGATATAGTATATACCCACCTTTAGATTCATTCAGGTCTTAATATCTGTTGTAATTGAAATAAAGTTTAGCAGATTACTATGTTGGAGCCATAAATTACCATGGCTGACCTTGGCAGCCTGACCACTTGTCTTATCTAGGCTTAAAGAAGAAGAAAACTCTTATATAAGTATAAAACTTAACTTTTATTATTCAAAAGAACGACTCATATGATATGACACAAACACTTTCTTCACTTGAAATATTTATATCTAACAAAAGTGTCTTTATATTCGATGTTGTCTCCTGAAGTGCATGTTAAGCAACTGACCTACAATATCAGGTATATCCACATCGATTATATATGTGACAGGACTTCTATTACAACATAGACACATATTTGCATACCTGTCCCGATTTTGGAGGGTGGGGTTGCAGGTGGGAGACATCTCTCACCCACTGCACATCGTCTATTCACCTGATAGGGACAGGGCAGGGCCGAAACTAGGATTTTTGTCACCCAAGGCCCCCCCCCACATATATATGTAACTGTATTTGTATATGTGTGATATGTGTGTGTATATACTGTATACATATCAACAAAGGGTAGTAGCTACTGTAAAGCTTCTTGGGAAGGGGTTGGCTAACTATTTTCATACTTTGCATTTATTTGGGCAGGATGCATTTGGCATCCCATCTGTCAGGATGTCGGTGGTCATGTGACCAATACCGGAATCCCAACACCACTCAGAACACCTGCACCAGAACAACGACAGCCAGCAACCGAAAGGTGAGTGTTGGGGTATGGGTTAGGGTTAGTGCCCGGGGGTGGGGTGGTTAGGCATTGGGGATTGTTTAGGTATAGCTGCCAGCCCCTCGAGAATTAGCTGTAGCTGCCAACCCCAAAGGTTAGCCATAGCCACCCCCCTGGAGGGTTAGGGTAGGGGAGGGGTAGAATACTTACCCCATCTGGTGTCAAGATCGTCAGTGTCCACATGCCATTAATGGTCATATGACCGCTGGCATTCCACCACCGGGATAACAAACCCAACCCATTTGGGCTGCCTATAAAGAAAAAATATTAAAAATAAAATACATGCATACATACATAAAATCAAACACCTATACACATACATATATACAGTCACACATATACACACATACAGTCATGCACGTTGAGTATGTTTGACCGGCGGCCGGGATCAGCATACTGACACCGGAATCCTGGCCATCAGAATGCCGGCACGGGGGCCAGAGCAACAAAGACCCTTGTGGGCTCACTGCACTCGCCATGCTGCGGGCTCAGTGACTCCCTGCACTTGCCACAGAGTCTATTCCCACTCTATGGGTGTAGTGGTTTGATCTCATAAGATCTCATATGTCCATAATGTCCATGCCCCTGGTTCTACTTCTCGGCTGTGTGTCGCAGTGACGTGCGGTGGGGTGAGGCAGGTGAGGCAGAGCCTTTCCTGTCATACTAACGTTTGTGCCAGAGTTTTGACTGTGTAAAGTATATGAAAAATACAAACAATATGTTATAAATATCTTCTTTGCATTATTCTAATAATTTTTATAGCCAAAACTCTGGAGGAAAAAGTCTATGGCAGGGGAAGCAGTGCCTCACCTGTCTATCTTTTCCGCACATCTCTCATCAAAACTCACCAAATTTCCTGGAATTTATACTGCTGCACCTGTGTATAATAAAAACACAAACAAAATTCCTGCGCACTGATCGAGGGTATAAGACACTCTGTTAAATGTCAGTGAATAAATACCCCTTCAGGGTTTAGCGTTTAAGATATATCTGGTGAACAAAAAGTCTCAATAAGGTCAGTTGTCCAAAGATGCTATGGTTAGTCCTTGTGTTGATCTCCCTTAATAATAGAAGATCAGACCAATAATTAGAAACAATGTCCCAATCAAAAGATTTTTCCAACAAAGTCAGACGTAAAGTCACCCAGGACTCGGTGAAGGTAAAGCTTAATAGGGGAAGCTTTTTTATTACCCCTATACGCCTAAAACTGTGCCTTCCACCGAAGGTCACTAAGGGTACGCATGCTAAGTCTTTTAATTGTATACGTGTTTAAATAAACTTTTATAAGTCTGCACTATGATTCCCCGTTATTTGTCTTACATGTACCACTGTTTGAGGACAGAGACAAAGAATTGAATAACGGTGGGGCTGACTGAATCCAAGTTTTATCACGTTTACGTTTTTAAGTGATTGGAGGACCAAGAACGAGACCAGACAAGAGACTTTACGTCTGACTTTGTTGGAAAAATCTTTTGATTGGGACATTGTTTCTAATTTTTGGTCTGATCTTCTATTATTAAGGGAGATCAACACAAGGACTAACCATAGCATCTTTGGACAACTGACCTTATTGAGACTTTTTGTTCACCAGATATATCTTAAACGCTAAACCCTGAAGGGGTATTTATTCACTGACATTTAACAGAGTGTCTTATACCCTCGATCAGTGCGCAGGAATTTTGTTTGTGTTTTTATTGTACTTTGGTGATTGGTGTAAGTCACGTCTTATTTCTGCAGCCAGATTTTAAGCAAGGAGCGCAGGTGATTATTTATTATTTTCTCTAACGTCCTAGTGGATGCTGGGAACTCCGTAAGGACCATGGGGAATAGCGGGCTCCGAAGGAGGCTGGGCACTCTAGAAAGATCTTAGACTACCTGGTGTGCACTGGCTCCTCCCACTATGACCCTCCTCCAAGCCTCAGTTAGATTTCGTGCCCGGCCGAGGTTGGATGCACACTAGGGGCTCTCCTGAGCTCTTAGAATTTGTTATTTTCAGTGAGACCTGCTGGCAACAGGCTCACTGCAGCGAGGGACTAAGGGGAGAAGAAGCGAACTCGCCTGCTTGCAGCCGGATTGGGCTTCTTAGGCTACTGGACACCATTAGCTCCAGAGGGATCGACCGCAGGCCCAGCCTTGATGTTCGGTCCCGGAGCCGCGCCGCCGTCCCCCTTTACAGAGCCAGAAGCAAGAAGATGGTCCGGAAAATCGGCGGCATGAAGACTCTGTCTTCACCAAGGTAGCGCACAGCACTGCAGCTGTGCGCCATTGCTCCTCTCACACACTTCACACTCCGGTCACTGAGGGTGCAGGGCGCTGGGGGGGGCGCCCTGAGGCAGCAATAAAAACACCTTGGCTTGCTAAAATACCTCAATATATGGCCCCAGGGGCTATATATGAGGTAAATACCCCTGCCAGAATTCCATAAAAAACGGGAGAATAGGCCGCGAAAAAGGGGCGGAGCCTATCTCCTCAGCACACTGGCGCCATTTTTCCCTCACAGCTCGGCTGGAGGGAAGCTCCCTGGCTCTTCCCTGCAATTTTACAGTACAGTAAGAGGGAAAAGAGAGGGGGGGGCATTAAAATTGGCACTGTATACAGTATATTATATAAAAGCTATTAGGGACATAACTCAGTTAGTCCCTGTGTATATATATAGCGCTCTGGTGTGTGCTGGCATACTCTTACTCTGTCCCCCCAAAGGGCTTTTGTGGGTCCTGTCCTCGTTTAGAGCATTCCCTGTGTGTCTGCGGTGTGTCGGTACGGCTGTGTCGACATGTTGAATGAGGAGGCTTATATGGTGACAGAACAGAGGCCGATATATGTGATGTCGCCCCCTGTGGGGCCGACACCAGAGTGGATGGATAGGTGAAAGGTATTAACCGACAGTGTCAACTCCTTACATAAAAGGGTGGATGACGTAACAGCTGTGGGACAGCCGGCTTCACAGCCCGCGCCTGCCCAGGCGTCTCAAAGGCCATCAGGGGCTCAAAAACGCCCGCTCTCTCAGATGGCAGACACAGATGTCGACACGGAGTCTGACTCCAGTGTCGACAAGATGGAGACATATACACAATCCACTAGGAACATCCGTGACGTGATCCCGGCAATAAAAAATGTGTTATACATTTCTGACTTTAACCCAAGCACCTCTAAAAATGGGTTTTAGGTTTGGGGAGAAAAAACAGGCAGTGTTTTGTTCCCCCATCAGATGAATAAATGAAGTGTGTAAAAGCGTGGGTTCCCCCGTTAAGAAACTGGTAATTTATAAAAAGTTACTGATGGCGTACCCTTTCCCGCCAGGTGGATAAGTTACGCTGGGAGATATCCCCTAGGGTGGATAAGGCGCTCACACGTTTGTCAAAAAAGGTGGCACTGCCGTCTTAGGATACGGCCACTTTAATAGGTACCTGTTGATAAAAAAACAGGAGGCTATCCTGAAGTCTGTATTTACACACTCAGGTACTAGACTGAGACCTGCAGATAGTGCTGCTGCAGCGTGGTCGGTGACCCTGTCAAACAGGGATACTAGTTGGAAAACATAAAAACATATTAAAGACGTCGTCTTATATATGGGGGATGCACAGAGGGATATTTTGCCGGCTGGCATCCAAAATAAATGTAATGTCCATTCTGTCAGGAGGGTATTAGAGACCTGTCACTGGACAGGTGATGCTGACTTAAAAAGTGCATAGAGAGCCTTATAAGGGTGAGGAATTATTTGGGGATGGTCTCTGGGACCTCGTATCCACAGCAACTGCTGGGAAGAAATAGTTTTACCTCAGGTTTCCTCACAGACAAAGGTACAGTCCTTTCGGCTTCAGAAAAGCAAGCGGGTCAAATGGCGCTTCCTTTCTGTACAGAGACAAGGGTAGAGGGAAAAAAGCTGCACCAGTCAGCCTGTTCCCAGAATCAAGATTCTTCCCCCGCCTCCTGTGAGGCCACACCATGACGCGGGTGCTCCACAGGTGTAGCCAGGTACGGTGGGGGGCCATCTAAAAAATTTCAGCAATTAGTGGGCTCGCTCACAGGTGGATCCCTGTTTCTTTCAAGTAGTATTTCAGGGGTACAAGCTGGAATTCGAGATGTCTCCCCCCAGCTGTTTCCTAAAATATGCCTTGCTGACAACTCCCTCAGGCAGGGAGGCTGTGCTAGAGGCAATTAATAAGCGGTATTCCCAGCAGGTAATACTCAAGGTGCCCCTACTTCAACAAGGACGGGGTTACTATTCCACACGGGTTGGGGTACCGAAACCGCATGGTTCGGTGTGACCCATTTTATATTTAAAATCCTTGAACACAAAAATTCAAGTTCAAGATGGAATCGCTCAGGGCGGTTATTCCAAGCCTGGACGAGGGGGATTACATGGTATCCTGGGACATCAAGGATGCTTACCTGCATGTCCCCATTTACCATCCTCGCCAGGAGTACCTCAGATTTGTGGTACAGGATTACCATTACCAAGTCCATACACTGCCGTTTGGACTGTACATGGCACCGAGGGTGTTTTATCAAGGTAATGGCCGAAATGTTGATACTCCTTCAAAAAAAAAAAAAGGGAGTTGTAATTATCCCGTACTTGGACAATCTCGTTATAAGGGCGAGGTCCAAGGAGCAGTTGGTAGTCGGGGTAGCACTATTTTGGAAAGTGCTACAACAGCATGGTTGGATTCTAAACAGTCCAAAGTCACAGCTGGTTCCTATGACACGTCTACTGTTCCTGGGGATGGTTCTGGACAAAAACCAGAAATAGTGTTTCTCCCGGAGGAGAAAGCCAAGGAGTTGTCATCTCTAGTCAGAGACCTCCTGAAGCCAAATAGGTAGCGGTGCATCATTGCACGCGAGCCCTGGGAAAAATGGTAGCTTCCTACGAAGCAATCCCATTAGGCAGGTTCCATACAAGAACTTTTCAGAGGGACCTGTTGGACAAGTGGTCCGGATCGCATCTTCCGATGCATAGGCTGATAACCCTGTCTCCAAGGACCAGGGTATCTTTACTGTGGTGGCTGCAGAGTGCCCATCTTCAAGAGGGCCGCAGGTTCGGCATACAGGACTAGGTCCTAGTGACCATGGATTCCAGCCTTTGAGGCTGGGAGGCAGTCACACAGGGAAGAAATTTCCAGGGACTTTGGTCAAGTCAGGTTATTTCCCTACACATAAATATTCTGGACCTGAGGGCCATTTACAATGCCCTGAGGTCGGCAAGGCCTCTGCTTCAAAACCAGCCAGTACTGATCCAATCAGACAACATCACGGCAGTCGCCCATGTAAACCAACAGGGCGGCACAAGAAGCAGGATGGCGATGGCAGAAGCCACAAGGATTCTCCGATAGGCGGAAAATCATGTGTTAGCACTGTCAGCAGTGTTCATTCCCGGAGTGGACAACTGGGAAGCAGATCTTCTCAACAGACACGACCTCCACCCGGGAGAATGGGGACTTCCTCCAGAAGTCTTCCAATAGGATTGTACACCATTGGGAAAGGCCACAGGTGGACATGATGGCGTCCCGCCTCAACAAAAAGCTATAAAAGATATTGCACCGGGTCAAGGGACCCTCAGGCGATAGCTATGGACGCTCTGGTAACACCGTGGGTGTACCAGTCGGTTTATGTGTTCTCCCCTCTGCCTCTCATACCAAAGGTACTGAGAATAATAAGAAGGCGAGGAGTAAGAACGATACTCGTGGATGGCCAAGAAGAGCTTGGTACCCAGAACTTCAAGAATTTATATCAGAGGACCCATGGCCTTTGCCACTCAGACAGGACCTGCGGCAGCAGGGGCCCTGTCTGTTCCAAGACTTACCGCGGCTGCGTTTGTCGGCATGGCGGTTGAACGCCGGATCCTGAAGGAAAAGGGCATTCCGGAGGAAGTCATTCCTACGCTTACTAAAGCCAGGAAAGAGGTTACAGCAACTCATTATCACCGCATATGGCGAAAATATGTTGCATGGTGTGAGGCCGAAAGGGCCCCAACAGAGGAATTTCAACTAGGTCGATTTCTGCATTTCCTGCAAGCAGGAGTGACTATGGTCCTTAAATTGGGTTCCATTAAGGTACAGATCTCGGCTCTGTCGATTTTCTTTCAAAAAGAACTAGCTTCAGTACCTGAAGTTCAGACATTTATAAAAGGAGTGCTGCAGAGTCAGCCCCCGTTTGTGCCTCCTGTGGCACCTTGGGATCTCAACGCGGTGTTGAGTTTCTTAAAATCACATTGGTTTGAACCACTAAAAACCGTGGATCTGAAATATCTCACGTGGAAGGTGGTTATGTTATTGACCTTGGCTTCTGCCAGGCGAGTATCAAAGTTGGCGGCTTTGTCTTGTAAAAGCCCTTATTTGATTTTCCATATGGATAGGGCAGAATTGAGGACTCGTCCCCAGTTTCTCCCAAAGGTGGTGTCAGCGTTTCACCTGAACCAGCCTATTGTGGTGCCTAGGTTACTAGGGACTTGGAGGACTCCAAGTTGCTAGACGTTGTCAGGGCACTGAAAATATATGTTTCCAGAACGGCTAGAGTCAGAAAATCTGACTCGCTGTTTATCCTATATGCACCTAACAAGCTGGGTGCTCCTGCTTCTAAGCAGACTATTGCTCGTTGGATTTGTAGTACAATTCAGCTTGCACATACTGTGGCAGGCCTGCCACAGCCAAAATCTGTCAATGCCCATTCCACAAGGAAGGTGGGCTCATCTTGGGCGGCTGCCCGAGAGGTCTCGGCTTTACAATTTTGCCGAGCAGCTACTAGGTCAGGGGCAAACACGTTTGCAAAAATTCTACAAATTTGATACCCTGGCTGAGGAGGACCTGGAGTTCTCTCATTCAGTGCTGCAGAGTCATCCGCACTCTCCCGCCCGTTTGGGAACTTTGGTATAATCCCCATGGTCCTTACGGAGTTCCCAGCATCCACTAGGACGTTAGAGAAAATAAGAATTTACTCACCGGTAATTCTATTTCTCGTAGTCCGTAGTGGATGCTGGGCGCCCATCCCAAGTGCGGTTTATCTGCAATACTTGTACATAGTTATGGTTAACTAAATCGGGTTATTGTTGAGCCATCTGTTGAGAGGCTCTATTGTTTCATACTGTTAACTGTGTTTCATATCACGAGTTGTACGGTGTGATTGGTGTGGCTGGTATGAGTCTTACCCGGGATTCAAAATCCTTCCTTATTGTGTACGCTCGTCCGGGCACAGTACCTAACTGAGGCTTGGAGGAGGGTCATAGTGGGAGGAGCCAGTGCACACCAGGTAGTCTAAGATCTTTCTAGAGTGCCCAGCCTCCTTCGGAGCCCGCTATTCCCCATGGTCCTTACGGAGTTCCCAGCATCCACTACGGACTACGAGAAATAGAATTACCGGTGAGTAAATTCTTATTTTTTGTATTCACGTTTTATTCACCTGTGTATAATGCCCAGATGTACCCTTTTGTTCATATATTATGTGTAAATCTGGCTCTGGGGAAAGCCAGTGCCTCCTGAGCCATTTAGCTCCAAAGTCAGACAGTGAACAGCGGAGTGAGATTCCAGGATGAATAGGACAGGGATGAGTGAAAGAAGTAGTTCTAAAGTTCTCCATGTAATGAGAGTCCCAGAAGTGATATATATGGAAAAGATAAAGCTCAATTTAGATGATTTATGGTATTGGGTCGTTAGGTAGGCCGCTTGTAGATCGACAATCCATTAGGCATGTTCACTTTGTGGGCACCCAAAGCATATTCTCCGATAAGTGCGACATTGGGAGAAAACTATGCCATCATCGGGGATAATAGGATAGCTTCTGGTGATCCTTATTAGCAGTGGTAAAGAGCCACTGCTAATAGGATACCACCCTAACTTCTTTTCTTTTAGATGTGTACTGGGGATCACATTTATGCGCATAGCTTTACTGTTAATTTTTTATTTACATAGATGTCAAATTCTTATACTTATTGTGTATGCATTTCACATTTACATTTTGGGGCTGACAGAGTTGCACACACAGTAGCTGTATGTGTGGGCAGCCGCAGCAGCCTGATATACTACCTTTTGCTAATGTAAGATTCCGTTCAACCAATGCAGCGTGTGCAAGTAGAAACCCATGCCACCCATATATATATATATATATATATACATATGAAAGTAGAGGAAGAAACAGCAGAGCGCCTATAGTGTAGTATCCCTTGAGTTAATTTTCGTCACACGCAAGAATAAATATTGCGTACCGGATTACGGCTTGACTTAAGGCCTATCGGTCCCCAGGTCTTCTAGTCCACTTCTCTGTCGGAATCTAGATAGAATCAGGAGACAGGGAATTGCTATATAGCGTAGTAATTACTCGTAGATTGGTGTCAAAATTTTACGTCTCATATAAGATTACATGCGTACCAGATAAAACAATTATTTGTGCCGGTCAGTATAAATACTTCAGTACTGGTCCTCATCAGATGGTAGCAGTCATCTGGAAACCCTTTTTCACACATAACAGGAACTGAACACGATAGGCCTTAAGTCAAGCCGTAATCCGGTACGCAATATTTATTCTTGCGTGTGACGAAAATTAACTCAAGGGATACTACACTAAAGGCGCTCTGCTGTTTCTTCCTCTACTTTCAGATTTCCCTTTGGGCTACGTATATCTAGTGGCACTACTTGAAGAACTGAGCAGCCACCCGTTAAAACGGGGAAAGTGTGGACTATTTGACAAATTCAATCAAACTTAAGTTTTACTGGACTGGTCATTTGACCAAATTTATGTATGACTTTTTTTATATATATATCCTAACAGTAAGGAATTTTGCACAATTTGGACAAGCGCACTGATCCACTCTTTGTTTAAAAAATATACATATATATATATATATATATATATAAAACTAGTGGAGAGCAAGGGCGCCTGTTTAGTGTGTTTTTTTATATATAATTGATATAAAGTGAATCAAGTGATAGAGTATGGACATCACTTATCTGATACACACACTTTCTTCGGTCTCATGACCAATGCACATGTGTAAAGAAAAATAAGACAGAAATAACATAGCGCGTACAGTTTTCAAAGCAGATTTCACCATAAAATTAGAACTAGTTGTATCTAAAAAACCTTCTAAGGATAAGCAAATCCTCAATCGTAAAAATCCACCAGCAGGGATTAATTAAAAGGTTTTTCACAAATTTTAATACAACATAAAACATAAAAAATATAAAAAAATTGAACAGATGATAAAAGTGCAAACGTACAGAATACATCAAGATTCAAGCTTAAAATTCTGTATATGTAGTCAGATACATCCTGTTTTCCATAAGAATCCAACGTGTATGACTTCATCATCCCCATGATGAAGTCATACTGCTGACGAAACGCGTTGGAACTGCTGTACCTGAGACCTCCCTATGGACAGATAAGCTCTTTTAACTTAAAATTCCTGTACGTTTGCATTTTTTTTTTTACCAATATTGGATTCTTATGGAAAACATATATATATATATATATACATATATATATATATATACATATATGTACATATATATACAGGTTGAGTATCCCTTATCCAAAATGCTTGGGACCAGAGGTATTTTGGATAACGGATTTTTCCATATTTTGGAATAATTGCATACCATAATGAGATATCATGGCGATGGGACCTAAATCTAAGCACAGAATGTATTTATGTTTCATATACACCTTATACACATAGCCTGAAGGTCATTTTAGCCAATATTTTATAACTTTGTGCATTAAACAAAGTGTGTGTACATTCACACAAATAATTTATGTTTCATATACACCTTATACACACAGCATGAAGGTCATTTAATACAATATTTTTAATAACTTTGTGTATTAAACAAAGTGTATCTACAGTCAAACAATTCATTTATGTTTCATATACACCTTATACACACAGACTGAAGGTCATTTAATACAATATTTTTTATAACTTTGTGCATTAAACAAAGTGTATCTACAGTCAAACAATTCATTTATGTTTAATACACACCTTATACACACAGCCTGAAGGTCATTTAATACAATATTTTTTATAACTTTGTGCATTAAACAAAGTGTATCTACAGTCAAGCAATTCATTTATGTTTTATACACACCTTATACACACAGCCTGAAGGTCATTTAATACAATATTTTTAATAACTGTGTGTATTAAACAAAGTTTATGTACATTGAGCCATCAAAAAACAAAAGTTTCACTATCTCACTCTCACTCAAAAAGTCCGTATTTCGGAATATTCCGTATTTCGTATATTTGGATATGGGATACTCAACCTGTATATATATATTGGTAGATGCTCAATTAGCTTAGTGATATCATTCAGGTGCTCGAAAGGGAGGGGTATTTCTAAGCAAGAAAAAAAGCCATTTGTTTCCCCCAGCACCCTGAATGATAACCGTAACCAGATATAAATTCCACATAATAATAGAATTCAGAGATCTTCGTTACACATATTTGTGCAAATGTGTGAATAAGCCCCAAAGCCGCATCAAGGCGTCTCTGTATATTTGGAGTCCCTAGCGCTATATCTAGGTGCAGGGTGTGGCACCCCAAAACACCAGCATAAGCCAGAAAGCCAAGTGTAGCATACCAGTGAAAAAACTATAGTGTTAATAAATTAGTATTTAGGAAGCCGAAGCTATAGAGAAAGTGATACAAAAATGAAATGCAATTAAAATAAAGAAATAGTGTTAAAAAATTAATAAGTGAAAAGTGTTAATAGAATGTAAGGGTATGCCACACTAAGGCCATCCAGCTCAGCCAGTCCAGGGGCACCACACCTCAAAGATAAAAACCAAGATTGAGCAACAAAGGGTGAGGTTCCCCTGGGTAAATAAATTCAATAATAAATCTGAAGCAATTGCTAAAATTTCAAAGAAAAACTGACTAATAATAGAAACTGATAAACATTTACATCTAGCCAATACGAATTTAATGCCATGTTACTCCAGGGGTAAAAATCTTAGGGATTACCTTGTTAAAACAGATGTCTCTAAAATGAATTTATGTACCACACAACCTGTTAAACATTTTCTGTCAACACAGAATATTAAATTAGGATGCATAAAATGTACGTGTGTAACATGCCAATACTTATTGGCTGGTGATTCTTTTAATCACCCACACACGGGCAAAAAAATCATGATTAAACATCGTTTAACATGCAATTCTACTCACATAGTTTATCAAATTATATGCCCCTGCGGGCTTAGTTATATTGGTAAAACCGATAGGAAGTTTAAAGAAAGAATGACATGCCACCGGTCAGCCATCAGCAATGCCTTAGAAACAGGAAGCAGCGAGCAACCTGTGGCAAGGCATTTTTTAGCTTGTAAGCATCCAATTAGCAGCATCTGCTATAGGATGATTGATCATGTTCCCATTGACATAAGAGGAGGTGATCACAGCTCTAAATTACTACAGTTAGAAGCTAGGTGGATAGCAAAGCTCGATGTAATACATCCAATAGGTTTTAATGAGCATGTGTCGTATGCCTGCTTCCTGAAATAATTCTTATGGCATTAGTTGCGTTTACGATCCACTATGTTTAGTTCTATCAATATTGTAATTAGAGATTGTTCCTATATTAGATATACAGCTCAAATGGTTTTTTCTTTTTTATATGCCTGCCCTTTATGATGATTTGCATGGTATTATTAACTTTTGGGTTATCTTTTGTAAAGAGATGGTGATAACTTATATAGAGTATTTCCGTATAAGTTTTAACAAATAATGGTCATGCACTTGGTTTTGATCTGTCCATAAAAGTCTGCATGATGGATTTAGCTTTCATTAGTTACTGTAGCTATTTGTACTGATACTGAAGCAATAATGTTGCAGAGTGCTTTTACATGAGATGTGCACATACATTGTATCTGTTAGTTATTGAAGCCATTTGTATCTTATTTATTCTACAGCTCTGCATGTGTTTTGGTCTGGTTTCCTTGGTGATGGGTTGTTTGCACGTAATGTGCTGATGGCACTATTACATAATTTCCGCAGCTCCCGCCCGGATGTTCGGGCGTGGATCAGCTGAGGGAACTCACGCGGGTGGTTTAAAAAGGTATGTTGTATTTGTTTTATTTAAAAAAATCCTGACGACAGTGGTGCGTCCACTGAAACGTTGTTAATCACATCCGAGAATGTAACTTTGATGTTATGCTACAAGTGCCACGTCCTTTTCCTGATCTATGCAACACGTTTTTATGGGGGCACCGGCGTTGTGTGATTACGTTACATGGAGTGCCTTACCCTTCCCTATTTATATATATATATATATATATACACACACACACACACACACACACACACACACACACACACAACACAAAGGAGCCGATTCTGAATTTGCTGCGCAGTTTGCCGATGGATGTGCAGTGACCACACTGCTGCTACGCAGGCACACACATTGCGGTCGCATCCCCAATGGATGCGATTCAACTGCAATGTGACTTATAGCGGCGGGCATTCGAGGGACAACAACGCGGCATTGAGGGGGCCGAAAGGGGGCAGGGCGGGATTTTTGGATGTCATATGCAGCCGCTCTGATTTTAAAAAATGGCGGCTGACCGCCTGAGAGTGCAGCCAGGCTGCACTGTCAGGGGTCGACCTTAGTTTCGATGCATCCGCAATCTCATTGTGGATGCATTGGGAGGCAGCCTCACTCATGCTGGGCAGCCTTGCCCTGTGCTGGGCGGCCCCCAGCATGTGAGGAGATGGATGCAGATCTGACTATGTAATAAGCGATCTGCCTCCATCTCTGAATGAGCTCCACAGCAGGGCCATAAATAGGTGTGGGTGGATGGTGCTTAGCACACAGCACAGTTTCTGTGTGGGCGTACCATCCACATCCACACCGATTGGCCGCCTAAGCTGCAGCGCTGGCCGCTGTAGTGTACAATATATTAGTAGCACTGCACCCGGCTCCTTCCTGGACAGTCTGTGTCTGTGTGAGTCTCTCTCTACCACCCCGTGTAGTCTGCTCCGCCCCCCCCCTTCTCTCCTGCACTGTACACTGTCACTGGCTTTCGGGTCCTGGAGAGGAGATGGCTGCTGCTCTCAGCATGAGTGAAGTCTCTCCCTCCCTCCCCTTGTCCAGACTCCCATGCAAATACAGTACTGCTTATGTGGGTATTGTAGTACCTGTGAATAATTTGATTAGCCTTGTGATTGGTCATTTTAAACTGTCTGTCGGAAACATTTTGAATAACTTACTGTGTGTAGAGACTTTGTAAAAAAAAAGACCAAAAAAACAAACAAAACCTGCACATACGTTAATTCACTGAGATTGAAAAGTTAATACTTATTGTTTGTAAATATTATATATATATATATATATATATATATATATATATATATATATATATATATACACCGTAGGGATTGAAAGTTTGGGCACCCCAGGCAAAAATTCATTTTAATGTGCAAAAAGAAGCCAAGGAAAGATGGAAAAATCTCCAAAAGGCATCAAATTACAGATTAGACATTCTTATAACATGTCAAGAAAAGTTTGATTTTATTTCCATCATTTACACTTTCAAAAGAACAGAAAACAAAAAATGGTGTCTCCAAAAGTTTGGGCACCCTGCAGAGTTAATACATTGTACTGCCCCCTTTGGCAAGTATCACAGCTTTCAAACGCTTTTTGTAGCCAGCAAAGAGTCTTTCAATTCTTGTTTGAGGTATCTTCGCCCATTCTTCCTTACAAAAGTCTTCCAGTTCTTTGAGATTCCTGGACTGTCTGTGACGCACTGCTCTTTTAAGGTCTATCCATAGATTTTCAATTATGTTGAGGTCAGGAGATTGTGAAGGCCATGGCAAAACCTTCAGTTTACGCCTCTTGAAGTAATCCACCGTGGATTTTGAGGTGTGTTTAGGATCATTATCCATTTGTAGAAGCCAGCCTCTCTTTAACTTCAGCTTTTTCACAGGTGGCATCAAGTTAGCGTCCAAAATTTGCTGGAATCTTATTGAATCCATTTTTCCTTCTACTTGTGAAATGTTCCCTGTGCCACTGGCTGTAATACAACCCCAAAGCATGATTGATCCACCCCCATGCTTAACAGTTGGACAGAGGTTCTTTTCATTAAATTCTGTGCCCTTCCTTCTCCAAACGTACCTTTGCTCATTCCGGCCAAAAAGTTTGATTTTAACCTCATCGGTCCACAGAACTTTATTCCAAAATGCATCAGGCTTGTCTATATGTTCATTTGCAAACTTCAAACGCTGATTTTTGTGGTGAGGACGTAGAAGAGGTTTTCTTCTGATGACTCCTCCATGAAGACCATATTTGTACAAGTATCTCTTTATAGTGGAATAGTGTACCACAACTCCAGTGTCTGCCAGATCTTCCTGGAGGGATCGTGCAGTCAAACATGGATTTTTACTTGCTTTTCTTACAATCCTGCGAGCTGTTCTGTCTGATATTTTTCTTGGTCTTCCAGATCTTGCTTTAACTTCCACTGTTCCTGATGACTGCCATTTCTTAATTATATTCCAAACAGAGGATGTGGGCATCTGATAACGCTTTGCTATCTTCTTATAGCCTCCTCCTGCTTTGTGAGCGTCAACTAGTCTCAGTTTCAGTGTTCTACACAACTGCTTAGAGGAACCCATGGTGCCGATTGTTGGAGCAAGGTCAGATGAGTCTGGGCTTTTAAAACCTTTGAGATTGACATCACCTGGTCTTTCCAGACGATGATTAAGAACAATCCATGACACTGCCAGGTCTCAGCTGTCCAAAGGGGGCAGTACAAGGTATTAATTCTGCAGGGTGCCCAAACTTTTGGAGACACCATTTTTTGTTTTCTGTTCTTTTGATAGTGTAAATGATGGAAATAAAATCAAACTTTTTTTTGACATGTTATAAGAATGTCTAATCTGTAATTTGATGCCTTTTGGAGATTTTTCCATCTTTCCTTGGCTTCTTTTTGCACATTAAAATGAATTTTTGCCTGGGGTGCCCAAACTTTCGATCCCCACTGTATATATATATATATATATATATATATATATATATATATATTACTACTGTACATTGTAATGTGACTAACGGGCTCTACTGTGCGGTGTAATGTGACTACTGGATGCTACTGTGCGGTGTACTGTGACTATTGGATGCTACTGTGCGGTGTAATTTGACCATCGGGTGCTACTGTGCAGCATAATGTGACAAACGGACGCTACTGTGCGGTGTAATGTGACTAACAGGTGTTACTGTGAGGCGTAATATGACTATCTGGCACTACTGTGCAGCATAATGTGACTATCGGGCACTGCTGTGTGGTGTAATGTGACTATCGGGTGCTACTGTGCGGTGTAATGTGACTGTCGGGCGTTATTGTGCAGTGTAATGTGACTAACGCGCATTACTGTGCGGCATAATGTGACTGACAGATGCTACTGTTCGGCGTAATGTGACTGATGGACGCTACTGTGCGGTGTAATGTGACTGACAGACGCTTCTGTGCAGCGTAATGTGACTATTGGGTGCTACTGTGTGGTGTAATGTGACTGTCGGGCGTTATTGTGCAGTGTAATGTGACTAACGCGCATTACTGTGCGGCGTAATGTGACTGACAGATGCTACTGTTCGGCGTAATGTGATTGATGGACGCTACTGTGCGGTGTAATGTGACTAACAGACGCTACTGTGCGGTGTAATGTGACTATTGGGTGCTACTGTGTGACGTAATGTGACTGACGGATGCTAATGTGCTGCGTAATGTGACTGACGGATGCTACTGTGCAGCGTAATGTGACTAACGGGTGCTACTGTGCGGAGTAATGTGACTATTTGGTGCTACTGCGCTGTGTAATGTGACTAACAGGCGCTACTGTGTGGTGTAATGTGACTAATGGGCGCTACTGTGTAGTTTAATGTGACTATCGGCCGCTACTGTGCGGTGTACTGTGACTAACGGGTGCTACTGTATGGTGTAATGTGACTACAGTGTGCACTGTCCCTATTTTACATATGGGGGGCGTTAAAGGGATCCTGGTGGCCACACCTCTTGCCCATAAAGCCACGCCCCTATATTTTCGCCGCACTGGCCCTGCTTTGTACATGGAGGGACACCGAAGCTGTTTCTTGCACACAGCACTAAAATGTCTCGTTACGGCACTGCTCCACAGTGCTGTATTACCATACCTTGCATTATTTAAGATTTCAGTAAAGCATCAAATTTCTCCCTGTCTCTCTTCTCCTCACTTCTCTGTTTCTCTTGTCCTGACCTCTCTTGTCCTA
Source organism: Pseudophryne corroboree (assembly GCF_028390025.1). Taxonomy (NCBI): domain Eukaryota; kingdom Metazoa; phylum Chordata; class Amphibia; order Anura; family Myobatrachidae; genus Pseudophryne; species Pseudophryne corroboree. The sequence continues at coordinate 608,633,281 of NC_086444.1, read as the reverse complement.
ACCTCTCTCTCTCTCATCCTCACCTCTCTCTCTCTTGCCCTTACCTCTCCCTCTCATTCTCTCTCTCTCTCTCTCTTGTCCTTACTTCTCTCTTTCTTGTCCTCACCTTTCCCACTTGTTCTCACTTTTCTCTCTCTCTCTATAATCCTAACCCCTCTCTCTCTCTCTCTTTTGTCCTCACCTTCCTGTCTCTCTCTCTCTTTCACTCTTGTTCTCACCTCACAGCAATTTCCATAGGGGCTCTTCTGTGGTGTAACGTGATTAAGGGTCTCTACCATGGCATAATGTATATAAATGGCTCTACTTTGGTGTAACATATATAATCAGCTGTACTGTGGTGTAACGTGTATAAGGGGCACTACTGTGTGGTGTAATTTGTATAAGGGGCTCAAGAGCCATAACTATACGTGTGCCAAGTGTGCTGAGCCCACAACACATCGGCACTGTGGGCGTAGAACACTCTCTCCCCCTTCACCTCCCACATCCACCACAAACTAGCCATGGTGGCCAGCACTTGTGATCAGTTTAATCTGTCTGGCGCCTCCCACCCTCTCGCCCGCAGCTGGCCTGTCCCTTTCTATCAGCTCAGCTGTCAGTTTTACCTTTGTAACATGCAGAGCTCTGGAGCTCTGTCTTCCACTTGGTGCACACGTGACTGTAGGAGGCTGGGGAAGAGTCCAGCACAGGAGCTGACTGAGGCAGAGGTGTGGTGAGTTGCAGAGACGGGGGAGGTTACAACTGGCATCAGGAACACACACTGTCTCAGCGGCTCCACACTGATGTCCCTCAGTGTTCCCTATACTCACCTTCACTGCTCTCTTCTTCCCTCACTCACTGCTCCTTACACTCACCCACTCTCACTGCTGCCTACACTAACTTTCACTGCTCCCTACACCCACTTTATCTGCTCCCCTGACTCACTGCTCCCTAAACTAACCCCCACTGCTCCCTACACCCACCATCTCTGCTCCCCTCACTCACAGCTCCCTACACTCATCCTCACTGATCCCTACACCCACTCTCTTTGCTCCCCTCACTCACTGCCCCCTACACCCTTCCTCACTGTTCCCTACACTCACTCACCCTCTCTACTCCCTACACCTACCCTCACTGCTTCCTACTCCCAACATCACTTACTGCTCTCTATAATAACCTTCACTCACTGCTTCCTACACTCACCTTCACCACTGCCTACCCCCACTCTCTCTGCTTCCCTCACTCACTGCTCCTTACACCCTTCCTCACTGTTCCCTACACTCACCCACCCTCAATGCTCCCTACACCCACCCTTACTGCTTGATAAGCTCACTCTCACTGCTCCCTGTATTAGGGGTTCTACCTGGCATAATGTATTTCAGAGACTCTACCTGGCATAATGTGGGCTCTACCTGGCATAATGTGGATCAGGGGCTCTACCTGCCATAATGTATATCAGAGTCTCTATCTGGCATAATGTGGGCTCCATCTGGCATAATGTGTATCAGGACCCCTACTGTGGTGTAATGTGTGTAAAGGGTACTACTGTGTGGTGTAATGTGAATAATGGACACTACTGTGTCGTGTAATGTGAATTGGTACTCTTCTGTGGCCACGCCCCCTCCCCATAAAGCTATACCCCTATATTTTGGACACGCACCTTCGGTGTGCACTGTCCATGTTTTAAATATGGAGTTAGAGGATGCACCAATTCTTTTTCAGGCACAGGACACCAAAATGAAACACCGGGGGGAAGGAACACTGTGCTTCTTTGAGGAAAGAATACAATTCACAAGTGAAGTGAAATTGAATTAATGAATATTTAAAATATATAGTAAAATATATATATATATGATAGAACATCTATTTGGTTTATATCAGGTATCAAAAATATAGTTTGTGTACATTGTATTATAAAATTACATTGATCATGAAAAAATGGCAAATATATAGTCACCCGTAATATATGGATTCCACGTCCACAGTGTTGTGGTAAAGCAGATGTATCCTGTTCCTTAGTGAAACCTTGGTGAGTGTATCGTGAGTGTATCAAGTAGAGGATTGTGAATAGTGAGTTTAAGTAGTTGGATGAGATCCCAATTTAGGACCTGGGGTCCTGTAACCAGCAGATGGCAATGCTGTATTTGAAGGAGTCCCCTGGAGCAATATTGGCTTTAGCTGTATCACAGATGACCATGGAATTCACCGTCCATGTTCAACGTGCTGTGACAAGGTCTGGTTCAGGTCACAGAGAAAGAAAAGTCCAAGTGGGAATTCAAAAGGTTTTTGGGGTGCCGAACGCTTGCACAGGTTCTATTCTCCCTCTATGTGTGTTGTGGACACCCATAGAGGGGGAATCACCTACTGTACCTCACGATATGGAGCCCCAGATGGGATCCCGGCGTTGGTATTGTGACAGTAGGGATCCCGACGAGTGGTATGCTGCCCACATACCCGCTAAAGGAAACTGTCACTGTGAGCTCCACAAGATCTGGAACCGACACTGTATATAATAATAATAATAATAATAGTAATAATAATAATAATAATAATAAGAAGAAGAAGTGCCTACGAGTGTGTGTTTTTATTCTTGTGAATCATGTGTTTTATTTATTTATATTTGTCTACAGATTCCCTTGTGTCATTGGTATCAGGCCAGTAGAGAGCCTGGCTGGGCCCAGGTACATTTCAGGGGTGTGGCCGAATCACAAGAGGAGTGGCCATACACCCTTAGAAAAAAAATGCAGACCAATTTGTATTTTAAGTGCCTCCCTGACCACACGGCAGCGCAGTAGACAGCAAGGTGTGTTGGGCTGAGGAGAAGAGCTGCATCTGCTGCTGCCAGGTAAAGGGAAGGGGGCTAGGCTCCTCTATCAGACCTGGGAGACCAGTTCAGCCTGTAATTCCAACAAAAAAAGTGTTGTACCATAACTGCTATTTCAAATCTGTTTGCAGCAAAAAAATTTCAGCAAATTCTGAGTTTGTTTTACATTTTACACGACCCTCTTGCCATTTGAAAAAACTGACTTAGATTCAAGATGGCCGATTTCAAGATGGCACCCATGTTCGGTACATACCTTAAAAGATAGCCCACCTCATCCATACCTTACTGGAGTATTCAGTTTTCCCATTTCCTGCACAGTTTTTGAAACAAAGGGTGTACTGTGACTTTTGAATCACCCTGTATGTATATTTATATACACATATATAATGCAAGTGTGCGGCACTCCTGGCGACTAAACAGACAACTTTAAAACGGCATCGGTGCAGCAATGTTTCAGTGCCCTTTAATGTGTAGCACTTTCATCACCTGACAAAAGAGCCACACATTAAAGGGCACTGAAACATTGCCGCACCTATGCCTTTTTAAAGTTGTCTGTTTAGTCTCCATGAGTGCTGCACACTTGCATTATATGTAGATTGTTTTATGCGGACATGCAGTGCCATTTGACATTATACGTACTGGGAGAGCAGGACCATGATGTTGTTTATACACATATACAACAGAACGGTTACCAATTTAGGATTTTTTTATATTTTTATCTTTTCAAGGGTCACATGACCCTACATGTTGGCCACGCCCCCAATTCAGTACAGGGGTGGGGGGCGCCGAAACATACCCATTCTCCGGGCACCATGGCACCTAGCTATACCTCGGCATACAGCTTATGATTTTTGTCTGACATCTGAAGCTCAGAGATTAGTGCTAAAAGTATAACCAGAGTAAGTGGCTGGACTATCAATGGCTACTATCTAGGAAGCAAACAAAAGCCAGTGACAGCTCTACATTAAGGAACAGAGCTGTAAAGCAAGCAGAATAAACTTCAATGAGCTAGTGCCAGTAGTTTTCTAAAGTGGAGACTGCAGGGATTCATCATCAATACATGAGACATACGGAGGCGTACAGGAAGACAGGTACTATTCGCACATCATCTACTGACACTCGACCATTAATGACTTTCCACCAAGGGGCACCACAATCTATATCTACTTAACAACAAAAATTAGGCTTGGTCCGGCCCTGGACGTAACTAGACATTTTAGTGCCCTTTGCGGAAAGAGCACAGGTGTCCATTTAAATTAAATAGGGACAGTGTGTAACCCCCCAAAAAGGACATGGTGTTATGAGAAAGGGGCTTGGTACACAACTGTACCCCAACTCAAATTATGCCACACAGTAAGGCAACCTTCACATTAACTACATGGTGACCGTCATTCACATTACACCACAAGTAGTGTCACGTATTTACATTGTGTGACTTATTTATGTTACATTACACAGTAGTGGTACCCCAAAATCTGTGTGTATTTACAAGGCTAAGCTGAAACAGAGCGCAACCCTGTCTTGCTGCGAACTTTTGGTGACCTCACCAGCCAGCCTGTGTCAGTACAGGGGAGAAGAAGGGCCCCAACAACTAAATGACTTCTTGTCTCCATACAGATTGGCAAGAGATGTTGTAGGGCAGAAATCTGACCAGGGTATACTTGCCTACCCTCCTGCATCCAGCGGGAGACTCCCGGATCACAGTGGAGTCTCACGCTGCCCCGACACACGACGCAAATCCCCCGAATTATTCACTGCAGCGTCCGGACTGTCAAGCATGCACAGGTAACCATTTTCCTGGAGACCAGTACATAGCATTTAGCAACAGGAAATAGTAGCCTAGCTGGAGACACAGCAGCTGATTACATGCTGCCTCTAGTGATGACATTTTTGGGCAGTGATTGGGCAGCGTAATGTCCCGCACAGAGGGAGCAAAATGTTGGCCGTGGTACTGTTCTGCAGTAATCATAGAGCCGCCCAGCGCTGTGACAGCAATGGCCTGCCGGGGAGCCAGGAGGACAGCTGAGAGCAGCAGTGACGCCTCCTACCACATAGTGAGTGAATACCTCCTCCCCCGCCACTTGGTTATCCCCAGCTCCTCTCTCCCTCCCATAGCACTGGGTGCTCACCTTCCCTGCTACTACGTACTCGCCTGCCCCCACCCACTCCTTACATCTGGTAATTTACAATGCTCATCCTACTTCTATCCACAGCCATACCCCACACACAGGGCTACATAGTTCTGCCCACCCATTATCCCCTGTATGTGTAGGATGGCACTGCTTCCAGTGTGTGTGTAATATGGCAATGCCCCCAGTGTGTGTGTGTTCAGGATGGCACTACTCCCAGTGTATGTGTTCAGGATGGCACTACGCCCAGTGTGTGTGTTTAGGATGGCACTGCCCCCAGTGTGTGTGTGTGTGTGTGTGTGTGTGTATAGGATGGGGCTGCTCCCATTGTGTGTGTCTGTGTGTGTGTGTGTAATATGGCACTGCCCCCAGTGAGTGTGTGTTTAGGATGGCATTGCCCCCAGTGTGTGTGTGTGTGTGTGTGTGTGTGTGTGTGTGTGTGTGTGTGTAATATGGCACTGCCCCCAGTGTGTGTGTGTGTGTGTGTGTGTGTGTGTGTGTGTGTGTAATATGGCACTGTGTAGGATGGCACTGCCCGTGTGTGTTGGATGGCACTACATGGCACTGCCCGTGTGTGTTGGATGGCACTACCCGTGTGTGTGTAGGATGGCACTGCCCATGTGTGTGTAGGATGGCACTGCCCGTGGGTGTGTGTAGGATGGCACTGCCCACTGGGGTGCCCAAACAGTGGAGGTTTTAAAAATACTCATTACTCAGGACTCATTTTTGTTGAGTCAACCATTGTCACATACTGGGGATCATTCTGACTTGGGTGCAATGTAAATTAGCAATTTTTTTACATCTGCACATGCCACCCATACAAAATCCCTCTCTGAAAGCACGCTGCACTTAAATTAATACCTGCCACTGCAGAACACCCCTGAGAAGCAATAGGTACGCCCTTTGGGTGGAGAATGACTCGCCCCCTAAATAGAGGTCCGTGCTGTGCACGGCGCGTTCTGATGCCAACTAAAATCTCCCTGAAACTAGTTTTCAAAAGTAGGCAAGTATAGACCAGGGTCACCTGCTCCCCAGGGATGTGGACCTATAGGAGTGAGGCTACTACAGGAGACAGGGCTAGGTAAGGAAAGAAATAGAGTTAGCAGACCAGTGCCACAAAAAAAACCTAAAAAACAAACAGATGGGAGAAAGCTGTGTGCAGCAGTAGTAGAAATTAAACAATGAGGAGAGCCTGTGTGGGCTGGCAGAGGATTATGGGGGAGATGTACTAAGCAGTGAAGGGAGTGGAGAAGTGAGCCAGTAGAGAAGTTGCCCATGGCAACCAATCAGCATTGAAGTAACATTTATAATTTGCATACTATCAAATTATACAGAGCATCTGATTTTTTGACATGGGCATCTTCTCCACTTCTCCATCTTCTCCACTGGTTTAATGTGTACTCCTTAAGCTGGGTACACATTAAACAATGTGTACCCAGCGAGATGTCATCAGCGGCTGGACCGATGTCGCATCGATGAGTGAATTATACCCCTTTTACACTGCTTGAGGTGGGTTGCACATGGGAGCCTGACATGTGAGCTCCTAGGGTGTGCCCAGCCTCAGGCGCACCACTGCTGCTGTCTGCAACCAGGCATATTGCTGGGTTGGTGACGTCAGTGGTGGCGCGGTGGGGGCAGCGCTTGGACATCACATGATCTCCAAGCGCTGCCCGTACACACACAGTCTACGGGAAACAGGTTGCTTTGACCCTGCTCCCATTCACACTGCACAGCGAGCTGGGTTGAACACGAGTTCAACCCTGCTCCCTACTAGGGTTGAAAATTGATACCTAGTCGCTCGACCTGGTACGTTTATCCCTGGCACCTTTCAGACCGCACATGGACACGGGTTAGGCGCCAATAACCCGTGTTCATAGCTGGCAGTCTGTAAGGGGTAATACAGACCGATGGGCTGCTATTCTTTCACAAAATTTTCGAATAGTTTAGTCCACCCACATAATAGAGGTCACAAGGGCACACAATAACATAAACAACAAAAGCAGTATTACATGACAGAACATGTCGAATATCAAAAACCTTGTCACTATGGGGGTGTAAAAAAGACTTGCATGCAATGAGACAGCTGTAAGTTGCACAACCAATGCGCTTGTAACAACCTGGAGCTTTTTTTTTTTTAAATCCAATAGATTTTTATTGATTTTTGCAATTTAAACAAACATACATTGAATTGACAATGTAAAACAAACAAGAACAACTTGTGTCATATGATCCGTACATGAATAAAATAAAGTTTACATAGTAAAGATTTGTGATTAATCACATAGGCAGACTGAGCATAGAAGAGAGATAGAAAGGAAAAGGGGAAAAAAGGGACATTTGGAAATAGTAGATAAAACTAAATCAGCAAATACGGTTTCAACAATGGATGAAATCTGAAGTGTACATTTAAGTATCTTACAGGTCTGCCCAGCAGTTTACCAGTATTATAGGAATGGTCTCAAAAGGGATATTGGTAGTCATTAGTAAGAAACTGGTATAGATAATCACAAAGGCACTGGACGCTGATAATAACCAGCCTATCCCATATTTTTAGGTTTTTGTCTTCTGCCTTCCTGGACAAGAACACATACTTTTCATGTCTGACCACCTCATTGACCAATAATATCCATGTACCAGTTGTGGGGCCTGAGGAAGCCATCCACAGCTTAGCCACACATACCTTTGACGAGGTACACAGATTAATCACATACCTTTGAGTACATTTGTCTACAATATCCTCGGCAAAGGGCGCTAAAATGCACACTTATTGGTTACATCCATCCATAGGGATCCCAATAAGAGTAATAATTCTAATGATTGCTTTCCAGAATGAGGTAAGTATAGGATACACCCATAGTAAATGCCAGAATGTGCCTTCCGATGAATCACACTTTGGACTCTTAGCATCTTACCTACCTTCTATCCGTACCAAGTGCTCAGGTGGTGTGATATACTGTAGACTCTGGGGTACATTTACTAAGCAGTGATAAGAGCGGAGAAGTGAGCCAGTGGAGATATTTCCCCATCAACCAATCAGCAGCTCTGCATCATTTTATTTTATGCAAATTATAGATGTTACTTCAGTGCTGATTGGTTGATGGGGAAATATCTCCACTGGCTCACTTCTCTGCTCTTATCACTGCTTAGTAAATGTACCCCTCTGTGAAGTACAAATAACTGAATGTGTTGGAAACAGACCGTGGTAGTGGACATGTGGGGACTACTCAAAGCAGCTTCCCATATTTCATGTTTTAAAGGGCCCAAATCCTCCATTTTAACTTAAGATGTACCAAATCCTCTCCATGATGAGATACTAGCAGTGCTGAGTAGACTGTGGAGATTAAATGCCTATGACCAAGTGAAGACACCAGCTTTTTAATAGGGGAGTCTTTTATACATACGGGAGTAGTTTTGAATTGAGCCATAAAGGCATGCCTGAGCTGAAATAAAAAAAAGAAAAAGGTATTTGGGACATTAAACTCTGTCCTTAGCTGTTCAAAGCTTCAAATAGCCTCCTCCTGGTAAATCTGCCCAATCGTAAATATTATGTCCCATCTACCCCAGACTTCATGCAGCTGCAGTTTAAGCAGTTCCTCATATTCTTTAGTACCTTCCAGAGGGGAGTCAGGATCCTGACCCTGCCCTACAAGAGTAACAGCAGCTTGTTTTCAAACCAGTATTGCTTGCTTCACTAACCTGGAGCTTTTATACATACATTAAAATGTAAAGGGATCACAATTTTCCCAGTGATGTCTGCATGTATAAGTCTGTCACGTAAATTACTGCCTCCCATAGGTCTATCACCTCTAAATGCTGTTAAATCGGGGTTATTTATGTGTTTCCCACAGCGGTGACCAGCTGTTCTGCAAAATGCTCTGAGTGCCATTCTATTTGTATATGTGAGCTTTACGATGCACCAAATTAATTGCAACTTTATGTAAGTACCGACAGTTTATATATAAAATAAATAAATAAATATATATATATATATATATATATATATATAATATTTAGAAATCAATGTCAAGTCCAGCACTCCAAGATTTAATCTGCTAAATGCTCCGGTGCCCTGCTCATGTAAACTCTACTTAACTACTTAACTGTGTCTGCGTATTTGTGAAGTATCTTAGAGTGCCAGCTTATTTTTGTTCCAGTATATATAATATTTATATATATATACACTATATATATATATATGTATGTATATATATACACATACATACATACATACATACAGTGCCTTGCTAAAGTATTCTTAAAATGGATTGTTTGACGGTTTGCATCATTTCATTCCTGAACATGCCTATAACTTTGAAGATGTTTTTTTTTTTGTGAAACAAACAACAAATAGGACAAAATGACAGAAAACTTCAGCTTGCATAACTATGCACCTCCCTAACTCACTAAAGTCAGTACTTTGTAGAGCCACCTTTTGCGGAAATTACAGCTGCAAGTCGCTTTGGATAAGTCTCTATGAGCTTGTCACATCTTGCCACTGGGATTTTTGGGCATTCCTCAAGGTAAAACTGATCCAGCTCCTTCATATTGGATGGTTTCCGCTTGTGAACAGCAATCTTCAAGTCTGAAAACAGATTCTCAATTGGACTGAGATCTGGGCTTTGACTAGGCCATTCCAACACATTTAAATGTTTCCCCTCAAACCACTCGAGTGTTGCTTTAGCAGTACGCTTCGGGTCATTGTCCTGCTGGAAGGTAAACCTCCGTCCCAGTCTCAAATCACAGGCAGACTGAAGCAGGTTTTGCTCAAGAATATCCCTGTATTTAGCACCATCCATCTTTCCCTCGACTCAAAACAGTCTCCCAGTCCCTGCTGCTGAAAAACATCCCCACAGCATAATGTTGCTACCACCATGTTTCACCGTGGGGATGGTGTTCTTGGGGTGATGGGATGTGTTGGGTTTGTGCCAGACATAGCGTTTTCCATGGAGGCCAAAAAGTTAAATTTTAGTCTCATCTGCACCTTCCTCCATACATTTGGGGAGTCGTCCACATGCCTTTTGGCAAACTCAAAACGTGCCTTCTTATTTTTAACACTAAGTAATGGTTTTTTTTTTCTGCCCACTCTTCCATAAAGCCCAGCTCTATGGAGGGTAAGGCTTATTGTGGTCACATGCGCAGATACACCAGTCTCTGCTGTGGGATTCTGCAGTTCCTTCAGGGCAGTGCCAGATTAAGGTCCGCATGGGCCTGGAGCTGAAATTTATGAAGGGCCTATTGTGTGCCACCGCAGGGTGTGTGGGTTTGTGTGGTCTACACATAGGGTGTGGCTTGCATCATTTATTTAGCAAACAGCAGTAAGCAACTGTATCACTTATGCCATCTATAGATGACAAAAGCCTTTCTAGCTTCAGTGAAGCCTTCCAAGCTTTGCTGAGTCCATTCCAGTCAAAGCACAATGCGCACTGCTTTTTAACCTAGAGGGACAGGACAGAAATGACAGGACCAGGACAGAGGGGACAGGACAAGGACTGCGACAGGGGCAGGAAAGAGGGGAGAGGGACATGCCTGAGGTGACAGGAACAGAAGAGAGGGGCTAGGACAGAGGTGACAGGAACATGCCCGAGGTGACAGGACCAGAACTGAGGCGCTAGGACAGAGGTAACAGGAACATGCCCGAGGTGTCAGGACCAGAATAGAGAGGCTAGGACAGTGGTGACAGGACCAGGACTGTGACAGGGGCAGGAAAGAGGGGAGAGGGACATGCCTGAGGTGACAGGACCAGAAGAGAGAGGCTAGGACAGTGGTGACAGGACCAGGACTGTGACAGGGGCAGGAAAGAGGGGAGAGGGACATGCCTGAGGTGACAGGACCAGAAGAGAGGGGCTAGGACAGTGGTGACAGGACCAGGACTGTGATAGGGGCAGGAAAGAGGGGAGAGGGACATGCCTGAGGTGACAGGAACAGAAGAGAGGGGCTAGGACAGAGGTGACAGGAACATGCCCGAGGTGATAGGACCAGAATAGAGGGGCTAGGACAGTGGTGACAGGACCAGGACTGTGACAGGGATAGGCAAGAGGGGAGAGTGACAGAACAGAGGTGACAGGGACATGCCTGAGGTGATAGGACCAGAACAGAGGGGCTAGGACAGAGGTGACAGGACCAGAACAGAGGGGCTAGGACAGAGGTGACAGAACCAGAACAGAGAGGCTAGGACAGAGGTGACAGGGACATGCCCAAGGTGACAGAACCAGGACTGTGGGAAGAGGGACAGGACAGAAGTGACAGGACCAGGACAGTGAGGCCAAAATGGTAGGGACAGGGGCAGGACAGAGGGGACAGAACAGAAGTGTGACATTGGCAGGACAGAGGTGGCAGGGGTAGGACAGAGGGGACAGAACAGAAAGGTGACAATGACAGGACAGAGGTGGCAGGGGCAGTACAGAGGGGACAGGGCCAGGACACAGCATTGAATTCAGCACTAGTGGGAGGAGGTAGGTGGCACTCACTATATACAGTAAACTATAACCGATAATATTAGAGTTTATAAAGTACATAATCAGCATGGTGTATTATAACACCCCTTCCTCCAGCCCCACTCACCACTTGATCTGGTTTTTGCTCTTGCTATGTACTGCAGCCTGCAGCTGCTTAGAGAGCCTGCTCCTACAGGCAGGTTGGCAAAAGCCGTGCGTGGAGGAGGAGCTAAGAAAGGTAGAGGCCGTCAATCCTGCATCTGCCCTTCTGCCACAGCTGCAGGGTAGTGCACACAATACCTTTCAGATGATCTAGCCTCTGAGTGAGTCGCCTGTGTATCCTCTCTTCAATTTGGCCTGGCCATTCACCATATTTACAAGCTAGTAAGCCTGAGTCACATACAACAATAATAACAGAGGTGGATCGAGTACTCTGCTGTTATTATTGTTGTATGCAGTGGTCGAAGTGTGTATTTAGAAGTGGGGGTATTGAAAATGTAATAGAATGGCCAGGGTTTTGGGTACACCTAGAATCCCAGAAACTATAGGGATTATGATAAAGTAAATCAATTTTATATACTTTTTAAAACTACAGTATATAGTATAAACAAAAATAAGATTTTAAAGCTACCGGTAAATCTTTATCTCAGAGTCCGTAGAGGATGCTAGGGACTCCGTAAGGACCATGGGGTATAGACGGGCTCCGCAGGAGATATGGGCACTATAAACTTTAGAATGGGTGTGCACTGTCTCCTCCCTCTATGCCCCTCCTCCAGACCTCAGTTAGAGAAACTGTGCCCAGAGGAGATGGACAATGGGGGTCATTCTGAGTTGTTCGCTCGTTATTTTTTTGTTGCAACGGAGCGAATAGTCGCTAATGCGCATGCGCAATGTTCGCAGTGCGACTGCGCCAAGTAAATTTGCTATGCAGTTAGGAATTTTACTCACGGCATTACGAGGTTTTTTCTTCGTTCTGGTGATCGTAATGTGATTGACAGGAAGTGTTTCTGGGCGGAAACAGGCCGTTTTATGGGAGTGTGTGAAAAAACGCTACAGTTTCAGGAAAAAACGCGGGAGTGGCTGGAGAAACGGAGGAGTGTCTGGGCGAACGCTGGGTGTGTTTGTGACGTCAAACCAGGAACGACAAGCACTGAACTGATCGCAGATGCCGAGTAAGTCTGGAGCTACTCAGAAACTGCTAAGAAGTGTCTATTCGTAATTCTGCTAATCTTTCGTTCGCAATTTTAATATGCTAAGATTCACTCCCAGTAGGCGGCGGCTTAGCGTGTGCAAAGCTGCTAAAAGCAGCTTGCGAGCGAACAACTCGGAATGACCCCCAATATGAGGAAAGGATTTTGTTAATCTAAGGGCAAGATTCATACCAGCCCACACCATCCACACCGTATAACCTGGAATATACGCAACCAGTTAACAGTATGAACAAAAACCAGTATCAGCTAAAGACTGATCTCAATTGTAACATAACCCTTATGTAAGCAGCAACAACTATATACAAGCCTTGCAAAATTTGTCCGCACTGGGACGGGCGCCCAGCATCCTCTACGGACTAGGAGAAAAAGATTTACCGGTAGGTTTAAAATCTTATTTTCTCTTACGTTCTAGAGGATGCTGGGGTCTCCGTAAGGAGCATGGGGTTTATACCAAAGCTCCAGACCGGGTGGGAGAGCGTGGACGACTCTGCAGCACCGACTGAGCAAACGCAAGGTCCTCATCAGCCAGGGTATCAAAGTTATAGAACTTAGCAAAAGTGTTTGAACCTGACCAGGTAGCTGCTCGGCAAAGCTGTAAAGCCGAGACGCCTCGGGCAGCCGCCCAAGAAGAGGCCACCTTCCTAGTGAAATGGGCCTTTACTGACTTTGTTAACGGCAATCCCGCCGTAGAATGAGCCTGCTGAATCATGTTACAGATCCAGCGAGCAATAGTCTGCTTCGAGGCAGGAGCGCCAACTTTGTTGGCTGCATACAGGACAAACAGTGCTTCTGTTTTCCTAACTCGAGTCGTCCTGGCTACATAGATTTTTAAGGCCCTGACTACATCCAGGGACTTGGAATCCTCCAAGTCACCCGTAGCCACAGGCACCACAATAGGTTGGTTCATATGAAATGAAGAAACCACCTTAGGCAAAAATTGAGGACGAGTCCTCAACTCTGCTCTATCCACATGGAAGGTCAAATAGGGACTCTTGTGAGACAAGGCCGCCAATTCGGACACCCACCTTGCAGATGCCAAGGCCAACAACATGACCACCTTCCAAGTGAGAAATTTCAATTCAACCGTTTGAAGAGGTTCAACCCAGTGAGACTTCAGGAACCGTAACACCACATTAAGGTCCCAGGGTGCCACTGGGGGCACAAAAGGAGTCTGGATGTGCAGCACTCCCTTTACAAAAGTCTGGACTTCTGGGAGAGAAGCCAATTCCTTCTGAAAGAAAATAGATAGGGCCGAAATCTGTACCTTAATGGAGCCTAATTTTAGGCCCATATCCACTCCTGTCTATAGAAAGTGGAGAAAACGGCCCAGATGGAAATCTTCCGTAGGAGCATTCTTGGCTTCACACCAAGTAACATATTTCCTCCAGATACGGTGATAATGTTTTGCCGTCACCTCCTTCCTAGCCTTTATCAGAGTAGGGATGACCTCCTCCGGAATACCTTTCCCAGCTAGGATTCGGTGTTCAACCGACATGCCATTAAACGTAACTGCGGTAAGTCTTGGAACACGCAGGGCCCCTGTTGTAGCAGGTCCTCCCTGAGAGGAAGAGGCCATGGATCTTCTATGAGCATTTCCTGAAGATCTGAATACCAGGCCCTTCGAGGCCAATCTGGAACAATGAGGATTGTTCTCACTCTTTTTTGTCTTATGATTCTCAATATTTTTGAGATGAAGAGGGGGGGTAACACATAGACCGACTGAAACACTCAAGGTGTCACCAGGGCATCCACCGCTACTGCCTGAGGGTCCCTTGACTTGGTACAATACCTCCGAAGCTTCTTGTTGAGGCGTGACGTCATCATGTCTATGTCAGGAATTCCCCAAAGACTTGTTATCTCTTGTCAAAGTCAGAAAAATATCATGATGCACACTGCCATATTTGCACCTCATATGTGTCCCCGCTGCGCATGCGTGCGCTCTCCCGTGCGTACGCATACCCGCTGTTACGTGCACCCGCAGGCGCACGGTATGCGCATTTACGGTAGAGTTTATGTGCGCCTAGCGTGCGACTCAATCGTTACATATTTTCACCATATAATGTATTTTGTAGATTATGGTCCCTTTGATAGAATCTGAAAGTTTAGTTAATATAGCATGTTCGTAGACAGAGAGATCCCTCTTTGTTTGATACGAAGGGTCAGACAAGGGTTATACAGTGGTGTTTAGTATCCATCGGAAGAGTATTTAATTAGCAATATTCCGGTGTTGGTTTGAAGCGGATTAATCGCTCGTGCGAATAGTTATGGACATAAGAAGTTTATGGACATTTACTATTATTTGCACTTTATTATCCATGCGGCGGGAAACCTAGTTTCCCACCCACCTGAGCAGTTGGAAATAGTCACAGCCCACCTGTATGAATCAACCTATGACCTTTTGTTATAATGCGAAGACGAATTCCTGTGTCCAATGAACAATAAGAATATAGGGACCATTGTACTGTATTATGTGTAGGGTATAAAAGGACAAGCCGATCTGGGCCAGCTCTCTATTCTCTTCAACGGTTCTCATTGCTGATAATCGGGAGCTGGATATCCAGAGGCGCATGCGATTGTTTCCCTTTGTGCGTAAGTTTTCTCCGCAATCATATTGTCTTTCTTGTTATTATGAGCCATATATATATATATCTCTCTCTCTCTTCTCTTTCTCTCTCGTTTCTCTTATATTGTTATTGTACTGCTATTGTATTTCATGTGTAGTTATCTGGTTAGGTAGTCTATGTTATATTGGTAGTGTATGACTTGTATTGTATTATTCTTTTTGAACGTTCATTCATTTCCTTAAAAGGCGTTAGACCCTTAGACCGGTATTGTGTGTGTTCATTATATTGCAGTGGGTAATAGGAGCGTCTCTATCGCTCAAACAGCTTTAGTGTAAACCAGCTTACACTGTGTTGCATTTTCACCTTATCACTACGCAAGGGTTTACAGTATAAGTACATTGTATATGGTATAGTTATAAAGGTTTAACATTGTGAGCGTCTGCGCCGCTGGTGATCTCCTCGTGGTCCCGAGCATCCGCTACGCTAATAGCGTATCATTACGTTAGTCGGCAGCCAATAGCGTGCCTGCCTGTGATCTCTTGGCCGTGAGCGAACGTGACGCTTGAGCGTCTCGACCACGGCTAAACGATTGTTACGCAACGTGCGTACCCTTACGGTATTCCATACGCCAATAGCGTACTGTGTTCATTGACCTCTTAAAGGGTTTTAAGTAAGATAAATATTCAGCTTTATCAATTGAGGGCTCGTCCGTCCTTCACATATCTGCACTAGGTAATTTCAGCAGACATTATCCATCAGCAAAGGGCGGGAGGTCATATTCCTCGTAGTGCTGTCTGGATAAGCGTCTGCTTCGCTTAGTAAAGGGTGCTGAAGGAATCCGGAACCGGAGCTAAGAACAACACGCTAGTGTCTTTTAAAACTGTTTATTTCTGTCTTGCGTACGCACGCACGCATATATCTGCATTTATTTTCATTCGTGTATTTTCATATCACTCTCCTGTTTGCCATTTCACAATTGTTAACGGGCTAAGAAAGATTTGTTGCTATCAGTAGTTAAAGAGTAAAGGTAATACATTTAAGGGGTAATTTGTAAAGCACGCACACAGCTTTGCCTAAGATACAAGGAGAGACTTGTGTGGTGCTCGGTAGATGATCGAGGATCACCTACATTGATAAACGTGTTAATTGTGTTACGGTGGATACCTGCCTTGCGTACACGTGTCTCTAACAAAAGACTGAGACTCGCGTACGCAACCCAAAGGCCGACGCACGCAGCGTATATTACGCAACGGAGCGTCTGGGTACGCCCACGTAACAAATCATACGATAGTGTTATTTTAACAGGCGAAAAGGTGGCAACGCGATAAATAGCGCAAGTCAATTTTAGTGTCTGAAATTTAAATTAATAGATCCTTCTCTAAATTTACGACTCATTTGGTCTAAAGGAAAGAAATTTCTGCGCAGAAATAGAAATAGAAACAAAAGTAAAGTGTACATGTGGTGAGTGAGTGTTTGCATATATAAGTTTCTACAATTATTTTGAGGTTGAACCAAAGGAAATTCGAGTTCTCGTGAGGTACATACATGTAAGTGACGTGCATGGTGGCTAGGGAGGCATCCCTTGTTAAACATAAAAATTTGAGCATTAGAGTATAGCAGACCAGGAGGTCTACTGTAGCACAGACCAGGAGGTCCAGAACAGACCAGGAGGTCCAGGTACAGCAGACAAGGAAGTCCGCTATAAATAGGTAAAGAGCACAACACCAGGAAGGGTTGGTGCAGAACCCATATAGGCCATTGAAGCTCAGGCTGAAGGAATTCGCAGCCATAATTTTCGATTCCACTGGTCGCTCCGCACATAAGATTAGTTGCTTATGTGCAGACTGATTGTACCGCACGTAATTGTGTGCATTAGTTAGTAATTTGACCCAGTACCATTTGCGTACGAAAGGGGTCATAAACGCTATTTGTACATTTTAACGTGATTTGTGTAATTTTTTTATTTTAAGGGAGGTTCGCTGGTCACTCAGGAACTATCCAGCAACCAATAGTTACTGGAAAGAGTAAGTGCTCTGCGAATCACCCTCACATGTTCCAGTAAATAGCGGTTCAGGTCGCAGGGGCCCTGGGTCGAGTACGCCAGCGCTAAGGCAGTGTGTGGGCGTATTGGTCGGCGTGGGCGAGTGAGTGGGGTACTCGGTAAACCGCCACCGTCGGCCTATCCTGAACATCTTGGTTTTTGTAAGGGTTCGCTGAAGACCCTGATTAAGGTCAGAGGTAGTAAAAGCAACACCTGCAAGTTATGGGGGCCAGTTGTTCAGGTAGGGGGTGATCAACCTCGGTTCGGGTTGATTTAGTAAACCGACCAATCGGGTCGGCAAGGTATGTAATGTGTGAAAAATACGGTTCACACACAGAGGTTTTATGTGATGAATGGGAAAGAATGACTGTACATGACGGGGAGAAGTTCCCAAGAGTAGGCAGCTTTAGCCCAGATGTGTTACTAAATCTAAGGAGAAGGATATGTCTCATTAAATCAACAAAGAGACGGATCAAACATTATGATTATTTACAGTTATGGCAACAGGAGGGTGAAATAAAGAGAGGATTGGCTCAGGCGGCGGGATCTAACCCTATCAGGAAACTGATAGCCACGGCACCACCGCCACCTTACATAACGGGAGAGAAATTGGTTGCGGAGAATGACGCACTAGGGTGTAATAAACAAGCACTTAGTAACTGTATAAATGTTAAAGATAATGTTAATAAGTTAACTAATGCAAATATTAACCCGTGCAAGTTGTACCCTGTTCTAAACTTTCCCCAGGAGTGTGATCAAGAGGACGAATCGACAACAATATCGGCGCTCTCTCTAGCAGCCACCATATCAGAAACAGCAGTGGGCACGGCCCAACCCGTAAGATTAGTATCAAAGGCCCCTAGCGGAGGGACAGGTGAGGTCGTATCAACGGGTAAGTACGGCACCATACACTATGCTGAAACCATTTCACCACAAGCTGTAGAATCTATTCAGAACAATGTAAGTAGACTTAATCCCGTTAGGGTAATAGCAGTGCCAAATGGGAAAACTGACACTTCAGGAATCACTCCTGTCAGAAACATTGCCATGCACTGCCCATTTTCCCGAATGGAATTAAGATCAATAGTGTCTGAATTCCCTGATCCTAGAAAAGATCTAGTTGCTAGTCAGAAATACATCAGAGATCTAGGGAATAATGTAGAGCCCAATAAAAAAGACTGGCAGATATTGCTGAGGGCATGTTTACCCTCCAATGTCGACTCAGCACAATTCTTAGCTGACTGTAAATTAGATGAGGATGTACCCCTTACGGATGTGTACAACCAAGACATTGTAAAGAGAATAAATTTACAGTTAAAAGAGTATTTCCCAGCTGTTGTCAAATGGAACAAGATTTTCTCCATTAAAGAAAAGGAGTCAGAAACAGCTGCTGACTATTTTCACAGGGCATTACTAGAAATGGCTAAATACACAGGCATTGAAGACATCAAAACAAATGTAAATCATAGAGAAGTAGCAGTATCTGTGTTAATGGATGGTTTAAAAGAAGCACTAAAGACAAGAGTACAGACCACGCAACCATTTTGGCGAGGTCTGTCGGTGGCTACTTTGAGAGAGGCCGCTGTTGATCATGATCGCAATATCACCAGACACAGAGAGTCACAAAGTGATAAGTTAATGGCCGTAAGTATACAGGCCCTGACCACAAGGCAACCTTTGTATAAATCTCCAAACCCTGTGGGTAAGTCAAATGTGGTAACTTGTTATTCCTGTCATAGAGAGGGACATTTTGCACGAGACTGTAAAGTGAAAAACATACAAAAATCATATCAACCCCCTAGACAACGACATGACACACGAAATTGGGATCAGGGACCGCAGAGACGGAGTCATGAGCCACATGCAGGGGAAACAAAAAGGTATCCCCCAAAAAGAGACTGGCAGGTCTCGGGTAGTTCCCAGTTACCCCCTTCTCAAGTAGTTGCTGCCAGCGCAATTCAGGGAGGTCACCATACCCAATAGGGGTGTGGCCATACCTGTAATCTGCAGCCAGTGAAATTGATTGCAAGCCTTGGAAGTGAACCCGAGGTCACAATTGATGTAGCTGGTAAATCATTAAATTTCCTTGTAGATACGGGGGCGGCCAAATCAGTGATAAATTCGACAGTGGGCATGAGAACCACTGGTAAGACAATTCCAGCCATGGGAGTAACGGGAGTAGTCCAGCACTACCCTGTTAGCAAACCAGCAGAGATTACAATAGGGCCTTTGCATACCAAGCATGCCTTTTTGCTGGCGGCATCGGCACCGACTAATCTCCTGGGAAGAGATTTATTGTGTAAAATGGGGTGCGTCATTTATTGTACTCCTGAAGGTGTATTCTTAGACATACCTGAGAATCACGCTCAGGAAGTGCGAGACATGTTAGACTCCCCATCAAAATTAATGTCCCACACTGTTATGTTAAATAGGAATCCATCCCAGGTAGAAGAAATGACATCCCAAATACCAGAGTCACTGTGGACTAAAGATGGACAAGACACTGGATTAATGGCAAACGTAGCTCCAGTAGTTGTGCAAGTAAAAGATGCTTGGATAGCTCCAAAAATCCCACAATACCCTCTGAAGCCAGAGGTGGAGTTAGGAGTTTACCCAGTAATAGAGCGCTTGCTACAACAGGGCATTTTGGTAAGAACATCCAGCACTGCCAATAGTCCCATCTTCCCTGTGAAAAAGAGTGGGGGGAGGGGTTACAGGCTAGTGCAGGATCTAAGGGGGATTAACAAAATAGTTGAGAGTCAGTTCCCCGTAGTGCCAAATCCAGCTGTCATCCTTATGCAGATCCCTCCCACTGCAAAATTTTTCACTGTTATTGACCTCTGCTCCGCTTTCTTCTCGGTACCTCTGCATCCTGACAGCCAATATTTGTTTGCATTTACATACAGAGGAGTCCAATACACATGGACTCGATTACCACAAGGTTTCATAGACAGTCCAAGTATATTTTCCCAGGCTTTGCATGATTGTTTACAGTCTTTCCAACCAGAGAGTGGATCAATATTGATACAGTACGTAGACGATTTACTACTGTGTTCAGATTCACTGGAAGCGTCCCTGAAGGATACGAAACAGCTCCTGTTTCATCTTTCAGACACAGGACACAAGGTTTCCAAAGACAAACTACAATTATGCCAGCCTAAAGTAAAATATCTGGGACACTGTCTAACACAAGGACTGAGACACCTGACCGCTGATAGAATTCAAGCAATTAGAGACATGACTCTGCCACAAACCCAGCAACAGATCAGAACGTTTTTAGGAATGTGTGGGTATTGCCGTAACTGGATCCCAGGATTTTCCATTCTAGCATTACCTTTGCAGGAGATGGTCTCATCAAACAAACCTGATCGGATTTCGCATACAGACGAATCCGAGATGTCATTTGAGAGACTTAAACAGTGCCTAACGCAGGCGCCAGCATTAGGTATGCCAGACTATGGGAAACCCTTTGAGCTGTACGGCACAGAAAGTGCTGGTTGCGCGGCAGGCGTCCTAACCCAGAAGCACGGTGATGCCAGCAAGCCGGTAGCATACTACAGCGCTCAGCTAGATACGGTAGCGCGATCCCTCCCCACATGCTTGCGAAGCGTTGCTGCGATAGCATTGCTAGTAACAAAAAGCGAAGATGTAGTGTTAGGTCACAACCTCACAATTCATACACCACATGCAGTGTCAGCCTTGCTAAATTCTGCCCAAACCAGGCACGTCTCATCTGCGCGGTTTACAAGATGGGAATTGGCACTAATGGCCCCCGTAAACATCACCATAAGGAGATGCAGTGCATTAAATCCTGCAACATATCTCCCAGGTGTGCCTGGGCAGGCACAAAGGGTGGAGGATGAGAGTGGTGGGGAAGGAGGATTTAATACAAAGGATGACACACATGATTGTATGGAATATTTGACCCGAAATTTCACGGCAAGGCCTGACATCAGTGACAACCCACTGGAAGATGTAGATCTTACTTTCTACACTGACGGTAGTTGTCACAGACAGTCAGACTCGGGAGACTTGTGTACTGGATACGCAGTCGTAGATGACCAAGGCACCATAGAAGCAGAACCGCTAGGCCCACCTCACTCAGCCCAGGTTGCTGAACTGGTCGCCCTAACCAGAGCATGTGAATTGGCTAAGGGCAAGTCAGCCAATATCTACACCGATTCTAGATACGCCTTCGGGGTAGTCTATGATTTCGGAGCCCTATGGCGCCTCAGAAATTTCATGACGGCAGCTGGTACACCGATAGCGCATGCAGCTCACATCAAAAGGCTTCTAACAGCGATACAGGAACCCGACAGAGTGGCTGTTATCAAGTGTAAAGCACACACATATAGCCAGGACCCAGTATCACTTGGTAACAGCCGAGCAGACGAAGCTGCTAAGTTAGCAGCTGGTACCCCCAGACAGACAGACACCACACAACTGATGGTATTTAATACCATCAACACACAGAAGTTGTGTGAAATGCAAAATTTGTGTTCCACACAGGAAAAGGCAGTCTGGAAGGCAAAAGGATATGGCCAGGAGTCCTCAGGACTCTGGACAGATGGACAGGGTAAACCAGTGGCCCCCAGAGCATATCTTCCATGTTTAGCTGAGGCAGCACACGGGCTGACTCATCTGGGCAAGGAGGGAATGTGCAAGTTGGTAAGAGCATATTGGTGCGCCCCAGGATTTTCATCTCATGCAGGTAAGAGAGCAATGTCATGCCTTACCTGTTTGAGGAAGAATATCGGAAAGGCAATACCAACAGAACCATCTCATATCCCACCTACAGGCGGCCCTTTTCAGGTAATACAGATTGACTTTATACAATTACCCCCTTGTCGAAATTTGAAATATGTACTTGTTTGTATAGATGTATTCTCAAATTGGGTCGAAGCATTTCCTGCGGCCACAAATACCGCTATGTTTACTGCTAAGAAAATTGTGCAGGAATTTGTGTGTAGATATGGTATCCCTAGAATAATTGAAAGTGATAGGGGTACCCATTTTACAGGTGATGTCTTTCAAGGAATGTGTAAGTTGATGGGAATTGATAGTAAGCTGCACACTCCATATCGTCCCCAGGCGAGTGCGAAGGTGGAAAGAGTGAACAGCACTATTAAAAATAAACTGAGCAAAGTTATGGCAGAAACAGGATTGACATGGCCAGAAGCTTTACCCATTGTACTATACAGCATCAGAACCACTCCCAGGTCCCCTCTTAATCTGTCCCCCTTTGAAATCTTGTTTGGTTGACAACCGCATGTTATGATTAACCCTCAGGATGATTTGAAGTGTAACAATGAAGTGACTGTAAAATACCTGGTTAACATGAGTAAACAGCTAAGGAATCGAAATGACAATCTGAAGTTAGTGATTCCTGATTTGCCAGATAGTAATTGTCATGACATTGAACCTGGGGATTATGTAATGATACAGAATTTTCTACGCTCAGGTTGCCTTATTGACAGATGGGAAGGACCATACCAAGTCCATACCAAGTCTTATTGATTAGCACGACAGCATTGAAGGTTGCCGAGAGAGAGACTTGGGTTCATTCGTCCCATTGTAAGAGGGTTGCTGATCCAGAGAGGTCCCGTGATAAAGGACAGACGGTAGAGGAAGTTGTATCACTGGAGTGTCTGTTTCAGGAGGACTGAGACGGCACCTGAGCATTGAAAATAATAAGATCGGAGGCAGTTGTCGATCCCCTGTTCCCTTTTATTGTTTTTCTCCACTTCCCATCCCATCTCCCTCAATTATTTCTTTCCCCCTTCTCATTCTTCTCCATTTCCTCCTATAAGATGGACTTGCCCCAAGAGACTGTGATCCGGATTTTCCTGTTGACCATGATGTTGACCAGAGCAGTCTGTTCCGGCGAGAGTACCATGGAGGTCGAGAGAGGTTCTGGAATGGGTTCTGATGACAGAGATGGAGGCGTAGATTTCCAAGAACAACATAATCTCCGAGTAAAGGCGAGTATCAGAAAACGATCTGGTAGCATTGACAATAGAAGAAATTGTGAAGGATTGTTAGCTGAAGAGAACTGTATCTGTAGGCTCTGTGACAGTGTAGTAGAGGATGGGTGTATCAAGAAATGCCAATCTAGTTTTAATATCCACATGGACCGGCATCCATTGAGTGACTATCACTCCTTAGTGGGTAAAGTGTTAAATCAGACAGATTGTTGGGTATGCTCTCAAGTACCTCAAGGCCATAGCAAATCAGGATTAGTGCCCTTCCCGTTAACTATAGGGGAGGTACTTGAGCTAAGTGGTGGGTGACCGGTGGACAGGAGGTTTAATATCTCCAGCCCTCCTAGTTTGAAGCTCCACCAATATCATGTGGATAGATCCCTAGTATGTTTTAACATTTCCAATCCCCGAAAGCCGGGAAATTGGGAAGTGTCATGGATTAACCAAACCATGACCTTTGCATACAGAGCCGATAGAATGCCAACAGATACAGAACTTATACGCCACATAGCCGGTAGTGGAAAATATTTCCGATATAGGTATACCCTAGGAAATAGGATCATGAGAGTTGGAGAGGTATCACCAGGATACTGTGCACATATCATACAAACAGATACGTGTACTAGACAGATGGGAGAATTAGGGTTAGGAAATTTCACATGGAAAATGTGTAATATGGTTATGTCCTACTCCGTCCCATATGTTCTCCCCGATGATGCATATTTCATATGCGGGAGGAAGGCGTATAAGTGGCTTGCCCCAAACTCAGAAGGGTTGTGTTGTATTGGAAAAGTACTGCCTGAGGTAATGACTGTATCACATACTAAAATGAAAGATATTCACCGCAGTGCCCAAGCTCCTTATACTCACACTCATTATGAGCACATCGTTAAACGGCACCTGATAGAGAGAACAGAGCATCCGGCCTCTGACCTGATCAGTGAATCCACCGGGATTCAATTCCTAATCGCGTTAGATATCACTCGTACCGCCAGAGGAGTGATAAATTATAAATATATATCAAATTTATTAGACAATATCACTGAAATGTATGACGACACATTCAGGTATACTGGAAGGGAGCTCCAAGCTTATAAAACAGAACTGGTTCAGCATAGGATGATTCTCAATTATCTCACAGCTGTGACGGGTGGGTATTGTGTCACACTGGCAACGCAGTACGGCGTGAAATGCTGCACTTATATTACGAATAGTACCGAGGATCCGGTCGAGGTCATAGACCAAAAGATGGACGACATTCTCCAATTAAAGTTGGAATTCCGCAGGAGACACAATCTCACCCTTGCCGCTGTGGGTAATGAGCTGACCAGTTGGGTGTCATGGTTGAACCCGCGAAATTGGTTCTCTGGTTTAGGAGAATGGGCTCAAGGAGTCATAATGGATGTAGGGAAGTTTCTTCTATGTATCCTGGGTGTTGTCATATCGATTGGTTTGATATTTAGATGCGTTCAGGCTTTAACGAAGTGTAAACGAAGTACTAAGGTGATGAGTTTAAGGAGTGAGGACATTATAATTCCAATGGATTTGATTTATGACCCAACGTTAGAGACAATGATGTGATGAAAATGTGATTCTACGGTCCGTTTCTTTCACCTGTTTCTCGTTTTTTCTCTGAGGTAAAAAGACCCACTTGGACGAGGAATTTGACGATCCTGTATACAGACAACAGATGGATTAAAGAAGAAGTTTTGACAACCTTGTACACAGATAATTGATGAACTATGCCATAGACCCCCAGTTTCCCTAGAAATTTTAAATTTACGCTAGCCCAACACTTTTGTAAGTCTATGGACATTGACAAAGCTTTTTGCCCGCACTTTTTGGCAAAAGCCCAAAGAAGACTGCATTCAACAGACACCAGACAAGACTTCAATCAACAAATGCATATTAACCTCACATAGAATACCACTGCATTTACCATAATTGTTTCTTATCTTCATCTCTACAACCTTCAGGTAAAGACACACATAGTCGATAGGGAATACCGGCACAGATATCAGCATTCACATATTCCCCCATTCATGTATCATCAACTAAAATGTGCTCCCCCATTTTGTTGCAACCAAAAGCCGAAGAGAGCTCGGTAAAGTTTGACAGTCCATCCACAGACCCATACCACGGGATAAGAAGGAATTCAAATGTATACTTCGCAATACCTCGAAGCTTGATTTAAAACACGTACGGCACGATGATACATGACCCCTCCAAACATGGATTCATACACACATGCTTCTGCTATCTCACTAGGTCATACCCTTTTCCTACCTTCTCCTCTCCTCCCCTACCCAACCATAGAAATATTAACACATGACATATATTTTTCTCGTTTTGAAATGTTTTAGAAAGTGGCAGTTATTGGTGACTGCCAAAGGGTGGACTGTCAAAGTCAGAAAAATATCATGATGCACACTGCCATATTTGCACCTCATATGTGTCCCCGCTGCGCATACGTGCGCTCTCCCGTGCGTACGCATACCCGCTGTTACGTGCACCCGCAGGCGCACAGTATGCGCATTTACGGTAGAGTTTATGTGCGCCTAGCGTGCGACTCAATCGTTACATATTTTCACCATATAATGTATTTTGTAGATTATGGTCCCTTTGATAGAATCTGAAAGTTTAGTTAATATAGCATGTTCGTAGACAGAGAGATCCCTCTTTGTTTGATACGAAGGGTCAGACAAGGGTTATACAGTGGTGTTTAGTATCCATCGGAAGAGTATTTAATTAGCAATATTCCGGTGTTGGTTTGAAGCGGATTAATCGCTCGTGCGAATAGTTATGGACATAAGAAGTTTATGGACATTTACTATTATTTGCACTTTATTATCCATGCGGCGGGAAACCTAGTTTCCCACCCACCTGAGCAGTTGGAAATAGTCACAGCCCACCTGTATGAATCAACCTATGACCTTTTGTTATAATGCGAAGACGAATTCCTGTGTCCAATGAACAATAAGAATATAGGGACCATTGTACTGTATTATGTGTAGGGTATAAAAGGACAAGCCGATCTGGGCCAGCTCTCTATTCTCTTCAACGGTTCTCATTGCTGATAATCGGGAGCTGGATATCCAGAGGCGCATGCGATTGTTTCCCTTTGTGCGTAAGTTTTCTCCGCAATCATATTGTCTTTCTTGTTATTGTGAGCCATATATATATATCTCTCTCTCTCTCTTCTCTTTCTCTCTCGTTTCTCTTATATTGTTATTGTACTGCTATTGTATTTCATGTGTAGTTATCTGGTTAGGTAGTCTATGTTATATTGGTAGTGTATGACTTGTATTGTATTATTCTTTTTGAACGTTCATTAATTTCCTTAAAAGGCGTTAGACCCTTAGACCGGTATTGTGTGTGTTCATTATATTGCAGTGGGTAATAGGAGCGTCTCTATCGCTCAAACAGCTTTAGTGTAAACCAGCTTACACTGTGTTGCATTTTCACCTTATCACTACGCAAGGGTTTACAGTATAAGTACATTGTTTATGGTATAGTTATAAAGGTTTAACATTGTGAGCGTCTGCGCCGCTGGTGATCTCCTCGTGGTCCCGAGCGTCCGCTACGCTAATAGCGTATCAGTACGTTAGTCGGCAGCCAATAGCGTGCCTGCCTGTGATCTCTTGGCCGTGAGCGAACGTGACGCTAGAGCGTCTCGACCACGGCTAAATGATTGTTACGCAACGTGCGTACCCTTACGGTATTCCATACGCCAATAGCGTACTGTGTTCATTGACCTCTTAAAGGTTTTTAAGTAAGATAAATATTCAGCTTTATCACTCTGTAAAAACGTCTTGATGAAGTCCCCACTCTCCTGGATGGAGATCGTGTCTGCTGAGGAAGTCTGCTTCCCAGTTGTCCACTCCCGGAATGAAGACCGCTGACAGAGCGCTTACGTGATTTTCCACCCAACGCAGAATCCTGGTGGCTTCCACCATTGCCACTCTGCTCCTTGTCCCGCCTTGGCGGTTTACATGAGCCACGGCTGTGACGTTGTCTGATTGAATCAGAACCGGTAGGTCGCGAAGAAGATTCTCCGCTTGTCGTAGGCCGTTGTATATGGCCCTCAATTCCAGTACGTTGATGTGTAGACAAGCCTCCTGGCTTGACCATAGGCCCTGAAAACTTCTTCCTTGTGCGACTGCTCCCCATCCTCGGAGGCTCGCGTCCGTGGTCACCAGAACCCAGTCTTGAATGCCGAACCTGCGACCCTCTAGAAGGTGAGCACTTTTTCAGCCACCACAGGAGAGACACCCTGGCCCGGGGGGGACAGGCTTATCTTCTGATGTATTAGTAGATGGGACCCTGACCACTTGTCCAGGAGGTCCCACTGAAACGTCCTTGCATGAAACCTGCCGAAGGGGATGGCCTCGTAGGCTGCCACCATTTTCCCCAGAACTCGAGTGCATTGATGAACAGACACTCTTTTCGGTTTTAGCAAATTTCTGACCATGTTCTGGAGGTCCTGGGCTTTTTCCATCGGGAGAAAAACCCTCTTCTTTTCCGTGTCCAGAATCATGCCAAGGAATGATAGTCGAGTCGTTGGAATCAATTGTGACTTTGGAAGATTGAGAATCCAACCGTGTTGTTGTAGCACTCACAGGGAGAGCGACACACTCTTCTGCAATTGCTCTCTCGATCTTGCTTTTATCAGGAGATCGTCCAAGTATGGGATAATTGTGACTCCCTGCCTGCGCAGGAGCACCATCATCTCCGCCATCACCTTGGTGAAAATCCTCGGGGCCGTGGAAAGCCTAAACGGCAACGTCTGAAACTGGTAATGACAGTCCCGTACAGCGAATCTCAGGTACGCCTGATGAGGAGGATATATGGGGACATGAAGGTATGCATCCTTAATGTCGAGTGACACCATAAAATCCCCCCCCTTCCAGACTGGAGTTTACAGCCCGGAGCGATTCCATATTGAATTTGAACTTTTTCAAGTACAGGTTTAGGGATTTTAGATTTAAAATGGGTCTGACCGAACCATCCGGCTTCGGGACCACGAACAGGGTCGAATAGTACCCTTTCCCCTGTTGAACTAGGGGAACCTTGACAATCACTTGCTGTTGATACAGCTTTTGAATTGCAGCTAACACTACTTCCTTCTCTGGGGAAGAAACTGGCAAGGCCGACTTGAAAAATAGGCGAGGGGGCACCTCTTCGAATTCCAGTTTGTAGCCTTGGGATACAATATCCATCGCCCAAGGATCCACGTCTGACAGAACCCAGACCTGGCTGAAGAGTCGAAGACGTGCCCCCACTGGTGTGGACTCCCTCAGTGGAGCCCCAGCGTCATGCGGTGGATTTAGTAGAAGCCAGGGAGGACTTTTGCTCCTGGGAACTAGCCGGAGCAGAAGCTCTCTTTCCTCTACCCTTACCTCTGGCGAGGAAAGATGAGCTCCAACCTCTTCTGGACTTATACGACCGTGGAGTTTTCTTTTGCTGCGGGGGAACAAAAAGCAAAAAGGTAGATTTACCCGTGGTAGCTGTGGCAATCAGGTCCGCGAGACCTTCCCCAAATAAAACTTCACCTTTGTATGGCAAAACCTCCATATACTTCTTTGAGTCGGCATCACCCGTCCATTGGCGGGTCCACAGGGCTCGCCTAGCCGAAATCGCCATGGCGTTGGCTCTTGAACCCAGCAGCCCAATGTCTCTTTGAGCGCCCCTCATATATAAGACTGCGTCTTTAATGTGGCCTAAGGTCAATAAAATGGTATCCCTATCTAGGGTATCAAGGTCAGCTGACAAGATGTCTGTCCAAGCTGCAACCGCACTACACACCCATGCCGATGCTATTGCCGGTCTGAGCAAAGCACCTGTATGCACATAAATAGACTTTAAAGTAGTTTCCTGTCTGCGATCAGCAGGATCCTTGAGGGCTGCCGTGTCCGGAGACGGTAGCGCCACTTTCTTGGACAGGCGTGTTAAAGCCTTGTCCACCCTGGGTGAGGATTCCCAACGTACCCTGTCCTGTGCAGGGAAAGGATACATCATAAGAATCCTCTTGGGAATCTGCAGTTTTTTATCTGGAGTTTCCCAAGCTTTTTCAAATAACTCGTTAAGCTCATGGGATGGGGGAAACGTTACCTCAGGTTTCTTTTCCATATACATGCGCACCCTCGTGTCAGGGACCGAGGGGTCATCTGTGATATGCAAAACATCTTTTATTGCAACAATCATATAATGAATACTTTTTGCCACCCTTGGGTGTAACCTCGCTTCATCGTAGTCGACACTGGAGTCAGAGTCCGTGTCGGTATCAGTGTCTGCTATTTGGGATAGGGGACGTTTTTGAGACCCAGAAGGGGCCGGTGACCCAGCCGAAGCCGTGGATTGACTCCCTGCTTTTTCCATGGACTCTGCTTTGTCCAATCTCTCATGTAATAATGTCAAATTTGCATTTAAAACATTCCACATGTCCATCCAATCATGAGTCGGCGTTGCCGACGGAGACACCACAATCATCTGCTCCACCTCCTCCTTAGCTGAGCCTTCCGCATCAGACATGCCGACACACTCGTACCGACACCCCCACACACACACAGGGATATAGTTATAAGGAGACAGTTCTCCAATAAGGTCCTTTGGAGAGACAGAGAGAGAGTATGCCAGCACACAACCAGCGCCAACTGAGACTGGAAAATAAACTCCCAGATAATAGCGCTTTTATATTAATTTCTGTGTTAATACACTCACTGCGCCTTACAAGTGCCCCCCTCCTCTTTTCAGCCCTGTGTCACTGTGTTCAGCAGGGGAGAGACCGGGGAGCCAGCTTCTCTGCAGATTTCTGTGGAGAAAATGGCGCTGGTTAGTGCTGAGGGACCAAGCTCCGGCCCCTCCAGCGGCGGGCTTCGGTCACGCTCAAAGTTTCTCAAAACTGGCGGGGGATTCAAAGAATTACTGCCTCTGCAGTGTCCAACCTAATAATGCCAGATATAGAGGTTTTATTGCTGCCCAGGGCACCCCCCCCCCCTGCGCCCTGCACCCGTCAGTGCCCGCTAGTGTATGTATTGTGTGGGAGCAATGGCGCGCAGCGTTACCGCTGTGCGCTTACCTCAGTGAAGATCTGAAGTCTTCTGCTGCCTTGAAGTCTTCTTTTCTTCTTATACTCACCCGGCTTCTATCTTCCGGCTCTGCGAGGAGGACGGCGGTGCGGCTCCGGGACGAACAGCGAGGGGGGACCTGCGTTCCGACTCCCTCTGGAGCTAATGGTGTCCAGTAGCCTAAGAAGCAGAGCCTATCACTTAAGTAGGCCTGCTTCTCTCTCCTCAGTCTCACGATGCAGGGAGCCTGTTGCCAGCAGTGCTATCTGAAAATAAAAAACCTAACAAAGGGGGTAATTCCAAGTTGATCGCAGCAGTACATATTTTAGCAGTTGGGCAAAACCATGTGCACTGCAGGGGACGCAGATATAACATGTGCAGAGAGAGTTAGATTTGGGTGTGGTGTGTTCAATCTGCAATCTAAATTGCAGTGTAAAAATAAAGCAGCCAGTATTTACCCTGCACAGAAACAAAATAACCCACCCAAATCTAACTCTCCCTGCAAATGTTATATCTGCCCCCCCCCCTCCAGTGCAGATGATTTTGCCCAACTGGTAAAAAATTTCCTGCTGCGATCAACTTGGAATTACTCCCAAAATTCTTTATCAGGAGAGCTCCCCTGTAATGCACCCAATCTTCTCTGGGCACAGGATCTAACAGAGGTCTGGAGGAGGGGCGTAGAGGGAGGAGCCAGTGCACACCCATTCTAAAGTTCTTTATAGTGCCCATATCTCCTGCGGAGCCCGTCTATACCCCATGGTCCTTACGGAGTCCCCAGCATCCTCTAGGACGTAAGAGAAACCATATTATATAGTTATCCAACCTGTGCTTCCTTCCTCCCCCGTATTCATCATCCTCTTCCCCATACAGTAACTGTTTTATATCAGCTTTTCTTAATGTCTCACATGTCACCTCTGCTACTCTTACGTCCTCCTTCCCTTACTTACCCCCTATAAATCTCATACCCTCAATCCTTCTTTCGCCCTGCACTTTTCACACCCTACTTCCATCTCTCACTCCTGCACCTCACTCCCTCCTTTCTTCAACCCTGCACCTCACTCCCTCCTTTCTTCTCTCACCCCTGCACCTCACTCCCACATTCCATCTCTTACTCCTGCACCTCAATATCTCCTTCCATCTCTTGTCCCTGAACCTCACTATCTCCTTCCATCTCTTGTCTCTGCACCTCACTATCTCCTTCCATCTCTTATCCCTGCACCTCACTATCTCCTTCCATCTCTTGTCCCTGCACCTCACTCCCTCCTTCCATCTCTTGTCCCTGCACCTCACTCCCTCCTTCCATCTCTTGTCCCTGCACCTCACTCCCTCCTTCCATCTCTTGTCCCTGCACCTCACTCCCTCCTTCCATCTCTTGTCCTTGCACCTCACTATCTCCTTCTATCTCTTGTCCCTGCACCTCACTCCCTCCTTCCATCTCTTGTCCCTGCACCTCACTCCCTCCTTCCATCTTTTGTCCCTGCACGTCACTCCCTCCTTCCATCTCTTGTCCCTGCACCTCACTCCCTCCTTCCATCTCTTGTCCCTGCACCTCACTCCCTCCTTCCATGTCTTGTCCCTGCACCTCACTCCCTCCTTTCTATCTCTCACCTCTGCAGTGCACCACATTCCCTCCCTCCTTTTCTCACCCCTGTACAGCACTCTTTCCTTCCATCTCTCACCCCTGCACCTTTCTTCCTTCACTGGCCACTATACCTCATTGCAGGTGGAATTTATTAAGATACATCACCGCCCATCGCAGCGATGTTGATCGCATATGTACTAACATATGCGATCAACATCGCAATGCGGTGACAGAGGCCCCCACGATACCTGTGAGGTGTGTGCGGGGAGTCTCCGTCACCTCCCTGGGTTCTCCACCTGCTCACCTGCTGGGAAGCAGGCAGCAGACTGTCCCCGGCGTCTCCTCCTTCTCCCTGCAGCCGGAAGGACCACCGGCTGTGTTGCTGGGGGGAGGAGGAGTTTACCTTCCGGGTCCAGGCTTCCTGGAGGAAGGTATGCCGGGGGTGAGGGGGGTTGGCGTCTGCGATGGTGGAGGCAGTGGGTTGCGGCGGCTGGCGATAAGAAGCCCATAGGCTTCTATAGGGTATCGCCATCCTGAGATGGAGATACCCTCACGGGAGAGAAAACGCTGCAGCCAGGTGTTAGTACATACAAAAATGTGATAAAACCCCTGAAAACGGGGGTTTTATCGCATTTTCCCTTTAGTATATTCCTCCCTATATCTCTTACCCCTTCACCTCCCTCCCTCCTTCCTCCTCATACCCTAGCACCTCACTCCCTCTTTCTTCTCATACCCCGCCACTTCACTCTCTCCTTTCTTCTTTCGCCCCTGTACCTCACTCCCCCTTCCATCTCTCACCCCTGCACTGCACGTCACTCCATCCCTGCTTCCTTCTCTCGCTCATGCACCTCCCTCCTCACTCCCTCCTTCCCCCTCATATCGCTGCACCTCGCTCCCTCCTTCCTCCTCATACCCCTGTACTTCACTCCCTCCTTCCTCCTCATACCCCTGCTGCACCTCGCTCCCTCAGTGTGCATGTGCCCAGTGCACTTGCCCCTAGCATGCAGAATAGGCAGTGTTATAGGAGAAAAGTTATATCCCTGAATGACTGCATCCAGCACACAGGCAGTGCCCCATTGAGGTGGTGCAATAGGGATGCGGCTGGGAGTAGGTGCTGCTGGCGGATATAACACCAGCAACGATGGATGAAAGGGATACAGTACAAACAGGGTGTGAGGCAGCGGGTGACTCAGCTTACTATGCAAAAGCATCATGAACCTGAACCTGATGCTGTGCCACGAGTGTGCCTGCTCCCGTTCTTAAAGCCGGCGCCACCTCCTCCCATTCCTGGAGCCGCCTTCTCCCATTTCTGGAGCTGCGCCGCTTCCTCCCATTCTCGGAGCCTCCTCCTCCCATTTCTGGAGCCCCGCCACCTCCTCCAGTTTCTGGCGCAGCTTCCTCCCATTCTCGGAGCCGCCTCCTCCAGTCTTTGGAGCCCCGCCGCCTCCTCCCGTTACTGGAGCCGCGCTGCTTCCTCCCATTCTATGAGCCGCCTCCTCCGTTTCTGGAGCCGAGCCGCCTCCTCCCATTCACGGAGCCGTCTCCTTAGCTTTGGAGCCCAGGTATCAGAGGTGGCGGCAAGTGGTGTCACGTGTGGGCAGCACCTGCAGTCTCCTGAGCCGGCCCTCCTTTCTATACACCAATACCGATGACAGGGGTGGTGGTCTGTATGCAACAGCAGTCAGTAAGTGCACTGCAGATGAGCACTGGCTTTGATCGCTGGTTCTTTGTGATTCCTGCATATTAGCCGGACAGCAGGGTGTATGATGGAGGTGTTGGAGGGGGTGCAGGACATCGGATGGCTTTCGGCACTGGCAGTAACAGGATTTTTTTTTTCCTGTACATGCTGCCAGCCTCCAGTAGATCCATGGGCCTATTTTCTCTGGGGGGCCTGGAGCTGCTGCTCCATCTGCCCTATTGTTTTTTTTTTTTTTTTAAATTCAACAATTTTTATTGAAATTTTTTCTTTTTTGTTCAGGTTGCAAAACAATAATACAACTTAAACCTAAAGCATTGCTGTCGACAGTAGTATCAAGCAACATATAGGGTATCATACACAAACATATAGTTATATTCATTATCGATTGGCATCTGATATTAAACCCGGCAGATACGCCACTTCACCCATATATATATCTATACGCATACATACACCTACATACATATATATATATATATACATACACATACATATACAAAAAAAATATAAAAAAGTATAGCTTTCCAGAGCCGCTGAATACAACCATATCAAAATAGAGGAAGCGGTGTCTCGGGTGAGCTATATAGTAAATACCAATATTGTGCAAGCAGTACAATTTCCTAGCCTCATCAGGTAGCTTCAGGGTGATTATGTTGAGGCTAAACTTGCATCCGCAGATATTGTAATGCAGGCACCCCCAACATATGGTGATGACAACCATCTATCCCATACCGCATAATATTTAGTAATGGCTTTCCTGGACACATAGACAAATCTTTCATGCGCCACTGTAGTATTCACTAAAGCAATCCATGAGTCAATATCTGGGCCATCAGGTGCCATCCACGATCGGGCTATAGAAACCTGTGCAAGAGCACACAAGTTGATAACGTAACGCCTGGAGGGGGCATCCAGCAACTCCTCATCCACCACCGCCAGCACACATACAGGGGGGGTCAGCACATCCGCAGGTATACCAGTGGAAACCATAATCTTGAGTACATCCTGCCAGAAGGTATTAACTATCCTACAGGACCAAATCATGTGCCAAAAGGTGCCTCCATCTAGAGTACACTTGGGGCATTTAGAATCCACTCTTCCTCCGAATCTCATTAACCTCTCAGGAGTAATATAGACTCTATGTAAAACAAACAGATGCACCTGTTGGTAATGGACCGCTGTGGTCGCCAGTCTAGAGGCACCCAGTGCATCCTCCCAGGTATCATTAGATATGGGCCCCAGATCACTTTCCCATCTAGATTTAAGAGAAAGAAGGGTCTCACAATGATAAGCACGTAGTAGAGCCGAATAAAATATGGAAATAGTGCAATTTTGAAGCTTAACAAATAGTTCCCTTACTGGTGTGTCCCGGAGCATCAGGGGAGCGTTTGCAAATTGAGTTTGACAAGCATGGCGGAGTTGTAGATATCGATAAAAATAGAAGGTAGGAATATTATAATCCTCCTGCAATTGTTGGAAAGACTTAAATACACCCATATGATACAATTGCCCAAGAGACTGCACTCCCCGGCTGCTCCAGACCTCCCTCATCTGCAACGATGTAAGCTCGTTAAAAGAATGTGCATAGGCTAGAGGCGTTTCCGGATCCCAACCCTCTCCATGGAGCAATCTATGCGTCTGTCTCCATACCATAATTGCTTGCTTGACAACTGGAAGGTTAAGTAGCGATACATTGTCACTCAACAGTAGTTGTAATGGGGTGCAGTTCCGATCGGTTATATAGAGAATTCGGGAGATCAATTCATCTCTACCAGGATCATGTAACCACTTACTAATATGTACCATTTGTGCCGCTAGGTAATATAATCTGAATTTAGGGAGGCTCAGGCCCCCAGAGTCACGTGGGCGCGTGAGGGTGTCTAATTTTATTCTGACCCGGCGTTTAGACCATACGATAGAGGACAGAAGACTATCTATTCTCCTAAAGGTTTTTAATGGGAGATAAACAGGGGAGTGCTGTAGCGCATATAGCAACTTAGGCAGGGCCACCATTTTCACTAAATTAATTCTACCCGTTATAGTTAGAGGTAGAGTCCCCCACACCGCAATACGGGAGTGCAAATAATCCATGTGAGGTTTTATGTTTAGGGAAAAGTATTGAGAAGGATTATTTGTGACCCAGATTCCTAAGTACTTGAATGAGTCCACCCAGCGAAGAGGTAGGGCCACGAGCGGAGCCCCAGGACAAGTACCCCGAAAGGGCAATATGCAGGACTTATCCCAATTTATGGACAAGCCAGAATACCCGCCATAGGTGTCTATAATACGCAACACGTGCGGCATGGTATTGCAGTAGTCTGATATAAACAGCAGAATATCATCCGCGTATAGAGCAATCTTGTCCGTGGTGGGGCCCACCCGGAACCCCCCCACCCGCAAGTCAGAACGCAGCAAGCACGCCAAGGGCTCCACTGCTAGAGCAAAAAGGATAGGGGATAGCGGGCAGCCCTGTCTTGTACCCCTAGCCAGAGGGAATGCAGAGGAAATGAATCCATTTATCGAGACCCTGGCTGATGGTGCGGAGTAAAGTAACTTGACCCACCGTATAAAGCGTGGTCCAATACCGAAGCGGGCCATAGACCCCCACAAGAACGCCCACTCCACTGAATCAAAAGCTTTAGCAGCGTCGAGAGACACTACAACAGAAGTGTCGGCGTCCCCGCGAGGGCCCTGTAAGTGCGTGAACAAGCGCCTAAGGTTAGTTAGAGTGGACCGCCCCGGCACGAAACCAGTCTGATCTGTGTGTATAATTTGGGTAATAACGGAGTTGAGTCTAAGTGCCAGGATCTTTGCTAACACCTTGATATCAGTTGTAAGTAGCGAGATAGGTCTATATGAATCTACCCGCTCTGGGTTCTTATCCGGTTTCAATAGCACTATTATCAAAGCCTCAGTCATGGAATCTGGCAGCGACCCCAACTCCAACAAGTCATTGAACAGAGCAAGTAATCTAGGGCCATAAAAGTCAATATGCTTCTTATATAGCTCAATAGGAATTCCATCTAGCCCTGGTGCCTTGCCTCCAGGAAATGATTTGATGGCTGTTTCAATCTCCGTCAATGACAAAGGGGAGTCCAGGAATTCAACCGCCACATTAGAGAGCGAGGGCAATGGTAAACCAACAAGATAATCATTTAATTCCGTTGAATCAGCCGATAGTCTCGTACTATACAGACTTTTATAATAAGCAACAAATTGGTCCGCTATTTCCGGGGTTTTTACATAAGTTACACCATCATCCCCGCCTATCGCAAGGACAGTATTAGAGAATTTATCTGCCGCCGCTAAATGTGCTAGATAAGTACCAGGTCTATCGCCTGTAGCATAATAAGAGTGTTGGGCATACAGCAAACGGTATTTGGCTTTCTCAGATAGACAGCTCCTCCATTTGGACTGCGCAAGCAACCATGCGTCCTTGGAGGCAACCAATCCATCTTGCAAATATTGGATTTCTAGGGACCTACAGGAAGCCTCAAGTTCCATTTCTTGGCGTTTGTAGCCATTTTTTAAAGTAGCAACCAGTCTAATTAGGGAACCACGTATAAATGCTTTAAATGCGTCCCATAGGATTGCTGGTCCAGCAGTACCCCCATTCAGCTCCAAGAACTCCCGCCAAGCAAGCTCAAGCTCCGCTCCAGTGCCCATCTGTGAAAGCCAGAATGAGTTAAATTTCCAAAACGACTGTCCCCGGGTACCCCCAGTATCCAGATTCAACAGTACTGGTGAGTGGTCAGAGATACCTCTAGTTGCATACTGGATATCAACAATCTTGGGAACTAAACAGGGGGAGACCAGGGCCATATCAATCCTAGAAAAGGAGGAGTAAGTAGGGGAGAAGCAGGAGAACTGTCGAGCAGCTGGATGCCGCACCCTCCAGACGTCCACCAAACCCATACCCTCCACTAACAGAGCAAAGTTACCCGGACGTGGGCGAGGCACAGTAGCATTGGTGCTGAATCTATCCACTCTAAGATCCATGACATTATTAAAGTCCCCAGTGCAGACAGTGGGAATATTGGGGTAAAGGGACATAAAATCAGCAGCCTTGCGTAGAACCTCCGGGGAGTACGGTGGAGGTATGTAAATAGCTAACAATAATAAAGACATGGAGTTTATTTGACATTTAAGAAAAATATATCGTCCCCATTGATCTACCTGGGCCTGGTCCAAAACAAACGGGACAGATCTGCGGATCAGAATGGAGACGCCTCTGGAATGGGAGGTATGAGTGGAGTGGTATAGCCACCCAATCCATGGCTTTTTAAGAGATAGAACTTTGGCTCCCTCCAGGTGCGTCTCCACAAGACAAACAACATCTGCGGAATACTGCCTAATCTGCCGAAGCACCAGGGCCCTTTTAATTTTGTCATTAAGGCCCCGCACATTCCAGGATAAAATTTTTAGACTAAGTGATGCCATAATACATAATAGCACCAAGTGCTAGATGTGCCCACAACATTGAAGGTATTTGAAAGAGACAGAAAAGTAACCGCCTGCGAAAAATTTCTCTAAACATGTCGCCACAGCAATGCTTATAAAACAACCACCCATTAAATCCTCCCTTCCCCCCCATACAACCCCCCACCCTGTATACCGGCCCGAACTGTGGCATACCTAATCCCAAAAAACCCTCCCAACAACTAAACGACTAGTAAAGAGGACAAAAAATACAGCGGTCGCAAGCAAGCATTGCTCCCCCGCCATAACCTAGCCCCCCCCAGGGCCAAATAAGCACCCGACCCCCGAACATGCAGGGACCCGATATCAAGTGCAACATTTAGTATATTACCAATAAAGGCTGTATCGATGACCTAGTAGGAAAAAGTCAACAAACATTAATGCAATAGCTGTATACACAAATACTTAATGACATAAATCGCAGCCCAGCCAACGGGCAGCTGCGACATTCAGTCATTTGCCAGAGCGCGCCCTGCCGGGAACTGCCGGTCAAGCCACGTCGCCGCCTCCCGCGGGGTCAAAAAAAATTTAGTCTCTCCTCCTGCGACCACCCGCAACTTTGAAGGAAAGAGCATAGCATAAGGGAGATTGAGCTCCCGGAGACGTCTCTTAATTGGAAGGAACTGGGCTCTCTCCTTCTGGACGTCAACCGCAAAATCAGGAAATACAGAGATCCGGGTACCATTCCACTTAAGTGGGCCTTTGGTGCGTGCCAGGGTGAGTACCCTGTCCCGATCCTTGAAGTGGAGGAATTTAGCTATAAATGTACGGGGAGGAGCCCCCGGCGGCAATGGCCGCATAGGGATTCTATGTGCTCGTTCCACCGCGTAGTGTGATGTAAAAGCATCCGTCCCAAAGAAATCTGTAAGCCACTTCTCCAAAAACTGCTCAGGTGCATCACCCTCCTCCTTTTCCGGCAAGCCTACAAACCGAATGTTATTCCGTCTCAGACGCCCCTCCATATCGGTCAATTTTTTCTGCACCTCCGACATCTGGGATTCAAGGGCAGTGGTGCGTCGGCCAAGCGGGGCCACAGTGTCCTCGAAAGTAGAAATGCGGGTTTCCGCCTCCCCCACTCTCTCTCTAACTCGTTGTAGATCCTGATGAATTAAGGAAAGATCTGATTGCACCTGAGTGATCTTTTCGGCCAGCCTGCCTTCGCTGGCATTAACTGCGTCCAGTACCCTTTGGATAGCATCCTCTGAGGCCTCTGGAGGGCCGGAGCCCGCACTTGTAGCCGGGGAGGGGGGAGAGGATCCATCCTGCGACCCCCCCATTCTCTTATTTTGCGCGGGAGGATTTCTAGCATATTTTTCAAGCTTGGCCGCAGCCTGAGAAGTCTTCCCCATAGTATTCGTTATAGTCACCCCTACAGGGAGTTGCAGCACTATATGAGAGAGTTATGGTAAACCAAGCAGGTAAGCCTCCAGTCAGTGCTACATCAACAAATCAGGAATCACACAGTGGTAGACCAGCAGCCTCCAGCTGGATATATATAATGAAAAGAGAAAAAGTCACAGCAGAGGGGGCCGAGATCCAGGAGCACTGAGCAGTTATAAGGACAATGGGTGGGAGCCTAATTCCTCATCTCCCAAGCCCCACACTGGAATGTCATATATTAGCCCCAGCAGGGGTTCTCAGATACTGCAGCCGGAAGCTTATGATACAGTTCGTTTTTATTTAATTTTTTTGTTGTTTTTTTATTTTTTTATTTTTTATTTCCCCCCACAGTGCCCTATCCTGTGGAGCAGGAGAGCAGTGACAGCAGCAGCACGGCCCAGAGTGTGTCAGGCAAGGACGAGTGGAGGAGCGGACTGCAGCAGACTTTGTGCGCGTCTCCCAGCCGCCGACCGGAAGTAGCAGGGCCAGCCGCGGCCGGAGCAGGGGAGACCGCACTTACAGCAGCGGGCACAGACGGCAACAAGAAGGAGGAGAGCAGGGAGCGCTTACCGCCGTAGATCTCTCCCCGGGAGCCCGACAGGCAGTGCAGACAGAGCGCGCCGATCCCCGCCACCACGGACACCGCGTCCCACGTGGCGCGATAGCAGCCAGGTCGGAGTCGTCCCGCCGGCCAGGCACACGGGCAGGACAACGGAGCGGGCCAGAAACTCTCCTATGGGTGCACCAGACGATCAGGCAGGTCCAGGGCACCTCTTAACCCCGGGGGGGAGACTTCAGGATGGTTTTGAGGATAATCAGGCAGGAGAGCTCAGCACAGTACGTGCTACTCCATGCCCAGCATAGCCACGCCCCCCCATCTGCCCTATTGTTAATCCGGCCCTGCACAGCACCATCAGGAGGATCCTGTCACAGGAGGGGGAGATCACACCAGTAGGTGAGGCATTGTACTGGTAGGCAGTCACAGCACCAGCAGGAGGATCGTGTCACAGGAGGTGGAGATCACACCAGTAGGTGAGGCATTGTACAGGAAGGCAGTCACATCACCAGCAGGAGGATCATGTCCCAGGAGGTGGAGATAACACCAGTAGGTGAGGCATTGCACTGGTAGGCAGTCACAGCACCAGCAGGAGGATCGTGTCACAGGAGGTGGAGATCACACTAGTAGGTGAAGCATTGCACTGGTAGGCAGTCACAGCACCAGCAGGAGGATCGTGTCACAGGAGGTGGAGATCACACCAGTAGGTGAGGCATTGTACAGGAAGGCAGTCACATCACCAGCAGGAGGATCATGTCCCAGGAGGTGGAGATAACACCAGTAGGTGAGGCATTGCACTGGTAGGCAGTCACAGCACCAGCAGGAGGATCGTGTCACAGGAGGTGGAGATAACACTAGTAGGTGAAGCATTGCACTGGTAGGCAGTCACAGCACCAGCAGGAGGATCGTGTCACAGGAGGTGGAGATCACACCAGTAGGTGAGGCATTGCACTGGTAGGCAGTCACAGCACCAGCAGGAGGATCGTGTCACAGGAGGTGGAGATCACACCAGTAGGTGAGGCATTGTACAGGAAGGCAGTCACAGCACCAGCAGGAGGATCATGTCACAGGAGGTGGAGATAACACCAGTAGGTGAGGCATTGTACAGGAAGGCAGTCACAGCACCAGCAGGAGGATCATGTCACAGGAGGTGGAGATAACACCAGTAGGTGAGGCATTGCACTGGTAGGCAGTCACAGCACCAGCAGGAGGATCGTTTCACAGGAGGTGGAGATCACACCAGTAGGTGAGGCATTGTACAGGAAGGCAGTCACAGCACCAGCAGGAGGATCATGTCACAGGAGGTGGAGATAACACCAGTAGGTGAGGCATTGCACTGGTAGGCAGTCACAGTACCAGCAGGAGGATCTTGTCACAGGAGGTGGAGATCACACTAGTAGGTGAGGCATTGCACTGGTAGGCAGTCACAGTACCTATAGTAGCTACACCCCTGTACATAACAAATGTAACTGTGACAGTGAAGGTGGCCCCTCACAGCTCTGGCACTCCCCGCACCTATGGTAGCTACACCCTTGTATGTAACACATGTAATTGTGACAGGGAAGGTAACACCTCTCAGCTCTGGGTCCCACAGCAGCTGCACTCCCCGCACCTATGGTAGTTACACTCTTGTATATAACACATGTAACTGTGACAGGGAAGGTGGCCCCTTTCAGCACTGGGCCCCATAGCAGCTGCACCTATGGTAGATACACCCTGTATATAACACATGTAATTGTGACAGGGAAGGTGGCCCCTCTCAGCTCCGGGCCCCATAGCAGATGCACTCCCTGCACCTATGGTAGCTACACCCTGTATATAACACATGTCACTGTGACAGGGAAGGTGGCCCCACTCAGTTCCGGGCCCCATAGCAGATGCACTGCCTGCACCTATGGTAGCTACACCCTTGGCGAGCCCGCATGGGGCTCTGATGCACTCATATCCTCACCGGCAATCTGGCGTCCAGGAACCCGTCATCAGAAAGCTGACCGCTGGGATTCCAACCGCCGGTCACACGTTCCCAACCCATGATAGAGCATGTAGTACTTGCCTATTCTCCTGCAATGTCTTGGAGACTCCAGGATAGCAGGCACCAAGGTGTAGGCATATCTCCAGAAAGCACCTCAGTGCAACACGCTGATGCCCACTTCCCGTGTGCAGTGACCAGTCCAGGCGAGGTGATGACGCTATTCCTGCTGAATCCCATCATCATGGCCCCTTCCCCCGCTTTACAATGATGTAAACGTGGCTTTATATAACGAGCCATGATGATACGATTCTGCTGTCATACCCCTGTAACGCCCACATTGCCATACCCCTCCCAACTGGCAGCCAGGAAGTTGGTAAGTGTGTGATATCTGGGCCCTGTAGTTCACCAGCAAAAAATTATCTATTTTTTAACCATTTCATCACCCCCACATCCACTGCATACAATGGGGTCTATGTACTAAGCCTTGGGAGAGAGATAAAGTGGATGGAGATAAAGTACCAGCCAATCAGCTCCTGTCATTTTTCAAACCCAGCCTATAATATGACAGTTAGCAGTTGATTGGCTGGTACTTATCTCCATCCACTTTATCTCTCTCCAAGGCTTAGTAAATAGACTCCAGTATTTGTAATGAGCCCCCAGTGCTTTAGCCTACCAAACACCCACCACCACCACCAATTCTGCAACTAAACACTGTAAAGCATGAGAGGACATCAGCTGTTATCCGATGTCTCC
Organism: Pseudophryne corroboree; assembly: GCF_028390025.1. Taxonomy (NCBI): domain Eukaryota; kingdom Metazoa; phylum Chordata; class Amphibia; order Anura; family Myobatrachidae; genus Pseudophryne; species Pseudophryne corroboree. The sequence continues at coordinate 608,590,633 of NC_086444.1, read as the reverse complement.
ACTGTACAGCGGGCCACACGCAGGCCCATCCCACCTCTGGATCTAAGGCCCAGGATTATTCATCAATTTGTCACTTTAAATAGGAAAGGGGAAATGGGACATCTACTGCACTAGTATTATTCTGTATAATTTAAATGACACCCCATATTATATTTACTGTCATGGACGTGATGTAGGGGGCTACGTATTTTCTGCTGTGTATAATGTGAGTGAGGGGTACGTAATATATGCTGTGTATAATGTGATGTGGGGTCTACATACTGTATGATGTGTATAATGTGATGTGGGGGCTACATACTGTATGCTGTGTATAATGTGATGTGGAGGGTCTACGTAATATATGCTGTGTATAATGTGATGTGGGGGCTACGTACTGTATGATGTGTATAATGTGATGTGGAGGGTCTACGTAATATATGCTGTGTATAATGTGATGTGGGGGCTACGTACTGTATGATGTGTATAATGTGATGTGGGGGCTACATACTGTATACTGTGTATAATGTGATGTGGGGGCTACGTACTGTATGCTGTGTATAATGTGATGTGGAGGGTCTACGTAATATATGCTGTGTATAATGTGATGTAGGGCAGGGCCGGCTCCAGGCATGTTCAAATAGAGCGGCCGCGCAGGGCGCCACCCTTAATGGGCACCGCGCGCTGGCGCCGCCATATTCGAAGCTGGAGCCGGCCCTGTGCAGCATTGGCCCGGCCGTGACCTCTTGTGTGCGCTATGCGCGCTGCGCGGCACCGGTGTCTAACGTCAGATGCCGGCACCGCGCAGCGCGCATAGCGCACACAAGTGGCCGCCCGCCCGCACCTGGACCCGGTCCTGGACCCGGACCCGTACCCGCACTCGCCCGGCCGCCCGCCCGCACTCGGACAGCAGTACTCCTCCCCCTCTCAGCGCCGCAGGTATTTGGGGGGGGGGGCACATTTATGGATGGCACTGTGGGGGCATTTATCTGGCACTGTGGGGTCACATCTGCACTGTGGGGGCATTTATCTGGCACTGTGGGGGCATTTATCTGGCACTGTGGGGGCATATCTGCACTCTGGGGGCATATCTGGCACTGTGGGGGCATATCTGGCACTGTGGGGGCATTTCTGTATCTGGCACTGTGGGGGCATTTCTGTATCTGGCACTGTGGGGGCATTTATGTATCTGGCACTGTAGGGGCATTTATGTATCTGGCACTGTGGGGGCATTTATGTATCTGGCAATGTGGGGGCATATCAGACACTGTGGGGGCATATCTGGCACTGTGGGGGCATTTCTGTTTCTGGCACTGTGGGGGCATTTCTGGCACATTGGGGCATTTCTGGCACTGTGGGGGCATATCTGGCACTGTGGGGGCATATCTGGCACTGGCACTGTGGGGCATATCTGGCACACTGGGGGCATTTATCTGGCACTGTGGGGGCATTTATCTGGCACTGTGGGGGCATTTATCTGGCACTGTGGGGGCATATCTGGCACTGTGGGGGCATTTCTGGAACTGTGGGGACATATCTGGCACTGTGGGGGCATTTATGTATCTGGCACTGTGGGGGCATTTATGTATCTGGCACTGTGGGGGCATTTATGGCACTGTGGGGGCATTTCTGTATCTGGCACTGCTGGGGGGCATGTCATGTGTAGCTGGCACGGCTGGGGAGTATGTCATGTAGTGTTCCCGCTAGGCGTCTGTGGCTAGGCAATGAGTCTCAGTGCTCTGCCTGGCGCAAAGTGTCTAACGTGCTCTGCCTGGCGCAAAGTGTCTAACTTGCTCTGCCTGGCGCAAAGTGTCTAACGTGCTCTGCCTGGCGCAAAGTGTCTAACGTGCTCTGCCTGGCGCAAAGTGTCTAACGTGCTCTGCCTGGCGCAAAGTGTCTAGGAGGTTCTACCTGGTGCAGTGTGTATTAACTGCACTACTGTGTGGTGTAATGCGAATTGCCACTATTATGTGGCCACGCACCTTTCCCACTTCGGCGCGCACTGTCCATGCTTTACCATGTAGGTAGATGAGCACCAAGCATTACAGTATGTACATCATTTTGCCCTCCTAACTTAAAAATGTGCCCTCCCTGTGATCAGCACCCTGCCCTAAAAAGTGAACACTATCATGTGTAGCTGGCACTGCTGGGGGGCATATTGTGTGTAGCTGGCACTGCTGGGGGGCATGTCATATCTATCTGGCACTGCACATTATGTATCTGACACTATACTGGAGACATTGTGTGTAAGGAACCCCACTGTGGCTGTTATGTGTAAGGCTGCTAATTGTGTGCGTAGAGGGGGTGTGAAAATATATTTATTTATAGTCTAATAATATGAAGGTATGAGGCCACGCCCACTTTTCCAGAGGTCACACCCACTTTTCCTGGAGCGCGCACCTTCGACGCGCGCATAGGGTGGGGGGGGGGGGTGGCGCTTTTACATGTTCTCGCTCAGGGTACTAGTAGGCATGGAGCCGGCCCTGATGTAGGGGGCTATGTACTTTATGCTGTGTATAATGTGATGTAGGGGGTGTCAAAGTCAGAAAAATATCACTATGCACACTGCCATATTTGCACCTCATATGTGTCCCTGCTGCGCATGCGTGCGCTCTCCCGTGCATGCGCATACTCGCTGTTGCGGGCACCCGCAGGCGCACGGTATGCGCATTTACGGTAGAGATTGTATGCGTCTAGCGGGCGACTCTTTCGTTACATATTTTCACCATATAATGTACTTTGTAGATTATGGTCCCTTTGATAGAATCTGAAAGTTTGGTTAATGTAGAATGTTCATGGACGGAGAAATCCCTCTTTGTTTGATACGAAGGGTCAGACAGGAGTAATACAGTGGTGTTTAGTATCCATCGGAAGAGTATTTAATTAGTAATATTCCGGTGTTGGTTTGAAGCGAATTAATCGCTCGTGCGAATAGTTATGGACATAAGAAGTTTATGTCCATTTACTATTATTTGCACTTACTTATCCATGCGGCGGGAAACCTAGTTTCCCACCCACCTGAGCAGTTGGAAATTGTCACAGCCCACCTGTATGAATCAACCTATGACCTTTTGTTATAATGCGAGGAGGAATTCCTGTGTCCAATGAACAATGAGATTGTAGGGACCATTGAATTGTATTGTGTGTGGGGCATAAATAGACAAGCCGATCCCATCCAGCTCTCACTCTTCAACGGTTCTCATTGCTGATAATCGGGAGCTGGATGTCCAGAGGCGCATGCGATCGTTCCCCTTTGTGCGTAAGTTTTTCTCCGCAATCATATTGTCTTCCTTGTTATTCTGAGCCATATCTCTCCATATCTCTCTCTCTCTCTTCTCCCCTTTCTCTCTTAATTTTCCTGCAAACGTAATTGTATTATATTGTATTTCCTGTGTAGTTATCTGGTTAGTTAGTCTATGTTATATTGTAGTGTGTGACTTGTATTGTATTAATTCTTTTGCAAGTATAACATTCATAATATATATATAAGGCGTTGGACCCTAAGCCCAGGTATCTGTGTATTTCTCATAGTGTTAAGTATTTTCAGAGCATCGGTGACGCTCGAACAGCTTTTAAGATAATCAGGCTACACAAGGTTGCATCTACACTCTATCATTACACTAAGGTTTTGCTGCATAATACATTGTTTATGGTTTAGATATAAAGGTTTAACATTGTGAGCGTCAGCGCCGCTGGTGATCTCCTCGTGGTCCCGAGCGTCCGCTACGCTATAGCGAATCATTACGTTAGTCGGCAGCCAATAGCGTGCCTGCCTGTGATCTCTTGGCCGTGAGCGAACGTGACGCTTGAGCGTCTCGACTACGGCTAAGCGATTGTTACGCAACGTGCGTACCCTTACGGTACTCCATACGTGAATAGCGTACAGTGTTCTTAGACCTCATAAAGGGTGTTATATAAGATAAATATTTAGCTTTATCAATTGGCGGCTCGTCCTGTCCTTCACATATCTCTGCTAGGTAATTTCAGCAGACATTATCCATCAGCAAAGGGCGGGAGATCATATTCTTCGCAGTGCTGACGGGATAAGCGTCTGCTTCGCTTAGTAAAGGGTGCTGAGGGAATCCGGAACCGGAGGTAAGAACAACACGCTAGTGTCTTTTAAAACTGTTTATTTCTATCTTGCGTACGCACACACGCATATCTGCATTTCTTTTTCGTGTATTTTCATATATCACTCTCCTGTTTGCCATTTTAAATTGATATAACGTGCTAAGAGAGATTTGTCGCTATTTCATAGTTAAAGTGTAAAAGTAATATTAAGGGATAAAGTGTAAAGCACACACGCAGCTCTACCTAAAGGTACAAGGAGAGATTGGTGTGGGGTTCAGTAGAGGATCGAGGATCATCTACATTGATAAACGTGTACATTGTGTTACGGTGGACATTGGTTTTGTGTACACGTGTCTCTAACAAAGGGCTGAGACTCGCGTATGCAAAAGCCGACGCACGCAGCGTAAATTACGCAACGGAGCGTCTGGGTACGCCCACGTAACTCAAGTCACACGATAGTGTTGATTTTTAACAAGGGAAAAGGTGGCAAGGCGATAAATAGCGCAACAGGCGATAAATAGCGCAACAGGCGATAAATAGCGCAACAGGCGATAAATAGCGCAAGTTTATTTTAGTATTCGAAATTTAAATTAACAGATCCTTCTCCAAATTTACAACACATCTGGTCTAAAGAAAATTTCTGCGCAGAAATAGAAATAGAAACAAAAGTGTATATGTGGTGAGTGAGTGTTTGTTTTTACAATTTTGGGGATTGAACCACAGAAATCATCGAGTTCTCGTGAAGGTACATACGTGTAAGTGACATGCACAGTGGCTAGGGAGGCATCCCTGGTTAAACATAAAATTTGAGCATTAGAGTGTAGCGGACCAGGAGGTATAGCAGACCAGGAGGTCAGACCAGGAGGTCGTATAACAGACCAGGAGGTCTAGGTACACAGAAGTCCGCTATAGAGACAAGGCACAACACCAAGAAGGGTTGGTGCAACACCCATATAGGACAAAAACGCTCAGGCTGAAGGAATTCGCAGCTGCAAAATGTCGATTCCACTGGTCGCTCCGTACATAAGATTAGTTGCTTATGTGCTGAACGACTGTACCATTAGTTAGTAACCTGACCAGTACCATTTGTGTACAAACCCGGTCACAAACGCTATTTGTACATTCTGACGTGATTTGTGTAATTTTTTATTTTTTCAAAAAGGGAAGTTCGCTGGTCACTCTAGAACTATCCGACAACCCCACCTTTACTGGAAAGGGTTAATGCTCTTCGGATCATACCTACATGTTCCAGTAAACTAAGGTTAATAGGGGCCCTGGGTCGAGTACGCCAGCACTATATCAGTGTGTGGGCATATTGGTCGGCGTGGGCGAGTGAGTGAGGTGCTCGGTAAACTTCACCGTCAACCTATCTTTGAATATTTTGGTTTTTTGTAAGGGTTCGCTGAACACCCTGATATAAAGGTCAGAGGTAGAGCAATCCAGTTAAGTCAGGTGGTGTTTCTTTTATTCGTTACTGGTCCCACTCACATGGTATAGATGGTATATTTGCATGTAGAAACCATATACATTGTATATAACCGCTTCCACTCCACGGGAATAGGGATGTATAATCTCCAAGAAGCACTTAAAATGAAGAGAATTAAAATAGTGCAATATCGTCTGTGTATAGGTAAGGAACTAATATTTTAATGGAAACACTCACAAACACAGGTTAAAAAACAGCATAACAACAAAGAGATGTAGCATGGATGTCAGGGGCTAAGGAAGACAGCAGCCAGCAGGTGCAGAATGTATAGTCACCACCAATCCTGGTTATTTTGGAGTATCCCCACGCTGTCCGGTGTATCCTTCCAATGCTCCCATCAGTCCAGCATAAAGAGTCCCAGCTTAAGCGCTTTCGGATATTAAATCCTTCATCAGAAGCATGATGGGACATGTATGCTCACATCCTTAAATAGCAGCAATAATCACATACAAAGGAAACAGCTGTGAATCGTCAAGCAGCAAAAAGGAAGCAGCTGTAAATCATCCAGCCAGACGGATCCGATATACAGGAAGTGACGTGTGCGTTCCACTTCCGTCCCGGAAACCGTGTTGCCGGAAGTGACGTATGCGGGTCAGCGAATGGGCGTGTTATGCGTTCCATTCAGCTCTATTAGCGGTCCCCACTCAGTTTTCAATCCGTGACTCCCAAGGAGTCCATAAAAGACATAAAAAGTAATGTATAATATCAAATTACAATATTACAGCATTGTTACAGCAAGAAAGGTGGACATAGATAGGGAAACTTTAAACGGATTCAAATATTCAATTTAAAACCAGAGAAGAGATACATCCTTTTTTTAAAAAGTTACATTAAAATTATTAAATAAAAAATATAATAATAATAATCTTCATAAAAACCATTTAAGTTCAAAGTCGGTGTTAAGACCAGCAGGTACTAAGGTTTTTAGTTTAAAAATCCATTTCATCTCAGTTTTGGATAATGCAGTATCAATGTCTTTGTTCCGAGGGGTAGGATTAACAGTTTGGATACCCCAAAAGGATTTAAAGTGACAGGGTTTACACTAGAGATGAGCGCCTGAAATTTTTCGGGTTTTGTGTTTTGGTTTTGGGTTCGGTTCCGCGGCCGTGTTTTGGGTTCGAACGCGTTTTGGCAAAACCTCACCGAATTTTTTTTGTCGGATTCGGGTGTGTTTTGGATTCGGGTGTTTTTTTCAAAAAACACTAAAAAACAGCTTAAATCATAGAATTTGTGGGTCATTTTGATCCCAAAGTATTATTAACCTCAAAAACCATAATTTACACTCATTTTCAGTCTATTCTGAATACCTCACACCTCACAATATTATTTTTAGTCCTAAAATTTGCACCGAGGTCGCTGTGTGAGTAAGATAAGCGACCCTAGTGGCCGACACAAACACCGGGCCCATCTAGGAGTGGCACTGCAGTGTCACGCAGGATGTCCCTTCCAAAAAACCCTCCCCAAACAGCACATGACGCAAAGAAAAAAAGAGGCGCAATGAGGTAGCTGTGTGAGTAAGATTAGCGACCCTAGTGGCCGACACAAACACCGGGCCCATCTAGGAGTGGCACTGCAGTGTCACGCAGGATGGCCCTTCCAAAAAACCCTCCCCAAACAGCACATGACGCAAAGAAAAAAAGAGGCGCAATGAGGTAGCTGTGTGAGTAAGATTAGCGACCCTAGTGGCCGACACAAACACCGGGCCCATCTAGGAGTGGCACTGCAGTGTCACGCAGGATGTCCCTTCCAAAAAACCCTCCCCAAACAGCACATGACGCAAAGAAAAAAAGAGGCGCAATGAGGTAGCTGACTGTGTGAGTAAGATTAGCGACCCTAGTGGCCGACACAAACACCGGGCCCATCTAGGAGTGGCACTGCAGTGTCACGCAGGATGTCCCTTCCAAAAAACCCTCCCCAATCAGCACATGATGCAAAGAAAAAGAAAAGAAAAAAGAGGTGCAAGATGGAATTGTCCTTGGGCCCTCCCACCCACCCTTATGTTGTATAAACAAAACAGGACATGCACACTTTAACCAACCCATCATTTCAGTGACAGGGTCTGCCACACGACTGTGACTGATATGACGGGTTGGTTTGGACCCCCCCAAAAAAAGAAGCAATTAATCTCTCCTTGCACAAACTGGCTCTACAGAGGCAAGATGTCCACCTCATCTTCACCCTCCGATATATCACCGTGTACATCCCCCTCCTCACAGATTATCAATTCGTCCCCACTGGAATCCACCATCTCAGCTCCCTGTGTACTTTGTGGAGGCAATTGCTGCTGGTCAATGTCTCCGCGGAGGAATTGATTATAATTCATTTTAATGAACATCATCTTCTCCACATTTTCTGGATGTAACCTCGTACGCCGATTGCTGACAAGGTGAGCGGCGGCACTAAACACTCTTTCGGAGTACACACTTGTGGGAGGGCAACTTAGGTAGAATAAAGCCAGTTTGTGCAAGGGCCTCCAAATTGCCTCTTTTTCCTGCCAGTATAAGTACGGACTGTGTGACGTGCCTACTTGGATGCGGTCACTCATCTAATCCTCCACCATTCTATCAATGTTGAGAGAATCATATGCAGTGACAGTAGACGACATGTCCGTAATCGTTGTCAGGTCCTTCAGTCCGGACAAGATGTCAGCATCAGCAGTCGCTCCAGACTGCCCTGCATCACCGCCAGCGGGTGGGCTCGGAATTCTGAGCCTTTTCCTCGCACCCCCAGTTGCGGGAGAATGTGAAGGAGGAGATGTTGACAGGTCGCGTTCCGCTTGACTTGACAATTTTGTCACCAGCAGGTCTTTCAACCCTAGCAGACTTGTGTCTGCCGGAAAGAGAGATCCAAGGTAGGCTTTAAATCTAGGATCGAGCACGGTGGCCAAAATGTAGTGCTCTGATTTCAACAGATTGACCACCCGTGAATCCTTGTTAAGCGAATTAAGGGCTGCATCCACAAGTCCCACATGCCTAGCGGAATCGCTCCCTTTTAGCTCCTTCTTCAATGCCTCCAGCTTCTTCTGCAAAAGCCTGATGAGGGGAATGACCTGACTCAGGCTGGCAGTGTCTGAACTGACTTCACGTGTGGCAAGTTCAAAGGGCATCAGAACCTTGCACAACGTTGAAATCATTCTCCACTGCACTTGAGACAGGTGCATTCCACCTCCTATATCGTGCTCAATTGTATAGGCTTGAATGGCCTTTTGCTGCTCCTCCAACCTCTGAAGCATATAGAGGGTTGAATTCCACCTCGTTACCACTTCTTGCTTCAGATGATGGCAGGGCAGGTTCAGTAGTTTTTGGTGGTGCTCCAGTCTTCTGTACGTGGTGCCTGTACGCCGAAAGTGTCCCGCAATTTTTCTGGCCACCGACAGCATCTCTTGCACGCCCCTGTCGTTTTTTAAAAAATTCTGCACCACCAAATTCAAGGTATGTGCAAAACATGGGACGTGCTGGAATTTGCCCATATTTAATGCACACACAATATTGCTGGCATTGTCCGATGCCACAAATCCACAGGAGAGTCCAATTGGGGTAAGCCATTCCGCGATGATCTTCCTCAGTTGCCGTAAGAGGTTTTCAGCTGTGTGCGTATTCTGGAAAGCGGTGATACAAAGCGTAGCCTGCCTAGGAAAGAGTTGGCGTTTGCGAGATGCTGCTACTGGTGCCGCCGCTGCTGTTCTTGCGGCGGGAGTCCATACATCTACCCAGTGGGCTGTCACAGTCATATAGTCCTGACCCTGCCCTGCTCCACTTGTCCACATGTCCGTGGTTAAGTGGACATTGGGTACAGCTGCATTTTTTAGGACACTGGTGACTCTTTTTCTGAGGTCTGTGTACATTTTCGGTATCGCCTGCCTAGAGAAATGGAACCTAGATGGTATTTGGTACCGGGGACACAGTACCTCCAACAAGTCTCTAGTTGGCTCTGCAGTAATGATGGATACCGGAACCACGTTTCTCACCACCCAGGATGCCAAGGCCTCAGTTATCCGCTTTGCAGTAGGATGACTGCTGTGATATTTCATCTTCCTCGCAAAGGACTGTTGAACAGTCAATTGCTTACTGGAAGTAGTACAAGTGGGCTTACGACTTCCCCTCTGGGATGACCATCGACTCCCAGCGGCAACAACAGCAGCGCCAGCAGCAGTAGGCGTTACACGCAAGGATGCATCGGAGGAATCCCAGGCAGGAGAGGACTCGTCAGAATTGCCAGTGACATGGCCTGCAGGACTATTGGCATTCCTGGGGAAGGAGGAAATTGACACTGAGGGAGTTGGTGGGGTGGTTTGCGTGAGCTTGGTTACAAGAGGAAGGGATTTACTGGTCAGTGGACTGCTTCCGCTGTCACCCAAAGTTTTTGAACTTGTCACTGACTTATTATGAATGCGCTGCAGGTGACGTATAAGGGAGGATGTTCCGAGGTGGTTAACGTCCTTACCCCTACTTATTACAGCTTGACAAAGGGAACACACGGCTTGACACCTGTTGTCCGCATTTCTGGTGAAATACCTCCACACCGAAGAGCTGATTTTTTTGGTATTTTCACCTGGCATGTCAACGGCCATATTCCTCCCACGGACAATAGGTGTCTCCCCGGGTGCCTGACTTAAACAAACCACCTCACCATCAGAATCCTCCTGGTCAATTTCCTCCCCAGCGCCAGCAACACCCATATCCTCCTCATCCTGGTGTACTTCAACACTGACATCTTCAATCTGACTATCAGGAACTGGACTGCGGGTGCTCCTTCCAGCACTTGCAGGGGGCGTGCAAATGGTGGAAGGCGCATGCTCTTCACGTCCAGTGTTGGGAAGGTCAGGCATCGCAACCGACACAATTGGACTCTCCTTGTGGATTTTGGATTTCGAAGAATGCACAGTTCTTTGCTGTGCTGCTTTTGCCAGCTTGAGTCTTTTCATTTTTCTAGCGAGAGGCTGAGTGCTTCCATCCTCATGTGAAGCTGAACCACTAGCCATGAACATAGGCCAGGGCCTCAGCCGTTCCTTGCCACTCCGTGTGGTAAATGGCATATTGGCAAGTTTACGCTTCTCCTCCGACAATTTTATTTTAGGTTTTGGAGTCCTTTTTTTTCTGATATTTGGTGTTTTGGATTTGACATGCTCTGTACTATGACATTGGGCATCGGCCTTGGCAGACGACGTTGCTGGCATTTCATCGTCTCGGCCATGACTAGTGGCAGCAGCTTCAGCACGAGGTGGAAGTGGATCTTGATCTTTCCCTAATTTTGGAACCTCAACATTTTTGTTCTCCATATTTTAATAGGCACAACTAAAAGGCACCTCAGGTAAACAATGGAGATGGATACTAGTATACAATTATGGACTGCCTGCCGACTGCAGACACAGAGGTAGCCACAGCCGTGAACTACCGTACTGTACTGTGTCTGCAGCTAATATAGACTGGTTGATAAAGAGAAGATGTCTATGTAACTATGTATGTATAAAGAAGACTGAAAAAAATCCACGGTTAGGTGGTATACAATTATGGACGGACTGCCTGCCGAGTGCAGACACAGAGGTAGCCACAGCCGTGAACTACCGTACTGTACTGTGTCTGCAGCTAATATAGACTGGTTGATAAAGAGAAGATGTCTATGTAACTATGTATGTATAAAGAAGAATGAAAAAAAACCACGGTTAGGTGGTATACAATTATGGACGGACTGCCTGCCGAGTGCAGACACAGAGGTAGCCACAGCCGTGAACTACCGTACTGTACTGTGTCTGCAGCTAATATAGACTGGTTGATAAAGAGAAGATGTCTATGTAACTATGTATGTATAAAGAAGAATGAAAAAAATCCACGGTTAGGTGGTATTACAATTATGGACGGACTGCCTGCCGAGTGCAGAGACACAGAGGTAGCCACAGCCGTGAACTACCGTACTGTGTCTGCTGCGACTGGATGATAAATGATATAAAAAATATATATATATCACTACTGCAGCCGGACAGGTATATATTATATATTATATAATGACGGACCTGCTGGACACTGTCTGTCAGCAGAATGAGTTTTATTTTTATAGAATAAAAAAAAAAAAACACACAAGTGAAGTCACACGACGAGTGTTTAACTTTTTCAGGCAATCACAATATAAGTATACTACTAACTATACTGGTGGTCAGTGTGGTCAGGTCACTGGTCAGTCACACTGGCAGTGGCACTCCTGCAGCAAAAGTGTGCACTGTTTAATTTTAATATAATATGTACTCCTGGCTCCTGCTATAACCTATAACTGGCACTGCAGTAGTGCTCCCCAGTCTCCCCCACAATTATAAGCTGTGTGAGCTGAGCAGTCAGACAGATATATATAATATTATATATAGATAATAGATGATGCAGCACACTGGCCTGAGCCTGAGCAGTGCACACAGATATGGTATGTGACTGACTGAGTCACTGTGTGTATCGCTTTTTTCAGGCAGAGAACGGATATATTAAATAAACTGCACTGTGTGTCTGGTGGTCACTCACTATATAATATATTATGTACTCCTGGCTCCTGCTATAACCTATAACTGGCACTGCAGTAGTGCTCCCCAGTCTCCCCCACAATTATAAGCTGTGTGAGCTGAGCAGTCAGACAGATATATATAATATTATATATAGATAATAGATGATGCAGCACACTGGCCTGAGCCTGAGCAGTGCACACAGATATGGTATGTGACTGACTGAGTCACTGTGTGTATCGCTTTTTTCAGGCAGAGAACGGATATATTAAATAAACTGCACTGTGTGTCTGGTGGTCACTCACTATATAATATATTATGTACTCCTGGCTCCTGCTATAACCTATAACTGGCACTGCAGTAGTGCTCCCCAGTCTCCCCCACAATTATAAGCTGTGTGAGCTGAGCAGTCAGACAGATATATATAATATTATATATAGATAATAGATGATGCAGCACACTGGCCTGAGCCTGAGCAGTGCACACAGATATGGTATGTGACTGAGTCACTGTGTGCTGTGTATCGCTTTTTTCAGGCAGAGAACGGATTATAAAGTAAACTGCACTGTCCTCACTAGTAAACTCTCTCCACTCAGTCTCTACACTTCTACAGTAACAGTACTCCTCCTAGTCAGCTCCAGTAAATCTCTCTCAGTCTCTTATAATCTAAATGGAGAGGACGCCAGCCACGTCCTCTCCCTATCAATCTCAATGCACGTGTGAAAATGGCGGCGACGCGCGGCTCCTTATATAGAATCCGAGTCTCGCGATAGAATCCGAGCTTCGCGAGAATCCGACAGCGTCATGATGACGTTCGGGCGCGCTCGGGTTAACCGAGCAAGGCGGGAAGATCCGAGTCGCTCGGACCCGTGAAAAAAAACATGAAGTTCTGGCGGGTTCGGATTCAGAGAAACCGAACCCGCTCATCTCTAGTTTACACGCATGTTTTAGTTTAAAATGTTTAGAGACTGTGTGGGTATCTAATCCTTTTTTAACATTATAAATAAGCTCGGATAGTCTTGTTTTCAGGTTTCTACCCGTCTTCCCGACATAAATTAGCCCACAGTCACACTCCAGGGCATAAATAACATTTCTGGAGTTGCAGGTAATAAAGTCTCTTATTGGATAAGAGACACCACCTACTGAAAATTCTTTTATTTTACTTGCGCCCTTTGTGCACTTGCACATGGCGCAAAGGCCGCATCTGTAAAAGCCTATACTTCTAATGCTTGTCCTCTTCGGAACCTCAATTGAACTGCATACAAGTTTGTCCTTAAGCGACTTAGATCTTCTATAAATAAAATCCGGCTTGGATGGTAATATTGGACCCAAAACAGGATCTTTACTGAGCACCTTCCAGTGTCTTTTTATTTTGAACTCAATTTCTCTATACTGTGAATTGAAGTTCGAAGTGAAGGACCACTGGTAGTCTTTTTCTTTAGGTGCCCTTCGATTAGTACCCTGTATCAAATCTCTCCTGTCTATAGTTTTTATCTTCTCCTGGGCTTTTAATAAGACATCTTCGCTATAGCCTTTTTCAATTAACCGGTTATGTAATTCACTTAATTGTGTTTCGCATATATTATGGTCGGTACAATTTCGTTTAACTCTTAAAAATTGGCTATATGGAATGCCATCCAACCAATGATCATGGTGTTGGCTTGCCCTTTCGATAAAACTGTTAGAGTCAGTAGGTTTTCGATATAATTTTGTATTCAATAAACCATTTGTTATATAGATACAGAGGTCTAAATACATTATTTCATCCCTGCTCATAGTAGTAGTCAGCCTAATATTAAATTGATTTCCATTAAGTTAAATGGTTTTTATGGTTTTTATGAAGATTATTATTATTATATTTTTTATTTAATAATTTTAATGTAACTTTTTAAAAAAAAGGATGTATTTCTTCTCTGGTTTTAAATTGAATATTTGAATCCGTTTAAAGTTTCCCTATCTATGTTCACCTTTCTTGCTGTAACAATGCTGTAATATTGTAATTTGATATTATACATTACTTTTTATGTCTTTTATGGACTCCTTGGGAGTCACGTATTGAAAACTGAGTGGGGACCGCTAATAGAGCTGAATGGAACGCATAACACGCCCATTCGCTGACCCGCATACGTCACTTCCGGCAACACGGTTTCCGGGACGGAAGTGGAACGCACACGTCACTTCCTGTATATCGGATCCGTCTGGCTGGATGATTTACAGCTGCTTCCTTTTTGCTGCTTGACGATTCACAGCTGTTTCCTTTGTATGTGATTATTGCTGCTATTTAAGGATGTGAGCATACATGTCCCATCATGCTTCTGATGAAGGATTTAATATCCGAAAGCGCTTAAGCTGGGACTCTTTATGCTGGACTGACGGGAGCATTGGAAGGATACACCGGACAGCGTGGGGATACTCCAAAATAACCAGGATTGGTGGTGACTATACATCTGCACCTGCTGGCTGCTGTCTTCCTTAGCCCCTGACATCCATGCTACATCTCTTTGTTGTTATGCTGTTTTTTAACCTGTGTTTGTGAGTGTTTCCATTAAAATATTAGTTCCTTACCTATACACAGACGATATTGCACTATTTTAATTCTCTTCATTTTAAGTGCTTCTTGGAGATTATACATCCCTATTCCCGTGGAGTGGAAGCGGTTATATACAATGTATATGGTTTCTACATGCAAATATACCATCTATACCATGTGAGTGGGACCAGTAACGAATAAAAGAAACACCACCTGACTTAACTGGATTACACTATGTTCTGTGTTCTTTTATTATCATTTTAGTGTCCATATGTTGGGAAGGTGTATCGTTACCTATCGCATTTAAAAATACCAGTGTGTAAGCAATCCTTTTTACGTCTCTAGAAGTGTCTAGTTGCGCCATTTTCTCTCACACTTTCTGTGTTTGGTGTGATATGTTGAAACCACGGTGAAGGTTTCTTGTTTGTGGGATTAAAGGCTGCTATCTAGTATAAGCGCAAGAAGGATCACCTGTTTTGTTTTCAGAGGTAGAGCAAGCAACACCTGCAAATTATGGGGGCCAGTTGTTCAGGAAGGGGGCGATCAACCTCGGTTCGGGTTGATTCTGTAAACCGACCAGTCGGGTCGGCAAGGTATGTAATGTGTGAAAAATACGGAAGACACACAGAAATTTTATGTGATGAATGGGAAAGAATGACTGTACATGACGGTGAGAAATTCCCAAGAATAGGTAGCTTTAGCCCAGAAGTGTTACTAAATCTAAGGAGAAGGATAGGTCTTATTAAACCAGCAAAGAGACGGATCAAACATTATGATTATTTGCAGTTATGGCAACAGGAAAGTGAATTGCAAAGAGAGTTAACTGACATATCTGACTCTCATCTTGGGAGGAGAGACATGGCAATGGAGAGGATTATGGTTGCGGAGAAAGGCACAATGTTGAACAATAAAAACGCACTTAGCAACTGTAGTATAGATGATAAGAATAAGTGTAATAAACATAACAATGATAATTGTAATGCTGTTGAATGTACAACTATTAACCCGTGCAAGTTGCACCCCATGTCAAACTTCCCTCAGGAATACAAACAAGAAAGTGAACCCAACACGATGTCGGCACCTCTTCCAGCAGCCATCACACAAGACATCCAGGTGGACGCGACCAAATCGGTAAAGGCAATAATCAAACCCCCTAACGGAGGGTCAGGTGAGGTCGTGTCCACAGGTACGTACAATGTTTTATATCACGCACAAACAAATGTACCCCAATATTGTAAGACCAAAACAAGGTGATGTAATTGAGTTTAGTCCTGTCAGGGTGATCACAGTCCCCAATGGGAAGACTGACGATCAGGGAACCATTCCCGTCCAGGACAGTGCAATGCGCTGTCCCTGGTCCCGGACCGAATTGAGATCAATTATGTCTGAATTTCCTGATCCTAGGAAAAATCTAGTCGCATGTCAAAGGTTTGTTAAAGAACTAGGAAACTCAACAGAACCCACCAACAAAGATTGGCGGACAGTGCTGAGGGCATGATTGCCCTCCAGCGTTGACCCTGCAAAATTTATTGCTGATTGTAAATTAGACACGGAGGTACCTTGTACGGAGGAACACAATCAGGAATGTATTAAGCAGATCAACCGACAGTTGGAAGTATATTTCCCAGCCATTGTCGAGTGGAACAAAATCTTCTCCATAAGACAAAACAAAGGGGAAAGTACTTCTAATTATTTCCATCGGGCATTGCAGGACATGACTAGGTATACGGGTATAGAAAACATTGAAACAAGTGCACCGCACAGAGAAGTAGCAGTATCTGTGCTAATGGATGGTTTAAAGGAAGTGTTGAGAACAAGGATACAGATCACCAATCCATACTGGAGAGATAAATCAGTAACTGCATTAAGGGACTCTGCTGTTGGGCATGAGCAAACCAACATCAAGCAAAGGGAAACAAAGGATCCCTGTGGGTAAGTCCAAGGTGATAAGGTGTTATAATTGCCAGAAGGAAGGCCATTATGCAAGAGATTGTAGATCAAGAAATTTACAGAAGGTCAGACCCCCTAGACAATGAAAATGACACACCAAATTACAATCAGGGATCATATAGGAAGAATTTTGAGCCACACCCATGATATGTAGTCAGGAAAGGTGATCATTAGGACTGATGGTAAGCCTGAGGTAACAGTTAATAAATTGGGAGGTCATTCCCTGAAGACACAGGAATGACCGGGTGAAACGTTGTAAATGTATCTGTGAAATGTTTATTTTTCTCTCTCCCCATCTCTGACGATTATAGGTAGGATTCAAACATTGCATATCTACTTGGTCTTTGCAGAAGTCTACCAAACCCCAGCATGACCTATCCACATCAATGTATTCTGGCCAGATACAGAGGGTGGAGTGTGGAGGTGCTGGGGGGAGGGACTGCGCAAGGAAACCATTGGACATGTAGATATGACAGCCTGATGATCTGACAATGTTTTAAAAATGTTTGAAAAAATGTTTTTTTTTTCCCTGTTGTTGTTTATTGTCGATTTATGTGATATATACATATATGAACGGTTCTCTCTCTCTTTTGTTGTTTTTTTTTCCTCTCCCTCTTCTCACCCAGGTTTTTATGTTTTAAAGATGGTATGTCACACCTCAGTTAGACAAATGGTAATGCAAGATTTTTGCTCCTTACAGAAAGATCGCTGATTTGGAAGAAATATTGCATCACCAGAATGGTCGGTTGGAAAATTGAGAGACGGCACCTTTGAGATGACGACAGAATAGGAAGAACAACAAAGACTAGAGAACTTAATTATCGTAACAAGTCTCTGTCCCCCTCAAACTGATTTTCTGTACCCCCATTACAAATTTCTTCTTTTCTCCTCCTGTAAGATGGACTTGCCCAAAGAGACTGTGATATGGATTTTCCTGTTGACCATGATGTTGACCAGAGCAGTCTGTTCCGGCGAGAGTACCAGTGAGGTCGAGAAAGGATCCAGAAAGATCCCGATGACTGAGACAGAGGTGTAAATTTCCAATAACAACACAACCACCAAGCAAAAGGCGAGTACCGGAAACGATCTAGCAGCCATGTTATTTGTAAACAGTGTTAGCTGAAAAGAGATCTGTATCTGTAGGCTCTGTGACAACGTAGTTGAGGATGGGTGCATTAAGAAATGCCAATCCAGTTTTAATATCCACATGGACCGGCATCCCTTGAGTGACTATCACTCCTTAGTGGGTAGTGTGTTAAATCAGACAGATTGTTGGGTATGCTCTCAAGTACCTCAAGGTCATATCAAATCAGGACTAGTACCATTTCCTTTAACGATAGGGGAGGTACTTGAGCGAAAGGGTGGGAGACCGGTGGACAGGAGGTTTAATGTCTCCAGTCCTCCTAGTTTGAAGCTCCACCAATATCATGTGGATAGGTCCCTAATATGTTTTAACATCTCCAATCCCCGAAAGCCGGGAAATTGGGAAGTATCATGGAGTAACCAAACCATGACCTTTTCATATAGAGCAGATAGAATGCCGACAGATACAGAACTTATACGCCACATAGCCAGTAGAGAAAAATCTTTCCGATATAGGTATACCCTAGGAAGTAGGATTACGAGAGTTGGAGAGGTATCACCAGGATACTGCGCACATATCGTACAAACTGATACGTGTACTAAACAGATGGGAGCATTAGGGTTAGGAGATTTCACATGGAAGATGTGTAATATGGTTATGTCCTACTCCGTCCCATATGTTCTCCCCGATGATGCATATTTCATATGCGGGAGGAAGGCGTATAAGTGGCTTGCCCCAAACTCTGAAGGATTGTGTTATATTGGAAAAGTACTGCCTGAGGTAATGACTGTATCACATGCCAAAATGAAAGATATTCACCGTGTTGCCCAAGCTCCTTATACTCATACCCACTACGAGCTCATAGTTAAACGGCACCTGATAGAAAGAACAGAGCATCCGGCCTCTGACATGATCCATGAATCCACCGGGATTCAGTTTCTAATCGCGTTAGACATCACTCGCACCGCCAGAGGAGTGTTGAATTATAAATACATATCTGCGCTTGCAAATTTGTTAGACAATATCACAGAAATGTATGATGACACGTTTAGGTATACTGGAAGAGAACTTCAAGCTTATAAAACAGAACTGGTCCAGCATAGAATGGTTCTCAATTACCTCACAGCAGTGACAGGTGGATATTGTGTCACACTGGCAATGCAGTACGGCGTGAAATGCTGCACATATATTAAGAATAGTACCGAGGACCCGGTCGAGGTCATAGACCAAAAGATGGACGATATTCTCCAATTGAAGTGGGAATTTCGCAGGAGACACAATCTCACTCTTGCTGCTGTAGGTAATAAGCTGACTGGTTGGGTGTCATGGTTGAACCCGCGAAATTGGTTCTCTGGTTTAGGAGAATGGGCTCAAGGAGTCATAATGGATGTTGGGAAGTTTCTTCTATGTATCTTAGGTGTTGTCATATCGATTGGCTTGATATTTAGATGCGGTCAGGCTTTAATGAAGTGCAAACAAAGTACCAGGGTGATGAGTTTAAGGAGTGAGGAAATTATAATTCCAATGGATTTGATTTATGACCCAAATGTAGAAACAATGATGTGATGAAAATGCGATTTCTACGGTCCGTTTCTTTCACCTGTTTTTCTGGTTTTTCCAAGGTAAAAAGACCCACTTTTGACGAGGAATTTGATGATCCGGTATACAGACAACTGATGGATTAAAGAAGAAGTTTTGACAACCTTATACACAGATTTTGATGAACAATGCCATAGACCCCCAGTTTCCCTAGAAATTTTAAAATTACGCTAGCCCAACACTTTTGTAAGCCTATGGACATTGACAAAGCTTTTTGCCCACACGCCTTTTGGCAAAAGCACAAAGAAGACTGCATTCAACAGACACCGAACAAGACTTCAACCGACAAATGTTCATTAACCTGACATAGAATACCACTGCATTTACCGTAATTATGTCTTTTCTTCATCTCTACAACCTTCAGGTAATTACACACATAGTCGATAGGGAATACAGGCACAGATATCAGCAATCACATATTCCCCCATTCATGTATCATCAACTAAAATGTGCTCCCCCATTTTGTTGCAACCAAAATCCGAAAAGAGCTCGGTAAAGTTTGACAGCCCATCCACAGACCCGTACCACGGGATAAGAAGGAATTCAAATGTATACTTCGCAATACCTCGAAGCTTGATTTAAAACACGTACGGCACGATGATACATGACCCCCAAACACGGATTCATACACACATGCTTCTGCTATCTCACTAGGTCATACCCTCTTCACACCTTCTCCTCTCTCCTCCCTTACCCAACCATGGAAATGTATTTACACTTGACATATATTTTTCTCTTTTTGAAATGTTTTAGGAAGTGGCAGTTATTGTTGACTGCCAAAGGGTGGACTGTCAAAGTCAGAAAAATATCACTATGCACACTGCCATATTTGCACCTCATATGTGTCCCTGCTGCGCATGCGTGCACTCTCCCGTGCATGCGCATACTCGCTGTTGCGGGCACCCGCAGGCGCACGGTATGCGCATTTACGGTAGAGATTGTATGCGTCTAGCGGGCGACTCTTTCGTTACATATTTTCACCATATAATGTACTTTGTAGATTATGGTCCCTTTGATAGAATCTGAAAGTTTGGTTAATGTAGAATGTTCATGGACGGAGAAATCCCTCTTTGTTTGATACGAAGGGTCAGACAGGAGTAATACAGTGGTGTTTAGTATCCATCGGAAGAGTATTTAATTAGTAATATTCCGGTGTTGGTTTGAAGCGAATTAATCGCTCGTGCGAATAGTTATGGACATAAGAAGTTTATGTCCATTTACTATTATTTGCACTTACTTATCCATGCGGCGGGAAACCTAGTTTCCCACCCACCTGAGCAGTTGGAAATTGTCACAGCCCACCTGTATGAATCAACCTATGACCTTTTGTTATAATGCGAGGAGGAATTCCTGTGTCCAATGAACAATGAGATTGTAGGGACCATTGAATTGTATTGTGTGTGGGGCATAAATAGACAAGCCGATCCCATCCAGCTCTCACTCTTCAACGGTTCTCATTGCTGATAATCGGGAGCTGGATGTCCAGAGGCGCATGCGATCGTTCCCCTTTGTGCGTAAGTTTTTCTCCGCAATCATATTGTCTTCCTTGTTATTCTGCGCCATATCTCTCCATATCTCTCTCTCTCTCTTCTCCCCTTTCTCTCTTAATTTTCCTGCAAACGTAATTGTATTATATTGTATTTCCTGTGTAGTTATCTGGTTAGTTAGTCTATGTTATATTGTAGTGTGTGATTTGTATTGTATTAATTCTTTTGCAAGTATAACATTCATAATATATATATAAGGCGTTGGACCCTAAGCCCAGGTATCTGTGTATTTCTCATAGTGTTAAGTATTTTCAGAGCATCGGTGACGCTCGAACAGCTTTTAAGATAATCAGGCTACACAAGGTTGCATCTACACTCTATCATTACACTAAGGTTTTGCTGCATAATACATTGTTTATGGTTTAGATATAAAGGTTTAACATTGTGAGCGTCAGCGCCGCTGGTGATCTCCTCGTGGTCCCGAGCGTCCGCTACGCTATAGCGAATCATTACGTTAGTCGGCAGCCAATAGCGTGCCTGCCTGTGATCTCTTGGCCGTGAGCGAACGTGACGCTTGAGCGTCTCGACTACGGCTAAGCGATTGTTACGCAACGTGCGTACCCTTACGGTACTCCATACGTGAATAGCGTACAGTGTTCTTAGACCTCATAAAGGGTGTTATATAAGATAAATATTTAGCTTTATCAATTGGCGGCTCGTCCTGTCCTTCACATATCTCTGCTAGGTAATTTCAGCAGACATTATCCATCAGCAAAGGGCGGGAGATCATATTCTTCGCAGTGCTGACGGGATAAGCGTCTGCTTCGCTTAGTAAAGGGTGCTGAGGGAATCCGGAACCGGAGGTAAGAACAACACGCTAGTGTCTTTTAAAACTGTTTATTTCTATCTTGCGTACGCACACACGCATATCTGCATTTCTTTTTCGTGTATTTTCATATATCACTCTCCTGTTTGCCATTTTAAATTGATAAAACGTGCTAAGAGAGATTTGTCGCTATTTCATAGTTAAAGTGTAAAAGTAATATTAAGGGATAAAGTGTAAAGCACACACGCAGCTCTACCTAAAGGTACAAGGAGAGATTGGTGTGGGGTTCAGTAGAGGATCGAGGATCATCTACATTGATAAACGTGTACATTGTGTTACGGTGGACATTGGTATTGTGTACACGTGTCTCTAACAAAGGGCTGAGACTCGCGTATGCAAAAGCCGACGCACGCAGCGTAAATTACGCAACGGAGCGTCTGGGTACGCCCACGTAACTCAAGTCACACGATAGTGTTGATTTTTAACAAGGGAAAAGGTGGCAAGGCGATAAATAGCGCAACAGGCGATAAATAGCGCAACAGGCGATAAATAGCGCAAGTTTATTTTAGTATTCGAAATTTAAATTAACAGATCCTTCTCCAAATTTACAACACATCTGGTCTAAAGAAAATTTCTGCGCAGAAATAGAAATAGAAACAAAAGTGTATATGTGGTGAGTGAGTGTTTGTTTTTACAATTTTGGGGATTGAACCACAGAAATCATCGAGTTCTCGTGAAGGTACATACGTGTAAGTGACATGCACGGTGGCTAGGGAGGCATCCCTGGTTAAACATAAAATTTGAGCATTAGAGTGTAGCGGACCAGGAGGTATAGCAGACCAGGAGGTCAGACCAGGAGGTCGTATAACAGACCAGGAGGTCTAGGTACAAAGAAGTCCGCTATAGAGACAAAGCACAACACCAAGAAGGGTTGATGCAACACCCATATAGGACAAAAACGCTCAGGCTGAAGGAATTCGCAGCTGCAAAATGTCGATTCCACTGGTCGCTCCGTACATAAGATTAGTTGCTTATGTGCTGAACGACTGTACCATTAGTTAGTAACCTGACCAGTACCATTTGTGTACAAACCCGGTCACAAACGCTATTTGTACATTCTGACGTGATTTGTGTAATTTTTTATTTTTTCAAAAAGGGAAGTTCGCTGGTCACTCTAGAACTATCCGACAACCCCACCTTTACTGGAAAGGGTTAATGCTCTTCGGATCATACCTACATGTTCCAGTAAACTAAGGTTAATAGGGGCCCTGGGTCGAGTACGCCAGCACTATATCAGTGTGTGGGCATATTGGTCGGCGTGGGCGAGTGAGTGAGGTGCTCGGTAAACTTCACCGTCAACCTATCTTTGAATATTTTGGTTTTTTGTAAGGGTTCGCTGAACACCCTGATATAAAGGTCAGAGGTAGAGCAATCCAGTTAAGTCAGGTGGTGTTTCTTTTATTCGTTACTGGTCCCACTCACATGGTATAGATGGTATATTTGCATGTAGAAACCATATACATTGTATATAACCGCTTCCACTCCACGGGAATAGGGATGTATAATCTCCAAGAAGCACTTAAAATAAAGAGAATTAAAATAGTGCAATATCGTCTGTGTATAGGTAAGGAACTAATATTTTAATGGAAACACTCACAAACACAGGTTAAAAAACAGCATAACAACAAAGAGATGTAGCATGGATGTCAGGGGCTAAGGAAGACAGCAGCCAGCAGGTGCAGATGTATAGTCACCACCAATCCTGGTTATTTTGGAGTATCCCCACGCTGTCCGGTGTATCCTTCCAATGCTCCCGTCAGTCCAGCATAAAGAGTCCCAGCTTAAGCGCTTTCGGATATTAAATCCTTCATCAGAAGCATGATGGGACATGTATGCTCACATCCTTAAATAGCAGCAATAATCACATACAAAGGAAACAGCTGTGAATCGTCAAGCAGCAAAAAGGAAGCAGCTGTAAATCATCCAGCCAGACGGATCCGATATACAGGAAGTGACGTGTGCGTTCCACTTCCGTCCCGGAAACCGTGTTGCCGGAAGTGACGTATGCGGGTCAGCGAATGGGCGTGTTATGCGTTCCATTCAGCTCTATTAGCGGTCCCCACTCAGTTTTCAATCCGTGACTCCCAAGGAGTCCATAAAAGACATAAAAAGTAATGTATAATATCAAATTACAATATTACAGCATTGTTACAGCAAGAAAGGTGGACATAGATAGGGAAACTTTAAACGGATTCAAATATTCAATTTAAAACCAGAGAAGAGATACATCCTTTTTTTAAAAAGTTACATTAAAATTATTAAATAAAAAATATAATAATAATAATCTTCATAAAAACCATTTAAGTTCAAAGTCGGTGTTAAGACCAGCAGGTACTAAGGTTTTTAGTTTAAAAATCCATTTCATCTCAGTTTTGGATAATGCAGTATCAATGTCTTTGTTCCGAGGGGTAGGATTAACAGTTTGGATACCCCAAAAGGATTTAAAGTGACAGGGTTTACACGCATGTTTTAGTTTAAAATGTTTAGAGACTGTGTGGGTATCTAATCCTTTTTTAACATTATAAATATGCTCGGATAGTCTTGTTTTCAGGTTTCTACCCGTCTTCCCGACATAAATTAGCCCACAGTCACACTCCAGGGCATAAATAACATTTCTGGAGTTGCAGGTAATAAAGTCTCTTATTGGATAAGAGACACCACCTACTGAAAACTCTTTTATTTTACTTGCGCCCTTTGTGCACTTGCACATGGCGCAAAGGCCGCATCTGTAAAAGCCTATACTTCTAATGCTTGTCCTCTTCGGAACCTCAATTGAACTGCATACAAGTTTGTCCTTAAGCGACTTAGATCTTCTATAAATAAAATCCGGCTTGGATGGTAATATTGGACCCAAAACAGGATCTTTACTGAGCACCTTCAAGTGTCTTTTTATTATGAACTCAATTTCTCTATACTGTGAATTGAAGTTCGAAGTGAAGGACCACTGGTAGTCTTTTTCTTTAGGTGCCCTTCGATTAGTACCCTGTATCAAATCTCTCCTGTCTATAGTTTTTATCTTCTCCTGGGCTTTTAATAAGACATCTTCGCTATAGCCTTTTTCAATGAACCGGTTATGTAATTCACTTAATTGTGTTTCGCATATATTATGGTCGGTACAATTTCGTTTAACTCTTAAAAATTGGCTATATGGAATGCCATCCAACCAATGATCATGGTGTTGGCTTGCCCTTTCGATAAAACTGTTAGAGTCAGTAGGTTTTCGATATAATTTTGTATTCAATAAACCATTTGTTATATAGATACAGAGGTCTAAATACATTATTTCATCCCTGCTCATAGTAGTAGTCAGCCTAATATTAAATTGATTTCCATTAAGTTAAATGGTTTTTATGGTTTTTATGAAGATTATCATTATTATATTTTTTATTTAATAATTTTAATGTAACTTTTTAAAAAAAGGATGTAGCTCTTCTCTGGTTTTAAATTGAATATTTGAATCCGTTTAAAGTTTCCCTATCTATGTCCACCTTTCTTGCTGTAACAATGCTGTAATATTGTAATTTGATATTATACATTACTTTTTATGTCTTTTATGGACTCCTTGGGAGTCACGGATTGAAAACTGAGTGGGGACCGCTAATAGAGCTGAATGGAACGCATAACACGCCCATTCGCTGACCCGCATACGTCACTTCCGGCAACACGGTTTCCGGGACGGAAGTGGAACGCACACGTCACTTCCTGTATATCGGATCCGTCTGGCTGGATGATTTACAGCTGCTTCCTTTTTGCTGCTTGACGATTCACAGTTGTTTCCTTTGTATGTGATTATTGCTGCTATTTAAGGATGTGAGCATACATGTCCCATCATGCTTCTGATGAAGGATTTAATATCCGAAAGCGCTTAAGCTGGGACTCTTTATGCTGGACTGACGGGAGCATTGGAAGGATACACCGGACAGCGTGGGGATACTCCAAAATAACCAGGATTGGTGGTGACTATACATCTGCACCTGCTGGCTGCTGTCTTCCTTAGCCCCTGACATCCATGCTACATCTCTTTGTTGTTATGCTGTTTTTTAACCTGTGTTTGTGAGTGTTTCCATTAAAATATTAGTTCCTTACCTATACACAGACGATATTGCACTATTTTAATTCTC
This sequence comes from Pseudophryne corroboree, assembly GCF_028390025.1. Classification (NCBI taxonomy): domain Eukaryota; kingdom Metazoa; phylum Chordata; class Amphibia; order Anura; family Myobatrachidae; genus Pseudophryne; species Pseudophryne corroboree. Next base: position 608,564,962 of record NC_086444.1, on the reverse strand, counting down.
TTCATTTTAAGTGCTTCTTGGAGATTATACATCCCTATTCCCGTGGAGTGGAAGCGGTTATATACAATGTATATGGTTTCTACATGCAAATATACCATCTATACCATGTGAGTGGGACCAGTAACGAATAAAAGAAACACCACCTGACTTAACTGGATTACACTATGTTCTGTGTTCTTTTATTATCATTTTAGTGTCCATATGTTGGGAAGGTGTATCGTTACCTATCGCATTTAAAAATACCAGTGTGTAAGCAATCCTTTTTACGTCTCTAGAAGTGTCTAGTTGCGCCATTTTCTCTCACACTTTCTGTGTTTGGTGTGATATGTTGAAACCACGGTGAAGGTTTCTTGTTTGTGGGATTAAAGGCTGCTATCTAGTATAAGCGCAAGAAGGATCACCTGTTTTGTTTTCAGAGGTAGAGCAAGCAACACTTGCAAATTATGGGGGCCAGTTGTTCAGGAAGGGGGCGATCAACCTCGGTTCGGGTTGATTCTGTAAACCGACCAGTCGGGTCGGCAAGGTATGTAATGTGTGAAAAATACGGAAGACACACAGAAATTTTATGTGATGAATGGGAAAGAATGACTGTACATGATGGGGAGAAATTCCCAAGAATAGGTAGCTTTAGCCCAGAAGTGTTACTAAATCTAAGGAGAAGGATAGGTCTTATTAAACCAGCAAAGAGACGGATCAAACATTATGATTATTTGCAGTTATGGCAACAGGAAAGTGAATTGCAAAGAGAGTTAACTGACATATCTGACTCTCATCTTGGGAGGAGAGACATGGCAATGGAGAGGATTATGGTTGCGGAGAAAGGCACAATGTTGAACAATAAAAACGCACTTAGCAACTGTAGTATAGATGATAAGAATAAGTGTAATAAACATAACAATGATAATTGTAATGCTGTTGAATGTACAACTATTAACCCGTGCAAGTTGCACCCCATGTCAAACTTCCCTCAGGAATACAAACAAGAAAGTGAACACAACACGATGTCGGCACCTCTTCCAGCAGCCATCACACAAGACATCCAGGTGGATGCGACCAAATCGGTAAAGGCAATAATCAAACCCCCTAACGGAGGGTCAGGTGAGGTCGTGTCCACAGGTACGTACAATGTTTTATATCACGCACAATCAAATGTACCCCAATATTGTAAGACCAAAACAAGGTGATGTAATTGAGTTTAGTCCTGTCAGGGTGATCACAGTCCCCAATGGGAAGACTGACGATCAGGGAACCATTCCCGTCCAGGACAGTGCAATGCGCTGTCCCTGGTCCCGGACCGAATTGAGATCAATTATGTCTGAATTTCCTGATCCTAGGAAAAATCTAGTCGCATGTCAAAGGTTTGTTAAAGAACTAGGAAACTCAACAGAACCCACCAACAAAGATTGGCGGACAGTGCTGAGGGCATGATTGCCCTCCAGTGTTGACCCTGCGAAATTTATTGCTGATTGTAAATTAGACACGGAGGTACCTTGTACGGAGGAACACAATCAGGAATGTATTAAGCAGATCAACCGACAGTTGGAAGTATATTTCCCAGCCATTGTCGAGTGGAACAAAATCTTCTCCATAAGACAAAACAAAGGGGAAAGTACTTCTAATTATTTCCATCGGGCATTGCAGGACATGACTAGGTATACGGGTATAGAAAACATTGAAACAAGTGCACCGCACAGAGAAGTAGCAGTATCTGTGCTAATGGATGGTTTAAAGGAAGTGTTGAGAACAAGGATACAGATCACCAATCCATACTGGAGAGATAAATCAGTAACTGCATTAAGGGACTCTGCTGTTGGGCATGAGCAAACCAACATCAAGCAAAGGGAAACAAAGGAGCCTCCGATCCCTGTGGGTAAGTCCAAGGTGATAAGGTGTTATAATTGCCAGAAGGAAGGCCATTATGCAAGAGATTGTAGATCAAGAAATTTACAGAAGGTCAGACCCCCTAGACAATGAAAATGACACACCAAATTACAATCAGGGATCATATAGGAAGAATTTTGAGCCACACCCATGATATGTAGTCAGGAAAGGTGATCATTAGGACTGATGGTAAGCCTGAGGTAACAGTTAATAAATTGGGAGGTCATTCCCTGAAGACACAGGAATGACCGGGTGAAACGTTGTAAATGTATCTGTGAAATGTTTCTTTTTCTCTCTCCCCATCTCTGACGATTATAGGTAGGATTCAAACATTGCATATCTACTTGGTCTTTGCAGAAGTCTACCAAACCCCAGCATGACCTATCCACATCAATGTATTCTGGCCAGATACAGAGGGTGGAGTGTGGAGGTGCTGGGGGGAGGGACTGCGCAAGGAAACCATTGGACATGTAGATATGACAGCCTGATGATCTGACAATGTTTTAAAAATGTTTGAAAAAATGTTTTTTTTTTTCCCTGTTGTTGTTTATTGTCGATTTATGTGATATATACATATATGAACGGTTCTCTCTCTCTTTTGTTGTTTTTTTTCCCTCTCCCTCTTCTCACCCAGGTTTTTATGTTTTAAAGATGGTATGTCACACCTCAGTTAGACAAATGGTAATGCAAGATTTTTGCTCCTTACAGAAAGATCGCTGATTTGGAAGAAATATTGCATCACCAGAATGGTCGGTTGGAAGATTGAGAGACGGCACCTTTGAGATGACGACAGAACAGGAAGAACAACAAAGACTAGAGAACTTAATTATCGTAACAAGTCTCTCTCCCCCTCAAACTGATTTTCTGTACCCCCATTACAAATTTCTTCTTTTCTCCTCCTGTAAGATGGACTTGCCCAAAGAGACTGTGATATGGATTTTCCTGTTGACCATGATGTTGACCAGAGCAGTCTGTTCCGGCGAGAGTACCAGTGAGGTCGAGAAAGGATCCAGAAAGATCCCGATGACTGAGACAGAGGTGTAAATTTCCAATAACAACACAACCACCAAGCAAAAGGCGAGTACCGGAAACGATCTAGCAGCCATGTTATTTGTAAACAGTGTTAGCTGAAAAGAGATCTGTATCTGTAGGCTCTGTGACAACGTAGTTGAGGATGGGTGCATTAAGAAATGCCAATCCAGTTTTAATATCCACATGGACCGGCACCCCTTGAGTGACTATCACTCCTTAGTGGGTAGTGTGTTAAATCAGACAGATTGTTGGGTATGCTCTCAAGTACCTCAAGGTCATATCAAATCAGGACTAGTACCATTTCCTTTAACGATAGGGGAGGTACTTGAGCGAAAGGGTGGGAGACCGGTGGACAGGAGGTTTAATGTCTCCAGTCCTCCTAGTTTGAAGCTCCACCAATATCATGTGGATAGGTCCCTAATATGTTTTAACATCTCCAATCCCCGAAAGCCGGGAAATTGGGAAGTATCATGGAGTAACCAAACCATGACCTTTTCATATAGAGCAGATAGAATGCCGACAGATACAGAACTTATACGCCACATAGCCAGTAGAGAAAAATCTTTCCGATATAGGTATACCCTAGGAAGTAGGATTACGAGAGTTGGAGAGGTATCACCAGGATACTGCGCACATATCGTACAAACTGATACGTGTACTAAACAGATGGGAGCATTAGGGTTAGGAGATTTCACATGGAAGATGTGTAATATGGTTATGTCCTACTCCGTCCCATATGTTCTCCCTGATGATGCATATTTCATATGCGGGAGGAAGGCGTATAAGTGGCTTGCCCCAAACTCTGAAGGATTGTGTTATATTGGAAAAGTACTGCCTGAGGTAATGACTGTATCACATGCCAAAATGAAAGATATTCACCGTGTTGCCCAAGCTCCTTATACTCATACCCACTACGAGCACGTAGTTAAACGGCACCTGATAGAAAGAACAGAGCATCCGGCCTCTGACATGATCCATGAATCCACCGGGATTCAGTTTCTAATCGCGTTAGACATCACTCGCACCGCCAGAGGAGTGTTGAATTATAAATACATATCTGCGCTTGCAAATTTGTTAGACAATATCACAGAAATGTATGATGACACGTTTAGGTATACTGGAAGAGAACTTCAAGCTTATAAAACAGAACTGGTCCAGCATAGAATGGTTCTCAATTACCTCACAGCAGTGACAGGTGGATATTGTGTCACACTGGCAATGCAGTACGGCGTGAAATGCTGCACATATATTACGAATAGTACCGAGGACCCGGTCGAGGTCATAGACCAAAAGATGGACGATATTCTCCAATTGAAGTGGGAATTTCGCAGGAGACACAATCTCACTCTTGCTGCTGTAGGTAATAAGCTGACTGGTTGGGTGTCATGGTTGAACCCGCGAAATTGGTTCTCTGGTTTAGGAGAATGGGCTCAAGGAGTCATAATGGATGTTGGGAAGTTTCTTCTATGTATCTTAGGTGTTGTCATATCGATTGGCTTGATATTTAGATGCGGTCAGGCTTTAATGAAGTGCAAACAAAGTACCAGGGTGATGAGTTTAAGGAGTGAGGAAATTATAATTCCAATGGATTTGATTTATGACCCAAATGTAGAAACAATGATGTGATGAAAATGCGATTTCTACGGTCCGTTTCTTTCACCTGTTTTTCTGTTTTTTCCAAGGTAAAAAGACCCACTTTTGACGAGGAATTTGATGATCCGGTATACAGACAACTGATGGATTAAAGAAGAAGTTTTGACAACCTTATACACAGATTTTGATGAACAATGCCATAGACCCCCAGTTTCCCTAGAAATTTTAAAATTACGCTAGCCCAACACTTTTGTAAGCCTATGGACATTGACAAAGCTTTTTGCCCACACACCTTTTGGCAAAAGCACAAAGAAGACTGCATTCAACAGACACCGAACAAGACTTCAACCGACAAATGTTCATTAACCTGACATAGAATACCACTGCATTTACCGTAATTATGTCTTTTCTTCATCTCTACAACCTTCAGGTAATTACACACATAGTCGATAGGGAATACAGGCACAGATATCAGCAATCACATATTCCCCCATTCATGTATCATCAACTAAAATGTGCTCCCCCATTTTGTTGCAACCAAAATCCGAAAAGAGCTCGGTAAAGTTTGACAGCCCATCCACAGACCCGTACCACGGGATAAGAAGGAATTCAAATGTATACTTCGCAATACTTCGAAGCTTGATTTAAAACACGTACGGCACGATGATACATGACCCCCAAACACGGATTCATACACACATGCTTCTGCTATCTCACTAGGTCATACCCTCTTCACACCTTCTCCTCTCTCCTCCCTTACCCAACCATGGAAATGTATTTACACTTGACATATATTTTTCTCTTTTTGAAATGTTTTAGGAAGTGGCAGTTATTGTTGACTGCCAAAGGGTGGACTGTCAAAGTCAGAAAAATATCACTATGCACACTGCCATATTTGCACCTCATATGTGTCCCTGCTGCGCATGCGTGCGCTCTCCCGTGCATGCGCATACTCGCTGTTGCGGGCACCCGCAGGCGCACGGTATGCGCATTTACGGTAGAGATTGTATGCGTCTAGCGGGCGACTCTTTCGTTACATATTTTCACCATATAATGTACTTTGTAGATTATGGTCCCTTTGATAGAATCTGAAAGTTTGGTTAATGTAGAATGTTCATGGACGGAGAAATCCCTCTTTGTTTGATACGAAGGGTCAGACAGGAGTAATACAGTGGTGTTTAGTATCCATCGGAAGAGTATTTAATTAGTAATATTCCGGTGTTGGTTTGAAGCGAATTAATCGCTCGTGCGAATAGTTATGGACATAAGAAGTTTATGTCCATTTACTATTATTTGCACTTACTTATCCATGCGGCGGGAAACCTAGTTTCCCACCCACCTGAGCAGTTGGAAATTGTCACAGCCCACCTGTATGAATCAACCTATGACCTTTTGTTATAATGCGAGGAGGAATTCCTGTGTCCAATGAACAATGAGATTGTAGGGACCATTGAATTGTATTGTGTGTGGGGCATAAATAGACAAGCCGATCCCATCCAGCTCTCACTCTTCAACGGTTCTCATTGCTGATAATCGGGAGCTGGATGTCCAGAGGCGCATGCGATCGTTCCCCTTTGTGCGTAAGTTTTTCTCCGCAATCATATTGTCTTCCTTGTTATTCTGAGCCATATCTCTCCATATCTCTCTCTCTTCTCCCCTTTCTCTCTTAATTTTCCTGCAAACGTAATTGTATTATATTGTATTTCCTGTGTAGTTATCTGGTTAGTTAGTCTATGTTATATTGTAGTGTGTGACTTGTATTGTATTAATTCTTTTGCAAGTATAACATTCATAATATATATATAAGGCGTTGGACCCTAAGCCCAGGTATCTGTGTATTTCTCATAGTGTTAAGTATTTTCAGAGCATCGGTGACGCTCGAACAGCTTTTAAGATAATCAGGCTACACAAGGTTGCATCTACACTCTATCATTACACTAAGGTTTTGCTGCATAATACATTGTTTATGGTTTAGATATAAAGGTTTAACATTGTGAGCGTCAGCGCCGCTGGTGATCTCCTCGTGGTCCCGAGCGTCCGCTACGCTATAGCGAATCATTACGTTAGTCGGCAGCCAATAGCGTGCCTGCCTGTGATCTCTTGGCCGTGAGCGAACGTGACGCTTGAGCGTCTCGACTACGGCTAAGCGATTGTTACGCAACGTGCGTACCCTTACGGTACTCCATACGTGAATAGCGTACAGTGTTCTTAGACCTCATAAAGGGTGTTATATAAGATAAATATTTAGCTTTATCAGGGGCTATGTACTGTATGCTGTGTATAATGTGATGTAGGGGGCTATGAACTGTATGCTGTGTATAATGTGATGTAGGGGGCTATGTACTGTATACTGTGTATAATGTGATGTAGGGGGCTATGTACTGTATGCTGTGTATAATGTGATGTGGAGGGTCTACGGAATATATGCTGTGTATAATGTGATGTGGGGGGCTATGTACTATATACTGTGTATAATGTGATGTGGGGGCTACGTACTGTATGCTGTGTATAATGTGATGTGGGGGCTACATACTGTATGCTGTGTATAATGTGATGTGGGGGCTACATACTGTATGCTGTGTATAATGTGATGTAGGGGGCTATGTACTGTATGCTGTGTATAATGTGATGTAGGGGGCTATGTACTGTATGCTGTGTATAATGTGCTGTGGAGGGTCTACGGAATATATACTGTGTAAAATGTGATGTGGGGGCTACATACTGTATGCTGTGTATAATGTGATGTAGGGGGCTATGTACTGTATGCTGTGTATAATGTGATGTAGGGGGCTATGTACTGTATGCTGTGTATAATGTGATGTAGGGGGCCAGAGCCGGCCATAGGTATAGGCAAACTAGGCAATTGCCTAGGGCATTTGATATGCCTAGGGGCATCATCAGCTTCTGCTGATTAAAATGATATGCGGCATGCCTATATTCTGTGTGTAGCATTTCATATGCAGATACAGCCACAGTCTCACACAATATATAGACATGCTGCATATCATTTTAATCAGCAGAAGCTGCTTGTGCATCCTAGCCACATAGCAATGCAAATAAGATGCATGTTCATTAAAAAAAAAGTGCCCGACGTTAGCATTGATGCAAGATTTATGAGGACACATCTGTATCCAGGCAGAGGCAGAGGTCACAGTGTTAGTGGCAGTGTGAGTCCTGCATGCATGTGAGTGGGTTGGTTGTGCAGTAGTGTTCGGAATATGTGTAAGGGGCACTATGTGTGTCATTATGTGTATAAGGGCATTAATAATGTGCGGCATATGTGTAACAGGGTACTACTGTATGTGTGTCATTATGTGTATAGGGGCACTATTAATGTGCAGCAAATGTGTAGGGGTCACTATGTGTGTCATTATGTGTATAAGGGCATTAATAATGTGTGGCATATGTGTAAGGGACATTATGTGTAAAAGGGCATTAATAAAGGTTGTCATAATGTGTAAGGCGCATTATGTTTATAAGGACATTAATAATGTGTCTCATATGTGTAAGGGGCATTACTGTGTGGAATTATATGTATAAATGCATTACTAATGTGTGGCATTATGTGAATAAGGTGCTCTACTATGTGGCGTTGCATATAGAAAAGGCACTACTGTGTCGTCTAATGTGAGTAAAGAGCAATAGGGTGTGGTGTAATGTGAATAAGGAGCAATTCAGTGTGATGTAATGTGAATAAGGGGCACTACTGTGAGGAATAACGTTTATAAGGTAAAGTGATACTACTGTGGGATGTAATATGAATTATGGACACTATCGCATGATCAAATGTGAATAAAGTTGCAGTACTGTGTGGCGTAATTGGAATTGGGGTTACTATTGTGTGGCCATGCCCCTTGCCAGCAAAAACACACCCCTTTTTGGGCTGTGCGCCAAATGTGCAAACTGTTCCTATTTAAAATATAGGGGGTACAAACACCAAAATAAGGACTGCTATGGGTGAGGGGTGATGGTGCTGGGAAAGAGGTGCAAGGTCAGAGGTGGAACAAGCGGTGGTGCTAGGGGGCACCAGCTAAAATCTTGCCTAGGGCATCATATTGGTTAGGGCCGGCTCTGTAGGGGGCTATGTACTGTATGCTGTGTATAATGTGATGTGGAGGGTCTACGGAATATATACTGTGTATAATGTGATGTGGGGGCTACATACTGTATGCTGTGTATAATGTGATGTAGGGGGCTATGTACTGTATGCTGTGTATAATGTGATGTAGGGGGCTATGTACTGTATGCTGTGTATAATGTGATGTGGAGGGTCTACGGAATATATACTGTGTATAATGTGATGTTGGGGCTACGTACTGTATGCTGTGTATAATGTGATGTAGGGGGCTATGTACTGTATGCTGTGTATAATGTGATGTGGCGGGTCTACGGAATATATGCTGTGTATAATGTGATGTGGGGGGCTATGTACTATATACTGTGTATAATGTGATGTGGGGGCTACGTACTGTATGCTGTGTATAATGTGATGTGGGGGCTACATACTGTATGCTGTGTATAATGTGATGTGGGGGCTACATACTGTATGCTGTGTATAATGTGATGTGGAGGGTCTACGTAATGTATGCTGTGTATAATGTAATATTGGGGAGCGGATCTGTGTATGCTGTGTTTAATGTGATGTGGGGGGATCAGAGTGGGGGTGCTGCCACGGAATATATTGTTGCCATGGGGCCAAGTGAGAGATTTGGTAAGGTTTTGCAGTTTTTTTTTAAAGTGGCAATCATTTACACAGCAAGATCAACCTGGTTTTGCAGTGTAAATGATTGCCACTTTAAAAAAAAACCTGAAAAACCTTACCAAGGGGGTCATTACGAGCAGTTTTTAGCAGCCGTGCAAACGCTAAGCTGCCACCCTCTGAGAGTGTATTTTAGCTTAGCAGAAGTGCGAACAAAAGGATCGCAGAGCGGCTACAAAAAAAGTTTGTGCAGTTTCAGAGTAGCTCCAGACCTACTCCTAGCTTGCGATCACTTCAGACTGTTCAGTTCCGGATTTGATGTCACAAACACGCCCTGCGTTCGGCCAGCCACGCCTGCGTTTTTCCTGGCACGCTTGAGTTTTTTCGAATACTCCCTGAAAACGGTCAGTTGACACCCAGAAACGGGCCTTTCCTGTCAATCACTCTGAGGCATTGCGACTGAAAAGCGTCGCTAGACCTTGTGTAAAAATACATTGGCCGTTGTGAAAGTACGTCACGCGTGCGCACTGCGCCACATACGCATGCGTAAAAGAGCCACTTTTTCACTTAATCGCTGCGCTGCGAACATTTTCACTAGCGATCAACTCGGAATGACCCCCCAAATCTCTCACTTTCTGAAACTCTCACTCTATTACATTTGGCCCACGATGTGATACCTATATTTTGATAGGAATTACTTGGGATAAACATTCTGATTAACACACGGAATACCAATGGAGGTCATAGTACCCAGAATCAACTTTATATCCATTGCACAACACATGGAGTACAGTGTGTGTTTTTAAAACATTTATCTTACACATTGTCTTTTCAGTTGTATGTGGTTTTAATATTTCACAGTTACAGGCTTTTTAAAAGTATATAAATAAAAGTTACATTTTATGTGTCTAATTCATGTTAGTGAGCCACTTTAAGTTCCTATTTAAGTTCCACTTTCCTTCTTATTGATCAACTTGACTTCACACTTGGATGGCCAAACCTGACATGAACCAGTAAAACAGCCCCATGGGGTTTCTGCAGAATCTATAAACACTGTGTTGTGTGCACATTAAGTGGTATAAATGAAAATGTATGCAACATGAGTAATTAACATGAATTAAAAACAAATCGTCACATTTTAATGAAGTCCAGTAAACATGACACAATGGGAGTTGTAGTGCACCAAGCTCCTCCTAGACAGATCCGCACATGACATTCCACCATGCACAGGGCACCGCCATGCTCACTGTCCACTCAACCTCTTTCCAACACATCCAGCGGATGTGAACAAGTCGAGTGGATGTCATTACCTATTCCCTGTGAATGTCACCTTGCGGGCCTGCCTTACAGTTTTATATACGCTGGTATTGAATAATAAATTTCTAGTGCGCCAGCTAAAAAGACAACTCCTTCTTCTTCTCCTCTTTATACGCTCATAGGTTATCTATCTATCTATCTATCTATCTATCTATCTATCTATCTATCTATCTATCTATCTATCTATCTATCTATCTATCTATCTATCTATTTGTCTATCCACACACACACACACACACACACACACACACACACACACACACACATACACACATATATATATAACGGAAAATTATTAATTCAGCCTCTTAGATAAAGAGCCTTATTTCCTTATAAAATATAAGTGGTGATTTAGTCTAGAAATTCCTGTCACTTATGTTTTCCCTTTACCTATATATTGAGGCACTCTGTACAGCATTGTTTTAGAGTTAATTTTCTACACTAGTCTCATTTTATTAGACTAGAAACTCATGTACATCCAGTTGTAATTGATGTATAAAATGTATATGTAAGATAGCTGTAACTCTGTAGCTTTGCTGCTGGTTACTGTGACATCACACCTAGCCTGTGACATCACTAGAATATGACATCACAATGCTTCTTCCTGTAACATTCTATCTACAGCTGCTGACGTTTCCAGTTACCATGGAGGAAGACAGGTAGGAGGAGGTGAGTCCTAAATAGCAGGGTATGATGGAGGGGGGGGGGGGGGGGGGTAAGGAAGACAGAGTGCAGTATAGTCAGCTGAAAGGCAAGACAAGATAGACAGACCAGGGAATACAGGTACAAGGACACATAATTAGGAGAAGCGCAGGAAGGAACGGCATATTTAGGAATAAAAATGTAGCAGTACAGAAATAAAGAGGGCAGTATAGAGGATAAGCACACATACAGGGGATGCAGGTAACCTGAGGCAGGATCGTGGCTTTGGGATGAAATGAAAAAGTTAATAAAATAGATAAATGGGTATTGATAACTTTGAAAGTATGTTGTTTGGTTTAAGTAAAATTGGGAAACTGGTTGACTCATGGACGTTTTATTGTACTTAAACTAGTACTATGCTTAATGATAGTCTTTTGTGTTTTTTAGATCATTATATGTATTCTGGCAAAGAGACTTGCAGAGTGCTGGGTGACCGGCAAAGAGATCTGCAAAGTGTCAGTTGAAGACGACGGGAGGGGTCGCAGAGGTAGCAAGGACTGGAGTATAACATGCAGGAGGTAAGTTACCATACTTGTGTAATTATGTGGGTTGTGGGAGGTTTTGAGAGCACAGTACAAAACAGAGACTATGGTGCAGGAAAGCGGACGATACAAAAATGCAGGAGGGGCAGCTCAGTATAGGACATACAGATGGTATGGGACGGGCAGTGTTCGGCACCCCCCTGCACACTATAAATTTGAGCCCTCCCATACTTTATAAAGTAAAAGCAAGCTGCCTGAAAAAGGGGTGTGGTCTCACATAGAAGGGGTGTGGCCACACAATAGTACTCCCAATTCAAATTATGCCACACAAAAGCATAATCTTATTCACATTACACCCCATGTAGTGCCCCTGATTCATAGTATGCCAAATAGACGTGTTCCTTATTCACATTACATCACACAGGTAGTGCCCCATAGTCACATTATATGACACAGTATTGCCTATTATTCACATACAGATTAACTCATTGAGCGTGGCTACATCACAGGCGTGGGCAAGCGGCGTGCCTGCATCTCAGCCCACTGCCGAGCGCACAGTCATTCCCATTCACTTTGAACTATGACCGACGCATGCAGGCCCCATTCACTCTCAGTGGTACAGCGCGCCCAGGCACAGACAGAGCCACGATTAGCATGGCTCCATCTGTAATGCCCACAGCAGTAATGTCCCTTACAAATAATGCCTACAGTAGTAGTGTTGCTTATACACATTATGCCCACAGTAGTGCCCCTTATATGCGTAATGTCAACAGTAGTAATGCCCATTATACACATGATGTGCCACTAAAACACATAATGCCCACAGTAGTAGTGCTGCTTATACACATAATGTCCACAGTAGTAGTGCCGCTTATACGCATAATGTCAATAGTAGAAGTGCTCCTTATATGTATAATGTCCACAATAGTAGTGCCCTTATACACATAATGCCCTCAGTAGTAGTGCCCCTATACACACAATGCTCATAGCAGTAGTGACCCCTTTACACATAATGTCACAGTAGTAGTGGCCTTTATATACCTAATGCCACACAGTAGTGCTCTATATACATAATGCTTTATATACCTTGCCCATAGCAGTGATTCTTATACATAATGACCAAAGTAGTGCCCCTTATACACATAATGCCTACAGTAGTAGTGTCCTGAACACAATGCCCACAGTAATAGTGTCCCTTATACACATAATGCCCACAGTAGTAGTGCCTCTTACACATAATGCCCACAGCAGTAGTGCCCCTTATACATATAATATCCACAGTAATAGTGTCACTTATATAGACAATATAAACAATAGTTACAGTATCTCTATCATTATGACTGTAACCTGCACACTGGGTATTGGGCCTAATTCAGACCTGATCACGGCAGCAAATTTGTTCTCTAATAGGCAAAACCATGTGCACTGCAGGTGGGCAGATTTTACATGTGCAGAGAGAGTTACATTTGAGTGGGGTGTGTGCAAACTGAAATCTAAATTTCAGTGTAAAAATAAAGCAGCCAGTATTTACTCTGCACAGAAACAAAATAATCCACCCAAATCTAACTCTCCCTGCACATGTTATATCAGGTGGTCTTCAGTATGCCGAATGTCGGGATCCCAGCGCACAGTATACCGGCGCCGGAATCCCGGCACCCGGCATACCGACAGATATTCTCCCTCGTGGGGGTCCACGACCCCCCTGGAGGGAGAATAAATAGCGTGGCGCACGTAGCGCGCCACCATGCCCGCAGCGTGGCGAGTGCAGCGAGCCCGCAAGGGGCTCCTTTGCGCTTGCCATGCTGTCGGTATGCCGGCGGTCGGGCTCCCGGCGCTGGTATGCTGGTCGCTGGGAGCCGGCCGCCGGCATACCATACTACACCCGTTATATCTGCCCCACCTGCAGTGCACATGGTTTTGTCCATTAGAGAACAAATTGGCTGCTGCGATCAGGTCTGAATTAGGCCCAGTGTATGATACTAACATGGTCCTAGCACTAGGGAAGATAAAATACTGGAGCAGATAACTTGGGTCTCTGTGAGGCAGGATCTTGGTTTTGGATAAAAAGTCAATAAAATAGATAAATTAAAAATGAATAAAAATGAAAGTACGTAACAAAATTATACACATAGTATGCCTGAACAAGAAATTCTGGTTATTTAGATCATCATTTGGCAAAAGTTCTGGCAAAGAGATTTGCAGAGTGTCGGGTGACCGGCAAAGAGATCTGCAAAGTGTCAGTTGAAGACGACGGGCGGGGTCGCAGAGGCAGCAAGGACTGGAGGATAGCATGCAGGAGGTAAGTTACCATACTTGTGTAATTGTGTGTGTGGTCTGGGGTATTGAGAGCACAGTACAAAACATAGAGACTGTGGTGGGGGAGAGCGGACAATACAAAACATGCAGAAGGGGGCAACTTGGTATAGCACATACAGATGGTGTGGGGGCACAATATAAAAACATAGAAATGGTGGTGTGCTCTATAGGCCATACAGAGGAAGGACATACACTTTTGGGGGTTGCGAGATGTAGAACATAATACAGAAAAACAGGAAGGGTGAGGAGAGCACAATACAGAATATACAGATCGGGGGAGGGCACAATATTGGACATACAGGGTAAGGGGGGCATGTGTGGGGTTTCCGATGGTCCTTATAATGGGCACATGGGCAACACCTGGACCTGGGGAGCCCATTTTTCTCTGTTCATTTCCCCTAATGTCAAAACTGGATAAGCCGCTCCCGGGAGATAGTGAAATGGCCGACCTTTATATCAATGAACCGGGGGCAGAAAGAGAGTGATAAAGTGGAGAGAGAAAAACTAACAACCAATCAGCTCCTATCTGTCATTTTTCAAACACAGCCTGTAACATGGCAGTTAGGAGCTGATTGGCTGGTACTTTATCGCTCTCCACTTTATCACTCTGATACATCTCCCCCATAGAATAACCAAATGATGAAATGGGATAAAATGGTATAAATGGTGTGAATTGGGGCTTTAACAAATGACTGATTCCCGATCTTTCCTATAATAAAGGTGATCATTTCCCTGGAGTCCTTCTTCTTACTGCTCAGGGGGCCAATTCAGATGCGGACGCAAAGCTGCTGTTGCACTTAAGAGGCTCAATGCTTTATCACTGCGCACGAAATGCGATCAAGCTCCCATAGAGTATCCCATCGCAAAGTGATTGACAGGAAGTTGGCATTTGGGGAGTGGTAATGGGGTGGATAACTGTACACAGGCATGTTAGATCCATTCAAATGCTGTTCCATGCGCGTGCATAAATTACCCATTGCGATCTGTGTTGCTGTTGGAGAGCCCCCTGTGTCTAGGAGACTTGCTCAGCCTACGACTGCTCAGACTCACGATGCAATTGCGAACGGCAAGATTGTAGCAACGATCGCTTCAACAACCACAACTGAATCAGGCCCACAATTACACCATTATATTTTACTATTTTATTGCATCTAACAACTAAAGGGTCAATTTAATTAGGTGCGAGTTTGTCTTACAACAGCCGCACTTTCAAGCAGCCCCATAGGCTGAATCTGGCCATGAAGGGTGTGAGTTTGGGTGCAGTTGCCGGTGTTGAAACGTTGCAGCAATGGTAACTCTTACCTAATTGTATTGACCCATAAATGTTACCAATTTATAGCTTTTATTATTTACTGGTCATATTTCTTTTCTGAAGGTACCCACCGATTACTATAAGAGAGAAGTTATCCCCCCAATGTGTGTATTGTCTAAAACAATGGGCCCTTAGGGATAATTGTCCTTATTTTAGGCATTTTCCATGTCCTCAATAGTTAGTAACATATTACATAGAGAGATTTTTCTCTCTACACAACCACACCACTGTTTGCAGTTTGTCTCTCTGCTTGTTCATCCACTAACAATGTTTTTTCATCTCTTCCTCTTCTTCTCCACGCAGTGGGTGATCCCTGAATAGCTGCCCTGGGTGGAGAGCTGTGGACACATGCGCCAAATGTTGGGACATATGCATTACCTATTAGGAGATGCAGTAAATATACCAGCTGTCAGGTTTACGGCAGTCAGAATACTGACACTGGGATCCCGACACTCTTCAGAATCCCGACGTTGGAACTCCGAATGTGCAAGGATACTGATGCCTGTATCCCCACGATTTTAGGATTAGGGAGGGGGGTTAGGTTTAGGCATCAGGCACGGGGGGAGGGGTGGGTGGTTAGGCTGCGGGGGAGGGAGGGTTAGGTTGAGGCGTCAGGCAAGAGGTTAGGTTTAGGCATCAGATGGGGGTTAGGTTTATGCTGTGGGTGGAGAGAGGTTAGGGTTAGACTGCGGGTATGGTGGGTTAGACACACCCGGGGGTGGTTAGGCTGTGGGGGAGGGAGGTTTAGGTTTAGACATCAGGCGGGGTTAGGTTAAGGCTGCAGGTAGGTTGGGTTAGGATTACTCACCCCCAGGAGTGGTTAGGCTGCGGGGGAGGGAGGGTTAGGTTTAGGCAGCAGGTACGGAGGGGAGGGTGGTTAGGCAGTGGGGGAGGGAGGGTTAGGTTTAGGCATCAGGGACAGAGGGGAGGGTGGTTAGGCTGTGGGAGAGGGTTAGGTTTAGGCATCAGGTGGGGGGTTAGATTTAGGCTGCAGGTGGGAGGAGGTTAGAATTAGGCTGCAGGTAGGCGGGTTAGGATTAGGCACTCCTGTGGGTGGTTAGGTTGCGGAGGAGGGTTAGGTTTAGGCATCATGCAGTGGGATTATGTTTAGGCATCAGGCTGGGATGTTAGGTTTAGGCTGAGGGTGGGGGGAGGTTAGGGTTAGGCTGCAGGTAGGGTGGGTTAGGGTTAGGCATCCCCGGGGGTGGTTAGGCTGCAGGGGAGGGAGGGTTAGGTTTAGGCATCAGGCGGGGGGGTTAGGTTTAGGCATCAGGCAGGGGGTTAGGTTTAGGCGTCAGGCGAGGGGGTTAGGTTAAGGCTGCGTGTGGGGGAGGTTAGGGGACGGGTAGTGTGGGTTAGGGTTACGCACCCCCAGGATTGGTTAGGCTCTGGGGAAGGAGGGTTAGGTTTAGGTAGCAGTGACAGATGAGGGTGATTGGGCTGCGGGGGAGGTAAGGTTAGGTTTAGGCATCAGGCTGGGGGGTTAGGGTTAGGCATCAGGCAGGTGGGTTAGGTTTAGGCTGTGGGTGGGATGAGGTTAGGGTTAGGCTGAGAGTAAGTGGGTTAAGGGATGGGGAGGGGGAGAATACCACTTACTCACCCCTGTTGGTCTTTTCTACACGGGGATCCCGACATCGTTTTACAACCACCGGTATCCCATGCGCTTTGATATCATACTGATCCCCCTATTAGTACACCTCTTAATGCCCAGAGGGAAGGGCAATCCTGAGGCCATGGATCCCCAGAGGTTTCCCCCCAAGGGGGTTTTTCCTCTCCTGAGTGCTGAAGGATGACTCTTCATGAGTCCAGAGGTGTAGCTTTTATGCCATAATGAGTACCAATCTCATGCCCATCTCTGCAATGTATAAAAGAAGTAAATAGTTTCTAATGCGATCACTTTACTTCTGGGTTTAGACCCCGGCTGCGTTAGTTTACATGTGCAATCGTCAGACTGCGTATGTGAGAGCAGATAGTAATGGATCACAAGGATCCTTCTCCTGGGAATTATTGCATAATGTAGCCCACAGGCTACAAAAGCCGTTTAGAAATGGCATTAGCTGGCTGGCCAAGCTCAGAAATGCTTTGCATTATGGAGCTTGGTAAGTTTCACAGTTTACCAACTGAGTAGAAACTTTTGGTGGCTACTTTTGTGATCAAAATAGGAGGAACGCAACAGATATCCCCAATATCCTTTGCAGTCCCCAATACATACATTCAGGGGCTGTTTAATATTTGTGGGCAGCCTCCAAAACCAACTGTTTTTGGAGATGTTTCACAAATATTATTTTTTAAATATCCCGCATAATAAAATTTTTATATTTTAACATAAACTAAAAAATGTTTTATGTATTCATTGACTGAGTCTCCTGTCTTTACTGCATGCTAATTTCACAGAGTCCGCAAATTATTACTGATATGACTGTTACTCTACTGTCCTGCTGGTGCTCCTGGCCTGCTGTATAGCAGGCTGCAGCTAGACATATTTTATATACAGCACTCTTGAGGAGATGTATCAAACCTTGGAGAGAGATAAAGTGCTGATGTCCAAACCACCCAATCTTCTTCTGTCACTTATCTAGAGCACAGTACATGAAATGATACCTGTAGTTAGAAGTAGAGATGAGCGGGTTCGGTTCCTCGGAATCCGAACCCCCCCGAACTTCACCCATTTTACATGGGTCGAGGCAGATTCGAATCTTCCCGCCTTGCTCGGTTAACCCGAGCGTGCCCGAACGTCATCATCCCGCTGTCGTATTCTCGCGAGATTCGTATTCTATATAAGGAGCCGCGCGTCGCCGCCATTTTCACTCGTGCATTGGAGATGATAGGGAGAGGACGTTTGCAGCCTTCTCTCAGTTGTGTTCAGTGTGCTGCAAATATCTGTGCTCAGTGTGCTGCAAATATCTGTGCTCAGTGTGCTTGCAAATATCTGTGCTCAGTGTGCTGAAAATATCTACGTTCTTTGCCTGAAAAATGCTCCATATCCGTGCTCAGTGTACTGCAAATATCTGTGCTCAGTGTGCCTTATTGTGGGGACTGGGGACCACCAGTATTATATAGTAGGAGGACAGTGCAAAGTTTTGCTGACCAGTGACCACCAGTATTATACGTTCTCTGCCTGAAAAACGCTCCATATCTGTGCTGCATTGTAGTATATAGTAGGAGGACAGTGCAGAATTTTGCTGACAAGTGACCACCAGTATTATATCAGTACGGTACAGTAGTCCACTGCTCTACCTACCTCTGTGTCGTCAAGTATACTATCCATCCATACCTGTGGTGCATTTTAGTTGTTGTGCGCAGTAGTAGGAGGACAGTGCATAATTTTGCTGACCACCAGTATATAATACATAGCAGTACGGTACAGTAGCCCACTGCTCTACCTACCTCTGTGTCGTCAAGTATACTATCCATCCATACCTGTGGTGCATTTTAGTTGTTGTGCACAGTAGAAGGAGGACAGTGCATAATTTTGCTGACCACCAGTATATAATATATAGCAGTACGGTACAGTAGTCCACTGCTCTACCTACCTCTGTGTCGTCAAGTATACTATCTATACATACCTGTGGTGCATTTTAGTTGTTGTGCGCAGTAGTAGGACAGTGCATAATTTTGCTGACCACCAGTATATAATATATAGCAGTACGGTACAGTAGTCCACTGCTCTACCTACCTCTGTGTCGTCAAGTATACTATCCATCCATACCTGTGGTGCATTTTAGTTGTTGTGCGCAGTAGTAGGAGGACAGTGCATCATTTTGCTGACCACCAGTATATAATATATAGCAGTACGGTACAGTAGTCCACTGCTCTACCTACCTCTGTGTCGTCAAGTATACTATCCATCCATACCTGTGGTGCATTTTAGTTGTTGTGCGCAGTAGTAGGAGGACAGTGCATAATTTTGCTGACCACCAGTATATAATATATAGCAGTACGGTACAGTAAGCCATTGCTATTGATATATTACTGGCATATAATTCCACACATTAAAAAATGGAGAACAAAAATGTGGAGGGTAAAATAGAGAAAGATCAAGATCCACTTCCACCTCATGCTGAAGCTGCTGCCACTAGTCATGGCCGAGACGTTGAAATGCCATCAACGTCGTCTGCCAAGGCTGATGCCCAATGTCATAGTAGAGAGCATGTAAATTCCAAAAAAACAAAAGTTCAGTAAAATGACCCAAAAATCTAAATTAAAAGCGTCTGATGAGAAGCGTAAACTTGCCAATATGCCATTTACGACACGGAGTGGCAAGGAACAGCTGAGGCCCTGGCCTATGTCCATGGCTAGTGGTTCAGATTCACATGAGGATGGAAGCACTCATCCTCTCGTTAGAAAACTGCAGTGCCACTCCTAGATGGGCCAGGTGTTTGTGTCGGCCACTTGGGTCGCTTAGCTTAGTCACACAGCTACCTCATTGCACCTCTTTTTTTCTTTGCATCATGTGCTGTTTGGGGACTATTTTTTAAATCTGCCATCCTGTCTGACACTGCAGTGCCACTCCTAGATGGGCCAGGTGTTTGTGTCGGCCACTAGGGTCGCTTAGCTTAGTCACACAGCTACCTCATTGCACCTCTTTTTTCTTTGCATCATGTGCTGTTTGGGGACTATTTTTTAAATCTGTCATCCTGTCTGACACTGCAGAGCCACTCCTAGATGGGCCAGGTGTTTGTGTCGGCCACTTGGGTCGCTTAGCTTAGTCACACAGCTACCTCATTGCACCTCTTTTTTCTTTGCATCATGTGCTGTTTGGGGACTATTTTTTTAAATCTGCCATCCTGTCTAACACTGCAGTGCTACTCCTAGATGGGCCAGGTGTTTGTGTTGGCCACTTGGGTCGCTTAGCTTAGTCATTCAGCGACCTCGGTGCAAATTTTAGGACTAAAAATAATATTGTGAGGTGTGAAGTGTTCAGAATAGACTGGAAATGAGTGGAAATTATGGTTATTGAGGTTAATAATACTATGGGATCAAAATGATTTAAGCTGTTTTTGAGGGTTTTTTGTAAAAAAACACCTGTATCCAAAACACACCCGAATCCGACAAAAAATTTTCAGGGAGGTTTTGCCAAAACGTGCCCGAATCCAAAACACGCCTGCGGAACCGAATCCAAAACCAAAACACAAAACCCGAAAAATGTCTGGTGCACATCACTAGTTAGAAGCTTCATTTGATTTGGGCAAATACTCAACTTTATCTCTCTCCACGGCTTGATACATCTCCTGGAAAATATCATGCCTTCCTTTCACTTAAATAACAAGTTAAATTAATAAATTGTCTTGGAAACAGGGTAAGAAATTTACAGTATAAGATAACGTTATAAAGGGTTTCCATCTTCCGATAACTTTCTACTGGCTTGTCAATACCTCCTGGTACATTTACATTGATTTATCATTCACATTTATTCCATGCCAGACAGGGGCGGATTGGGAACATAAGGTGGCCTCATGTAGGTTTGAGTAAGTCAGCTATAAGCGGGGCATAACACAAATTGGGGTTAAGCAAATTGTTAGCATTAGCCACAATGGTAGTAAGCAAGGCTAATGCAGCATGGTAGGCAGTCACAGCACCAGCAGGAGGATCCTGTCACACAAGTAGGTGAGGCATTGTACTGGTAGGCAGTCACAGCACCAGCAGGAGGATCCTGTCACACAAGTAGGTGAGGCATTGTACTGGTAGGCAGTCTCAGCACCAGCAGGAGGATCCTGTCACACTAGTAGGTGAGGCATTGTACTGGTAGGCAGTCACAGCACCAGCAGGAGGATCCTGTCACACAAGTAGGTGAGGCATTGCACTGGTGGGCAGTCTCAGCACCAGCGCCAGATTAAGGTCCGCACGGGTCTGAAGCTGAAATTTATGAAGGGCCTATTGTGTGCCACCGCAGGGTGTGTGGGTTTGTGTGGTCTACACATAGGGTGTGTCTTGCATCATTTATTTGGCAAACAGCAGTAAGCTTAGCTTACTGCCATTTGTAACTGTATCGCTTACACCATCTATAGACGACAAAAGCCTTTCTAGCTTCAGTGAAGCCTTCCAGGCTTTGCTGAGTCCCTTCCAGTCAAAGGACAATGCGCATTGCTTTTTATCCTAGAGGGACAGGACAGAAAGACAGAACCAGGACAGGGGTGACAGGACCAGGACTCTGACAGGGGCAGAAAAGAGGGGAGAGGGACATGCCTGAGGTGACAGGACCAGAACTGAGGCGCTAGGATGGAGGTGACAGGGACATGCCCAAGGTGACAGGACTAGAATAGAGGGGCTAGGACAGTGGTGACAGGACCAGAACTGAGGCGCTAGGATGGAGGTGACAGGGACATGCCCGAGGTGACAGGACTAGAATAGAGGGGCTAGGACAGTGGTGACAGGAACAGGACTTTGACGGGCAGTAAAGAGGGGAGAAGTTCATGCCCGAGGTGACAGGACCAGAACAGAGGGGATAGGACAGAGGTGACAGGAACATGCCCGAGGTGACAGGACCAGAATAGAGGGGCTAGGACAGAGGTGACAGGGGTAGGAAAGAAGAGAGACGGACAGAACAGAGGTGACAGGGACATGCCCGAGGTGATAGGACCAAAACAGAGGGGCTAGGACAGAGGTGGCAGGACCAGAACAGAGGGGCTAGGAAAGAGGGGAGAGGGACATGCCCGAGCTGACAGAACCAGGACTTCAGGAAGAGGGACAGGACAGAAGTGACAGTACCAGGACAGAGGGGACAGAACAGAGGTGTGACATTGGCAGGACAGAGGTGGCAGGGGTAGGACAGAGGGGACAGAACAGAAAGGTGACAATGACAGGACAGAGGTGGCAGGGGCAGTACAGAGGGGACAGGGCCAGGACACAGCATTGAATTCAGCACTAGTGGGAGGAGGTAGGTGGCACTCACTATATACTGTATACTATAACCGATAATATTAGAGTTTATAAAGTACATAATCTGCATGGTGTATTATAACACCCCTTCCTCCAGCCCCACTCACCACTTGATCTGGTTTTTGCTCTTGCTATGTACTGCAGCCTGCAGCTGCTCAGAGAGCCTGCTCCTACAGACAGGTTGGCAAAAGCCGTGCGTGGAGGAGGAGCTAAGAAAGGTAGAGGCCGTTAATCCTGCATCCGCCCTTCTGCCACAGCTGCAGGTTAGTGCACACAATAATCTTCAGACAGGGGTGTATCGAGGGTGGCTCCAGTGGAGCGTGAGCTTCAGGAGCCAAAAAGTTAAAGGGCGCATCACCTCTCCCTCATCACGCTGCACTGTGGACTGCTGCAGAGTAGGAGCAGAGAGGGTGCACACTGACCCAGACTCAGAAAATACAGTAGGGTAGGGAACAGAGCAGGCCAGAGGCAACACAGCAGAAGGCACTGACAGCCGGCACATGCCGGAGCTCTGCCCACCCTCTTTATATGTCTCACTCTCTGCTTGTAGCTGTGCAGAAGGGCTACTTATGTAGTGTCTTTCTCTTTCTTGCCATGCTGCTACTGCACCTCTCTTTGTCCCAGCTTCTGCATCACCTCTCTCTTTTCTGGAAGCTGCAGCAAATGTCTCTATTTCAGATGCTACAGCACCTCTTTCTGCCCAGGCTTCTGCAGCACCACTTTCTGCCTCGGCTGCTGCAGCACCACTCTCTGCACCGGCTATACTGTGGCGTCAGTTTGGTGACCGGTGGGATCCCAAGCGCCGGTCACCCATACCCAACCCATATAAATATACTGTATATGTGTATATATTATAGTGAGGAGCTCAAGATAGGGATGCCCTCTCCTAAGTTAGATGGACCCTCCCAAACACACAGCAGCCAGGAAACAACACACCAGTCCAGGGTTTTTGTGCAATCTAGTCATAGCTAGTTGCATTGTGCAATGCAAATACACAAAACATAACAATAAATCCTAGTCTGTCTGGACACTAAGCAATACCGGTTTTATCTCTCAGAGTGGTAGGACTTAATGCCCCTACCACAAACATTAGCATATGCACAGTGACCTCCTGCCATATTCGCCCCAGGTAGTGAGACCATGAGTAAAGCCATAACCCATCTTTATTGACCTCTACACGTGCAAGCACTAATCAGCCTGATTACATGCTGGAGACCTGAAGAGGCTTAATGGATGGAGCCCACCCTCTCTCTCCATCCAGAACCCCAGGAACCCTTAATCAGCTATTAATAAATCCCAAAACATCTATTCAGTCTGGTTTGCAATCACAGACATTTTCCTGGATTTTTAAATCATATAGGTCAGAAACCTTGGACTTTTATCCATCATCCTTTGAAAGATGGTGGGATGGCAACATCTTGTATTGGAACATTTGGTTAAGTCTAGAGTGGTTAAGTATCTTGATGTTCCTAATCTTTCAATAAGTTCATCCACCCAAGGCATTGGGTAGGCATCAGACTTAGACATATTATTCAACTTCTGGGGTTTACTGGGTTGAGTTTACTGGAGGGGCTGGGATGGCTGGCATAGCTACCCTGTTCTTCCAAGGTTTTATAAGATTATCATGGGAGATCTGTTCTGGATTTTTTTCTGGGCTGGTACACTTTATAATAAACCTCCCCAACTTCTTCTAGGATTTCAAAGGGTTCTTGCCATTTAGCCAAAACATTACTTTCAGCTGTGGGAACCAAAGCAAGCACTATGTCCCCAGGAGCAAAGACACTTTACTGGGCATTGTAATTATACATTCTGCTGTGCCTGTTGCACCTGCTCCAAGGGCTCTCTCACTATCAGTACCACTGCAACCATTCTTTACTGCATCTGAGCAACATGCTTAATAACAGTTTTATATGGACCCAATTGCACCTCCTATGTCTCTTTTGCAATGTTCAGCAATCCCCTCTGGTGTCTCCCATACAACAAATCAAAATGTAAAAACCCTGTGTAGGATTGGAACCTTTCTAATGGCCAGCAATAAGTAAGGTAGTAAATAATCCCAATCTCTTCCATCTTTATCCACCACTTTCTTTAGCATATTTTGTTAACCTCTACACTAAACCATTAGTCTGGGGGTGATACACAGAGTGATTTAAAAAAGGCAGCATCATTCTTTCATGATTTTTGACATTTATGGAGTACCCTGCTCAGTCAGGATTTCTTTAGGTATTACCAATCTGCTAAAGTCATGTACTACTGTAGTTCTCTAGCAAAGTTCATTGTTGATGTATTGTGCAATGGTTTCACTCTGGGTATCTGGTAACATAATTCATTATCACTAAAATATTTTGATGACCCCAGACAGATTTTTTAAGAGATCCAACCAAATCCATAGGTATTCTCTGAAATGGAAGCTCAGTAATGAGTAATGGGACAAGTGGACTTTTAAAATGTGGCCTTGCAGCATGGTATTGACATTCGTGGCAGGTTGCACAATATTCAGATACCTCTTTGTAGAGCCTGGGCCAGAAAAACCTCTGTACAAATTCTCTCAGTGTTATTTGCTACCCCTAGGTGACCTTTAGTTATGTGACCATAAGCCATGTCTAACAGTTTTCTTATATAAGTTTTGGAGACTACAAATTGTTCCTCAATATCTTCCTCTTTCTTCGTCACCTGATACATTGCCTAACAAAGTACATATACAAATGGGCACAAAAGAAAACAGGGACTTTGATGTTGGTTGAAAAATTCGAGCGACCAGGTTCTGGGATATAATGTGTTAAATATGGAGACTGACCAGTGGCAGAACTAGCGAGCGGTGCCCAGGTGCGACAAAATGCTTTGCCCCCCCCCCCCCTCATCTCATCCAAGTCCACCCCCTCACCCCTGGAGAGGATCTGGTGAGGGGGACCTGCTCAGGGCCAAGAGAAATGGACACCTAGCAACAGTGCCGTAACTAGACATTTTAGCACTGTGTGCAAGAAACGGCATCGGAGCCCCACCCCTCCATGCAAAACAGGGGCAGTGCGCGCCTTAAGCATGCAAAAAATATAGAGGCGTGGCTTTGTGGGGAAGGGGTGTGGCCACAAAATAATACCAATTCATGTAACGGTGCACAGTAGTGTCCATTATTCAAATTATGCTGCACAGTAGCACCACTACACCAGGTAGAGACCCTTTTACACCTTACGGTGGACAGATTCCCAGTTTTACACATTACGGCAGACAGTGTCCCCTTTTTTATACATTAAGGCAGACAGCGTGCCCTTTTTACACATGACGGCAGACAGCGTCCCCTTTTTACACATTACGGCAGACAGCGTCCCCCTTTTTACACCTAACGGCAGACAGCGTCCCCCTTTTTACACATAACGGCAGACAGCGTCCCCCTTTTTACACATAACGGCAGACAGCGTGCCCTTTTTACACATTACGGCAGACAGCGTTCCCCTTTTTACACATTAAGGCAGACAGAAAGAAAGAAAGAAAGAAAGAAAGAAAGAAAGAAAGAAAGAAAGAATTATACTTACTCTCTCCGGGCAGGAGAGAAGGAGGAGGAGGGAGGTGGAGGAGGGAGCCGCAGCAGCACTGTGTAATTGGTGGAGGTGCTGCTGCTGCTGTCCCTGTCCTTCACCATAGGCTGTTCTCCACTGCTGTGAATGCTGGGATGTGCTTCCCAGCATTCACAGCATTGGAGGACAGCCTATGGTGAAGGAAAGGGACAGCAGCAACAACACCTCCACCAATTACACAGTGCTGCTGCGGCTCCCTCCTCCCTTCTCCCCCCCCCCCCCCCTCCGTGGCTACTGTTCTCCTCTCCTCGGCGGGCGGCTGTGTGCTGCGGGCGGCGGTTGCCCGCAGCACACAGCGGCATGTAATGAGCCAGTTTGACTCATTACATGCTTTGGGCCCTGGGACAGTGACTGAGACTGACACAGGATGTATTAAAGTGGATAAGCATTTATTTATCTAAATTGCAACAATGAAAACATGTAAATAACAAGTTATACTGAGCTACAATAATAACAACAACAACAAATTAGAATACTTAGCTCTAATCTCAGATGTTTTAAGGTCTGTGTCAGATGATGGTCATCAATTTAGTTTAAATAATATTGTTTAGTCAATTCTCCAGGGTTCCACCTAATAACTTTGTCGCAAGTTAAAAGCTGGAGAGGGTTTGTAGAAGGCTATATCTGCTGCAGACAGGCCTAGCTTCAATCGGAACTAACTTGCTATGTGTAAGTCTCTAGGCTTTATACCCCTGCAAGAATACGCTAACCTTGTCAACACACAGTATATTACATTCAGGGTCTGTGAAGCTGGGTGCAGTAGTCATTCAGTATAACATAATTGGTGTTATCCTGGACAACTGTACCCTTTCACCTACTTATGAATACAATACCCCAAACATCTTACTAGACAGTTTCCATCTGAGATACTGCTAATAGGAACATATATTTATTATAATCAGCCAGCCTAAAAGCTATGTACACTCCCTACACACTGTCTTTCATAGTAGGTCAAATGTGAAAGACAGCTGTGGAGCTTAACGTGATACTATTGCCCTTATTTATCAATGAGTGATACATTTCACTTGGAGTCATAAATTTCACCAACCAATCAGCTCCTAACTTCCATGACTGTTCCATGACTGTTTGAAAAATTACAGTTAAGAGCGGATTGGCTGGTGCAATTTATCACTCACAGTAAAATGTATCACTCATTGATAAATAAGAGCCTATATTTCTAACTGGTGCCTATATGTCTGAAAAGCAATAATCCTAATAAAAAGTACATATATAAAGCAATGAGGTCATACTTATACAAAATGGAGTTGCACATGGACAAAATGGCATCTACAAAGTAGTTAAAAATATCACCCCATGAGGGCGTGGCCACGGCGGTGAACGGGAAGGAAGCAGGCTGGTGGAGCTCCCTGGACGAATTAATCCTGCATCCATCCTGGGGCCCCCTCTGAGGCTCAAACCCGGCCTGGTATAGGGCACTATCTGTGGGGAAGCGGTGGGCAGCGTTCGCGGACCTGCTCCGGAGCTCCTAGCCCGCGCCAGCGGCTGCCCGACTCCTGGGCCTAGGCCGCCAACGGATCCCTGGGCTTAATTTGTATCACACTGCCGCGGGCGCGCGCGCGCGCACGGACCCGCGGCGATCGCAAGGATTTGGATCCCCCTGTGCCTGGGGTGAGCGGCGCCCCTCACCTGTGTCCCCTGGTGGATTCTCCCGGCCGCTTCTGTCCCCCTGGAGCCTGGTATCGTGCTCCTTGAGCTGAGAGGGGAGAGACTGCACACTCCGGCGGCCATCTTGGCTGCAGCTTTTCTTTCATATATCCTGACTGTGTGACTCTGCACTCGTGGGGACTGCAGGGCTGAGGGATCTGCTCTGGGCACGGACTGTCCTGTCTCTGTGGACCACTATACATTATATATATTATACATTATTACATTGCCCCGGGCTCCTCTGCCCCCCCCCCCCCCCTCCGCTGTATTCTCCTGTTGGATGCCCTGGAGTACTGCTGCCATTATACCTTCTCCCCTCTGCTGTGCTTTCTGACACTGAATACAGGGACCTTGAGTGCTGCCTTAGCCTTGTCATCATGGTGAAGGGTGGCCAGAGTGCGGCGGCGGCTAAACTGGAGAAGTATGCCCGACAGCCGGCTGCTCAGTCGACTCCCCCGGCTGGGGCCGACCCGGGCGCGGATGTACAGCCACCTCCTCCTTCCATTCAGCAGGTCCTGGAGGCCATAGCGGCCAGCGAACAGCGTCTGTCGGACAAAATGGAGAAGGTGCAGTGTGACCTGTCCTTATTACGCCAGGATGTCCAGCGGATCCGGAAGAGAGTGGGAGAAACGGAGACGCGGGTCTCTAATTTGGAAGACCTCAGCGGCCCCCTCCAACGGTCTGTCTCTGCGGTTACACAGCAAGTTTCTACACTGCAAACTAAACTCCTGGATATGGAGGGACGACTTCGCAGAAACAACGTAAGATTCGTGGGCTTGCCTGAGAGGGAGGAGGGGGCACATCCTGAGGAATTCCTGGAATCCTGGCTGACAGAAGCGTATGGCGCTGAATCCTTTACATCCCAGTTTGCAGTGGAGTGGGCGCATCGGGTGCCGTTCCGGCCTTTGCCCCCAGGCGCCCCCCCGCGGACATTTATAGCAAAGTTTCTACACTATAAAGACTGAGACTCTGTCCTGCGCCTGGGTCGCGTGAAGGGCCCTCTGATCCGAAATGGCATCCGGGTGTCAGCATTTCCGGATTTCGCTGCGGATGTCCAAAAAGACCGGGCCCAGTTTATGCCTGTCAAGCGGCGACTTCGCGACCTGAATATCCCCTATTCAATGTTGTTCCCCTCTCGGCTGCGTGTGGTGGCGGACGGGGAAACTAAGTTCTTCAATACTCCGAGGGAGGCGGCGGCCTGGCTGGACAGCTATGCTCCGGGCGCCCGCCAGCTGGCTCCGGACTGATGCCCAGCTACTTTTCTCCATGGGCCATCAATACGCAAGTATACGTCCGGGGAGTTTCCCCTGGTCATGGTTGTTCTGGACATTGTTGAGCAGTGACTTTACATACAGTATTAAGGGTTTTTTTTTCTTTCCCTTTGGGTCTGTTTGCTGCGTATAGCACTGCCGTAGGTTTTTTTGGGCTACCAGGGTTGGTGGTTTGTTAGGGATATGTGTATGCCACAGTTCGGGGAGGTATACGGGGAGGGGGGATGTTGTGGGGATGCTGTTTATTTTTCTGATCTGTTTTTATTTCTGTTTTTTTTTTTTTTCATATGATTGCTCATTTTTATGCGAGGTGAGGTTGTGCTATTTAAGGGGTTCCGGGTTCCGGGGTAACACTCTGCAGGGGTGGGTGGGTGCCCAGACAATGCTGCTGTTTAGGCTTTCACAGGGCGCTGCATCTCAGACCATGCACGGTACGACATGTCTGCTTTAAAGATTTTGGCGTGGAACGTCCGGGGCATCAATAATAAAGTAAAGAGATCCCTGGTATTTAAAATGATTAAGAAATATGGCCCGGACGTTGTCTGCTTAAGCGAAACTAATTTGGAGGGAAATAGGCTGTTGTCGCTCCGTAGGCCTTGGCTGGGATGGGCGTATCATTCCTCTCATTCCTCCTCTTCCAGGGGAGTATCGGTAATGATACGGAGAACCATACAGTTTGAATTGATCACAGTAAGCACTGATCCATACGGCAGGTTTGTGTTTCTGGAATGTAAGCTGAACTCCCGTGCCTTTTTTATTTTATCTGTCTACATCCCCCCCCCCCCGTTTTCATATGATGTTCTGCAGAAAGCCGCATCGTTTATTGCTTCCTCCCCCCATACTCCTGTTATATGTCTGGGGGATTTTAATAATGTGCTGGATGTCTCCCTGGATAGGTGGAGGTCCTCTCGAGGTCCGGGGGTGGGAGGTGGCCAGCCAACTTCTCCCTCTTACTCTAAGTTTGCGGATGTTATAGATAGTATGCAGTGGGTGGATGTTTGGAGAGTTCGGCACCCTACACTTAGGCAGTACTCATGCTTCTCTGGTACGCATGGCACATTCTCCAGAATCGACCTGGCCCTGGTCTCGCCCGGGCTTTTACCTAATGTTACGGATGTTCATTATGAGGCGCACGGGGTGTCCGACCACTCGCCCATGTTGTTGTCTCTCGACGTGGAGTGCCGGAGGAGACAGTCTTATTGGAGGTTGCATCCGTCCTGGCTGATTCAGTTGGGAGAATGCCCGGATTTAAAGTCCAGGTGGGAGGGCTTTTTTGCGGATAATGTGGGCTCGGCTCCGGTGCATATTGTTTGGGACACATTCAAAGCATACTTGCGTGGTACACTGATTGGTAAAATTGCTACCCGCAAGTTGGAATACAGAGCGACGGAGCGCCAGCTTGAGTGTGACTATAGGGATCTAGAGACCAGATACTTGGCGGAGGGCACCTCCGCTCTGAAGGTGCGGTGGATGTCAGCTAAGGAGGTTTGGCTGGCTCACCTCTCCGACAAGAATGCACGCTCCCTCCTGTTTAGGGCAACTAATATTTATATGCAGGCAGACAGGCCGGGTAGTTTATTGGCTCATCTCGTGCATTATGATCGTCCTGGGAATACGATAGTGCAGATGTCTGGCCCTGACGGTTCCATGGTGAGCAATACCCCTGACATGGTACAGCTGTTCCTTTCGTACTTTAGGGAGATTTATGACTCTCAGATGACGTGCTCCGAGGGGGACTTAGATTTGTATTTGTCTAATATACCCCTTCCGAAACTTTCCCCTGAGGCTAGGGCTTCCTTAGATGCGCCCTTGACTTTAGAGGAAGTGACTGCGGCGATAGGAATGTGTCCCGGAGGTAAGTCTCCGGGAAGTGATGGCATTCCCACTGAGCTGTACAAACAGTATGTGCAGTTCTTTAGCCCAAAACTACTTGAGATGTACTCGGATATATTTGCCTCCAATCGCCTTCCTCCCTCAATGTCCAAGGCAGTTATTATTGTACTGCCAAAGCCTGGCAAGGACCCCAAACTGATGGAGTCCTATAGACCAATCTCCCTTATCCCTACCGATGCCAAGATCCTGGCTACAATTCTCATGGTACGGCTTAACCTGGTTATCCAAACGGTAATACATCGGGATCAATCTGGCTTTATGCCCGGGAAATCCACGTCCATCAATTTGCGTAGGCTCTATACTGTATTACAGGCTCCACATGATTTCCCCTCGGACGCGGTTGTAGTATCGCTGGACGTGGCTAAGGCCTTCGACAGCGTTGAATGGCCCTACTTGTGGGGAGTCATGAAATATATGGGCTTTGGTCCTAATTTCATACAATGGATCAAACTACTCTATCAGAATCCACGTGCCAGGATCTTGGTCAACGGTTATATATCCTCCTCTTTCACCTTGACTAGGGGCACCAGACAGGGATACCCCCTTTCCCCCGCCTTATTTGCCATAGCCATCGAACCCCTGGCTTGTCTGGTTAGGTCGCACTCGGATATTGGGGGAGTTGTTACGGGCCCCTGCACTGATAAAATAGCCCTTTATGCGGATGATCTGTTGCTGTTCTTACATGACTATGCCGTGGATATGCTTGTAGTGCTGCTGGTCATCGAGACCTTTGGCGGCTTCTCAGGTCTCCGTATAAACTGGTTCAAATCATCTATACTGCCCATCATGGGTTCTCCTCCCCAGGTCCCGAAAATATCCCTGCCACTGTGTTGGACGAGCCAGTTTAAATACCTGGGGATCCAGGTTACTAACGACCCCTCGGACTTTGTGCCCTTGAACCTTGACCCTCTTGTACACATGATTGTACGTAAGTCAAGGGCCTGGTGTAAACTTCCGCTGACAATGACGGGTAGGGTTAGCCTTATTAAAATTATAGTTTTGCCTAAGCTATTGTATGTTTTTTCACAATCCCCTGTATATGTCTTCCCGGCCTTCTTCAAGAAGTTAAACAGTATATTGACATCACTGGTATGGGCCAACAAAAGGCCTAGAATTAAGTTGACTACCCTTACTAGACAAAAAGCAGACGGGGGATTGGCCTTGCCTCACTTTCAACTGTACTATTTTGCGGCCCTGCTAGCTCACATTGGCATTTGGTTGCGGTGGGGAGAGGAGGCCGAGTTATGTTGGGCGTTTCTCAGGTGCTATTACCCGGACCTGTCCCCGGCGCAGCTATTGGTGGGAGGGAGCGCTCCCCGGTTGTCTCCTCCTATAGTATTTAAGGCCATGAAGATTTGGCTGGCCTTGACGGGCATGTTTGGGTATGATGGTATGGACTCGGATACTCCTCTCTGGCACTCCGCGTCGCTTCGTGAGTTGGGGTCTTTGGAGGGCGTGGGGGTGTGGGCCCCGTACTCGGTGACTTCCATGTACCAGCTGTATAGCGATGGTGCTCTAAAATCCTTTCAGCACCTGAAAGAGGAGTTTGGTCTCCCGAACTCCTACTTTTACAGGTATTTGCAACTCCGACACGCCTTACAATCACAGTTTGGGGATTCTTCCCCGGCGCTCCTCCCCTTCCCCATTAAGATCTTTTTAAGTGCATTGGGTCGGGTCAAGGTGATATCATTCACCTACTCGTACCTTCTTACAACAATTCATGCAGACCCGCTCTCAAATCTTCGGGAACGTTGGGAGCACGACTTAGGCCCACTTAGATGTGGAGGAGTGGGGGGTTGCGCTGGGGAACTCGGGTCAGGTCACCAAATCACTGCGGTTCCAACAAATTCAACTCTTTATACTGCACAGATCGTATATGACGCCGAGCAGGTTGGCCAGATTCGGGGCTGGTGGTTCTACCACTTGTCCTAAATGCGGGACTGCTGGCGGATCATTCTGGCATCTAGTGTGGGAGTGTCCGTCCTTGCAGGTGTTTTGGGCTGGGGTCGGGTCGATTCTGGAACATGCAGGGATACCAAGAGGCATGTTGACTCCGGGATTCTGCATTTTGGGGATGGGAGAGCCTGATTCTGGGCCCCGGTGGGAGGGATTGTATGCTCGTAGCATTTGCGCCCTTGCTAAGGTATGCATAGCGCGGACATGGATGGCCCCACATTCTCCTACGATGTCTGCATTCAAAGCCTTGGTGAACGACACCGTATTGAAAGATCGGTACGTTTATATGAAAAACAATGCTCTCTCTAAATACGTGAAAATATGGTCCTTCTGGATCAATTCTAGATATTCCACCCCTGCCCTTAAGCTTTGAGACATATTGTGCCTTATTAGTGGCCTGGTTCTCTGGGATGTGAATAGCCGACCTGCCCCCCCCCCCCCCTCCCCCCGGATTGGTATTTATATAATGTGGATTTTGTACCTCGCCTCGCACGACCACGATTGATTTGTTTTACTTTGCTTATGCTTTCGTTTTGTTGGATTATCATTTATATATTTTATTTATTTTGATAATTATGGTTATTTTAGGTATCTTTGTTTGGAGCACCAGGCCGTATCTGGCCTTATAGTTGGGGGGTTAATTGAGCTAGTTTGGGGAGAAATGTGAAAATGTATTATGAATGTGTTGGCATTTCTTTTCAGACTTCGAAAAATTGCTTTGTGGGTTGTTATTAGATGGCCTTATATCCGCCGGTCATGCTCAAATTTGTGTGTATATGGTGTGGCGGGGCTATGCAAACTATAAAAGTTATGTAATGTCACCCGGATTTCCCGGCATACACTGGAAAGTCTGTACTTCTTCCATTCTGTTGAATAAAAATACTCTATTAAAAAAAAAAAATATCACCCCATACAGACTTACATTACAAGTGATAATGTCAAATATTACCTTTAAACATAAAGCTATGTACTAATACCGTGGAGCCGTTATGGCCGCTAGACCACGTGCACGTGCTACATACTTTGTACGCTATTTGCGTTCAGAGTACCGTACGTGGTACGCACTTGGCGTACACACGCTGCGCTGAGTGTACGGAATACACACAGCGAGCGCACACACAGTTGATAACCTTTTAAACCTCAAACACAGTTAGAATATGCTTATACTATAAACCTTAATAACCAAGTACTGTATGATGTAACGCTTAAAACCTTTAACAATGTGTATACTGTATGAGCGATTAATACGCTAAGAGAGCCCTTAGCAGGAAAGTGAAGACACCACACCGAATTTGGTTATAACCGCAGCAGCTCCAACACTGCCGAGGATTATTAAGAATAAAAGGAGAAAACAGTACAAATTATACACTACAAACTAACATAGAAATCTAACAGAATAACAGAGAATAATGGCTACAGAGAAATATACATACGTGAGAATGTTTCGCCGGCGCAACCTGAATTCAGTCCTCAGCTATCAGGGAGAAAGCCTTCAGAGTCTTGTGTGTCCAAGCCTGCTGCAAGCTATATTTATTCACTAGCTCAAGACATAATACAATAGACACTATGTGCTCTTCTTCCATTGGTTAGGGGGTGGGACATGTCCTGCACCAGGGACCATTGGTTAGTTCAAGAAGTGGGTGATGGCTAGGACTTGTTAGTATTCTAAATTCCTATCTGTCTGGATTGTTGTGGTTTAGCTATTGTTTCGGATCTTCCAAACAAACTCTGCTCCTGGTCATTTGTTCACCTTTGTTTGTCTCTTTCTTTGTTGAGACAATGGCAACTCAGCACTCATTATTCTGGGGAGAAACCTGGCCCTATTCATAAACAAAGGTGTATGCCCTCTTCATAAAATCTCAAAGCTTAGTGTAAATAAGGCCATTGTATCTCAGTCTGTGGGAAATTTATGTGTGTGAATTCCATTCTCGTCCTCTCCCCATTCGTAATATATTTTAAATACAATTTTATATCTATTTTCTACTTCTGCACATAACTATGCGCAGGAATCATGCGATTCTTTCCTAACTATCATAGGAATATTACCCTTAAAATACCCTACAGCTGGATACTAGACACCACCTTTCAACCTTTATCTGACCCTTCCTATCATGCAAAGAGGAATCTCTCTGTCCAGGAACCGTTTAAACTAAACATACTCGCTGACATTGTCTAGGGGAATATTAACTATAAAACACACTATATGGGTTAAATATGCTACGATCGAGTCGCCCGCTACACGCTCACAAACTGTACCGTAAATGCGCATACCACGCGCGTGATCGCCGGAGCGATCTTACGCAAATTGCGGATATGTGCACGCACAGCAGACAGAGTGTACGAGCAGCGGGCATGTGCATGAGGGGTTAGTACAAGGCATGTGAATCATGATATTTTTCGACTTTGACAGTCCACCCTTTGGCAGTCAACAATAACTGCCACTATCTAAACAATTAAGCAGAAAAATATATATACCATGAAATACCTATATATGATTGGGAGTAGGGAGGAGAGGAGAAGGTGGGAAATGTATGACCTAGTGAGATAGTAAAAGCATGTATGTATGAAATTCATGTCTGAGGGGTCATGTATCATCGTGCCGTACATGTTCTAAAATAAGCTTTGAGGTATTGCGAAGTATTCATTGAATCCTTCT
This sequence comes from Pseudophryne corroboree, assembly GCF_028390025.1. NCBI lineage: Eukaryota > Metazoa > Chordata > Amphibia > Anura > Myobatrachidae > Pseudophryne > Pseudophryne corroboree. The sequence goes on along the minus strand of NC_086444.1, from coordinate 608,529,736 downwards.
TATCCCGTATTAAGGGTCTGTAAGTGGGCTAACAAACTCTACCGAGCTCTTTTCAGCTTTTAGTTCCAACAAATGGGGTGCACATTAATTGATGATACATGAAGGGGGAAAAATATGTGAGTGCTAATATATGTGTTTATATCACCTGTTGACTATGTGTGTCACTACCTGAAGATCGTAGAGATGAAGATAAGAAACATGTGTTATAAATGCATTCTTATGATATTGTATGTGATTGTCCTTGGATGTCTTGTTGATGTCTTGTCTGGGCTGTTGTATCTTTGCTGTAAGTGGCAAGCAAAGTTTTTTCAAGTGTCCATAGAAAGTTAAAGTCTCTAAAAGTTCATCAAATGTCTGTGAAAAAGTTCATCAATGGTCTGTATAAAGGGTCATCAAAATCTTCTTCCGAGTGGATGTCTTTTTACCTTGGAGAAAAACAAAGGAGAAACGGGTGAAAGAAACGGACCGTGGAATCACGTCTTATCACAGCATTGTTTCGATTGATGGGTCATAAATTAAACCAGTTGTTGTTACAATGCCCTCGCTCCTCAAACTCATCAATTTGGTACCACGCTTGCAATGCATTAAAATCCGAACACATCTAAATATCAAGCCAATCATTATGACAACTCCTAGGACACACAAGAGGAATTTCCCTACATTAACGATAACATTTTGAGCCCATTCTCCTAAACCTCAGAACCAATTGCGTGGGTCCAACCATGATACCCAGCCGGTCAGTTCATTACTCACAGAAGTAAGGGTAAGGTTGTGCCTCCTACGGAACTCCCACTTCAATTGCAAGATATCGTCCATCTTTTGATCTATTACCTCGGTTGGGTCATCAGTGCTGTTTGTGATATATGTACAGCACATCACACCATACTGAGTTGCTAGGGTGACACAATACCCGCCTGTCACCGCTGTGATGTAATTGAGAACCATCCTGTGCTGGATCAGTTCTGTTTTGTAAGCTTGCAATTCCCTCCCGGTATACCTGAAGGTGTCATCATACATCTCGGTGATATAGTCTATCAGGTTCGCTAGCGCGGTAATATACCTAAAATTTATAACTCCTCTGGCGGTACGGGTGATATCTAGCGCGAGTAGGAGTTGAATCCCGGTGGATTCGTGGATCAAATCAGAGGCTGCGTGCTCTGTCCTATCTATAAGGTGTCTCTTTACAATGTGTTCGTAATGGGTGTGAGTGTAAGGAGCTTGAGCATTGCGGTGAACATCTTTCATTTTATCATGGGTATTGGTCATTACTTCCGGCAACACTCTTCCAATGTAACACAATCCCTCTGAATTTGGGGCAAGCCATTTATACGCCTTCCTCCCACATATGAAATATGCATCATCGGGGAGGACATATGGGACAGAATATGACATCACCATATTACAAACCTTCCAGGTGAAAAATTCTATCCCTAACTCTCTCATTTGTCTAGTACACGTATCAGGCTGTATGATATGCGCACAGTATCCTGGTGATACTTCTCCAACTCGCATGGTCCTACTTCCTAGAGTGTACCTATATTGAAAATATCTCCCACCGTTGGCTATTTGGCGTATAAGCTCTGAGTCTACGGGCATTCTATCGGCTCTGTGTGAGAATGTCATGGTTTGGTTGTTCCATGTCACTTCCCAATTTCCCGGCTTTCGGGGATTGGAAATATTAAAACATACTAAGGACCTATCCACATGATATTGGGGGAGCTTCAAAGTAGGAGGCCTAGAAATATTAAATTTCTTGTCCACCGGTCTCCCACCCCTTAATTCAAGTACCTCATCTATCGTTAAAGAGTATGGCACTAGTCCTGACTTTCTATGACCTTGAGGTACTTGTGAGCACACCCAGCACTCCGTTTGGTTTAAAACCTTACCCACTAATGAGTGATAGTCACTCAATGGATGTCTGTCCATGTTGATATTAATGCCGGACTGACATCTCTGGATGCACCCGTCCTCAACTATGTTTTCACAATTCCTACAGATACAGTTCTCTTCAGCTAACAATCCTTCACAATGTCTACTAGTGTCATGACTACCAGATCGTTTTCTGATACTCGCCTTTGCTCGGTGATTGTGTTGCTCTTGGAATTCTACGGGTCCGCCCTTGTCATCAGAACCCATTCCAGATCCTTTCTCGACCTTACTGGTACTCTCACCGAAACAGACTGCTCTGGTCAACAACAGGGTCAACAGGAAAACATGGACTGCAGTCTCTTGGGGCATGTCCATCTTGCAGGAGGAGAAAGAAAGAGTTGTAATGGGAGTAAAGAAAATAATTAGGAGGGAAAGAAGACTTGGCGCGACAACCGCCTCTGATCTTGTAGTTCTCTGTGCTCAGGCGCCGTGACAACAGTCCTGCCTCTCAACCTTCCGGGAACAGACACTCCAATGATATGGTTTCCTCCACACTCTGTTCTTTGTCACAGGCTTTCTCTGGGTCAGCGACCTTCTTACAGTGGGACGAGTGGACCCAAGTCTCTCTCTCGGCAACTTTCAATGCTGTCGTGCTGGTCAGTAAGACTTGGTACGGTCCTTCCCACCGGTCAATCAGGCAACCTGAGCGTAGAAAATTCCGAATCATTACATAATCCCCAGGTTCAATGTCATGACAATTACTGTCTGGCAGATCAGGAATCACTAGCTTTAGATTGCTGTTTTGATTCCTCAACTGCTTGCTCATCTTAACCAAATACTTTACAGTTACTTCATTGTTACATTTCAAATCATCCTGGGGGTCAATCATTACATGGGGTTGTCGACCAAAAAGAATCTCAAAGGGTGACAGATTAAGAGGGGACCTGGGAGTGGTTCTGATGCTGTACAATACAAGTGGCCACAACAATCCAGTTTCAGCCATTACTTTGCTCAACTTGTTCTTAATAGTGCTGTTTACTCTTTCCACTTTCGCACTCGCCTGTGGGCGGTACGGAGTATGCAGCTTACTATTAATTCCCATTAATTTGCACATTACCTGAAAGACTTCACCTGTAAAATGGGTACCCCTATCACTTTCAATTATCCTAGGGATACCATACCTGCACACAAATTCCTGCACAATTTTCTTTGCAGTAAACACAGCGGTATTTGTGGCAGCGGGGAATGCTTCAACCCAATTTGAAAACACATCAATACAAACCAATACATACTTTAAATTTCTACAAGGTGGCAATCGTATGAAATCAATTTGTATCACCTGAAAAGGGCCGTCCGTTGGCGGGATATGGGATGGTTCTGTTGGTATTGCCTTTCCAATATTCTTCCTCAGGCAGGTGAGGCATGTCATTGCTCTCTTACCCGCATGGGAAGAAAATCCTGGTGCGCACCAGTAGGCTCTTACCAACTTGCACATACCTTCTTTGCCAAGATGAGTCAGACCATGTGCCGCCTCAGCTAAACTTGGAAGGTATGCTCTGGGTGCCACTGGCTTACCCTGTCCATCTGTCCAGAGTCCTGAGGACTTCTGGCCATATCCTTTTGACCTCCAGACTGCCTTTTCCTGCGGGGAACACAAATTTTGCATTTCACTTAATTTCTGTGTGTTGACGGTATCGAATACCATCAGTTGTGTGATGTCTGTCTGTATGGGGGTACTGGCTGCTGATTTAGCAGCTTCGTCTGCCCGGCTGTTACCAAGTGACACTGGGTCTTGGCTGTATGTGTGGGCTTTACACTTGATAACAGCCACTCTGTCAGGTTCCTGTATCGCTGCTAGAAGTCTTTTGATGTGGGTCGCATGCGCCACGGGTGTGCCAGCTGCCGTCATGAAATTTCTGAGGCGCCATAGGGCCCCGAAATCATGCACTACTCCAAAGGCATACCTAGAATCCGTGTAGATATTGGCTGACTTACCTTTAGCCAATTCACACGCTCTGGTTAGGGCGACCAGCTCAGCAACTTGTGCTGAGTGAGGTGGGCCCAGGGGTTCTGCTTCTATAGTACCTTTGTTATCTACGACTGCGTATCCAGTACACAAGTCTCCCGAGTCCGTCTGTCTGTGGCAACTACCGTCAGTGTAAAAGGTAAAATCTACACCTTCCAGTGGGTTGTCACTGATGTCGGGCCTTGCAGTGAAATTTTGGGTCAAATATTCCATACAATCATGTGTGTCAGTGTCTGTACTAAATCCTCCTTCACCATCACTCTCATCCCCCACCCTTTGTGCCTGTCCAAGCACACCTCTGAGATATGTTGCAGGATTTAGTGCGCTGCATCTCCTTATGGTGATGTTTACAGGGGCCATTAGTGCTAATTCCCACCTTGTAAACCGTGCAGATGAGACGTGTCTGGTTTGGGCAGAGTTCAGTAACGCTGACACTGCATGAGGTGTATGGATTGTCAGGTTGTGTCCTAACACTACATCTTTGCTTTTACTCACTAGCAATGCTATCGCGGCAACACTTCGCAAGCATGTGGGGAGGGATCGTGCTACGGTGTCTAGCTGAGCGCTGTAGTAGGCTACCGGCCTGCTGGCATCACCATGTTTCTGGGTTAAAACACCTTCCGCACACCCAGCACTTTCCGTACCGTACAACTCAAAGGGTTTCCCATAATCTGGCATACCTAATGCTGGTGCCTGCGATAGGCACTGTTTGAGTCTCTCAAATGCCAGTTCGGACTCATCTGTGTGCGAAATCCGATCTGGTTTGTTTGATGAGACCATCACTTGCAAAGGTAAGGCTAGTATGGAAAACCCTGGGATCCAGTTGCGGCAGTACCCACACATTCCTAGGAAAGTGCGAATCTGTTGCTGGGTTTGTGGCAGAGTCATGTCGCGAATCGCCTGTATTCTATCAGCGGTGAGGTGTCTCAGTCCTTGTGTCAAGCAATGTCCCAAATATTTTACCTTGGCCTGGCATAACTGCAACTTATCCTTTGAAACCTTGTGTCCTGTATCAGAAAGATGAGACAAAAGCTGTTTCGTGTCTCTCAAGGACGATTCGAGTGAATCAGAACACAGCAGTAAGTCATCTACATACTGTATTAATACTGATCCGCTCTCAGGTTGAAAGGATTGTAAACAATCATGCAAAGCCTGTGAGAAAATACTTGGGCTGTCAATGAAACCTTGTGGTAAGTGAGTCCAGGTGTACTGTACTCCTCTGTATGTGAACGCAAACAAATATTGGCTGTCAGGGTGCAGAGGGACCGAAAAGAAAGCGGAGCAGAGGTCAATAACAGTGAAAAATTTCGCAGTGGGAGGGATTTGCATAAGGGTGACAGCTGGATTTGGCACTACGGGGAATTGGCTCTCAACTATTTTGTTGATCCCCCTTAAATCCTGCACTAGCCTGTAACCCCTCCCCACACTCTTTTTCACAGGGAAGATGGGACTATTGGCAGTGCTGGACGTCCTAACCAGAATGCCCTGTTGTAGCAAGCGCTCTATTACTGGGTAAACTCCTAACTCCACCTCTGGCTTCAGAGGATACTGTGGGATTTTTGGAGCTATCCTACCATCTTTTACTTGAACTACTACAGGAGCTACATTTGCCATTAATCCAGTGTCCTGTCCATCCTTGGTCCAAAGTGACTCCGGTATCTGGGAGATCATTTCCTCTACCTTGGATGGACACCTGTCTGTAACAGCAGTGTGTGACATTAACCTTTGTGGGGAGTCTAGCATATCCTGCACTTCCTGAGCGTGATTCTCGGGTATATCTAAGAAAACACCTCCAGGAGTACAATATATGACGCACCCCATCTTGCACAGTAAATCTCTCCCAAGTAGATTAGTCGGAGCCGATGCAGCTAGCAAAAAGGAGTGCTTGGTCTGCAAAGGCCCTATCGTAATCTCTGCTGGTTTACTTAAAGGGTAGTGTTGTACTACTCCTGTTACTCCCATGGCTGGAATTGTTTTACCAGTGGTTTTCATACCCACTGTTGAATTTAACACTGACTTGGCTGCCCCCGTATCTACAAGGAAAGGTAGTGATCTACCAGCTACATCAATTGTGACCTCGGGTTCACTTCCAAGGCTCGCAATTAATTTCACTGGCTGCAGACTACAGGTGTGGCCTGACCCCTATTGTAAGTGGTGACCTCCCCGCAGCGCGCTGGCAGCTACAATATGTGAGGGGGGCAACAGAGAATTTTCAGAGACCTACCAGTCTCTTTTTGGTGGGTACCTTTTTGTTTCCCCTGCATGTGGCTCATAACTCCTCCTCTGCGGTCCCTAATCCCAATTATGTGTGTCATGTTGTGTGTCACGTTGTCGTCTAGGGGGTTGATATACCTTCTGTGGGTTTCCATAGGTGCAGTTTCGTGCAAAATGTCCCTCTCTCTGACAGTTATAACATTTTACCACATACGACTTACCGTCAGGGGTCTGGGGCTTAGGCTGAGGTGGCCTTGTTGTAAGGGCCTGTATACTTATTGCCATCAGCTTATCGCCCTGTGACTCCCTGTGTCTAATGATGTTCCGATCATGCCCAACAGCGGTCTCTCTTAAAGCAGCCACCGACATACCTCTCCAGTTAGGTTGAGTGGTTTGTACCCTACTTCTCAACACGTCCTTTAAACCATCCATTAATACAGAAACCGCTACTTCCCTATGGTGCACATTTTCCTCAATGTCTACAACTCCCGTGTATCTAGCCATTTCCTCTAATGCACGATGGAAATAGTCAGAAGCAGTTTCACCTTCTTTTTGTCAAATGGAGAAAATTTTGTTCCATTTGACAACAGTTGGGAAATATACTCCTAACTGCATATTGATCTGTTTAACATTTTTCTGATTGTATGCATCAGTGAGAGGTCTCTCTTCGTCTAACTTACAATCAGAAATGAATTTCAAAGGGTCAATAGTAGAGGGCAAACATGCCCGCAGTACTGTCCGCCAATCTTTGTTAGTGGGTTCAGTGGCGTTACCTAGTTCTTTAATGAACCTTTGGCATGCGGCTAGATCTTTCCTTCGATCTGGAAATTCAGACATAATTGTCCTCAATTCTGTCCGGGAAAAGGGACAATGCATTGCAATGTTCCTGACGGGAGTGACTCCCAGAGCATCAGTCTTTCCATTTGGGACTGCGATCACCGTGACTGGATTAAGTTCAATTACATCACTCTGTGTTTCTTCTACAATGTGTGGTGTAATTGTTTCTGCATAGTGTACAGTTCCGTACTTACCCGTGGACATGACCTCACCTATCCCTCCACTAGGGGCCTTCGCTACTCCTCTTACTGGTTGGGCCGTGCCCACTGTAGTCTCTTGTATGGTGGCTGCTAAAGAGAGTGCTGATATCGTTGTGGGCTCATCTTCCTGGTCGCAGTCCTGAGAGAAGTTTAAGATGGGATACAACTTGCACGGGTTAGCATTATCATCAATACACTTATCTACTTTACTCTTATCGTTAATACATTTATTAAGTGCACTTTTATCATATACCAGTATGCCATTCTCTGTAGCCATTTTCTCTCCTGTTATGTATGGTGGTGGTGGTGCTGTGGCTATCAGTTTCCTGATAGGGTTGGAACCAGCTGCTTGAGCTAATCCCCTTTGTATCTCACCTTCCTGTTGCCATAACTGTAAATAATCATAATGTCTAATCCGTTGCTTTCCTTAAATTTTGCAAAACCTCAGGATTAAAACTGCCTACCCTAGGGAACTGTTCCCCATCGTTCACAGTCATACGTTCCCACTCATTGCACAAAACCTCTGAGTGTGATCCATATTTCTCACACATTATGTACCTCGCCGACCCTTTGGCCCGACAAATATCAACGTGAGCCCTTGTTGATCGTCCCCTACTTGAGCAACTGGCCCCCATTCTTTGCAGGTATTGCCTTCTCAGTGAACCCTTACAAAAACCAACTTACTCCGTGGTAAGGCGACGGTGAAAGTTCTCCGAGCGCTTTCACCCACTCACGCCCCTATTGGCCAATACACCAAACACTGTGTCCAGTGCCGGTAGTACCCAATATGTGGTTCTTTTGTAACCTCGCAGAGAAAATAACTCCAGGTCGGCAGTTTCATCGAACAGCGATAGCGAATTCGCAGTGGCCGACTCAGATGGCTCATTAGAGACGCACGCGGCCCCTTTGGATCAAGCAGCACCTCAGTTTTCAAAAACAAAAGGGCGGCCACCCGTCGGGGCGGCCAGAACACGAGACTCAAGAGACCGTGCTGTAAAAAACAAGACTTAGTGTACAACCTTTCCAGCCGCACACTCACACCAACGGAGTTGAAAGTTCTCAATAACGGCCTTACCTTTGTACCTACCAACCCACATAACGACCTCTCTTGGAAAATAGATATTTTCCAATTTGCAAGGAATATTTTGCTCAGCAGCCAGAACAGAATCCACTCCCCACTCCGGTTTTTCAGTCATTCCTTAACAAAAGGAGCCACTCTCTTTTTGATCCCCCCTCCGTTAATCCCTCCATCAAATCATATATACGACTAATGGACGAGTTGGTGGACAGATATTCTAAGGCAGCACAGCGGCAACATTACAACTTAACCAAACAGGAGCAGGTGGCACTCAGAAACCTTGGCTCTTACAAGGACATCATTATCCGCCCCGCGGATAAGGGTGGGGGGGTAGTGATCCTTGATCTTGCCTACTATAGGTCAGAAATTCTAACACAGTTGTCTGATTCTAACACATACAGCCTGTTAACCTCTGACCCCACTGGTGTCTACAAGCAAGAATTGGATAACATCTTAATTGCAGCGCACACACAGGAACTTATTTCTGATAAACTACTCAGAGCACTTACACAAAAACATCCGGTGGTTCCCATCTTATTTACAGTGCCTAAAATCCATAAGAATCTGAACACCCCGCCCGGACGGCCAATCATCTCGGCACGGCAGTCACTTTATCAACCCATCTCACAATTTCTCGACAGCATATTGCAACCACTGGTATTTAAACAACCTACTTGCTTAAAGGACACCACTTCATTTTTACACATCTTGGATGCATTCGGCCCGGTTCCTGAAGGGGCATTTCTGTGTACAGTCGACATTTGCAGCCTTTACACTAGCATACCGCATGGGGATGGGCTGGCGGCAATGAGAACGTTCCTGGTTGAAGAAAGGATGACTGACGTAGACCTGGATCTTTTTATGAATCTACTTGAATTAACCCTCACTAGAAATTACTTCCTATTCGACGGCCGATTCTACCAGCAAAGAATCGGCTGTGCGATGGGCAGCAACGTGGCCTCGTCATACGCCAACGTATACATGCTGAAAGAGGAAGTCAATATGTCCTTTCAGGACCAGGAGTCGTCAATCCACATCGCACTCTTCACCAGGTATATAGACGACCTGTTCATGATTTGGACAGGGGACGAAATCACTTTAAAGAAATTATTGGCTTCCATCAACGCCAGACTATCCCCTATCAAAATCACTTATCAACTGTCTACCACATCCATCAACTACTTGGATGTGCTTGTCACTATACTTGGAGGCAAATTATGCACGAGCGTGTACCATAAGCCCACGGACAAGAATACTCTTCTTCAAGCAAATAGTCACCACCCCCGACCGTTGAAACAGGGACTTCCCAGGTCTCAAATGATCAGAGTCGCCCGCATCCATAGCCAACTGGAAGGCCTGGAGGGTGAACTCGACAAGCTGGTACACAAGTTCATAGCCAGAGGTTATGAGTGTTCCACTTTGGAAGCCACTAAAAAGGAGGTGATGCAAATGCCACGTCACTGAATTATGCAATCCAAGAAGAGAGCACTTGAGAGAAGGATACCATGGATCACGTCTTTTGACACCTCCAGTCCTGTGATAGATCGAGCCAACAGGGCTCTTTGGCCCATAGTTGCCACTGATCCACAACTCCCCTTCAAGCACAAAACCCCGATGATGAGCTACAGAAGGAGACGTAATTCACGGGATATGTTGGTACACACTGACATTTCAGATTATCCCAAATCTACAGACGTACAACAGAAAGTCACGTTTATTACTAAAAAACCTGGCTGCTACCGTTGCCTGGGTTGCACGACCTGTACTCACATGCTGACAGGACCTATGTTTACGATGCCTATAACCAATAGGAAGATACATATTCGACATACGGTGACCTGCACATCCACCTACATCATTTACGTGATAGCATGCCCTTGTGGCTTATGCTACATAGGGAAAACCATCAGGACCTTAAGGGAACGCATGGCCCTACATCGCTCGGCCATTAAAGCAGCACTATCTGGCAAGCCTTCCGACCAACCTGTGGCAAGACACTTTTTTGAAGCCCAACACCCTTTGTCTGGCCTTAAGCACATCATAATCGATCAGGTACCTAAATCCTTACGCGGGGGCGAGAGAGAGGGTTTGCTTCTTAGAAAAGAATCATCTTGGATTTACAAACTGAACACCATACATCCCTCGAGCCTGAATGAAAGAATCATATGGAGCACCTTCGGCTAGGCACTGTTTCCATCTCTATTGGTGGCAACAGCCCTTATATCGAATAATAGTCTAATACACGGCTTATAGCAGTTAGGACCATCCAGGATACTATTATCACTATATGTCAGCCATTTGTTGTATATTTATGACCATAATTGTATATGCATGTAGATTCTTGTCTGATGTCACACACTGATATAACAACTGACAAGGGCTTTATCTTTTTTCTTTTTTCCCAGCATAGCATTATGGTGTCCCCCTTTAGAGCATTTATCATCACTGGGGCATAGCTCTCTGGCACTGACCAACTATCCGTTTCTATGTTGCATGAAATTATTACGTAGCCACTTTTATATTTACTTAACATCCCTGCTTTCTGCTAACTAATCTGTGGTGTCACTGACATTATTTTCACCAACCGCACTATCTCAGGCGCACACTTCCTGTTTGGGGTCGCCTAGCAACAAACCCTCGGTCACCACACAGACGCGTCGCAACGTCATCACTTCGCGCGGCACAGCACACACGGCGGGTTCCGGAGCGGCTGCACCTCCTCGTGTTCGGTGGGCCTCCTTCTACTTAAGGTGAGTCTTTCACACACACACACACACACTTGTTCACATCTTGACAAAGGGGTTAGAGTCCCCGAAACGTCGATGGATTTTTTTTCTGATGATTTAAATACACTTGACTTTTCTTAAGACCTTGAGTGCCGCAGCCTTTTTTGAAAGCTATTGGAATTTACACTGAGGGCACCAGGGCAATATCTGGATCCAAAACAGAGTGCCGGGCTGACATCATCGTATATATATATATATATATATATATATATATATATATATATATATGGAATGTAGTTATGTGACCGGCGATCAGGAGACCGCCGGTTACAAAACCGATGGCTACATTTCACTCCCTTCACAATTCCTAGAGTCGGTATGTCGACTAGAAGGGACAATTCCCATTCGTGGGTGTCCACGACACCCATAGAGTGGGAATAGAACCTGTGGCGAACGCAGAGCAGCTTGCAACTTAGCCCGCCGGGCATCAAAATGCTGAGATCCCACCTTCGGTATGGTGACCGGCGGTCTCCAAACCGCTGGTCACACAATACCAACATATATATATATACATATAAAATAAATATATATATATATATATATATATCAAAGGCATGATGTCTGGCTTTCCCCCTGCATGAACAATGCTGCAGCGGTTGCCCACCGGGTGTTGCGCTGGGTGGCCGCACAAATAAATCCACAATTGTCCCAATGGTGCAGCACTCCTGGTGTCTAAGTAATACCACTGTTTTAGGTATAAGTTTGGCAATTTTTCAGTGACCTTTATTAGTGTGGCACTTTCATCAATAGTGGTATTACTTAGACGCCAGGAGTGCTGCACCATTGGGACACTATGTACATACATACACCTGCATATACAGTATATGTTTACACATGCACACATATATATTATATACACAAACACACACACACACACACACACACACACACACACACACACACACACACACACACATATATATACACACATATACACCTATATACACACACACACACACACACACACACACACACACACACACATTACCCACACACACACAACACAATGCAAAAAATTACAATTTAACACAGCAGCAGGTAAAAAAGAAAAAAAAACAATACATGCAGCTTACTTTTTGATCTGCTGCTGACAGGCTGCTGGTGAGACAGGAAAGCAGCTACAGCTCGCACCCCCACGCAACCCCTCTGGCTCCACACATCTTCCGTGCAGCCTGCGCGCCCAGCCAGTGACTGAGCCGCAGGCTGCTACTACTTTTCACCGATTGGACAGCTGAGCCGTCGCTCAGCTGTCCCTTCATGAAGCGTCGGCGCTAGCGCTGTTAGGTTGCCAGGGCAACCGACGGGGAGACGCGCGGGGTCCGGGAGGCCAGTGCTGCAGGTCGGATCGCTAACAGAGATCCAATCTGTGGCTGGCGGCGGGGGGGCCCTTTTAGAAAGGGGGGCCCGGGGTACATACCCCCTGGGCCCCCCCCTTAATCCGGCTCTGCGTGTGGGAGTATGCTACCCCTCCCAGTAAATATCAGTTGTTGGAGATTTCCTGAGTGAACAGCGAAACTCCCTTAAAATAACAAAAACCTACACAAATCACGTTTACCTGTACAATTAGCGTCTATGATCCCGCAGCAAATTTTAGTGGGTATCAAGGTGAACTAACTAATGTACACAGTAGCGTGCAGTCCAGTCGCACTGCGTATAAGTAGCTATTACTTATCCGCTGAACGACCAACGGAATCGGTTGTTTAGGCTGCGAAACCTCAGCCGGAGAGTATTCTCAAAACGAGCCTATATGGGTACTACGCAAACCCCCGGGGCTGCGCTCACTACCTCTGACCTTTCTTAAGTCAGGGTTTTCAGAACTTCATTACTTACTTTAAACGGATTTCTGACTTTCGCCGACCTTTTGGTCTGCTGTATGCTACCTTGCTCCTTTATACCTTATACAATGTTAACGTGAGATGGCCTTCTCCCACGCCACCAAGTGTCCACTCACCTGATGTGGTCTCCGACGGGATCCCGAATTGTGGGTTCACAAAAAACTTTATTTTTCACACTCACTCCTGCTCACTCATATGCACTTTGATTTTTCTGTACAGAAAATTTCTTTCATTCAGGTGGGCAGGCTAATCCCAGAGATAATGCAATAGGAGAAGGATCTTTAAACTAAATTTTGGAAACTGAACAAATTTGTGCTATTATCGCGTGGCTACCGTATCACTTAAACTAAACCAATGCTATTGTGTGATTTGTATTCAGTGGGCGTATCTGTACGCACGTTGCGTAAACACGCCACGTGTGTAGGCCTTTGCGTTGCGTACGCAATCCCGTACGTGGTCCGAGGCACGTATACAAAGGCCGGATACGTCCGCAGTAACACAAACAACACTCTTCTATAAATGCAAACGATATTTAACTATGATCGCTTACCAAGCACCACACAGTATCTTCTGTATAAACCTTTATAACCGGGTCAGGCTGTGTGTGTGTTTTACAATTACTCCCTTAAATATTACTTTTATTTTTCACAAAATAGCAACAAATTTCCCAGCACGTGATCAATGCTAATGGCAAACAGAGAGGTGGATATGCGAAAATACACAAATGAAAATACCGGTGTGTGCGTGTGTTGCGTGGGCAGTTTGCACCAAACAGAAATTTAAACAGATTTAAAAACCAATAAAAAAACAATAGCTTAACGTTCTTACCTTTCGGATCCGGATCCCACCAGCATCCCTACAAACCAAGCGGAGCAGACGCCTATCTAATCAGCACTACTGTATCCCCGACCACCAAACGGCTAACAGGGGATACTACCTTCCCGCCCTTTGCTGATAGATAAAAGTCTGCCTTGTCCTTCTAGGTTGCGGATATGAGGAGGACCGGACGAGCCCTCAATTGATAATGTCAAATATTACCTTTAAACATAAAGCTATGTACTAATACCGTGGAGCCGTTATGGCCGCTAGACCACGTGCACGTGCTACGCACTTTGTACGCTATTTGCGTTCAGAGTACCGTACGTGGTACGCACTTGGCGTACACACGCTGCGCTGAGTGTACGGAATACACACAGTGAGCGCACACACAGTTGATAACCTTTTAAACCTCAAACACAGTTAGAATATGCTTATACTGTAAACCTTAATAACCAAGTACTGTATGATGTAACGCTTAAAACCTTTAACAATGTGTATACTGTATGAGCGATTAATACGCTAAGAGAGCCCTTAGCAGGAAAGTGAAGACACCACACCGAATTTGGTTATAACCGCAGCAGCTCCAACACTGCCGAGGATTATTAAGAATAAAAGGAGAAAACAGTACAAATTATACACTACAAACTAACATAGAAATCTAACAGAATAACAGAGAATAATGGCTACAGAGAAATATACATACGTGAGAATGTTTCGCCGGCGCAACCTGAATTCAGTCCTCAGCTATCAGGGAGAAAGCCTTCAGAGTCTTGTGTGTCCAAGCCTGCTGCAAGCTATATTTATTCACTAGCTCAAGACATAATACAATAGACACTATGTGCTCTTCTTCCATTGGTTAGGGGGTGGGACATGTCCTGCACCAGGGACCATTGGTTAGTTCAAGAAGTGGGTGATGGCTAGGACTTGTTAGTATTCTAAATTCCTATCTGTCTGGATTGTTGTGGTTTAGCTATTGTTTCGGATCTTCCAAACAAACTCTGCTCCTGGTCATTTGTTCACCCTTGTTTGTCTCTTTCTTTGTTGAGGCAATGGCAACTCAGCACTCAGTATTCTGGGGAGAAACCTGGCCCTATTCATAAACAAAGGTGTATGCCCTCTTCATAGAATCTCAAAGCTTAGTGTAAATAAGGCCATTGTATCTCAGTCTTTGGGAAATTTATGTGTGTGAATTCCATTCTCGTCCTCTCCCCATTCGTAATATATTTTAAATACAATTTTATATCTATTTTCTACTTCTGCACATAACTATGCGCAGGAATCATGCGATTCTTTCCTAACTATCATAGGAATATTACCCTTAAAATACCCTACAGCTGGATACTAGACACCACCTTTCAACCTTTATCTGACCTTTCCTATCATGCAAAGAGGAATCTCTCTGTCCAGGAACCGTTTAAACTAAACATACTCGCTGACATTGTCTAGGGAAATATTAACTATAAAACACACTACATGGGTTAAATATGCTATGATCGAGTCGCCCGATACACGCTCACAAACTCTACCGTAAATGCACATACCACGCGCGTGATGGCCGGAGCGATCTTACGCAAATTGCGGATATGCGCACGCACAGCAGACTGAGTGTACGAGCAGTGGGCATGTGCATGAGGGGTTAGTACAAGGCATGTGAATCATGATATTTTTTCGACTTTGACACAAGACAGTGCAGGATAAGTACTTGGTTTATAAACATTGCTGCAACAGTGGTCATAGCACTCAAACAAGTAGCAGGGTGTCAGAAACCAATCGTTGGATGCTGTTGAAGAGAGTAAATAATAGATGATAGTTTATGTAAGGGAAGCCAAAGAGGGAAGTGTGCCCTGTTTGTGAGAGCTTACATTTTAAAGGGGGTGGCAGACAGATAAAGGGGATCAGTACATAATCCCGCTGGACGGGATCCCGGCGGTCGAAATACCGACGCCGGAATCCCGACCACACAATCCCGACAGGGGTGGCGAGTGGAACGCAGCCCCTTGCGGGCTCGCTTCGCTCGCCACGCTGCGGGCACGGTGCCTCGCTACGCTCGGCACACTATTATATTCTCCCTCTATGGGTGTCGTGGACACCCACGGAGGGAGAATATGTCGGGATTGTGGTGGTCGGGATTCCGGCGTCGGTATTTCGACCGCCGGGATCCCGTCCAGCGGGATGTTGACCGCATCCCAGATAGAGGTGACACAGATGGGGTAAACAGTGAGCATTGAACAGACAGGATGAGAGATGGCTGGGTTTGATGAAGAAATGGGTCTTGAGAGCCTGTTTAAAGTTTTGTAGAAAGCTGGAGAGTCTGTTAGGGAGAGAATTCCAGAGGTAGGGAGCAGCACATGCAAAATCTTGGAGATGGCAATGGGAGGAAGTAATCAGTTGGCAGGAGAGATGGCATTCATTTGTGGAGTGAGGAGGGTGGGCAGAGGTAAGAAGGGAGAGGGGGTCAGAGATGTAAATGACACAGGAATGATGTAAGAAGCTTGAATTGGGTTCTGGAAGGGAAGCTTATATAGGGCTTGTAGGAGAGGAAGATGGTGCAGGGCAGCAGCATGGAGGACAGATTGGAGTGGAGATAGGTGGTAATCAGGGAGATCAGATACTCAGATAGGAGATTACAGTAGTCCAACCTGGAGGTGACCAGTGAGTGGATGATGGTCTTAGTAGCATCCAGGGTGAGAAAGGGTCTAATCCAAGAAATATTTTTGAGATGTAAACAGCAGGACTGCGAAACATACTAAATATATGGTTTGAAGGAGAGGAAGTAGTCAAAGATAATTCTCCAAGAAAGCACACTTGCAGGCTAGAGGAGAGGGTTGTGTCATCAATAGATAATGAAATAGTAGGGGTTGAGGTTATGCGGGAAGGTGGGAAGATGATCAGCTCAGTCTTAGACATGTTTAGTTTAAAAAAACACTGGTTCATCCAGGAAGAGATAGCAGAGAGACAGTTGAAGATATGAGTGAGGAGAGGGGAGGAGAGGTTAGGTGAGGAAAGGTAGACCCATGTATCATCAGCATAGAGGTATTTTGAAGGTCAAAAGAGCTGATGAGCTCACCTAAAGAGGACATACATACAGGGGAAGAATAGGAGAGGTCCAATAACAGAACCTTTGGGACACTAACTGTTAGTGGAAAATGGGGGCTCTGGAGTCATGAAAGGAAACAGAAAAGGAATGGTTACAGAGGAAGGAGGACAGCAAGGAAAGGGCAGTATCTTATAGATAAAGTAAGTGAAGGATTGCATATAAATTATTTATAAATGATTGAAAAAAGCACTCTATGTCATTCACTTTAGCACCCAAAATCGTATTTGCACCCTAGTTATTACATTTTATTATGTTCTGAATTGGGGGGACTCCCATGTATAGCGTGTCGAATACCATAACAGAAACCACTTGCTAAATGATAGCAAGACCAAATATATAATGCTAGACATTATATATTCATAACACATGCATCATATCACAAAGATGATTCTGAGGCATCACAATATAAAGGTGATATCATATTCATCATTATAGCCTAAAAGCATATTCACCAATTCTATATTCAATATATAACCATGCAGCATGAACTTTATACAGACTAAATTACCTTTAGCCTACATTTCAGTGCAAAACAAGTTAGTTAGTTGGTTCTGATAGCAGGTATGCAGTATGGGGGTCATTCCAAGTTGATCGCTTGCTAGCAGTTTTTAGCAGCCATGCAAACGCTATGCCGCCGCCCACTGGGAGTGTATTTTTATGCCGCCCACTGGGAGTGTATTTTAGCTTAGCAGAAGTGCGAACGTTTTTATCGCAGAGTGCCTGCAAACATTTTTTGTGTAGTTTCAGAGTAGCTCAAAACCTACTCAGCGCTTGCGATCAATTCAGACTATTCAGTTCCGGATTTGACACCACACACCCGCCCAGCGTTCGCCCAGCCATGCCTGCGTTTACCCTGGCACACCTGCGTTTTTCCGAACACTCCCTGAAAACGGTCAGTTGCCACCCAGAAACGCCAACTTCATGTCAATCACTCTGCGGTAACCAGTGCGACTGAAATGCATCGCTAGACCCTGTGCAAAACTGCATTGTTTGTTGTGCCCGTACGTCACGCGTGCGCATTGCGCCGCATACACATTTGCAGAACTGCCATTTTTTAGCCTGATCGCTATGCTGCGAACAAATGCAGCTAGCGATCAACTCAGAATGACCACCTATATCCGATGTGCTCTGAGACCAAGTTTAATTCCAAATATGGTAACCCCCACACATTATGAACAGTGAGAAATATGACATCCAGTGTATATTTTATTATCACCAAGGACACAGATTTTGAGAGCACATTAAGGTGTTCATGAATATTTCTTGTTTGTTCTTGCCAAAAGTCCAAATATGACCATGATATCAAAAATTAAGATGTTATCATAGTAGGTGTGAAGATCAAAATGCATCACAGATATATTCAGTTGTAACCCATTGTTTGGGGCATTTCTTTATCTTGTAAATCACAGAGAGGACTGCCCTCTCTGTAAAGGTGATCTGTTTTATTAATAAATGTAATTACTTCTTTAAGAATTTGAATGAAGGCTATTTACTTGCATCAGCATCTCATCATCAAATGGAAGAATAGACAATTTGGGGGCTCTTTCCTGTGGACCTACAGATATCGATCTCTTCATCAAATTTTCAAAGGGGTGTGCCAGCCAGCAGCTGAGGATGGCAGGAATATCCTAGGATCATTACAGGCACTGGTGAGTATAGACTATGTCATGTTATGTGCCTTGTGCCAGTACATGCTATTTCTGTACCTGCCAGCTGTCTGTGTGTTTTTATTTTTATAATATGAGAATTTGGTTGAATAGATTGAGTAAGCTAGGAAAGTAACCTGGGAACAATTGATGAGGAGTGCTTTTGCCTGTAAATGTTGCAAAATTTAATTGTTATAAGTATAAGTTGAAAAATCCAAATTTTGTAAGTGTGACTAATACATAAACCTCGGCTGTTCACCTTATGTCAAATGTGTGAGTATTTGATTTGAGCCCGCCTTTACGGGACTTATTTGTGTTCCAATCCAAACTCACAGTATTACCCCAGTTAATGATGTGTGCATTGGATAAGATAGCGTTGAAACGCCATAAGTATAACGTGAAAACACATATGCATGGGGAAGATACCATCCCATATTAAATAGAGAGATACATATGTGTGTGTGCTTTATAAATAGGGTGATCACCCAAGGTTATTTAAATCTGATAATATTTATAAAGTTCTGCTAATCTAATCTGCTGATTATTGTTTTAACCATATCCAAAGTCTGTCTGCTAACATTGTTTTGCAGAGAGAGATGAGCAACTTTTAAAGAGGTGTGTTGTTTTGTGGAATAGTGGTGCATTGCCGTTCTCAGTTGATGTGTCGCATGTGAGAAAAATGTAGCAAATGGGTGCAAATGTTTCAGCGTTTGAGCAGGCAAGCCGAGCACAACCTAAGTGTGCATATTATATTATGGAACAATGGGATCCCGATTTTGTACAGTACTGTGATCAGTGGGTACAGTTTACAAAGAATGAAAAAAATGTGTTTTCCTGTCTGTGGGACATTTAACACTGAATGCTTGGATGTAGTGAAAGGAAAAACTATGTTTTTAATGAAGGCTCAGAAAAGGTTAAAACAATTGAGGTGCTTGTGCGAGTGATATGGTATTGCTAAGCTGTGTAAATTGGATAGTACAGTTGGAGCACTGCCAATAGATCCCCCTGCAACAGATCACTCTGACATGTTCACGCAAGCCTCCTCCCAAGATCCTACAGTGCAGCAGAGTCGCCATCCGCCGGGATATTGCCCATTATATCCTGAGAATATTACAAGTATATCAGAGGATCAGTGGCAGGATGAAGAGCAGCTGGCCAGCGTAGTTTGTACACTAGCCAGACCGCCCAGAAATCAGGTTGCTGATTCGGGTGCAGTGGCACAGCCAGGCACAGGACAGGCGACCGTTAAAACTGGTGAAGATTCTAGCAGCACAGATAGTGTCAGATAGCGAGAAAGAGAAAGAGTTACTGCCTAAGGAAACGTGCAAAGAGAAGGTTGAATCCAGTCAGAGTTTTTACAGTCCCAGGGCAGACTGCAGAGGACGATCGGACGATTCCGATGTGGACTCCCTGGAGGCAAACTGATTTGCAATCGTACAGAATTTCCCTGATCCAAAGAAAATTCTGCAGAAAGCATGCAAATATGTAGAAACTGTGTCACTTGTGCATGAACCTGCAGGCAGAGATTGGAAACAATTAATATTGGCATTGTACCCTAATGAGAAAATTGATAGTTCAAAGATTATCACTGATGAAATGCTGGATGCTGTTCAGTTGACAGCTGAGGATCAGAAATACTTTGTGAAGTCTTTTCAGGACCAGCTAAAGCTGTTATTTCCCCAGCAGATTGATTGGTCTAAGCCAGGCATGTCCAAACTGAGGCCCTCCAGCTGTTGTGAAACTACATATACCAGCATGTCAAGACACAGTTTTGGGGTCAGAGAATGCAAAACTGTGTCAGGGCATGCTGGGATGTGTAGTTTCTCAGCAGCTGGAGGGCCGCAGTTTGGACAGGCCTGGTCTAAGCTGTATCAGACAAAACAGGAATTGACTGAATCAGTGGCAGAGTTTTACAAACGATTAATGGAAAATCTTAGAGATTATAGAGGAATTACTGATAAGAACGAGGTACAGGTTTCATATATGATTAAGGGTCTGTTTATGGATGGATTGAATGAGAAATTGAAGGACAGAGTAATGATTCAGTATCCTGAATTGAAGGATGAAATACTTAGTGTATTGTTGAGTGCCGCTAAAAGACATGAGAGAAATATTTTGATTAAGAATTCCAAAGATAAAAACTCTAGAGAAGGCTGCAAGTGATCCACAGAAAGTATACCTACAGGGACATAATTGTAATCAGAAGCAATCCCAGCAATATACACAAGCTAGATTGTCTCAGTATGTTATGTTATGCATGTGGAATTTATGGACATTATCAATGCAGTTGTCCGTCTTTTGCAGCACTACAGACTCCAGCAATGCCTCCTCCTCCCCCTCCCTCTTTTATTCCCCCTCCCCCTCGCAGAGCTAACAGACCTAACAGAGCAGTGTCATTCACTTACCCAGGCAATCAGCCCAGAAGACAATGCCCTACACAGACTTCTCTCTCACAGCCTTGGGCAGCAAGGGAGGGGGTCAAGGTTCAGCTAGGCTATAGGATACGGCTTGCGCTAGTATCTTGGCAGCACATGTGGGGGGACTGGAACCTACCATATTGATGCAAGTACTCAATGACACATACAATTGTCTTATTGATACTGGCGCGGAATGCAGTGTATTAAAAGATAAAGGAACCATTCCTAAAACTTCACAAATAGTACAAGCAATAGAAATTATGGGAAAGTTACTACTCTCCCAATGTCAACACAGCAAAAAGTTACACTAGGTCCGATCTCAACTTCACATGCATTTATCTTATCTGACATCTCTCCTTCAAATTTACTTGGTAGGGACCTACTATGTAAATTACAGTGTACAATATACTGTTCTCTGGATGGGGTATTTTTGCAGATTCCAGAAAAAAGTACTGAGAAGGTGCAAGCTCATTTGGATACATCACATATAATGACATCTGTTTATCCTGTGATTTTATCTCAACAGGTAAAGGACATGCTTGCTGAAATCCCTGACAAATTATGGGCCACTGATTCACATAACATAGGGCTATTAAAGGATGCACCCCCAGTACAGGTGGAATTACTCCCGGGAAAATTACCTCCTAGGGTTCCGCAGTATCCATTGAAGCCAGAAGCTGAGAAAGGCCTAGAAACAGTTATGCAGACATTACTAAAACAAGAAGTTTTAGTGAAATGCATAAGTACCGCCAATACTCCAGTGTTTCCGGTAATGAAACATAGTACCGCCGCAGGAAAACCAATTAAATGACGTCTTACTCAGAATCTAAGGGCATTGAACAAGGTGGCGAAATCGCATTTTCAAGTGGTGCCTAATCCAACCTCCACTCTAATGCAGATTCCCGCAGACACTACCCACTTCTCAGTGATAGATCTATGTAGTGCCTTCTTTTCGGTGCCAATACATCCCAATTCTCAATAGCTGTTTGCTGTTACCTATAGGGGAGTACAGTACACCTGGACCCTCCTAACCCAAGGTTTTATATATAGCCCATCTTTATATTCGCAATACCTGCAAAATAACCTGCAATCTTTTGTACCAACAGATGGCTCAGTCCTTATCCAGTATGTGGATGACCTGTTGCTGTGCACCAAATCATTTGAAGCGTCGGTGACAGATACAAAACAGTTGTTGTGTTTTCTTGAAGAAACAGGTCACAAGGTGTCGCAGGACAAGATTCAGCTGTGCACTGTCAAAGTCAAATATCTGGGTCATTACTTGGCACCAGGCCAAAGACAGCTAGACCCTCAGATGGTGGAGCGGATGGTAAGACATATATTACCTAGAACACAGAAAGACGTGTGCGCCTTTCTTGGCATGTCACATTTTTGTAGGCAGTGGATGCCTGGGTTTTCGTCCATAGCCTTACCCTTGCAACAGTTCATTTCTCAGGACTCTCTCTGCACATGTTAAATCTGCCTCCCCTGCAATGCACATGTTTTGCCCAACTGCTAACAAAATTCCTGCTACGATCAACTTGGAATTACCCCCATTATGTACTATATTTCTGGGGAAAAAAGCTTATAAATAAGAACCACCTAATTCTGAAGGTCTTTGCTATTTGGGTAGAATTATACCGCAGTTCTATACTATAACCCATGATGAGTCGAGAAAAGTCTTTTCACAGGATGATAGACGTCGTCACAAGCAAGACATTGTTGTCAGGAAACATCTTCCACTCATTGATCCTTTGGTAAAACATCGTATTGGTACCACTCTGGTCAATATTCTTACATATGGTAATTGGGGCTATTTAGAAAATCAAAAGGAAATAACGGATCTTGCTCAATTTATTGATAATGTGACTGAACTTTATGATGAGAAATTCTGATATGTTGGACATGAACTAAAAGCATTCCGCAATGAACTGTTACAACATTGACTCGTTTTGGATTACTTAACAGCCCAGACTGGAGGATATTGTTTACCCCTTGAAACTAACCTTGGTGTACACTGTTTTAATTATCTGACTAATAATGAAACTGATCCAGAAGTCATTATTACTAATTACATGAATGAGGGTCATGACATGAAAGAGGAATTTAGAAAAATGTATTATGATAAAGATTCTGAAGATGATGCATGGTGGTCATTGTTTGATCCTAGTACATGGTTCTCGGGAATGGTAAAATGGGTGTCAAATGTGGTATACGCTGTGATGAGGTTCATTCTTGTGATCATTCTAGCCATTCTTTTCATGTACACTGTTTACAGGTGTGGCCTATGCTGTATTCAGAAGGTCCTAGCAAGAAGCAGGACAACTACAAACATACACGAGATGGTAATCAATTAACTATACTGTATGTTCTTAAGAATTCTCCTGAGTAGACAGGGCACATCGCTCATGTCCCTGATAAGAGGGTGGAACTGTTGAATACCATAACAGAAACCACTTGCTAAATGATAGCAAGACCAAATATATAATGCTAGACATTATATATTCATAATACACGCATCATATCACAAAGATGATTCTGAGGCATCACAATATAAAGGTGATTTCATATTCATCATTATAGCCTAAAAGCATATTCACCAATTCTATATTCAATATATAACCATGCAGCATGAACTTTATACAGACTAAATTACCTTTAGCCTACATTTCAGTACAAAGCAAGTTAGTTAGTTAGTTGGTTCTGATAGCACGTATGTGGTATATCCAATGCGCTCAGAGACCAAGTTTAATTCCAAATATGGTAACCCCCACACATTATGAACAATGAGAAATATGACATCCATTGTATATTTTATTATCACCAAGGACACAGATTTTGAGAGCAAGAGGCCACCTCATCACAGTAAGGTGTTTATGAATATTTCTTGTTTGTTCTTGCCAAAAGTCCAAATATGACCATGATATCAAAAATTAAGATGTTGTCATAGTAGGCGTGAAGATCGAAATGTATCAGAGATATTATCAGTTGTAACCCATTGTTCGGGGCATTTCTTTATCTTGTAAAGCCCAGAGAGGACTGTCCTCTCTGTAAAGGTGATCTGTTTTATTAATAAATGTAATTACTTCTTTAAGAATTTGAATCAAGGCTATTTACTTGCATCAGCATCTCATCATCAAATGGAAGAATAGACAAGCATAGACTGCAGAAAGGTTAGAAAAGGACAGAGCAGGCAGACAGCACCCATGATAGCTAGTCATATGTCTATAAGTGTTGGCAAGCCTGCTGGATGACAAATTGACACTGTTTTGGGATATATAAAATTTGTATTCTAAGGTACAGTACAGAGCACTTTCGCATGCATAGTTAATGTTGATAGTCAGAATGTATGTCTTTGCATTCACTTTTCATCTAGCCCTAAACCTAACCTTAACTGCAGCCAGGGCAAAATTAAGGTTTGTGGTGACATCAGGGCAAATAATTTGTTGGGCCCCCTGCCAATATATTGTCAATAAGATATGCTGGCAGTGCCATAAACCTCTGATCATCGAATGCTCCTGATTCTCCTCATAAACCTCCCCTTCCACCTTGACCCCCAATAACCCCATACCTGATAAAAGCATATGTAGACTTGTATATGGCGAGTTGAAAGGTCACAGTTTGAGTATAAATCTGATATTATTAATTTGGTGACCTAAATTGCACTGTGGACACTAGCCCTTATCGCAACTGAATCATGTAACTGACCGGGGTACCCTTGCTGTACCCTGACACAAAGGCTTTGGAGAACACCCCCCTTCTCATGGATTTGGTCCGACAACCCCATAGGGGTGGTAGCGTGCATCTCCGCCTCACCCTAGTGGGGGTGGAGGAGTCTCCTCAGATTCACTAGAGCCATTATATTGACTGGCCAAAAGTGGTTTTGTGAATGCTAGGTTCTTCCCAAACTGTAGTCCACCATCATAGCATGACCTTATCATGCCTCCAGTGATCCCAGCAGCTACACATTAAACAGCTCTAGGACAGCCCCTGACAGGTGTACTCCATCTGCCCTATATAATTGTGCCTGATGAAACTGTATTTGGTCATGCCTGGTTACACTACCCACTTGCACCTCATACCCTTTTGGCCGGGTGGTCTTCAGTATGCCGAATGTCGGGATCCCGGCGCACAGTATACCGGCGCCGGGATCCCGACACCCGGCATACTGACAGCTATTCTCCCTCGTGGGGGTCCACGACCCCCATGGAGGGAGAATAAATAGCATGGCGCGCATAGCGCGCCACCGTGCCCGCATCACCACACTGTCGGTATGCCGGCGGTCGGGCTCCCGACGCCGGTATGCTGGTCGCCGGGAGCCCGGCCGCCGGCATACCATACTACACCCCTTTTGGCCTAGTCAGTGAATGTTTATTGTTTCAGAGTTGGTGCCTTGTTGCTTAACTGCTGCTGCCCTGGCAGCCCAATGCATACTGTATATGAGTGCCCAGGTATCCAGAATTCTTTTACTACCTCTTCTTTCCCTCTTGTAAGGACAACACGAATCACGAATTGTTTAGTAGAACCTGGCAGCCACAACCATTTCATATTGACTTCCCAACTTTGCTCAGATGCAAGTGAAAAACCAGGGTGGGTATTGGACTGGGTTGAGGTGGGTAGGGAAGGAAAGTTTTATTTTTTTTGAGGTGGGAGGATGTGATATCGGCACAGAGGGTGCCCCAGTGGAAGGTAAAACCCAAACCTCCCTGGTCCTTGACTAGTCCTGGCCCTTATTTAAGGAGGGAACAAAGTAAATCCTTTCTGTCTCCCAAAACCAATGTTGGCCCTCTGCTCAAGGATTATTTAGGCATCATACCCCTTGTTTGACTGAATGTATTTCTTATAACTAGTGGACTGTTATCTGCCAATGCTTTTGATTCTTTGCTCTCAGCAGTAAAAATCTGACACCATGGTGGCCACCTGGTTCCGGTATGAATGGTCGACCATGTTATGGTCGACAGTCATTAGGTCGACCACTATTGGTCGACATTGACATGGTCGACATTGACACATGGTCGACACATGAAAGGTCGACATATGAAAAGGTCGACATGAGTTTTTTAACTTTTTTTGGTGTCGTTTTTTGCGTAAAGTGACTGGGAACCCCAATTAGTGCACCGCGTCCCCTCGCATGGCTCGCTTCGCTCGCCATGCTTCGGGCATGGTGCCTTCGCTCCGCTACCGCTTTGCTCGGCACACTTTACCGTTCCAATCGTAGTCCATGTGGATCGTAAAGTATGGAAAAGTTTCCCAAACGAAAAAAAAAAAAGTAAAAAAAACTCATGTCGACCTTTTCATGTGTCGACCTTTCATGTGTCAACCATTTTCACGTGTCGACCATGTGTCCATGTCGACCATGTCAATGTCGACCAATAGTGGTCGACCTAAT
Source organism: Pseudophryne corroboree (assembly GCF_028390025.1). Lineage (NCBI taxonomy): Eukaryota > Metazoa > Chordata > Amphibia > Anura > Myobatrachidae > Pseudophryne > Pseudophryne corroboree. The sequence goes on along the minus strand of NC_086444.1, from coordinate 608,503,526 downwards.
GACTGTCGACCATAACATGGTCGACCATGTGAATATAACTGTGGCCACCTCAATTCTAAACGAATGCGTGCCATAGTCTTTTTTCCTGCTGCCCGAATACCATGATGCAGTTTTCAACTGGCATATATGATGCAAAGTTTCAGCTGTCATATGCTTAACAGAGATGTATCAGTGTGTGATAGAAATGACTTCTGTGTGCAATGTACATTTTCACTAGCTCTACAATCTAGACTGATGTGTTTCCATTCTCTTGGTGTGTTACCCATTTACCATTACCTTGCTGGTCTGTTTTAGACCTGTGTATCTTGCAAACAACAACACACCTATTTACTATGATATTCTTTGCCAACATGCCAGACACCTTGCATTTTTTTTAGGGATGTACACAGGGCCATTTTTCGAGTTTTGTGTTTTGGTTTTAGATTTGGTTCTCCTTCGTGTTTTGGATCTGTATTGGTTTTGCCAAAACTGCCCTTGCGGGTTTTGGATCTGTATTTTTAAAAAAAAAATCATAATAACAGCTAAAATCACAGAATTTGGGGGTGTTTTTGTTCCTGTAGTATTATTATCCTCAATAACATTGATTTGCACTCATTTCCAGTCTTTTCTGAACACCTCACAGCTCATAATATTGTTTTTATCCAGTTTAGGCCACAAGGTTGCACTGTGGCAGCTGGACAGAGCAGCAGCCGCCCTTGGATGTATATACTGGGAGGACAAAATATTTTTAAAAAATGTATTTTAAAAAAGACGCATTAGACAAGGCTCAAGATTTCAGTTCACAAAAAGATGTTTAAGGCAAAGAAGAATAAACAAAAGATAATATTTTAGATTTAATTTATTTAATGTAATTTATTTTAATTTCTATTTATTATAATTTAATTTATTTAATTTAATGTAATTAATCTTTGATCAAGTTCTTCTGCTCCTCAAATATATATTTGATATGCAGAAGGTGAGGAAAAAGATTAAGGCAAAGAAGAATTAAAAAAGACAATATTTTAGATTTAATTTATTTAATGAATTGAATTAAATTTATTTTGGACCAATTTCTTTTGTTACTCAAAGACATTTATGCCGAAGGTTCGCTATAACAGAAGAACATGAGCTATGGACACAGCATCCTGAAATGGATGGAGCACGCCTAGATGTACACAAAAGCGCATCTGGATGTACACAAAATATAAAAAAAAAAGATGTCTATTTTGGGTAGACTGACAGAACACCCATAGATAGACGGAGCAGCTGCAGTCCTAGGGTGTATACTGGGATGACACAACATGAAATATTAATTTAAATCAAAATATATTTATATTATTTTATATCACACATTATATTACAGTGTCACACAAATGAATTATATAATAATTACACTCTTCGGTTGACTTCACCGACAGCATTGCACAAATGAGGCAGAAATATTTAAAATAATTACACACTATGGTTGACTTCACTGACAGCGTCGCACAAATGAGTCAGAAATATGTTGAAGTATTTTTTATATAACACACCGATGGCTACAGTATTGTACAAATGAGTCAGAAATATATATAATTACACACTGAGGATGACCTTCACTGACAGTGTGCACAATATGTTTAGGAGTAGGAAATAATAAACTGTGGTCTGACTGGCAGTGTCACAGTACTTAAAATAAAAACAATGAAAGTACACTGGGGTACAGCACAAACAAAAAATATATATATATATTTTTTATAATTACAATTTTAGGCTTTGGTTTTTAGCTTTTTTTATTTAAATTTTACACTGGGGCAGAGCCCCTGGATGGACAGACAGATCACCCCTTTCAGATACAGCAGAGAGATCGCCCCTTTTTCAGAAACAACAGACAGACAGAGAACCCCTTTCATATACAGCAGACAGTGAGGGCACCACTTTCAGACACAGCAGAAAGAGAGAGCACCCCTTTTTCAGATACAGCAGAGAGAGCACCCCTTTTTCAGATACAGCAGAGTGAGCACCCCTTTTCAGATACAGCAGACAGTAAGGGCACCACTTTTAGACACAGTAGAAAGAGAGAGCACCCCTTTCAGATACAGAAGCACCCCTTTCAGATACAGCAGACAGAGCACCCCTTTTTCAAATACAGCAGACAGAGCACCCCTTTTTCAGATACAGCGGACAGAGAGAGCACCCCTTTCAGATACAGCAGACAGAGCACACCTTTTTCAGATACAGCAGACACAAAGAGCACCCCTTTCAGATATAGCAAACACAGAGAGAGCTCCCCTTTCAGATACAGCAGAGAGAGCACCCCTTTTTCAGATACAGCAGAGAGAGCACTCCTTTTTCAGATACAGCAGACACAGAGAGCACTCCTTTCAGATACAGCAAACACAGAGAGAACACACCTTTCAGATACAGCAGACAGGGAGAACATCCCTTTTTCAGATACAGCAGACAGAGAGCATCCCTTATTTAGATAGCGCATACAGAAAGAGCATCCCTTTTTCAGATACAGCTGAGAGAGCACGCCTCTCAGATACAGAAGCACCCCTTTCAAATACAGCAGACAGAGCACCCCTTTTTAGATACAGCAGACAGAGAAAGCACCCCTTTCAGATACAGAAGCACCCCTTTCAGATACAGCAGACAAAGCAAGCACCCCATGCCACGGCACGTCACACCAGACACAGTACTGGAGATGGACACGTCCATCCAGTACACTCCCCACAGCCGGAGAGAAGATGGCACGGATGCACGGGAACTTATATAGAATCCAAAACCAGCGAGAGTCCGACAGCAGTATGACCACGTTTTCGCTTGATGACGTCATCAAGGCGGGCAAGAAAACCTGAGTCGGGTTCGTATACCGGCTCGGATCGCAAGGTTCAGTGGGGTTCGGTTCTAAGGGAACTACTGAACCTACTCATCTCTAATAAATATCTCCTTTTTATTGTTCTAATGATATTTAAAGTCAAATCTCTGTTGTAAAAAGTCTATAGCAGGTGAGGCAATGCTCATCTGCTTATCTTTTCCGCACATCTCTGATCAAAACTCGCCAAATTTCCAGCAGTATAAACTGTGCACCTCTGTATAATGCCCAGATGCACCCTTAGGCTCATAAATTCTGTATAAATCTGGCTCTGGTACTATCCAGTGCCTCCTGAGCTACGTCCCTGTATGCTGTGTATTGTTTTCTGCCAGAGATCTGGATTCTTCCATTCGGTATTCTCATGCTTCCAAACCTACTCTTGTATTTCTGCATTATTTTGGATCAGCATCTAGGGGCTAATTCAGTAAGGAACACAAAATTGCTAAAAACGTAAAAATGGCAAAAATCTGCATAGTGCACATGCACACGGAACGCAATGGTCATGCGCAAAGTAAAATCTACATCTAAAATTACAACTACTCAGACATAGCAAAAACTGCGTATACATTCTGAAAAGTAGGCGTGTAGGGGGCGTACCAAAGGTCTGGTCTCGCAAAAATTATGAGCAGTGGCATGTTGTGGACGTATGCAGATTTTAGATAGGCGGTGCCTATGTATTTTTTGCAACTGAACGCACATTTATGGTGTGCAGTTTCTGAGTGACTACAGGTCTACCTTAAAATCTGCACAAGCTGACCTCAGTTGTAGAATCTTCGATGTATACTGCAATCATTGCTTCATTAATACTAGCTGAAGCAGCTCACACTGCTGACCACAATTCAGTTTATTCAGCTGCATCGAAACTTAACAACATGTAAGGGAGCTTTAAACTATTTAACACACGTACTACTCTTAAATATATGTTAGTAACCTAATAATTCTTTAAGTTAATAACAATACAGGTTTGTCAAGAACACACTTGTTTTTCTACAAACATGTACAATAACATTTACAAGCAAGTTTTTTTATTTATTTTTTTATTTTAATAATGGCTTTTAGTTTAAAAGCTGAGTTATTTATGATTTAAAGCAACAAACAATTATTATTTTCAAAAATCATACCCATAGACATAAGGATATTTAAAAAAAAAAAATTCCCCTTGACAAATAAACATATGTTCAATAACATCACCACAATAATTGCGATTTTGTGGACATTATAATTATGCACCACTTTTTTTTTTTTTATATTTTCACATTAAACAATAACATAAGGAATGTTAATAATAACAAAGAAACATTAATATGTCATGGATGTAAACTTTCAACATCCACTTTTTTTTTCCTTTTTCCGCCTGCATTTTGGATTCATCAGCGGAAGTAGCGCGTATTGTTGTTCAATGCATCCTGTCAGTAGGCATGATTGGCTTAATGTTATGTGTGGCTGATATTAAATTGTGACATCAGAAACCTTTATGCAAATAATGCAACTAAGTGTAAGTTTTTCGCAAAAAATTTGGATTTTTACTAGAGATGAGCGGGTTCGGTTCCTAGGAATCCGAACCCGCCCGAACTTCAGCTTTTTTTACACGGATCCGAGCGACTCGGATCTTCCCGCCTTGCTCGGTTAACCCGAGCGCGCCCGAACGTCATCATGACGCTGTCGGATTCTCGCGAGGCTCGGATTCTATCGCGAGACTCGGATTCTATATAAGGAGCCGCGCGTCGCCGCCATTTTCACACGTGCATTGAGATTGATAGGGAGAGGACGTGGCTGGCGTCCTCTCCATTTAGATTATAAGAGAGAGAGATTTACTGGAGCTTAGGACTAGGAGGAGTACTGTAGAAGTGTAGAGAGTGCAGAGAGTTTACTAGTGAGTGACCACCAGACAGTGCAGTTTATTTAATATATCCGTTCTCTGCCTGAAAAAAGCGATACACACAGTGACTCAGTCACATACCATATCTGTGTGCACTGCTCAGGCTCAGCCCAGTGTGCTGCATCATCTATATATATTATATATCTGTCTGACTGCTCAGCTCACACAGCTTATAATTGTGGGGGAGACTGGGGAGCACTACTGCAGTGCCAGTTATAGGTTATAGCAGGAGCCAGGAGTACATAATATTATATAGTGAGTGACCACCAGACAGTGCAGTTTATTTAATATATCCGTTCTCTGCCTGAAAAAAGCGATACACACAGTGACTCAGTCACATACCATATCTGTGTGCACTGCTCAGGCTCAGCCCAGTGTGCTGCATCATCTATATATATTATATATCTGTCTGACTGCTCAGCTCACACAGCTTATAATTGTGGGGGAGACTGGGGAGCACTGCAGTGCCAGTTATAGGTTATAGCAGGAGCCAGGAGTACATAATATTATATAGTGAGTGACCACCAGACAGTGCAGTTTATTTAATATATCCGTTCTCTGCCTGAAAAAAGCGATACACACAGTGACTCAGTCACATACGATATCTGTGTGCACTGCTCAGGCTCAGCCCAGTGTGCTGCATCATCTATATATATTATATATCTGTCTGACTGCTCAGCTCACACAGCTTATAATTGTGGGGGAGACTGGGGAGCACTGCAGTGCCAGTTATAGGTTATAGCAGGAGCCAGGAGTACATAATATTATATTAAAATTAAACAGTGCACACTTTTGCTGCAGGAGTGCCACTGCCAGTGTGACTGACCAGTGACCTGACCACACTGACCACCAGTATAGTTAGTAGTATACTTATATTGTGATTGCCTGAAAAAGTTAAACACTCGTCGTGTGACTTCACTTGTGTGTTGTTGTTTTTTTTATTCTATAAAAATAAAACTCATTCTGCTGACAGACAGTGTCCAGCAGGTCCGTCATTATATAATATATAATATATACCTGTCCGGCTGCAGTAGTGATATATATATATTTTTTATATCATTTATCATCCAGTCGCAGCAGACACAGTACGGTAGTTCACGGCTGTGGCTACCTCTGTGTCTGCACTCGGCAGGCAGTCCATCCATAATTGTATACCACCTAACCGTGGTTTTTTTTCTTCTTTATACATACATACTACTACGACATCTCTTTATCAACCAGTCTATATTAGCAGCAGACACAGTACAGTACGGTAGTTCACGGCTGTGGCTACCTCTGTGTCTGCACTCGGCAGGCAGTCCGTCCATAATTGTATACCACCTAACCGTGGTTTTTTTTTCTTTCTTCTTTATACATACATAGTTACATAGACATCTCTTTATCAACCAGTCTATATTAGCAGCAGACACAGTACAGTACGGTAGTTCACGGCTGTGGCTACCTCTGTGTCTGCACTCGGCAGGCAGTCCGTCCATAATTGTATACCACCTAACCGTGGTTTTTTTTTCTTCTTTATACATACATACTACTACGACATCTCTTTATCAACCAGTCTATATTAGCAGCAGACACAGTACAGTACGGTAGTTCACGGCTGTGGCTACCTCTGTGTCTGCACTCGGCAGGCAGTCCGTCCATAATTGTATACCACCTAACCGTGGTTTTTTTTTCTTTCTTCTTTATACATACATAGTTACATAGACATCTCTTTATCAACCAGTCTATATTAGCAGCAGACACAGTACAGTACGGTAGTTCACGGCTGTGGCTACCTCTGTGTCTGCACTCGGCAGGCAGTCCGTCCATAATTGTATACCACCTAACCGTGGTTTTTTTTTCTTTCTTCTTTATACATACATACTACTACGACATCTCTTTATCAACCAGTCTATATTATTAGCAGCAGACACAGTACAGTACGGTAGTTCACGGCTGTGGCTACCTCTGTGTCTGCACTCGGCAGGCAGTCCGTCCATAATTGTATACCACCTAACCGTGGTTTTTTTTTCTTTCTTCTTTATACATACATAGTTACATAGACATCTCTTTATCAACCAGTCTATATTAGCAGCAGACAGAGTACAGTACGGTAGTTCACGGCTGTGGCTACCTCTGTGTCTGCACTCGGCAGGCAGTCCATAATTGTATACTAGTATCCATCTCCATTGTTTACCTGAGGTGCCTTTTAGTTGTGCCTATTAAAATATGGAGAACAAAAATGTTGAGGTTCCAAAATTAGGGAAAGATCAAGATCCACTTCCACCTCGTGCTGAAGCTGCTGCCACTAGTCATGGCCGAGACGATGAAATGCCAGCAACGTCGTCTGCCAAGGCCGATGCCCAATGTCATAGTACAGAGCATGTCAAATCCAAAACACCAAATATCAGAAAAAAAAGGACTCCAAAACCTAAAATAAAATTGTCGGAGGAGAAGCGTAAACTTGCCAATATGCCATTTACGACACGGAGTGGCAAGGAACGGCTGAGGCCCTGGCCTATGTTCATGGCTAGTGGTTCAGCTTCACATGAGGATGGAAGCACTCAGCCTCTCGCTAGAAAAATGAAAAGACTCAAGCTGGCAAAAGCAGCACAGCAAAGAACTGTGCATTCTTCGAAATCCCAAATCCACAAGGAGAGTCCAATTGTGTCGGTTGCGATGCCTGACCTTCCCAACACTGGACGTGAAGAGCATGCGCCTTCCACCATTTGCACGCCCCCTGCAAGTGCTGGAAGGAGCACCCGCAGTCCAGTTCCTGATAGTCAGATTGAAGATGTCAGTGTTGAAGTACACCAGGATGAGGAGGATATGGGTGTTGCTGGCGCTGGGGAGGAAATTGACCAGGAGGATTCTGATGGTGAGGTGGTTTGTTTAAGTCAGGCACCCGGGGAGACACCTGTTGTCCGTGGGAGGAATATGGCCGTTGACATGCCAGGTGAAAATACCAAAAAAATCAGCTCTTCGGTGTGGAGGTATTTCACCAGAAATGCGGACAACAGGTGTCAAGCCGTGTGTTCCCTTTGTCAAGCTGTAATAAGTAGGGGTAAGGACGTTAACCACCTCGGAACATCCTCCCTTATACGTCACCTGCAGCGCATTCATAATAAGTCAGTGACAAGTTCAAAAACTTTGGGTGACAGCGGAAGCAGTCCACTGACCAGTAAATCCCTTCCTCTTGTAACCAAGCTCACGCAAACCACCCCACCAACTCCCTCAGTGTCAATTTCCTCCTTCCCCAGGAATGCCAATAGTCCTGCAGGCCATGTCACTGGCAATTCTGACGAGTCCTCTCCTGCCTGGGATTCCTCCGATGCATCCTTGCGTGTAACGCCTACTGCTGCTGGCGCTGCTGTTGTTGCTGCTGGGAGTCGATGGTCATCCCAGAGGGGAAGTCGTAAGCCCACTTGTACTACTTCCAGTAAGCAATTGACTGTTCAACAGTCCTTTGCGAGGAAGATGAAATATCACAGCAGTCATCCTGCTGCAAAGCGGATAACTGAGGCCTTGACAACTATGTTGGTGTTAGACGTGCGTCCGGTATCCGCCGTTAGTTCACAGGGAACTAGACAATTTATTGAGGCAGTGTGCCCCCGTTACCAAAAACCATCTAGGTTCCACTTCTCTAGGCAGGCGATACCGAGAATGTACACGGACGTCAGAAAAAGACTCACCAGTGTCCTAAAAAATGCAGTTGTACCCAATGTCCACTTAACCACGGACATGTGGACAAGTGGAGCAGGGCAGGGTCAGGACTATATGACTGTGACAGCCCACTGGGTAGATGTATGGACTCCCGCCGCAAGAACAGCAGCGGCGGCACCAGTAGCAGCATCTCGCAAACGCCAACTCTTTCCTAGGCAGGCTACGCTTTGTATCACCGCTTTCCAGAATACGCACACAGCTGAAAACCTCTTACGGCAACTGAGGAAGATCATCGCGGAATGGCTTACCCCAATTGGACTCTCCTGTGGATTTGTGGCATCGGACAACGCCAGCAATATTGTGTGTGCATTAAATATGGGCAAATTCCAGCACGTCCCATGTTTTGCACATACCTTGAATTTGGTGGTGCAGAATTTTTAAAAAAACGACAGGGGCGTGCAAGAGATGCTGTCGGTGGCCAGAAGAATTGCGGGACACTTTCGGCGTACAGGCACCACGTACAGAAGACTGGAGCACCACCAAAAACGCCTGAACCTGCCCTGCCATCATCTGAAGCAAGAAGTGGTAACGAGGTGGAATTCAACCCTCTATATGCTTCAGAGGTTGGAGGAGCAGCAAAAGGCCATTCAAGCCTATACAATTGAGCACGATATAGTAGGTGGAATGCACCTGTCTCAAGCGCAGTGGAGAATGATTTCAACGTTGTGCAAGGTTCTGATGCCCTTTGAACTTGCCACACGTGAAGTCAGTTCAGACACTGCCAGCCTGAGTCAGGTCATTCCCCTCATCAGGCTTTTGCAGAAGAAGCTGGAGACATTGAAGGAGGAGCTAACACGGAGCGATTCCGCTAGGCATGTGGGACTTGTGGATGGAGCCCTTAATTCGCTTAACAAGGATTCACGGGTGGTCAATCTGTTGAAATCAGAGCACTACATTTTGGCCACCGTGCTCGATCCTAGATTTAAAGCCTACCTTGGATCTCTCTTTCCGGCAGACACAAGTCTGCTGGGGTTGAAAGACCTGCTGGTGCCAAAATTGTCAAGTCAAGCGGAACGCGACCTGTCAACATCTCCTCCTTCACATTCTCCCGCAACTGGGGGTGCGAGGAAAAGGCTCAGAATTCCGAGCCCACCCGCTGGCGGTGATGCAGGGCAGTCTGGAGCGACTGCTGATGCTGACATCTGGTCCGGACTGAAGGACCTGACAACGATTACGGACATGTCGTCTACTGTCACTGCATATGATTCTCTCAACATTGATAGAATGGTGGAGGATTATATGAGTGACCGCATCCAAGTAGGCACGTCACACAGTCCGTACTTATACTGGCAGGAAAAAGAGGCAATTTGGAGGCCCTTGCACAAACTGGCTTTATTCTACCTAAGTTGCCCTCCCACAAGTGTGTACTCCGAAAGAGTGTTTAGTGCCGCCGCTCACCTTGTCAGCAATCGGCGTACGAGGTTACATCCAGAAAATGTGGAGAAGATGATGTTCATTAAAATGAATTATAATCAATTCCTCCGCGGAGACATTGACCAGCAGCAATTGCCTCCACAAAGTACACAGGGAGCTGAGATGGTGGATTCCAGTGGGGACGAATTGATAATCTGTGAGGAGGGGGATGTACACGGTGATATATCGGAGGGTGATGATGAGGTGGACATCTTGCCTCTGTAGAGCCAGTTTGTGCAAGGAGAGATTAATTGCTTCTTTTTTGGGGGGGTCCAAACCAACCCGTCATATCAGTCACAGTCGTGTGGCAGACCCTGTCACTGAAATGATGGGTTGGTTAAAGTGTGCATGTCCTGTTTTGTTTATACAACATAAGGGTGGGTGGGAGGGCCCAAGGACAATTCCATCTTGCACCTCTTTTTTCTTTTCTTTTTCTTTGCATCATGTGCTGATTGGGGAGGGTTTTTTGGAAGGGACATCCTGCGTGACACTGCAGTGCCACTCCTAAATGGGCCCGGTGTTTGTGTCGGCCACTAGGGTCGCTAATCTTACTCACACAGTCAGCTACCTCATTGCGCCTCTTTTTTTCTTTGCGTCATGTGCTGTTTGGGGAGGGTTTTTTGGAAGGGACATCCTGCGTGACACTGCAGTGCCACTCCTAGATGGGCCCGGTGTTTGTGTCGGCCACTAGGGTCGCTAATCTTACTCACACAGCTACCTCATTGCGCCTCTTTTTTTCTTTGCGTCATGTGCTGTTTGGGGAGGGTTTTTTGGAAGGGACATCCTGCGTGACACTGCAGTGCCACTCCTAGATGGGCCCGGTGTTTGTGTCGGCCACTAGGGTCGCTAATCTTACTCACACAGCTACCTCATTGCGCCTCTTTTTTTCTTTGCGTCATGTGCTGTTTGGGGAGGGTTTTTTGGAAGGGCCATCCTGCGTGACACTGCAGTGCCACTCCTAGATGGGCCCGGTGTTTGTGTCGGCCACTAGGGTCGCTAATCTTACTCACACAGCTACCTCATTGCGCCTCTTTTTTTCTTTGCGTCATGTGCTGTTTGGGGAGGGTTTTTTGGAAGGGACATCCTGCGTGACACTGCAGTGCCACTCCTAGATGGGCCCGGTGTTTGTGTCGGCCACTAGGGTCGCTTATCTTACTCACACAGCGACCTCGGTGCAAATTTTAGGACTAAAAATAATATTGTGAGGTGTGAGGTATTCAGAATAGACTGAAAATGAGTGTAAGTTATGGTTTTTGAGGTTAATAATACTTTGGGATCAAAATGACCCCCAAATTCTATGATTTAAGCTGTTTTTTAGTGTTTTTTGAAAAAAACACCCGAATCCAAAACACACCCGAATCCGACAAAAAAAATTCGGTGAGGTTTTGCCAAAATGCGTTCGAACCCAAAACACGGCCGCGGAACCGAACCCAAAACCAAAACACAAAACCCGAAAAATTTCAGGCGCTCATCTCTAATTTTTACATCTCATCGCAAAATGTGCAAATTTGACAAGTCCACCTTTTTTTTGTAACATTAAATTAGTGTTGTAGATTTTCCGTTTGGCCATGCTTTCGTAATTTTGCAACTGGTCACAGTTTTTGCAAATTTGTACTTTTTTTTACGATCCTTACTGAATTAGCCCCCTCTGCAAATATCGAGGAACTTCTGCAACTGCTCAGGTCTCATTTGGTAATAATGTATTTCAAGACTCTAGTTTACCTGCATGTGATTTCCTAGCATATCTTAGTTTATCTGCTGTTTTTGCTGTACTTAATTTGGTTAATCATCTATCCCAGTCTCTTGCTGTATCAATGTTCATCTATCTGCATAATCAAGTATTCCTGCTACATGAACCATTGCATCGGCTTGTGTAAATCTGTGACATTAAGTTTATCTGCATTTCTTCATAATCCATTTTTCTACACATCCTGGTTACCTGTGTTCCTTACAATAGACATCATTTAGTGCTCACTGAAATCCATACTTGCCTACTCTCCTGGAAGTTGTGGGAGGCTCTCGATTTATGTGGTAGCCCCCCGCAACCCTTGGAAAAGCCGGCAGATCTCCTGCATCCTGCTCTCACCCAGTATTTGTGGGTCCGTGGGGTGGGGCTAAAATGAAGTGTTGATGTCACAGCCCGGCCCGACCCCCGAAGTTCCTTGCAGCATCTCCTCTCTGAGCTTATCCCGGAGAGGAGAAATTAAAAGTAGGTAAGTATGCTATCCCGCAGAGGATACATTAAAAGTAGGTAAGTATGCTGAAATCTCCTCAAGTTTGGTTTCACTGTAGCCCAGGGGGGTTCATAACAATCATCATGAATCTTGCACCAGGGGAAAAACAGTGGCAACTGATACATCTCCCAAATGACATATCTGTGGCTACCTCTACCCTAAATCCCTCATAGAGTGGACATGTATGTTAATTGTTAGCCAGCTACTCATAGCTCTAACATACCTCCCAACATGACCCTCTCCAGAAGGGACAGAATGTTCTGCTCCTGGATTTCCTCCTTAATTTATGATTGCCAACACCTGTGGTGAAATCCTAGCAGTGCGCAGCAACAGCAAAATAAATGTGAAAATAAACTGAAGGACTGCGATTTAAATGTAGACAATTTGTAAACAAAATGTAAAAACAGATACGTGTGCATGTTACTCAGCAGCCTTTTGGACACACAGGTGCAGTAGCTTCATCCCACACTCCCAAAATACCATACAATGTAACACAATGTGGGTCATTCCGAGGTGGTCGCTCGCTAGCTGTTTTTAGCAGCCGTGCAAACGCTAAGCCGCCGCCCTCTGGGAGTGTATCTTAGCTTAGCAGAAGTGCGAACGAAAGGATCGCAGAGAAAAAATTGTGCAGTTTCAGAGTAGCTCTAGACCTACTCAGCGCTTGCGATCACTTCAGACTGTTCAGTTCCGGATTTGATGTCACAAACACGCCCTGCGTTCTCACAGCCACGCCTGCATTTTTCCTGGCACGCTTGCGTTTTTTCGAACACTCCCTGAAAACGGTCGGTTGACACCCAGAAACGCCCACTTCATGTCAATCACTCTGCGGCCAGCAGTGCGACAGAAAAGCTTCGCTAAACCTTGTGTAAAACTGCATCGGCTGTTGTGAAAGTACGTCGCGCATGCGCATTGCGCCGCATAGGCATGCGCAGAAGTGCCAGTTTTTTGCTTCCTCGCTGCGCAGCGAACATTTTTATCTAGCGATCAACTCGGAATGACCCCCAATATCACCACAGTTTTTACCAGGAGAGGAAATTTCTTTAGGTCCTTCAGTATACTCAAAATTAAAACAAAAAAGTTTTCGCACAGCGGGCGATCAGGTCATAACAGCACATGCGCATACACTGCAATGCACACACAACAACAACAACAACAACAACGGGCATCGTCGGTCAGCAATAGGATGGTGTGAACATTTGGAACGCACGGGTGTTCGCAGGGTGATTGACAGGAAGAGGCCATTTGTTGGTGGTAACGGACCGCTTACTGGGAGTGTCCAGAAAAGTGCCCCAGCGTTTACAGGGAGGGTGTCTGACGTCAGCTTCGGCCCCGATCAGCCTCTGCTGATAGCACCGTAGGAGTAAGTCCTGGGCTGCGCACACACTGCACATGGTGGATTTTTGCAGCTCAGCGTACACATGGGATCGCACACTTGCATGGCGATTTACCCTCCCCCTGGGGACGGCGACTATCTGAACGCAGGACAGCAAAGTTAGCAGCCCAGTGATCAGGTCTGAATCCCCCTCTTAGCCTCCTACCAGAACTGATGGTCCACAATTAATGGTGACAATATTGCATTCATGGGAGCAGGTGAAATCCTGTTATGAAATCTTTGTTGAGCCCCAATAGAAATAATGTTTTATACCTCTAAAATAACATAAATAAAATAAAACTTTTAGCAAAAATAGAAATTAATTTTATTTATAGGTATAAACCATTAATTTCATATGGGCTCAAAGATTTCAAACTAAAATGGTTTTTATGATATTTTATAATTGTATACTTTCCTTCAATATAATCATAATACACTTCCGTTGTTTCTACAGAATAGAAAGAAACTCCCAATAGTGTAATACAATCTTTTAATTTAATCCTTAAAACATACAAACAAGAATGGACTGTCAGCAGATGTTTTGGTCTACAGGATTTACAAGTAGACAAATGCACAGTAGTTAACAAAGTGTCACAGACGTCCCCAGATACCTCCGTCTAACGGCAAACCGTGAGAGAGTCCAGTCAAAAAATCCTCAGCCAACGTGTTTCGATACAGGTATATCTGCCTCAAGGCATGAGGATAAAGTGCCTTAATCCAGTATTTATACCTAAAAAATTCTCATTACAGGAAATCCTATTGCCAGACATGGATTTCCTATCCAGTGACATCCTATTCCTATCTTTCAATACATCGAGTCCATTTAGGTCACTACTTATTGTTATAACCCTGCAGGGCTGTTTTTCCCGCCATCCGTGTATGATCGCGGCACCTCAGCCGCCCCTCTTTTGGAATTCCTTTACTTTGCACTTAATATTCGGCTTAGTGCGTCATATTCGTTGATGTATTTCCTGCTGTTATGGTCTTGTGGGAATGTGTCCTCAGAACAGGCGGTTGCCATTTTGGAGTAGATTTTTCCATAAGTATTAGAGCTGTGCGCATGCCCATTTTTCAGGTTTTGGTTTTGGATTGGTCTTGCCAAAACCACCCTTATGTTTTTGGTTTTGGTTCTAAGTGTTTTTTTTTTAAAAAATCATAAAAACAGCTAAAAATCACAGAGTTTGGCAGTGTTTTTGTTCCTACGGTATTAGTAAGCACAACATCCATTTCCAGTCTATTTTGAACACCTCACAGCTCACAATATTATTTACATCCAGTTTAGGTCAAAAGATTGCACCAAGGTAGCTGGATGACTAAGCGACAGAAGTGGGTGGCACAAACATGTGGCACATCTAGTAGTGGCACTGCAGTGGCAGACAGGATGGCAGTTTTATAAACTATGCCCCAAAATGCGCCAAAGAGCACTTAATGCAAAGAAATAAGGTGCAAGATGGAATTGTCCTTGGGCCCTCCCACCCACCCTTATGTTACATAGTAACATAGTAACTAAGGTTGAAAAAAGACAATTGTCCATCGAGTTCAACCTATTTGTGGTCTCCTATGCACTCTTATTATAGGACTAGTTATTTTTATGTTAGGACTAGTTATATTAACTATAATGCATGCCTACGCACCATAACCCTGAATATTTTTATCCAATAGGAATTTATCTAACCCATTCTTAAAGGTGTTGACTGAGTCCTCCATTACTACTCTCTCAGGCAGGGAATTCCAAACACATATTGTCCTTACTGTGAAAAAACCTTTTCGCCTCAATGTGCGGAAACTCCTCTCCTCTAACCTAAGCGAGTAACCACGTGTCCTCTGTGCTGATCTTATAGAAAACAGGTCTATCCCAAGTTCTGTGTATTGACCCCTTATATATTTGTAGATGTTGATCATGTCCCCTCTTAGTCTCCTCTTTTCCAATGTAAACACGCCTAGCCTTGCAAGCCTTTCCTTGTATTCCAGCGTCTCCATGCCCTTGATTAGTTTGGTCGCCCGCCTCTGAAACTTTTCTAGCTCCAGGATATCCTTTTTGTAATATGGTCCCCAAAATTGCACACAGTATTCAAGATGTGGCCTCACTAGTGATTTATATAATGGGAGTATAATACTCTCGTCCCTTGCATCAATTCCCCGTTTTATGCATGCTAATATCTTATTAGCCTTCTTTGCTGCACTCCTACTTTGGGTACTGCTGCTTTTTTTAGTTATCTATGTGAACCCCTAGGTATTTTTCCAGTACAGAATCCCCTAATATTATCCCATTTAGTATGTAGGTGTTATTTTTGGTCTTGCCCCCACAGTGCATTACCTTACACTTGTCTGTGTTGAAGCGCATTCTCCATTTTGCTGCCCATGCTTCCAGTTTAGTTAAGTCGTTCTGAAGAGACTAAGCATCCCCCTCCGTATTTATAACCTTACACAATTTGGTATAGTCAGCGAAAATTGACACCATGCTCTCTAGACCTACTGTTAGGTCGTTGATGAAAATGTTGAACAAAAGTGGTCCAAGTACAGACCCTCGTGGCACACCACATAGCACTTTAGTCTAATTTGAAAATGATCCATTGACCACAATGCACTGCTCCCTATTATCTAACCAATTACTGACCCAAGTGCATATTGTGCTCCCTAACCCTATTTCTTGGAGCTTATAGATAAGACACATGTGTGGTACAGTGTCGAAAGCTTTGGCAAATTCTAAAAAGAATACATCCACCTCCTTACCCTGATCAAGGTTCGCACTTACTGTTTCATAAAAGCCAAGTAAGTTGGTCTGACATGATCTGTCCTTCACAAATCCATGTTGGTTCCTTTTAAAGACCTTATTTGCTTCAAGGAACTTTTGAATACTGTCCCTTAGAATACCTTCCAATACTTTCCCCACTATAGATGTAAGACTAACTGGTCTATAATTACCTGATTCAGCTTTGCTCCCCTTTTTGAATATCGGCGCTACCTCCGCTATATGCTAGTCTTTAGGAACCATACCCGATTTAACAGAATCCATGATGATAAAAAATAGAGGTCTTGCTAGTTCAGCGTGCAGTTCCATAAAAACCCTTGGGTGAATTCCATTGGGACCAGGTGACTTATTAATCTTTAACTTTTTTAATCGGTCACAGACTACCTCCTCACATAAATAAGCATTTAGTAGTGGGACATTATCTTTGTTGAGATTTTGTGTTAGACCCAGCATTTGGTCCTCTCTGGCGAATACCGTTGAAAAAAACTTGTTTAGTTTGTTTGCTATGTCATTATCATTTTTGATTAAAACTCCCCTCTTGTCCTTTAAAGGGCCTATACTCTCCTTCTTTAGTCTCTTGCTGTTGATGTACTTAAATTTTTTGGGGGGATTCGCTTTGCTTTCCTTTGCTACTAGTTTTTCATTTCTATTTTAGCCGCTCTTATTCCTTTTTTGCGTATTTTGTTACAGTCCTTATAGTGCTGAAATGACTCCGCATCCCCCTCAGATGTGTGTTTTTTAAATGCTCATCTTTTTTTGCCCATTAATTCCTTTATATTTTTGTTAAATCACATTGGTTTGGGATTTTTATTCCTTTTTTGCTGCTGGTGGGAATAAATTTACAAGTATTATTAATTAGCAGTGATTTTAATATATCTGTAGTATTTTTTTCATGAAACAGAATTTCCCATTCAATGTCCCTTAATGTTTCCTTCATCATGTCAAAGTTGGCTTTGCTAAAGTTTAGAGTCCTAGTTGAGCCAGTATAGGACTGCTTATGAAAACTGATATTGAATGTGACCATATTGTGGTCGCTGTTACTTATGGGCTCTCCTACTTCAATATTTGATACCAATTCCCCATTGTTAGTTAATACCAGGTCTAAGATTGCATTGTACCTAGTTGGTTCCTCGATTAATTGAACTAAGTAATTATTATTTAGCGTGTTTAAAAACATATTGCCCCTAGCAGTATCACATGAATTGGTTTTCCAGTTTATCTCGGGATACTATGTCTCCTACTCCTGCTGCTCTTTCAATTTGATTCAGTAACAATTTCTCGTCAGACACAGTAATACCAGGCGGCCTGTAGCATAATCCCAATAATAACTTCTTTATTCCTTTACCCCTGCATGCAATTTCTACCTATAAAGTCTCAATAGTATTTACAGTCCCTTCTTGAATATCATCCCGTATAACAGGTTTTAGAAATGGCTTTACGTAAAGACATACCCCTCCACCCCATTTATTTAGTCTGTCTCTCGTGTATAGCATATAACCCTCTAGATTGACTGTCCAATCATGAGATTCGTCCCACCACGTTTCAGTAATGCCTATAATATCATATTCCTTGCTTGCTGCGAGGATTTCTAGTTCCCCCTTGTTACCTGTAAGGCTTCTAGCATTTACATACATACAATTGAGATATGTATTTCCCCTTATGGTAGGGACATCATAATTCTTATGCAGCAAAGGTGACCCGTAATCGTCATTGGTTACTGTTATTCTAAAACCATTTTTAGTTCCCATGTTACTACCCTTGCCGTCTGCTCTATTCCTCCCCCCTACTCCTCCCCCGTTTTGTTCACTAATGCCACCCCTGCTATTCTTACTGAATGACCCGTAATTTCTTTCTAAACCATCCCCCCAGGCACCTAGTTTAAAATCTCCTCCAATCTTCTAACGATCCTTCCCCCCAGCACCGCTGCCCCCTCCTCAGTCATGTGCAATCCATCACGACAAAAAATATGGCGCCTGACTGAGAAGTCCACCCAGTGTTCTAGGAACACAAACCATTCTTTTCTGCACCAATCCCTAAGCCACACATTTACCACCCTAATCTCCCTCTGTCTCCCTGGGCTAGCGCGTGGCATGGGTAATAATTCGGAGAATATTACCTTAGATGTCCTTGCCTTAAGTTTCTTGCCTAATTCCCTATAGTCTTTCTTAAGGACATCCCACCTTCGACTAACTTTGTCCTTGGTGCCAACGTGCACCAAGACCGCTGGCTCCTTCCCAGCCCCTCCCAACAATCTATCTACCCACGATGTGCCACACCCGACATTCACAGTTTAACAAACCAATAATTTCAGTGACAAGCAACGTCACTTGTGGCTGAAATGATTGGTTTGTTTGGGCCTCCACAAAACAATTTTTTAGAAGGACTTCCTCCATTAAGTAATTACTCTGAGGATGTTGATGAGGTGTTAATTACATTATAATCTTGTACAATAAATGTGATGTCTTTGCCGCAAATGATGTAACATGGAGGATGTGCCTAAATGGCTAATGTTCCTACTAGAGATGATCGGTTTGGATTTTGAGAAATCTGAACCACTCCGAACTTCCCCTATCCGGGCAGTCGATCCCTGTTTGCCTCGTGTGCCAAAAGTCAGTGGGGCTAAATGCTGATTGGCTGAGAGAGCCATCTGTCACGGCTCTCAGCCAATCAACATGTCCCCATAGATGGTCGCCTGCACAGCTCTGTCACTGCCACCTGCACTGCCGACACCATTGCCTGCATTGCTGATGCTGCCACCCACACTGCCGACACTCCTACACTGCTGGTACCCCCACACTGATGAAACCGACGGTGCTCCCATGCTGCCGATGCCCCTGCTCTGATGGCACCACCGAGACTCCTGCCAACACAACCGGCACTCCAACACTGCTGACTCAGTCGGCACCCCCACACTGCTGACACACCCCAGCACTGAGGACACCACCAACACTCCTGCACTGCCGACACCACCAGCACCCCAGGAGTACTAACAGCACCAGCAACCCCACACTGAGGACACTGCCAACACTACCAACACTGCTGGCACCCCTGCAGTGAGGACACCCCTGGCACCCCCACACTGCCGACACATCCAGCAGTACCAACTCTGCCAGCAACTCTGCACCGAGGATACTGTTGGCACCCCCGCACTGAGGACACCACCATCACTGTCGACACCGCCAATACCTCAGCAGTATGGACAACCCCACACTGAGGACACTTCCAGCACTGCTGACAACCCTGCACTAAGGATACCCAGGCACTGCTGACACAGTCAGAAGTACCAACACCACCAGCAGCTCTGCACTGAGGACACCACAGCACCCCAACAGTATGGACACCACTGGCAACCCCACAATGAGGACTCTGCCGGCACCCCTGCACTGCTGACACTCCCGCACTGATGACACCACCGGCATCCCCTTTCACAGTAAGTGCACTATTGGTGTATCCGCCCTGCACTGTATCCTGCATTGTATCCGACCCACACTGTATCCCGCATTATATCCAACATGCACTGTATCCAACCAGCATGGTATCCCGCATTGTATCAGACCAGTAATGTATCCAGCACTGTATCCGACCGACACAGTATCCAACCCATACTGTATCCGACCCGCAGTGTATCCCACACTGTATCCAACCAGTAATAAATCCTGCACTGTATCCGACCCGCACTGTATGCCACACTGTATCCAACCAGTAGTAAATCCCGCACTGTATCCGACCCGCACTGTATAAAACCCACACAGTATCCAACCATCTCTGTATTCAACCCACACTGTATCCCGCACTGTATCCAACCCACACTCTCCAACCTGCACTGTTTCTGACCCACACTGTATCCAACCTGCACTGTTTCTGACCCACACTGTATCCCACACGGGGGCTAATTCAGACCTGATTGCTGCTGTGCATTTTCGCACAGCGGGCAGTCAGGTCTGAACTGCGCATGCGCTGCAGTGCACGTGTGCATGCCAGAGATACGATCAGAATCTCAACCCAGTGATCGCCTCTGGCTGCAGAGGCATTCTCTGGGTGGGAAGGGCCAGGCCGGTGGTGTTCAGACACAGTTTTGGGGGCATGGTCCGGGCAGTGCAGGCTTGACCAGACCGTGCGGGGGACAGGCCGTGGTGGCTGTGCGATGTCACACGCAGCCACTGTGACCCTGCAAAAATTTGCCTACCAGTGCAGCAATGCTGCTCAGGTAGGGACTTACTCACTGGGTGCGCTAGCATCACCGCCGTGCAATTCTAGAGCACCCGTGTGGCTGGGGGAGGGCCAGACATGCGGGCGGACTAGCCCTGTGCTGGGCATCCCCCACATGTCAGGGTGGCTGATTGTAGCCATGCAAAATTTTGCACGGCTACGATCAAGTCTGAATTATGCCCACTGTATCCAACCAGTAATGTATCCCGCACTGTATGCAACCTGCACTGTTTAAAACCCACACAGTATCCAACCAGCACTGTATCCAACCCACACTGTATCCAACCTACGTTGTTTCCAACCCACACTGTATCCCAAACTGTATCAAACCAGTAATATATCCTGCACTGTATCCAACCAACACAGTATCCAACCAGCACTGTATCCAACCCAGTCTGTATCCATCCTGTTCTGTATCCCACACTGTATTCAACCCACTCTGTATCTGACCACCACTGTATCCAACCCACACTGTATACCGCACTTTAGCCAGCCTTTGGCCAATATTGGTGAAAACAATATTGTGAGCTATTCGGTGTTCAAAATTGAGTGGAAATTACTGGAAATTAATGTTATTAAGTTTAATAATATTTTAGATACAAAAAAACAAACTCAAATTAAGTGATTTTAGCATTTTTTTTTTTACATTTTTGAAAAAAAATCCAAATCTGGCTGATGAATTAGAACCAAATCCAGATCCGGCAAAAATGGCCCAGCGCACATCTCTAGTTCCTACCTCTACTAGATTTGGCCTCACAAATGAAGCAGATGCTTTCATAAACATTGTCAGGATTGGGGATAAAATAATCCCACACCCAAGAAGTGGCTTTTTTGGTGTTTTGCCCAGGCATTGCAATGGCTTTCTTTTTATCACAGTCCACAACTGCAGCTACCGGTCACTGACTTACACAAACAACATCAACATCCTCACTGTCAGATTGTACACACATATCCCCCTCATCCTGTCGACTTCCACACACGAATCCTCAAGTTGTATTATGTCCTCCTCATCAGATTCACCACCCTCCTCATCAGAGTCATCACCATCTTTACTTGTACTGCTCCTCACATGTGCAGATGGTCCAGAAATGGTGGAAAGAGGTGAAATAAGCTTCTCTATGAGGACAGTGTGAGAAATTTCAGCTGACGTGTACACCCCTAAACGTTCCTCAATAATGTCTGATGGTTCTGATTCTGAATGTGCAGTTTGTCTTAGTGCCTCTGCAGCTAACTTTTCTTTTGATTTTTTTTCTTTACCACTCTAAAATTAAATGATTTTACATACCCTGACATAAGCCCTCTATGTCCCTGGGCATCTGCCTTAGCTGATGATGTTGTTGGACTTGCATTGTCAATATCATGACTAGTAGCTTCAGCACTAGTAGTAGCCTCCATTTCTATTGACACAAAGTGGGGTTGACCTTCACCGACAGCGTCACACAAATTAGTCAGAAATATATATAATAATTACACACTGCAGTTGACTTCACTGGCAGCATCGCAGAAATGAGTCAGAAATGTATATAATAAATAATTACACACTGCGGTTGACTTTATCAACAGCATCGCACAAATGAGTCAGAAATGTATATAATAATAATTACACACTGCAGTTGACTTCACTGACAGCGTCGCACAATACGTTTATGAGTAGGAAATAATATACTGCGGTCTGACCGTCAGTGTCACAGTAATTGAAAAAGGTCCCAGGAGGACCGAAACGCATAAGTGTGGAGACCATGGACTTGTATGGGACTTTCCTGTGACTCTGGACACTTTGTTATAAAAGGTACTTTTCATGTAATGAGGCTGCAGTCCAGACCTGCAACTTTAATGTGAACTGTTTTTTCATCTGCCTTCATTATTGTGCAGGAATAACTGAGAATCTCTGAGCTTTTATACTTTTTTAATTGTGTTGTTTTCATAACTTTTTAGCTTTTATCTGTATTGTGTATATGCTTTTTTTAACGTGGATAAAGAAACCATTTTGTGAGAATCTCCTTTGTCACAACTGTGAGTCTTTGGTATGCATTGGCTTATATCACTCTGGTGACCCTTCAGTGTTGATACATATAAAGAAACCTTGATGTGCATGCTTACACTCATATAAAAGTGAGTTTTAGGTCAGTCTATGTCTGAGAATTGCGATTGGGCAACCACCACCAAGATACCCCCACACAGTAGTGTTTATCGAGTTTAAACTAGACTACACATTGGTATCTCATTTTGTTTTGCCTTTTCATATATGCAAATTGGAAGTACAAATTACCTATAAGAAGATTTATACAGACAAGTGAAAGAAATCCCTAATGGACAAGTGAAAGAAACCTTTATATGAGGATCCCAACCACATTATCTGTGAGTGTTGAGTATGCCGCTGTTTAACTCTCATCCCCCTAATTCTGTATTGTTGGTCATCCTTCTCTGTTTCAAAGAAACCTTTATATACCTGGCAGACCCACTCCATTAAGTAAGTTCTGGTACACCAGATTTTATTGATGTGTATCTGGTCTCTTGAACACTATTAGAATTGAAAAAGAATACTCACCCAAGACAGTACTGCACATTTTTGTTATTTTATTTTGTTTATATGGACTGCCTCTGGAAGAAAAATGTGGATTAGAAGAGGACTTACTATCAGTGAATCAGTGGACTTAAAGGTTAGAATTTTCCTATGTATTGCCATTGTTCTATTGTCTTGTCTTTAGCATTTCATATATCATTTAACCTAGTCTTTTGGCAATCTGATTGGGCGCACACTTATAATTTTTTTTTGCACTCAGAATGCTAAACCCCCCTTTTTTATACATGTAAAAACTAGAGATGACTACTTCATGCTCCAAGCCCGGATCCAGGTCCGGCTCGGGACTTCCCACCAGACTCGGAAACCAGAAAAGGCAAAACGTCATCATCCTGCTGTCAGATTCTCATGGGATTTGGATCCCATATAAACAGCCGCGCATTGCCGCCATTTTCACTCCAGACTTGGAGAGTAAGGGAGACAGACCTCTGTCTCTCTCTGTGGGTGGTGGTGTCATGTGGGGTTAATCTGTGCTCTGTAGGGGTGCTGCTGCAGTCACTGTGGTGTACCTGTGCTATGTTAGGGGTGCTGTCGTGGCTGTCACTGGTGTTTCATGTGCTGCAGCTGTACATGGGTGTTGTTGTCCTGGCTGTTACTGTGTTGTACAGGGTGCAAGGGCACTGTCCTCCTGTATACTGTAAAATATAGGGATGCTGCTGGCCCTGTATGTTGCAAAAAGTCAGAGGTGCAGTTGTTAAACATTAAAAGCACACTGCTGTATGCTGTAAAATATAGGGGTGCTGCTGGCCCTGTATGTTGTAAAAAGTCAGAGGTGCAGTTGTTTAACATTAAAAGCACACTGCTGTATGCTTAAAATATAGGGGTGCTGCTAGCCCTGTATGTTGTAAAAATTCAGAGGCACAGTTGTTAAAAATTAAAAGCACACTGCTGTATGTTGTAAAATATAGGGGTGCTGCTGCTGTTCAAATAACATTACACTGGCCTTGTATGTTGTAAAAATTCAGAGGCATAGTTGTTAAAAATGAAAAGCACACTGCTGTATGCTGTAGAATATAGGGGTGCTGCTTGCCCTGTATGTTGTAAAAAGTCAGAGGTGTAGTTGTTAAGCATTAAAAGCACACTTCTGTATGCTGTAAAATATATGGGTGCTGCTGGTCCTGTATGTTGTAAAAAGTCAGAGGTGCAGTTGTTATACATTAAAAGCACACTGCTGTATGCTATAAAATTTTGTGGTGTTGCTGTTCAAATAACATTATACTGGCCCTGTATGCTATAAAAATTCAGGGGTGCAGTTGTTAAAAATTAAAAGCACACTGTTGTATGCTGTCGATTATAGGGCTGTTGCTCTTCAAATAACATTACAATGGCCCTGTATGCTATAAAAATTAAGGGTTGCAGTGAAAATCAGTGTACACTGGCCTGTCTTGTATGCTGTAATAATTCTAGGGTGCAGTGAAAATCAATGTACAGTGGCCCTGTCTTGTATGCTGTAATTATTCTAGGATGCAGTGAAAATCAATGTACACTGGCCCTGTCTTGTATGCTGTAATAATTCTAGATTGCAGTGAAAATCAATGTACAATGGCCCTGTATTGTATGCTGTAATAATTCTAGGGTGTAGTGAAAATCAATGTACACTGACCCTGTCTTGTATGCTGTAATTATTCTAGGGTGCAGTGAAAATCAATGCACACTGGCCCTGTATTGTATGCTGTAAAATTACAGGGGTGTTGTGAAAATACAGAGGTGCTGGCACTATCTGCAGTTGCAATGTCTAGGCCTGACCTTCACAACACTGTATGGGAAGAGGAGGCTCCTACCACCATTTGCACACCCCCTGCAAGTGCTGGGAGGAGCACTGCCAGTCCAGTTACTGATATTGAGATTGAGGATGTCACTGTAGAAGTAAACCAGGATGAGAGGATGAGGAGGATATGGGTGAAGCTGGCGCTGCAGAGGAAGTTGATGATGAGGATTCTGAGGGTGCTGTGGTTTGTTTAAATAAGACACCAGTGGAGACAGTTGTCCGTGGGATGAGAAAGCCCATTGTCATGCCTGGGCAAAATACCAAAAAAGCCACCTCTTCGGTGTGGAATTATTTCTCCACAAATCCGGACAACAGGTGTCAAGCAGTGTGTTGCCTTTAACAATCCGTAATAAGTAGGGGTAAGGACGTTAACCACCTAATATCATCCTCCCTTATACGTCAACAGCAGCGCATTCATCAGAAGTCATTGTCAACTGACAATTAAATTTAATTAAAGTGCATTGTCAAGTATGTGCTGTTTGGGGCCTAGTTTTTAAAACTGCCATCCTGTCTGACACTGCAGTGCCACTCCTAGATGGGTCAGGTGTTTGTGCCTCCCACTTGTGTCGCTTAGCTTAGTCATCCAGCTACCTCGTTGCACCTCTTTTTTTTCTTTGCATGATGTGCTCTTTGGGGCATAGTTTTTAAAACTGCCATCCTGTCTGACACTGCAGTGCCACTCCTAGATGGGCCAGGTGTTTGTGCCGCCCACTTGTGCTGCTTAGCTTAGTCATCCAGCTACCTCGTTGCACCTCTTCTTTTTCTTTGCATGATGTGATCTTTGGGCCTAGTTTTTAAAACTGCCATCCTGTCTGACACTACGGTGCCACACCTAGATGGGCCAGGTGTTTGTGCCACCCACTTGAGTCACTTAGCTTAGTCATCTAGCTACCTTGGTACGCCTCTTTTTTTTCTTTGCATTATGGCCCTCATTCCGAGTTGATTGCTCACTAGCTGCTTTTAGCAGCAATGCAAACGCTAGGCCGCCGCCCTAAGGGAGTGTATCTTAGCTTAGCAGAATAGTGAACGAAAGATTAGCAGAACTGCTCGAAAATCTTTTCCTGCAGTTTCTGAGTAGCTCCAGACCTACTCCTACATTGCGATCACCTCAGTCCGTTTAGTTCCTGCTTTGACGTCACAAACACGCCCTGCATTCGGCCAGCCACTCCCCCGTTTCCCCAGCCACTCCTACATTTTAGCCAGACACGCCTGCGTTTTTTAGCACACTCCCGGAAAATGGTCAGTTTCCACCCAGAAACACCCACTTCCTGTCAATCACACACCGATCAGCAGAGCGACTGAAAAGCGTTGCACGCCCCTGTGTAAAATTGCTTAGTTTTGGGTGAATTTACTTGGCGCGTGCGCCCTGCGGCCCATACGCATGCGCAGAGCAGCCAGTTTTTAGCCTGATCGCTATGCTGCGAAAAACAGCACTGAGCGATCAACTTGGAATGAGGGCCTATGTGCTCTTTGGAGCCTAGTTTTTAAAACTGCCATCCTTCTTGACACTACGGTGTCGCTTAGTTTAGTCATCCGGCTAACTCATTGCACCTCTTTTTTTTCTTTGCATTATGTGCTCTTTGGGGCCAAGTTTTTAAAACTGCCATCCTGTCTGACACTGCAGTGCCACTCCTAGATGGACCAGGTGTTTGTACCGCACACTGTTGCTTAGCTTTGTCATCCAGCAACCTCGGTGCAACCTTTTGGCCTAAAAACAATAGTGTGAGGTGTTCAGAATAGACTGGAAATGAGTGGAAATTAATGTTATTGAGGTTAATAATACCATAGGGTCAAAATTACCCCCAAATTCTGTGATTTTAGCTGTTCTTGTGTTTTTTTCAAAAACCATGCAGAGCCAAAACCAAAACCCGAAGGCGTGGTTTTGGCAAAACCAATCCAGATCCAAAACACGAGCGAGGATCCAGATCCACAACCAAAACACAAAACTCGATAAGTGCCCGCCGCACATCTCTAGTAAAAACGTTCATATTGGAGTAGACCAGTAATCTAAATATTTTTAAAATTTCGCCGGTTTAACCGTTTATATATTATCTAAACTATTCAATTTCCGTAAAGTGCTTAATATGAGACTTTTAAAGGTATAATGAAATGCTAAAATAGTATACAGTTATAAAATATCATAAAAACCATTTTAGCTCGAAATCTTTGTTGAGCCCATATTGAATTAATGGTTTACACCTATAAAAAAAATTTCATTTCTGTTTTTGCTAAAAGTTTTATTTTATTTACGTTATTTTATAGGTATAAAACATTATTTCCATCGGGGCTCAACAAAGATTTCATAACAGGATTTCACCTGCTCCCATGAATTCGATATTGTCAACATTAATTGTGGACCATCATTTCTGGTAGGAGGCTAAGGGGGTGATTCAATTCCCGCCGATGAAGCTTCGGCGATATTTCCCGATGCTTCATTGATGCTCTTTTCACCTGGAAAAAACATATTTTTCACCCAAAAACACAGGTGTATTTTCTGTAGAAACAGACCCATTTACAGGTGAAAACGGGGCTGCTATCGGGGACATGCTTCGCCTGCCGGAGGCAGATGAAACAAGTCCCTGTAAAGCCAGGCACGCGCCAGCTTCTTATCGGGGCTAATTAGATAGACCCCTCAGTGATAATTTTACACCCCTAAGTACAATATTTGACCTTGATTGTGAAACTAATGAAGGTGTTATACAGTATGTGGCTTTCTTCTTTGTTTTGTTTTTGAGTGTACCGAAGGACCTAAAGAAATCCCTCTCCTGGAAAAAACTGTGTGTGGTGGACTCTTGAGAGTGGTTTACACTGACTAACACCGCCAAAGGATACAGTGGTGATATTGTGTTACATTGTCCGATTTAAATATGTAATAAAATATATATAAAATCATTGGGGGGAATTCAATTATTTTTATTGAGGCCAACAATAGCTGGTGCCCAACTGCAGCAATTAAATTTTTCTGCTGTTCATGCGCCCATTAGCCACAAAGGACAGATTGAGGGGAACTCAATTGTCATTTTCATGGCCATCACTAGATGGTGCCTGACGGCAGCAATTCAAACCATGGATGTCTATGTGTACAGAGCTGGCCCTAGACATAGGCAAACTAGGCAATTGCCTAGGGCATATGGTATGCCTAGGAGCATAAGCAGTTTCTGCTGATTAAAATGATATGTGGCATGCCTATATTCTGTGTGTAGCATTTCGTATGCAGATACAGCCACAGTCTCACACAGTATATAGGCATGCTGCATATCATTTTAATCAGCAGAAGCTGCTTGTGCATCCTAGCCACATAGCAATGCAAGTAAGATGCATTTTCATAAAAAATAGGCACACAACGTTAGCAGAGCTGCCAGTTGACTCACGCCAGGAACTATATGTGTCATTATGTGTATAAGGGCATTAATAATGTGTAACATATGTGTAAGGGGCACTATGTGTGTCATTATATGTATAAGGGCACAAATAATGTGTAGCATATGTGTAAGGGACATTATGTGTATCATGTGTATAAGGGTATTATCAATGTGTGGCATTATGTGTGTAAGGTGCTCTACTGTGTGGTGTAACGTATAGAAAGGGCACTACTGTGTGGTGTAATGAGAATAAAGAGCAATATGGTGTGGTGTAATGTGACTAAAGAGCAATTCAGTATGATGTTATGTGACTACTGTGTGACTTAATGTGAATAAGGGACACTATCGCATTATAAATTGTAAATAAAGTTGCACTACTGTGAGGCATAAGTTGAATTGGGGGTACCCCTTGCCAGCAAAAATACATATCTTTTTGGGCTGTGCGCCGAATGTGCACACTGTTCTTATTTAAATTACAGGTGGTAGGAAAACAAACAAAAAAAAGGACTGCTATGGGTGGGGAGTGATGGTGCTGGGAAAGGGGTGCAGGGTCAGAGGCGGAACTAGCGGTGTTGCTAGGGGGCACCAGCCAAAATCTTGCCTAGGGCATCATATTGGTTAGGGCCGGCTCTGTATGTGTAAGTAGGCTTTAAAAAGTTATACTTTCATGGTGTCCTTATTGGAATATTTATTTTACAGTAGAACTAGAGGTACCAGCTGGTCCTTTAATGCCCCGCATGCTGGTCCTTGTGGTTCTCCAAGTACCAGCATGCAGGAGAAGCTTGCTGGGACCTGTAGTTCCACTGTCAAATACAATATTTGCTCTTATTTTTACACAATGGCTATCAGCCCAGCATTCACAGCCCAGGATTGCCGGGGACAGCCTCGGGTTTCAGCCCTGGCCCTTGTGTGCCTGGAGGGGGGGCCCTTTTACTGGGGGGTCCCCATTGCCTCAGGGAACCACTTCCAGTGATGACTAGTTGTGGATTAATGCCACAGCCGCAGGGACCCCTGGCTGTGGCATAATCTTAAATAGTAGAGCCCGTTGCTGATTTAAAAAATACAGGGGACCCCTATGTCCTTTTCCTCCCTTATTTTTGGAACCAGGACCCTGGTGCTGGTTCCTAAAAACACTGGGGAACCCCTATGCAATTTTCCAATGGTATTTTAAGAAACAGGACCAGTTAAAAAGAGCCCGAGGCTGGTTATGCTTAGCAGGGGGACCTCACGCAGTTTTTTTGTAAAATGTTAACTTTTTCAGTACTTAACACAATGAAGTCCTGCACGGCTCTCACTGATCCAGCCGGGCTTCACGCCTTCATGTTCAGCAGTGTTTCACAAAACTCCCTAAAGCACTGATGATCTGGATTATGAATGACATCGACATCAGAAAACAGAAATGATAGAAACATGGAAACTTAGTAAAATACCAGGTATGACTTCAATGAGTTACACACTAAAATAGCCGATATCAGCCAAATTTGATCTTGGACAGAATCGGCTGAAACACGGGAGCTTAGTAAATTTGCCTCCCAGAACATAAAGTTTCTACTCACTGTAGAGACAGAGGGGGTGATTCCGACCCGTTCGCACACAGCGGTTTTTCGCTGTGGTGCGAACGGGTGCGGAATGTGCATGCGCAGCAGGCGCAGTGCGCGACGTTGCCCAGCGACAGGGGTCACAGGGTTACATCGTGACTACCGACGGAAGCGGTCGCAGCGGCGACCGCTAAGAAGATTGACAGGAAGGAGGCGTGGATGGGCGGATCCGGACTGTTGGAGAGCGTTTTCGGGAAGTGGTGAGTAAAACACAAGCGTGTCCAGGACAACAGAGGGCGGAGGAGTGATGTCAAAGCCGGGCCCATCATCGCTGGATCCATCGCACAGGGTAAGTATGTCCAGCCCTAGTCTACTTCTGCTTTAATTTTTTTTAGCTTAGCAGGGCTGTACAAGCGATCGCAGCCCTGCTAAGCTAAAATACACTCCCCCATAGGCGTGGACTATTGATCGCAGCAGCAGCTAAAAGTTGCTGGCTGCGATCAACTCAGAATGACCACCTGAGACAAAGCTGCCTCCAACTCAAATATAAAACTCATCCATCACTAACAGTGATTCTGCAAGGAGTCAGCCAGGAAGGGTGCACAGTGGGCCGGGTTGAAGCAATGTTTGATGTAGTGTTGGGGCCCTGAATGTATAGAGGGGCCCTGGGCAACTGCCCTGTCTGCCTCACCTTTAATCCAGCCCTTCCCCATCCCCCCTACATACAGTATGATTTACATCATAATTACCTTTTTTTATCTTCTCTCCACTGCAGACCACTTCAGGGGGGGGGGGGGGGGGGGGGCGGGTTTGGATTGTCATGTCTCCGCCTCCAGGATGAGAAAATGCCCGCAATTTGAGAGTCTGCAGGAAGAGAGGGCTAAATGTCTCTTTTAGCCCCACCCCTTCACAACATCACCACAATTACAGGAGAGCTACTTACCCTTCTGGGGCTGCAGGGGTCTACCTGAAAAATTGGGAGTCTCCTGCAGCTTCTGGGAGGGTAGAGTATGATTTACATGTTTCACTATTCATTAACAAGGGTTTAAAAATATACCTCCCAAATGTTCTGATTTTAAAAGTCATGATTTCAGTGGGTCATCCCACAATTAGCACTTGTGTCCCAATTTGTGGTTTCTTGGGAGGAATTTCCATAGAAGCACTATACAAATAATTGTTCTATGTGTACTAGATGCATGTTTAAACCCCTGCCATAGCCACACATTGGGCCAAATTATCCCTGCATTTATTACCCCACCTGATATTGGAATATACTGTCTATAATAAGCAGAACTATTTTTTCTGGAAAAATAGGTTCAGGAACTACGGGTCTGGGGGTGGAGCTACTATAAAAGTTTTAGATAAATAGACAGAGATAATAGATGGATAGAAAAGAAAAGAAGGCATTCGAAAGGGACTTTAAAATAAAACTTATCTTATGGAAAATACATTTTGGACCAGAAGAGGTTCAGGAACTCAGGAACCCTGATTATGTCATATTTAATGAGAGGTTCAGGAACTGAGGGGGTCATTCCGAGTTGAATGCTTGCTAGCAACTTTTTGCAGCACTGCGATCAGGTTAAAACTTGGCAAAACTGCACATGCGTATGCACCGCATACGGGTACAAAGAGGATCGGTGCTAGGTGATGGATTTAAGGAAGAATCCATTCACACAGTCGATCGCAAGGTGATTGACAGAAAGAGGGCGTTCATGGGTGGCAACTGACCGTTTTCTGGAAAGTGGTTGGAAAAACGCAGGCGTGTCCAAGCATTTGCAGGGCAGGTGTCAGATGTCAATTCCTAGACCAAAAAAGACTGAAGTGATCTCATTGGCTGAGTAAGTTCAGAGCTACTCAGAAACGGCAAAAAACTTTTTTGTGCCGTCGGCTGCACAGGCGTTCACACACTTGCAAAGCGAAAATACACTCCCCTGTAGGCGGCGACTATCCGTTCGCAGCACAGCAAAAAGTTACTAGCGAACTATCAACTCGGAATGACCCCCTGAGTTCCTGCTGAAAAATTGCACTGATAACAAGAACTCACTAATATCAACTGTACAGTTAAATCATACTTACCGACATTCTGGCTGCCCCCTCCGGAATGGGGCAGCCAGGTCAGAGCAGCAGGGGCATGGTACAGCAGGGGGGGACGTGGCAATGATGGACTACATGGGACCGTGGGTGGGACTACATGAACGCATCATCAAAGCCCCATCCCCATAATGTAATACCAATATTATTGGCATTGATAAGCAGAGGACAGGGACTGGATGATGCGAATTGCGTCTTCGAAAACCCTAAACCTCCCACTTTGAACAGCAAGAGGTGGGGGTCGGTAGGAGATGCGATGAGGTGTGGGGGAGTGCCGGGCTGAAATAATGACTTTGCATTCAACTCATACTTGTCTACTCTCCCAGAATGGACAGGAGACTCCCGAAAATAGGGTAGCACTCCCACCCCATGGAAGAGTGGGCAAGTATGAATTAAATGCAGTCATTATTTCAGCCTGCAACCCCCACCCCGCATCTCCCTTCATATCCTACCAAACCCCCACCCCTCACTGTCCAAAGTGGGAGGTCCTGGGTTCTGATAATGCGATTCACATCATCCTGGCCTAGCAATGCATGTAATCTTGGCATTACATAACAGGGGTAGGGCCACGATGCATATTCGGGAGTCTCCTAGCAGGGGCATTTTAAGAGAAGAGGGGACCCGTGTGCAGCCTCTGTTGCGGGTCCTCTCCTCTCCGGCAGCTAGTAGACTCCTGTATAATGCCAGAGTCTACTGCACATGTGCAGATATCCAGGAACATGGCACCCGCATCTTGTTCCCAGGGACATTTTCAGTGCACATGTACAAATCACTCAGAAATGGCTGCTGCATCTAAGTGATTTGTTTCCACACTGCAGGGCCGCTGCTGCTGCAGGACTCCAGAGGGGTAAGTATACTATATGGGTGCAGTGTGTATGGTGTGAGCTCCCCCAAACCTAGGGGCCCTTGTGCACTGCACAGACTGCCCCCATTATAGAAACACCTATGTCTCCGGGCCATTCCGGGAGAGTGGGCAAGTATGAGTTAAATGCAAAGTCATTTTTTCAGTCCCTTTTACACTGTACATTCTAAAAACTGTACTGTGCTTAGAGAATGAGCATGAAGAGTGAATCAGGATATAATCATAAAGGATATGCTACACGAGAATGGAGCTGTATAGAGAGACTCAACAGTGACTCACAGGAAGAAATCAATAGCTGAACAGTATTTTCAGTACATAATGTATCATTTCTTTGTTATTTTTTCAGTCCGGTATACTATCCAGTGTCGAAACAGAAATCACACTGAGTGCTTCTAATAGACTATGTGTAATGAATTCCTTAGGATCTTACTTTTCTGACTAGTTCTTTATTGTGGACAATTAAGTACAACATGCCAACTGCATCTAATGGAAAAAGCTTCTAAATCATTCTCAGATAGTATTTATTTAAAATGTTTATTTTTTTATTGCAAATGCATTCTCCTTATTATTCCCACACAAGGTGCTATTTGTGCTATGTGCAATTTGAACCTATACAATGTGTGCTATGCGATTTGGACTAAGTGGGGTAAGCTATTTGAACTACATCCGATTTTGAATGCACTACAATGTACTTTGGGCCTAATTCAGAGCTGATCGTAGAAGTGCTAAATTTAGTACATCTACGATCAGTGTCACAGACATGTGGGGGGAGGCCCAGCACAGGACTAGTCCGCCCTGCATGTCTGTCTCTGCCCCCCCCCCCCCCCCATGCAGGTACAAAAGCATTGCACAGCGGCGATGCTTTTGTACCTGACGAGTAGCTCGCTCCAGCTATTCAGTGAGTGGCTATCATACTGCCTATAACTAATAATTTGGAATAATCATTCATCCTAAATGCGGAGTCTGTGAAATAAACTGATTCTTATAATAATTATTATAATTATAATAATAATAATAATAATAATAATAATAATAATAATAATAATAATATAACGGGATGCCGTTTTCCAGCTATAAATGCATAATGAACATCAACTGAGGACTGTGCAATTTCACTGTGTGGAACTATAATATCTTAAAAGTGTGTCACAGTATTGCTGCTATTTAGTAACAAAGAAGAAATTAGTTACATGGATATTCATCTGTTTTTCCTTCTTATCAAATTGATACAAATTGACTCACTTTCAGTGTTAGGTTTGCAGACTCTTTATTGGCTCTATAAAGTGTGATTTTTATTGTGTATGTTTTTATATTATTGTGATTAGGAAATTTATATTGTTTTTAAACAAAAAATAAATAAGAATTTTTATTGCTTGATACTTTCAAGGACAATGCTTCTCTTTTTTGTTTTTTGCATACCTAGATATATTGCAGGCCCCAAGGAAAAGGTTTGAAAGGACCCCTACAGTATGTACTACCCAATGGTGAAAAAGTTATATAACACATGTAACTTTGACAGGGAAGGTGGGCCCCTCTCAGCTCTGTGCCCCATAGCAGCTGCACTGTCTGCACTTATGGTAGCTACGCCCTTGGCCTGAGCCAAGTTCAAAATAAGCCGGGATCCACTAGGTACAGGTGAAACTCAGAAAATTTAAATATGGTGCAAGAGTTCATTTATTTCAGCAATTCAACTTAAAAGGTGAAACTAATATATTATACAGACTCATTACATGCAAAGTGAGATATTTCAAGTCTTTATTTGTTATAATTTTGATGATTACAGCTTAAGATAACCCCAAGATGAGAGACATGAGACCGAACAATTCAGAAGAGCTGAAGGCCGCTATTGAAGCATCCTGGTCTTCCATAACACCTCAGCAGTGCAGCAGGCTGATAGAATCCATACCACGCCGCATTGAGGCAGTAATTCATGCAAAAGGGGCCCAAACAAAGTGCTGAGTACATATGCATGATTATACTTTTCAGAGGACCGACATTTCTGTATTTAGAATCCTTTTTTTTATTGATTTTATGTAATAGTCTAATTTTCTGAGATTTTGGATTTGGGGTTTTCTTAAACTGTAAGCCACAATCATCAAAATTATAACAAATTAAGGCTTGAAATATCTCACTGTGCATATAATGATTCTACATAATATATTAGTTTCACTTTTTAAGTTGAATTACTGAAATAAATGAACTTTTGCACAATATTCTAATTTTCTGAGTTTCACCTGTAATCAACCCAGAGTTAGCTGCAGGATGGCACAGCAGGTCAATGGTTAACAGTAGGCAGACTAGACTTGGGTTGTACAGACTGGATAAGACTGAAGACTGCAGGATTAGATGAATGCTGAATGCATGGCAGGATATTGGTTAATGAGGAATAGAGTGCAAGCTGCTGGTGAACATGGCATGTGATGGTTCATTGCTAGAACAGTCAGAATCTAGGTGTGTACTGTGATCTGAGACAGAGTCCAAACAGAATGAGTTTAACTGTAGGGAGACATGCAATATCTGGGGTGGTCACCATAGGTCCCCTTGGGTCCACCCTAGTGTGCTAAACTCATGTATAATTTATAGTGCTTTCCCAGTGGTCTTTCTACACATTTAGAATCTCTATGGGTCCCACGTACTCTTTCTCCAGCTGGGAAAGAGCTCTAAGAAGAAAACCAACTATAGATATGGATAGAGATATAATAGATATAGGCTCTCATATAAGCCCAATACTTGCATGAATATTTAGTATATGCCAATAGAGTCCTATTGTTGTTATTTCACCTTTTTATTCTCAATGTGCCTACAGATGTTTAACCCTGTGGTATTTTTATATTTATTTTTATATTTATTTATATTTGTATTCTTATTTTTTGCTATTATTAGTTTTCTATAAAAATATAGAAAAATAGTTATGAGGACAGAATTTAACGGTTTAATGTTACATATATATAAACCATGTTTGTATGTGCATCTTTTCATGTAGATTTCTAGATGCGCATATACATTTATTGTATGATGATTCCTTTTTTTAGTTTTATAGTAATATGAATTATTTATAAATTGGACCATGTGCAGTATGTGGGTTCCAGTTGTCATTTTTATTATTACTAAGAAAATTGGTGATAGTCTGGTTGAAAGATATCAGACGGGCAATGCACTTTTTAAAATAATAAATATATTTATACAGTATGTTGATTTTAAGTCTGTATATGTATATGTTGATTTTAAGTTCTGTTTAAAAATTTTTGTTAATTACAGACAAAGCTTTCTTTACAAAACCAATTGATTAATTAATTGATTGAACACTGAAGAGAGTTTAAATAGTGTTGGATATCTAAAGGCGGTACTTTTGAAGAAACAGCCCCTTTCCTGTGGCTAAGAAACGCATCAAGCACTGCCTATTTGTGACGCCTGCACACACTGGTTAGCCGCACACCTGACTACTGGCTTCATTTGTGAATTCCAGCAACCACCTTCAGGGGCAGATTTATTAAGCTTGGTGAAGTAATAAAGTGAAAGGTGATAAAGGACAAGCCAATCAGATCCTAACTACCATGTTACAGGCTGGGTTTGAAAAATGACAGTTAGGAGGTGATTGGCTGGTCCTTTATCACCTTCCAATTTATCACTTCACTGAGCTTAATGAATCTGCCCCTCAGTCCCTCCCAGAGTCAGCGTCCGAGACCTGGGTAAATTAACGGGACTCCTGGTGGCTTTATGAAAAGAAGCGACAGCCGTACTAACAGGTATAAAGTTTCCGGTGTTCAGCTCCCTGATTGGACAAAAAGACATTGTTCTACTCCAGCTCAGAGAGTTTTAAACAGCTGATATATCTATGGGACCTCCGCTGGTCTTTTGAGTAAAAAGCGAGATAATATTCATTTCCCGTACACCGCATATGTGGAAAAATCCCTCATTACACCGGATAAGGACAACATTTTGTACGGTATATTTATGCTGCTTCTAACAAAATAAAACATGGAACTATCTCTAATTATTGTGCCTAAAATATGGAACTTAAAGCTAGTTGTTAGAAATAGTTAAAAGCTGGAATATCGGGAGTGGTGTTTAATGTGGAGAGAGCTCTTTTTCCTCAATTACACGGACTTAAACAAACATGTTGGATTGTGACTTTCCATTTATTTTCAATAGACCTTCACTATTGATGCTAATTATAACAATTGTTTCATCTGCTTACGCTGCAACAAAGAAAGAAACATTCAAATTGATGGTTCTTGGAATATAACAGTAACCAAATAAGAGGAATTAGTTATGTTTAAAGCTTTGGCTATATTAAACCCATTGTGGTTTATTTTGCTGCAGTCACTTCGATTCTATGTTTTAATTTCATGTATGTAAAGCATGTTTTTTTATAGAATATATGTATTAAACTTTTATCAAATTAATTAATATAGTTGCGGACAGCGCTCTTCCTGTCTGTCTATATTTGCAAAATTATTCTTTGAGGTACAGCTCCTCAAAATATAGTAGCTGCAGCCTGTGACAATGTTTTTATAATTTAATAGTTGTATACATTTGCCCGTCAAGCATTATTCAGCCAGCACACTAGCGCCCACACCCAATCTTTTTTGAATTAGCTTTATTTTTACACTACACTCTAGATTTGAGCTTGGAAAAATCCCTTGAAAATCTAAATCTCTATACCCATTATAAATTTTCACCACATGTAGTGCAGCAGAGTTACTTGCTCTTTTTTGCTCTACTCCAACCTCAGAATCAGGCCCTAAATTATGTTTAGAATTTGAAAAATGTGGGAGGCACCGATAGTGCATTAAAAGTTAAACATTTTATTAAAACATCACATGATGACAAAACATCACATGATGACAAATGAATGCGTACCTGAGGTGGCGTTACAATCACCGCCTTTAAATCAATGAATGAATGATTCCTTAATTGATAGATTCTCCAGCACATCCTCAGACTGGGTTCATCCTACACATCAAGCCACACCCCTATGCGTTTCATTGCTGGGACTTCATCAGAAGGCCTAGCTTGACATTCCCCATTCAGCTCTTTTAAAGATCAAAGGCACCTGTAGATGCCAATTAATAATTTCCCAATTATTCACTGGTTTAACCACATGTCAGTGTGAGTGATCGGCACCTGAATTGTGCCTACTGATAAAACAAACATGTTATATATTATACCCATCCATGTTCAAGATAAAAAAAACTTTTTTCTTTGATATTAAAACCATATACAATTTGCTACCGTTATAATAATCGATAACATGTTAAGAACAAAAATAATATCATATAAAAAGATTGTTATGCATAGTCAAAAGAAAACACTAGCACGGACATAAATTTAAGACAAAAATTGAGTAAGTTCATACCCTTCATTTAACCCTTTTGTGTATAAAGTATTCAATGTAATGATACAGAAGGTTTCTCTTCTGCTGAGCTTAAGTCTATCCCCACCACGTTTATCCACTGGTATATGTTACAAACCTATACATTTTAATGAGATGGGATTGCTTGCATGGCACTGTTTGAAGTGTCGGAGATTTTTGACACTTTTTTAAATATATTTCTTAAATACACTAAAATTCATAATTTAAGGACTCTTTTAGTCTTCCCTATATACCTTTTGGCAAACCCACAGTCTAATAAGTATATAAGGTGAGTGGTATTGCAGTTAATTAACCCCTTAATTGTAAACTCCTTGGGGTCTATTTACTACTCACTAATTTAGATAAAGTACCAGCCAATCAGCTCCTAACTGTCATTCTTCAAACACAGCCTGTGACATGGCAGGTAGGAGGTGATTGGCTGGTACATTATCTTCGTCCACTTTATCTCCATCCAAGACTCAGCAAATAGACCCCTACTGTATGTCTGGATTATTTTGATCATTAAAAACTTTTGTTCCCTTGATCCCATGGGGACACACCTTACATTTTCCACACATGTGAAACCCTTCTGCTTTTTTCAAATGCAAATTATCCCCTATGTTTTCCAACACAGGAAGCAGACTCGGTGCTAAATAGGATTTCAGGGTTTTTGCTCTTTTAAATATATCTGATCTTTTAGAAACATGTCCAAAGAGAACAGGATACATTTGTATTATGTGCCAATAACGAGAAACTTTTTTGAAATTCATTATTAAAAGAATTATATTGGGCAGAGGCACTGGAAATCAGGCTCTTCTGGCTCTATCTTACCTGGTCCAGCTCCCCACCATCCTCTACAGCCCAGGATG
This sequence comes from Pseudophryne corroboree, assembly GCF_028390025.1. NCBI lineage: Eukaryota > Metazoa > Chordata > Amphibia > Anura > Myobatrachidae > Pseudophryne > Pseudophryne corroboree. The sequence goes on along the minus strand of NC_086444.1, from coordinate 608,464,705 downwards.
AGTTCCAGTGAGTGATCTCCCAGTGAACTGGCTCCTGGACCCCTGCCTGTGTCGTTGGTGAGCTCTGTGCCTTGGCAGTGAGAGCCATGGCTGTAATCTTGTGACATCCTGTGCCGGCCCTCACACTTCCGCTCAGCTCCGTCTCCCCACAGCACTGAGGGAGAGAGCCACCTGCAGCGGCTACACCTCTCCCGTGCCACCGGATCCCTGGGCACACTGTACTACGTGCTGCTGGGTTAGGGAATCACGGTACCCATGCCACAGCCACCATCTTGCTAAATGGGACCTGCAGCTGTCCCTGTTTCCTGCTACTGGACATCTCCCCCATTATATCAGGAGCCATCTCAAATATTGTCTAGGCATGCAGGAGCCCAGAAACCCAGGATTAGTGCGCTGTTGATTGGCAGGTGGTCCAGCAGCATGGAAGTCAAACCCTGTGATACAAGGCACTTTATGGCTACTATCTTGGGAGCGATTCTTCATTTGGGAGGTGAGCTCTTCTCTCCCTTCTATCTCTCCACCCACTCCTAGGAGAAGGTGGAGGGCAGACAAGTGGAACTTTTCTGTACTGATCCCCTCTGACCTCACAGTCTATAAGCAAAATGTTAGATTGCTGGCTGGCTGGCTGCATCCACACAGAGGCTGTTTTGAGGGTTACAGTGCATTTACATTGCTGATCACTTTTTTTTCCTTCTTGTTCTCACCCTTAATATTTAGAGGTGGACCTTTAATCATGTTAGGACTCTGCCACTAGTGCTGCTGTCTGAAGTTATTGCCTGCAGTTAATACTAACATGGATAGATTTGTGGCAAAACCTGCCAGGGGCACCAGAGCCAACCAGACAGGGAAAGGCAGAGGTAAAGAGCTGCCTGTGGTTCATTCCCTATCCTCTCCTTCCTGTAGATCTGGAGACAGCCCACAGCCATTCCTTGGATGCCACCGTGCTGTATTCTACACACACTTTTCAAACATGTGAGCTGACAATCATTCTTCATTGTTAGACCAGAAACTAGCCCCATTAAAGGATTTTCTGGATTCTGTCCTTACTCAACTTCACCAGCATGATCATCGTCTTATGGAAGCTGAGCAAAGGGTGTCGGACCTGGACTATGAGTTATCTGAAGCACGTGCGACTGATACTGCGCATGAGAAACTGGTCGCCTCTATGCAGGATAAACTGAAGGACTTGGAGAAAAGTAATCGTAGATATAACATCCATCTTATTCGCTTGCCCGAGTCCGTTAAGGTGCCTGATCTCATGTAATTGGTGCCTCAGTGGCTTCCCCCCGAGAACTGGGCTGTGTGTCTGCTTCTTAATCTATCTTGGTTGATAGAGTGCATAGAATTGGCTCTGACAGTCAAACTACCAGAGACAGGCCTAGACTGGTGATTTTGAAAGTCCTTAATTATGCGGACAAAGTACGTATTATGAAAGCCTATAGGAAGACGTCATCACTCTTTTATCTGGATGCTAAGTTGCTTCTATTCCAGGATTTCTCTTATATGGTAGCTACAAAGAAGAACAAATTTTCACTGATCAGCAATATCTTATTTGCTAAGGGAATCCACTTTGCTCTTCTATACCCAGTGAAGATACGGGTCACATATGCTGGGAAGCCACATTTTTTCTAAGGAAGTCAGTGCTGCACAGAACTTTGCGGACTGTTTTCAAATGAGCTCACCATCAACAATGGATGATGCGGACTAACTAACTTTCTCTTTTTTGGGTATTGTATCTTGTTTTTCTTAGCATTCACTGACTACCTGATATTAATATGTGCTCAGTCCAGTTTACTGTTCAAGGTTACTGAATGTACCTTTTTGATGTGTTATTGCTTTACAATTGTAGCTGTTATACATATTCATATTGTGACATTGCTTTTTGTTGGTTTTCATAAGGTGTATACATTCAACCCTTCAGGGCTCAGATTTCCTTATGCCTGCTCACTGGGATGGGTAGGATAACTATATTTGCTTACCCTCTTTTTGTGTTCGTTCCTAGGGATGTCTCTGTACATTGCTGCATTAATTTTTCCCTCTATCCTGACTAGTCTCCCAGTTCCTGATGCTGAAAAACATCCCCACAGCATGGTGCTGCCACCACCATGCTTCACTGTAGGGATGGTATTGGCATGGTGATAAGCGGTGCCTGATTTCCTCCAAACATGATGCCTGGCATTCACGTCAAAGAGTTCAATCTTTGTCTCATCAGACCAGAGACTTGTTTCTCATGGTTTGAGAGTTCTTCAAGTGCATTTTGGCAAACTCCAAGCTTACTACCATTTTACTAAGAAGTGCCTTCGGTCTCTCCACTGTACCATACAGGCCTGATTGGTGAACTGCTGTAGAGATGGCTGTCCTTCTGGAAGGTTTTCCTCTCTCCACAGACGAATGCTGTAGCTCTGACAGAATGATCATCAGGTTCTTGGTCACCTCCCTGACTAGGGCCCTTCTTTCCAATCACTTAGTTTAGACAGCCAGCCAGCTCTAGGAAGACTCCTGGTGGTTCCGAACTTCTTCCATTTATAGATGATGGAGGCCACTGTGCTCACTGGGACCCTCAAAGCAGCAAATATTTATGCCTCGAGACAATCCTGTCTCGGAAGTCTACAGACAATTCCTTTGACTTCATGCTTGGTTTGTGCTCAGACATGCACTGTCAAGTGTGTGACCTTTTATAGACAGGTGTGTGCCTTTCCAAATCATGTCCATTCAACTGAATTTACCATAGGTTGACTCCAATTAAGCTGTAGGAACATCTCAAGGATGATCAGTGGAAAGAGAATGCACCTGAGCTCAATTTGAGCTTCATGGCAAAGGCTGTGAATACTTATGTACATGTGATTACTTAGTTTTTATTTTTAATAAATTAGCAAAAATCTCAAACTCTATTCACGTTGTCATCATGAAGTATTGTGTGTAGAATTTTGAGGGAAAAAATTAATTTATTCCACTTTGGAATAAGGCTGTAATACACTGCTCAAAAAAATAAAGGGAACACTTAAACAGCACAATGTAACTCCAAGTCAATCACACTTCTGTAAAATCAAACTGTCCACTTAGGAAGCAACACTAATTGAAAATCAATTTCACATGCTGTTGTGCAAATGGAATAGACAACAGGTGGAAATTAAAGGCAATTAGCAAGACACCCCCAATAAAGGAGTTGTTCTGCAGGTGGTGACCACAGACCACTTCTCAGCTCCTATGCTTTCTGGTTGATGTTTTGGTCACTTTTGAAAGCTGGCGGTGCTTTTACTCTAGTGGTAGCATGAGACAGAGTCTACAACCCACACAAGTGGCTCAGGTAGTGCAGCTCATCCAGGATGGCACATCAATGCGAGCTGTGGCAAGAAGGTTTGCTGTGTCTGTCAGCATAGTGTCCAGAGCATGGAGGCGCTACTAGGAGACAGGCCAGTACATCAGGAGACGCGGTGGAGGCCGTAGGAGGGCAACAACCCAGCAGCAGGACCGCTACCTTCGCCTTTGTGCAAGGAGGAACAGGAGGAGCACTGCCAGAGCCCTGCAAAATGACCTCTAGCAAGCCACAAATGTGCATGTGTCTACTCAAATGATCAGAAACAGACTCCATGAGGGTGGTATGAGGGCCCGACGTCCACAGGTGGGGGTTGTGCTTACAGCTCAACACCGTGCAGGACGTTTGGCATTTGCCAGAGAACACCAAGATTAGCAAATTCGCCACTGGCGCCCTGTGCTCTTCACAGATGAAAGCAGGTTCTCACTGAGCACATGTGACAGACATGACAGAGTCTGGAGACACCAAGGAGAATGTTCTGCTGCCTGCAACATCCTCCAGCATGACCGGTTTGGCAGTGGGTCAGTAATGGTGTGGGGTGGCATTTCTTTGGGGGGCCGCACAGCCCTCCATGTGCTCACCAGAGGTAGCCTGACTGCCATTAGGTACTGTAGTGTGTTTTTCCACTTTAATTTTGAGTGTGACTCCAAATCCAGACCACCATGGGTTAATACATTTGATTTCCATTGATAATTTTTGTGTGATTTTGTTGTCAGCACATTCAACTATGTAAAGAACAAAGTATTTAATAAGAATATTTCATTCATTCAGATCTAGGATGTGTTATTTTAGTGTTCACTTTATTTTTTTGAGCAGTGTATAACAAAATGTGGAAAAAGTGAAGCGTTTTAAATACTTTCTGGATGCACTGTAGATCTAGTTAAACAGATAGTTTGTCTCCGCCTTCTTTACAATTATCGATTTGATCCACTTCACCTTTGCGATCTCTGGACGTGCCAGAATCTTGCGTCACGTGATTTTACATTTTATTCCCATCAGCACCATACTTCCTCTCGTATTGACTATTGGTTAGTATCTTCTTCCTTGTTCAGCCAGGTATGGGGATCAGGGATACAGTAGGTCCGATCACCTTATCGGATCAAGCTCCGTTATGGCTGGAACTAACATTACATGCCCCCTATTAGACCTCTTACAACTGGAGATTTCCTGATTATTTGAGTAAATCCCCAGATTTTAAGAATCACTTGGAACAAACTTTCTTAAATTATGTCAATGATAACGTGGAACATTTGGATAATATACATTTATTTTGGGCAGCCTCAAAGCTGGTGTTTAGGGGTCAGGTGATAGAATATGTGACCAGGAAATGTAAGACACTGAATGATAGCATCAAAGGTTTAAGCAAAGTAGTAGCTGAGACTTATAATGACCTTTTATTGTTGGAATCAGATGTGAATAGAAAGGTATTCCTTGATGCTAAACCTTGTTATGATTCATTGTGCACCAAATGAGCTCAATTTCCTCAGGATCTTCAGCGTAATAGATTTTTTCAGGGGGAGGAAATAAGGCAGGCAAACTACTGCCCAATTTAATTAGATCCCACCAGTCTTATTCACATGTCTTACAATTGCGTGTGGTATTGAAGGTCGACCACACTTAGGTCAACAGTGTCAAGGTCGACCACTATTGGTCAACAGTAACTAGGTTGACAGGGATTCTGGGTCGACAGGGTCTCTAGGTTGACATGGTCTAGGTCAACAGGTCAAGAGGTCGACATAAGTTGTTTAATCTTTATTTGGTGTCGTTTTCACCGTACAGTGAATGGGAACCTGAATTACTGCACCGTGTCTCCTCGCATGGCTCGCATCACTCACCATGCTTCAGATTACCGTTCCCAATGGTAGTCCCGGTGGATCATAAAGTATGAAAAATTGAAATAAAAAATTATTTTTTAAAAACTCATGTCGACCTTTTGACCTGTTGACCTAGAACATGTCGACCTAGAAACCCTGTCGACATAGTTACTGTCAACCTAGACACAGTTGACTTAAGTCTTGGCGACCTAGAGACCGGATACCCTTACAATTACAGAATGATGAGGCTAAATACACTTCTGATACTGCTGAAATTACTGCTTCCTTTCTGAATTATTATAAAAAAAATTATATGAGGCACCGCATGATGACCCAGCTTTAGGCATGGGTTTCATCAGGCATGCCATTCTACTGACTTTAACTGAGAAGGAGAGAGATCTGTTAATGACACCAGTTACTGAAACAAAACTCGTTTCTATGCTTAAATTATTACCAAAGGGGAAATCCCCAGGCCCTGATGGCTATGGGGCGGAATACTACTAGTTATTAACTCCACATAGCCTACTCCACTTACTCTCTATATATAATTCTTTGCTTGAAGGGAATCCACCTCCTTTAGGATTTAATCTTAAAATAGACTTATTATTATTTAGTCTTAACCTAGACTTATTATATTCCCTAAACTGGGCAAAGACCAGACTTTGGTGCAATCCTACAGGCCTATCTCATTGTTGAACCAAGATTTAAAACTTTTTTCGAAATTTATGGCCCATCGTTTACAAGGAATACTGGCTCGGATTTTACACCCGTTGCAGAATGGTTTTGTAAAGGGACGTACTTTGGTGCACAATCTTTGTATGCTAATTGCAGCAATGTTTAGGAATCAACAACTGTCTAATAATAAGGCCATAATTGTCAACTGTGATGCTGAAAAGGCCTTCGACAGGGTTTCCTGGTCACATATATTACGTGTTCTCCATTTTCAGCAATTTGGACCTGAATTTATACATGGTTTTTATAATGCTATATTCTAAGCAGGAGGCATTTCTTATGGTTAATGGTTGCAACACATCCTCCTTCCCATTACAACGTGGCACACGCCAGGGTTGCCCCCTATTGCCCCTTCTTTTTAACATTGCATTGGACCCCCTAATTAGAACTTTTATTCAGACTTCCTCTTTGAAAGGAATATCCACTGGATATATGGATATAAAGGTTTCGGCTTTTGCAGATGACCTTTTGCTCTATTTTTAGTGAACCCCAAATAGCAATACCTTTGTTACATTCCATACTGCAAGACTTTCATAGCATTTCTGTTTTTTTGATTAACTGTACTAAAAAGGAGGCTCTCCCACTGCATTCAGATGCAAAGGCCGATTGGGGTAATGATTTTCCTTTTTGTTGGGCTACCAATAATTTGACTTACTTAGGTCTGAAGATTCGTCCTCACTTAAGGATTTGTGTATTTATAACATACACTTACCAATTTCTGTTTTGGGTAGATGTCATCTTTACAAAATGGTGGCTTTCCCTAAACTACTCTATCCAATCTCGAAGAGATAATCAGCTTGTTAAAATGACCCTCAATTGGATGTAGTTGGGCAGGAAAGAGGCCTTGCATTTCTTTATTCAGACTACAACAACCTACTTCCCAGGGAGGTGTCAATTTACCATGCGTTCATGATTATACCTTAGCAGCTAATTATAGGTTTGCACTGGATTGGATAGGGAGTGGAGATAATTTCAGTTACCATAAATTAGACTAATGTTTTAGCCCACATGTAGACCTTCTAGGTTTACTACATACCCCGATAGGATGATTACCCCCAGAGGTTAAGTGTAATCCCCTTCTTCGCACCCCGTAGATGGTCTGGCAGACTCTTAGATGACAATTAGGTCTACCATCCACTCAGTCTCACGTTTTACCATTAGTGTCTAATCCAGACTTCCAAAATGGTCATCCGTGTGTGTTGGTTAAATTCTGGCTCCTTCAGGGATTAAGAATGGTATACCAGTTTTTTGATGTAGAATGCGCATCTTTTTTGACACTCTCCTAACTTTAAGGAAAAATTTCCCTCTTTAGATTTCCCTCTATTTGTCTATTTTCAAGTAAGGAGCTATGTGACTTCACTGCTGTCATGAGTACAGTATGTTTTTCTAATTCATCCTATCCCCTTGATGCCTCAATAAGATTTAGCCCACTTGGCCCTCATAACGCCTCCTTTATATACAGTTATACAAGATGTAGGTTGAAGATGGATAAGGTGGTGATGGGTTTAGCTAAATGGAATGAGGCCTGGCCGGGATTAGAATTAAAGACTGTGCTATCGTCATTTATCTCGCTCAACAAACAGTTTAATTTTCCTATGCAGAAATGCATTACAAATTAATACATAGGGCGTACTACACACCTAAACTAAGATTCCTCACAGGGATAGCAGATAACGCCAACTGATTTATGTACACTCCCTGATGCAGACATTGTTTGTGGTCATGTCCCATAGTACAGACATTTTGGAATACTGTCCAGGTCTATATAAATTCAGAATTGAAACTCCCTTTTATCATTTCAATGTCTTGGGCTTTATGGAATATACTTACACCCGTCTCCACCCCAAAATTCTCTTGTGGTAATAAATTATTACTAGCTCGTATTGCTGCAGCCTCCAAAAAACATTCTCTCACAATGGATCAGACCAGACTCTATTCCCTTGTCTTTATTATTTCCACGGTTCCACTTTGCCTTGCATATGGACTGGATTGAATGTTCTCTAGATGCGGAATCTAAAGCACACACCTTTTTTGGTATCTGGTTACCTTTTTTGCTCACATTATCCCCTCTTATGATAACTAACATCCGCAATGTAGTGAAACATGATTATCTTAGATTCGGGTGCTTCTCCATTCTAATGTTAACAGTGATGTAGTTTACTCCGCACTATACCATGTACCACTATTGATGCTGCCCATATGTATTGAATTCTTTCTTTCACTGCCTTCCATGATTGTTTTATCATCTGTATTCCCCATGTGAATTGCAATCTTTTTTTAACAAAACTTTTTTTTTACTGTAATGTCATTATGTTATGTTATATGTTATGTTTTTTCTTTAATTTTATATTATTATATTGAGGGGCAGATTTATTAAGCTTGGTGAAGTAATAAAGTGGAAGGTGATAAAGGACCAGCCAATCAGATCCTAACTGCCATGTCACAGGCTGGGTTTGAAAAATGACAGTTAGGAGCTGACTGGCTGGTTCTTTATCACCTTCCAATTTATCATTTCACCAAGCTTAATAAATCTGCTCCTGAGTTACAAAGGGACAGAACATATTGTCCTCACTGTTTTTTTTCCATTCTATCTATTGTCTAATACTCTACCTTTTTTCCTCTCCAATTTTTTTGCTTTATCAATAGCCGCCTCCATCAAAGATGACTGAAACCCCTTTTCTAAAAATCTCTTTCTATACACATCTGCTTTCTCTTCAAATTTTTATAAAGAAGTACAATTACGTCTCACTCTAATTAGTTTTGAGAATGGCAAGTTGCTTTTCTCCGTTTTATGATGGTGGCTTTTAGAATCCAAATTGTTGTTACTGTAAAGTATAAGTGTCTATAACTCAACAGTATTTTTATTTTTTTTGACACTAAGAACTAAGTCTAAAAAATCTATTTTTTTGCCTTTGAAACTTTGAGGTAAAAGTTAGATTATAATAATTGATGTTAAGATGTTGAACAAACCCTTTAAACTCCATTTCTGTACCCCTCCAAATCACTATTATATCGTTGATGTAATGTTTGAAAAATATATATATATATTTTTTCACAAAAGGGGTTATCTTTCAAAACATGATTTCTCCCATACCCAGTGTTGGACTGGGGCATTAAGGGCACACAGGGGGAATGCATTGTTAAGGGCCCATGTTTTATGATATGACCAGTCTCCAGAGGGGGTGTGGCCAGTCTCCAGAGGGGGTGTGGCCAGCCACAACAATGGCTTGCCTAACAATTAGAGAGTGCATGGTCTGGGCTCCATGAAAAATATGTATAGTAAATACTGCTAGTGCATGCAGGTACAATGTACCAGATTGATAACAGCAGTGTACTGTAGAAAATAAACCATAGTCATATGCAGTATAAGGTAACATATGTACCTTATAATTCAAGTGTACCATCTGGAACCTGGTCCCTAGAGGAGGAGGTGGGCCCACAGGCAGTGGGGCCCACCGGGGGTTTCCCTGTACCCCTGTGGGCCAGTCCAACACTGTCAATAGACGAGCATCCGCATGTCAACCTGCGGTCTCCTTCCCTCCGCTGCTGTGTTGGAGGGACACTACACGGAAGAGGCGCGCGCTGTGCCCTCCGTGTCCCTCCAACACAAAGGAGCGGGGGGGGGGGGGGAGCAGGCACTGTGGGGTTATATCTGGCACTGGGGGCATATACCTGGCACTGTGGGGGAATATCTGGCACTGGGGGGAGCAGGCACTGTGGGACTGTGGGGGAATATCTGGCACTGGGGGCATATACCTGGCACTGTGGGGGAATATCTGGCACTGGGGGCATATACCTGGCACTGTGGGAGAATATCTGGCACTGGGGGCATATGTGGCACTGGGAGCACGGCCCTAGCAACAAGCACTACCCCCTAGCAACGAGCATGACACCCAGTCCATGAAACCCCTGGCAACGAGCATGACACCCTGAGCATGAAAATCCCTGGCACCGTGCATGGAACCAAGAGCATGAAACCCCTGGCAACGAGCAGGTAATTTAAAAGTAATTAGAAGCCTTACTGTAGAACTTAATGTGTAATGGGCATTACGGTGTGTGGCATAATGTATCACGGACATTGCGGTGTGTGTCATAATGTGTCAGGCATTACGGTGTGTTGTATACTATATCACGGGCATTGTGGTATGTGGTATAATGTCTCAGGATCATTGCGGTGTGTGTCATACTGTGTCACAGACATTGTATGTGCTATAATGTATCAGGGGCATTGCAGTGTGTAGCATAATGTATAACGGGCATTGCGATTCCTGTCATAATGTGTCACAGGCATTACGGTGTGGCATAATGTATAATGGCATTGCGGTGTGTGGCATAGGGTATAACGGGCATTGTGGTATGTGTCATAGGCATTACAGTGTATGGTATACTATATCACGGGCATTGTGGTATGTGGTATAATGTCTCAGGGTCATTGCGGTGTGTGTCAATGTGTCACAGGCATTGTATGTGCTATAATGTATCAGGGGCATTGCAGTGTGTAGCATACTGTATAACGGGCATTGCGATTCCTGTCATAATGTGTCACAGGCATTACGGTGTGTGGTATAATGTGTCGGGGCATTACAGTGTGTGCATATTGTGTCATGTGCATTACTGTGTGTGGCATAATGTCTAAGGGCCATTGCAGTATGTGGCATAATGTATACTGGGCATTACTATAAGGAGGAAAAATGGCAAATAATGTAAGGGGCATGAATCAGGATTATTTTCTTTCCTGTGGTGGCTAACGTCTGGGCGTGCAGGTTGCAAAACTGGGGTATAAGGTAGTCTTTTCCTGCAATGCCACGCCCCTTTATGCAAAGCCATGCCCATTTCAATGAAGCCACGCCCCCTTTTGGCGTTATGGGGGTATGGGGGTGGGAGGGAGGGAGGTTCAGGGTAGTGGCTGCAGTGTAGTGTACGTGGAGGGGGTGCAGGGGTAGTACGTACCTGTCCTGTGCCTGGCAGGTCCCTGGAAGATCGCTTTGTGAGAAGAAGAGGAGATCTGCAGGAGAGGCAGTGCTGCGGAAGGTGAGTAATTAAAGACTAATTAAGGTAATTGGAAAATTCCAATTTCTTAATTAGTCATTGGGGGGGTTGCCACAGCAGTTAAGCATCCCATGTCCTCGCCCTCCCTGTAACTCTCCCTCAGCACCCCTGCCCTCGCCCTCCCTGTAACTCTCCCTCAGCACCCCTGCCCTTGCCCTCCCTGTAACTCTCCCTCAGCATCCCTGCCCTCGCCCTCCCTGTAACTCTCCCTCAGCACCCCTGCCCTCGCCCTCCCTGTAACTCTCCCTCAGCACCCCTGCCCTCGCCCTCCCTGTAACTCCACGGCCACTACTAACTTAATTACTAACACTTAATTAGTCATTGGGGGGGTTGCCACAGCAGTTAAGCATCCAATGTCCTCGCCCTCCCTGTAACTCTCCCTCAGCACCCCTGCCCATGCCCTCCCTGTAACTCTCCCTCAGCCAGAGCCGGCCTTAGCTATAGGCAGGCTAGGCATTTGCCTAGGGCATCCAAGCATGTCTAGGGGCATCCAAGCATGTCCCTGCAGTATCTCATGCTGAGAGGGACAGTCCGCAAACTATCTGTTACTTTCCAAATGTATTCAATCAGTACTTGTATACACTGCTGTTTACATTTGTAAAAAAAAATGCACACTGTGCCTTAAACTTCCTCTGACATGCTTGAATGCCCCTGACTTGTGAGACCTCAGAAAGACAGCAGAAGCCCAGTAAATGCAATTCCTGGACCTGTGACATTTTTACTGACTAAGGTTATTACTGGATGGCTTCTATAACACATGTGTATTTTGGAAGACTGCTTCACAGAAACCTGACATCACCTATACTGCTTGTGCACATGGGGTAGGGGGACCCTGTTATCCTGTGTCCCTTATCCCTGTGCAATTCCCAGGTGTCTGCAGGGACATAACATGGGCAGTGTTCTCCCCACACTTTATTGCCTAGTCAGTCCATGCTGTAAAATTCCCCTGCCACCCAGCACTGTAACGTGGTCAGTAAGTTGCGTTGTGCTATTTCTATATGAAACATCAGTGCAGCGTGACTTTTGGACACATCAGACTGGAGGGCAGAGCATATCACTCCCACAGTATAAAGTAAAGGGCATGCAGTAACAGACACCAGCAAACACACTGAATGGTGAAGAGAATGGACAGTTTCTACATGTTTGATACTGGTCTTTTTGTATAACCAGCAAGTGTGGCAGTATCTGTGGCAGTATATGTGTATTATGGGCATTACTAATGTGGGGCATATGTGTAAGGTGCATTACTGTGTGGCAGTATGTGTATTATGGGCATTACTAATGTGGGGCATATGTGTAAGGTTCCTTTACTGTGTGGAATTATATGTATTATGGTCATTACTGTGTGGCATTGTGCAGAGTTGAACTGGCCCACAGGGTAACCCCCCGGTGGGCCCCACTACCTGAGCGTTGCAGGTACAGATGCAGAACTAGCGGCGGAGCTAGGGGGCACCAGACAAAATTTTGCCTAGGGCATCAAATTGGCTAGGGCCAGCTCTGCCCTCAGCACCCCTGCCCTCGCCCTCCCTGTAACTCTCCCTCAGCACCCCTGCCCGCGCCCTCCCTGTAACTCTCCCTCAGCACCCCTGCCCTTGCCCTCCCTGTAACTCTCCCTCAGCATCCGTGCCCTCGCCCTCCCTGTAACTCTCCCTCAGCATCCCTGCCCTCGCCCTCCCTGTAACTCTCCCTCAGCACCCCTGCCCTCGCCCTCCCTGAAACTCTCCCTCAGCACCCCTGCCCTCGCCCTCCCTGTAACTCTCCCTCAGCACCCCTGCCCTCGCCCTCCCTGTAACTCTCCCTCAGCACCCCTGCCCTCGCCCTCCCTATAACTCTCCCTCAGCACCCCTGCCCTCGCCCTCCCTGTAACTCCACGGCCACTACTATCAGTCACCTCAGCGCCAGCACTGCACTGGTCACTGCTAGTGCTTGATATACTCTCCCTGCTACATTGGGCACGTGGTAGAAAACTAGAGTGACATGGGAGAGCTGAAGTGACATCATACATTCAGACATTCTGGTCACTAATTACGGTTATAGCCATACTCATCGTTGCCGCGATGCATATGCATGGATATACGCATCGCCGCAAGCTGCAGTATACGCCGTGCTGCAACTAGTCGCAGCCGGCGATTGCACCATTGAAGCCTATGGAGTGCACGCCATAGATGCGGGTACACTAGGCACGCCATCCATGTCGTGATGATGAGTGTGGCTACATCTGTACATGAGGAAGCCAAAACAATAGTATGCTTTTCTGGTTGTGGGAATTTAGTGTTGATCTGGCCTTTAGCGATTCAGCAATTTAGGGGCGCCAAATTGAGATTATATCTTGCCCCCCCCCCCAACCTAAAAACTTTCTGACGCCCCTGTCTGGAACACATTCTAGTAAAATTCAGCAAATCACAATCACTGCCATTTAATCTATACACAGATATGCAGCATAGTGTCCCCCAAGTTCATACGGAAACTATCATTGTATATGAAGTACACAAAATTCAAAGACCCCCTAACCGTGTTTTAATAGAAACATATGTTGCAGATCCCATACATATGTGCAAATATCTGCGAATTAGAGTCACTTAAATACATGTAAAGTTGTTGCCATATACACCAAACATAGTTGGAGTAGATTATAGACAGTGAAAGAAACAGCTGTAGACACTCTAGTAAACTGATCCCATCCGTGAGCTGAGGACAGATGAGAGTAGGACCGTAGACTGTGCCGTAGAAATAAAGAAAGAAGGGACAATGGCTAAGGAGCCCGTTGTGGTGTTAGATGGGCCCTGATGCTTGAAAAGCCTTGCAGGGTCAAAATGCGCCACTAGGGCCTAGGCCAGAGTCCGGAATTGAAGAGGAAGAGGGAAAACAATGAGGAGGATCAAAATATCATGTTTATGATTCTGCTATCAATTAAAGGGGAAGGCTGTCTAAAATGCAGCGCAAAGTTAAATACTTAGACAGTATGTACGATATATAGGGGAGATGTATTGGTATATTTCCCCGTATCTAATCTCGGGCATATAGTCCCCAAGAAAGAGCGTGGTGTTAATACCTCCTCACCCTTAAAGTGGAAGATTTAGAACAAATTTCTTTTATTTTACAGTCTCCTAAACCAGAGTTTCTCTTAGTAGCTGTTGACTGCTGGATGTTTGTAAATCATTGTCAGAAAATAGCTTTAACCAATAGAAACACCAAAAGATCCTAGCAACAGAACCTGTGATTTCTATGAACAGATAGTGTGTTATCTCCCATGGCATGGAAAGTAAATGTCTGTTCAAAAAATCACCAGCACATAAACCTCAATAAATATATTTGCTGCTGCAGATATAGATAGTTATGTTATGTATCCTTATAGGTACAAACTGAATGGTATTTCAGGCATTTATGTGTGAGCGTATTTGGTTAGGCACTAGTCGCTGCCATACCGTACTAAATGGTTGGTACCTGATATACTGAAGAGCATAAAGTGAAGGTGCTATTGGATAGAAAAGGCTAAATAAAGAAGCAGTAGGCACTCCAGTCCACTAATCCCATCTGCTGTCTGACCTCATCAATGAGCGGAGGACAAATGAGAGTGGGATCGCGGGCTGTGCCGTGGAGTGGACAGAAGAGGACGGCGGCTCATGAAGCCGTTGTGGTGTTAGGCGGACCCTGATGCGGAAGGGCCTTGCACGGTCCGGATGCGCCACCGGAGACCAAGTGTCCGTCCGTGGAGGGGAGGAAAGGGAGGAGGTGAGGGGAGATACCGGGTTCTTTCGATCCAAGCCGCTCGGTCACTGTGTGCTGCCGCTGCTGGCCGTGGCTCCTCCTACAGTGAGAAGTCCGTGCGTCAGGCCGTTACTGATAGGACGTTTGTTTCACCACCTGGGCTTGTTCACCTAGGTCAAACCGACATGTAAAATGCCAACAGGTCAAAATACCGACATGCGTTTTTCATTGTTTCTTCGTGTGTATGTCGACATATGTCTACATGGACACCAAATAAGTGTACCGCGTCCCCTCGCATGGCTCGCTGGGCTCACCATGCTTCGGGCACAGTATTGCACACTATTATATTCCCCCTCCAGGTCTACTGGGATGGTAAAGTATGAACAAGTCGGTTTCAATTAAAAAATCCTGAAAAACTCATGTCGCCATTTTGACCTGTCGGCATTTTACATGTTGGTATTTTGACCTTGTCGGTATTTTAAATGTTGGTATTTTGTCCATGTCGGGATTTTGACCTTGTCGGGATTTTGACTGTCGGTTTATTGCTGACGCGATTTCGACCGTCGGGATTTTGATTAGAGGTAAATTGACTGCATCTCCTTATAATTATCAGATCCTGAAAAGCATAGTACTTCTAATAGTGATCTTTATTAGTCAGTAACTAGATTCAGTGAAATAGTCATTATCAGAAGTCCGCTTGAGGAGTATGGTATAATGTTAAACTGTCTCCATGGCTGACTTAATTCATGCTGATAGTCCTTTGATTATGCATCACAGTTCTTAGTAATCTATGCCCCTCCTCATAATTTCACATTGGTATCTTTCTGAGAAGACTGAAAAACGAACAGAAGTGTGCAGATACCCAAACTCTGTGATCTGAGTGTGCAGATACCCAAACTCTGTGATCTGAGTGTGCAGATACCCAAACTCTGTGATCTGAGTATGCAGATACCCAAACTCTGTGATCTGAGTGTGCAGATACCCAAACTCTGTGATCTGAGTGTGCAGATACCCAAACTCTGTGATCTGAGTGTGCAGATACCCAAACTCTGTGATCTGAGTGTGCAGATACCCAATCTCTGTGATCTGAGTGTGCAGATACCCAAACTCTGTGATCTTTACACCGGTCAGAAAGCTCTCTGGATTTCCAGCTTAGAAAAAAGGTTTTATTGAAAATATTCCCACCCACACTAATGGATGAGTACTCATACCTACACCACACTTCTGCTCGCTCTCTCTTCAAAAAAAACAAGTCCCAATTCTGTCATAAATAACATCGCTGCACAGAAAGAAAAAGGTTGCAGGTGCACAATTCAAACACTACCAATTTATTAATAATATTCATTGCAATAAAATTTTGCATTTTGAGCGAGGTTCTTCGCATAGTTATAGCCATAAGTAATGGCTTGCCCACCGCGTCCAGATGACCTCATTAGTCGGGCAAGTCCCTAACATTTTGCATTCTCCTGTCAGGGACAAACACAGGATGTAGTGAGGGGGGTTTCTGTGTGGAGGGGGGAAGTTGTATGTGCGCATGTGTGTATGTATATATATATATATATATATATATACACACACACACACACACACACACACACACATATATGCATATACATTCATACATATATACACTAACACACACATACACAAGCACACATACATACATACATACATACATACATACATAACTAGAAATATATACATACACACATTGTTTTCCCCACCAGGGGCTGGGAGCAGATGGGCAGCAGCGTGAGGATGGAGGGAGCTGCTGTGGCTGAGCATGCGTAGCCAGCAGCTCCCCACCGGGCATTCTGTAAGAAGAGAGCTACTGTACATACAGTGCAGTAGCTCTCCGTTGCTGCAGCAGGGCAGCAGCTTCACAGTCACGATCGTGTACGCAATCGCGGTCTTTTAGCTGAGATGGAGACATCTGTATCTCTGTCTCAAAAATAGAAAATTCGGCTCATCAGGGGGGGTTTTCAGGTACTCGGGAACACCACCCTGCGTGCGCCACTGCCTGTTTAAATGCAATGTAATAATTAGAATTGTCTTACTCATCCACATTATATTGCTTATACTCCCCAAATTAGAGGATGAGGAAGGCAAGTATGCAGCTGGATCAAAGTTGTGACAACTATGTGTACTGCCAGAGGTAACGATGTAAACTGCAGATTCTTATCATACAAAATGTACTGTTTAACCACAGTTCTAAACATAATCTCTACTTATACATGAGTTGATAGTTCGTCTCTATTTGTGTATCCATCAAATGTCATTCATGATAAAGTGTATCTGACACCGATGCTTCAAATGATTTGGAGCACAGCAGCAGGTCATCCACATACTGGATAGGACTGAGCTATCTGTTGGTACAAAAGCTTGCAGGTTATTTTGCAAGTATTGCGAGTACAAAGAAAGACTGTCTATAAATCCTAGTCTTTGGGGTATATGCAATTGCGGTCGAATTCCCGAAATTGTCGAATTTCGGGTCATTTTCGCCAAAAAAAAAAAATCGTCAATGCAATTCAGTGCTTTCCGTCAAAAAAACGGACTTTCAAAATTCGACTTTTTGAAATTCGACTTTTTGCAAATTCGACTTTTCTGCAATGATACAAGTGCTGCAATTCGACAAAAGCATATTCAATTCAAGTTTGGAAATTCGACAGCAGTGCTTTTAGACAGTAAATTCGTCATTTTCAATTCGCCACACTTTGGAGGGTGAAAACAATAAAAAAAAATTTAAACATGTTTTTTTTGGTGTTTTTTTTTTTGGGAATAGCATATCTATTTATATTAGAAGGGATTAGGTACTTTTTTTTTTTTTTTGGAGGCACAAGTATTATTTATATATTTTTTAAAATATTATTATTATTTTTTTTATTTTTTTTATTGCTGGAACGGTAAAATTTTTAAAAAAAATGGCGTGGGGTCCCCCCTCCAAAGCATAACCAGCCTCGGGCTCTTCGAGCTGGTCCTGGTTCTAAAAATGCGGGGAAAAATTGGGCAGGGATCCCCCGTATTTTTAAAACCAGCACCGGGCTCTGCGCCTGGTGCTGGTGCAAAAAATACGGGGGACAAAACGAGCAGGGGTCCCCAGTATTTTTCACACCAGCATCGGGCTCCACTAGCTGGACAGATAATGCCACAGCCGGGGGTCACTTTTATACAGTGCCCTGCGGCCGTGGCATTAAATATCCAACTAGTCACCCCTGGCCGGGGTACCCTGGGGGAGTGGGGACCCCTTCAATCAAGGGGTCCCCCCCCAGCCACCCAAGGGCCAGGGGTGAAGCCCGAGGCTGTCCCCCCCATCCAAGGGCTGCGGATGGGAGGCTGATAACCTTGAGTAAAATGACAAGAATATTGTTTTTTCCAGTAGTACTACAAGTCCCAGCAAGCCTCCCCCGCAAGCTGGTACTTGGAGAACCACAAGTACCAGCATGCGGGAGAAAAACGGTCCCGCTGGTACCTGTAGTACTACTGGGGAAAAAATACCCAAATAAAAACAGGACACAGACACCGTGACAGTAAAACTTTATTACACACTGCCGACACACACATACTTACCTATGTTCACACGCCGACATCGGTCCTCTTCTCCATGTAGAATCCACGAATACCTGAAAAGAAAAGATCAATATACTCACCTCAGCCAGGGTCCAGAGATAAATCCACGTACTTGTCAAAAAAAGAAAACGGACACACGGACCACCGGACTGAAAGGGGTCCCATGCTGACACATGAGACCCCTTACCCCGAATGCCGGGACACTGAAGTCCCTTCAGCCAATCAGGAAGCGCTACTTCCGTGGCGCTCACCTGATTGGCTGTGCGCTGTCTGTGCTGTGACAGCGCATCGCACTGCTCCGTCCATTAGTTTCAATGGTGGGAACTTTGCCTTCAGCGGTGGGGTTACCCGCGGTCAGCCGCTGACCGGCGGGTGACCTCACCGCTAGCCGCAAAGTTCCCACCATTGAATATAATGGACGGAGCTGTGCGATGCGCTGTCACAGCACAGACAGCGCACAGCCAATCAGGTGAGCGCCACGGAAGTAGCACTTCCTGATTGGCTGAAGGGACTTCAGTGACAGGAATCACGTGGTGTCCCGGCATTCGGTGTAAGGGGTCTCATGTGTCAGCATGGGACCCCTTTCAGTCCGGTGGTCCGTGTGTCCGTTTTCTTTTTTTGCCAAGTACGTGGATTTATCTCTGGACCCTGGCTGAGGTGAGTATATTGATCTTTTCTTTTCAGGTATCCGTGGATTCTACATGGAGAAGAGGACCGATGTCGGCGTGTGAACATAGGTAAGTATGTGTGTGTCGGCAGTGTGTAATAAAGTTTTACTGTCACGGTGTCTGTGTCCTGTTTTTATTTGGGTATTTTTTTTCCAGTAGAACTACAGGTACCAGCGGGCCCGTTTTTCTCCCGCATACTGGTACTTGTGGTTCTCCAAGTACCAGCTTGCGGGGGAGGCTTGCTGGGACTTGTAGTTCTTCTGGAAAAACCAATATTCTTGTCATTTTACTCTAGGCTATCAGCCTCCCATCCGCAGCCATTGGATGGGGGGGACAGCCTCGGGCTTCACCCCTGGCCCTTGGGTGGCTGGGGGGGGGGACCCCTTGATTGAAGGGGTCCCCACTTTCCCAGGGTACCCCGGCCAGGGGTGACTAGTTGGATATTTAATGCCACGGCCTCAGGGCACTGCATAAAAGTGACCCCCGGCTGTGGCATTATCTGTCCAGCTAGTGGAGCCCGATGCTGGTGTAAAAAATACGGGGGACCCCTACTCTTTTTGTCCCCCGTATTTTTTGCACCAGCACCAGGCGCAGAGCCCGGTGCTGGTTTTAAAAATATGGGGGATCCCTGCCCAATTTTTCCCCCGCATTTTTGGAACCAGGACCAGCTCGAAGAGCCCGAGGCTCGTTATGCTTTGGAGGGGGGACCCCACGCCATTTTTTTTTCGTGTTTTTCTCGTTTTTTCCCGTTTTTTTAAATCGCAGCAAAATCCGGCAAATCGGCCGTTTTTCGCCCGCGGGACTGTCGAATCCGTTTTTCATTGAATATGGTGAATTCCGGCAGCCACCTGCCGGAATTCACCTGTCGAATTGTGTTGAATTTATAAACGGCGATAATTTGCCGCGATTCGCCGTGAATTGCATATACCCCTATAAATCCTAATCTAGTCCAGGTATAGATTAAAGGTAAAAGGTAAAAGCAAACAGGTATTGAAAATCAGGATGTATTGGCACCGAGAAAAAGGCACTACATGGATTTACAGTGATATGTAGTGTCTGCGGGAATCTGCATCAAAATGGTGGCTGGATTAGACATCACTGGAAAATGCAATTTTACCCCCTTATTCAATGCCCTTAGATCCTGACTTAATGATATATGGCTGTTGTTTGCCTAGTCCAATACAGTGTAATCTATCGCCTATCATCAACATCACATTTTTCTCATTGGTAGCCTGTACTCTACCGTATTCAATATAAAATACTGTTACTTACACACAAGGCTATTAACCATACTACACCAACATACATCTCTTCACTTATCTCAAAATATCTCTCATCCTGGTCCCTTCGCTCTTCACAAGATCTATGTCTCTCATCCACACTCATTACTTTCTCCCATGCATGATTCCAGGACTTTCTTTGGACTGCACCCATTCTGTGTATTAGTAAAATAAATGATATTCCTTATGCACTTAGATATTTAACACTTTTAGTTTTATTCCCTCGTATCATCCCCTTTAAGTTTTCGATAAGAATTTTATCAGCCCATAACCTATACATCTCGGACTCATAATATGCCCTATTTAATACCACCACTCTTCCTCCTTTATCTGCTTGCTTAATAATTGTTTGTAGTTGTTTTTATGCTTTCTGTTCTACTTTAGAAAGGTTAGTTTCTTTAAGGGTATTCTTGTCACTGAATTTTTCAAAGTCTTTTCAGACTAATTGAGCAAACAGGTCAATATAAGGGCCTCTAAATTCTAATGGAAAAAAAGTGGATCTATATTTAAGTCCAGAAGTATTTTCTACTTGTTGACTTTCATAGTTTTTTTTACAGGTGCAAGCGATTTATTATTTTGTCTAATAAAAGGATGTTTCAAGGTCATTTTATGAACATAAAGATTAAGATCCATATATAAATGAAACGTATTTACCCCTGCAGTTGGGGCATATGACAATCCTTTCTGTAGCACATTCATATCTGTTTCTGATAGTTTTACCTAAGAAAGATTAAATATCCCTTTTTTATCGTCTATTTAGCAGGGTTAATCCAGAGCCCTTTATAGACTGCATACAGTATAACATTTAAAAGAGCAAAAACCCTGAAATACTATTTAGCATTGCGAAAATGTAAGGGATAATTTGCATTTGAAAAAAGAACATTGTTTTTTTTCATGTGTGGAAAATGTAAGGTGTGTCCCGATGGGATCAAAGAAACAAAAGTTTTTAATGATCAAAAAAATCCAAACAAAGAGTTTACAATTAAGGGGTTTATCAACTGCACTACCAATCACGTTATACAGGTTGAGTATCCCATATCCAAATATTCCGAAATACGTAATATTCCGAAATATGGAATTTTTGGAGTGAGAGTGAGATAGTGAAACCTTTGTTTTCTGATGTCACAACGTAAACAAACATTGTTTAATACACAAAGTTATTAAAATTATAGTATTAAATGACATTCAGGCTGTGTGTATAAGGTGTATACGTAACATAAATGAATTGTGTGTATGTACACACACTTTGTTTAATGCACAAAGTTATTAAAAAATATTCACTAAAATGACCTTCAGGCTGTGTGTATAAGGTGTATATGAAACATAAATGCGTTCTGTGCTTAGACTTAGGTCCTATCGCCATGATATCTCATTATGGTATGCAATTATTCCAAAATACGGAAAAATCCGATATCCAAAATACCTCTGGTCCCAAGCATTTTGGATAAGGGATACTCAACCTGTATACTTATTAGAATGTTGGTGTGGCAAAAGGTATATAGGAAAGACTAAAAGAGTTCTTAAATTACAAATTTTAGAGCATTTAAGAAACATAAGAAACAGCGTAGAAAATCCCCGGCACTGTAAACAGTGCCATGCGAGCGATCCCACCAATTTAAAATTCATAGTTTTGTAACATATACCAGTGGATAAACGTGGTGGGGATAGACTTAAGCTCAGCAGAAGAGAAACCTTCTGGATCATTACATTGAATACTTTATACCCGAAAGGGTGGGTATGAACTTACTCCATTTTTGTCTTAAGTGTATGTCCGTGCTAGTGTTCTCTTTTGACTATGAGTAACAATCTTTTTTATATGATATTATTTTTGTTCTTAACATGTTATTATTATAGTGGTAGCAAATTGCACATGGTTTTAATGTCAAAGAAAAAAAAGTTGTTTTTTTTACCTTGAACATGGGTATAATATATATAAAATGTTTGTTTTATCAGTAGGCACATATTCAGGTGCCGATTATTCACACTGGTGTGTGGTTAAACCAGTGACTGATTGCAAAATTATTAAGTGACATCTACAGGTGCCTTTGATCTTTAAAAGAGCTGTACAGGGAATGTCAAGCATGGCCCTCTGATGAAGTCCCAGTGACGAAATGCGTAGGGGCGTGGCTTGACTGTCCAGTGATCTGATTCCCGTCATTCGGATGGCGGCTAGCTGACAGCAGTGCAGTATGAAGGTCTCGGTGCAAGGACAGATGGTTAGACACCTGACGGTGCAGTATAACATCATATGGTATTAAGCCCACAGTGCATACTTTTGTGGTACGAGTCCAGTCCCACTGTTTGCTATATTTTTAAGGAAAGTGAATGATTCATGCATGATAGAGTGCTCCTTTCATTGTTTTTTTTATACATATTACTACTTTCCTGAGGATTCAAGGACTTAGAAAGAGCTGCGGATCAGAAACGTTATTGTGATTCTCGTGCCTTCATACCATGACTCATGAGTATTGACTCTTTTTACAAAAATACTCAGTTTTTAACAGACTGAAAGTTCAGCACACAGGTGTGCTGAGCTGATAATATAAGCACACTGTGTTTTTTTTTCTCTATTCTAATAGTCACATATACTTAGCTACTGTCCCACAGAGGCCCTCGGCCCCTTTGTCTAGTAGAATCCATAGGGTACCTGTAAAAAAAAAATATACTCGACTATTCTGGTGTAGATTGGTCATCTTCTGTCCATGTAGGCATCCACAAGGTTTAAAATAACACACCACAGCTAAACCGCACAATAACGGACTACTAGACGTATATGTTTTCACATACATTTCTATTATGTAAATGCGGGTCCTAAATGTGACTGATGTCACTAGAGAGACCCACCAGCCAATCAGGATAGGCTGAGCCCTGGCAGCGCAAAGCCAAACACTGTTAGCCCATAGAAGTGAATAGAGATGCTCTGATCCATTCATTTCTATGATGGGAACAGCTAAATTGGAAAAACCACAAGGGTCAACCCCAGTTGACCTTGTGATTAGAGTAGGAAACCACAAGGTCAATTGGGGTTAACCATTGTGGTCTCTCCAATTTAGTGGTTCACATGTGAGAGGGACAGTGCGGTGCCTGATGCCATGCAGGTGTAGTCTCACTGCTTACCTGACATCACAACCTCTCACCTTCTGGCCGTACAAAAACTGACAGTCCTGTTCAACTGGACACAGACACAATGTTCTGTAAGGAAGTAGATAGGGTGAGAACCGCTCTTCCTAAAGAAGACTGAAATGCCCACCACCCAAAAAGGTTTTCCCACAATAGGGATTTTGGGCTCAAGTAAAGGTCACCCCGACACTCTTGGCCTCAGAACCAGATGCTTTCGCACCAGGTGTTAATTCAACCTTGCACCAGGGTGGGAGGTTCACCGTCCACTGATAAGGAAGGAGGATAGATAGGGACAAACAATCACACACGGACAAATGGACACAGATTCTATACACCGTCGCCAATCTTGCACTCCAATTGCTTCTCCACTTACAGGTCCCTGTAAGGAGACAAAAACCACAACCACAATGTCGGGCCTAAACCTCACTTAGTGTGGCACACAACTACACTGACTACAATAACAGAGCCCTCGAATTAACTCTGTGTGTATGGGGCGACGATTTCTAAAAACAGCTCTAACAAATGTCCTGAATGGAAACAGTACAGAACAAGATTATGCAATGGTGCTGTCTCTAAATTCCTTTCTTAAGCTGTTTCATACATCAATCCCGACCTACTCAGAGCTGGCCAGCCCCTCCCATTGCTGGCTGTCATGGGTTTCTTTCAGCAGACTATGGCTATGTGTGTGGAGCTGGACCGCCTCTCCACACAGTGGAAATTACTTTAATTTGCTGGGGAGTGGGTGCCGCAAAGCCTGCCCACAGTCCCTCACTATTCAGGGCCTGTTGCCCAGGAATTCTTGGAGGCTCAGCTTCTCCTGCCTATATGGGGGTCACATTAGTAATTTGGGACTAATGCCCAGACCACCCATTTTACACAATTTGTCCCAGGCCATTATGCCTGCCTAGCTAAGGGCACTCATTCATGATCTGAGTCTACTATCCAGATCACTTGATTTGAATTGGGGATCAGGCTTACAGCCTGCCTGAGAGGTACTGCTGTGATCTGGGCCTATTACCCAGATCACCTTATCACTTGTGGGCACAGGCTCACTGCTCGCCTAACATGGGCAGGTTGGGTGACCTGGGCCTAATGCCAAGAGTCACCTTATGCACTTAATGAGTCGCTTTTGAACTAAGGCCTAATGCCCACTAATGTGCGTCAAGGCCTGATGCCTGAAATTACCCGACGGGCCTAGTGCCTGCCTACTGCACCACAGTCCTGTGGCCTGACTATGCCCATAGGCCTAATGCCCAATCCCTGATGGTCTAGGGAGGGGGGTAGGTGATAGGTGCCCTCACCAAGGGCCTACCTGTCTGTTGGGAGAGGCAACAGGGGAAAGCTGTGTTAGCTCTTTCACTTTCTGTCCCTGGTGGCCTCTCTGGTCCTCCGCTTCTGTCTTCGGCCACTGACCCATCCTGACCAGCAGTGAAACCTCCTCTTCTTTATATGCATACACCAGCTCTGATCTTCCTTGTTGATCAGTGTCTTCTTGCCGCTTCCATAGCCACTGGAACTCTTCTGGCATTTTCTCTCCGCACTTCCTCTTCTCCTTGGCGGCACCTCCTTTCTTCTTACTCCACTTCCCAGCGGCATCTGACATCAGATGATGGGGAAAGCAACAGAGCGGCAAGCTCTAATTGGCTCACTGTGGCCATTTCCTATTGGCTGCCAATACTTGATTGGCTCACGGAGGGAGACGAATTTGAAAGACCACGGCCGGCACTTCCCATTGGCTGCAGAATCAATGCCAAGTTGAGGTTTCACTGCTGTGGTGCTGCCCATTGCCGATTTCAAGTCCAGTGCAGGGAACCAATACATTGTCCCTGCTCCACACACCCGCTGCTGCTGTTCAACCAGCACTGGGGACAGACACACTGTCCCAGCTCTGTCTGCTGCTGTGTCCCGCGGAGGACACAGATCCCCTGCATGTTGTTCTGATGTGCCCTGTGATACAGGGCACATCTCCACAGACATCATAGAAATAAATATAGCAGAGCATCTCCATTCACTCCTATGGGCTAACAGTGATTGGCTTTGCACTCACAAGGCTCTTTCTAGCAGGAAGCTAAATGAAAAAACATGATCTGGCGCTAGCAATTCGATAGACAAATTAAATCAATTACAAACAAAACACCTGCATTCCTGGCTGCCACTACTTTACTCACTCAGGGTTAATGAAAAAAACAGCAACAAAAACAGGGCGTTTAGAAATCAGGTGTTATGGTAATCATTTTAAATTTTTTTAGATAAATGCAAATTTTTATCACATAAAATTACACAGTACAGGCCAGTTTATATAAAACTATAGATATTTAGTAGAAAGACATTTTCTGGTTATAAAAGCACAGAAAGATAATTGCAAGATGTTAATAGCATTGGAAAGCAGCTGTAGTTGGCTTGTAGAAAAAAGCCCATATGAGCTTTAGATATACAGTTCCTGTGTGGAAGAACTCCACTGTATTATTAGTAGCTTCCAAATAAAGATTATAGTCACCTCCTATATGCTGCACTCCTGGCCAGGCAATGCATACTGTATCTGCAGGTTGATGATGTGCTTGAGATAAAATAGCTCCAAAGAGTTGTTTAAATCGTTTGCTTGAGGTTTATAGCTCCTGACTGCTGGTGCTTAGGTAACCGGTCCTTTTCAGCCTTCTCTGGAGTCTCCACGTCCCCTCAAGACAAGCGGCAACTACTCAGGCATAAACTGCTGGTTCTGTGGGAAGTAACCTTGATGTGTCTCCCCGCCTTTAGAACCAATCAGCGGCTTCCTTCCTTCTGGAGATGACTGATGCAGAGCTGCTGAAGAGGGGCTAAGCTAAATATAATGTGTGTATGGGGCTCTACCATGGTGTAATGTGTACAAGGAGCTCTACTGTGATGTAACGTGTATAAAGGGTACTACTTTGTGGAGTAGTGTAACTAATGGACACTACTGTGTGGTGTATTGTGACTAATGGACTCTATTTTGCTGTGTAATGTGTATAAGGAGTACTACTGTTTGATGTAATTTGGCTAACTGACACTACTGTTTGGTGTAATGTGACTAATGGCCACTACCTTGTACTGTTTTGTCCTAATGGACTCTACGGTGTGTTGTAATGTGACTAATGGACTCTATTTTGCTGTGTAATGTGTATAAGGAGTATTACTGTTTGATGTAATTTGGCTAACTGACACTACTGTTTGGTGTAATGTGACTAATGGCCACTACTGTTTTGTCCTAATGGACTCTACTGTGTGGTGTATTGTGACTAATGGACTCTATTTTGCTGTGTAATGTGTATATTAAGGAGTATTACTGTTTGATGTAATTTGGCTAACTGACACTACTGTTTGGTGTAATGTGACTAATGGCCACTACTGTTTTGTCCTAATGGACTCTACTGTGTGTTGTAATGTGAATAACAGACATTATTGTGTGCTGTAATATGACTTATGGACATTACTGTGTGGTGGAAAGTGACGGTCACTACTGTGCGGTATAATGTGGATTGGTACTATTCTGCAGGCGTGCCCCTATATTTTTTATGTGCACCTTTGGCTCACACTGTCTCTATTTTAAATATGGGGGGAAAAGGGGCACCAATTCTCTACTGTGCTTGTGAATAATGGACACTGCTGTGCACTGTAATGAGAATAACGGATACTACTGTGCGTTGTAATGTGAGTTTGTACTATTCTGTGGCCATGCCCTTTCCACAAAAAGCTACGCCCCTGTATTGTTGGCACGTGCTATCCCTACTTTAAATATGGGGTGGCACCAGTTCTCTTTCTGACACAGGGTGCCAAAATGCCTAGTTATGGCTCTGGCAGCCACCAGAGTTAACATCCACTAAGTGGCTTCTTCCACAGGGGCAATAACTCAGTGTGCAGTCATATGATGGAGTTCAGCAATCACCTTCATGTTATTTTGGTAGCACATATATTAGGTGCAACCAACTTGTCTAGATGAATTTGATAGGTTACAGGGATCTTACCAATTACATTGGCAGGGCGGCACCAGTGGAAGGGAGAGAACGGGGGGGGGGGGGGGGGGCGCGATGTATATTGGATTGTGCATAACTCCCAAAATGACCCATTCCAGGAGGGACAAAATGCTCTCTACCAGTGTGTCTATGGGGCTCTAACTGGCGCAGTGTGTCTAAGGGGCTTTACCTGGCACAAAGTGCCTAAGATACTCTACCTAGCACATTGTTTAAGGGGCTCTGCCTGGTGCAATGTGTATATGTGGCACTACTGTGTGGTGTAATGTGAATAATGGACAATTCAGCACCCCGTGTTTTTGAGTATGGTATTGGGGGGACCCCAATTTCCTTTCTGGTACATGGCACCAAAATGTCTAGTTACAGCTCTGCCTCCAGTAGATACACCCTTGATGATAGGGATACCCTACAAGTAGAATTGCCAGCAGCTCATTACAATTTCACTAGCCTCACAAGCAGCCATAATGCACAGTCCAGTTGCCAGCCACATTAAACTTTCCACATTTGCATCTACATTACATAGACCCAATTGCACAAACCTCTCATGGCATTATACTCCTCCACTTTATGTAATGACTGCTGCTGATCAAACTTCTCATATTATAACATACATATACACATACCAGCACTTTTTGGGGATAATTCAGATCTGATCGCAGCTGGGCGTTTTTGTACAGCGGGTAATTAGGTCATAACAGTGCATGCATATGCACCGCAATGCGCACATGCGTCGGACAACAATGGGGATCGCTGGTCAGCGATGGGATAGTGCGGAAAATCCATTCGCACAGGCATTCACATGGTGATTGACATGAGGAAACCGTTTGTGGGAGGCAACTGAGCGTTTACTGGGAGTGTTCTGGAAAACGCAGGCATTCCCAAGCATTTTCAGGGAGGGTGTCTGAGGTCAGCTCCAGCCACAATCAGCCTGACTCAATCGGACTGGAGGAGTAAGTCCTGGGCTGCGCAGAGACTGCACACACAATTTTAGCAGCTCGGCGTACACATAGCATCGCACACTTGCACAGTGAAAATACACTCCCCTGCAGGCTGAGACTATCTGAATGCAGGACAGCAAAAAATGCAGCCCAGTGATCAGAAATGAATTACCCCCTTTGTCTTAGGGAAAATTTACCAAAGGTCGACTTGCCGTTTTTTTGTGAAAGAGACACAATTTTGCTAATCAGGAATTTACAAATTTAATTTGCATGGAAGTTGCATGTCAAATGCAGACACATTTCAGACAGAATCGCACCTCAGTGCATGAAATCAATGCACTGTTTTTTTTTAACGTGTTGACATATGTGAACCATTTTTTTTGCCAAAGAGCCAACCAAAGGCCCACCAAAATCACCCAAAAAATGCACCACTTCTAAAAACAAAAACAAAACAACAGATGCAAACCATTGTAATTAACAATAAACCAATCAGAATGCTAATAAAATCCCACCAAGTTACCTGCAACACTCACTTTCATCTCTCAACCAAGGTTTGTGCAGGCACTGATTTTCATGCGTACTGCACCAGCTGATTGATTGGGGATTTTGTCATATTACGGCTACTTATGGAGCAAATTAGTTGGTTTGTGCTGGAATGCAACTTGTGAGGCATTCTACTGTGAATTATAGGGAATTCAAAAGCGCCTTATATAGCAACTCCACATGCAAAATCCGCAAAATCGACACAAGTCGCAGATGCCATAAAGTGACAGCATACTGTATAGCATCAGAAGACCAAATGAAAATGCTTGTTAGCAATTATGGGTGAATAAGAGCGATTTGTAATCATACCAAAATTAATTCTTAGTAAATTTCCACTTTGGTATAATTTTTTATTCATAAACTAGCTCCATAAAGAGGAAGGAAACAGTTAATTTCAGAAATGAGTAATAAGTATCTGTACACTTAGGGGTATATTTACTAAAGTGTGGGTTAACAAAAGTGGAGATGTTGCCCATAGCAACCAATCAGATTCTAGCTATTATGTTCTAGAAGGTACAAGATAAATAAAGATAACGTAGAATCTGATTGGTTGCTATGGGCAAGATCTCCAGTTTTGCAAACCTGCTCTTTACTAAATATACCCCTTAGGGTGCCAGCATGCAGTAATGTTCCTTGGGGGTTGGAAACATTGCCATAGGTGCACTCACATTCCTGGTCATAGCCACCATACGGATTCCATCTTTTCTCTTCTGGCTACATATTTAATTGTTTGTTAAAAGCACTCACAAGTCTTCATGCAGACTTATAATAACAATTTATTGGAGAAACATCTAAAAATAATCTGACGTGCCTGTGTGTGGTCTACTATGCTTGCTTGGCTGTCAGGATCCCGGCGCCCAGCATAACGGCGCCACCGCCAGAATGCCGGCAGCGGGGTGAGCGCAAAAGAGTGCCTTGCAGGCTCGCTGCTTTTCACACTCTGCGGGCACGGTGGCACGCTGCACGCGCCATGCTATTTATTCTCCCTCTAGGGGTGTTGTTGACACCAAGACTGGGTATCTGCACACTCAATATATATTGTTATATTACTGTGGGTGTATGTGGTTCTTCACCATACACTCACTAGCATGGACCCCTTTCTTATATCTTGGACAATGTTCAGTATACTTAGGGGGTGCTGTCAACTACAGTGTATGAGAACTAAAATATGAGGGAAAAGCAAGAATAAATCTGTATTGTTGACGCACTAGAGGAAGATTGGTTTGTTATAAAATATAACCTTTATTAGATATGTATTAAAATAAGATTTGGATTGATTTAATATCCCAGACTACAGTGAAACATAGAGGTTAAAATCACAAAGACTAACAAATATGTGAATATAAAGAAAATTGAGAAAATGTGAATAAAGAATTAAAAATGTGTCCACGTGTTTCTTAGTGTGTACCTCCTTAAAGTTACTATAATGATATATATATTGTCGATATTTGGTCACTCGTAAAATATTATCAGAAAGCTGTCTCGGTTTATAATATTTAATCCCACTATCTAAATTATCAATCTCAAAGATCAGTCTTATAGTGCGTGCATCATTCACTCCACAGAAATTACCTCCTGGAAAACCATCCCTAATGTGGAGGCTGTGAGTGTAAATAGGTGCACATATGGCACTTGATCACCAGTTGAGGGTTACTTTAATTATTTTCAGTTGCAATAACTGTATATCCCCTATATCTGTGGTCCCAGATCACATTCCGCTGGGATGTGGACCTCCATATATCAGGAGAGTCTCACACTCACTGTCTATATCGATGAAGGAGTGAAAATAAATAATTTAATTTAGCTTTGCATGTGGATAATGTTGTTTTAGGGAGTATGGCAATACCAGTTTTTATAAAGCGCAACCTACATTTACATTAACACTTATTGATCCTATTATATCTGACTGTAATATGGAAGTGTGGGAGGTATTACTTTTATTAGGGGTATAGCAGCCCCAATTCTGCTGAAAAGCAAACCGCCTACAGATACGGTTTATTTCTTATATATCTATTAATCTACAGTTGGTGGTTGTACATGCCTTCAGTTACTTTTACTATATATATTCTATCTGTATGATTCCAGAGCAAATTCGCCTATGATATTGGCAATCCCAATTTTAGTGTAAAATGATCCGCATGACTAGTGTACATGTGGATCATTTTACACTAAAATTGGGATTGCCATATCCCTTAACTATTACCATGCTGACACTGTTAGCCAATTAAATAAGGATTATTCCTTTAATGGTATAAACATTGAATCTAAAACTGTTCTGACATATGGAAGCTTATATCGTAGGCGAATTTGCTCTCTGATCCTACAGATAGGATATATATAGTAACAGTAACTGAAGGCATGTACAACCTCCAACTGTAGATTAATAGATATATAAGAAATAAACCGTATCTGTAGGCGGTTTGCTTTTCAGCAGAATTGGGGCTGCTATACCTCTAATAAAAGTAATACCTCCCACACTTCCATATTACAGTCAGATATAACAGGATCAATAAGTATTAATGTATATGTAGGTTGCGCTTTATAAAAACTGGGATTGCCATATCCCCTAAAGTAACCTTATCCACATGCATAGCTAAATGAAATTATTTATTATCACTCCTTCATCGATATAGACAGTGAGTGTGAGACGCTCCCGATATATGGAGGTCCACATCCCAGCAGAATGTGATCTGGGACCACAGATATAGGAGATATACAGTTATTGCAACTGAAAGCTATTAAGTAGCCCTCAACTGGAGATCAAGTGCCATATGTGCACCTATTTACACTCACAGCCTCCACATTAGGGATGGTTTTCCAGGAGGTAATTTCTGTGGAGTGAATGATGCACGCACTATAAGACTGATCTTTGAGATTGATAATTTAGATAGTGGGATTAAATATTATAAACCGAGACAGCTTTCTGATAATATTTTATGAGTGACCAAATATCGACAATATATATATATATATATATCTATATCATTATAGTAACTTTAAGGAGGTACACACTAAGAAACACGTGGAAACGTTTTTAATTCTTTATTCACATTTTCTCAATTTTCTTTAGATTCACATATTTGTTAGTCTTTGTGATTTTAACCTCTGTGTTTCACTGTAGTCTGGGATAATAAATCAATCCAAATCTTATTTTAATACATATATAATAAAGGTTATATTTTATAACAAACCAATCTTCCTCTAGTGCGTCAACAATACAGATTTCTGCTCGCTTTTCCCTCATATTTTAGTGTGATTGACACCCCAAGAGGGAAAATAGTTGTCTGTATCCTGACGGTCGGGATCCCGGCGCCGGTATGCTGAGCACCGGGATATCGAGTACCACCCGTCTGTGTGAACATGCACTTTTTTCAAGGCATAGTCTGACAAGCACATGTTAACACACCACAGCGTCTATATGAAGTTGGGGTAGTGCTAACATGCGCTTGTCTGAACATGTTCTAAAAAAGATGCATGTTCACACCGACACATCAACAGATTGTCTTTAGCTGTTTCTCCAAAAAATTGTTATTATAAATCCACATGAAGACTGGTAAGTGTCTTCTAAAAAACAATGATACACACACACACACACACACACACACACACACACACACACACACACACACAGCAGTTCCCACTGGGAGAGGGGCATAGCCAGATTAAGAGGGGGTTGCAGGGCATACAGTACCCCGGGCCCCCCTGTGTTAGGGGCCCCCCCAGACAGAGCACATCAACATCGCTAGCTTTCTCACTCACACAGTAGCAGAACCAGACAGCCAGAATGCAAGCAGGGCAGTATGCATTGCAGAGAGAGTATCAGGTTTTATGAGCTACCGATTGAGCTTTCTGACCAGAGGAGAGATAGGAAGGTGGAGAGAGTTGTAAGTGACACAGGGATCCCATCTTCTCCTCCTGTCGGTTTGTCTGGGTCCTATGTAACCTGTTATCTGAGGGTCTAGAGAGAGACACACACATGCAGAGTCCTACTGAATCCTGTATCAGTGTGTAAGACAAGTAGTACAGATGCTGCTGCTGCTATTCTTGCATGTGACAAGAGAAATTATAGATTTTTTTTCTATGAGTATTCTAAGGTTGTTTAAGTTTTATTTGTTCCACTACAAGACAACTTCATAAAATAGTTGTCTCTCAATTAGGTGGAGCTATAAACAGTACCCAGGCATTATTCAACTATTAGTTTAAATCTAATATACTCCATTGGCTTAAATTTAATACACACAATCCATACATCCTAACATGACTCAGTCCTGGAGGGATAACATGCTATCGTAAATCATGATTGCAATCACCTGTGTTGAAACACCTTTCTTATCTATTAAATAGTTCAACACAGGTGACTACAAGCATATATTAAGAGGGAAGTCCAGATAGAAAGCATTTTGTCCCTCCTGGAATGGGTCATGTTGGGGTATGCATAATCTAAAATACACTCCCCCGCCTTCCACCAGGATCCCTCTTGTCTTAAGTGCCCCAGGCACCCTCAAGGCTTAATCCGGCCCTGGAGAGGGGGGGCGGGGTTTACGGTCACATTACCCTATGTATATTTGTGAGATAGCCCATTGACAAGGACCAGATACTCCTGCGCCTTGAGGGGACCTATTCAGGTCTACCAACCTTCTAAGAACACCCATGTAGCCTCGCTCATTTTGGAGTTCAACCCCCAAAAATTGTCGCCAATAGATATGTCCTTTCACATCTTTGTTAGTAATTGCTTCATGGTATGGCATTGCTGCCATGCGTATGCATTCTGGCATAGCATACCAGCAGAAGTCTTTTGTTGTGCTATAAGTCACGTGAACATTCTTACACACGCTCCCGCAAACATCATGTACAAATACAACTTTAGTACGGGTTGCGGGAGTGTGGCTCCCCGCTGCCCATTCCTAGTAAGTGTCACCAACCCCCCCCCCCCCCTTCTGTCAGGCAGAGGCAGCATCACCCCCCCCCCCCGCTGCCTGTGGTTGCAAATAGCCTTGTATCGTAGTAGATAGCAGGAGCATGCATGCATATGCTTGCTCCCATTACGCTACGTTATGCCAGGAACCATAGCCTGCAATGCAAACACATTGCAGGCAATGACACATGAGGACACATCTGTAAGTGGGACCAAAAGGAATATTAATTAGGCCATCCAGGCTCTTATTATAGCAGTTATTTGGTTCTTTATGTAGAACTTAACGGAAAGCCAATATTGAGCCTTCAGTGCATGTGGCATGCATCGCAGTCCTTCTTGCCTAGCACCTTGCTGGAGTGAATGAACCACATTATGGGTCTCTCAATGGTTTTCACTTATGCTTGGGTCCATGGGATCTTTGTTGCACCCTTGTGATCTCCGAGTAAGGAAGCCAGCACAGTCTTTGGTCAGTGCTGCAGCCCAGGGGCAGCAGCTGCCACTGCTTCCAGATGATAATACTGCTGGTGCATCCTGATGTCATGCCCAAGGAAATCAGCCAGCTGGTTCACCTCTGTGTCACTTGGGTTAAGGACTCTGTTTCTGGGACTTGGTGGAGGACAGGGCTACATGACGCTTGCCCCCACACTCTCGAGTATAGACTTATACATCCGGTTCCACTGACGTGTAATGGGGTGGCTGGTCCAGCAAACATGTAGACATTATATCAGAGGTGACACTGCACTCTGCTGTTAGGATTCACCTGCCTAAATAACTGGCAGGTGAATTGTTAGACAGGATTAAATGCTGGAGTAATTACTGCTGCCTGGAGCCCGAGGTCAGTAAGCTGACCACCAGGATCCCCAGCACTTCTCTCTCAGTCCCAGCCCAGACTATCTTGCTAAGGAGTATTTATCCAAAATAATCACTGGATACCTGAAGTGTTCACGTTCTGGAACAGGGAATAGCTGGGAACAAGCAGAGTTATTATATGCAGGCTATGATTGGGGAGTTGTACCATAGAAGCGATGGGAGTTCAAATACTGTATGCCACACAGAACTAAAAACACAGGTGACTGCTGCTGAGGAATTAGTACCCTGCTCTGAATTAGAGCATGTATGCAGCACTCATTCCGAGTTGTTCGCTCGCTAGCTGCTTTTAGCAGCAGTGCAAACGCTAGGCCGCCGCCCTCTGGGAGTGTATCTTAGCTTAGCAGAAGTGCGAACGAAAGGTTAGCAGAACTGCTCGTAAACATTTTCATCCAGTTTCTGAGCAGCTCCAGACCTACTCAGTCCGTTTAGTTCCTGCTTTGACGTCACAAACACGCCGTGCGTTTGGCCAGCCACTCCCCCATTTCTCCAGCCACTCCTGCGTTTTTACCTGACACGCCTGCGTTTTTTAGCACACTCCCGGAAAACAGCAAGTAACCACCCAGAAACACCCACTTCCTGTCAATCACTCACCGATCAGCAGAGCGACAGAAAAGCATCGCTTGACCCTATGTAAAACTGCATAGTTTTTAGTGAAAGTTCTTCGCGCGTGCGTACTGCGGCCCGTACGCATGCGCAGAAATACTGATTTTTGGCCTGATCGCTATGCTGCGAACAACGGCAGCTAGCGATCAACTCGAAATGAGGGCCAGTATCTCTTGCTCTGGTCAATGACAATCCACAGGAATTATGAAGTTTATTGTGACTTTATTAACTGCAGAATCTAAATCCAAGTAGTGATCCTTCACAACATGACATAAGCAGATATAACACAGTCTAATGAGAGCTTGCAGATGTAAATAATTTGAGAGCCCACAGAGCACAGATGAAAGGCCTTATTCAGCACGGATCACTAATCTGAGAAATTGCAGTTGTCTGTGAGTAGAAAGGTGCCATCCCGACAGAACCCCCTCCCTTGCAAATTTGCAAATGCATCACAGATCGCTATCCATTTGCAGATGCATACGCAATTTCCGGAAGATTTTTTTGCCATCTGATTAAAAGTAGGTCTGAGGCTGCCAGTAATCTGCTACTGAGACGGCCTGTATGTGCGCTGCACTGATGTCAGAGACCCTCCCCAAGTACGCCTGAGTTTTTTCTGTCTTACCCAGAAAACTGCAGGTCTCCACCCAGAAACGCCAGCTTCCTGTCAGTCAAACATCGGCTACCTTGCGATTAGGATAGATATGCAATTTCTGTCATTATTACTCCTCATGCATGTGCAATGCAAATGCTACACATGCGCAGCCATTCGATTATCACTCAATTCACGATTTCACAGGTTAGCAATCCATGCTGAATTAGGCCCTAAATCCACAGTAACTAGTGAATGCAGTGTTCTCAGCATAAAAGGATTTCTTGAAATATCCACAAGGCATAGGTAAAGTTTGCAAATACTTAGCTAAGGTAGTCCTGGAAACATAGGGGGTGATTCAGATATAATCGCTGGGCTGCAAAGTTTGCTATCCTCCGTTCGGAAAGTCACCGCCTTCAGGGGGTGTGTAAATTCTCTGCAAGTGTGCGATCCCATGTGTACACAGAGCTGCAAAAATCCACTTTGTGCAGTCTTTGCGCTGCCCAGGACTTACTCCTCCAGTGTGATGTAAAGTGGCTGATGGGGGCCAGAGGTGGCATCAGACACCCTCCTTGAAAACGCTTGGATACACCTGCGTTTTTCCGGACACTCCCTGTAAATGGTCAGTTGCCACCCACAAACAGCCTCCTCCTGTCAATCACCTTGTGAATGCTGGTGCGTTTTTTGCACCATCCCATCGCTGACCGGCGATTCCCGTTGTTGTTGTCCGATGTGCATGCCCATTGCAGTGCATACGCATGCGCAGTTAGGACCTGAAAACCCCCAAAACGCACAGCAGCGATCAGTTCTGAATCACCCCCATAATCAGGCAAAGACAGAAGTAGCAGAAGCACATCGACTGGTAGACCATTCTTTCAGCATTAACCAGAGCTTAGACTCAGGAAACCAGGCAATCCAGGTTGTTCTGGTAGAAAGTAATATCACCAGCACTGGAGAGCTGGGCTGGCTGGCTTATAACAGACACAGTGACCAATGAGGGAAGCCAGCCTGGGAGTGTTTAAACTAATTGCAAACTCAGTGCACCTGCAGCGCTGCACATACAGAGAGAGCCCAAGGAAAACACAAGAGGCACAGATCCTGATAGATTGTTAATGTCAGCTGACACCAGGTGCATTCTGATAGAGGGAATGTGTCAGCAGACATGCACCAACAGAATCATAACATCTGCCCGCTTCTTAGGCATGAGTTCATTGCTTTTTGCATGTTTGGCATTAACCGGATGGGAACTTTCCTAACTCTTTTTTGTCAGGTATCTCAATGTGGGTAAAGTGTTTGACAGAGTACCTACTCCAGCTCTGACATAGTTAGGGCCATGTCACCCAGCAAGTTGGTGGTGTGCCAGGATACAGAGAATGACACCAACAGCGTGGAAAACTCACCTTTTGTCCTGCCATTGTAGAGGATCAGTTACATGAGGGTTACCCTGGCCAGCATCAACCACTGCTTTGGGAAGGGTAGTTTGACAACCTGTTCAGGCAATCCTGCTGACGGTCACCTAGGTATAGGTTAATATGCTTCACATCATCAGTGAAGGCTAGGAGGAGGGGACATTTCCATTTTCCATTTTATCTTGGCAGTTGAGATCAGCTCGCTCTACCTTATACAAACCTTATACAGTTTCCTGAAGCCTCCCCATGCCTCACAATTTTTGAGAATGGCCTTATACATCATTGGCAGTAATTTCTTTCTTGGTATATTACCCCTTTTCAACAACCCTGAACTGACACAGTGTGGGGTCTTCTAGTTTAGAGCATCAAAGACGTCTTCCACAGATGAATCCTTGCCTCTTCCAGTACCTGTCTCTCATGACAAAATGTCTCTCATCCCTGTTGCTGTTGTTTGAACTGCTCAACTCAGAAGAGTCAAGGAAATTGTCTTTGGAACTGCTATCCATATTACTGTCAAAGTTGTGACTGAGTCCACCGTACATGTCCATTTTCTTTTCCCTATGAAATGAACCAGATGAAAATTCGATCCTCCTGCTGTCAGCATCCATGACTATTTCATGTATGTACTAAGGGTTCCTTGTAGCTTACCTCCTGATCTGCAGGGGTTTGGGGGTTTTCTCTCAGTCTTG
Organism: Pseudophryne corroboree; assembly: GCF_028390025.1. Taxonomy (NCBI): domain Eukaryota; kingdom Metazoa; phylum Chordata; class Amphibia; order Anura; family Myobatrachidae; genus Pseudophryne; species Pseudophryne corroboree. Next base: position 608,426,909 of record NC_086444.1, on the reverse strand, counting down.
CAAAGCTCCATGTAGTATTCTGCATCCTAGCTACAGCATGTGTTTGTTTTGGCCACTCCTGATTAAGCCACTTGTGTAGGAATTCCTCTATGTGAGTAATTGGCCTGTATACAGCATCTAGGTCTCTCTGTGCATTGTTTCCAGGAGCCATGTTACCTGGTCAGCTTGTTTACCAATAGGAGTGCTGGTAATTCTCAGTTGATTCCATTCTCCAATGGCAGCCTACTTAAGGGTATATAAGTGTGATTCTGGGAACAGGAATGGGCCCGAACAACTTCTCTCTTTAGTACATGCTGCTGTGTGTTGCTGCTCCAGGTTCCAGGCTCCACTCTGTGTTTCCCAGAGCATTTCTACATTGATTATCACCCAGAGATATTCAACATTGATCCAATATCGATTTAATATTGATCATCGCTAAGAATTATTAAACATCGAACTTTACCAAGTGCTTCCTGGTGCTATGTGCTATCGGCAATCTCCAGTACAGAAGTGGATATCTCTACGTGTTCTCCAGTGCCGATTACAATTGGATATCTCTATGTGTTCTCCAGTGCTGCTTGCCATCGGATACCTGTTCATGTTCTCCAGTTACTTTAGGTACTTCAAGTACCAAGTGCCATCGGTTACCTTCGATTGCTTCTTCAAGTGTCTTCTAGTTCTTCAGTGTCTCAAGTACCATGTGCCATTGGTCACCATCAATTGCTTCTTCAAGTATCTTCTAGTTCTTCAGTGTCTCAAATACCGAGTGCCATCAGTCACCATCGATTGCTTCTTCAAGTACTGAGTGCCATCGGTCACCATCGAATGCTTCTTCAAGTATCTTCCAGTTCTCCAGCGTCTTAAGTACCTTTTGTCATCAGTTACCATTGATTGCTTCTTCAAGTAACTTCCAGATCTCCAGTGCTTCAAGTTTCATTGGTCATTATATATATATATATATATATATATATATTGTCATTTGTTGTTTCTCCTGGTTCTCAGGTCCTCCAGGCAGTCAGTGCCCAGCATCTTGTTTTTGACTGTTCCACCAGAGACTAATTCATATCTCATGGACTACCTCTAGCTATTTATCCTCTGACTCCTCAGCTTTTACCAGGTACCTGTCCTGGGGACCGCAGCCTGCTCACCAGGTGCCACAAAACCCAGATATCCATAGGAGGGGGTCACTGGTGAAAAATTCCTGGTGGGTTAGACTCCAAACTTCTGGTCAGGTCTCGTCAACATCTGGTACTAGCGGTACATGAGGAAGTCCTATATTCACCCTCCTCGAGTATTGTATCATTCCAACCCAGTAACCCCCTCTCTCAACCATCAGCTGTGTTCACAGTGACCCAGGATATGACACCTGCATTGAATTGCATGGTTACTAAAGTATTAGACCTGTACATACCATCACAGTGTACACCCTTTTCCAGTAAGGTCTTGCTTCATTGGACCAAAAGTTAACACAGGATGCTCATCAATCTAACGACTTCCAGTAGTGTGTGATGCAGCTTCCTGCTTTTTTCCTGCAAAGATCCATGTAACTCCCTTTGTCAGTATGCACACGATCCTCTTGTTTAACACTCATACAGATGGGCATAGTTGGAACCATCTTACTGAAAACAGCAGGAAGTCACTAGATGGCTCACTTCCAGAAACAGGCTCAGTGGGGACCAGGCTCTCGGGTCCCCATGTTGCTGATTGTTAGGCGCAGCGGTCCGTAGCCGGCCGCTGCACCTTCTCCCCTTTCTGCACAGCGCCTGGCAACGCTAGGGACGCCGTGAGCGCTGAGCCGCCGGGTCCCTAGCAATGCTAGGGACGCCGTGCGCGCTGAGCCGCCGGGTCCCTAGCAACGTCAGGACGCGTGCGTGTCGAGCCGCCGGGTCCATAGCAATGGGGACGCCACAGGCGGACCGCGTTCCCCGTTGCTGGTGTTTAATTAATATGCACTACACATGTTCTCTGGTCGTGCAGCAAGGCAGCTGCACGACATTGTGGGTAATTAGGCTCTGTACTCTGATTGGAGGGTTCCCGGTTTTAAGCCTCCTCAGTGCCTCACACAGACGCCGGTGATAGCTTCCTGCATGCTGCTCATGTTTGGTGAACATCTGTTCCTGGTCTGCTGTGCCCGGTCTTTCCAGTTTTCTGAGTTCCTGAGTCTTGGTGTAGCCGTCTATTCCTAAGGAGTTCTTCTGGTCCTCGTTTACCTGTGGCAGTCGATAGAGGATCTAGCTTGGTTTCGTGAGTGGCGGCTCCGCCGCGAGTTGCGGCCTAAAACGCTTTATATTATTTTCTGTTATTAGAGCATTTGCGGAGGTATCCGCTTCCACAGTCCTCTCCGGTACTCGGCGGTGCCGTGTAGGAGAGTGGACAAGTGGAGTATTTTGTTGTTCTTTTCCCTGGCGGAAATCCACGCATACTTTAGTTTCAGCTTTGTTAGTAGCCCCTGGCTTTGTTGTACAGTTAGAGGGCCCCTTGTTATCACCCTGTCTCGGTTCACTCTTTGTCTCTCATTAAGACCTGAGGGGGCATCGGAGTTGGGCAGACGTAATCCGCCCTTCAAACGCGGCTGCAATGGGCCCAAGCAACCATAGTCTCGCAAGAGTGTACTGACAGCACGGGCGAGACAATGGAGATAGGGTGCCAGGGGCTATTCCCTTTCCATTCCTCTTTCCCAACATTACGTTCTGGTATTCAGGTCCTACCGTATAAGATCACCCCTGACCTAAGTATCAGAATCATAACATTATCACCGGCCCAAAACTAAAAAAAAAAGAAAAAAAAAGGGGGGTTTTATTTTTTCCCATTCTGTTTTGATGAGAGTAATCCGGCTTCATGAATCCGGCAGGGTTAGGACCAAATCCCGGTCAGCTTTTGGTTAACCAAATTCAAGAACTAACTCAGATGGTTCAGGACCTTTCTCTTCGGGTGAGATAGCAGGAAGATCTTTTGCGAGCCTCCCCGAGTGTGGTCCTAGAACCAAAGATGCATTTACCCGACCGTTTTTCGGGTAACCGAAAAGATTTTTTTTCATTTTAAGGAAGCTTGTAAGCTTTATTTTCGTTTAAGGCCTAAGTCCTCTGGTACTGAGTCTCAGCGGGTTGGGATTGTTATGTCATTGCTCCAGGGTGATCCACAGACCTGGGCGTTTGGGTTAAGAACGAAAGATCCTGCTTTGTTATCAGTAGACGCCTTTTTTAAATCGTTAGGCCTGTTGTATGATGACCCTGATAGAGAGGCGTCAGCTGAGAGTCACCTGCGTGCTCTTAAACAAGGTAAAAATCCAGCAGAGGTGTATTGTACCGAATTCCGCCGTTGGTCGAACGACTGTGGCTGGAATGACCCGGCCCTGCGCAGTCAGTTTCGTCTCGGTTTGTCAGAACTTATTAAAGACAGTCTCCTTCAGTACCCCGCTCCTGAGACTCTCGACAAACTCATGGAGCTTGCAATTAAAATAGATCGTCGTCTCCGAGAGCGGAGGGCTGAAAGAGGAACAACTTTTAGGCCTAGTCCTAGTGTTTATACCTTTCCTGAGGACGTCGAGGAGCCCATGCAGATGGGTCTCTCCCGGCTGTCCCCAGAGGAAAGAACCAGAAGATTAAATTCTGGTCTCTGTTTGTACTGTGGTGGTAAGGGACATATTGCTCGCAACTGCCCGAACAAGTCGGGAAACGCTCTGACCAAGTGAATTGTGAGGGGGTTCACTTGGGTCTGCAGCTTATCTCCTCAAATGACTCTTTATTAGTTCCTGTTAAAATTTCCTTTGGCAGCCTCGGTTCATTAGTGTCGGCCTTCGTCGACAGTGGAGCTGCAGGAAATTTTATGGACTTAGCTTGGGCTAAGGCCTTAGGCATTCCACAGATTCCCTTGGATAGACGTATCACCATGCACGGGTTAGATGGGGGTTGTCACGATCCGGGTATCTGGACGCCATTTCTTACCCATCAGATGCCTCCTAAGGCTGGCTCAGCGCTCCAGGACCGGATCCCATCTGTTATCCTAATGTTCACATTCCTGCATCCTCTCCTGTCTCTCTGAGACGCTGTCACAGTAACGCCTTATTACATCTGGCATGGCGTCTCCCGCGGCCTCCGCCGCCGTCCCTGAGCTTCTGCATGCAGAGTGTCAGAGTGGCGATTACGTCAGCCGCGGCCTCCGCTGTGTCCGCGTGGTTGGATGTGCACTTGTCAGCCTGGCGTCTCCTGTCTCCAGTGGCCGGCGCCGCCATTACTGTTTTCATTACCACATGGATTACAAACCAAACTTCCCTCCAAGTGTCTGCATGGGCGCAGCCATCTTGGATTCTGTCAGCTGATCATTTCCTCCAATCTGTTGTCAGTATTTTTAATCTGCATAATTGCCAAGCCAATTCCTTCCTTGCTGCAGGTATAAATACACTGTGCCTGAGCAAGGAAGGCGTCAGTGCTTTGGTTGTCAAACCTAGTTCCTGTTTGTCTCTCTCCTGTGATTGTCTTCCAGGTTCCAGCTCCTGTCTCAAGACTTCCACCATAGAGACCCGCACCAGCATTCCACCTGCGGTGTAGCCTGACTCTCCAATCCATTGTGGATTCATCTGTTTCCAGCTACAGCATTACCTGCTTCCAGCTCAGCTTCCAGCAGAGTACAGCTTCCCTTAAAGGGCCGGTGTCCTTTCTACACTTTACCACTCTCCACCGGTATTATTATTTCTCCGCTCTCAAGTTCTACATTTCAGTTCATATTTCATCGCTCCCAAGTTCATTTATTATTTAACTGGTTCCAGCCAGTATCCACTCCGTGCTAACAACAGTCTGGTTCCAGCCAGTATCCACAGCAGCTGTTTTATCTTCAGCAACCCAGCTTTTCCTGGAACACCAGCTGGCACAATCCTGGGTTATCTCCATTGCTACAGTCGGGCCTGGTAAGGACTTTCCATCTAGAAGATCATAAGAACTATCTCACACTACCAGTGCCCTGTGGCTCCTGCCATCCTGTAGTACCCAGGAACTGTATTTATTCTTTGCTGACTTTTACGTTTTCTTTTACTGCTGCTGTGTTGCGGAGTTGTCATAATAAACATCATTGACTTTTATCCAAGTTGTCGTGGTCACGCCTTCGGGCAGTTATTATTCATGTTACTTACATGTCCAGGGGTCTGATACAACCTCCCAGGTTCCGGTACATCTCAGCCCCTACAACTGAGGCTGCCTCCCGTCAGCTCAGGCCCTCAGTTGTGACAGTAAGCACTGACCTAATGAATCCAGCCGGAGACCAGGATCAAGCGGCCAGGCCGATGCAAGAACTGGCAGCCCGACTAGAACATCAGGAGGCTGCACAGGGCCACATCATCCGCTGTCTCCAGGATCTCTCTACTCGGCTGGATGGGATTCAGACAACTCTCCGTGGATCAGGCGCGTCTGGTGCGTCAACCACAGTGACTCCAGCTATAACCCCACCCACCTTACCCATTTCTGCTCCACGTCTTCATCTTCCAACGCCAGCAAAATTTGACGGATCTCCAAGATTCTGCAGGGGATTTCTCAACCAGTGTGAGATTCAGTTTGAGCTACAACCTGGCAATTTTCCCAGTGACCGTACAAAAATTGCCTACATTATTTCTCTTCTCAGTGGCTCAGCCCTTGATTGGGCATCACCGTTATGGGAGAGGTCCGACACCCTGCTATCTACCTACACTGCCTTCATGTCAACATTCAGGCGCATCTTCGACGAGCCAGGCCGGGTAACCTCAGCTTCATCCGAGATTCTCCGTTTACGCCAGGGGTCACGTACTGTAGGACAATATCTGATACAGTTCCAGATCCTGGCATCCGAACTGGCATGGAACGACGAGGCCCTGTATGCTGCATTCTGGCATGGCTTATCTGAGCGTATTAAAGATGAGTTAGCTACCAGAGACTTACCTTCTAAGTTAGATGAGCTAATCTCACTCTGCACGAAAGTGGATTTACGTTTCAGAGAGAGAGCAACTGAGCGTGGAAGATCATCTGCTCCAAAATCTTCTGCTCCTCCTCCTCGTCAACTGTCACCATCTAAAGATGAGCCCATGCAACTTGGCCGTTCCCGTTTAACTCCTGCTGAGCGCCGAAGACGTCTCTCCGAGTTTCTCTGTCTCTATTGTGCAGCTCCGTCTCACACCATTAATGCCTGTCCCAAACGTCCGGGAAACTCCAAATCCTAGCTCGCCAAGGAGAGGGCCGGCTAGGAGTAATGATTTCCTCTCCATCTCCTCAAGATTGTAATCTCCCAGTCTCGCTTCAAGTTGCTCAACGTTATCGGAACGTCATTGCCCTCCTTGATTCCGGAGCAGCTGGGAACTTTATTACCGAAGCCTATGTTAAACGGTGGTCCCTACCCACCGAGAGACTTCCTTCGTCCATTTCTTTAACTGCCGTGGATGGCAGCAAATTTTTTGATGCAGTTATTTCTTTAAGGACTCTACCAGTTCGTCTGAGAGTGGGAGTTCTTCATTCCGAACTTATTTCTTTTTTAGTGATTCCAAGAGCCACACATCCTGTGGTCCTGGGCCTTCCATGGCTCCGTCTTCACAATCCTACAATTGATTGGACGACTACGCAAATCCTGGCATGGGGTTCCTCCTGTGCTGAGACATGTTTGTTTAAAGTATTGCCTGTCTGTTCTTCCTCCCCCAGGTCGTCTGATGTTCCACCTCCTCCATATCAAGATTTCACGGATGTGTTCAGTAAAGCTTCTGCTGATATCCTTCCTCCTCATAGAGAATGGGACTGTCCGATTGATCTCGTTCCAGGGAAGGTTCCACCTCGAGGCCGAACTTATCCGTTGTCTCTGCCTGAGACGCATTCTATGGAGGTATATATTAAAGAGAACCTAGCAAAGGGGTTCATTCGACCTTCTTCTTCTCCAGCCGGCGCAGGCTTCTTTTTTGTAAAAAAGAAAGATGGTGGTCTGCGGCCGTGCATCGACTACAGAGGTTTGAACGACATTACCATCAAGAACTGTTATCCTTTACCCCTGATTACTGAGCTCTTTGACAGAGTTAGCGGAGCTACCATCTTTACAAAGCTGGACTTGCGAGGTGCATACAATCTCATCCGGATCCGTGAGGGTGACGAGTGGAAGACCGCCTTTAACACCCGTGACGGACATTATGAGTACCTCGTCATGCCCTTCGGATTGAGCAATGCTCCAGCTGTCTTCCAGCATTTTGTCAATGAGATCTTCAGAGACATTCTATACCGTCATGTCGTGGTCTATCTAGACGATATCCTCATTTTTGCCAACGATTTAGAGGAACATCGTTTTTGGGTTAAAGAGGTTCTGTCCCGTCTCCGTGTCAATCATCTCTATTGCAAATTAGAAAAATGCGTCTTTGAAGTCAAGTCCATTCCGTTTCTAGGGTACATTGTGTCCGGTTCCGGACTAGAGATGGATCCTGAGAATCTACAAGCAATCCAAAATTGGCCGGTACCCTTAACCCTCAAAGGGGTCCAGAGGTTCTTAGGGTTCGCCAACTATTACCGAAAGTTTATACGAGACTTTTCCACCATTGTGGCGCCTATTACTGCTTTCACTAAGAAGGGTGCTAACCCGTCCAAGTGGTCTGAAGAAGCCATGCAAGCATTTCATCTTTTAAAACAAAGGTTCATCTCTGCGCCTGTTCTGAAACAGCCTGACATCGACTCTCCTTTCATCTTAGAGGTGGATGCCTCCTCCGTTGGAGTAGGAGCGGTGTTATCTCAGAGGGCTAAAGATGGCCATTTACACCCTTGCAGTTTCTTCTCCCGGAAGTTCTCCCCAGCTGAGCGCAACTATGCCATTGGCGACCAGGAGTTGCTAGCCATCAAGCTCGCTCTAGAAGAGTGGAGGTATCTGTTGGAGGGAGCTTCTCATTCAATCACCATACTTACAGACCACAAGAACCTTTTATACCTGAAGGGCGCACAATGTCTCAACCCTCGTCAGGCCAGATGGGCACTTTTCTTTTCCAGGTTCGACTTTAAACTCCAGTTCTGTCCGGGCTCTCAGAATCGCAAGGCCGATGCCCTTTCCCGCTCATGGGAGCAAGAAAATGAGTCAGAGTCTTCAGACAAGCATCCTATTATAAATCCGTTGGCATTCTCCACGGTAGGGATGGACTCTACGCCCCCATCAGGGAAAAGTTTTGTGAAGCCGATGCTAAGGAAGAAGCTCATGCATTGGGCCCATGCTTCCCGTTTTGCCAGACATACAGGTATCCAAAAAACCCTGGAGTTTATCTCTAGGTCCTATTGGTGGCCAACTCTGAAAAAGGACGTCTTGGAGTTTATTGCATCTTGCCCAAAGTGTGCCCAACATAAAGTATCCCGCCAGTCGCCTGCGGGGCAACTGGTTCCACTATCCGTTCCCCGTCGACCATGGACCCACTTGTCGATGGATTTCATTACAGACTTACCCATGTGCAACAAGTTCAATACCATCTGGGTGGTAGTTGACCGGTTCACCAAGATGGCACACTTCATTCCTCTCACCGGTCTTCCGTCAGCTTCCAAGTTGGCTCAAGTATTCATACAAGAGATCTTCCGACTCCACGGTCTTCCTGAAGAAATTATATCAGATCGAGGAGTTCAATTCACAGCCAAATTCTGGCGAAGTTTATGTCAAGTCCTCCAAGTCAAGCTAAAGTTTTCCACGGCTTACCATCCTCAGACCAATGGTCAAACCGAGAGGGTGAATCAGGACTTGGAGCCCTTCCTCCGCATCTATGTGTCCTCCTCTCAAGATGACTGGGTTCAATTACTTCCCTGGGCCGAGTTCTGTCATAACAACCAGTATCATTCTTCATCTGCTTCAACACCATTCTTCACTAACTTTGGATTCCATCCTAAAGTCCCTGAGTTCCAACCGCTTCCAGCAACTTCTGTTCCCGCAGTGGATATCACCTTGCATCAGTTTGCCAATATCTGGAAGAGCGTACGATCAGCTCTGCTCAAGGCATCGTTCAGGTACAAGAAGTTTGTGGATAAGAAGCGTCGAGTAGTTCCTGCTCTCAAGGTGGGTAATCAGGTATGGTTATCCACGAAGAATTTGAGGTTAAGAGTTCCCAGTATGAAGTTTGCACCTCGCTATATCGGTCCTTTCAAGATTGAACAAGTCATCAATCCTGTTGCTTACAGACTCCAGTTGCCTCCCTTCTTAAAAATACCCAGGACATTCCATGTTTCCCTGTTGAAACCGCTGATCTTGAATCGGTTTCATTCCTCACTTCCTCCAACTCCGAAAGTCCAAACTCAACGAGGCGTTGAGTATGAAGTGGCCAAGATCCTGGACTCACGTCACCGTTACGGTCAACTACAATATCTTATTGACTGGAAGGGTTATGGTCCTGAGGAACGTTCATGGACCAATGCTTCTGATGTCCATGCTCCTGCCTTGGTCCGGAGATTCCATTCCAAGTTTCCTCAAAAGCCAAAGAAGTGTCCTGGGGCCACTCCTAAAGGGGGGGGTGCTGTCACGATCCGGGTATCTGGACGCCATTTCTTACCCATCAGATGCCTCCTAAGGCTGGCTCAGCGCTCCAGGACCGGATCCCATCTGTTATCCTAATGTTCACATTCCTGCATCCTCTCCTGTCTCTCTGAGACGCTGTCACAGTAACGCCTTATTACATCTGGCATGGCGTCTCCCGCGGCCTCCGCCGCCGTCCCTGAGCTTCTGCATGCAGAGTGTCAGAGTGGCGATTACGTCAGCCGCGGCCTCCGCTGTGTCCGCGTGGTTGGATGTGCACTTGTCAGCCTGGCGTCTCCTGTCTCCAGTGGCCGGCGCCGCCATTACTGTTTTCATTACCACATGGATTACAAACCAAACTTCCCTCCAAGTGTCTGCATGGGCGCAGCCATCTTGGATTCTGTCAGCTGATCATTTCCTCCAATCTGTTGTCAGTATTTTTAATCTGCATAATTGCCAAGCCAATCCCTTCCTTGCTGCAGGTATAAATACACTGTGCCTGAGCAAGGAAGGCGTCAGTGCTTTGGTTGTCAAACCTAGTTCCTGTTTGTCTCTCTCCTGTGATTGTCTTCCAGGTTCCAGCTCCTGTCTCAAGACTTCCACCATAGAGACCCGCACCAGCATTCCACCTGCGGTGTAGCCTGACTCTCCAATCCATTGTGTATTCATCTGTTTCCAGCTACAGCATTACCTGCTTCCAGCTCAGCTTCCAGCAGAGTACAGCTTCCCTTAAAGGGCCGGTGTCCTTTCTACACTTTACCACTCTCCACCGGTATTATTATTTCTCCGCTCTCAAGTTCTACATTTCAGTTCATATTTCATCGCTCCCAAGTTCATTTATTATTTAACTGGTTCCAGCCAGTATCCACTCCGTGCTAACAACAGTCTGGTTCCAGCCAGTATCCACAGCAGCTGTTTTATCTTCAGCAACCCAGCTTTTCCTGGAACACCAGCTGGCACAATCCTGGGTTATCTCCATTGCTACAGTCGGGCCTGGTAAGGACTTTCCATCTAGAAGATCATAAGAACTATCTCACACTACCAGTGCCTTGTGGCTCCTGCCATCCTGTAGTACCCAGGAACTGTATTTATTCTTTGCTGACTTTTACGTTTTCTTTTACTGCTGCTGTGTTGCGGAGTTGTCATAATAAACATCATTGACTTTTATCCAAGTTGTCGTGGTCACGCCTTCGGGCAGTTATTATTCATGTTACTTACATGTCCAGGGGTCTGATACAACCTCCCAGGTTCCGGTACATCTCAGCCCCTACAACTGAGGCTGCCTCCCGTCAGCTCAGGCCCTCAGTTGTGACAGGGGTCCGCTTTCCAATGGGATAATTACTCACCGCACACCTCCAGTATTACTTACAGTAGGGGCCTTACATTCAGAAGATATAGAATTCTACCTTACACATTGTCCGGCAGTCCCTGTAGTTTTGGGTCACCCTTGGCTTGCCTTTCATAATCCCACCATTGATTGGCGGTCTGGGGAAATTTCCCAATGGAGTCCTTTTTGTGTTAAGGAATGTATTTCTCATCCAGTCCGGGTTGCGGCAGTCGTCCCAGAACTTATTCCTGTGGAATATCTGGATTTTGCCGATGTGTTCTCCAAAGGCAATGCGGACATTCTGCCTCCCCATCGGTCCTATGACTGTGCAATCGAGTTAGTACCAGGTGCCACTTTACCTAAGGGAAGATTATATGCCCTGTCTGGACCAGAAACCACGGCCATGAATAAGTACATTCAGGAAAGCCTTAAGAAAGGCTTTATTAGGCCTTCAAAATCTCCGTTGAGTGCAGGGTTTTTCTTTGTTGAGAAAAAAGATGGGTCGCTTAGACCATGCATTGACTTTAGGGCTCTGAATAAAATATCTGTGAAGAACACCTATCCTTTGCCATTGATTTCAGTGCTTTTGATCAGTTACGCTCCGCCGTGATTTTTTCAAAAATCGATCTGAGGGGAGCTTACAACCTCATCCGAATAAAATCTGGGGATGAGTGGAAGACGGCATTCAGCACTCAGTCGGGTCACTATGAATACCTGGTGATGCCGTTTGGCCTGTCAAATGCTCCGGCGGTTTTTCAAGACCTCATCAACGATGTTCTCCGTGACTTCCTTGGGAAGTTCGTGGTCGTTTATTTAGACAACATTTTGATATACTCTGAGTCTATAGAACAACATGTTACCCAGGTGCGTCTGGTTCTTCAAAAACTACGAGAGAATCATTTATATGCTAAGCTTGAGAAGTGTGATTTTCACATCACAGAAGTGTCTTTCTTGGGGTACGTTATTTCTCCCCAGGGATTTTGCATGGAACCGAAAAAACTCCAGGCCATTCTTAATTGGGCGCAACCCACTAATTTAAAAGCAATTCAGCGCTTTTTAGGGTTTGCAAATTATTATAGGCGGTTCATTCATACTTTTTCTGACCTGGTCGCTCCCATAGTAGCTTTGACTAAAAAAGGAGTGGATCCTTCCAATTGGTCGCCTGAAGCTGAGTTTGCCTTCCGGGCCTTGAAGCAGGCCTTTGTCTCGGCTCCTGTCCTCAGACATCCTAATCCGGAGCTTCCCTTTATTGTGGAGGTTGATGCCTCAGAGGTTGGAGTGGGGGCCATCCTTTCTCAGGAAGATCCGGAGTCTCTGGAACTACATCCTTGTGCCTTCATGTCCAGGAAATTCTCCTCCGCAGAATCCAACTATGACGTTGGTAATCGGGAATTACTGGCAGTAAAATGGGCTTTCGAGGAGTGGAGGCATTGGCTGGAAGGAGCTAGGCATACTATTACTGTATTTACTGACCATAAGAACCTGCAATATATTGAGTCAGCTAAACGGCTTAATGCTCGGCAGGCACGTTGGGCATTGTTCTTTACTCGTTTCAGGTTTATTATCACCTTCAGGCCTGGTTCCAAGAATACGAAAGCTGATGCCCTGTCACGTTGCTTTCTTCCGGTTCACAATAGCAATCCTGTTACTACCCCCATAGTTCAATCTTCAGTCATCCGGGCAGGTCTCACACAGGATTTATTTACTCAGTTAAACCAGCTTCAACACCAAGCTCCTAGGCTAACTCCTGCTGGTCGTCTTTTTGTCCCTGAATTTTTGAGAGGGACTGTTTTAACTGAGTTTCATGACAACAAAGTCTCGGGGCATCCAGGTATCACTAAGACCTTGGAGTTAGTCTCTCGCTCAGTGTGGTGGCCTAGTCTTTCTAAAGACGTTAAGGAATTTGTCCATTCCTGTCAGGTTTGTGCGCTGTGCCTATTGGGCAACTCATGCCTATAGCCGTTCCTCTCAGGCCATGGTCTCATATTTCCATGGATTTCGTGGTAGACCTTCCCCTTTCAGCCGGATTTCGAGTCATTTGGGTGGTGGTGGACCGTTTTAGTAAAATGGCTCATTTCATTGCTCTTCCCCGATTACCCTCTGCTCAAGGGTTGGCAGTTTTGTTCCTTCGCCATGTGTTCAGGCTCCATGGTTTGCCCACTGATATTGTCTCTGATCGGGGTCCGCAATTCATCGCACGATTCTGGAAACGTTTTTGTGCATCATTGAAGATGAGACTGTCCTTAACATCTGGTTACCATCCACAGTCTAATGGGCAAACCGAACGAGTCAACCAGTCATTAAAACAATACATACGCTTGTATTCGGCCAAACTCCAGAATGATTGGTCCGAGTTTCTTCCTTTGGCCGAATTTGCTTATAATAATTCTTGTCATTCCTCCACCAAGGAGTCCCCATTCTTTTCAGTCTTTGGTTTTCATCCTAGAGCCAACTCTTTTTTCCATCATTCTCCAGTTTCCTCGTTGACCTTAACCTCCCACCTCAGAGCAATTTGGAGAAAAGTGCACCTTGCCCTCAGAAAAGCTGCCTTCCGAGAAAAGAAATTTTCTGATAGGCTCCGACGTCCTTGCACTTTTAAGGTGGGAGATAAGGTATGGTTGTCAACTCGCAACATCAAGCTCCGACAACCCTCGGCTAGACTGGGACCCAAATTTATTGGACCGTTTCTTATCATTAAGAAGGTCAACCCAGTTGCTTTTCGGCTACGCTTGCCAAGATCTCTCAGAATTTGAAATACTTTCCACTGTTCCCTGTTGAAACAATATGTTTTTTCCAGGAGATTTCCTCGGAAGACCTCCCAGGGTAGATCTCCAGTGGATGTTCAGGGGCAACAGGAGTTCCTGGTTGAGAAGGTTTTAGATTCAAAAGTTTCTCGGGGCCGACTATATTTTTTGGTTCACTGGAAGGGCTATGGTCCGGAGGAAAGGTCTTGGGTCCTGGATGGGGATCTACATGCCCCTAGAATCAAGAGATTATTTTTTCAGGAATTTCCTCGGAAACCTGGCTTTAGGGGTTCTTTAACCCCTCCTCAAGGGGGGGGGTACTGTTAGGCGCAGCGGTCCATAGCCGGCCTCTGCACCTTCTCCCCTTTCTGCACGGTGCCTGGCAACGCTAGGGACGCCGTGCGCGCTGAGCCGCCGGGTCCCTAGCAACGCCAGTACGCGTGCGTGTCGAGCCGCCGGGTCCATAGCAACGGGGACGCCATAGGCGGACCGCGTTCCCCGTTGCTGGTGTTTAATTAATATGCACTACACATGTTCTCTGGTCGTGCAGCAAGGCAGCTGCACGACATTGTGGGTAATTAGGCTCTGGACTCTGATTGGAGGGTTCCCGGTTTTAAGCCTCCTCAGTGCCTCACACAGACGCCGGTGATAGCTTCCTGCATGCTGCTCATGTTTGGTGAACGTCTGTTCCTGGTCTGCTGTGCCCGGTCTTTCCAGTTCTCTGAGTTCCTGAGTCTTGGTGTAGCCGTCTATTCCTAAGGAGTTCTTCTGGTCCTCGTTTACCTGTGGCAGTCGATAGAGGATCTAGCTTGGTTTCGTGAGTGGCGGCTCCGCCGCGAGTTGCGGCCTAAACCGCTTTATATTATTTTCTGTTATTAGAGCATTTGCGGAGGTATCCGCTTCCACAGTCCTCTCCGGTACTCGGCGGTGCCGTGTAGGAGAGTGGACAAGTGGAGTATTTTGTTGTTCTTTTCCCTGGCGGAAATCCGCGCATACTTTAGTTTTAGCTTTGTTAGTAGCCTCTGGCTTTGTTGTTCAGTTAGAGGGCCCCTTGTTATCACCCTGTCTCGGTTCACTCTTTGTCTCTCATTAAGACCTGAGGGGACATCGGAGTTGGGCAGACGTAATCCGCCCTTCAAACGCGGCTGCCATGGGCCCAAGCAACCATAGTCTCGCAAGAGTGTACTGACAGCACGGGCGAGACAACGGAGATAGGGTGCCAGGGGCTATTCCCTTTCCATTCCCCTTTCCCAGCATTACGTTCTGGTATTCAGGTCCTACCGTATAAGATCACCCCTGACCTGAGTATCAGAATCATAACACTGATATTCTCAGAAACGGTGCTTGGAGGATTGGTTACAATCGTCAATCATTACAAATTCACTGGATACGTTCTGTCTAGCATAGCGACACCAGCAGAATGTTGGTCACTTTTGTGGCATGTGCTCCAGTTTTCCCCCAGGCTCCTAGAAGTGGTTCCAGCCAGTGTGTGCCTCTCTGACCTTATCGGGGCTTCTGTGGGTTGCAGTTCCCAGATTGGCCACTGGGAGCCACTGTGCCAGGGATAAGGAGAGAGAGTTGGATTGTGTCTGGGCTCCATGGTCTGCACCTCTCGCCCTCATCGCCTTCCCGTAGAGTCCTGAAGAGTTCCTCCATTGTCTGTCAGGGGGCACTGCTCCAGGGGTGGAGGTAGGTGGTCAAGTTACGATGGAGCTCCAGGCATCTAGGTTTGTAGCACTCTTTGAAAACATCAATCCTGCCAGCCTCACTCTCTGAAGGAGTACTCAGCAAAAAGAATTCCCTGTTTCCTGGAGGCAGGGCTGGGCCGCCAAGAGTCTGGTTCCTGGAGGTAATAGTAGTCCTCAAGGCTCCCAACAAAATGACACCTCAACCAAGTCTGTGGGATACACCCTTTCTGAAAATAGCCCTTTAAAGCCCATTGTGCAGTTTCAGAGGTCACATCCATTTATACCCAGGGGCGGGCTTCATCATACTGATGGCACCCTTGAATACTTTCTCAGGAGCCCACCTCTGGCTGAAAAGTTATTCCTATAGCTTTGCCCTATCAAAGACTTCCCTGTGCTTCTGGAGCAGAGAATGGGCTGCCTCAGATGGCCAGACCCTTCCTCTTTGCAGTTGTTCCTATCAATCTGTCAGAGGGGCACAATAGTGGATTTTGTTCTTTCTTACCCGAACCCCTGGGCCCAAAGTCAATTTGAATGCCTCCAAAACATCTGTGGGTTCCTTTGCAGCCATCAGTTACAGAAGTGGTAGGGGTCCCGTGTCTCTGCCGAGGTGCACCCCGTTGGCCACCAGGTGACACTGCAGCAACTGTTACAATTTCTTGACCTCATCCCAGCTCATCTGTGGGTTTCCTTACGGCTGTCAGGTACAGAGGGGGTAGGGCACCCATGTCCCCACCACAGGGATCCCGAAGGCCACCTGGCGTCAATGAGGCACTCAAATATATATTTTTGAACACACACCTACTCCTTTGTGGTTTCCCTTGCACCCTTCAAGGGTCTATTTATCTCTCTTTGGAGAAAGTGGAGAAGTTCCCAAAAGGAACCAATTAGCTTCTGTCATTTATCTAGCTTGGTCTTTGAAATTACAGTTAGAAATGATTGGTTGCATTGGCTAACTACACTTTGGGGGAAATTTCAGATTTTTTACGCAATGGTCGAACTCTAATCTAAAGTGACAGGAGGACACAGAGCACAGTTCCATTGATTTATTATTATTTTTTGCAAGCTGATTGTGCCCAGGCAGACTGTAAAACATCTAAACCTGACTGAAGTGATGGGTGTGACATCAAAAGTGCTGTTTGGGCATCCATACTGGTCACTTTTTGCTCATTTCAGCTCGCCAGGTCAGGGGGCTGCGAGCTGGGTGCTTGTCCCACCAATATCGAAACACTTGGGAAATATGGGCAAGCAATCATAAGGAACCCATTACTCTTAGTTACTGTAATACTGCAAACTCAAGCATGCATGTTTATGGTCACTCACCTGGCATTTTTAATATTCAGCCTTGACAATTGCCATGTATGTCCCAGGTTAGCGTTACCTTGGAATCAAACTAGCAATACATCTGTTTATTTTCCATCTGACATATTTACGATAATAATTTGCTTTTCTTACTGGATGGCAGATAGTGATCCATTTCAGGATTTGGCTCCCAGTACAGGAATATCTAAGGATACATTTTAGCCAGAGTGTAATCTCTTAGCGTGGTAGTAATGGGGATGCAATTAAAATACCAGCTGTTGGGATCCCAGTGACCATGACGACAGCGACCATGAGACCGACGCCAGAATCCTGACAGCCGGAGAAATGCCGACGGCCTTAATCCTGACCACCACAGGTTATTCCCACTCGGTTGATGGGTCCATTCCACCAATCGAGTGGGAATGTAACCTGTGGCTAGGGAATCAAGCCATCAGGCCCTAAGTGTGACGAATGCAGCAAGCCCGCAAGGGGACTTGCTGTCTCGCTACCGGGATGCCGCTATCAGTATTATACAGACAGCTGGCATCCAGTCTGCCGGTAAATCATATGTATTCCTAGTAATGCTGCAACTGGACATGTATCAGATCATAATTTTTATAATAAATTACTAACATTTCATATATGAAGATTAACAGTGCAAAATGCTTTATTTTTGTACTGATGCATTTGGAGGGTATGTTCAACATACAGCATATGTATAAGATGAGCACAGGAGCAGATTCAGGGGTCAGGCCTCCCCTAGTCACAATATTAATGGCAGCCCTTACCACCCAATGTTATTATTTTCATTAATAGTTTATAGGCTCCATTTTGGCAATTGCCAGTATAATAATAAAACAAGCCATGAGCTATGACATTTTGTTGATTTTTAATTATGTACACATATTTACTAAGTAAGACAGTTTACAGAGGGCCAAAGGCATAGCTACCATAGGTGCAGGGAGTGCAGCTGCTATGGGGACCAGAGCTGGGAGGGGCCCACCTTCCCTATCATAGTTAAACGTGTTCTGTACAAGGGCACAGCTAGCATAGTTGCAAGGAGTGCAGCTGCTATGGGGCCCAGAACTAAGAGGGGCCCACCTTCCCTGTCAGAGTTACATGTGTTACATACAAGGGTGTAGCTACCATAGGTGAAGGGAGTGCAACTGCTATGGGGCCCAGCAGCTGTATTTTAACAGAGGAGGGGGCCCATGTGCCGACTCTAGCTGTGCCCCCTCCTCTTCACGGTGCAGTAGTCTCCGGATTTGTGCAAGAGTCTACTGTGCATGAGCAAGTCTCCAGATACATGGCACCCACTATGTTATGGAGACTATTTTTATTACTGCATATGATTATTGCCATGGCTGCAGCACCTCACACAGGACTTCAGAAAAGTATTAAAACATGGCTTTCATGTGTGCAGTGTGGGCCCTCCCTGAACCTAGGGGCCCATGTGCACCGCACACATTGCACCCATTATAGAAATGCCAATGGGTCTCAGAGCTGGGAGGGACCCACCTTCCCTGCCACAGTTACATGTGCTATACACATTTCTTATCACCGGTATGTACATAGGTGACCTTACAAATGTTTGCCTTTTGGTCTACAATATATCTAGTTAAGCCTCTGGACTAAAGATGAGCAGGTTCGGATCTCAGAGATCCGACCCCCCGGAACTTCATGATCCGAGCAGAGCTCAGGACTTCCCACCAGACTCTGATCCCAGAACGAGGCAAATCATCATCATCCCATTGTCGGATTCTCATGGGTTTTTGATTCCATATAAGGAGCTGCATGTCACCACCATTTTTTCTCTGGACTTGGAGAGTAAGAGAGACAGACCTCTGTCTCTCTGTGAATGGTGGTTTCAGGTGGGGTCAGTGTGTGCTCTTTAGGTGCTGTCCTGTGTGCTGTTAGGGGTGCTGTCCTGTGGTGTCCTGTGCTGTTTGGGGTGCTGTACAGGGGTGTTGCTGTCCTGTGCTGTACAGAGGTGCTGTCCTGTGCTGTTTGGGGTGCTGTACAGGTGTGCCCTGTGCTGTTATGGGTGCTGTACATGGGTGTTGCTGTCCTGTCCTGTACAGGGACACTGCCCTGTATGCTGTAAAAATACAGGGG
Organism: Pseudophryne corroboree; assembly: GCF_028390025.1. Lineage (NCBI taxonomy): Eukaryota > Metazoa > Chordata > Amphibia > Anura > Myobatrachidae > Pseudophryne > Pseudophryne corroboree. The sequence goes on along the minus strand of NC_086444.1, from coordinate 608,408,292 downwards.
TGTTGTAAAAATAAAGATACACTGTGTGCTGTAAAAATACAGGGGTGTTGTTAAAATACAGCGGTGCTATGAAAATACAGGTGTGCTGTGTCTCTGTCTTGTTTGCTGTAAAAATACAGGGGTGCTGGCCCTGTCCTGTATGCTGTAAAGATACAGGGGTGTTGTTAAAATACAGGGGCGCTGTGAAAATACAAGGATGCTGTGTCCCTTTCTTGTATGCTGTAAAAATACAGGGGTGTTGTTAAAATACAGCAGTGCTGGCCGTGTCCTGTATGCTGTAAAAATACAGGGATGTTGTTAAAATACAGGGGTGCTGTGAAAATACAGGTGTGCTGTGTACCTGTCCTGTATTCTGTAAATATACAGGGGTGTTATAAGAATAAAGGAACACTGGCCCTGTCCTGTATGCTGTAAAAATACAGGGGTGTTGTAAAAAATACAGGGTTGATGGCCCTGTCCTGCATGCTGTAAAAATGCAGGGGTGATATTAAAATACAAGGGTGCTGTTAAAATACAGGGTGCTATGTCCCTGTCCTGTATGCTGTAAAAATTACAGGGGTGTTGTAAAAATAAAGAAACACTGGACATGTCCTGTATGCTGTAAAAATACAGGGGTGTTGTAAGAATACAGAGGTGATGTTAAAATAGTGGAACACTGGTCCTGTCCTGTATGTTGTAAAAATACTGGAGTGCTGCTAAAATAAAGAAACACTGGCCCTGTCCTGTATGCTGTAAAAATACAGGGGTGTTGTAAATATGAAGGGGCACTGTTCTGTGTGTTGCAATAACAAGGGGGTGCTGCCCTATGAAATGGAGAAGAAAGATTTGGAGGAAAAAATAGTGAAAGATCAAGAACCACTACCTAGAACTAGTGCTGAAGCTGCTACCACCAGCCATGAATTTTGATGATGCAGTTCCATCAACGTCGCCTGCTAAGGCCGATGACCAATGTCATAGAGGGTATGTTAAGCCCAAGAAGCAAAAATGAATAACAAAAAAAAAGAGATTATCTGATGAGAAACATAATATTGGCAATATTCCATTCATGACACGAAGTGGCAAGGAAAGGCTAAGGCCTTGGCCTATGTTCATGACTGGTGGTTCAGCTTCTCATGAAGCTGGAAGCCCTTGTAAAAGCACAGGAAAAAACAACTGCGTGTTCAGACTCAGAGATAACACAAATCCCCAAGGAGAGTCCAAGTGTGTCCATGGTTGCGATGTCTAGGCCTGACCTTCCCAAGACTGTATGGGAAGAGGAGGCACCTACTACCATTTGCACGCCCTCTGCAAGTGCTGGGAGGAGCACCTCCAGTCAGTTGCTGATATTGAGATTGAGGATGTCACTGTAGAAGTACACCAGAATGAGGAGGATATTGGTGTAGCTGGTGCTGGGGAGGAAGTTAACAATGAGGATTCTGATGGTGATGTTGTTTGTTTGAATAAGGCACAAGTGGAGACAGTTGTTGGCCATGGGATGAAAAAGCCCATTGTCATGCCTGGAAAAAATACCAAAAAATCCACCTCTTCGGTACGGATTTATTTCTCTGTGAGGATGAGGATGTAAACACTGAAGAGGGTGGGGAATCAGAGAGATGAGGACGACATCTTGTCATTGTAAAGCCAGTTTGTGCAAGGAGAGATTAATTGCTTCTTCTTTTGGTGAGGGCCCAAACAAACCAATCATTTCAGCCACAGTCGTGTGGCATACCCTGTCACTGAAATGATTGGTTTGTTAAAGTGTGCATGTACTGTTTATACAATATAAGGGTAAGTGGGAGGGCCCAAAGACAATTCCATCTTGCACATCTTTTCTTTGTCTGCCGCATCATTCCAGAGGTGCTGCCCTATATGGGGTGCTGACCTCTGCCTTATCAGTCCAGGGGTGCTGCCCCACTACCGTTCAAGTCCAGGGGCGCTGCTGCCTGTCTGCTGTGCTGTGTAATTCTAGTGTGCACTGTGCACTCAACATTAGAGAGAGGCAGAGGCGGATTTAGACATCATGGGGCTCTAAGCAAGACACCAATTTGGGGCCACACTTCCTCAAACAATCTTCAGCGTGTGCCCACTCCCCAATTTTATCAGGTAGACAGGCCCCTGCCCAGTCAGTGTATGCCCCAATTGTAGCAGGCAGATGGTAGTGGTACTAGTGCAATTAAAATCACATTGCAGACACTGGGCACAGGCAGGCGCAGGCAAACACTGAACATGTACCTCACCCTCTTCAGTGTTTACTCTTGTCTGTGTGCATCCTTAGTTGGCCCCTCTCTCTGTGCATGTGATGTCAGGTGAGTGATGGAGCACCCAGCAGCTGTCTAATCACTGACAGGCAGGGGCAGATTGGGAATTTAAAGTGGCCCTGGAAACATTTCTGAAAGTGGCCCCACTGAGGAATGGCCATAAGCAAATGTTGGAAAGGTTAGCAGACCATTAGCCCTAGTGCTGACAACATCCCAGTGAGTGAACATTATACAATGTACCTCACAATTTTCTGATCGCCTGGAAAAGGGGACATGGCCTTGCCTATGAGCCAGTCCCTCTGTTTTTGTCATGCTGGGGGCATGCACAGCGCACCAGGAGTTGATGGCACTGAAGGTAAATAAAGGAAAATGGCACTCCTAGAAGTATGTTCACAACAAATGATGCATTAACCTACAGTAGGTTAATGCAGTAGGAATACTGCATTAATACTGCATTAATACTGCATTAAACTGGAATACAGTAGGTAATGGTAACAGCTGCTGCCCCCAAAAGTTCCATCACCTGTGAGGCCCCCAGCCAATAATCCACATGTGGGCTAGAGAAGGGGGGACATTAGAATGACTGAGGGGGAGGACACTGTCACTGGACTGGCTGGGATGTACTAGGTTGGTGGGAAGTTAGATGGGGCAGAGGGCTGTTTTGGGGGAAGGGGATGACACTGAGCTGGCAGCTTGGGAGACTCGTGGATGTACGGGGGGCAATAAGATGGTGGGTGACACTATGCTGGAGAGTGAGACACTGGGATAGGTGTGGGCACTGGGATAGGTGTGGGCCAGTGGAATGGGGCAGGGATGGGAACACTGACCGGTGGTTGCTGAATTCTGCTGTCCCTGCCCACCGACAGCAGCTCCTAAACACACCAACAGCAGCATCCTGCGTAGCCCCTCAGTCTTTGGCTGCTGCTCCAATCTGGTGTATCTGGAAGAGGCTGCCAGCTATCCCTGTATGGCTAGAAAGTGAGTGGTGGAGTGGGGCTTTTTCTGTGGCAGTGTGGGTCAGACGTCAGATCCGCACCGTAAACTACTGAAGCAGCCAACATCACTGCGACACCGAGCTGAGCTGTGAGAAACTGGAGGCGGGGCCTCCCTCCAGCTGAGCTCTCTCAGGTTGTCATGCGCAGAGGCCCACACCCAATCAGCGTTGGTCAGATTTGGACACATTGTTAAGAATGCAAATAAAATGAAACAAGGGGGGCAGGGGCTTGGTGGCTGCCTACTGGGAGTGTTATTCTCCGCTATCAATCACAAATGGCTCCGTGTTCGCGGGCACCTTGAGGCACCAGGGGCCATAAGTGGTTGCCTTGATTGCCCAACACTAAATCCATCACTGGAGAGAGGTTCTTCTCACATATTTTATGTTGGAGCCATTAATTTGAGTCCCTAATTAGTTGAAAGGATTTGCCCTTATATTCTTTAACCCTCGATGTGATGGCCTCTCAGACGTCTGGGAGTGTAAACCTTTATGCTATCAGTTACATGCACAACACAAGCAGTAAAAATTCACACTGTTTATTATGAGGTTAACAAAAGTATATAAGACAATGCATATGGGTGTAACTGACATGTCGTTACACTCCCATTGGCTCGTTGGTAGTTACCAGGCAGAATAGAAAAAGGCGGATGTTCATATATGGGTTTTCTACAAGTTTCTCAAAACATTTAACAAAGTCTGTAACAGGTTTCATCTGGTATAGAACTGACCTTGAGAAACAGACACATACAAGCCTTATATTATATGAACAGACAAAGGCATCTTGTAGAGAGTGCGTACGTGTCTATTCAAACACATAACAATTCATATAGCATGTTTAACCCTTCAATCCCCTCTTAGAATCATGATTGTTATATGACATGATTCTTGAGTGAGGCTCCTTTCTTGTTCCTCCAGTTCTTGAGATATTGGACATAGTCGTCGGGTCCCTTACTATCAGAGGAGGTGACAGGACTGGTGGTTATATCATAGTACATCAGGGCCTTATCAATGCCTTTGGAGGTAAGTTTCTTTCCACAGGGAATTACACAATAAACTATAATGCCTACAAGAATTAAAGTTACAAGTATGAATATGCTTATTTGCACAAGAGCCTGTTTCCAATTTTCAAACCACCCAAAATATTGGCTCCATGGGTTATCAATACCTGAATTTTTCTTAAGTTCTATGGATAAGGTTTCTAACTTGTTTATGGCTAAAGTAACCTTACCATTGGGACCAGTGTTGTCAGGAATATATGTACAACAGCCTTCCACCTTACTAATGTAAACACATGTACCGCCTTTTTCTGCTAGGATCATGTCAAGGGCCATTCTATTTTGGAATGTCATTTGGGAAGTGGCTTCTAGCTGTTCAGCTATACCTTTAAGAGCATCTTTGGTATCATTAACAAATCTTTGTTGATTATAATATATATAATTAATCCAGGCTACGTTTTTATTTACAGTTACTATAGGAAACAATGACTCAAAACCCGCAGCCACCTCATCTCTAGCTTTGAACTCATTTGGAACACCTCTTGGGACCCCTATAGCATCAATGTATACGTGGGGGTCAAAGCTACCTCCTGGGAGTGCTCTTTTCTTTCGATTAGCAGGAGTATTAGAGGGAGGAGTGGGGTCATCGGTGATCATTAAAAAGGCTGAAAAAACAATTTTCCTGTTCTAGGGGTATATTAAGGGGCACTGTACCTAGGTGGGGCCTAGATTTGCCACAGACATAACAGTTGATGTATGTGGCTACGTGTGTATTGGAGGAATTGTACCACAAGGTGGGGACCCCATCTGTTTGTGTGATGTCGACTTCACATATTGTGAGGTGAATGAGGGCCAGTAGGGCTATCGAGATAGTCCCCAGGATAGAGATAGGGGGCAGGTTCTTCATCGTTTTCTGTTCTTCTGTCTTCGCTAGGTGGGAGGTCAGGGCTGTCTGCCCCGGTTCGTACCTCACTGGAATCACTTGCTTCCCTCTCTAGGTCTGGTCTAGGAACCTTTTCCACTCGGGATGCATGGATCCAGGTAGGACTTTCCTCTGTCAGGACTGCTGTCCGGGTAACTGCTACGACCTCTGTCTCTGGACCATAGGTGAAGTCTCCTGGGCTCTTGTTCCTGGGGAGCACCTTCACCACGACTCTGTCTCCGACTTTAAAGGGGTGTGTAGGTTCCTGTGGATTCAAAGGGTTTTTACAAACAACCTCATGTTCAATTTCATTCAGTTTTGTTATCAGGGACCTGAGTTCTAGATCTCCTTCCTGTATTACTAGTGGTTTCTTAGCCCAGGGTGTAGGAAAAGGGTCTACCCATTAGTATTTCAAAGGGTGAGTATCCTAGAGTTTTCTGTGGGGCATTCAAGATGCTGGTGTTTAGCTTTATTAGGGTTGTTCCTGAGGCAAGTGATGCATCTGCTAACATACTGGTCCACAAGTGATTTGGCATTAGTAACATAAAAAATCATTGGTTAGTAGGAGGAGTGTTGTGGCTTCACCACGGTGACCAACACCATGGCAATGGGCAACGAGCAAAGGGGCACTGGACTGGGGTATACAGGGTTTCCCCTCTTTGCAGATTAATCCTGATTTAGGATTTTTTCTGCAGAATTGGGTAAGTTCAGTCGGAGAGATCAGCATTAGTCGCAGCAGCTTGAAGTTGAGTGAGCAGATGGACGCTGTCAAGGGAGGGACATGCTCTAGTGAGTGCAATGAGTTCTGCAGCTTGCGCGGACTGATAAGGTATTGGCAGGGTTTCCAACACAGTGTCAGGGAGGGTGACAATGGCATAGCCAGCCTGGTATGTATTGTCATTGGGCCTACTACAGGAGCCGTCAACAAAAACTATGTCTGCGCCTGGTATGGGAACGGGAGACATGTCAAGTCTGGGAGAAGTTTCAGCTTCAATGGAAGCAGCACAGTCATGTAGGTCGGGTGGTTCATCCTCAGGACCTTTCAAGCCTAAAAGGGCATTGAGAATGGGTGCAGGGCCAGAAGAACTAGCAGTGTACTTGATGGTAAGGGTAGGGTTACTCAAAAGGAGTACTTCATATCCACTAAGGCGTTGTGCTGACATGTGCTGTGTGTGTAAGCCTTTAAGTATTGCCAGGACATCATGTGTGGTGTGGAGTACTGTGATGTGGCCTAAAGTGAGGGTAGTGGCCATTTCTGCAACCATTGCACAGGCTGCCAAAGCCCCGAGGCAGGCAGGCATACCTTGCACAGACACTGGCATGACTTTGGGAAAAAAATGCCACGGGGCGCAACTTCCCTCCATGAAACTGTGTGAGCACCCCCGCCATGGTTTTACAATTGTCCCTTGCATATAGATGGAAAGGTAGTACATAATTGGGGAGGCCAAGTGCCGGACTTTTCATCAACATACATTTTAAACTTTCATATGCAGTTAACATTTCTTGTGACCATTGTACAGTTTTAGGTTTGTCCTTCAGTGTGGCTTGTCTCAAAATGTTATCATAATAGGAGCAATCAGAAATCCACTGTCTGCAGTAATTTACCATACCCAGGAAGGACAGTAGTTCCTTCTGGGTAGTTGGGGTGACCAGGCCCAATACAGACTGTATGCGTTGTGGACTGACTTTCCTCTCTCCCTGAGTGAGCACAAAACCTAAGTAATCAACATGCTTTTTTTTTACACCATTGCATTTTTATTTTGGACACCTTGTGTCCACATTCACAAAGCCAGTTTAGTAATGAAACACCATCCTCTCGGCAGGCCTCCTCAGTTTGACTACAGAGCAGCAGATCATCTGCATACTGTAGCAGGACTGAACCATGGTGAGGTTGCCAGGGCCTCAATGTGGCCTGGAGACAACAGGTGCGTCAATAATCTGCACCAGGTAAGTTGTTTACCCTCAAAAGAAAAGGCAAAAAGTAATTGTGTCTGTGAATCTACAGGCATGCTGAAAAAAGGCATTCTTCAAATCAATTACAGAGAAGAACGCAGCATCTGCAGGGATTGCAGAAATGAGTGAGTTTACATCTGGAACAATTGGTGCAATTGGGACAATTAGCTGATTGATCGCTCTGAGATTCTGTACAAATCTTATACTGCCATCAGCTTTTGCAACAGGGTTCACAGGAGTACAGTATGGTGATACAATATGTCTGAGAATACCCTGTTGTAAGAATTGCTGTATCATGGGGCGGAGACCTTCTATGTTTTCTGGTGAGAGGGGATACTGCATAAGTCAGAACACAAAACACTGGTTGTTGCACCGCTGTCCACTAAAAAGGGAATTTTACTTCCATTTATAATAAGTGGCAGCAGAGGTGAATCTTTACTATGACGGGAGAGTTGAATAAAGGCTGGGATGCCCTCCTCCGGGCCCCGTCAGTGCGCGGGGTCTTTGGAATCTTCCCTGACTGCGGGGTTGGTTCTGTCTGTCAAAGCGTCTGGAGTTCTGATAGTTATGAGTGGGTGGGGAAGTGAGTAAGCTTTCTGAGTTAAGCAAAGGTAAGCCAGCGTCATCTGTCCAGCAGTCCTTAAACCTTTTCCAAAACGCAGTAACAGACTATGAAGGTTTCTGTTTACAAGCCACAGCGACAGGCAAAAAAGCACAGGCTTTAAAGACTTCCTTCATATGTGTATAGCTGCGTCCTTTGCAAGCTTTGCGCAAACAAGATATACAGCCATCGAGGGTAATAGTGGGCTTGGGACAGTGTTTTACTATTATCTAAACTCTGGGTTATTGGTGCTAGGGATAGAGCTAGTGGACGCACCCTCCAGCAGTGAAGTTGGAGGCGATCCCATCTAGTGTGAAAGGGTTACTGCTGCCAAGAGATTTGTGTCTCTGAGCGCAGGATACATTGGAATGCAAGGGGGAGGGAGAGGGATTTCAAAGATTTATAGTTTCTCTGCAGCGTCGCTTCTGTGCTGTTGGAAACTGACATTTTTTCTTAAATCTCCATATAGAAAAGGTAATTACTGCCTTCCCGTAGGAATGGGTCCTGTCCTGCTTTCTCTGTCCATCCCGCTAAATTATCCACCCATGGGTTAACTAAGTAATACTCTGAGGTAGAGTTACGGGCAACATACATCTTGCATGTCTCACCAGGGAGGGGCGGGGGATATGTAGTTTTTTACTCTGACTAGAGCCCATTGTCAGACAGTAATATAAATCAACAATACAACTTTTAAAAGAAAATATCTAAAATATACAACACTCTACTTACTATACATGCATCAGCTTAACCAGTTAATTAGTCATTGACAATATCACAATATTATCTGTATAGTGAGAACATGAAATCTTTTGACGAGTACGATACTTACCATTCGTACAAGATGTCAGAAAAATACAGCGTTTTAAACAGGAAGCAAGAAAAGTGTTTGAGTAAAGATATCTGGCAGACGAAAACTTACCAGCCGTCTGGACCAAATATAAGAACTTATCTCACTACAAACATACAAGTATAGACGATCAAATCGAGGTATAATATACGTTACGTATAGACCCCAGGTCTATTTTTTAAGTATCCCAGATACTGACGTCTTTGGAGAATTGCGCTTGGACCCCTGGTCCTTTCTCAGACGTATCTTTAAGTCCCAGACATTAAAGATTCTATGGTATCCCTGATACCTGTTTTATGCTTTTACATAAAACTTCGTAATATTAAGTCCCGGACTTAAATATTACCTTGTCACGTGTTCCCGGAACACTGACACGGATTCAGCTTCAGTGTATGACCGCAATCCTGTATGGCAAAGACAGACAATAAATTCTCTATCTTACCATTCAGGGACGATCACTGAATCGCGGACATAGCCCCCAGCTGAAAGGATTTGCCCTTATATTCTTTAACCCTCGATGTGATGGCCTCTCAGACGTCTGGGAGTGTAAACCTTTATGCTATCAGTTACATGCACAACACAAGCAGTAAAAATTCACACTGTTTATTATGAGGTTAACAAAAGTATATAAGACAATGCATATGGGTGTAACTGACATGTCGTTACACTCCCATTGGCTCGTTGGTAGTTACCAGGCAGAATAGAAAAAGGCGGATGTTCATATATGGGTTTTCTACAAGTTTCTCAAAACATTTAACAAAGTCTGTAACAGGTTTCATCTGGTATAGAACTGACCTTGAGAAACAGACACATACAAGCCTTATATTATATGAACAGACAAAGGCATCTTGTAGAGAGTGCGTACGTGTCTATTCAAACACATAACAATTCATATAGCATGTTTAACCCTTCATTAGTCAACATTAATTTTGATTTGTTAATGTTCCACATTTTGGGATTATTTACAAGATGCGTATTTGTTGTACAGGGTTCTTTTGCTTTATTTTGTAAATGTTTTCTCCTTAAAAACTGTGCAATGTAAGGGCTGCGTAGGGTCATCGCAGGACCTCACGGTGTTAGAAGAACAAAGTTTCAGTGATCTTGCATTGTATTGCATCAGCTTTTCATTGCACTGCAGCACTAGATGAGCCAGGAGCTCTTGTGAGGCACAAACAGTTACTGAATAAGGGTCCATTATGGAGTCACATGGTGGCTTATGGAGTCACATGGTGGTTTACAGCCAGGCATGCTGGTGGCACAGAGGTTAGTATTGCATCCTCCCACAATCCTACTTGTAATATAAAATGAGTTTGGACTAGAGTGGTATTCTCCACTAGGACATGAGCTCAATAACAAAAAAAATCACGGCACAGTCCTACTTAGAACTGTACCAAACCCACCCGAACTCAACTTGCCTGATCCGGGGCTTCTATGGGGGCTCAGAAAGGGCTGCTAAAACATCTAAGGTGCTGCTTTATTTAAAAATAAAATATGATTAAAATAAACAAGACACACAGGTATGCTCGCATGCGTATAACTAGGACACAAAGGTATGCTCACATGTGTGTAACTGGGAGCTGTGAAAAACAAAAATAAGGCATCTACCACAAAATATGTAGATAAAAATGCAATAAAAAAATTAAAAAAGAAACCCCACAAGACTTTCACAAAATAAGTCTCCAGACTCCATGGAGGGGAAAATAGCCAATCTTTATCATGTGGTTTACACTAGTTTATTTGTGTCCCAGCATTAAATCCGAGATTATCGTAATCCCTAAAAAGGAGAGGGTACAAATTCGGAGGCTATGGCCCCTAGTTTTTCAGTTTGTCCAGTAATGTGGTAATGATTAGAGATGAGCGGGTTCGGTTGTCAGAGAACCGAACCCTACCGGACTTCATGCTCTGAGCCCGGTTCCGAGTCAGGCTCGGGTTTTCCTGCCTGACTCAGAAACCCGAACAAGGCAAAACGTCATCATCCCACTGTCAGATTCTCGCGGGATTTGGATACCATATAAGGAGCCGCGCGTCACAACCATTTTCACTCCAGTCTCGGGGAGTGTATTGAGAAGACGTGTCCTCAGTGTCTGTGTGGGCAGTAAAGTGGGGTGGCGAGTCTTGTGCTGTGTTGTGCTACTCAGTCCAGTCCAGTGTAATCAGTGTATTGTGCTGTATCAGTCCAGCCAGTCACAGTGTTGGAGTCCTCTACTGCTATATGTCCCCAGTGCTGCTGGCTGCTGTATAAGTCCCTTGCATTTTTGCTGTGTTGTCTTGCATCAGACCAGGGGTAGTGTCTTTCTTGTGCAACATCAGTCCAGTGACCAGTCACAGTGGTGGTGTCCTCTGCTGCCATATATCCAGTGTAGCTGTATAAGTCCATTTCAGTGGTGCTGTGTTGTACGGCATTAGACCAGGGGAAGTCTCTTGTGCATCAGTCCAGTGACCAGTCACAGTGGTGGCATCCTCTGCTATCCAGTGTAGCTGTATAAGTCCCTTTCAGTTTGTTCAGTAATGTGGTAATTATATATTTGCTTGGTTAAAGTCCTTTCTGTTCCACACCAAGATAGGAGTGGAGGTGAAAGACTGTGTGTTATTCCTAATTGTTTATGCCTCTCTAATTTTTAATCACCTTCTTAACACTGTCCTCTTCTTGCCTCTTCTATAATGTGAAAGGTCATCAAATATGGAGGTGGTATATTTGTAGCTAGCTATGTTCTGAGAACTTGGCAAGGTTTTTCCAGGGGGAGCACCTGTCGCTGAAATGATGGGTTTATTAAACTGTGCACGTTCTGTTTAAACAGGACAATTCCATCTTGCACCTCTTTTTTTTCTTTGCATTATGTGCTGTTTGCTGCCTAGTTTTTAAAACTACCATCCTGTCTGCCACTGCAGTGCCACTCCTAGATTGGCCAGGTGTTTGTGCCGCCCACTTGTGTCGCTTAGCTTAGTTTTGGTTTGGCCTAAAAACAATATTGTGTGGTGTGAGGGGTTCAGAATAGAATGGAAATTAATGTTATTGAGGTTAATAATACTGTAAGAACAAAACAATCCCCAAATTCTGTGATTTTAGCTCTTTTTATGTTTTGTTTTGTTTTTAAATCCAGATCCAAAACTAAAGCCAAAACCAAAACCAGAAAGGGTGGTTTTGGCAAAACCAATCCAGATCCAAAACACGAAAAGAGATCCAGATCCAAGACCAAAACACAAAACCCGAAAAGTGCCGTTGCACATCTCTACTCTGGACCTGCTCATTATAATGTGGTATAACATGAACTGGAGGACATTTGGGCCCTCATTCCGAGTTGCTCGCTAGCTGCAGTTGTTCGCAGCACAGCGATCAGGCTAAAAATCGGCATTTCTGCGCATGCGTATGGACCGCAGTACGCACGCGTGAAGTACTTTCACACAAAACTATGCAGTTTTACACAAGGGCGAGCAACGCTTTTCTGACGCTCTGTTGATCGGTGAGTGATTGACAGGAAGTGGGCGTTTCTGGGAGGTAACTGGCCATTTTATGGGAATGTGCTAAAAACGCAGGCGTGTCAGGTAAAAACACAGGCGTGACTGGGGAAACAGGGGAGTGGCTGGCCGAACGCAGGGCGTGTTTGTGACGTCAAAGCAGGAACTAAAAATGATCGCAAGGTAGGAGTAGGTCTGGAGCAGCTCAGAAACTGCATGAAAATTTTCACGAGCAGTTCTGCTAACCTTTCGTTCACACTTCTGCTAAGCTAAGATACACTCCCAGAGGGCGGCGGCCTAGCGTGTGCAATGCTGCTAAAAGCAGCTAGCGAGCGATCAACTCGGAATGAGGGCCACAGTGTTACATAATATGAAGTGGGACATTGTGGTGTGGCATAATATGAAGTAAAGGCACTGCAGTGTTGCATATTATGAACTGAGGGCACTGTAATGTGGCATAATATTAACTGGGAATACTGTATGTCATAATCTGAATTGGGGGTACTGTGCTGAATAATGGGGGTCATTCCGAGTTGTTCACTCGCAAGCTGCTTTTAGCAGCTTTGCACACGCTAAGCCGCCGCCTACTGGGAGTGAATCTTAGCTTATCAAAATTGCGAACGAAAGATTAGCAAAATAGCGAATAGACACTTCTTAGCAGTTTCTGAGTAGCTCCACACTTACTCGGCATCTGCGATCAGTTCAGTGTTTGTCGTTCCTGGTTTGACGTCACAAACACACCCAGCGTTGGCCCAGACACTCCTCCGTTTCTCCAGCCACTCCTGCGTTTTTCCCAGAAACGGTAGCGTTTTTTCGCACACACCCATAAAACGGCCAGTTTCCGCCCAGAAACACCCACTTCCTGTCAATCACATTACGATCACCAGAACAAAGAAAAAACCTTGTAATGCCGTGAGTAAAATACCTAACTGCATAGCAAATTTACTTGGCGCAGTCGCACTGCGGACATTGCGCATGCGCATTAGCGACTAATCGCTCCGTTGCGAGAAAAAATACAGAGCGAACAACTCGGAATGACCCCCAATATGTACTGTCAGCCCTGCAATGTGACATAACATGAACTAAGGCACTACTATGGCTCATAAAATAAAATAGGGCATTACTATGAGGCATGACATTAACCAAGCCACTACTCTGGGCATAACATTAACAAAGCTACTACTATGCTTCAGAAAATGAACTAGGGCACAATTATGGTGCATACAATTAACAACTGCTGTGGAGAGGTGTCTCTCTAGAAGCATTGAGACATGGGCCCTTCAAAATGTTGCTATGGGCCCAAATAGTTCTGGCTGCTCCCCTGCAAAGGGATTCCTTGTTGCTTTCAAAACAATTTGGCCTAGCCGCAAAAAAACAAAGTGCTGCCTCCCCCATAAATTATCACCCCTAGGCATGTGCCTCAGATAACGGTGCAACAATTTAAGTGTCTACAACTTTAATAATTAAGCATATATACATATGCACTTGGTGATATTATGATATCAAAAGTCCAAGCATCTCTAATGGGACTACTGTATGTAATTCTTGCATCTCTAACACTGACCTGGATTTGGGATACTTATTTCACTGTCAGGAGTTTGTAGAAATGCTGTATCTCAGGTAGCTTCTAAATTGTTAAAAAAAAACTAAAAATAAGCAAAAGCTTACAGATGCAAAATTGCAGTTTAACATACATTTTCAGTTGCAGACATTTTAAAATCATTTGGTGGAACTACTGGCGATGCAGCGCGTGCATTGCAGCGGGGCCCGCGGCAGTGAAGGGGCCTACAGCAGGATGCAATGAGTCAAATTGACACACTTTTGCATTCCTGCTGGTTGCGGGCTGTAACAAGTCCTCGCCAGTGTTCAACCCCCTCCCATGCTTAGTGTGTCCGGGGCTGCGCATATGCACTGCGTGCCTATGTGTGTGGGAGACTGACTACCCGTGTATGGCGGTTATGGCTGTGGGAGAGGAGCTGCGGCTGCCAGGACTGGACTTGAGAGGCAGTGATGTACCACCCTAGAATACCATTCTCTATCTGTGCTTCAGTAGTTAGGGAGAAGAGACCTTCCATCCACTAGTGCAAGTAGAGGGGACACCAGAGCTGGCCCTAACCTATATGATGCCCTAGGCAAGATTTTGGCTGGTGCCCCCTAGCACCACCACTGGTTCCGCCTCTGACCTTGCACCTCTTTCCCAGCACCATCACCCCTCACCCATAGCAGTCCTTATTTTGGTGTTTGGACCCCCTATATTATAAATAGGAACAGTTCGCACATTTGGTGCACAGCCCAAAAAGGGGTGTGTTTTTGCTGGCAAGGGGCATGACCACACAATAGTAACCCCAATTCCAATTACGCCACACAGTACTGCAACTTTATTCACATTTGATCATGCGATAGTGTCCATAATTCATATTACATCCCACAGTAGTATCACTTTACCTTATAAACGTTACTCCTCACAGTAGAGCCCCTTATTCACATTACATCACACTGAATTGCTCCTTATACACATTACACCACACCCTATTGCTCTTTATTCACATTAGACGACACAGTAGTGCCCTTTCTATACGCAACGTCAAATAGTAGAGCACCTTATACACATAATGCCACACATTAGAAATGCATTTATATACATAATTCCACACAGTAATGCCCCTTACACATGAGACACCTTATTAATGTCCTTATAAACATAATGTGCCTTACACATTATGACAACTTTATTAATGCCCTTTTACACATAATGTCCCTTACACATATGCCGCACATTATTAATGCCCTTATACACATAATGACACATAGTGCCCCCTACACATTATTAGTGCCCCTATACACATAATGACACACATACAGTAGTACCCTTTTACACATATGCCGCACATTATTAATGCCCTTATACACATAATTGTTATGCACACCAGTGCCTGCAGGAATGTACTGGTGTCTGAACTGTTATGCACACCAGTGCCTGCAGGAATGTACTGGTGTCTGAACTGTTATGTACACCAGTGCCTGCAGGAATGTACTGGTGTCTGAACGGATAGGGATGCAAAACAAATGAACTCACAGACAGACTGGGGAATATGACATTACGTACACAGAAGGTGATAGGGTAACAAAATAAACACAAAGTGAACAGAGAAGCCCAGAGGCTAAGAAACTGGGTGTCTCCCTAGTATTAGGAATGCTCAGATGGAAAAAGCAAGATGTTGTGTTTTAATACGTAGAGAACCCGAAATGCTGTTGCTAAGGGCAACAGCAAAACCCTAAAGGGTTACCAACGGGTGTGGCAGTAAACTCCTTGGTCAGAGATGGAATGATAGACACAAGGAGAGTCTCCACAATCCTAATCCTCACTTTCAGTGCACTGGTTCAGCTTACTGCCACTAAACTGACACCTGAACACCTTGCACAGTGAGAAAGGATTTAGGCAGGCAAGTCTGAGAATACAGCCGCAAACTTGCTAAGTTCACAGAGTAGCAAAAGAACCCCAGCAAGTCAAACGACTGACTCCAGTCTTACTGCTAGGTCTGGATTGGCAGAGTGTAGTACCAAACCCCAAGGCCTATTTGCAGTAAGCAACAACAAATACAAAGCTACACAGTACTGGCTAACTTTCAGGAACTGACTAACCAACAAAGATTCAGCAGCATCTGCTTAACCTGAGAAGAGGCCTTATATAGCAGGTGCTGTCCACGCCCCACTCAGACCTCACAGACTGTGAGCACAAAAACCAGCACCGGATCCCCTGCCGTGCACAGAGCCTGTAACCACTGCACAGCAAAAGACCCGAACCGGAGTATCAGCTGCGCTCAGGTTACTCCGCTAGCACTTGTCTCCCGGTTGCCATGACGACGTGGCAGCACAGGGCAGGAGACCCTAACAGTACCCCCCCCTCTGACGAGGGGTCAAAGAACCCCTACCACCGGGTTTATCGGGAACTGCGAGAAGAAAGAGCGTATCAGTCTGGGGGCATGAAGATCACAACTGTGCACCCACGACCGCTCCTCCGGGCCATACCCCTTCCAGTGCACCAAAAATGACAGCCGACCCCGAACCATCTTGGAGTCAAGAATCCTTTCAACAACAAACTCCCTCTGGCCACGTATCAGAAGAGGGGAAGGTCTTCCACTGGAAGAAGGATTACTAATCGCCCGTTTTAAAAGGGAACAATGAAATGTTTTATTGATACCCAAAGAACGGGGCAGATCTAACTGAAATGCCACCGGATTGATAACCCTGGTGATCTTATAAGGGCCGATGAACCGGGGGCCTAACTTATGAGATGGCTGTCTCAACTTCAAATTCTTGGTAGACAACCAGACGAAGTCTCCTAATTTGAAGCTGCAGGGTCTTTTCCGCTTATCAAAAACCCTTTTGGTCACTAATGACACAGACACAAGGGCTTTCTTCACTTTCCTCCAAATACCTCTAAGGACCGAAACCACAGAGGAACCACCAGGCGTGGAGTCCAGGGGGTCAAAAGAATTGGCCTTAGGATGATGCCCGTACACACAAAGGAAGGGAGAGATCCCTGTAGCAGAGTGAGCCGCGTTGTTATAGGCAAACTCCGCCATGGACAGATGAGCAACCCAGTCAGTCTGAAACTTGGAGACATGACACCTGAGGAACTGCTCCAAGGACTGGTTCACCCTTTCAGTCTGCCCATTAGACTGCGGATGGTAGCCTGACGACAAGCTGACAGAAATCTGGAGATCGGAACAAAATGCCCTCCAGAATTTGGCCACAAACTGGGATCCGCGGTCAGAGACCACATCAAGTGGCAACCCGTGGAGACGCACAACATGCAGCATAAATAATTCAGACAGGCGTCTGGCCGATGGCAGCCCAACCAGTGGAACGAAGTGCGCCATCTTCGAAAACCTGTCAACGACAACCCAGATGGCTGTCATCCCCGAGGATTTGGGCAAGTCCACCACAAAATCCATTGAAATGTGGGTCCATGGCTTAGATGGAATAGAGAGTGGATGTAATGGGCCAACAGGAACCCCTCTAGGAGTCTTATTTCAGGCACAGATGTCACATGCCCGAACCCACTGATCCACATCCTTAGCCACCGAGGGCCACCACACCGCCCTAGATAGCAACTCCCGAGTTCTGGCAATACCCGGGTGACCTGCCGACTTCTTGGCATGGAATTCCAGGAACACTCGCTGTCTTAACCTAGGAGGCACAAACAAAAGACCTACCGGAAGGTCTGGAGGAGCCTGCTCCTGTGCTCTGAGGACTAATGACAAGAGGTCCTGGGTAATGCCCACTTTAATACATGATGGGCAACGGCTCCTCGGTGGTCTCCTGGATTGGAGCAAAACTCCGCGAGAGCGCATCAGCCTTGATGTTTTTTGACCCAGGGCGATATGTTATCAAAAAATTAAAGCGAGCAAAAAACAAAGCCCATCGTGCCTGCCTGGCATTGAGACGCTTCGCTGACTCTAAATATGCCAGATTCTTATGGTCGGTGAGAATTGAGACCACAAACTTAGCCCCCTCAAGCCAGTGTCTCCACTCCTCGAGTGCATCCTTAATAGCCAACAATTCCCGGTTACCCACGTCATAATTCATCTCGGCAGGCGAAAATTTACGGGAAAAGTAAGCACAGGGATGAAGGCGATTATCAGACACTCCCATCTGAGAGAGCACTGCCCCAATACCCATCTCAGAGGCATCCACCTCCACCACAAAAGGACGCTCTGGATCTGGGTGTCGCAGCACCTTGGCCGAGACAAATGCCCTTTTGAGACGGGCAAAAGCCGCTTTAGCCTCACAAGACCAGTGAGCAACATCCGCCCCTTTCTTAGTGAGTGCCACCAAGGGCGCCACTATAGACGAAAATCCAGCGATAAATCGTCTATAAAAATTCGCAAAGCCCAGGAAACGCTGAAGCGCCTTCAAACTAGTGGGCTGCACTCAATCCAGGACTGCCTGTACCTTGGAACCCTCCATTTGGAAACCTTCTGGGGAGATAATATATCCTAGAAATGCGATTTGCTGAACTTCAAATTCGCACTTCTCCAGCTGCGCCCCAAGCCGGTGGTCTCTGAGTTTCTGGAGGACTAAGCGTACATGCTTCCGATGTTCCTCCAGGGAATGGGAGAAGATTAGGATGTCATCTAAGTATACAACTAAGAATCTATCCAAATATTCCCTGAGTACATCATTCATGAAATCCTGGAAGACTGCCGGGGCATTACAGAGCCCAAAAGGCATCACCAAATATTCATAATGCCCTGAGTGGGTATTAAAGGCAGTCTTCCATTCATCCCCCTCTCTTATTCGGATTAGATTGTACGCCCCGCGTAGGTCAATCTTAGAAAAAATGGTGGCAGTACGAAGCTGGTCAAACAAGACCGAAATGAGAGGCAGTGGGTATGAGTTTTTAATCGTGATACGGTTCAATTCCCTGAAGTTGATGCAGGGTCGCAACGAACCGTCCTTTTTACCCACGAAGAAGAACCCCGACCCAACTGGAGACTGTGAAGGTCTGATAAATCCCTTACCCAAGTTCTCCTGAATGTACTCTGCCATAGCCTGAGTCTCAGGACGTGACAGGTTGTACAACCTGCTCTTGGGAAGCTTAGCATTCGGCAACAAATCAATGGCACAGTCATAGGGGCGATGGGGAGGTAGTACCTCTGCAACTTTTTTGGAGAACATGTCCGCAAAATCTGCATAACACCCTGGCAATCCTGGCAAACTTAGCTGCGAGAGCCTGACTGGAAGGCTCAAGCAACTCCTGAAACAATCAGTACCCCAACTAAGAATCTCCCCAGAGACCCAGTCAAATTGAGGATTGTGGGCCCTTAACCAGGGTAACCCCAACACCAATGGGGCAAAAGTATAGACAGTCACATAAAAGGACAATTTTTCAGAGTGTGTGGCTCCAATAAACAAAGAAATCTGGCTAGTGCAAGAGGTAATTTTACCTTGGGATAATGGTTCCCCGTTTAACCCACAAATCTCAATTTCCAATGCCAAGGGTACTAAGGGAACAGAGTGTTTCAGGGCGAATTGGCGGTCCATAAAAACCCCGTCGGCCCCACTGTCCACAAAGGCCTCAGTCTTGACAGTTTGACCGAGGATCTTCAAGGTCACCGGAATGATAAAAGTCTTCTTGGGAAATTCTGACTTCTGGCCTGACAGGATATTTCCCATCACCCTCAGGCCCTGAAGTTTTCCGGCTTTTCTGGGCATGATACTACCACATGACCTTTATTCCCACAGTACAAACACAACCCCTGCTGTCTCCTCCGCGTCTTCTCACGCGAGGAGAGGCGGGTAGCCCCAATCTGCATAGGCTCCTCGGAAAATTCCTCAGAGTCTGAGGTTCCCTTGGGAAAGAAGGAAACCTCGGTCTCCCTTTCAAGCCTATGCTCTCTCAGCCGTCTATCCACCCGGATGGATAACTGCATGAGCTGATCCAAGCTATCAGGCAAGGGATATTGTACCAGTTGGTCTTTTATCTGGTTAGAAAGACCTCTTCGGTAATGGTGTCTCAGGGCTGGGTCATTCCACTGGGTATCATGGGCCAACCTCAGAAACTCCGTACAGTAAACCTCAACTGGCCTTCGCCCTTGCTTAAGGATCGAAATCTGAGCCTCGGCTGAGGCCGTCTTGTCAGGGTCATCATACAACATGCCCAGTGCCGTAAAAAAAGCATCAACACTTTTAAGCGACGGACAGTCAGGCTGCAACCCATATGCCCAGACCTGTGGGTCTCCTTGTAGCAAGGAAATCACGATGCCCACCCGCTGAATCTCCGACCCAGAAGACTGAGGCCTAAGCCGGAAGTATAGCTTGCAGCTCTCCTTGAAACAAAAGAACTGCGAGCGATCTCCAGAAAAACGATCCGGGAGATTTAGTTTCGGCTCCTTAACCCCTGAAGGTGCTGCTGCTGCGGGAGCTCCGCCAGCGGCCTGGGAGGTGTGCATTTTAATGAATAAATCATTAAATTGTCGAGTCAAGACCTGCACCTGATCGACCACCTGTTGCAACGTATTTTGAGGGGTATGCTCCATATTCCCACAAAATTTCAACAGGAGTATTAGGCTGCTGAATATGTTATGCACACCAGTGCCTGCAGGAATGTACTGGTGTCTGAACTGTTATGCACACCAGTGCCTGCAGGAATGTACTGGTGTCTGAACTGTTATGCACACCAGTGCCTGCAGGAATGTACTGGTGTCTGAACGGATAAGGATGCAAAACAAATGAACTCACAGACAGACTGGGGAATATGACATTACGTACACAGAAGGTGATAGGGTAACAAAATAAACACAAAGTGAACAGAGAAGCCCAGAGGCTAAGAAACTAGGTGTCTCCCTAGTATTAGGAATGCTCAGATGGAAAAAGCAAGATGTTGTGTTTTAATACGTAGAGAACCCGAAATGCTGTTGCTAAGGGCAACAGCAAAACCCTAAAGGGTTACCAACGGGTGTGGCAGTAAACTCCTTGGTCAGAGATGGAATGATAGACACAAGGAGAGTCTCCACAATCCTAATCCTCACTTGCAGTGCACAGGTTCAGCTTACTGCCACTAAACTGACACCTGAACACCTTGCACAGTGAGAAAGGATTTAGGCAGGCAAGTCTGAGAATACAGCCGCAAACTTGCTAAGTTCACAGAGTAGCAAAAGAACCCCAGCAAGTTAAACGACTGACTCCAGTCTTACTGCTAGGTCTGGATTGGCAGAGTGTAGTACCAAACCCCAAGGCCTATTTGCAGTAAGCAACAACAAATACAAAGCTACACAGTACTGGCTAACTTTCAGGAACTGACTAACCAACAAAGATTCAGCAGCATCTGCTTAACCTGAGAAGAGGCCTTATATAGCAGGTGCTGTCCACGCCCCACTCAGACCTCACAGACTGTGAGCACAAAAACCAGCACCGGATCCCCTGCCGTGCACAGAGCCTGTAACCACTGCACAGCAAAAGACCCGAACCGGAGTATCAGCTGCGCTCAGGTTACTCTGCTAGCACTTGTCTCCCGGTTGCCATGACGACGTGGCAGCACAGGGCAGGAGACCCTAACAGTACCCCCCCCCCTCTGACGAGGGGTCAAAGAACCCCTACCACCGGGTTTATCGGGAACTGCGAGAAGAAAGAGCGTATATAAGTCTGGGGGCATGAAGATCACAACTGCGCACCCACGACCGCTCCTCCGGGCCATACCCCTTCCAGTGCACCAAAAATGACAGCCGACCCCGAACCATCTTGGAGTCAAGAATCCTTTCAACAACAAACTCCCTCTGGCCACGTATCAGAAGAGGGGAAGGTCTTCCACTGGAAGAAGGATTACTAATCGCCCGTTTTAAAAGGGAACAATTAAATGTTTTATTGATACCCAAAGAACGGGGCAGATCTAACTGAAATGCCACCGGATTGATAACCCTGGTGATCTTATAAGGGCCGATGAACCGGGGGCCTAACTTATGAGATGGCTGTCTCAACTTCAAATTCTTGGTAGACAACCAGACGAAGTCTCCTAATTTGAAGCTGCAGGGTCTTTTCCGCTTATCAAAAACCCTTTTGGTCACTAATGACACAGACACAAGGGCTTTCTTCACTTTCCTCCAAATACCTCTAAGGACCGAAACCACAGAGGAACCACCAGGCGTGGAGTCCAGGGGGTCAAAAGAATTGGCCTTAGGATGATGCCCATACACACAAAGGAAGGGAGAGATCCCTGTAGCAGAGTGAGCCGCGTTGTTATAGGCAAACTCCGCCATGGACAGATGAGCAACCCAGTCAGTCTGAAACTTGGAGACATAACACCTGAGGAACTGCTCCAAGGACTGGTTCACCCTTTCAGTCTGCCCATTAGACTGCGGATGGTAGCCTGACGACAAGCTGACAGAAATCTGGAGATCGGAACAAAATGCCCTCCAGAATTTGGCCACAAACTGGGATCCGCGGTCAGAGACCACATCAAGTGGCAACCCGTGGAGACGCACAACATGCAGCATAAATAATTCAGACAGGCGTCTGGCCGATGGCAGCCCAACCAGTGGAACGAAGTGCGCCATCTTCGAAAACCTGTCAACGACAACCCAGATGGCTGTCATCCCCGAGGATTTGGGCAAGTCCACCACAAAATCCATTGAAATGTGGGTCCATAGCTTAGATGGAATAGAGAGTGGATGTAATGGGCCAACAGGAACCCCTCTAGGAGTCTTATTTCAGGCACAGATGTCACATGCCCGAACCCACTGATCCACATCCTTAGCCACCGAGGGCCACCACACCGTCCTAGATAGCAACTCCCGAGTTCTGGCAATACCCGGGTGACCTGCCGACTTCTTGGCATGGAATTCCAGGAACACTCGCTGTCTTAACCTAGGAGGCACAAACAAAAGACCTACCGGAAGGTCTGGAGGAGCCTGCTCCTGTGCTCTGAGGACTAATGACAAGAGGTCCTGGGTAATGCCCACTTTAATACATGATGGGCAACGGCTCCTCGGTGGTCTCCTGGATTGGAGCAAAACTCCGCGAGAGCGCATCAGCCTTGATGTTTTTTGACCCAGGGCGATATGTTATCAAAAAATTAAAGCGAGCAAAAAACAAAGCCCATCGTGCCTGCCTGGCATTGAGACGCTTCGCTGACTCTAAATATGCCAGATTCTTATGGTCGGTGAGAATTGAGACCACAAACTTAGCCCCCTCAAGCCAGTGTCTCCACTCCTCGAGTGCATCCTTAATAGCCAACAATTCCCGGTTACCCACGTCATAATTCATCTCGGCAGGCGAAAATTTACGGGAAAAGTAAGCACAGGGATGAAGGCGATTATCAGACACTCCCATCTGGGAGAGCACTGCCCCAATACCCATCTCAGAGGCATCCACCTCCACCACAAAAGGACGCTCTGGATCTGGGTATCGCAGCACCTTGGCCGAGACAAATGCCCTTTTGAGACGGGCAAAAGCCGCTTTAGCCTCACAAGACCAGTGAGCAACATCCGCCCCTTTCTTAGTGAGTGCCACCAAGGGCGCCACTATAGACGAAAATCCAGCGATAAATCGTCTATAAAAATTCGCAAAGCCCAGGAAACGCTGAAGCGCCTTCAAACTAGTGGGCTGCACCCAATCCAGGACTGCCTGTACCTTGGAACCCTCCATTTGGAAACCTTCTGGGGAGATAATATATCCTAGAAATGCGATTTGCTGAACTTCAAATTCGCACTTCTCCAGCTTCGCCCCAAGCCGGTGGTCTCTGAGTTTCTGGAGGACTAAGCGTACATGCTTCCGATGTTCCTCCAGGGAATGGGAGAAGATTAGGATGTCATCTAAGTATACAACTAAGAATCTATCCAAATATTCCCTGAGTACATCGTTCATGAAATCCTGGAAGACTGCCGGGGCATTACAGAGCTCAAAAGGCATCACCAAATATTCATAATGCCCTGAGTGAGTATTAAAGGCAGTCTTCCATTCATCCCCCTCTCTTATTCGGATTAGATTGTACGCCCCGCGTAGGTCAATCTTAGAAAAAATGGTGGCAGTACGAAGCTGGTCAAACAAGACCGAAATGAGAGGCAGTGGGTATGAGTTTTTAATCGTGATATGGTTCAATTCCCTGAAGTTGATGCAGGGTCGCAACGAACCATCCTTTTTACCCACGAAGAAGAACCCCGACCCAACTGGAGACTGTGAAGGTCTGATAAATCCCTTACCCAAGTTCTCCTGAATGTACTCTGCCATAGCCTGAGTCTCAGGACGTGACAGGTAGTACAACCTGCTCTTGGGAAGCTTAGCATTCGGCAACAAATCAATGGCACAGTCATAGGGGCGATGGGGAGGTAGTACCTCTGCAACTTTTTTGGAGAACACGTCCGCAAAATCTGCATAACACCCTGGCAATCCTGGCAAACTTAGCTGCGAGAGCCTGACTGGAAGGCTCAAGCAACTCCTGAAACAATCAGTACCCCAACTAAGAATCTCCCCAGAGACCCAGTCAAATTGAGGATTGTGGGCCCTTAACCAGGGTAACCCCAACACCAATGGGGCAAAAGTACAGACAGTCACATAAAAGGTAATTTTACCTTGGGATAATGGTTCCCCGTTTAACCCACAAATCTCAATTTCCAATGCCAAGGGTACTAAGGGAACAGAGTGTTTCAGGGCGAATTGGCGGTCCATAAAAACCCCGTCGGCCCCACTGTCCACAAAGGCCTCAGTCTTGACAGTTTGACCGAGGATCTTCAAGGTCACCGGAATGATAAAAGTCTTCTTGGGAAATTCTGACTTCTGGCCTGACAGGATATTTCCCATCACCCTCAGGCCCTGAAGTTTTCCGGCTTTTCTGGGCATGATACTACCACATGACCTTTATTCCCACAGTACAAACACAACCCCTGCTGTCTCCTCCGCGTCTTCTCACGCGAGGAGAGGCGGGTAGCCCCAATCTGCATAGGCTCCTCGGAAAATTCCTCAGAGTCTGAGGTTCCCTTGGGAAAGAAGGAAACCTCGGTCTCCCTTTCAAGCCTATGCTCTCTCAGCCGTCTATCCACCCGGATGGATAACTGCATGAGCTGATCCAAGCTATCAGGCAAGGGATATTGTACCAGTTGGTCTTTTATCTGGTTAGAAAGACCTCTTCGGTAATGGTGTCTCAGGGCTGGGTCATTCCACTGGGTATCATGGGCCAACCTCCGAAACTCCGTACAGTAAACCTCAACTGGCCTTCGCCCTTGCTTAAGGATCGAAATCTGAGCCTCGGCTGAGGCCGTCTTGTCAGGGTCATCATACAACATGCCCAGTGCCGTAAAAAAAGCATCAACACTTTTAAGCGACGGACAGTCAGGCTGCAACCCATATGCCCAGACCTGTGGGTCTCCTTGTAGCAAGGAAATCACGATGCCCACCCGCTGAATCTCCGACCCAGAAGACTGAGGCCTAAGCCGGAAGTATAGCTTGCAGCTCTCCTTGAAACAAAAGAACTGCGAGCGATCTCCAGAAAAACGATCCGGGAGATTTACTTTCGGCTCCTTAACCCCTGAAGGTGCTGCTGCTGCGGGAGCTCCGCCAGCGGCCTGGGAGGTGTGCATTTTAATGAATAAATCATTAAATTGTCGAGTCAAGACCTGCACCTGATCGACCACCTGTTGCAACGTATTTTGAGGGGTATGCTCCATATTCCCACAAAATTTCAACAGGAGTATTAGGCTGCTGAATATGTTATGCACACCAGTGCCTGCAGGAATGTACTGGTGTCTGAACTGTTATGCACACCAGTGCCTGCAGGAATGTACTGGTGTCTGAACTGTTATGCACACCAGTGCCTGCAGGAATGTACTGGTGTCTGAACGGATAGGGATGCAAAACAAATGAACTCACAGACAGACTGGGGAATATGACATTACGTACACAGAAGGTGATAGGGTAACAAAATAAACACAAAGTGAACAGAGAAGCCCAGAGGCTAAGAAACTAGGTGTCTCCCTAGTATTAGGAATGCTCAGATGGAAAAAGCAAGATGTTGTGTTTTAATACGTAGAGAACCCGAAATGCTGTTGCTAAGGGCAACAGCAAAACCCTAAAGGGTTACCAACGGGTGTGGCAGTAAACTCCTTGGTCAGAGATGGAATGATAGACACAAGGAGAGTCTCCACAATCCTAATCCTCACTTGCAGTGCACAGGTTCAGCTTACTGCCACTAAACTGACACCTGAACATTTTGCACAGTGAGAAAGTATTTAGGCAGGCAAGTCTGAGAATACAGCCGCAAACTTGCTAAGTTCACAGAGTAGCAAAAGAACCCCAGCAAGTTAAACGACTGACTCCAGTCTTACTGCTAGGTCTGGATTGGCAGAGTGTAGAACCAAACCCCAAGGCCTATTTGCAGTAAGCAACAACAAATACAAAGCTACACAGTACTGGCTAACTTTCAGGAACTGACTAACCAACAAAGATTCAGCAGCATCTGCTTAACCTGAGAAGAGGCCTTATATAGCAGGTGCTGTCCACGCCCCACTCAGACCTCACAGACTGTGAGCACAAAAACCAGCACCGGATCCCCTGCCGTGCACAGAGCCTGTAACCACTGCACAGCAAAAGACCCGAACCGGAGTATCAGCTGCGCTCAGGTTACTCCGCTAGCACTTGTCTCCCGGTTGCCATGACGACGTGGCAGCACAGGGCAGGAGACCCTAACAATAATGACACACATAGTGCCCCTTACACATATGTTGCACATTATTAATGCATTTTTACATGACACACATAATGCTCCTTACACATATTCCGAGCACTACTGCACAACCGAACCACTCACATACACACAGCACTCACACTGCCACTAACACTGTGACCTCTGCCTCTGCTTGGAAACAGATGTGTCCTCATAAATCTTGCCTCAATGCTAACGTCGGGCACACCTTTTTTAA
Organism: Pseudophryne corroboree; assembly: GCF_028390025.1. Lineage (NCBI taxonomy): Eukaryota > Metazoa > Chordata > Amphibia > Anura > Myobatrachidae > Pseudophryne > Pseudophryne corroboree. The sequence goes on along the minus strand of NC_086444.1, from coordinate 608,381,873 downwards.
TGAAAATGCATCTTATTTTCATTGCTATGTGGCTAGGATGAACACACAGCTTCTGCTGATTAAAATGATATGCAGCATGCCTATATACTGTGTGAGACTGCAGCTGTATCTGCATATGAAATGCTACACAGAATATAGGCATGCTACATATCATTTTAATCAGCAGAAGCTGCTGATGCCCCTAGGCATATCAAATGCCCTAGGCAATTGCCTAGTTTGCCTATGCCTATGGCCGGCTCTGGGGGACACTAAAAGGTAAGGCACATCCTGTGTCTGGTGCATCTGCTGTGCCTCTTGGGATGTATTAGCCATCACTCTGCACTTAAGGGGGGTACACACGGAGAGATCTGTGCTTAAATTTGAAGCAATCTGACTAGATTGCTTATAAATTAAGCACGGATCTCTTTGTGTGTATGCCCAACAGCGATGCGTGGCCCTGCGCGGTGCTATAGCCGGTGCTAGATTGGCCGGTATGGCCTTATCACTGCTCCTGCACCTTATCCCATGCACCAGCAGACAAGTGAGCTGCACTGTACCCGTACACCTGTAGCGCCAGTGGTAGGATTAGACAACTACATTGTGAACCAGAGTGTGCTGCTGGGTTCATTCTCTACCCATACTTTGACATTTTCCCCAAAATAACTATTACAGTTGCAGTGTATAGTATAATTTTATGTATTAGTATCCCTTATCTAAAATCCCAAATTTTTGGGTCCCCCACTGAGATAACTAGATTTTTTAATTTGGATAAGGGATAATCAACCTATTTATATGACGTCACTAAGGTTCCGCAGTGTCTAACAAAGTACATAAGCAAATGAGCAAAACAAGAAAACAATGACTTAGAGTACAAGACAATGTAGGACAAATAGTATAGTATATTATCATTGGGGGTAGAACACTGAAACATCAGGGTGGCAGAAACCAATGGTTAGGTGCCATTGTAGGGAGTATGGAGATGAAAATAGTCTAAGAGAAGGAAAAGTACGAGAGAGCTTTATTCTGAAGGGCAGGAGGTGCAGACCACCGGGAGGAAAAGAGCTGAGGACTCCCTCTCTGACAATGACTTAAATGCTACCTGATTAATAACCTGTTATTTGTTTGCTTATGTTCTTCTCAAATTGTTTCTCCAGGTTTCAGTGTGCAACTTTATCAAATCGCTGATGAGACTTAGCTTAATATCCTGGTGTCCCTGGGACTAGGTCCCACATATTATATACTGGGCCATTAGTTGTTGGCCACTGTTTCATGATTACGAGGTTTCTTTTTTCCTGCCATTTGATGATTTCTTCATTACAACGAGGTTTACAGTTAGTTAAAACTACTTATGTGTATCGATTGTAATAATATTTTTTCCCATTTTTCAATATGCCTTTGGCGGTGGCTCCCCCACTCGCCCCTTACCAGCTCCCGGCTGCTTTGCCTCTTGGGTTTCTGATTCTCAGATGGATCAGCTACCCCATTGCGGGTTTTTTGATTGTTATTGTTGTTTTTTCTACTTGATTTGCTTCTTTCTCCTTCCTCCTTGTTCCTTTTTCTTTCCTCTTTTTGACCATCCCGGGCCCACCGCTCTCCACTATAACTTGTGCCTCCCATGACATCACCTGGTAGACTCAAAATATAATCGATTAACGCGAAGGGCCTTAATGTACCGGAGAAAAGGGCCTCTCTTCTATGGTTTCTCTGGGCTGATAGAGTAGATGTTGCTTTGGTTCAAGAAACGCATTTTAAAACCTCAGCTTGCAGCCCCTCTCTGATTAACCATCGTTTTCCCCAGGCCTTTTATAGTAACAACCCAGATTCTAAATCAAAAGGTGTAGCGATATTGTTCTCTAGGACCCTTCAGCTGTCTGATATATCAGTGCATAAGCCAATCCCGGGTCGGCTTTTAGTGGTGCGCTGTAAAATAAGTATGTGCCCTTACACGTTTGTTGCACTTTACGCCCCTAATAAGGATCAGGTTTCATTTTTTAGGTCCACACTTTCCTAAATAGAATCTCTTTTTTCGGGCGTGGTTGTCTTGGGGGGCGATTTGAATTGGATAATGGATCCATCCTTAGACTCTTCTTCTAATGCTCCCCGGAACTCCCAACCTCAATATCGGCAAGTTAGACGATTGTTCCACGATCTCCAGCTGGCTGACTCCTGGAGGGTCCTTCACCCCTCTGACAGAGACTACTCCTTTATTCTACTCCACATAAAGCTTACTCTCGTCTTGATTATCTATTCCTCAGTCACAGACATCTTCCTTACTGATAGATTCTTCTATTGGCTTGATAACCTGGTCTGATCATGCTCCGGTGTCCATAACTCTCTCAACCCCTCAAACTACCCCAGGGCAATGGACCTGGCGTCTTAATGAATCCTTATTACAAGATCAATATTGTAAGGGAAAAATTGAGAAGGCCTTGACTGAATTTTTCTCCATAAATGATACCGACGACGTCTCTAAGATTATCCTGTGGGAAGCGCACAAATGCACTATACAGGGTAAACTTATACAGTTGGGTACATTTGTGAAAAAACAGAGGTCAGTACTTATTACCAAATTACTACAACGACTCCACTTTCTAGAGTCCTCTCATAAAACGTCCCTGTCGGAGACCGACTACTTAGAATTACTTGACACGCGGGCACAACTAAAGAAGACCCTCACTGATAGTATCCAGCTCTCAATCCGTAAATGCAACTCTAAGTACTACCAGTGGGGTAATAAACCTGGACGCCTCCTAGCCCAGGCACTTAAGGCCCAACGCACCTCATTGTTTATTAATAATGTGAAAGATCTCGGGGGTACTCTGCGTTTCAAAACTCCTGAAATAGCTGCCTGCTTCAAACAGTATTATTCTCTTTTATATAACTTAGAGAACCAACCTGATGATGCCACCCCTCTTTTTGATATTCTAAAGGCGAAGGCATATTTAGATAAGTTGTCTTATCCCGTTCTTCCTTCTTCAGACAGGGAAGCTTTGGAATTACCTTTTACCCTGCAAGAGCTGGAAATCGCTCTGACCTCGACACCCTCTGGTAAGAGCCCGGGACCGGATGGTTTTTCGTCAAGTTATTATAAACAATTTAAAGGTTTCCTATCCCCTTATCTCCTCCAGGCCTTTAACTCCATCTCCGCAGATACTCATTTTTCAGGCCAATCCTTAGAAGCCCACATTTCTGTTCTCCCAAAGCCGGGTGAGGACCCCTCGGTGTGCTCCAGCTATAGACCCATATCTCTTCTTAATGTTGATGTCAAACTTTTCGCAAAACTGATGGTGAATAGACTGAATATATTCCTGCCCTCCCTCATTCACAACGACCAGGTGGGTTTTGTCCCAAACTGTGAGGCTAAAGATAATACCACCAAGGTCCTGAACTTAATCCACATAGCTTCTCGTGGTAGCTTCCCCACTGTATTGCTCTCCACAGATGCCGAAAAGGCTTTTGATAGAGTCAGTTGGGGTTTTATGAGGTCTGTACTGGGGCACATCGGACTGGGTCCCCGAGCACTTGGTAGGATTATGGAACTTAATAGATCGCCTACAGCTCGGGTTCGAGTTAATGGTTCCTTATCTGATCCCTTCTCCATAGGGAATGGGACACCACAGGGATGCCCACTGTCCCCACTACTCTTTGTTCTCTGTATCGAAGCCCTTGCTAGGGCCATCAGGGCCAACGATCATATTACTGGTCTGAGAGTTGGTGATACAGAGCACAAACTGGCCCTGTTTGCAGATGATTTATTGGCTACAATAACACACCCGGTTTCCTCCCTCCCCCATCTTATGAAGGAGCTATCCACCTTCGGTTCACTTTCCAATTTTAAAATCAACATGTCCAAATCATGTGCATTGAACATTTCCACCCCTCCCGATATAGTGGCCAAGCTCAAACAATCTTTCCCCTTCACTTGGAATACCTCTCATATTTCTTACTTGGGAATACAACTACCGAGGGATCTTTCCCATCTGGTTTCATTTAATTTTATGCCCCTCCTTCGAACTCTCAGGGCCGATTATAGTAGATGGTATCTTAAACCACTTTCCTGGCTGGGAAGGGTAAATGTTGTGAAGATGAATACTCTCCCTAAACTGTTCTATAAACTTCAGGCTCTTCCCATTCAGATCCCAGACTCCTGGTTCTGGTCCATTCAACTCTTGATACAACAATTTGTTTGGTCCCGGAAACAACCTATAATTAGCAGGTCCACTATTTTTCGCTCCACCCGACACGGTGGTTTCCAGTTACCTGATATTAGACGCTATTACTGGGCAATTTTGCTTAATAGAGTCCTGGACTGGACGAGGAGTCGGGAGACTAAGCAATGGGTGGTCCTAGAGGGGCTTTATATGCAACAATACCCTGAGATCTTCCCTTGGCTTCCTTCCCTTCCCAAGCCTCCTTTTCCCCACCCAACTATCACTACGACCCTTTCCTTTGGGAAAAAAGCACGCCATTGGCCCTTCCTCACTTCCAATTTCGGCCCGCTGACCTCTTTTTTAGCCAACCCTGACTTTCTGCCCAGCTTAACACTTTCTCACTTTCGCACTTGGGCTTTAGAAGGACTCTTCAGAGTAGGCCAGCTGGCGATTTCCTCGGGAGTAAGACAGTTCTCTGAAGTACGATCTAAATGGGAAATTTCACAACACGACTTTTGGAAATATTTACAGCTTAGACATTTCTTGCACTCCAAACACAGATACCTTCTAGCCTCCAGGGAACTAACATCATTTGAGAGACTTTGTGCCTCTTCATGTGACCCCCAGCATACAGTTTCCACACTTTACAAATTATTACAAGGTCCCAACGCTGGGACACCTCCACCTTTCCAGTTAGCTTGGGAGAGAGACCTCGGGTTTCAATTATCAGAAAAAGATTGGCAGATGATATTTCTCAAATCTCACAACAGTTCTGTCTGTATACAAGGGAGAGAAACCCAATATAAACTTTTAATGAGATGGTACAGACACCCCTCCCTTCTCCATTCCATGAACCCCGGTATGACTGATAGGTGCTGGAGATGTCTTAGTGCCACTGGTTCCTTGCTGCACATCTGGTAGAATTGCTCCTTACTTCGGCCATATTGGGTTGATGTAATCTCTATTTCCCAGGATATACTTCACACCTCCGTCCCTTCTGACCCAGCCTTCTGGCTGCTATCCCACTCTTCCATGTCGTTGGTTCAATATAAAACATCTCTACTCCGCCAACTGTCTAATGCAGCACGGGCGGTTATTCCCACACTATGGAGGTCATCATCCCCACCCACAAGGAAAACTTGGTTCACTAGAATCAATTATTATATGAATATGGAGCACATTCTCCTAGTCTCCAGAGATAAACTTTCAGAATTCATGGCCACCTGGTTACCTTGGATAGAATATACATCCTCAAAGGAGTACAAAGACTACATATATGCCACCAAATGATCTGAGTTTAGCAGGTGATTGATTAAAGAGATCGCAAATCTTTTCCCATCTGTCTGATGACCCCCCGGGTTTGGTCACTCTATATTTTTCTTTTACTCTCTCTATCTCTTCATATCTTACTCTTTCCTATAGTTTTTACATTTTGTTACTTATGTTATTATGATTACATTCGCTGTTCTGACAAATAACTAGCAGGCATTGTGATGATTCCATTGACCACCCTATCATGGTCTGCTTTTACTATGGTACTAGTTGTGCAGGGCGGCAAGTTATCCTGCTTCTTATGGCTAATATGCAAATGATGTTAATTATGTGTCTTGAAGCTCTCGTGTTTATTTGGATGTAATCTTTATATTTTCCTTAAATAAAAACAGATTATACAAAAAAAAAACATGTGCAGAGAGAGTTAGATTTGGGTGTGGTGTGTTCAATCTGCAATCTAATTTGCAGTTTAAAAATAAAGCAGCCAGTATTTACCCTGCACAGAAATAAAATAACCCACCCAAATCTAACTCTCTCTGCAAATGTTATATCTGCCACACCTGCAGTGCACATTGGCCCTAATTCAGAGTTGATCGCAGCAGCAAATTTGTTAGCAGTTGGGCAAAACCATGTGCACTGCAGGAGGGGCAGATATAACATGTGCAGAGAGAGTTAGATTTGGGTGGGGTGAATTCAAACTGAAATTTAAATTGCAGTGTAAAAATAAAGCAGCCAGTATTACCCTGCACAGAAACAAAATAACCCACCCAAATCTACCTCTCTCTGCACATGTTATATCTGTTCCCCCTGCAGTGCACATGGTTTTGCCCAATTGCTAACAAACTTGCTGCTGCGATCAACTCAGAATTACCCCCATGGTTTTGCCCAACTGCTAAAAAATTTCCTGCTGCGATCAACTTGGAATTACCTCCTAGGCCCCGAGTCTGATAGGAAGAGGTAGAAAATTCCAGAGGTAGGGAGCACCACGGTCAAAATCTTGAAGGCAGGAATGGGAGGAAGTAATCAGTTGGCAGGAGAGGTGGCATGAATTTGTGGAGCGAAGAGGGCAATGGTTAAAGGGGGGAAAGTGAAGTGTTTGGTATGTAAAGAATTGCAGGGAGTGTGTGTTTTGGGTACAATAAGATTAAATATACTTATTCTTACATTTTTAAATTGTTTGTCACGTATGTGGCTATCACTTCTCATGTGGATGTCACTCTTCAGTATGACACAACACAAACATATTTGAGAACCCTTGATGGTAGCATGTAGTTTCCCTTCGTGGAGAGGACCTTTCCCATAAACGCCTGGGTCCATGTCAAAAACTATTTGGAATAGTAAGCTGTGGCGAGCGGAGTGAGACACCGAGCCCGAAGCGTGGCGAGCGAAGTGAGCCCTCGAGGGTCCAATGCTGCATAGATAAAAAAATAAAATAATCTCAAACGAACGGAGAAATCATTTAGATGCTGTAAGGGCGGACGGTCTCTTCTGCCCTCTCGTTATGTCACTTCCAGGTCCTGATCACGAAAGTAATTTAGACACAACCGACCACTGACCTATGCAATCTAAAAATGACTGCTGTAATGCCATGCAAATAATCTTCACCACTAGGAGAAAAGATCAGCACTTCCCAGAGACAAATATTAGGGGTAATTCCAGGTTGATCGCAGCAGGAATTCTGTTAGCAATTGGGCAAAACCATGTGCACTGCAGGGGAGGCAGATATAACATGTGCAGAGAGAGTTAGATTTGGGTGTGGTGTGTTCAATCTGCAATCTAAATTGCAGTGTAAAAATAAAGCAGCCAGTATTTACCCTGCACAGAAATAAAATAACCCACCCAAATCTAACTCTCTCTGCAAGTGTTATATCTGCCCCCCCTGCAGTGCACATGGTTTTGTCCAACTGCTAAAAAATTTCCTGCTGCGATCAACTAGGAATTTCCCCCATTGTTCACAATATATCTATTGCAAGTCTGTTTCTTGTAACAATATTGTTTCTGTCATACGGAGCCACACAAAAGTAACCATGTCTGATTGCACGGGTGAATACAGATACAGATAATGCGTTAAATAGATCAAGGTGTGTTATACGACAAAGAATGAATACTGTAAATGAAACTGCACTTACACAACCAAGTTTCCATGTAATTCACATAGAGACACAGGGGAGATATGCATAGAAAGTCCTTTTAGAAATACACGACAATAGCAACACGGGGAATAAATCAAATATAGTAATCACTTTATTCTCACAATATTTATCAAACAAGTTGACAAAGCACATTTTCCAATCCAACATGCTGGATCTCACTTTTGTTTGAGTGCAATAACCATAATATAAATGTTAACACTCCTCCACCCTCATAAAAGAGCACATCAAGAACATATACAGTAGAGGGGTTATTAATCAAAAGGCAGTATTCACAATTACAATTAACATCCAGATGAAATCAAAGTATCTATTTTTGAAATTAATTAAATTCTCATTAAAAGCAACTTCAGCTCATATTTCAATCTATTTTACTGCATCAGGATTGTTATTTTCTTTCAATTAAATGCAGATAAATGAATCTAATGACTAATATTACTCAGTGGCGTAACTACTGCCCCCGCAGTCCTCGCGGTGGCTTGGGGGCGAGGGGCTGCGGGGGCGCCACTGACAGTACAGATTGACATGCGGACGAGCGTCCGCATGTCAATCTGCGGTCTCCTTCCCTCCGCTGCTGTGTTGGAGGGACACGGAGGGAACAGCGCGCGCCTCTCCTGTGTCCCTCCTGGCTCTCCGGCCGGTCTAATAAAGGAAGTGCCGTTCGTGAGCTCTGATTGGCTCACGAACCGGCACTTCCTTTATTAGACCCACAGGAGAGCCAGGAGGGACACTGGAGAGGCGCACGCTATGCCCTCCGTGTCCCTCCAACACAAAGGAGCGGGGGGGAGCAGGCACTTAGGAGGGCATAGGTGGCACTGTGTGGGAATATCTGGCACTGGGGGCATATACCTGGCACTGTGGGGGAATATCTGGCACTGGGGGCATATACCTGGCACTGTGGGGGAATATCTGGCACTGGGGGGAGCAGGCACTGAGGGGGCATATGTGGCACTGTGGGGGAATATCTGGCACTGGGGGCATATACCTGGCACTCTGGGGGAATATATGGCACTGGGGGCATATACCTGGCACTGTGGGGGAATATCTGGCACTGTGGGGGAATATCTGGCACTGGGGGGGAGCAGGCACTGAGGGGTATATGTGGCACTTTGGGGGAATATCTGGCACTGGGGGCATATACCTGGCACTGGGGGAATATCTGGCACTGAGGGGAGCAGGCACTGACGGGGCATATGTGGCACTGTGGGGGAATATCTGGCACTGGGGGCATGTGTGGCACTGGGGGGGTATATTTGGCACTGGGGGCATGTACCTGGCACTGTGGGGGAATATCTAGGACTGGGGTCATATACCTGGCACTGTGGGGGAATATCTGGCACTGGGGGCATATGTGGCACTGGGGGGGGGTAATATTTGGCACTGGGGGCATGTATCTGGCACTGTGGGGGAATATCTGGCACTGGGGGCATATGTGGCACTGGGAGCACGGCCCTAGCAACAAGCACTACCCCCTAGCAACGAGCATGACACCCAGTGCATGAAACCCCTGGCAACGAGCATGACACCCTGAGCATGAAAATCCCTGGCACCGTGCATGGAACCAAGAGCATGAAACCCCTGGCAACGAGCAGGTATTTTAAAAGTAATTAGAAGCCTTACTGTAGAACTTAATGTGTAATGGGCATTACGGTGTGTGGCATAATGTATCACGGACATTGCGGTGTGTGTCATAATGTGTCAGGCATTACGGTGTGTTGTATACTATATCACGGGCATTGTGGTATGTGGTATAATGTCTCAGGATCATTGCGGTGTGTGTCATACTGTGTCACAGACATTGTATGTGCTATAATGTATCAGGGGCATTGTAGTGTGTAGCATAATGTATAACGGGCATTGCGATTCCTGTCATAATGTGTCACAGGCATTACGGTGTGTGGCATAATGTGTCGGGGGCATTACAGTGTGTGCATATTGTGTCATGTGCATTATTGTGTGTGGCATAATGTCTGAGGGCCTTTGCAGTATGTGGCATAATGTATACTGGCCATTACTATAAGGAGGAAAAATGACAAATAATGTAAGAATAATGTAAGGGGCATGAATCAGGATTATTTTTCTTTCCTGTGGTGGCTAACGTCTGGGCGTGCAGGTTGCAAAACTGGGGTATAAGGTAGTCTTTTCCTGCAATGCCACGCCCCTTTATGCGAAGCCATGCCCATTTAAACGAAGCCACACACCCTTTTTGGTGGCGCGCGCATGTTTGTTCCTTTACTAGTGCCAATCATGGGGGGGGGGGGGGGGGGGGGCGCCAAAGAATTTATTGGCTTGGGGGAGAAAAATTTCTAGTTACGCCACTGGTATTACTGTAAGTCACACTTTGCTACTTTTGAAAAAGCATTTCAGGGAGATGTGAAAGTAACACCTATCAGCGTGGACGTATACTGCTACATCTGAGAGGCGTGTCCTGAAAATGACTTACACATCCAAATGTAAATTAGTCCCAAAGTTAGTAAGATCTACTTGTTGAAGAAAAGACACTTATATTTTTCAGACTTTGTTGGATATTGTGCTTTACAGGAGGTTCTATATACTGTTAGTGGCCATGAGAAATCTTATTTAAAATGCATGTAACCATAGGGATCATGTGCCTTATAGCTAATGAAGGGGAAATGGTGCTGATGATCCCATTTGAATGTGGGTATCTCTGATCCCCCCCCACCCCACAAGAATGTAACAGCTGCATAATGGGGTTAAGGTACAATCAGGAAGATTGATGGACTATTCAGGGAGTCAGGGAGATTGCTGCTATTTCAGGGAGTCTCCTGCAGAATGAGGGAGGTAGGCAACTATGCTGTAAAGTGAACTGTAGGCCTATTTCTGAGCTATATGTAAACCCAGGCCCGGCGCTACCCGCTGAGCGAAGGGATGCAGTGCAGGGAGGCGCTGGGAGGGAGAGGCGCTCCCCCTGCCCTGCATCCCTTCCCTTCTGCACTGTCCTGTCCCCCCTGCTGCTGCTGCTGCCAGCTGCTGTGCAGCACTGGCAGCATGAAAAGTCCACTCTCCCCCTCCCCTCACCTGTGTGACAGCGGCTGGGTACATATCAGAATGGGGGGGGGGGGGGGGGGGAGGAGAGCTACATGGCCGGAATGGGTGGAGCTAAATGGGGAAGAATGGGGGCGAAGCTATATGGACCAGGCTGCTATACTGAGGGAGACAGTGGCTTAGGTAAGTGGAGGGTGAGAGAAATGTATGTGTGTGTGTATGATGGGTATGTGTGTATGGTGTGTGGGTGTGTGTGTGTATATGGTGGGTGTGTATGTGTGTGAATTGTGTGTGTGTGCACGTGCTTTATGGACGCTACTACTGGTGGCGCATTACGTATAACAACGCTACTACTGGGGGGGCATTACATGTAAGGACGCTACTACTACTGGGGGGGCATTATGTATAAGGACGCTACTACTACTGGTGGCATTATGTATAAGGATGCTACTACTACTGGGGGCATTATGTATAAGGATGCTACTGCTACTGAGGGGGCATTATGTATAAGGACACTACTACTACTGGGGGGGTATTATGTTTAAGGACGCTACTACTACTGGGGGGGCATTACGTATAAGGACGCTACTACTACTGGGGGGGCATTACATATAAGGACACTACTACTACTGGGGGGACTTTACGTATAAGGACGCTACTACTACGGGGGGCATTACGTATAAGGACGCTACTACTACTGGTGGCATTATGTATAAGGATGCTACTACTACTGGTGGGGCATTATGTAAAAGGACGCTACTACTACTGGGGGGCATTATTTATAAGGATGCTACTACTACTGGGGGGCATTACTTATAAGGACGCTACTACTACTACTGGGGGGCATTACGTATAAGGACACTACTAATACTGGGGGAGCAGTACGTATAAGGACGCTACTACTACTAGGTGGGAATTACGTATAAGGACGCTTCTACTTCTGGGGGTGCACTACGTATAAGGACGCTACTACTACTGGGGCGGGCATTACGTATAAGGACGCGTCTACTACTGGGGGTGCACTAAGTATGAGGACGCTTCTACTACTGTGGGTGCATTATGTATAAGGACGCTACTACTACTGGGGCGGGCATTACGTATAAGGACGCGTCTACTACTGGGGGTGCACTAAGTATGAGGACGCTTCTACTACTGTGGGTGCATTTCAGGGAGATGTGAAAGTAACACCTATCAGCGTGGACGTATACTGCTACATCTGAGAGGCGTGTCCTAAAAATGACTTACACATCCAAATGTAAATTAGTCCCAAAGTTAGTAAGATCTACTTGTTGAAGAAAAGACACTTATATTTTTCAGACTTTGTTGGATATTGTGCTTTACAGGAGGTTCTATATACTGTTAGTGGCCATGAGAAATCTTATTTAAAATGCATGTAACCATAGGGATCATGTGCCTTATAGCTAATGAAGGGGAAATGGTGCTGATGATCCCATTTGAATGTGGGTATCTCTGATCCCCCCCCACCCCACAAGAATGTAACAGCTGCATAATGGGGTTAAGGTACAATCAGGAAGATTGATGGACTATTCAGGGAGTCAGGGAGATTGCTGCTATTTCAGGGAGTCTCCTGCAGAATGAGGGAGGTAGGCAACTATGCTGTAAAGTGAACTGTAGGCCTATTTCTGAGCTATATGTAAACCCAGGTCCGGCGCTACCCGCTGAGCGAAGGGATGCAGTGCAGGGAGGCGCTGGGAGGGAGAGGCGCTCCCCCTGCCCTGCATCCCTTCCCTTCTGCACTGTCCTGTCCCCCCTGCTGCTGCTGCTGCCAGCTGCTGTGCAGCACTGGCAGCATGAAAAGTCCACTCTCCCCCTCCCCTCACCTGTGTGACAGCGGCTGGGTACATATCAGAATGGGGGGGGGGGGGGGAGCTACATGGCCGGAATGGGTGGAGCTAAATGGGGAAGAAGGGGGCGGAGCTATATGGACCAGGCTGCTATACTGAGGGAGACAGTGGCTTAGGTAAGTGGAGGGTGAGAGAAATGTATGTGTGTGTGTATGGTGGGTATGTGTGTATGGTGTGTGGGTGTGTGTGTGTATATGGTGGGTGTGTATGTGTGTGAATTGTGTGTGTGTGCACGTGCTTTATGGACGCTACTACTGGTGGCGCATTACGTATAACAACGCTACTATTGGGGGGGCATTACATGTAAGGACGCTACTACTACTGGGGGGGCATTATGTATAAGGACGCTACTACTACTGGTGGCATTATGTATAAGGATGCTACTACTACTGGGGGGCATTATGTATAAGGACGCTACTACTACTGGGGGCATTATGTATAAGGATGCTACTGCTACTGAGGGGGCATTACGTATAAGGACACTACTACTACTGGGGGGGTATTATGTTTAAGGACGCTACTACTACTGGGGGGGCATTACGTATAAGGACGCTACTACTACTGGGGGGGCATTACATATAAGGACACTACTACTACTGGGGGGACTTTACGTATAAGGACGCTACTACTACGGGGGGCATTACGTATAAGGACGCTACTACTACTGGTGGCATTATGTATAAGGATGCTACTACTACTGGTGGGGCATTATGTAAAAGGACGCTACTACTACTGGGGGGCATTATTTATAAGGATGCTACTACTACTGGGGGGCATTACTTATAAGGACGCTACTACTACTACTGGGGGGCATTACGTATAAGGACACTACTAATACTGGGGGAGCAGTACGTATAAGGACGCTACTACTACTAGGTGGGAATTACGTATAAGGACGCTTCTACTTCTGGGGGTGCACTACGTATAAGGACGCTACTACTACTGGGGCGGGCATTACGTATAAGGACGCGTCTACTACTGGGGGTGCACTAAGTATGAGGACGCTTCTACTACTGTGGGTGCATTATGTATAAGGACGCTACTACTACTGGGGGGGGGCATTTTTACTTAATTTTTATTTAAAAACCTATGTGATTATTGGGTCTGGGGTTTGGATTGCCTTCACCTCTTTGACAAAGAAGATAAAGGAAGCACACGTGTTGGGTTTGAACCAACCCAGACCACCGGGCACTGAAGGAGGGTGTTGCTTATGTACTAAGCATAGTTGTTTTTATAATTGGTGCAGTGTGTGGTGTGCTCACAGGCCCCTAGGCCAAGGGGATCCCACACCGCACACTCTGCACCCAGAGAGGGGGAATGAAAAACTTTCCCCTCCGGTAATACCTGTCAGCGCATGCAGCGCCTCATCCTAGTGCTGATGTTCTGTGTTTCTCCCCTACAGCTGGCTCACTGGGCTAGTCTTGCGAGAGCTCACATGTATCACGAAGCCGGCATCCGCCACAGTCAGGGACAGTCCTGTGTATAGGCAACAACACCTGCATCTGTCAAAATCGATAGCTGACGGTGTTGGGACGGTAATACATTGTCTGCCACATTGGTGTACCATAGTATAGATAGCAGTGCCGATATGCACAGGAGTGCATAGGCAGGGATACAGCAGGTGTACAGCTGCCATGTTTTCACTTGCAGGAAATGCAGATGTGTCATGGCTATTTTTGGGGCCAGCCAATGACTTCATCCGCATTTCCTGTGAGTGAAAACCTGCGTTTCCTGCTCTCTCCCCCCCATCCCCCCAAGGCCACGTCGCTGTTCCCGGATGCCCGTTGCCTGTCAATCACCATGCGATTGTATCCTTAAGAGTAGAGTACGTACACTATACCTGCTGTGTGTGTGTGCAGACCCTCTGGATGCAGCCACTGCATGCAAACAATGCGGCTGTATCCAGGTTTGAATAAAGCCCTCAGTACACTGCATTGTTCCCATTCATTCTGTTATTCCATCTCTGCAGTACAGCAACTCTGCCATCCAGTGATGCTGCCATGGCTACAGTATGTGATACCTCTTGTGCTGCCCATGTTGGGCCACTTCTACAAATTTTAACAGGTCCACTTTTAGTTACCAATCCATCCCTGGTAATAACTATTGTGTAGAGCATATATATTTATCTACATCAATAAAGTGTAAGGATTACTGTCACAGGCAATAGTAATGCATGGATTAAAAGGAGAAGAGAAGGTTGTCTACATTTGGTTATATAAAAATAAACTTTCACCTCTATTATTTCAATGTAATTATTGTTACAAAATATAAAACAAACTGATATAGTAAAAAAAAGATAATGTGCGCAAAATAATAATAAATTAAGTTAATAATTACAACTGTACTACCTTAATAGCTTCATTTTACTGTAAGTTCATCTTTGTGGAAAAGGTAAGTGTGTATGTTAACGCATACAGTATATGCAATGAATTAGGATTGATATACAAAGAGCTTTGATTTATTGTCGGCAAAGATAATTAAAAGTTTCCCAAACTCCTCCACTACAGTCCAGGTTTTAAAGATTCCCATGCAGTGGCGTAACTAGAAATTTTTCTCCCCGAAGCCAAAAAATTCTTCGGCGCCCCCCCCCCCCCCTTCATGCTCCATAATTGGGAGCAAGAAAGGGATAAATATGCACGCGCCGAAGGCGCGCGCGCCAAAAAAGGGGCATGGTTTTGTTGGAGTGGGCGTGGTTTCGCATAAAGGGGCGTGGCATTGCAGGAAAAGACTACCTTATACCCCAGTTTTGCAACCTGCACGCCCATACGTTGGCCACCACAGGAAAGAAAAATAATCCTGATTCATGCCCCTTACATTATTTGTCATTTTTCCTCCTTATAGTAATGCCCAGTATACATTACGCCACATACTGCAATGGCCCTTAGACATTATGCCGCACACAATAATGCACGACACAATATGCACACACTGTAATGCCCCCGACACATTATGCCACACACCGTAATGTCTGTGACACATTATGCCACACACCGTAATGCCTGTGACACATTATGACAGGAATCGCAATGCCCGTTATACATTATGCTACACACTGCAATGCCCCTGATACATTATAGCACATACAATGTCTGTGACACATTATGACACACACCGCAATGTCCGTGATACATTATGCCACACACTGCAATGCCCGATACATTATAGCACATACAATGCCTATGACACATTATGCCACACACTGCAATGACCTTGAGACATTATACCACAATGCCCGTGATATAGTATACCATACACCGTAATGCCTGTGACACATACCGCAATAACCTGCCTGTTATACCCTATGCCACACATCGCAATGCCCGTTATGTATTATGCCACACTGCAATGACCCTGAGACATTATACCACATACCACAATGCCCGTGATATAGTATACCACACACCGTAATGCCTGACACATTATGACACACACCGCAATGTCCGTGATACATTATGCCACACACTGCAATGACCCTGAGACATTATACCACATATCACAATGCCCGCGATATAGTATACCATACACCGTAATGCCTGTGACACATTATGACACACACCGCAATGTCCGTGATACATTATGCCACACACCGTAATGCCCATTACACATTAAGTCCTACAGTAAGGCTTCTAATTACTTTTCAATTACCTGCTCGTTGTCAGGGGTTTCATGCACTGGGTGTCATGCTCGTTGCCAGGGGTTTAATGCTATTGGTTCCATGCACGGTGCCAGGGGTTATCATGCTCAGGGTGTCATGCTCGTTGCCAGGGGTTTCATGCACTGGGTGTCATGCTCGTTGCCAGGTGTTTCATGCACTGGGTGTCATGCTCGTTGCCAGGTGTTTCATGCACTTGGTGTCATGCTTGTTGCTAGGAGGTAGTCCTTGTTGCTAGGGCTGTGCTCCCAGTGCCACATATGTCCCCAGTGCCAGATATTCCCCCACGGTGCCAGGTACTTACATGCCCCAGTGCCAAATATAGTCGTCGTCCCCATGTGCCAGGTACACATATACCCCCCAGTGCCACATATGCCCCCAGTGCCAGATATTCCCCCCCAGTGCCACATATTCCCCCAGTGCCAGATATGCCCCCAGTGCCATATATTCCCCCCCAGTGCCAAATATGCCCCCAGTGCCAGATATTCCCCCCCCAGTGCCAGATATCCCCCCCGTGCCATATATGCCCCCAGTGCCAGATATTCCCCCCCAGTGCCAGATATCCCCCCGTGCCATATATGCCCCCTTTGCCATATATCCCCCCCAGTGCCATATATGCCCCCAGTGCCAGATATTCCCCCCCAGTGCCATATATGCCCCCAGTGCCAGATATTCCCCCCAGTGCCATATATGCCCCAGTGCCAGATATTCCCCCCATTGCCAGATATTCCCCCCAGTGCCATATATGCCCCAGTGCCAGATATCCCCCCCCCAGTGCCATATATGCCCCCCGTGCCAGATATTCCCCCCCAGTGCCATATATGCCCCCCATGCCATATATGCCCCCAGTGCCAGATATCCCCCCCCAGTGCCATATATGCCCCCAGTGCCAGATATTCCCCCCCCAGTGCCATATATGCCCCAGTGCCAGATATCCCCCCCCCAGTGCCAGATATTCCCCCAGTGCCAGATATTCCCCCCAGTGCCAGATATGCCCCCAGTGCCAGATATTCCCCCCAGTGCCAGAAATGCCTCCCTCCCCCCCCCCAGTGCCATATATGCCCCCAGTGCCAGATATTTACCCCCCCCCTACCCCCGCCGTCGCTTTTTGGAGGGACACAAAGGGCACAGCTCGCCTCTCCTGTGTCCCTCCTGCGGCATCATCTCCGGCGGCCGCGGGTCTATTAGGGGGAAGTGCCGGTTCGTGAGCCAATTAGAGCTCACGGACGGCACTTCCCCCTATTAGACCCGCGGCCGCCGGAGATGATGCAGCAGGAGGGACACAGGGATGCGCGCTGTGTGCCCTCCGTGTCCCTCCAACAAGCGGCGGAGGGAAGGAGACTGCAGACTGACATGCGGACTGTTCCCATGCTAGATACCCATGCTTGAGAATGTGACTAAATTAGTACCAATGTCAGTTTGATTTTACCATCTGAACTCAAGTATGGATAGC
Organism: Pseudophryne corroboree; assembly: GCF_028390025.1. Lineage (NCBI taxonomy): Eukaryota > Metazoa > Chordata > Amphibia > Anura > Myobatrachidae > Pseudophryne > Pseudophryne corroboree. The sequence continues at coordinate 608,364,345 of NC_086444.1, read as the reverse complement.
CTTAAAATCTGGACTGTAATCAGGGCCGGTTCTAGCCCTTCTGGCGCCCCGGGCGTAAAATAGGGGCGTGGCTTCATACAGGAGGCATGGTCATTTACGCCCCGTGTAGAGTTGTGCCCCCTGTAGGAGTAGCGCCGCTTACGCACACAAAAAAAAAATTAATACTATCCCCACTCCTGATTCCAGACTGCTGCAGACCTCCGCCGGCGCCGCTCCTCTCCTCGGATCTATGGGACAGATAGACACTAGAGGTCAATTATGACCCCTAGTGTCTGTGTTAGTCCCACAATGCTGTGCGGTGCGTGATGAGCGCCCCTGGGAAGGCTCAGCGGCACATGGTGCGGTGCTGTGAGGGGCGCCCTGGGCCAGCACTTACTTTCTGCACTGGTCCAGAAGCCTGTCGGGGTCATCGGATCTCAGCCAGTACAATTTCCTCAGGACAGTATAATCCATGAAGAGCGGGAAGACAGCGCCATTAAGGGCTCAGGGCTTCTCCTCAGAGCAGACCCAGCAGCGTTTCAGCACCATTTTCCTGCATGCACAGTGCTGAGTGGAAGAACAGGTCCCTCCACAGCAACTCCAGCTATCTGTACATTTTACCAGGGTGTTGTAGAAGGGAGGGGAGGCTGTAATATGACTGTGTGTCCTATTAAGGTGCACAGTCAGCGCTGACATGGGTCTCCCTTTGCCTTTGCTAAAAGCGTTGTGTGTGGGTTGGCTCCAATCTCTGTGTCTCTCTTGACATTCTTCCGGGGGAAACTCTGTCTGCCCACACCTGTGTGTGCAGTGTTTGGTGGTCTCCTTTACCTATGTCCAGGGACACTGCATCATATGCTGCAGAGGATTTATCCTCCCAGGATGATCCCATTCCATGTAATCAGGATAGCACTGGTTTAGCACATATACCAGCAAGGGAACCTGATAGGTTTTCCCCTATATCAAATCTTGGATTTCTCAGATTTATGACAGGGTTGCAAGTAATGAATCTGCAACCCAGGTATTACAGAGCTCTGTGGCAGTATGGCCGGTTTCTGGTACCTCAGGACGCCCCTCTATATACCCCCACAAACATGCGCTTGTGCATGTCACACAAGACGACACAGATACCGATTCTAACACAACAGACGGTGCAATTGTTGATAGAGGCTATCAGGGATGTGTTGAATGTTAATGATACCACACCTGAGCAGGTTGAGGAGGCTTTTTTCACTGAAAATAAAAAAGCCTCGCTAACCTTCCCTGCATCAAAGGAATTGAATGCTATATCTGAATACGCATGGGAAAACCCTGAGAAAAAATTCCAGGTCCCTAAAAGGGTCCAGGTGGCGTTTCCTTACCCTGAAGAGGATAGGAAAAAATGGGAAAACCCACCGATTGTTGACGCATCTGTGTCCAGACTCTCAAAGAAGGTGGTTTTGCCTGTTCCACGATCTACCGCCTTAAAGGAGCCGGCTGATAGAAAAATTGATAACACGCTTAAATCAATGTACACTGCTTCAGGGGCCATATTACATCCCACTATTGCTACTGCATGGATTGCAAAGGCAATAATAAAGTGGTCGGCTGCCTTAATTGAGGATTTGGATATGATGGATAGGGATGATGTTGCATTATATTTATGCAACATACATGATTCAGCAGGTTTTATGGTAGAATCCATGAAAGTCCTGGGTTCCATGGTTGCGGGGACTGTGGCTGTGCCAGTGGTCGGCCGACGCAGAATCCAGAAAAAGTGTGGAGTCCCTACCCTACACAGGTCAGGCTCTCTTTGGGGAAGCTCTAGACACGTGGATAATATCCACGGCCACAGTGGGTAAGGCTCCGTTTCTTCCCTCAGCAGCACCTGCTCCGAAGAAATCCTTCTCTTCATCTGCAACGCAGTCCTTTCAGCCTAACAAGCTTAGAAAGGCTGGAATGTCCAATACCTCCTTTAGGGAAGGTCGAGTTAAGTCCAAGAAACCTGCCGCTGCAGGTTCCCAGGAATGAAAGCCTGCTTCAGGTACGCCAGAGTCCTCCGCATGACGGTGGACCGCGCGGCCTGGAGGCGGGGATGGTGGGGCGAGACTCAGACACTTCAGTCACGTCTGGGAGTCGTCCAGCCTGGATCCCTGGGTGATAGATATTGTATCCCAGGGATACCGGCTGGATTTTCAAAATCTCCCCCCTCATTGTTTTTTCACATCAGGCTTACCAACTCTGTTGGCAGACATCACTGTACTACCTGGACCCAGAAGGGCAGAAGGTATTTCTTCCGCAGGAAAAGGCATGGGTGATACAAACTATGGTCCGGGATGTCCTGAAGCCAGCCCGGGTGTCGGGTCATCAATGCATTCGCCTGCTGGGAAAGATGGTGGCCTCTTACGAGGCTCTAAAGTACGGGAGGTTTCATGCTCAGACCTTCCAACTGGATCTCATCTCCACATGCACCAGAGAATTCGTCTGTCGCCAAAGATCAGGTTTTCACTCCTCTGGTGGCTCTAATTGCCTCACCTTCTGGAGGGCCACAGGTTCGGGATACAGGACTGGGTCCTTCTGACCAAGGATGCGAGCCTTCGGGGCTGGGGCAGTCACTTAAGGAGTAACTTTCCAAGGACGTGGTCAAGCCTGGAAGCCGGCCTTCCCATCAACATCCTGGAACTAAGAGCCATCTACAGCGGTCTTCTTCAGGCGGCCCCTCTTCTAAGGAATCGGGCCATTCAAGTGCAGTCGGACAACATAACAACAGTGGCTTACATAAACCGACAAGGCAGAACGAAGAGCAGAGCAGTAGCCATCTTCATTCCAGGAGTAGAGAAATAACAGATCTTTGGGGTTTACCCCAAATAGACATGATGGCCTCTCATCTCAACAAGAAGCTTTGGCGTTATTTTCCAGGTCGAGGGGCCCACAGGCAGAGGCAGTGGACGCCCTGGTGTCTCTGTGGGTGTTCCAGTCAGTGTATGTGTTTCCACCACTCCCACTCATCCCAAGAATAGTAAAGCTCATAAGGAGAACAAGGGTTCAAGTGATCCTCATTGCCCCAGACTGGACAAGAAGTGCTTGGTATGCGGACCTTCTGGCCTCTTCCTCTTCGGGAGGACCTGCTGCAGCAGGGGCCGTTCACCTATCAAGACTTACCACGGCTACGTTTGACGGCATGGAAGTTGATCACCTGATACTTGCTCAGAAAGGCATTCCGAAGAAAGTTATTCCTACCCTCATACAGGCTAGGAAAGGGGTAACGTCTAAACATTAAAATTGTATTTGGAAGAACTATGTTTCTTGGTGGGAATCCAAGAACTTTCCTACGGTGGAGTTTCGACTCTGACGTTTTCTCCTCTTCCTGCAAGCAGGAGTGGATATGGGCCTGAGGTTAGGATCTGTGAAGGTCCCGATTTCGGCCCTATCCATTTTCTTTCAGAAACTATTGGCTGCCCTCCCTGATCCCTGAGGTTCAGATCTTTTGGAAGGAAGTTCTGCATATCCAACCTCCCTTTGTGCATCCTACAGGCACCTTGGGATCTTAACGTGGTGTTGCAGTTCCACCAGTCGGATTGGTCTGAACCTCTACAAGAGGTAGAGGTCAAAATTCTTGCATGGAAGGCGGTCACGTTGTTGGCCTTAGCTTCTGCAAGACGCGTGTCCGAATTGGAAGCTTTATCCTGTAAAAGCCCTTATTTGATCTTCCATGAAGATAGAGCTGAGCTCCGGACACGTCCGCAGTTTCTTCTAAAGGTTGTGTCGGCATTTCATATCAACCAACCTATTGTGGTGCCAGTGACTACTAACTCCTCAATTACATCAAAGTCCTTGGATGTTGTAAGGGCTCTGAAGATATATGTGAAGAGAACTTCTCATCACAGAAAGTCGGACTCTCGGTTTGTCGTATATGATCCCAAGAAAATTGTGTGTCCTGCTTCCAAGCAGACTATTTCTCACTGGATTAGGTTCATTATCCAGCATGCATATTCTACGGCAGGATTGCCATGTCCAAAATCTGTTCAGGCCCACTCTACTCGTAAGGTGGGGTCTTCCTGGGCGGCTGCCCGGAGTGTCTCGGCAGTGCAACTTTGCCGAGCAGCAACTTGGTGTGGGTCGAACACGTTTGCAAAGTCTTCCAAGTTCGGTACTTTGGCCTCTGATGATCTGAAGTTCAGTCAATCAGTTCTGCAGTAGCCTCCGCGCTCTCCCTCCCGTTCTGGGAACTTTGGTACATTCCCATGGTACTAATGTGGACCCCAGCATCTAGGATGCAAGAGAAAATAGGATTTTAATTACCTACCGATAAATCCTTTTCTCGTAGTGCGTAGAGGATGCTGGGCGCCGGCCCAGTGCTTCGTTTTCCTGCAAATGTTATTTGGTTCAGTACCACTTCGATTTAGTGGAGTACTGCATTGTTACTTGGTAACTAATGTTTCAGCAGTTGCTGAGAGTTTCAAGCAAGTTAGCTTGGTGTGCCTTGTATGTGTGAGCTGGTATGAATCTCACCATTATCTGTGTTAAATCCTTCTCTTGAAGATGTCCGTCTCCCCTGGCACAGTTTCTAGACTGAGTCTGGTAGGAGGGGCATAGAGGGAGGAGCCAGCCCACACTCTCAAACTCTTAAAGTGCCAATGGCTCCTGGTGGACCCGTATATACCCCATGGTACTAATGTGGACCCCAGCATCTTCTACGGACTACGAGAAAAGGATTTACCGGTAGGTAACCAAAATCCTATTTTAGCACTCCATAAATGACTGCAAGCAATGTACACTGTCATTAACTTAATATAAACAGCTATAAGCATGTAAAAAATAAACATACAGTACACAGAGATATTCATTTTAACAGTTTGTTGCTTTTAATGATGACAGTGGCTTAGTGTGCTGTCAGGTGTGTTAGTTAATCCCTTTCTTCAGAAACTGAATTGCAGAACTTGGACACTAATTATAATTGTGGCGTGCAGAGATAGCACTAGTTTCATACAGCAGAATGTAGATACTTACAGTAGGTACCAGCATTATGCAGAAACAGTATAATAGAGTCAAACACTAATTGGAGATGACAGCAATATTAAAGTTCATATATTTCCAGCTTAGTGGTAGAAGATATTACATTTAAATGATGAAGAATTTCTGTCCAAAGTATGCTAGTCATACAAATTAAATATTAATCTATTTCAGATTAATTCTAGCTTGTATGGCTGTGCAAGGTATATTATAATGTTAAAATTATGTTCCTGTTTAGTAAATGCAGAAATTGTGCAGTTCTCTAATGAATCATAACTGGTAGTAATAGTACCATATGGGAATACCCCAATGTTTATATTTCTTCAGAATTAATTTAGATTTGTATTAGATATCCCCCAGATATGAAGTAATTCACAAATCACATTTCTCTTTCATATTCTCATAAATCTATTACTTGCAGAAGGAGTTCACATACTATGTATAATTATATAGAATGATTCATGTACATTCACCATGGTAACGTACAGTATTATGAGGAAACAGTAGTGCACACCATTGCACCTTTCACTATATGGGCTTTGTCTTTTTTATAGTATATTATTGCAAAACATATGTATTTAAAAGAGTATACCTTGGGTTTGTCCACCGATTTGAGGACAACCTGTCTGCCTTACAGTAATTCAGTTGGAGGGGAGGGAAGAATGGGAATTCCACTATAGGTTGAGGACTTGCAAAAAGACTATAGGTGTTACGTTCTCTGTACTTGGAACCCAGGACATAGGGTGGCAGCAGAAGAGATCCAAGTACAGATGCGTGAAGCTGCGACAGAACTGGGATACGCAGCAATACCTAACGGAAAACCTGACTCCGTTGTCTCTCCCAAGTGGTCAGTCAACGCCTGCAAGACTATGGTTTCTTGGGCCCACGGCAGCCGCGTTTGACGGGCGGATTATGTCTGCCCGACTCCGATGCCCCCCGGTCTTAGTAGTTGACAAGGCGTTAACTGAGACAGAGAGAGAACAAGGGGAAAACTAACTAAGACAGATACAAAAGAGAAAGGGGAAACTACTGAAAACTATAACTAATTTATGCACGGCCGCCAAGAAAACCGTAACCAAAGTAACGCAGCCTAACCGCCAAATATGAACCCGTCGTAATAAGGCGAGGGCAGCGATGCGGAACCCTCTGCAAAAATGACACAAACACAAATAAAGAAAATACGGCTTCAGCCAAACAGTGCAGCAAAGCCGCTACTTATGACACCACGAAGGGTGTATGCAGAAGGAACAGGACCCCAAGGCTGAAGATTCAGGATCACTGGACCGGAAGGCTGGAACAGATTCCCAGGACCAGGCTCCAGAAACTGTGACAAAGGACACAGGAACGGACTGGCTGCAAGCAGGAACACTCCAGACGCAGGATACAAACTCCACAGGAAGCGGACAGGTTCTCACAGGAACATACAGGTATCATAACAAACTTCTATCACCAGCACTGGACTGCAGGGCTAGCTGGGTAATAAGGGAAGAGAGAATGCGCTCTAGGTGATGTATAAGGGAGGATGTTACTAGTTGGTTAACTTCCTTACCCCTACTTACTATGGATTGACAAAAGCAACACATGGCTTGACATCTGTTTTCCAGATTTGTGGAGAAAAAATTTCACACCGAAGAGGTGGCTTTTATGGTATTTTGCCCAGGTATGACAATGGGCTTTTTCATCCCATGGACAACTGTCTCCACTGGTGCCTTATTCAAACAAACCACATCACCAACAGAATCCTCATCGTCAACTTCCTCCTCAGCACCAGCTACATCAATATCCTCCTCATCCTGGTGTACTTCTACCGTGACATCCTCAATCTCAAAATCAGCAACTGGACTGGCGGTGCTCCTTCCAGCATTTGCAGGGGGCATGCAAATGGTGGTAGGAGCCTACTCTTCCCATACAGTGTTGTGAAGGTCAGACCTAGACATCGCAACCATGGACAGTGCCAGCACCCCTGCATTTTCACAACAGCCCTGTAATTTTACAGCATACAGGACCAGTGTACTTTTATTTTAACATCTGCACCCCTGTATTTTTACAGCATACAGGACCAGTGTACTTTTATTTTAACAACATCACCCCTGTATTTTTACAGCATAAAGGACCAGTGTACTTTTATTTTAACAACATCACCCCTGTATTTTTACAGTATACAGGACCAGTGTACTTTTATTTTAACAACAGCACTCCGGGGGCGTGGCCTGGCACAGGAGGAGAGCAGTCGCAGCCTGGAAGAGCTCCTGCTTTTAAACATCTAAAATTCCCTCCAGGACTGCCCAGACCCGCTCCCTCACATCACCCCTACCCACTAACCCTCCCCTCACCACCCCGCTCTCACCAGACTCGGGCCGCGGAATCGGGGAGCAGCGAGGACGCTCCCGCGGATTGCGGCCCAGTCACCGAGCAAAAGCCGGGGCCTCAATTTCATCCGCCGCCGCGCCGGCCGCCCAGAGATCCCGCTGACACCCGCCTCCCTGCCAGACTCTTGGGGACCGAGGCAGGACCCCCGGCACCATCGCTGGCACCTCATCACTGTGGGACGGAGGCCACAAACAATAACCCGCTGCGCCGGAGGAAGACCTGTGACGGCGGGCCGCGGAATCGGGGAGCAACGAGGACGCTCCCGCGGATTGCGGCCCAGTCACCGAGCAAAAGCCGGGGCCTCAATTTCGACCACCGCCGCGCCGGGCACCCAGAGATCCCGCCGACACCCGCCTCCCTGCCAGACTCTTGGGGACCGCGACGGGACCCCCGGCACCATCGCTGGCACCTCACCACTGTGGGACCGAGGCCACAAACACTGACCCGCTGCGCCGGAGGAGTGCCTGTGGCGGCGGCTGCCGCATCTCCCTGACGATACTCACAGAGCCTGACCCCACAGCGGCCCGGTCACCAAACAAAAACCGGGGCCTCGCTTTGGCCATCTCCGCACCGGACACCCGGAAATCCCGCCTCCCTACCGGACTCTTGGAGGCCGCGGCGGGACCCCCAGCACCACCACAAGCACCTCACCGCTGTGGGACCGAGGCCGCAGACACCAACCCGCTGCGCCGGAGGGAGGCCCGTGGCGGCGGCTGCCGCGTCTCCCTGACGGCGCACACAGACCCTGCGACCCGCCTGGACAGTGGCACCTGACCTCACGGCGGCTGCTGACAACGAGAATTAACCCCCGGAGCCCGCACTGCTGCGGAGGGGGCTACTGATCAGGGGACACATCGGGGTTATCACAGAGGGATACGCCTCCCGCCACATATATGCTGCAGCATCCACAGGGGGACCGAGGCAACACTGCTAGAGACACGCCTGCACCACCACAACCCGACCGGGGGCGTACAGCTGGCTGCTACCGAGACTTTTGTCATAGCACCTTCGTGACGACCCGGGCCCATGCCTCAGCGGAGAGACCACTGCTAATCTCACACATACGTGGAACAGAAGGTAGGGAAAAAATGTGCGCAATTAAAACCAGAGGTGCAGCCTAAATATGCGTGATAGAGTGTACATCCAAAGAAACACTTAAAACGATATATAGAAGTAGAAAAGCACGCGTACACAAGGCGCTCAGAGGTTAAAAATAGTACACCACAATAGGAGCTTTAAAATATAAGTATAATCACCCCGCTATTTCCAGAGAGAGCAGGCTTGCAATCTAGACTCAAATTTTCTTATTTCACCTTTCTTAATAGGAATCTAGAAAGGCACAACGTGACTACCTCCACATATCATGTGTTTGAGGTAGAGCACAAAGAATACAAGAGATAGTGTAGTAGTCCTTTTACAAAGGGTAGTCTCTAAATAAATCAATGCACTTACAAACATATGTTAATAAACAGCGTGTTTCATGATCCCACACGGCAAACTGCTTATCATCCAGCTGAGGATATCTGGGCAAGGATCTGGACCGATGTATAAATCTAAAAAATAAGTGCGACTACCTCCACATAGTATGTGTTTTGAGGTTTGAGGCACATAAAGAAGAGATAGTGCAATAATCCTTTTAACATGTAAAGAATTTAATACATCAATGCACTTACAAACGAACGTAGTTAAAACAGCATTTAAAACCAAGTTTCCACAAGGTATCCAGCTTAGCAGATAGTAGCAGCCACCCTCAGATCCCGGTCTAAGATGGAAAGCTAGACAGGTGAGTGATCCCTCAGTCCGGATAAGAGGGTCCACACAGAGAGTAGTTTACCACGTTCAGCCGTCGGGTCCTTGTAGATCGAGTGTATGGAAGAGGAACACTTAACGCGTTTCTGACCTTATAGTCCTTCGTCAGAAGTGTAAGTTCCTCTCCCATTAGAGCCTTACTTATACCTCCCCATACAACGAACACCTGTGTCCCATTAAGATGGCATCCATCATTCGCGCCCTATCGCGCATGCGCCGTTGGATCCGGAAGTTGCACATGCGTTCCACATCAAAGCGGATGTCCATAGTGCGTTCCACCTCGGGCGGAAATACGTCACTTGCGTTCCATTTGCCCGGAAGTGCACTCCGTAAATCGTGAGCGGAAAAAATGAAAGGATAGATCCATTGAGATGGCATTTCTCACACAGGTGTCCATAAGCATAAAGTCCCAAGATAGAGTCCATAATATAAAAGTAAAAACAACAATAATACCAATAGTTAAAAACATATAATAGCCATCATTATGGCTATTATATGTTTTTAACTATTGGTATTATTGTTGTTTTTACTTTTATATTATGGACTCTATCTTGGGACTTTATGCTTATGGACACCTGTGTGAGAAATGCCATCTCAATGGATCTATCCTTTCATTTTTTCCGGGCACTTCCGGGCAAATGGAACGCAAGTGACGTATTTCCGCCCGAGGTGGAACGCACTATGGACATCCGCTTTGATGTGGAACGCATGTGCAACTTCCGGATCCAACGGCGCATGCGCGATAGGGCGCGAATGATGGATGCCGTCTTAATGGGACACAGGTGTTCGTTGTATGGGGAGGTATAAGTAAGGCTCTAATGGGAGAGGAACTTACACTTCTGACGAAGGACTATAAGGTCAGAAACGCGTTAAGTGTTCCTCTTCCATACACTCGATCTACAAGGACCCGACGGCTGAACGTGGTAAACTACTCTCTGTGTGGACCCTCTTATCCGGACTGAGGGATCACTCACCTGTCTAGCTTTCCATCTTAGACCGGGATCTGAGGGTGGCTGCTACTATCTGCTAAGCTGGATACCTTGTGGAAACTTGGTTTTAAATGCTGTTTTAACTACGTTCGTTTGTAAGTGCATTGATGTATTAAATTCTTTACATGTTAAAAGGATTATTGCACTATCTCTTCTTTATGTGCCTCAAACCTCAAAACACATACTATGTGGAGGTAGTCGCACTTATTTTTTAGATTTATACATCGGTCCAGATCCTTGCCCAGATATCCTCAGCTGGATGATAAGCAGTTTGCCGTGTGGGATCATGAAACACGCTGTTTATTAACATATGTTTGTAAGTGCATTGATTTATTTAGAGACTACCCTTTGTAAAAGGACTACTACACTATCTCTTGTATTCTTTGTGCTCTACCTCAAACACATGATATGTGGAGGTAGTCACGTTGTGCCTTTCTAGATTCCTATTAAGAAAGGTGAAATAAGAAAATTTGAGTCTAGATTGCAAGCCTGCTCTCTCTGGAAATAGCGGGGTGATTATACTTATATTTTAAAGCTCCTATTGTGGTGTACTATTTTTAACCTCTGAGCGCCTTGTGTATGCGTGCTTTTCTACTTCTATAAATCTCACACATACCTCTGACGACCTCCTCAACCTCTATCAAGGGATACCCATACCCCCATCACCCTGATCTCTGCTTTATTGGGCTGGGTGCCATATTTGATGAGCACCTGCAACGAGCTAAATGAAGACCAGCAATAAATAACCACCCAGCACATGAGACCCGCTACATCATTTACTACCTAAACATCCAGCATTTTTAGCCTTAACCTCCCCTTCTGGGCGACCCTGCATGGAAAAATTCTTGATACCTCTACCCGTAATGCCCGCAGGGACTGACCAACAAGCCCGAGAGGATACCCCGGAAATCTACTCATCGGACTCTGATCACTCTTCTACACGTTCGCTTTCCAGAAGCTCCCGCAAATCTAAACCGCCTGCTAAACAACCTAAAATGAAGCACAAAGACCTACTGGCGGTACTAGGCCCTCTCCTCGACGAAAAACTAGCGGGCATAAAGGAAGCTATCGAATCGTCATCGACTCTATTAACCCAACACTCCACTCGCCTTGACGAGGCAGAGCAAAGGATCTCGGCCTTAGAGGATGACTTGACAGAAGCTCAACGCTCCTTACAGGCTAAACAACTTGAAGTTGCGGATCTCTCGGACAAGCTCGATGACCTGGAAAATCGCAGCATACGAAATAACCTACGAGTCATCGGTATCCCTGAATCCATAAAAGGCCACGAGCTTTTAGATCTCCTCTCGTTAACCATCCCAGAGCAGCTGTCCATGAACCTCAAGGGATCCCCTCTGGTCATCGAAAGAGCACACAGATTAGATCCGGAACGAAAAAACCCATCAGGCCGCCCACGTCCGGTCATCATGAGGATCTTAAATTATGCGGACAAAGCGAGACTTCTAGACCAATACCGAAAGACAGCTGATTTGTCGATCAACGGAGAACGCCTTCTCATCTTTCAGGACTTCTCAGCTGTGATAGCGGCGAAATGCAAAGACTTTGCCCCCATATGCAGACACCTCTTTGAGGCAAAGATCAAATTCGCACTACTGTACCCAGCGCGCCTCAGAGTCTTTGAAGACGGGCGCCCGAAGTTCTTTGAAGATCCAGACGAGGCTAGGCTACATTTCGCCCTTCCTTCCACCTGGTCATCATGTGACTCTTTTTGATAATGGCTAAACACTGCCCGAACCTCCTTTTTTCTTCGGGTCTCAGATGCAGGCTATATGGAGTGCGAATACCCCGCACTCATGTGTATTTCCTGCTGTTTAGGTTTCCGTAGTTGGAAACTACTTATGTTATTGTTCTTATGTTTTGTTGGTTGTGCCTGCCTGGGTCGGGGCCCCCTCCCCCCACTGGGAAACTCCCTCCCTGCTCGCTGGGTCGGGGTGGGACCCTATCTTACCCTCTCAACTTTTTTAATGATATTTTTCCCAGCGGGAGTGGGATAATATGCCCTCTGACTCCCACTCACAAACTCCTATAGCCGTAGATCCAGTGGCCACACTACTCCATATGGTATCCTGGAACGTAGAAGGCCTTAATCACCCGGTCAAACGGAAAAAAGTGCTGGCTCATTTGAAACGTATGTCTCCCCAGATTGTATTTTTACAAGAGACACACTGGTTGGATGACCCTAGACATACCCTCCGTGCCCCGTGGATAGGAAGTTGCATATCTTCGCCCTATCACTCGAAATCTAGGGGAGTGGCAATTTTACTCCATGCCAACCTACAACATTCAATCCTCAGAAAACAGCTTGACCCAGAGGGTAGATTTTTATTAGTAGATATAAACATACAAAACACGATTTACACTCTCCTCAATGTATATGCACCAAATACCTCACATGATTCTTTTTTTGCAGATCTTCTATCGACCCTTATCACCTGGGGAGGCCAGAACTTGATAGTTGGTGGGGATTTTAACACGGTCATCGACCCAACCATAGACAGATCCAGGGTAAGTGCTACTACCTCTACACCTCACACTTACTTGCTCTCCTCCTTCTGTACCCAACTGAACCTCCTAGACCCATGGAGAGTACTCCACCCCACCCAAAAAGATTATTCTTTTTATTCCCACCCCCATTCATCCCACTCCAGAATTGACTACATTTTTACCAGCACCAATCTCCTACCCAAAATCACCTATACATCTATCGAGAACATCATAATCTCGGACCACGCCCCTATATCCCTCCATCTCCAACTATGCTTACCACAACACACCGCCTTGAGATGGCGATTTCCAGCCTACCTCCGCCAATCTACCGACTTTATGCTTCATCTCAAACAGTCCTGGCATAACTATACCTCGGACAACGGCGACCAACAATTGGACTCGCCAGTCTTTTGGGGGGCGGCAAAGGCTGTCCTTAGGGGACACATCATGTCATATACTCACGCCAAACAGAAAAAAATTTCCTCCCAACTACACACACTGAGCTCCACTCTCACCTCTACATACCGCAGTTACACACAACATGACACCCCTGCCCACAAAGAGGCGTACCTTTCAGCCAAGCTTGTATATGACACATTCCTCACGGAACGGGCTCAGCTCTCTTACGACTACCAGCGGAATAGACTCCACAGATGGGGTAATAAATCAGGCAAATTATTGGCGAATCTCATTAAAGGCCCCAAATCCCGTAACTGGGTTAACGCGATCATTAGTGCGGATAAACTGACCACCACTCCTGGCCTCATTTGTTCAGAATTTAGAAATTTCTACCAATCTTTATATACCAAGGGCCCTGACGATCCTGCTGCCAACCACTCTTTTTTGAAAGAGGCGGACCTCCCTGTTTTGACCCAAAAGGAGAGGGACTCCCTAGACAAACCGATTACAGTGGAGGAGGTGGTGGAGGTCATTAAGACCCTACTGAACAATAAAAGCCCCGTTCCAGATGGATACGGAGCGGAATTCTGCAAAATGTTACGAGACGAGATCGCCCCCACCCTCACATTACTCTATAATCATATTCTCACCTCCAAACAAATCCCCATTAGATTTAACGAAGCCACAATAATTGTTATACCGAAACCAGGCAAGGACCCCTCCCTGCCTGGGTCCTACAGACCGATCTCACTCCTCAATCAAGACTTTAAAATCCTCACCAAACTGATGGCCAATAGACTACAGCTATGCCTCTCCCGTATTATATCGCCAGCGCAGATGGGCTTTCTTAAGCACAGACAATCAGTGCGAGGCATCAGAACGGCGCTAGCAGCCATTACCCATTCCCATGCCAATAATATCACAGACAACATCCTAATCAACCTTGACGCAGAAAAAGCTTTCGATAAGATCGCCTGGCCTCCCCTAACAAGAGTTCTACTCTACCAGCAATTTGGCGAGACATTCCGGGGACTGATTGACTCCCTCTACACCAGCCCATCTGCGCAGGTGATAGTTAACAATATCCCCTCCCCACCCTTTCCCCTAGAGAGAGGAACTAGACAGGGACGAGACTCCCCCTTCCTCTTCAACATCGCCCTAGAACCCCTCATACGATATATCACCAACTTACCCATCTTTCATGGTATAAAAATTGGCAACAGGGAAATTAAACTTATGGCGTTTGCAGACGACATCCTTATACTCACCTCCAATCCACGACAGTCGGTAATAGCATTACAAGAAGCCATCGACCGCTTTTCTTCCTTTGCGGGCTTCACCGTCAACTTCGACAAGTCGGAAGCATTAGCCATATTTCCCCAGATTACCAAAGGCTGGGACACTCCCTTCCCATTCCGATGGGCTAGCACCCACATTACATATCTGGGTATCATACTTCCCGCTGACCCCACCCATCTGTATACTGACAACATCCACCCCATCCTCAGTAAGATCCAGACGGAACTCACGGTATGGCAAACACTACCCTTAAATCTACTGGGACGCTGCAATCTAGTCAAGATGGTTAGTTTCCCCAGACTACTCTACGTGCTGCAGATGTTACCCATCATACTCTCAAAAGCTGATGTATCCCATCTCAACTCCTCGATCTCGAAATTTATCTGGGCCAATAAATGACCCAGGATAAGTCTTTTTAAGTTAAACCAAACAATACAGAACGGAGGGGTGAATCTGTCGAATGTGGAACAGTATAACCATGCTTGTCTCCTCCGATTCGCCGTGGACTGGATCCACGGAACATCCACCTTCACCGACTCACTAGTTGACTCCCAATTCTGTGTCCCCCTATCCCTCAGCTACATCCTCCATGCAAATAAATCTGAAATGTCTAACCTTCGCCTAGATAACCTTCTATTAACCTCTACTATCACAGCGTGGAGACTCTCCCGCAGGTCTCTCAAGCTACAACACACCCACTCACTCTTTCTCCCTTTAGTCGGGAATCCACAATTCCAAAATGGTCAGGCCCACATCCCCTTTACTAACTGGCACACCTCAGGTATCACATGTGTAGGGAATCTCCTCGACTCCAACAAAAAAATACTCACTTTTACAGAGGTGTCAGCCAAATATGGAATCAGCCTCCGCCATCACTTTTATTTTTACCAGATATCACACTATATACGATCAATTCTCTCACATCTTACTACCTCAGACCTGGTTAACTCCTTGGATGCACTCCTGCGCTCAGGGACCTGTTCCATCTCAGCAATATACGCTCGCATACGCACGGAACACATACCCACCACAGATCTTGCACAAATACAAACATGGTCCACCCAAATCCCGTCCATGTCCCCGGAGAACATAGTGGATAGCTTCGCGAGCTCCCTCAAACTTATCCCTGCCAGCCTCTATCAAGAAATGGCCTACAAAATATTACATAGAGCCTACATATCACCAAAGAGGAGCCATTTTATGGGCTTGTCCGATTCGGCAAAATGTTTAAAATGCTCTTCACCAATAGCAGATCTTATGCACTGTTTCTGGCACTGCCGCCACATTCAAAAATTTTGGGCAGAGCTACATACCTACGGAATTGCCGAGTTGGGCTTGCACTTCCAGTGTACTGCCTCATGGGCGCTGTTCGGCTATGTGCGTGACCAACACGACATTCCCTCTTGAGACACGAAACTAACTATGATCCTCTCAGCGGTGGGTAGGAAGGCCATCTTACAGCAATGGATATCCGATACTCCTCCCACACTACCTTTAGCTACCTCTAGACTGCTATTCCTATTCACGATGGACTGGCTGGAGACTTCCCTTAATAAAGAAATATTAACCCCCACTTTGTTTCACTGCTGGCGACGATTTATCAACACAGTACCTTTTCCGACAAAAACAGCCATTAAACAAAGCTTTCATTGCACCACCTGGTACGGACACCAAGTTCTAGCGGATGACCCCCCCATCGCTCTTCCATAACCACCCCCCATCCCCCTCTCCTCCCTACCCTTACTCTCTTCTTGCTTTCTATTCCCTTTTACTATCTCAATTCTGATTGCCCACACTGGATTCTTAAACCCTTTTACCTCCCTCCTCCTACTCCCTAACACTGGATATCTATCGTCTACCTCTTCTTTTCGCACTGTTGATATCTCCGTGGATGGGTCGGCACCCCCCTGGCCCTGGCAGGTATGGTTAAAAATGTTGTTGATATTGTTAGTGTTTTTATTGTTTTAGGATTTAGCGTTCCCCAAAGGGGAGACGCATTAATATGTTTTACTGTTATGCAAAGAATCTGCTAAATAACAGGAACACAATAGCTGTTCCATTATATTTTATGTTTACTAATTTTGATACTTGGTTATACAATACTATGATATAACATATATCTAGATGTTCCTATATAAAAAGTGAAAATATGAGGTTCTTCGTTTTGAGTTTCAGATCCTATTTTCTTTTGCTTTCCATGTACGACTGTTCCAGGTGGCTAATGTGGTCCCGGGTGCAGTCAAATTATATGTCATTACCTGTTATGATTTAATATGTCTTTTTGACCTCAATAAAAATATTTTGGAAAAAAAAAAAAAAACAACAGCACTCCTGTATTTTTAGAGCATACAGGGCCAGTGTACATTTCTTTTCACTGCACCCCTGAATTTTTACAGCATACAAGACAGGGTCAGTGTACATTTCTTTTCACTGTACCCCTAAATTTTTACAGCATACCGGACCAGTGTACTTTTATTTTAACAACTGCACCCCTGTATTTTTACCGCATACAGGACCAGTGTACTTTTATTTTAACAACAGCACCCCTGTGTTTTTACAGCATACAGGACCAGTGTACCTTTATTTTAACAACATCACCCCTGTATTTTTACAGCATAAAGGACCAGTGTACTTTTATTTTAACAACATCACCCCTGTATTTTTACAGTATACAGGACCAGTGTACTTTTATTTTAACAACAGCACTCCTGTATTTTTACAGCATACAGGGCCAGTGTACATTTCTTTTCACTGCACCCCTGAATTTTTACAGCATACAAGACAGGGTCAGTGTACATTTCTTTTCACTGTACCCCTAAATTTTTACAGCATACAAGACAGGGCCAGTGTACATTTATTTTCATTGCACCCTTGAATTTTTACAGCATACAAGACAGGGCCAGTGTACATTTATTTTCACTGTTTAAATGGAATCCAAAACCCGCGAGAATCTGGCAGCGGGATGATGATGTTTTGCCTCGTTCTGGGATTCCAGTCTGGTGGGAAGTCCCGAACCGGATCCGGATTCTGGCTCAGAATGTGAAGTCCAGGGGGTTCGGTTCTCTGAGAACCGAACCCGCTCATCTCTACGCCTAACTGACATTTTTCAAACAGGGCCTGTGACATGGCAGTTAGGAGCTGATTGGCTTGTGCTTTTACTCTCTACAATTTATCACTCTCCAAGCGATGATACATCTAGCCAAATTGTATGTAGTAGTTAGGGTCACTTACAGTGCGTGTGAGCCTTGTTCTATCAGATGTCGTCAATTACTGTGAATATTGCTGTAAGGGGACACATATTATTCCGTATGTAGGATTTTTTTTCTTTTTATTGACATCTCGGACACAGCAGCCAATCACACATGCATGCGCCTCCTGCAAGGACGCATGAGCAATGCTTACAGCACCCAAATGAGTATATATGTATGCCACAGGTTTGCCATTTTACCAACAATATAAAGTTGTACAGATGAGCTAAAGGACTGTCAACATTGCTCCATATGTGAGCTAAGCAATTACTGTGAATAACCTGTGGTATAGTATAGAAGGCTGGATTCAGAGTTGCGCGCAAGATTGCTGTAAGGCAAATGCATTGTGGGCCTACTTCAGACCTGATTGGTGCTGTGTGTTTTTGCACAGCAGCTGATCAGGTCTGAACTGCGCATGTGCCGGCGCCGCAGTGCGCCGCTGCATGCCAGACAGCCAAGGGCCATCTCAACCTTTCGATTGCCTCTGCCTGATTGACAGGCAGAAGCGGTCGCTGGGTGGGAGGGTGCGGGCCAGTGGCATTTGGCCATTTTAGGTGCGCGGTCCGGGCAATGGAGGCATGCCTGAACCATGCAGGGGCGGGCTGCAGCGGCTGTGTGATGTCACACGCAGCCACTCTGACCTGGACAGTGACAAGTAGCTCCCTGCCAGCGCAAAGGAGCTGCGCTAATAGGGAGCTACTCTTCAGGTACAAAAGTATTGCCGCTGTGCAATGCTTTTGTACTTTTGCGGCGGGGTAGGTCCTGACCTGCGGGGTGGACTAGCCCTGTGCTGGGCATCCCCCCACATGTCAGGGAAGCTGATTGTAGATGTGCTAAATTTACAGAGTTGCCTTTATCCACTCACTTGCTGAAGTAGCCATCATAGGGCCTAATTCAGACCTGAATTTTCTGCTGAGATCAACTCTGAATTACCCCCATAGTGCGAACTTGCACCGGTTGATTCTTCATGCAACAAATCTGAAATCTGAGGGATCTCTGTTTGCACTCAAACCCTGAAATGTCCGCAGTTCCAGCTGCAGGCCTATAATGTGCTTCCGAAAACTTAGCCTATGTGCAGAAACCCTGCTGCCCTCCAGATGTACCCATTCATTTGCTAGTGAGATGCACACGGCTCTGGTCACTAACAGATGCAGGCCTTCAGCTCTGACACATGCGCATTTTTACTAAAATTAACTAGATTCATCCTTAAAGTAGGCTTGCATGCAATTCTGAATCACGTCTCAAGCTGAACTGACTGGAAGTTCAACGTTATGTCATGTAAAATATTTGCAAAATATTTAAAGCCTTGACACGTGTTAGCGGAGCCTGGGGGCAGGCAGAAAATCAGCTAGCTAATGGAAGCTGGCTGACACTGGAGACTGGGGGAATGGGCTTATCTACTGCTGCAGTACTACATTACCCCCGATGGGCTTTTTGCTGTCCTCACTGATAATGTTGGGTAGCGTTTGGGGGTGCTGTGGCTCCCCTCTAATAGTTTTGGACTGCACTGCAGCCCCAGGTTCCAAAGCGCCACAGAATACGATATGTCTTCAAAGAAACAAAAATATGGTAATGCAGATTTAAATAGGAATAATAGATGAAGGCAGATTGATATGCAGTATGATAATAAGTCTCTGATGTTAGACAAATTTCTTGTATATAAAGAAACTAGTCTTTTATAAATGATATAATATAAACTGCCACTTGTTAGATGCTGTATCGCAACCTCTTATTAACTTAAAGTAACAACTTACTTAAACTTATCTAAAATTAATACACTGGCAACGCATATGGGGGGTAATTCCAAGTTGATCGCAGCAGGAAATTTTTTAGCAATTGGGCAAAACCATGTGCACTGCAGGGGGGGCAGATATAACATGTGCAGAAAGAGTTAGATTTGGGTGGGTTATTTTATTTCTGTGCAGGGTAAATACTGACTGCTTTATGTTTACACTGCAAATTAGATTGCAGATTGAACACACCCCACCCAAATCTAACTCTCTCTGCACATGTTATATCTGCCCCCCCCTGCAGTGCACATGGTTTTGCCCAATTGCTAACAAAATTCCTGCTGCGATCAACTTGGAATTACCCCCATGGCGTTTAAATTAGAGATGAGCGCCTGAAATTTTTCGGGTTTTGTGTTTTGGTTTTGGGTTCGGTTCCGCGGCCGTGTTTTGGGTTCGAACGCGTTTTGGCAAAACCTCACCGAATTTTTTTTGTCGGATTCGGGTGTGTTTTGGATTCGGGTGTTTTTTTCAAAAAACACTAAAAAACAGCTTAAATCATAGAATTTGGGGGTCATTTTGATCCCAAAGTATTATTAACCTCAAAAACCATAATTTACACTCATTTTCAGTCTATTCTGAATACCTCACACCTCACAATATTATTTTTAGTCCTAAAATTTGCACCGAGGTCGCTGTGTGAGTAAGATAAGCGACCCTAGTGGCCGACACAAACACCGGGCCCATCTAGGAGTGGCACTGCAGTGTCACGCAGGATGTCCCTTCCAAAAAACCCTCCCCAAACAGCACATGACGCAAAGAAAAAAAGAGGCGCAATGAGGTAGCTGACTGTGTGAGTAAGATTAGCGACCCTAGTGGCCGACACAAACACCGGGCCCATCTAGGAGTGGCACTGCAGTGTCACGCAGGATGTCCCTTCCAAAAAACCCTCCCCAATCAGCACATGATGCAAAGAAAAAGAAAAGAAAAAAGAGGTGCAAGATGGAATTGTCCTTGGGCCCTCCCACCCACCCTTATGTTGTATAAACAAAACAGGACATGCACACTTTAACCAACCCATCATTTCAGTGACAGGGTCTGCCACACGACTGTGACTGATATGACGGGTTGGTTTGGACCCCCCCCAAAAAAGAAGCAATTAATCTCTCCTTGCACAAACTGGCTCTACAGAGGCAAGATGTCCACCTCATCTTCACCCTCCGATATATCACCGTGTACATCCCCCTCCTCACAGATTATCAATTCGTCCCCACTGGAATCCACCATCTCAGCTCCCTGTGTACTTTGTGGAGGCAATTGCTGCTGGTCAATGTCTCCGCGGAGGAATTGATTATAATTCATTTTAATGAACATCATCTTCTCCACATTTTCTGGATGTAACCTCGTACGCCGATTGCTGACAAGGTGAGCGGCGGCACTAAACACTCTTTCGGAGTACACACTTGTGGGAGGGCAACTTAGGTAGAATAAAGCCAGTTTGTGCAAGGGCCTCCAAATTGCCTCTTTTTCCTGCCAGTATAAGTACGGACTGTGTGACGTGCCTACTTGGATGCGGTCACTCATATAATCCTCCACCATTCTATCAATGTTGAGAGAATCATATGCAGTGACAGTAGACGACATGTCCGTAATCGTTGTCAGGACCTTCAGTCCGGACCAGATGTCAGCATCAGCAGTCGCTCCAGACTGCCCTGCATCACCGCCAGCGGGTGGGCTCGGAATTCTGAGCCTTTTCCTCGCACCCCCAGTTGCGGGAGAATGTGAAGGAGGAGATGTTGACAGGTCGCGTTCCGCTTGACTTGACAATTTTGTCACCAGCAGGTCTTTCAACCCCAGCAGACTTGTGTCTGCCGGAAAGAGAGATCCAAGGTAGGCTTTAAATCTAGGATCGAGCACGGTGGCCAAAATGTAGTGCTCTGATTTCAACAGATTGACCACCCGTGAATCCTTGTTAAGCGAATTAAGGGCTGCATCCACAAGTCCCACATGCCTAGCGGAATCGCTCCCTTTTAGCTCCTTCTTCAATGCCTCCAGCTTCTTCTGCAAAAGCCTGATGAGGGGAATGACCTGACTCAGGCTGGCAGTGTCTGAACTGACTTCACGTGTGGCAAGTTCAAAGGGCATCAGAACCTTGCACAACGTTGAAATCATTCTCCACTGCACTTGAGACAGGTGCATTCCACCTCCTATATCGTGCTCAATTGTATAGGCTTGAATGGCCTTTTGCTGCTCCTCCAACCTCTGAAGCATATAGAGGGTTGAATTCCACCTCGTTACCACTTCTTGCTTCAGATGATGGCAGGGCAGGTTCAGTAGTTTTTGGTGGTGCTCCAGTCTTCTGTACGTGGTGCCTGTACGCCGAAAGTGTCCCGCAATTCTTCTGGCCACCGACAGCATCTCTTGCACGCCCCTGTCGTTTTTTAAAAAATTCTGCACCACCAAATTCAAGGTATGTGCAAAACATGGGACGTGCTGGAATTTGCCCATATTTAATGCACACACAATATTGCTGGCGTTGTCCGATGCCACAAATCCACAGGAGAGTCCAATTGGGGTAAGCCATTCCGCGATGATCTTCCTCAGTTGCCGTAAGAGGTTTT
The DNA here is from genome assembly GCF_028390025.1 of Pseudophryne corroboree. Taxonomy (NCBI): domain Eukaryota; kingdom Metazoa; phylum Chordata; class Amphibia; order Anura; family Myobatrachidae; genus Pseudophryne; species Pseudophryne corroboree. The sequence continues at coordinate 608,342,407 of NC_086444.1, read as the reverse complement.
CAGCTGTGTGCGTATTCTGGAAAGCGGTGATACAAAGCGTAGCCTGCCTAGGAAAGAGTTGGCGTTTGCGAGATGCTGCTACTGGTGCCGCCGCTGCTGTTCTTGCGGCGGGAGTCCATACATCTACCCAGTGGGCTGTCACAGTCATATAGTCCTGACCCTGCCCTGCTCCACTTGTCCACATGTCCGTGGTTAAGTGGACATTGGGTACAACTGCATTTTTTAGGACACTGGTGAGTCTTTTTCTGACGTCCGTGTACATTCTCGGTATCGCCTGCCTAGAGAAGTGGAACCTAGATGGTATTTGGTAACGGGGGCACACTGCCTCAATAAATTGTCTAGTTCCCTGTGAACTAACGGCGGATACCGGACGCACGTCTAACACCAACATAGTTGTCAAGGCCTCAGTTATCCGCTTTGCAGTAGGATGACTGCTGTGATATTTCATCTTCCTCGCAAAGGACTGTTGAACAGTCAATTGCTTACTGGAAGTAGTACAAGTGGGCTTACGACTTCCCCTCTGGGATGACCATCGACTCCCAGCGGCAACAACAGCAGCGCCAGCAGCAGTAGGCGTTACACGCAAGGATGCATCGGAGGAATCCCAGGCAGGAGAGGACTCGTCAGAATTGCCAGTGACATGGCCTGCAGGACTATTGGCATTCCTGGGGAAGGAGGAAATTGACACTGAGGGAGTTGGTGGGGTGGTTTGCGTGAGCTTGGTTACAAGAGGAAGGGATTTACTGGTCAGTGGACTGCTTCCGCTGTCACCCAAAGTTTTTGAACTTGTCACTGACTTATTATGAATGCGCTGCAGGTGACGTATAAGGGAGGATGTTCTGAGGTGGTTAACGTCCTTACCCCTACTTATTACAGCTTGACAAAGGGAACACACGGCTTGACACCTGTTGTCCGCATTTCTGGTGAAATACCTCCACACCGAAGAGCTGATTTTTTTGGTATTTTCACCTGGCATGTCAACGGCCATATTCCTCCCACGGACAACAGGTGTCTCCCCGGGTGCCTGACTTAAACAAACCACCTCACCATCAGAATCCTCCTGGTCAATTTCCTCCCCAGCGCCAGCAACACCCATATCCTCCTCATCCTGGTGTACTTCAACACTGACATCTTCAATCTGACTATCAGGAACTGGACTGCGGGTGCTCCTTCCAGCACTTGCAGGGGGCGTGCAAATGGTGGAAGGCGCATGCTCTTCACGTCCAGTGTTGGGAAGGTCAGGCATCGCAACCGACACAATTGGACTCTCCTTGTGGATTTGGGATTTCGAAGAATGCACAGTTCTTTGCTGTGCTGCTTTTGCCAGCTTGAGTCTTTTCATTTTTCTAGCGAGAGGCTGAGTGCTTCCATCCTCATGTGAAGCTGAACCACTAGCCATGAACATAGGCCAGGGCCTCAGCCGTTCCTTGCCACTCCGTGTGGTAAATGGCATATTGGCAAGTTTACGCTTCTCCTCCGACAATTTTATTTTAGGTTTTGGAGTCCTTTTTTTTCTGATATTTGGTGTTTTGGATTTGACATGCTCTGTACTATGACATTGGGCATCGGCCTTGGCAGACGACGTTGCTGGCATTTCATCGTCTCGGCCATGACTAGTGGCAGCAGCTTCAGCACGAGGTGGAAGTGGATCTTGATCTTTCCCTAATTTTGGAACCTCAACATTTTTGTTCTCCATATTTTAATAGGCACAACTAAAAGGCACCTCAGGTAAACAATGGAGATGGATACTAGTATACAATTATGGACTGCCTGCCGACTGCAGACACAGAGGTAGCCACAGCCGTGAACTACCGTACTGTACTGTGTCTGCAGCTAATATAGACTGGTTGATAAAGAGAAGATGTCTATGTAACTATGTATGTATAAAGAAGACTGAAAAAAATCCACGGTTAGGTGGTATACAATTATGGACGGACTGCCTGCCGAGTGCAGACACAGAGGTAGCCACAGCCGTGAACTACCGTACTGTACTGTGTCTGCAGCTAATATAGACTGGTTGATAAAGAGAAGATGTCTATGTAACTATGTATGTATAAAGAAGAATGAAAAAAAACCACGGTTAGGTGGTATACAATTATGGACGGACTGCCTGCCGAGTGCAGACACAGAGGTAGCCACAGCCGTGAACTACCGTACTGTACTGTGTCTGCAGCTAATATAGACTGGTTGATAAAGAGAAGATGTCTATGTAACTATGTATGTATAAAGAAGAATGAAAAAAATCCACGGTTAGGTGGTATTACAATTATGGACGGACTGCCTGCCGAGTGCAGAGACACAGAGGTAGCCACAGCCGTGAACTACCGTACTGTGTCTGCTGCGACTGGATGATAAATGATATAAAAAATATATATATATCACTACTGCAGCCGGACAGGTATATATTATATATTATATAATGACGGACCTGCTGGACACTGTCTGTCAGCAGAATGAGTTTTATTTTTATAGAATAAAAAAAAAAAAACACACAAGTGAAGTCACACGACGAGTGTTTAACTTTTTCAGGCAATCACAATTTAAGTATACTACTAACTATACTGGTGGTCAGTGTGGTCAGGTCACTGGTCAGTCACACTGGCAGTGGCACTCCTGCAGCAAAAGTGTGCACTGTTTAATTTTAATATAATATGTACTCCTGGCTCCTGCTATAACCTATAACTGGCACTGCAGTAGTGCTCCCCAGTCTCCCCCACAATTATAAGCTGTGTGAGCTGAGCAGTCAGACAGATATATAATATATATAGATGATGCAGCACACTGGCCTGAGCCTGAGCAGTGCACACAGATATGGTATGTGACTGACTGAGTCACTGTGTGTATCGCTTTTTTCAGGCAGAGAACGGATATATTAAATAAACTGCACTGTGTGTCTGGTGGTCACTCACTATATAATATATTATGTACTCCTGGCTCCTGCTATAACCTATAACTGGCACTGCAGTAGTGCTCCCCAGTCTCCCCCACAATTATAAGCTGTGTGAGCTGAGCAGTCAGACAGATATATATAATATTATATATAGATAATAGATGATGCAGCACACTGGCCTGAGCCTGAGCAGTGCACACAGATATGGTATGTGACTGACTGAGTCACTGTGTGTATCGCTTTTTTCAGGCAGAGAACGGATATATTAAATAAACTGCACTGTGTGTCTGGTGGTCACTCACTATATAATATATTATGTACTCCTGGCTCCTGCTATAACCTATAACTGGCACTGCAGTAGTGCTCCCCAGTCTCCCCCACAATTATAAGCTGTGTGAGCTGAGCAGTCAGACAGATATATATAATATTATATATAGATAATAGATGATGCAGCACACTGGCCTGAGCCTGAGCAGTGCACACAGATATGGTATGTGACTGACTGAGTCACTGTGTGTATCGCTTTTTTCAGGCAGAGAACGGATATATTAAATAAACTGCACTGTGTGTCTGGTGGTCACTCACTATATAATATATTATGTACTCCTGGCTCCTGCTATAACCTATAACTGGCACTGCAGTAGTGCTCCCCAGTCTCCCCCACAATTATAAGCTGTGTGAGCTGAGCAGTCAGACAGATATATATAATATTATATATAGATAATAGATGATGCAGCACACTGGCCTGAGCCTGAGCAGTGCACACAGATATGGTATGTGACTGAGTCACTGTGTGCTGTGTATCGCTTTTTTCAGGCAGAGAACGGATTATAAAGTAAACTGCACTGTCCTCACTAGTAAACTCTCTCCACTCAGTCTCTACACTTCTACAGTAACAGTACTCCTCCTAGTCAGCTCCAGTAAATCTCTCTCAGTCTCTTATAATCTAAATGGAGAGGACGCCAGCCACGTCCTCTCCCTATCAATCTCAATGCACGTGTGAAAAATGGCGGCGACGCGCGGCTCCTTATATAGAATCCGAGTCTCGCGATAGAATCCGAGCCTCGCGAGAATCCGACAGCGTCATGATGACGTTCGGGCGCGCTCGGGTTAACCGAGCAAGGCGGGAAGATCCGAGTCTGCTCGGACCCGTGAAAAAAACCATGAAGTTCTGGCGGGTTCGGATTCAGAGAAACCGAACCCGCTCATCTCTAGTTTAAATCTGGTGAATCCTTTATGAAGAAACACCAAAAAGAAAAAAGGCAAATTGAATCGACCTACTGAATAATTGTGGCAGAGAGAAAAAAGGGCAAATGTCCAGTGGCCAACAACTTACCAAAATATGCTCAATGTCAGCTATTGCAATACTTGCAGGGCCTATTGCCTCATAGAGCAAGTATACTTTACTGGGCTCCAACCCCCCAACAATGCCAAGCAGAGCATGGCCAGACAGCATTGCTAGAGAGCTCCCTGACATAGCCACTGGACAGCCGTTCTGTCTCGCTGATGCACCAGGATTGACAAAAAGGACAAATAGGGGAGGGAGGGGAAACAAAACTTAAACCCGCCTCATCTCTCTACATGCTTTCATACAGTGAATGGCTGTCAGCACTCTGATTGGTGGATAATTCCAGCCATCCACCAATCAGCATGCTGAGAGCCATTTACTGTCTGGCTGCAGGCTGGGAGGCAGGTAGAGAATCCTGCCTGGATGCTCTGATTGTGTCGCCACCACCCGCCCCTGCTCAAAGGCCCTTGTCCAGGTCCCCTAAATGTGGGGATCTGGTCAGATGACCAGTGTGCCTATATGTTAAGATGGCCCCGGTTAAGATGTAGGCATCTTTATTCAGAATGTAGTTAGACTTCATGCTTACTCTACACTTTAGTTTAAGCATCGGGTTGTTGTTGTCACTGGCCTTCCACCCCATAACCAACAGACAGATGTCATCTCCAATTTTCAAGATTATTGGTTTCAAATTTACTGGTACTCATTTTACATGCTTCTCTTGTAAAGTTCCCCCATTCTTTTGTGTGTATGGTACCACCCAAAGTCATGTTCATATTCTCTAATATAGTTTTTGGATGTGCCTGTGCCAGAGGTTGTATAACTCTCACAATGGTTGAAAACTGTTTGTAGGAAGGTACAAACTTCTCTTGAACAATTTATTTCTCCATACAAAAGATTTGCTGATTGGCACACAGATATACTGTAGCTTGAAACTGAGTGTGGTTACTCACGATAAATATCATGCTGAGGTGACATACTGCTACATTGGCACCTAGTTATAAAGGTAAATTAAAAGTTTTACATGATCAAGTCATTGGTTGTACAGCTAAAATGTATTCCCTCCGTGACAATACCGGAGAAGTTCCATATTTCCCTGTACATACTAGAGATGTGCGGTGGACAGTTTTCGGGTTTTGCGTTTTGGTATTGTATCTGGATCTCTTTTTGTGTTTTGGATATGGATTGGTTTTGCGAAAACCACCCTTTCCTGTTTTGGTTTTGGTTTTGGATCTGGATTTTTTTTTTTTATAACAAAACATAAAAACTAAAATCACAGAATTTGGGGGTATTATTGAGAAAAAGCTAAAATCACAGCATTTGGGGTAATTTTTGATCCTACAGTATTATTAACCTCAATAACATTAATTTCCACTCATTTCCAGTCTATTCTGAGCACCTCACACCTCACAATATTGTTTTTATGCCAAAAAGTTGCACCAAGGTAGCTGGATGACTAAGCTAAGTGACACAAGTGGGCGGCACAAACATGTGACCCATCTAGGAGTGACACTGCAGTGGCAGATAGGATGGCAGTTTTAAAAACTAGGCCCCAAAGGGCACATAATGCAAAGGAGAATAAAAGAGGTGCAAGATGGAATTGTCCTTGGACCCCCCCATCCACCCTTATGTTGTTCAAATATGACATGCACAGTTTAATAGACCCATCATTTCAGAAACAGGTGGTCTCCCTGGAAAAAGCTTGCCAAGTTCTCTGAATCATAGCTAGCTACAAACATACCTCCTCCATATTTGATAACTTTTCACATTATGAGAAGAGGCAAGAGGAAGTGGACAGTGTCAAGAAGGTGATTTAAAATTAGAGAGGCACACACAGGAACAACACACAGGCTTTCATCTCCACTCCTATATTGGTGTGGAACCGAAAGGACTTTAACCAAGCAAATATATAATTACCACATTACTAGACAAACTGAAAAACTAGGGGCCAAAGCCTCTGAATTTGCATCCCCTTCTCCATTTTCTGGGATTATGGTAATCTCAGAATTAATGCTGGGATGCAAATAAACTGGAGTATACCACAGGCTTGGAGTCTGGAGACTAATTTTGTGAAAATCTTTTTTTCCATTTTTTTTGCATTTTTATTTACATATTTTGTAGCAGATGCCTTATTTTTGTTTTTCACAGCTCCCAGTTACACGCATGTGAGTATACAGATGGAACCACGCTTATCTTGGATTCTCTGCTGCGCCTAGGCACACCATGGATTATTACCATAAGATCTTCATCTATTGTTCTCAGATGAAATACAATACAGAGAGAACAATACATCAAGGGATTAAGTAATTACAGCAGGAGATTAAGTCTGACTGCCCTGGCTCAGTTAATCTTATTAAAGGCCAAGATGAAAATGGCTCCATCTGTACCTGTGTGTCCCAACTACAAGCATGTGAGCATACCTGTGTGTCGTTTATTTTATTCATATTTTATTTTTAAATAAAGCAGCCCCTTAGATGTTTTAGAAGCCCCTTGTGAGCTCCTACAGCATCCCCGGATCGGGCAAGTTGAGTTTGGGTGGGTTCGGTACAGTACTAAGCAGGGCTGTGCAGTGAATTTTTTGTTATTCATCCCCTGCTATAGTGGAGCTTACCACTCTACAGTCCAATTAATTTCATATTACAAGTAGGACTGTGGGAGTTAGCAATGCTAACCTCTGTGTCAACAGCATGCCTCAGCCTGGCAAGCCAGACATCTTCCTGGCTGTAAGCCACCATGAGACTTCATACTGGCCTTTATTCAGTAACTGTTTGTGCCTCACAGGAGCTCCTGGCCCATCTAGTGCTGCAGTGCAATGGAAAGCTGATGCAATGCAAGATCACTGAATCTCTGTTCTTCTAACATCGCAAGGTCTTGTAGTAACCCTACACAGCCTTTACATTGTACAATTATTAAAGAGAAAACATTTACAAAATAAAGGAAAAGAACCATGTACAACAAATGCGCATCTTGTAAATAATACCAAAATGTGGAACATTAATAATAAATCAAAATTAAGGTTGACTAATTGGAGCCATTCATTTGAGTCCCTAACATGAAATAATTGAGAAGAACCTCTCTCTAATTCTGAGTATACAGTGCACAATAGAAGATATATCTACTAAAGATGAGCGGGTTCAGACAGAGCACCCCTGGAATTATATGGCAGACATACAGACATAGGTGTGTTTGGAAAATTTAGTTTAATCCGGCAGTTACCATAGAAAATGAAGTAGGAGATGTTGCCATGTTACATTCCACTGGATTATGATTCTGTCTCATCTGAGTCTGACTGACTTTGGCCACAAATGTGATCTCTCCCCACTTTATTAAAAAACACTACATCAAAATTGCAATTTCCATTTCCACCTTTGTGGCTTTATGTTTTCAGAAATCTGGTTGTGATGTTGAAGCTTGTTTCATATTCTGCTCTAGGCTTTAATTTAAACCTAGGATCAAGTATAGCAGCACCCCTGGAATTATACGGCATCGCCTCTGGTCTTATACAGCAGATAGACAGCACCCCTGGACTTATACAGCATAGTCAGAACCCATGGAGAATTACACAGCACAGAAGACAGGCAACAGCCCCCATGGACTTAAACGGCAGTGGGTCAGCACCCCTGGACTGATAGGGCTGAGGTGCATCACCCCTGGAATAATGTGGCAGACAAAGAAAAGACGTGCAAGGTGGAATTGTCCTTGGGCCTTCCCACCCTTATGTTGTATAAACAGGACATGCACACTTTAACACACAAAACATTTCAGCGACAGGGTCTGCCACATAACTGTGGCTGAAATGATTGGTTTGTTTGGGCCCCCACCATAAAAGAAGCAATTAATCTCTCCTTGCACAAACTGGCTCTACAGAGGCAAGATCTCCTCATCACCATCCTCCAATTCCTTCCCCCCCTTCAGTGTTTACATCCTAATCCTCACAGTGAAATAATTCAACACCAAAGAGGTATCTTTTTTTGGTATTTTGCCCAGGCATGACAATGGGCTTTTTCATCCCATGGACAACAGCTGTCTCCACTGGCGCCTTATTCAAACAAATGACATCACCATCAGAATCCTCATCGTCAACTTCCTCCTCAGCGCCAGCTATACCAGTATCCTCCTCATCCTGGTGTACTTTTACAGTGACATCCTCAATCTCAATATCAGCAACTGGACTGGCGGTGCTCCTCCCAGCACTTGCAGAGGGCATGCAAATGATGGTAGGAGTCTACTCTTCCCATACAGTCTTGGGAAGGTCAGACCTAGACATCACAACTGCAGACACAATTGGACTCTCCTTGGGAATTTATGATATCTCTGAATGCACAGTTTTTTTTCCTGTGCTTTAACAAGCTTTATTTTTTTAATTTTTTGAGAGGGAGGAGGGCTTATATCTTCATGAGAAGCTGAACCACCAGTCATTAGCCTTTCCTTGCCACTTCGTGTTGTGAATGGCATATTGTCAATTTTACTTTTCTTATCAGACACTTTCTTTATTTTTGGTTCTTCATTTTTGTTTCTTGTATTTTATATGCCATTGATGACATTGGGCATCGGCCTTAGCAGACAACATTGATGGAATTGTATCGCCAATGTCATGACTGGTGTCAGCAACAGCTTTAAGACTAGGAATTGGAAGTGGTTCTTGATCTTTCACTATTTTTCCTCCAAATGTTGTTCTCCATTTCATAGGACAGCACCATTTTATTATTACAGCACACAGAACAGTGCCCCTTTATGTTCACAGCACCCCTGAATGTTTACAGCATACAAGACAGGGCCAGTGTACCTCTATTTACACATCACCCCTGTATTTTTACAGCATATAGGACAGGGCCAGTGTACATTTATTTTCACAGCACCCCTTTAATTTTACAGCATACAAGACAGGGCCAGTGTATCTTTACAACACCCATGTATTTTTTTAAAGCATACAGGACAAAACCAGCACCTTTGTATTTTCACAGCACCCCTGTAATTTTGCAGCATACAAGACAGGGCCAGTGTACCTTTACAACACTGTATTTTTTACAGCATACAGGACATAACCAACACCCCTGTATTTTCACAGCACCACTGTATTTTTACAGCATACATGACAGTGCCCCTGTAGAGCACAGTGACAGGACAGCAACACCCAAGTACAGCTGCAGCACCCCTAACAGCACATGACACCACAGTGACAGGACAGCACAGTGAAAGAACAGCAGACAGGACAGCACCACTAGAGAGCACACACTGACCCCACCCGACGTCACCACCTACAGAGAGACAGTGGTCTGTCTGCCTCACTCTCCAAGTCTGGAGTGAAAATGGCAGCGACGCGTGGCTCTTTATATGGAAACCAAAACCCACAAGAATCCAACAGCGGGATGATGACATTTTGCCCCGTTCTGGGATCCGATTCTGGTGGGATGTCCCGAGCTGGACTCGGTTCACGGCTCAGATCGTGAAGTTCGGGGGGGTTCGGTTCTCTGAGAACCGAACCCGCTTATCTCTAGTTCATACCAGTTATTAGGTCCAATTTAAAAAAGAAAATGTCCAAGCCTGCCATATTGATGTCAAGACAAAGTACAAAATTGATAGCATGTTGGATTCCAGGTGGTCCAGGGGCCTATTACAGTATCTGGAATACTGGTTGGGTTATGGGCCCAAAGAAAAAAATAGGTTAAAACCAGTAATATTCATGCAGAAAGACTTAAAATAGCTTTTCATAGATTGTTCCCTGAGAAACCTCATGTTAAGGATCATGAACATAGTCAGGTAGACACAATGGCAGATTGAGGCATACTATTATATCTAAGAATGTTTCTACAGCTTACACTGGTTGCCATGACATCACTTAACTTCCCTGACACTCATCACTGATTATCACTTACTGGTGTGAGAAATTGGTTATCTGACTTATTTAGATTGATTCCAGGTGGCTTTATAAAATTAGAAAAAAAACAAGACACAGATTCCCCAAGCACTCTGCAATGGACCAGCAAAAGAGATACGCATCCTACATAATAATAAAATGCAGGGTACTCAGTTATTACCAGTTTTTTGTATAGTGCACACATATTCTGCTTCACTTTACAGAGATTATTTGGCCATTCACATGAGTCCCTGCCTCAGTGGAGCTTACAATCTGTATATTCCATAGCACATGCACACATTCACACTAGGGTTAATTTTTGCTGGGAGCCAATTAACCTACCAGTATATTCTTGGATTGTGGGAGGAAACCAGAGCAACTGGAGGAAACCCACGTAAGCACAGGAAGAATATACAAACTCCACACAGTTAGGGCCATGGTGGGAATGAAACACATGTTCTCAGTACTGTGAGGCAGTAACACTAACCATTATACCATCTGTGTTACCCACATTTGCACGAGTGAGCCTACACTACATATTAATAAACCCACTTTGGTCATACATTCACATGTTTTAAAATATTGGAGGATGATGTGATGCCTCCAGATGAGTTGGCTCTCAATTTACAAACACATAAATGTATGACCCAAAATAGGTGCAATTATCATGTACCACCAGAACAGGTGCAATTATCATGTACCACCAGAACAGAGGCATCTTGCAGTGACTGGTGGCTTTCTGTATGTTTGCAAATATATGAAACTAAGATCTCTGCATTACTATTATCATGTATATGTATGTCTCTTTTGCTGGTCCATTATGGTGTGCTGGGGGAATTTGTTTTTTTATAGTTTATATTAAACGATCCCTTACATAAAAGTGTAATGTGCCAATAAATTGATTTGAGCAACTATCATTCTGTGCATAGGTACCGATTCCATGTTGCTCCCGGGCCCGAGCACCCACGGACCATGAGGAGCACCCACGGAACCAGCCGCTGCCCCAGTAGAGATAGCTGCCGCTGGCCCTGCAGCCCCCGCAGCCCCTGCAGTAGATTGAGATATGCTGGGGGCTGCGGAAGCGTTTCTGTACCATAGCAATGTAAAAAAACAACCAAAAATGGCCGCCGCCGAGGGGGAGTCAGACGCTAGAGGTCACATTTGACCTCTAGCACCTGTCTCCTCGGCTGCAGGCATTTTAAGAGGGTGTTTTTTTACACTGCTATGGTACAGAAGCACTTCCGCAGCCCCCAGCGCATCTCAATCTACTGCGGGGGCTGAGGGGGCTGCAGGGGCTAGCAGTAACCACTGATACCTGCACCCACCCTCCCTAACTTTACTGGGGCAGCGGCCAGGAGATACCTGGTAACGTGCATGAAACCCCTGGCAATGCACAGGAGACCCCTAGCAATGTGCATGAAACCCTCTTGGCAATGCACAGGAGACCCCTAGCAATGTAAGTGGCATTATTGTGTGTGGAAATAAAATGGTGTCAGGGTTATAACTGTGTGTATCATAATATGTAATTGGCATTACAGTGTGTGGCATAATGCATAATGGGTGTTACAGTGTGTAGCATAACGTGTAATAGCCATTATGGTGTGTAGCATAAAATGTAATGGACATTACAGTGTGTGGCATAATGTGTAATAGACATTACGGTGTGTGGTATATTGCATAATGGGCATTACGGTGTGTAGCATAATGTGTAACAGACATTATGGTGTGTGGCATATTGTGTAATAGACATTACGGTGTGTAGCATAACGTGTAATAGACATTACGGTGTGTGGCATAATGTGTAATAGACATTACAGTGTGTGGCATATTGCCTAATGGGCATTACGGTGTGTAGCATAATGTGTAATATACATTACGGTGTGGCATATTGCGTAATGGGCATTATGGTGTATGGCATATTGTGTAATAGGCATTATGGTGTGTAGCATATTGTGTAATAGGCTTTATGGTGTGTGGCATATTGTGTTATGGGCATTACAGTCAGGGCCGTCTTTTCGTATGGGCTCAATGGGCTCTTGCCCAAGGGCCCCAAGAGAATAAGGGCCCTAGGCTGATAGCTGAGGGTGCCCTCTTTCCAGGGGTACCAGATTTGTTAAAATCGGCCCTGGGGAACCAGAGATATCTGACTTGAAAGCAGTGGTCCCCATCCAAGCCTGTTAATTGATCTTCCAGCCAGAAATCTCAGGTTGTGTCTGACTTATAGTATTTCTGAGGGTATAAGCCACAATCTGTGACTCTCCCCTTTTAGTGGACACTGTCAGCTTGTTTCTACTTTGCCCAGAACCAGAGATATCAGCCTTCAAGCAGCTGGTCCCTGCTCCAGCTCCACACGCCTAATATGCAGTTTTAGATATTCGTTGGTGAATTCCTCTGGCTTCTTAACTCTGATCCCCAAGCCCTCAGAACCTTCTGAAAGGTAGGACTCTCTAGTTTTTTATCCCATTCAAAGCTAAGAAATATATTTTCAGGAACTTGAGATATCTGCAGTCAAGCAAGCTGCACTCCCACCGGAAAATGATAAACATTAAGCCCACTCCACTATCCACCCCTCCCCTACGTATTAAACACCCCCTACCACCCTGGAAGTCATGTACCAGGGCCTGTTCATTCAGCCCAATGCCCCCTTCTACAGTTTAGCCTCATCTGTGCAGTAAAGGAGTAATTAGCAGAAATTACTACTCCAGGTCCTACAAGCTGAGAGAAAGATAGAACACCCCCTACCGCCCGCAGGACATCAATGCTGCTGCTGATAGCACCCCCACCCCTACCACTGGAGGATGGGTAGGGGGCCCAGTGCATTGCTGTGCCCAGGGGCCTACACTGCTGTTAAGATGGCTCTGATTACAGTGTGTGGTATATTGTGTAATGGGCATTACAGTGTGTGGCATAATGTGTAATGGGCATTATGGTGTGTTGCATAATGTGTAATGGGCATTATGGTGTGTTGCATAATGTGTTATGGTCATTATGGTGTGTTACATAATGTGTTATGGGCATTATGGTGTGTTGCATAATGTGTTATGGTCATTATGGTGTGTTGCATAATGTGTTATGGGCATTATGCTGTGTTGCATAATGTGTAATGGGCATTGTCACTGTTCATTCCCGCTGCCGCCTCCCGCCGAGCACTCACCAGCAAATATATAAATCGGCACTTATGATTCTGTATATTACTGTTCTGAGAAGGATAGATGGGATCAGTAGTTGCAGAGTATGCTGATCCTTGTAGTGCCATGTTGGAGGTTCTTGGGGTGCCTCCAGGTGAGGTGGCTCTCAATTAGGAATGCATAAATGTATGACTTAATGTAGATGCTATTGTCATGTAACATAGGACTACTAGAGCAGAGGCACCTTTTTGTGGCTTACCATATGTATGCAAATGTATTTAACTGAGATCTCTACATTACTACTGTATTATCATATAGCATATATATCTCTTTTTCTGGTCCTTTATGAAAAAATTTATTTATTTTTTCATTTCCTGGATATACTGTAGATGTAGAGCCCCATTCTTAGCCGTATGTAATGGGAATGCATCTTCAAACACCTGCTATGAACGGATTGTGGAGGAATTGCAAATGAAATACTTATTTGACATTGCATCTACGCTCCTCTTTTCCGGATGCAAGTTTTTACTATCATTATCACCTAGGTGTTGTTTTTTTTTTTTTGTCAGAACACATACAACTAAGTCTAGCTACATGTGTAGCTCACCACACACCCCGAAACACCCACGGAATGGTTCTTTTATGTGTGTTTGCATTGTTGGTCCAGTTACTTTCAGATATATCCTTTTAGCCTACGCAGAGAATTGACTGAGATGTGTTATAATCTGAATGTGTATGATACCAGAGATGCCTACGCAATATGCAAATAATTTCTAGATTAGGCCACTCCCAAAGTTTTGGCCCGTAAAGTTCACAGGTTAGCTGGTACCTGGGGTGGTATTCATGTGACCAGCAGTCGGGGGACCGACGGTCACATGACCTCCACCACCATCCCACCCCCTCACTACACCAATGGTCAGCATGCTGGCCAAAGGGACTGTTTCCACTTGTGGGTGTCCACGACACCCATAGAGTGGGAATAGAACCCGTGGCGACCACAGGTCACCACCGAGTCCGCAGCGTGGCAAGCGCAGCAAACCCGCAAGGGGCTTGCTGCACTCGCCCCTCCCCGCCGGGATCCCAGCGTCGGTATGCTGCCGGGATCCCGGCATCGGTATACTGACCGGCAGTCTCCTGACTGCCAGTCAGCCATACTACGCCCCCCTCCTGTGGTCCTTATTATGTGCTCTGACTTTTACAAGTAAAACTTAAGTTATATTTTAAATGATTGTCCATTATTTGATTCTTGTTTTTTTTGTTGCTACTATTTATTGATAACTTATATTTCTGTGAATTTTTTGATTCTTAATAGTGTTACTATGAGCACTTACTGTACATCTGAATATGTGGGATATTAAATCATTCCTGAACTTCAAGGTTTGCCATGGACTGGTTGTCCTTTTATTGTGACAGTGCGCTATTTAACTTCTTATAAATGAACAACCACTATAACATGGTACATCATACAACTGTGGCCAATTATTGCTAATTAACTCCATAACATTAAAGCCTCAGTTACAGATGAGAGTAAGATATAATTAATGAAAAGTGGTAGCGGAATCCAATGAAACACTGCAATGAGGAACTAGTAGTGTAATTAAACAAATATACTCTAATAACCTTTCCTATTCGTGTGCAATTAATAATCTACACAGAGTGATTTTTTTCTCTTTAGAATAATTATAGAAGTAAAAAAAATTTGTTCCGGTATGAATGGTCGACCATGTTATGGTCGACAGTCATTAGGTCGACCACTATTTGTCAACATGGACAAATGGTAGACACATGAAAAGGTCGACACATGAAAAGGTTGACATGAGTATTTTTTTACTTTTTCTGGTGTTGTTGTCTGTGTAAAGTGACGGGGAACACCAATTAGTGCACCGCATCCCCTCGCATGGCTCGCTTAGTTTGCCATGCTTCAGGCAAGGTGCCTCGCTCCGCTACAGCTGCGCTCAGCACAGGTTACTATTCCCAATCGTAGTCCACGTGGATCGTAATGTATGGAAAAGTTCCACAAAAGAATTTTTTTTGGAAAAACTCATGTCGACCATTTTCATGTGTAGACCATGTGTCCATGTCGACCATGTCAATGTTGACCAATAGTGGTCGACCTAACATGGTCGACCATCCAAACGGTTACCAAAAAAATTAGGTACACACCCTTTACATTATACTGTACAAATCTTTACTACTTTTAATTTTTCTGGTTTTAGTTGAAATATAAGAAAAACTTTTCAAATAAATGGATATAAAGATGAAAGCTTTACGGCTGAATCCAATTAGTTGCGGAATCGTCTTTTTGCGTGGAAACACTACTTTAAGGTGGTGAAATGTAAAATCCAATTTTGAAAATGTGTATTATTAATTTTTTCATTGTTTCTAAAAGCATTATTGTTTATCATCCTATTTTTTTTATCCTGACCCACAATCATATTTTAATCAGAATCATTAATTTTTACCCATGATCTACTTTTTTTTACTCATGATTCACTTCATGCCAGTATCAGGAAATTGCCACTCCTGTCTTGGGACTTCAGGGAGCTGCAACTTTTACAGTCAGCTGTTGTACAACTTTGTTTTTTGCAATCTAACATTTTTATCTTTACAAATCTAATTATTTTAAGCACTGCCTTCAATAATGGAGTATTTTTCTACCACTATTGGATGTTTGTGCTACAGGCTAATGTGGAGGAAGAGAAGGGCCTGGCAGATGAAGATGGTGCTAAAGCAATTGCTCCATTGGGTGAGTCAGTGCATGTCTCAATTCCATGTGCATGTCAGTATCATATTAGGCATGTACTAGAGAGTCTCTCAGAGGCGGAGGTGATAAAATCTTATTGCTTATCCTCTCTCGCAGTACGATCTGTTGGAGCGAGACCTGAAACCACTAATCATGCACTCAGTGGTTTCCAAAAACTGCTGGCTGCGTTACATTTTTTGGCATCAGGCACATTCCTGCCTACTTTGTCCTAAACATGCGGTTTTTCACAATCTACCCTTTCAGTTTTGTTTATCCCAAGTTATAAAAGCTTTCCGTAAATTAACAACCCAGTTTATTACATTTTCAGACAATAACAGTGAATAGAGGGAGACTTAATTTGTCTTTTTTGAAAAATGGAAATTGTCCAATGTACAGAGCATGATAGACTGCACCTATATGCCATTCACACCCCCAAGAGAATCAGAAAATGTTTTTCGAAGCCGAAAACACTTCAAGTCCATGAATGTTCAGGTGGTATGTGATGCCACAATGAAATAACCAACCTCCTTGTGGGTTTCCCTGGGTTGACCTATGAGTCCTTCATTTTGTACCAGTCATCTCTGTATCATGATTTTGAGACAGTAAAAATTTCAGCCGATTGGCTGTTGGGTGAGTGAAGAGAGAGAGATATTGATTTTATTTAAAATTGAAAAAAGTATTACATTATATCATGTATTGTTTATTGATATGGGATACCCCAAAAAATCTTGGTTGTTGACCCCATTGCCTGATCCTGTAGGTGATGCTGAAAAAAGGTATCAAGCAGCACACATAGCATTGAGGGGTGTAATAGAAAGAACCTTCGATGTCCTTAAAAGACAGTTTAGCTGGTTAGACACTACCGGTAGTGCACTTTTATATTCACTGTCAAAGGTTTGTGACATGCTAAATGCCTGTTACAGTTTGCATAATATTTGTGTTGCAAACCATGTGCTGGTGGATATTGATCCCAGGGTTTTCTGGAATACTTTGAACTCCTTTTCCATTGAGCTGTATTAGCACCCCTTTAACAAGAACAACTTTTTTTTAACAATTTAAAATATCTTAACGGTAGAACCCACTCTTTACCAAATAATCAACTTTATATTCTTAAATTTGCAAAGCCCCTTACCATATTACTAAATTATTATTCTTTAACACCAGTATCAGCTCCTGATAATAAATGAACAACTTTTCATATTCACCTGCTAATAATCCAAAATTTAATTTTTCCATTACTATCCCGCTAGCGCTTGTAAACCAGTAATCACTTATTTAATATAATCCCATTACCATCCCCATTTTCAAACACATTTTTAATTTTTTACATAAAAAATATAAAATTTCATTTTTATATCCCTACAGTGTCCCAAAATGGAGAATTTCTAATATATACCACAGAGGACTTACGCTACTAGAAAAACCACCTGGAATGGACTTATTTATAAAGTTTGGAGATGCGGACTTTGATATGCCAGGGTCACATTTGAGGAATGTACAGGACAGACAATTAACAGAAATAAAGATAACACCACAACAAAATTTACAGATAGTCCTACAATGCAATGGCTGTTTTGGAAAACTAATTCTACTGAAAAACAAAGAGCTTACTGGACAATTGTAAACATTTTGGGGAGAAGATACATACATACATGTCGGCATCTCTAATTGAGACTTTAAAGAAACATTAACGCCCACTGCACTGAAGCCACCCACACTGAGATCTATTGATAGAAGTAAAGTATAAATAAGCCCAACCCAACCCGATACATATTAACATAGTAACATAGTATTTAAGGTTGAAAAGAGGCAATTTGCCCATCGTATTCAACCTGTATTAAGTTGTGATGCATCTTCATACCCATTGATACAGTACAACTTCATTGATAAATTATTATAATAAGTTATGACACTGTTTAATTAAATTAAGTATTTTTTATTGATGAAAAGCTACATGCAATAAAGATGCACTTTTTATTATGTTAATGTATTTGTATTTACAAATTTTACTAAAAATAGTGTATACAGTTTTCATGCTTCTCTTGGACTTTGCGATTCTTCATTAGTGTGATCTTTTGAAATTGCCTTTGTGAAATACCTGGGATTAGAAATAAAAATTTACTTAAGATATTTTTTTGGGATGTTTAAAAAAAATAAAATTAAGGCTTCCATATTTTATATATATATATATATATGTATATATATATATATAAAAAAAAATCCACAACACAATTGAACTCATTGTGGGCCTGTTGTTTTTCATTCATGATGCCACACTAGTTCTGTGTGTACATTCTGCATGCTCTCTCTCTGTCTGCTGTATCTTAAAAAGGGGTGCTCTCCAGGGCCGGATTAAGGGCCACATGGGCCTGGAGCTGAAAATATTCAAGGAACTATTGTGAGAAATGGGTGAGGTGTGATCAGTACTGTATGGTTGGGGTCAGAGCCATGTGGGCGTGTACACCCATGCACTATCAGCTCCAATGTCTTCCTAAATATGTAATAACATAAACAAATTGCATAATTTGTGAGAAAAATAGAAATACAATCTTAATAGCTATGATTTATGGCTGACAATGTGGCCTGAGGTGGTGGCTTTTGATCATCAAGCTGCCATGATGATGGGACTATTTTTAGGGGGAGGCCTGGAACTGTAACTCCATCCGCCCCATTGTTAATCTGGCCCTGGTACTCTCTCTTATTCTGTGTCTGAAAGGGGTGCTCTTTCTACTGTATCTGAAAGGTTTGCTCTCTCTGCCTGCTGTATATGAAAAAGGGGTGCTCTCTCTGTTTTTTCTATCTGAAAGGGGTGATCTGTCCATCCATCCAGGGACTCCACCCCAGTGTAAAATTAAAATAATAAAAGCTAAAATCAGAAAGTCTAAAATGATAGTTTAAAAAAAAAAATATATTTTTTTTTGTGTTGTACCCCAGTGTAATATACAGTTTTTATTTTATTTTTATAAGTACTGTGACACTGCCGGTCAGACCGCAGTATATTATACTCATACACGTATTATGCAATGCTGTTGGTGTATATGTATTTTGCTCTTCTCCATTAGGGTGATCTTTGAAATTGCCTTTGTGAAATACCTGGGATTAGAATGAAAAATGTAGTTAAGATAAATTTTTTTGGGTGTTTTAAAAAAATAAAATTAAGGTATCCATATTTTATATAAAAAACAAATCCTCAACACAATTGAACTCATTGTGGGCCTGTTATTTTTCATTCATGAGGCCACACTAGTGTACGCTAATGGATCCCCTTACACAGGGATGTAATTAAAATGTCAATGAATGATGGGCATAGGGCTAGCTGCATCCTATGATGCAGGCAATGGATCTCTGTCACGGGTAGTGGGAGTCAGGCAGCGGAAGCCGCAGCTTACCATCTCGGATGCTGTGCTTCCTCTCCCGGCATCTCTGCAGCGGGACGGAGACGGCTGGAACGAGCGGGCGGCAGCCATCTGATCTGAGGTCTGGGAGGCAGGTGGGGGGCGAATGGGCGATGCTGGGAGTTCTGTGCGGTCTGGGTCCCGGCGGCGCTGGGCTGTGTACACTACCATATTGGATTTGGGCACATGGTCACAGAGGACCAATCAGAGGCCAAATGCTGGAAAATTTGGCTGCACCAATGCCAGGAGATCACAGGCTATATCTGTAAGCATTCTGGGGCAGTCTGGTATCAGTGCAACGTCTGATGCAGCCTAGTCTGTATGCTAGTACTCTGTGCTCCAAGTTTCCAGAGTGTCCTCTTGATCTTGGTTCCTGTTGTTATAGCAGCTCCGCTTCTCAGAGCTCCATCCGCCTAAGTTCACAAGCTCCCTGCCCTGTACCGACACCGTGTAAGTCCAACGGCTGACACTGCTCTGCTATAGTTTTCTCCATCACCACTCCAGTCCGCAAGGGGGTGATCCGGCCCCAGGTCACGGTATACCGGTGTCTTCGGTACTCCAGGGATTCTTCCCTGGATTTCCAAAGCCTGTGTCATTCTTCTTTTCGTCATTATCTTTGTATTCAAGTTGTTTGCACTTCATGCAAAGGAACTTTATCCAGCCAGCCCTCTTCCATCCCGGAGAGACCGTCTCCCAATTGGAACTCAGTTCAGTGACTCCAGTCCCAGTCATCACCTCAGGGGCGGCTAAGAACTTTAACACTTCAGGGCACTACCATCCCTAAGAACCTGTCTCCCAACCGCAACCCAGCTTGGAACCACCAGTCACAGCTAGAACAATACTGACAATCTCTACTGCAGAAAAATCAGTTTATTTCCAATTGACACCTTCTGCAGCATTATCATAGCTGCTGTTTTCTAGGAAGTAGCAGCATTAGTTATTCTGTAGACAAATGAATGACCCTTAAGTGTGTGTCTGGAACAGATTTGTAAAGTTTGAGTTAAGCTGGCTTTTTCCTTTCAATTTTGCCTTTGTTTTCTTACTTGTATTTTTTTTAGAGTTCAAAAGTTTGTTTTAAAGGTTATGAAGTGTGAACAGTAGTGCCTAATTTCTATTTACCATCCTACGGTCTGGAACACTAACATGTTATAAACATTGGTCAAGGCATCCGTACAAGCCCTGGGTAAAAAGATATCCAAGTTTATAAACAGTTGACTTCTACAATTGTCCAAAATTCAAATTCCAGTCAACTAGACAAACTTGGATATTTATTTAACCTGGACTTGTATGGATGCCTTGAGAAGTGGGTATGGGAACATGTGTCAGTGGTGTGTGCAGTGTGAACAGCTGTAAAACAACTGGCATTCATACTCACCATTCTATGCTATCCAGTGTCTGGTGATTCTGTCTTGCAATTCTACTGGAATTGATGATGTCCTGGATATCTTAAAGACAGCGTTCCTAAGCAGAAGAGAAAATAATAATTGGTGAATATGCAAGCACAGGACTAGTGTACCCTGCAAAATAACACAAACAACATGAATTACAGGAGGGTCTAGTGTGAATTTATACTTACCATTCTACAGTCTGGAACACTAATGTGTTATAACACTGGTTGAGGCATCCGTACAAGTCCTGGTTAAACAGATATTCAAGTTTATCCATAGTTGACTTCTACAATTGTCATAAATTCAAATTCTAGTCAACTGTAGACAAACTTGGATATCTATTTAATTTGGACTAGTATGGATGCCTTGGTAAGTGGGTATGGGAACATGTACATCTCTAGATTGTAAGCTTGTGAGCAGGGCCTTCCTACATCTATGACTTTTTGTTATAACCCAGTTTTGTTATATCATTGTTATTTCCAATTGTAAAGCGCAACGGCATTTGTTGCACTGTATAAGAAACTGTTAATAAATAAATAAATAATAAAATGTACATCAGTGTGGGCCATGTGAATAGGTGTGAGACAACTGGCATTGGTACTTACCATTCTATACTATCCAGTGTCTGGTGATTCTTTCTTGCACTTGTACCGGAATTGATGATGTCCTGGCTATCTTCAAGACAAAGTTCCTAAGGGGAAAAGAAAAAAAGAATTGGTGAATATGCAAGCACAGAACTAGTGTACCCTGCAAAAGATAAATTGTTTAAAAAAAAAGAAAGTTGGATCAGATATGCTCATTGTGGCCCATGTGACAACTGTAACCAATAAAGGAGCTTTTATCATATCCCACTTTGTTACAAGCACACCCATATATTTCCTATTTACGTACATCCAACTCCTTATTAAAATATCTGTACACTACTTAGGGGTAAAAACCAGTGTTAAGTGAAAACAATTCAAGAAAATTGACAAACGATAAAAATTCGAGATGAACGGGTTCGTTTCTCTGAGAACCGGACCCACCTGAACATTGATTTCCGAGTCTGGATCGGGACTTCCCACCTTACTCGGATCCAAAAGTAAGGCTGAATGTCATCTACCCACTGGTTTTAGATTCTATTCATGTCCTTGGTGATTGGCACCATCCGGCTTTGGAGAGTGTACTGGACGTACGTGTCCGTCTCAGTACTGTGTTGTCTGGCATGAGGCAGGTACACTCTCTCTATCTGCTGTATCTGAAAAATGGGTGCTCTCTCTGTCTGCTGTATCTGAAAAAGGGGTGCTCTCTCTGTCTGCTGTATCTGAAAAAGGGGTGCTCTCTCTGTCTGCTGTATCTGAAAAAGGGGTGCTTTCTCTATCTGCTGTATCTGAAAGTGGTGCCCTCTCTGTCTGCTTTATCTGAAAATGCGTTCTCACTCTGTCTGCTGTATCTGAAAAAGAGGTGCTCTCTCTGTCTGCTGTATCTGAAAAGGGAGTGCTCTCTCTGCTGTATCTGAAAGAGGTGCTCTGTCTCCTATATCTAAAAAAGGGGTGCTCTTGCAGCCTGCTGTATCTGAAAAAGAGGTGCTCTGTCTTGTTTCTGAAAGGGGTGATCTGTCCGCCCATCCAGGGACTCCGCCCCAGTGTAAAATTAAAATAATACAGGTTGAGTATCCCTTATCCAGAATTCAAAATCCCACATTTTTGGGTGCCCTACTGAGATAACGTATATATTGTATATTATTTGTATGTATAGATATATTATATTGATATATAATATCTATCTATCTATGTAAATATATATATATACATATATATATATGACATTGTCTCAGTAGGGAACCCATGTATGTGTGATTTTGAATTTTGGATAAGGGATACTCAACCTGTAAAAGCTAAAAACAAAAAGCCTAAAATTATATATATATATATATATAATTATTTTGTTTGTGCTGTACCCCAGTGTACTATACAATTTTTATTTTATTTTCATAAGTACTGTGACACTGCCGGTCAGACCGCAATATATTATTTCCTATTCATACATGTTTTGTGCGATGCTGTTGGTGAAGCTAAGCTGCATTGTGTAATAATATATATTTCTGACTCATTTCTGTGACACTGTAACCACATGTGTGTGATATAAAAAATAATAAATATTTTTCACTCATTTGTGCGACACTGTAACAGCAGTGTGTGATATAAAAAATAATATATCTTTTTTTATTTAAATTAGTATTTTGTGCTGTGTTATCCCAATATAGATCCAGGGACTGCAGCTGCTCTGTCCATCTAGGGGTGTTCTGTCAGTTCACCCAAAATAAAATACATATTTTTTTCTATATTTAGTGCTGTATCCTCCCAGTATACATCCAAGCATGCTCCGTTCATTTCAGGGTGCTGTGTCCATAGCCTATATTTTTATGTTTCAACCTATTGTCCAATTTTCATAATTCTTCTTATCACCACATTGTGAATAATTCAAATAAATATTATTAATAATGATTATAAATTAACTAAATAAATTAACAAAATTGAAATTAAATTAATATAACTAACCCTCTGCATGCCAAAGATATCTTTGAGGAAAAGAAGAACATAATCCTAATCTGAAAATCATTTTTAATGGATGATTAGCAAACCTTCTCCATGTCAAAAATATCTTTTAGGAAAAGAAGAACTTGATCCTAATTTTAAATAAATTTTAACAGATGATTACAGCATTTAAAAATATATTGTA
This sequence comes from Pseudophryne corroboree, assembly GCF_028390025.1. Lineage (NCBI taxonomy): Eukaryota > Metazoa > Chordata > Amphibia > Anura > Myobatrachidae > Pseudophryne > Pseudophryne corroboree. The sequence continues at coordinate 608,319,000 of NC_086444.1, read as the reverse complement.
AATTGTCACATTTTCTGCCCAATACTGTTGCTTATCTTAGTCATCCAGCTACCTCGGTGCAACCTTTTGGCCTAAACTGGATAAAAACAATATTGTGAGCTGTGAGGTGTTCAGAATATTTTAAACAGAAGAAAAATAAAGTACTATAGTATTGGGCACACTATTAAATTGTATTTTAATTATTTGATTTTTAAAATATAACTTTTAATATCCTGTTTTCACAATTGAAGTAAACATAACAGCGAAAAATAAGAGGTTAACATCAGACTTACAATGACATACAAATGTGAACTTTATAAATATAGAAAGTGGAGAATAGATGAAATGAAAATAGCTATGTCCACTGATAATGTTTGTCTTGCTTATTCAACAAATCCAATAACCAGTATTGTTATGTTAGAAAATATGATCAGATGTGACACTAAAAAATAGCATTGTCAATTACAGGTAGGTGTATTACATTCAATGAAAAAATTCAGAAATGTCACTGGTAAGTATACACAATATGATTCTGAATTCAATGATCAGAGTATAAGGGAGGTATTTATTTTAGTGTGAGTAAGTGTATGTCACAATTTCTCAACCAATCTACTGAAGGTTTAATGATCTAGGTGTAACAACTGGTAAGTGTTCATTTAGATATAGGTAAGTATATGTCACAAGTTCTCAGCTGATCCGCTGATAATATATGTTATGTACTGGATTCATTAATCTGAATATAACATAGGTAAGTACATGCCACAAATTCACAGCTGATCTACTGACACTGTGTATACTTGCTCATAATTTCTGAATTATATTACTCCCCTATACTCGCTGTTCAATCAATAATTCTCATTCAGTTAATATTCCAATGTCCCCAATAATATTGATAAATATCTTGTAATACATCAATAAAGATATTCAATATATATTGGGAATTCACTACTCTGGATATCACTCTAATAGGAGTATAATTTATTATGGACAACTGTGCATTGTACAGCTCAAATTATGCTCCTATTTTCTAAAGCACTTATCCCATAAATGGATTTCAGATTTGCATTTGCATATCTTTATATGTGTAATAAAAAATGTTACCAATAAACTCCTTGTGTGTGTTCTTATTATCGGGTGCAGCCTCAAGTCACATTTGAAACATAGTTTTAGTTTGTTTTGAGCTCTGTATGGGTATGTAAAATGTAGTAAAGTATAATTGCTACATTTGTTGCCTTTACTGGAGTTCTGATGTGCTGTAATTTGTTACAGTGAATTAGCTAGAGGTAGTATATCAATCAGCTCTAAATGGAACTTCAGTATTCCTAGGCACAGAGCCGGCCCTAACCAATATGATGCCCTAGGCAAGATTTTGGCTGGTGCCCCCTAGCACCACCGCTGGTTCCGCCTCTGACCTTGCACTTCTTTCCCAGCACCATCACCCCTCACCCATAGCAGTCCTTATTTTGGTGTTTGTACCCCCTATATTTTAAATAGGAACAGTTCGCACATTTGGCGCACAGCCCAAAAAGGGGTGTGTTTTTGCTGGCAAGGGGCATGACCACACAATAGTAACCCCAATTCCAAATACGCCACACAGTACTGCAACTTTATTCACATTTGATCATGCAATAGTGTTCATAATTCATATTACATCCCACAGTAGTATCACTTTACCTTATACAGGTATATGTTACTCCTCACAGTAGAGCCCCTTATTCACATTACATCACACTGAATTGCTCCTTATTCACATTACACTACACCCTATTGCTCTTTATTCACATTAGACGACACAGTAGTGCCCTTTCTATACGCAACACCACATAGAAGAGCACCTTAAACACACAATTCCACACAGTAATGCCACTAACACATATGAGACACATTATTAATGTCCTTCTAAACATAATGTGCTTACACATTATGACAACCTTTATTAATGCCCTTTTACACATAATGTCCCTTACACATATGCCGCACATTATTAATGCCCTAATACACATAATGACACACATAGTGCCCCCTACACATTTGCTGCACATTGTTAGTGCCCCTATACACATAATGACACATACATTAGTACCCTGTTACACATACAGTATGCCACACATTATTAATGCCCTTATACACATAATGACACACATAGTGCCCCTTATACATATGTTGCACATTATTAATGCATTTTTACATGACACACATAATGCTCCTTACACATATTCCGAACACTACTGCACAACCAACCCACTCACATGCACACAGCACTCACACTGCCGCTAACACTGTGACCTCTGCTTGGATACAGAAGTGTCCTCATAAATCTTGCCTCAGTGCTAACGTTGGGCAAATTTTTTAATGAAAATGCAGCTTATTTGCATTGTTATGTGGCTAGGATTCACAAGCAGCTTCTGCTGATTAAAATGATATACAGCATGCCTTTATACTGTGTGAGACTGTGGCTGTATCTGCATATGAAATGCTACACACAGAATATAGGCATGCCGCATATCATTTTAATCAGCAGAAGCTGCTGATGCCCCTGGGCATATCAAATGCCCTAGGCAATTGCCTAGTTTGCCTATAGCTATGGCCGGCTCTGCCTAGGCAGGGCCGTTTCTTGGGGCAGGCGAGTGGTGCAACCGCACTGGGCGCCCGCCGCGGCACTAACTGTGGCTCCCTGCTTCCCCCTCCTATTTCTCCCAGAGTAACCCGCCCGGGGGGCGGAGTTTCATGGAATGACGTGGATACGTCGTTACATCGCAATGCAACCCCGTCACGACATGAAACTCCCCCCCCCCCTCACCCCCCGAGCAGAGTACAGAGGGGGATCCAAGTTAGGAAGAGGGAAAGGCCGGCGCGAGGAGCGACTGGTGAGGCGGGCCGAAGAGCTGTAATCGCCTCTGTGAGTATTCTCTCTCTCTCTCAATGTGTAAAATGGGGACACCTGCCGTAATGTGTGAAATGGGGACTCTTGCCTGCCGTAGTGTGGGGATTTAATGTATCAAGGGCATTGCGGTGTGTGGTATAATATGGTGCAGGGGGCATTACTGTGTGGGGCTTAATATGGTAGAATTTTTTTTTCCTGTGGTGGTCGTGATCTGTTGGAGCAGGGTCAAAAACTGGAGTGTGAGGTAGTCTTTTCAGACGAGGCCACGCCCATTTAGACGAGGCCACGCCCCCTTGCCGGGTGCGCGCACAATTTTTTTTTAATCTAGGTGTGTGTGTGTGGGGGGGGGGGGGGGGGGCACATTTTTTTATGTCATGGGGGGCGCATCTTTAAATCTGGCACTGGGAGCCAAATTGGCTAGAAACAGCCCTGTTCCTAGGGCACCTTATTTGTAATCTACATGATTCTGCACTAACACTGGTGTTATATATTCTGATTTCAATTCTGTTGTGCGTCACTTGGGTACAGACATTTAGCTACTGAATAGGGCACTGGATTTATTGTCTGCTTATAACACCTCAAGCACTCACATAAAAGGAGGACTGGTTATATATTTATCACACTCATATAAACAGTGTTTGCTTTAGCCATGCCTCTTGGGTACAGACAGCTTGCTCTGAATAGAGCATACTTGCCTACCTGACCCTCTCCATGAAGTAGAAAATGCTCTGTTCTTGGACTTTCCTGGTAATGTATGAATGTCATCACCTATGGTGAGCTAGTTAATTGATAAGAAAGGTGTTTCAACACAGGTGATGGCAATCATACATTACCAGGAAAGTACAGTAACAGAGCATTTTCTCCCTCATGAAGAGGGTTTGGTAGGCAAGTATGGAATAGGGCAATCACTTCACTGCCTGGTTTAGTAATCCCCAGAGGGCGGAGGAGTATAATCCTCACTGTTAATTTTGTATAAGTATTAATAAATGCCAGTCATTCATCTATTCAGACAATTTATTCCAGATAATATATTGTAGATATGTTGTCTGATTATTAATTACCAGTAATGCAGCATACATGTCAGTTTATTTCAGGTTTCCAGTTCATATGTATACAAATAACTTGTACCATTTTAGTGCTGAGAGATGTATTAATTAAGCATTTTTTTTATTTGTACGTAGTGTTTGAATCCTTAATTCAAAATTACTGTAATATAAACTACTAGCTCCAAAACAAAGAGGCTATTAAGCTGTATTATCTATCAGACTGCTGTGACAATTCTATTTATGTTCTAATATATATAGTTGATATTATTCTTATGCACACAGACTGAGAGTTCTTAATAGTTCTTAATCGCTAGTAATTTCTCTCTGATAGTACGAGATGCACACGACAGATGTATAACCCTTATCTAATTAGAGTGATTGCGTTTTGTATTTTAACAATGTTTCATTGTGTATATATTGTAATCAACTGGCATTGCACATATTGAGGGTATAAGGCAAGCATTCATATCACAGATTAAAGCATTATAGCATCATACCTCCCAACATGACCCTCTCCAGGAGGGACACAATGCTCTGCTTCTGGACTTTTTCTTAATTTATGGTTGTCTGCACCTGTGTTGAACAGTTAAATGGATAAAAAAGGTGCTTTAGGTGTTGAACAGTTAAATGGATAAGAAAGGTGTTTTAGGTGATGGCAAGGATACATTAAGAGGGGAGTCCAGGAGCAGAGCATTCTGTCCCTCCTGGAGAGGGTCATGTTGGGAGGTATGTAGCATGATCAGAATAGATCTCAGTGTACATGCTGCACGCCTACATGCATGTTTCACTGTTAACACAGCTTCTATCAGAGATAAATTACTAGAGGCTATGCAGTGATTCTATTAAGAACTCTCAGTCTGTGTGCATAAGAATGTTATCAACTATATATATATATATATATATATATATATATATATATATAGATAAAATTCAGAGGGGGCACTCTCCAGACTTTTTCATAAATACCAGTTCATTTATTTTGAAATATACTTTACATATTCAGCATAATGGCAAGATATTCCTCAAGCGCTTTCGGCCCTGCATGGGCCTTCCTCAGGAGGCACTGCACATCAATACCAACTTCCAACAAAGAGGGAACAGAGATCCAAACATCCAGCAGCTGAATATGTAAAGTATATTTCAAAATAAATGAACTGGTATTTATGAAAAAGTCTGGAGAGTGCCCCCTCTGAATTTTATCTACAATTTGGATACTTCGGTATTTGAGTGGACACCCCAGTGTTCGTGTATCATGAAGATGTGAGTGCTACCGCTGTTTGGAGTTTTATATATATATATATATATATATATATTAGAACATATACATTAGAACATAATTAGAATTGTTACAGCAGTCTGATAGATAATATACTGTAGCTTAATAGCCTCTTTGTTTTGGAGCTAGTAGTTTATATTACAGTCATTTTGAATTAAGGATTCAAACACTACCTACAAATAATAAAAATGCTTAATTAATACATCTCTCAGCACTAAAATGGTACTAGTGATTTGTGTACATATGAACTGGAAACCTGAAATAAACTGACATGTAAGCTGCATTACTGGTAATTAATAATCAGACAACATATCTACAATATATTATCTGGAATAAATTGTCTGAATAGATGAATGACTGGTATTTATTAATACTTATTCCAAATTAACAGTGAGGATTATATTCAGGGCCGGCTCCAGGCCTACAAGCACCCTGAGCGAGAAAATTTAAAAGCGCCCCCCCCCCCCCCCCATGCGCGCAACGAAGGTGCGCGCTCCCGGAAAAGTGGGCGTGGCCTCTGGAAGAGTGGGCGTGGCCTCATAACTTCATATCAAACTATAAATATATTTTCACACAATTAGCAGCCTTACACATAGCCACAGTAGTGTTCCTTACACACAATGTTTCCAGTATAGTGCCAGATACACATAATGTGCAGTGCCAGATAGACATGACATGCCCCCCAGCAGTGCCAGCTACACATGACATGCCCCGCAGCAGTGCCAGCTAGACATTACATGACCCGCATCAGTGCCAGCTACACATGACATGCCCCGCAGCAGTGCCAGCTACACATGACATGCCCCGCAGCAGTGCCAGCTACACATGATAGTGTTCACTTTTTAGGGCATGGTGCTGATCACAGGGAGGGCACATTTTTAAGTTAGGAGGGCAAAATGATGTACATACTGCTTGTTGTTCCCATACTTATATGCCAAAGCATGGACAGTGCGCGCCGAAGGCGCGCAGCAAAAATTAAGGGGAGTTACTTCGTGGGGAAGGTACGTGGCCACATAATAGTGGCAATTTGCATTACATCACACAGTAGTGCAGCTAATACACACTGCACCAGGTAGAACCTCCTATACACTTTGCGCCAGGCACAGCACTGAGACACATTGCACCAGGGAGAGCACTGAGACACATTGCCTAGCCACAGACGCCTAGCGGGAACACTACATGACATGCCCCCCAGCAGTGCCAGCTACACGTGACATGCCCCCCCAGCAGTGCCAGCTACATAAATGGCCACACAGTGCCAGATATGCACCCACAGTTCAGATACAAAAATGCCCCCAAAGTGCCAGATACATAAATGCCCCTACAGTGCAGATATGCCCCCACAGTGCCAGATACATAAATGCCCCCACAGTGCCAGATACATAAGTGCCCCCACAGTGCCAGATACATAAGTGCCCACACAGTGCCAGATATGTCCCCACAGTGCTAGATATGCCCCCACAGGGCCAGATACATAAATGCCCCCAGTGCCAGATACATAAATGCCCCCAGTGCCAGATGCATAAATGCCCCCAGTGCCCACACAGTGCCAGATACATTATTGCCCCCCACAGTGTCAGATACATTAATGCCCCCCACAGTGCCAGATACATTAATGCCCCCCACAGTGCCAGATACATTAATGCCCCCCCACAGTGCCATATACATTAATGCCCCCACAGTGCCAGATACATTAATGCCCCCAGTGCCAGATATGCCCCCACAGTGCCAGATACATTAATGCCCCCAGTGCCAGATATGCCCCCACAGTGCCAGATACATTAATGCCCCCAGTGCCAGATATGCCCCCACAGTGATAGATACATTAATGCCCCCAGTGCCAGATATGCCCCCACAGTGATAGATACATTAATGCCCCCAGTGCCAGATATGCCCCCACAGTGCCAGATACATTAATGCCCCCAGTGCCAGATATTCCCCCACAGTGCCAGATACATTAATGCCCCCAGTGCCAGATACATTAAATCCCCCACAGTGCAGATATGCCCCACAGTGCCAGATACATAAATGCCCCCACAGTGCCAGATACATAAACGCCCCCAGTGCCAGATATGCTCCTACAGTGCCAGATAAATAAATGCCCCCACAGCGCCTGATAAATAAATGCCCCCACAGTGCCTGATAAATAAATGCCCGCACAGTGCCTGATAAATGTATGCCCCCACAGTGCAGATATGACCCCACAGTGCCTGATAAATAAATGCCCGCACAGTGCCTGATAAATGAATGCCCCCACAGTGCAGATATGACCCCACAGTGCAGCCCCCACATAATGCCATCCATAATGCCCCCAATACCTGCTGCGCTGGGAGGGGGAGGAGTGCTGCTGTCTGAGGGAGCAGGGCCGCGGGCGGTGTGGCGGTGGTGCGGGTGGTGTGCGCTATGTGCGCTGCGCTGGCGTCTGACGTCAGATGCCGGCGCCGCACAGCGCACAAGGACACAATAGGCCGGGCAGCGCAGCACAGGGCCGGCTCCAGGAACGAATATGGCGGCGCCAGCGCGCGGCGCCCATTAAGGGTGGCGCCCCGCGCGACCGCTCAATTCGAACGTGCCTGGAGCCGGCCCTGATTATATTCCTCTGCCCTCTGAGTTATATCAAACCAGGCAGTGAAGTGATTGCCCTATTCAGAGCAAGCTGTCTGTACCCAAGAGGCGTGGCTAAAGCAAACACTGTTTATAAGAGTGTGATAAATATATAACCAGTCCTCCTTTTATGTGAGTGCTTGAGGTGTTATAAACAGACAATAAATCCAGTGCCCTATTCAGGAGCTAAATGTCTATATCCAAGTGACGCACAACAGAATTGAAATCAGAACATATAACACCAGTGTTAGTGCAGAATCGTGTAGATTACAAATAAGGTGTTCTAGGAATACTGAAGTTCCATTTAGAGATGACTGATATATTACCTTTAGCTAATTCACTGTAACAAATTACAGCACATCAGAACTCCAGTAAGGCAACAAATGTGGCAATTATACTTTGCTACATTTTACATACCCATACAGAGCTCATAACAAACTAAAACTATGTTTCAAATGTGACTTGAAACTGCACCCAATAATAAGAACACACACAAGGAGTTTATTGGTAAAAAAAAAATATTACACATATAAAGATACTGATGCAAATGCAAATCTGAAATCCATTTATGGGATAAGTGCTCCATGAGATATAATTTAGAAAATAGGAGCATAATTTGAGCTGTACAATCCACAGTTGTCCATAATAAAGTATACTCCTATTAGAGTGATATCCAGAGTAGTGAATTCCCAATATATATTGAATATCTTTATTGATGTATTACAAGATATTTATCAATATTATTGGGGACATTGGAATATTAACTGAATGAGAATTATTGATTGAACAGCGAGTATAGGGGAGTAATAAAATTCTGAAATTATAAGCAAGTGTACATAGTGTCAGTAGATAAGCTGTGAATTTGTGACATGTACTTACCTTTATTATATTCAGATTAATGAATCCAATAAAAAACATATATTATCTGTGGATCAGCTGAGAACTTGTGACATATACTTACCTACATCTAAACAAACACTTACCTTGTTATACCTAGATCATCAAACCTTCAGCAGATTGGTCGAGGAATTGTGACATACACTTACTCACACTAAAATAAATACCTCCCTTATACTCTGATCATTGAATTCAGAATTATATTGTGTATACTTACCAGTGACATTTCTATAATAGTGATTTTTAATTGAATTTAATACACCTAGCTGTAATTTGACAGTGCTATTTTTTAGTGTAACATCTAATCATATTTTCTAACATAACAATACTGGTTATTGGACTTGGATAAGCAAGACAGACATTATCAGTGAACATAACTATTTTCTTTTCATCTATTCTCCACTTTCTATATTTCTAAAGTTAACATTTGTATGTCATTGTAAGTCGGATTTTAACTTCTTATTTTTCACTGTTATGTTTACTTCAGTTGTGAAAACAGGATATTAAACGTTATATTTTAAAAATCAAATAATTAAAATACAATTTAATAGTGCGCCCATTACTACAGTGTTTATTTTTCTTCTGTTTAATGTATTGGCCCTACTGTAATGTGGCAGCACCCCCATATACAATTAAAATAATTATATAGATTGAATTTTTAAGGATTTTGGGGACTCTCTTTCTTTGGTTATTCTAAAACATATCAGTGTGCAGACACAAATACCTTTCAGGTATTCAGAATAGACTGGAAATGAGTGGAAATGAATGTTCTTGAGGTTAATAATACTGTAGGAACAAAAACACCCCAAATTCTGTTATTTTAACTGTTTTATGACTTTTTTCCCCCCAAATAAATGCATATCCAAAACCAAGACCTGCAAGGACGGTTTTGGCAAAACCAATACAGATACAAAACACGAAAAAGATCCAGATCCACAACACAAAAAATAGCCCGGCGCTCACCCCTAATAAACACACACATAGAACACATAGATACATATAAAACACATAGAACACATATATATATATACACACATAGAACACATACATACATAAAGCACACACATACATAGAACACATACCTGTACATACATACATAGAACACATACATATACACACAGAACACATATGACATAGAACACACACACACACACACACACACACACACACACACACACACACACTTACTGGAGTCTGAGGAACTGCAGGAACAGACGACACTAGATTGGTTGTGGGGGAAAAATGGCGCACAGGGCTACCCTATTGCAGGTATGATAAATAGATAGACCGGAATGCAGATGAATGATAAGATAAATATTCCCCTATTTATGGGCAAAACAAATTACTGTACTCACAAATGGAAAAAACCCAGCGGTGCTCCCTTAAGTTGTAAAGAACAAATCGCATGAATATAGAAAAAGAATATAAAAAGTCAGTAATTAAAAACGTTAACTAACGACCAATCATCATAGATTATACAAATTCATAACCAAATAGGAAAAAGGAGAAGATACAGAACTGATTACATATATACCAAATATAGGCATAACCGAATGTATTCGAATAGTAGGCATCTATTCATATTTAAGATTGTTATATCATTTTTTTGTTTTTTACATATAAATAACAAATATTCGGAGCCAAGAAGAAAAAGAAAAGAAAGGGAAAAAGAAAAAGAAAAGAAAAGAAAAAGAAGGGGGTGGGGGTGGGGTGGGGAGAAGAAACAGTAGAAAAAAGGAAGAAGAGAGAGAGAGGGGGTGGAAAAAGAAGAGAGGGAGGGTTTATTAAGGGAGTGAAAGGGAAATGAAAGAAAGTGAAAAAGAACAAAGAGAGAGAAAAGATGAAAAAAAGGGGAAGAGAAGAAAAAAAGAGAGAAACAAGAAAGGAGGAAAGAGAAATATTAGTGTAAGAAAAATAGTGTATATGTATTTATGTATAAATGAATAAATCATTTACTCAGTGTGTCATAATACGATTGGTGCTTTATAAATTGATAACTCGTGCTAGCTAAAGGAACAGTACGCCAAAAGTTAAAAAGGTGACTAAAAAAAAATTATATATATATTTTTCGTTCTTTAATAAAGTGAGGTGCATGATTAGATTAAAGTTATACTAAGAAAATAAAATCAAATGAATTAAATAAACCCTAATACTAAGAAAAATTATTATGTGTGAGTTAATCAAAGAAATGCTCCAAAATTTTGATTTTCATTGAGGAACCATTAATTGTCATAATACATCAAAGATTGTGGTTTAATAAGCATCTGATTGATTTGTTTGGTTACAATCAATCTTTGGCAAGACACTGACTAGACATTGATACTTATGTAATGAATGTTATAATCAGGTACACATTAGATTTATTGAGTCAGAAGGCAAATTAGTATCTCTTGAGGTTGAGTCAGTGACATCTCAATTACCCTAATTGTGAATATATGTTATATGTTAGTATGTCAATGTGAGTCCAATTTCTATTAATAAAAGTTAAGTTTTAGATTATCTGTAAAGAGTGCCCCATGAAAAAGAGTTGTCTTTTATTTTTCTATATTCATGCGAACTGCAGGAACAGGTCAGGTGACTGTGCAGAGCAGCAGAGGCATTTTTCATCATTAGGGTCCCCACTACATAATGCCGTGATTTTATGGGTCAGCATGGAGGGGACAGGGCCAAAACAACACCTTGATAATACATAACATCAATTGGCTCTGCCTTCTCCCCATATACCTGCGTATTGCGTCAAACAGCCTTGAGGGGGTGGGGCCACTATCACATGATGTCAAGCACTGCAGTAAACCTTCAGACACTGCCGTGGGTATTAGCCAGCGGCACCCCCATCTGCTCAGCCGCAGCTGCATCCATGGAAAGTACCCTGCTCGCCCCGCCCTCGTTACACCTCTGGTGTTAACTGACCTTTTGGCTGAAGTCCACTCTCCCTTTTGCGGCTGGTTTGACCGGCGCTTGCAGAATAGCCTGCGCAAGTGCCGGTCAAAACTTCCCAGCAGCACCTTTGGCTTATTGGATGTATGTGTAATCCCTGGCTGTGGGAACTGACACCTAGGGACACTGCGGTGTGGTGTGGCAAAGACAGCTGTCAAAATTGTTAACTACAGTTGAGCATTCATAACTTGACACACCACTTCGGCATCATATCTAGGCATAGCATCACTGTCAATCTGATCACTTCCCTGCATTATTACATGATGCAGCAAAAAAGCCATGCACAGCTAGCGATTTGACAGGTAACGCCACTTCATACATGTACCCCTTGATACAGTATATTAAACAATTATATGTCTGGTAGTGGGTCTGATTTAGAGATATTTCCTGTATTTTATAATAGTCATAAATCGCCAAACATTTTGTAGGTGATGTATGTTCTCCATGCTAGTAACTGATCTTGTAATTTTGATAATGTGATTTGAATATCAATGATGTTTTTACCATTTAAGCACAGTGTGATAATTACAGAGAGTGCAATCACACTCAGCTGCCTTCACTGTCTCCCCACAGTCTGCTCACTGTCTTCAGATACCCTGAGAAATTTCTTGTCTGGCATTTTGTCTCTGATCTGTAATCATAACAGCATGACTCAATTGTTACTGTATCACTATGTAACTGTATTATATTGAAGTGTGGTGAGGTAAGTAGTACAGCAACATAGGTATAATGGTAATTGCCTCCCTTATATGAGTGGGGAAAGGGTTCCACATAAGGTATTCATATACTTTTACTTGTTCCCAATGTTATTATATGACACAATGATATTATTATCACAATATGTTTAATTGGGCATCTGTTGTTCAAGTTTCTCCTTATGCAATATACTTTGACATGGAGAGAAATGCTGCCTGAAAAGAGTTGATGTAAAAGAAAATTAATTGTATCTCCCATATCACACTAAGGAGTCTATGTACTAAGCTTTGGAGAGAGGTCAAGCAGACAGAGATAAAGTACCAACCAATCTGCTCCTAGCTCTCATTTTTCAATCACAGCCTGAAACATTGCACTTGGGAGCAGGGCTGTAACTAGGGTGGTGCTACTGGTGTGTTTGTAAAGAGCAGGATGCACTGGGGGCAGAACCTGCTCTGCTCACTGCAGCCACTACAATCTTAAATAGCTGAGCAACTGCCAGGATGTTACTACCGGCAGCGGTGTGCCTAGCTTCTTCTCAGCAGTGCACTCTGGAGCTTTGCCTCCTGGCTACCGAACTGTATGTAGAGAAAGATGTTATTATCTCCTACAGTGCTGAGAAAGGAGCTGGCTGAGCCTACCAAGGAAGTTAGCACTGCATGCAAGAGTTCGGCTACGCTACCCACTGTGGTCTTAGTTAACTCTGAGACCACAAAGTCTCAATGCACAGTGGCATCTGAGTATTAAGGGGCCCAATGCTGCCCAGACCAGCAGTGAGTTATTCCCTGTCATCGCTGTAAACCATTTTGAGAACTGTCAAATAAATGGCCCAGTGCAGAAAGCAGGGTGGGCCTCACTGCCTGGGGGACCTGCCCCTTACCTTAAGGGAGCGGGGCTGACCTTGTGTGTGTAGGACTGATAGAGGAGTCCTGGCACCTATCAGTGCTGATGATCACAGCTACATACTGCCTCTAATTAATAGATGGTTGTACGTTATTTGTTCGTCGGGAGGCTTGCCACCTAGCAACAGCTGGTGGGTTAGGTGCAAGCCTCCCGACGATCGCTGGAAAGGTATAGTGAAAGAAAACTTTCACTTACCTTTCCACAGCCTGGGGGAAGCGGGGACAGAGCCGTGGGTAGCGGCCGCTCCCGATCCCGTTCGCGCGCGTCACGGGAGTGCGCGCACACAGCCGGGCACGCGCACACGTGCGCGCGCACCATATAAGGTGCTAGGCCCCGCCCCCAGTTCAGATTTTACCTCAGCGCTGCAGGATGGAGGACACAGTGTCTGTGTCAGCTACAGACACCCTCATAGTGTCCCCACAGCGCAGCAAAAGAGGCAGGCAGCCTTCTAGGAAAAGCCTAGGAGAAGCTGCTGATACAACTTCCTCAGATGAGGACATTATATTTAAAAGAAGGAAAATCATTAACCCTGTCAGGTCGGATGACAACAGGGACAGCTCTGAGGAGGGAGAAGTCAGTCAGAATGCTGAGACTCCTTCTCCTCCTGCATATTCTCACAGAGTGGTGAGAAAGTGCACAAGTAAAAAGAAACACACTGACCATGTTTCTTCTAGAGATACCTGTTCAGGTAAAAATATCTCTTTCCCAGGTATTGCCAGTGCTTGGAATACCTCTAAGGGCCATAGCAGACCCCCCTCTCCTGCCCACAGCCAACATACATTCCCTGTCACTGATCGGCAACCTGCACAGGACCGCACTCATAAGGGGACTACTCATAGTCATACAACCCCCCTTTCCCACGCATTTAGGGAAACTGGTTACCCTCCAGTAGATTGGGAATCAGAGGAAGTAACCAGGACTAGCGCATCCTCTCGCAGAGGCGAATATAGTGACTTGCAGATGGCCCGTGTAGCCTTAGCGGGTAGAATGCCACCTTCTAAAATATATTCAGCCCACTGGGCTCTGAGCGAACGCTCCCAAGTATACAATTTTGCCCAGTTAGCCTTTAGAACGGCATTAGTTAAGGAGGATGACATGGTTCTCCGTAACCACATCCCATCCCATCACATCCCAGATATTCCGGCCCTATTTGCCCCTGACATCGACCCAGCCTTAACTTCACTCGTGGGGGAAAAAGTCCAGAGTGACACTATGGATAAATTGCTAAGAAAAATCCAATTTAAGGTTTCAGACGCCGCCGGTCCTTTATTATTTGTCCTTGACAAAGCAGAAAAAGAAGGCGTCTCAGGGGGCTCCCTAGATTCCCTGGTAGCTTCTAAAATGGCACTCATAAAGGCTATTAGTAGGGCTACCTTAATAATTGGTCAGACATTTGATTTTATATCGAACTCACGTAGAACTCGCTGGATAGCTAATGCAGGGCTAACTAACCTAGCACCTAGACCAGTAGATGTCCCCAATCTGATAGATTCTGACCTTTTCGGACCCGATTTCATAGACGAAGTGAAGGTCTGCTATAAAGCTCGCAAATCCTTTGCGGACCTTAAAGGACCTCAGCCTTCCAGGCGGCCCTTTCATCAGGAGGGTCGTCCTGCGGGAGCCAGCAGCTCGACCCGAGACTACAGAGGCGCTCCCAGAGCTCACAGAGGTGGCCCTTCCCAAACACGGACCGCAAGAGGCCCCCACATACGCCCCCAGGAAAGACAGAGGATACGGTAAGTCACTTTACTTTGCAACCTCCTCCTTGTTTTTCCCAGGCAATAGCTTTCTGGAGGCAGATTACCACAGACAGGTGGTTACTAAGAATCGTGGAAAAAGGTTTATCCCTCCCCCTTTTACATTTTCCATGACAAATTTTCCCCTGATCAAAAAAATGCCAGTCCGTTATTAGATGGAGTACTGTCCCTTGCCTTACAGTTAGGCAAGATAGAGTTGGCAGACACTTCCACAAGAGGCTGGGTCAGGAAACTGGACGGTTCATACAGACCAGTCTTAAATGTCAAATCTCTCAACCGACACATAAAACCTCGCTCTTTCCGTATGGAGGGCTTAGCCAACATACCTTTCCTACTAACAAGGAACGATTTCTGTATGAAAATAGACCTCAAGGAGGCCTTTCACACAATTCAAATGCACCCAAACCACAGAAGACTTCTAAGGTTCCTGTGGAAAGACGTTTTCTATCAGTGGACCGTCATGGTTTTCGGCCTGTCCAACGCTCCCTACACGTTCACTCGTCTTATGAAAGCAGTGATCTCTCACCTACGCCAGAGAACGATCCGTTGCATAATCTACCTAGACGACTTGTTAGTAGTCCATGCAGACCAGAAAACCCTTCTGCTTCACAAAGAACTAATTCTTTCTCTCCTCCAGAACCTAGGGTTTACAATAAATTACGACATATTAACACCCACCCAGTCAATTGTTTTTCTGGGTTTCTTACTAGATACCCCTTCTTTCTCGATAGCAGTTCCCCCAGACAAGTGGAGAGACATTCAAGACTTCGTAACTCGAACCCTGAAACACCGTTTCTCGCTGAGAGACTTGGCCAGAGTCATAGGGAAGATGAGATCTTTAGATCCTGTTTTTTTCTACGCTCCCCTTGTCTGCAGACACTCTCAGATTCTTCTTTCAGCTCTTCTTCGTCAGGGATGGACTTGGTCAGACAAGATCATCTTGACACCCTTGGTTCTCAAAGAGATTCGCAGTTGGAGGGACCTTCGGCTACCACCACCCCCGGACCTCTCCTACCTCCTCCTCCAGACATTGTCATCACATCAGATGCGTCCCTCTCGGGTTGGGGAGCATTTACAAGAAACCGAGTGGTAAGGGGAAGATGGTCCACTCAAGAATTGACAGCGCACATCAATCTATTACAATTGAGGGCGGCGAAGTTAGCACTTTCCTCTCTAGTTCCCCCGACCTTCCAGAACAACTCAGTTCTTCTTTGTCTAGACAACAGGACTGCAGTGTTCTACCTCAACAGAATGGGGGGCACTCGATCCCTGACACTCTGTCAAGAAGCTATAGACATCTGGAACTGGGCGGTGGAAAGATCCATACTCCTCTCTGCAACATATATCCCAGGAGAGCTAAATGAGTTAGCCGACTCCTTATCCAGGAAGAAATTAACACTGGATCGGGTGACTCTGAGACCGAAAATTTTCACCAGTATCGTGAGAACCTTTGGTCAACCGCAAGTAGACCTGTTTGCAACTCCATCGACACACAGGTCCCGACCTTCGTGTCCAAAATCTGGACTCAAGGGGAGCTCCACTCGGATGCAATGTCCTTTCCGTGGACAGATCTAGTTCTCCCATATTATTTCCCTCCCCCAGCTATGCTACTGAAGGTACTTCACAAGATCAAGACAGACAGAGTGCCTCAACTCGTCTTGGTTTACCCCGTTTGGCCTTCCCGAGTTTGGTTCCCCTTGATCAACCCTCTTCGCAACGGACACAAGCTTCCCCTAGGCATGTCCAAGGATTGTTTCCAAGGGACTGCCGACCTCCTTCAGGAACTTCCACATTGCATGTGGATAGCGACATTACTCGGTTGCTGACCACTACTAACCTTTCAACCGCCTCAGTAACCTTGATCAATGCTTCCCTTAGACCCAGAACAAAATCCAGGTACCAGTCCATCATAAATGAGTTTATGTCTTGGCAAGCTTCTAAAAATCTTCCTTCGGCTTCTTTTTCCGAACCTAACTTAGCGATAGACTTCCTAGCCATTAAGTTTGAGTCAGGCCTAGCATCCGCCACCATACGATCTTATGGCTCAGCCCTAGCTCTTCTCATTCCAGGGCTTACGGAAAACAAGATGTACCTTAGATTACTCAAAGGTATCTTCTTGTCTAGGCCTCCATGTCCGCGATACTCTTCCACGTGGGACATTAATCCTTTCTTAAATTATTTAGCCACAATACCTTCAGATTCCGACATCTCCAATCTTTCAAGAAAACTGGCTTCTCTACTAGCACTTGCTTTCGCAGCTAGAGGAGCCGAACTTTCCTTAATAGACACATCCGAACCCTGGATGACAACCACTCCAATGGGATTCCATATCGTCCTTAAAGGTCACACAAAAACCAGTTCCATTCAAAACCCTTTGGTAGAGTTTGACCTAGTCAGTGACCAGTCAGACACGGATCTATGCATAGTTCAGTGCTTATCCGCTTATCTCACAACAACAGCTCCATGGAGAGATAACATTTCTAACCTTTTTATCACATGCCGAAAGCCTTTTCGTCCGGCCAGACCCTCTACAATCAGAGGATGGATAGTTTCTGCCATGCAAAGCTCAGGAATAGATACCTCCATTTTCAAGGGACACTCCATCCGCGGAGCCGCCGTCACATCGGCAGCGGCGAGAGGCTTAACCTTACAATCCATAATGCAGGCCGCGCGTTGGTCGTCCACTCGTACCTTCGTGAAACATTATTGGAGGCCTACTGATACTCAAAGGATAGAATTCATTAGAGCAACCACCAGGTATGTGGTAGTCTACCCACCAGCTGTTGCTAGGTGGCAAGCCTCCCGATGAACAAACACTAGTTTGCAGGAATCTATGACCTGCAAACTCTCTTTGTTCTAGGGAATAGGATTGCCACCTAGCAACAGCTCCCACCCTACCCACCCTATACCTTGCTAGGTCTGTTGGTTGTAATCTCTAACAACGGTCATTAATTATGCCTATTTATCTCTTTGAATTTCAGGCGCTCCGAAAGGTCCGAAGAAGCAGCCGCAGACGCAGCAACCTAAAGATCAAAAATAGCCTTACAAATATCTTTGTTAAGCTCTGCAAGTTGCAGGAGTTTTGCTTATGTGCTAATTTCACAGCAGCATAACAGTTCCTTCTTGGCCATCGCCAGTTGTTTTTTCTTATCACCTGTATTACTGTTGAAAGGTTTCTAGTAAACACATTTAGTTTCTGCATATATATGGTCTCCCGTATCCTTTGTTACTAGGTTACAGGAGCTAGGGTGATCTTACCCCCCTTTTAAAAATAAAAAATAAAAAATTTGCTCTCTTGTTCTAGTTGGGATTGCCATCTGTAAGCTTCCGTAAAATCTGAACTGGGGGCGGGGCCTAGCGCCTTATATGGGGCGCGCGCATGTGCCCAGCGTGCGCGCGCGTGCCCGGCTGTGCGCGCGCGCTCCCGTGACGCGCGCGATGTGCGCGAACGGGTCCGGGAGCAGCCGCTACCCGCGGCTCTGTCCCCGCTTCCCCCAGGCTGTGGAAAGGTAAGTGAAAGTTTTCTTTCACTATACCTTTCCAGCGATCGTCGGGAGGCTTGCACCTAACCCACCAGCTGTTGCTAGGTGGCAATCCTATTCCCTAGAACAAAGAGACTTTGCAGGTCATAGATTCCTGCAAACTAGTGTTTCTGCGTCACTGCTGTCTGAATTAAAGGTAGCTCACAATCAGTGTAACTGGCACTGTCAGAGTCTGCCAAACTGAGGAAAGCACAAAGGGTGGGGGTTCCTGTCACAGACAGAGCAGAGACTGCTGTGTTTCTGCCCCCACCAATGTACTGTACATGACCACTGTTCTCTGCACCACACAGCACATTGTGCTTGTTCCCCTGTCACCCACTGTCTCTCCCTGTTGTGACACCCCAGAAAATGGTGTGTGTGCTTACAGTGCAGGTAAAACACTGGTACAGCAGTGGTTAAGCACGAACACTGGTCTGATAATGTGGTCCTGATGCCGCTCATGGATTGGACAAGGCAGTCTGGGAGCAGAGGAGCCTAGTGGGAAGAAGGAGGAGTTGAGGAGAAGTGCTGAGAGGTGCTGGACACACTGATTGAGGAGCAAAGTGGGAGATGAGTAATGCATGAAAAGCGCATGGTCACGCTAGGCTGTGAGAGCAGCGCTGCAGAGCAGAAGCAGGGGAATGCTACTGGGATTCAGAGAGCAGGGTGAGCAAGCGTGAGATATTGCAGCCGGACACTGGACACCACCAGGCCTAGTGAAAGGCATGGATGCCGCGGCCATCTTGTACAGGGAAGAACCACTGAAACAGGTCCAGATCGTGAAACACCTCTAATACAGAGTACTGAGTGAGCACACTGAAACTGATATTGACACGGACCAGGGGGAAATCAAATACCTAGCCCCAAAATCCACTTTGTCACATGCTGTGCAGTACAAAGGAATCAGAAAGCATAGCACCACACCCTCTAAGTTAGACCTTGTTAGAGAATAGCAAAGGCAAATACCTCATGTTTAAAGCACTGTTGGGAAATAAGAGACTGAGGGCCTAATTCAGTATGGCTCTCTATTCAGAGAAATTGCAGATGTCTGTGAGTAGAAAGGCGTTGTCCCGGCAGGAAGAAAAAAACGCCAGTGTAAAATTGTGGATGCATTGCAGTTCGCTATCCACTTGCAGATGCATACACAATTCCCGAAACACTGAAGAATCTTTGCGATCTGAGCAAATTTGAGTGGGTCTCAGGTTGTCAGTAATCTGCGACTGAGATGGGCTGGAAGTGGTCTGCGCTGACGTCAGAGATCCTCCCCAAACATGCCTGGGCACGCCTGTGTTTTTTCTGACACACCCAGAAAATGTCAGGTTTCTGCTGAGAACTGGGAGCTTCCTGTCAGTCACACAGCGGCTACATTGAGATTACCATCTGTATGCATTTTCTGTTGCTATTATCCCTCATGTGTGCGCAATGTGAACGGTACGCACGTACAGTCATTCGATAATCACTCAATTTACGATTTCTTTGAATAGTGATCCATGCTGAATTAGACTCTGAGTTATTTATACATGTGGAAGCAAGTTACTTTATTACAAAGAGACTGAGGGGGTGAGGGGATCGCTGCAACAGCAGCGATAGCACTCTGAAGGCTTTTGTGGAGTTCGCCCACGTGCTCAACCAGAAAGTCCCAGTGAGATGCAAAAAGCATATCATTGGTGCGATCACCTCTGCCTGATTGACAGGGAGGGGGCGTGCCAATGGCATTAGAACGCCATTGGTGGGACACGGTCTGGACAATGCAGGCATGTCCGGCAGGGCCGGTGCAAGGTTTCTCGGCACCCTAGGCAAAAGTTCTGCCTACTGCCCCTTCCCCCTAACCAGCCTTCAGGTGAAAAGCATACTGCTGCCCTCCCCCAACCCCAGTCTGTTGCATGGCTGCTCTCTTCTCCCCATCTCCATAGTCTTTGTGGATTCCTGCTGCTCTCACCCCCTTTCCCCTACTCTTTTAAATGTCTTCTGTTCTATCCCCTCTACCATCTGTTTGCATGCTGCTGCTCATCCACCCCAGATAGTGTGCATGCCTGCTGCTCATCTCAGCACCCGCCCCCAAAGACTGCTGCTCTCCCCCTCTTTCCTTATCAAATGTGGACAGTGCACTGTGCAGCCACCTCACCTGCAGGCTGCGATGCAGAGATGGGACTGAGTAGTCTGTGAAAGAGCCTGGAATGAAGAGCAGCACCGCATGTCACCCTGCAATACAGGATCTTGGCAGTCGTGGCTACTGCAGATACGAGTGCTGGGGGGATTGCGGCGGTTGTGAGAGGTAGGACCACGCTACCTTTTTCATGCAGCTGTAACAGACCGCCCCCTCAGGTCCCGGCGCCCCTAGGCAGCTGTCTAAAGCTGCCTAGTGGAAGCTCCGGCCCTGATGTCCGGACCACTGCAGAAGCGGTCCGTGGCAGCTGCATGACATCACACGCAGCCGCTGTGACCCAGATTGACTCAGCTAGGCTGCGCAGGCAGGGGGCTCCTTGGCGGATGTGAAAGCATCGCCGCTGTGCGATGCTTTCACACCCATGCAGGGGGAGTGGGGGTAGGACCTGACATGTGGGCCGGACTAGCCCTGTGCTGGGCATACCTTCCACATGTCAGAGAATCTGATCGCAGATGTGCTAAATTTAGCACATCTACGATCAGCTCTGAAGCCCTCCCTGAGTTACTTATGCAAGTGAAAGTGAGTTACTTTTTTAGACTGAGTTTAATTGCCCTGGAAACTCTTATTAATAGTCCCAGGATTTTTAGGATCTAAAAAACTAAAAATAAGAATTTACTTACCGATAATTCTATTTCTCATAGTCCGTAGTGGATGCTGGGAACTCCGTAAGGACCATGGGGAATAGCGGCTCCGCAGGAGACTGGGCACAAAAGTAAAAGCTTTATGACTAGCTGGTGTGCACTGGCTCCTCCCCCTATGACCCTCCTCCAAGCCTCAGTTAGGATACTGTGCCCGGACGAGCGTACATAATAAGTAAGGATCTTGAATCCCGGGTAAGACTCATACCAGCCACACCAATCACACCGTACAACTTGTGATCTGAACCCAGTTAACAGTATGATAAACGTAGGAGCCTCTGAAAAGATGGCTCACAACAATAAACAACCCGATTTTTGTAACAATAACTATATACAAGTATTGCAGACAATCCGCACTTGGGATGGGCGCCCAGCATCCACTACGGACTATGAGAAATAGAATTATCGGTAAGTAAATTCTTATTTTCTCTGACGTCCTAGTGGATGCTGGGAACTCCGTAAGGACCATGGGGATTATACCAAAGCTCCCAAACGGGCGGGAGAGTGCGGATGACTCTGCAGCACCGAATGAGAGAACTCCAGGTCCTCCTCAGCCAGGGTATCGAATTTGTAAAATTTAGCAAACGTGTTTGCCCCTGACCAAGTAGCTGCTCGGCAAAGTTGTAAAGCCGAGACCCCTCGGGCAGCTGCCCAAGATGAGCCCACCTTCCTTGTGGAATGGGCTTTTACAGATTTTGGCTGTGGCAGGCCTGCCACAGAATGTGCAAGCTGAATCGTACTGCAAATCCAACGAGCAATCGTCTGCTTAGAAGCAGGAGCACCCAGCTTGTTGGGTGCATACAGGATAAACAGCGAGTCAGATTTTCTGACTCCAGCCGTCCTGGAAACATATATTTTCAGGGCCCTGACTACGTCCAGCAACTTGGAGTCCTCCAAGTCCCTAGTAGCCGCAGGCACCACAATAGGCTGGTTCATGTGAAACGCTGAAACCACCTTAGGGAGAAATTGAGGGCGAGTCCTCAGTTCTGCCCTGTCTGAATGAAAAATTAGGTAAGAGCTTTTATATGATAAAGCCGCCAATTCTGAGACACGCCTGGCTGAAGCCAGGGCTAACAGCATGACCACTTTCCATGTGAGATATTTTAATTCCACAGTGGTGAGTGGTTCAAACCAATGTGACTTTAGGAGACTCAACACTACATTGAGATCCCAAGGTGCCACTGGAGGCACAAAAGGAGGCTGTATATGCAGTACCCCTTTGACAAACGTCTGAACTTCAGGCACTGAAGCCAGTTCTTTTTGGAAGAATATTGACAGGGCCGAAATTTGAACCTTAATGGACCCTAATTTTAGGCCCATAGATAGTCCTGTTTGCAGGAAATGCAGGAAACGACCCAGTTGAAATTCCTCTGTAGGGGCCTTCTTGGCCTCACACCACGCAACATATTTTCGCCAAATGCGGTGATAATGTTTCGCTGTTACATCCTTCCTGGCCTTGATCAGGGTAGGGATGACTTCATCTGGAATGCCTTTTTCCTTCAGGATCCGGCGTTCAACCTCCATGCCGTCAAACGCAGCCGCGGTAAGTCTTGGAACAGACAAGGTCCCTGCTGGAGCAGGTCCTTTCTTAGAGGTAGAGGCCACGGGTCCTCCGTGAGCATCTCTTAAAGTTCCGGGTACCAAGTCCTCCTTGGCCAATCCGGAGCCACGAGTATAGTTCTTACTCCTCTCCTTCTTATGATTCTCAATACTTTGGGTATGAGAGGCAGAGGAGGGAACACATACACTGACTGGTACACCCACGGTGTTACCAGAGCGTCCACCGCTATCGCCTGAGGGTCCCTTGACCTGGCGCAATATCTGTCTAGTTTCTTGTTGAGACGAGACGCCATCATGTCCACCTTTGGTTTTTCCCAACGGTTTACAATCACGTGGAAGACTTCTGGGTGAAGTCCCCACTCCCCCGGGTGGAGGTCGTGTCTGCTGAGGAAGTCTGCTTCCCAGTTGTCCACTCCCGGAATGAACACCGCTGACAGTGCTGTCACATAATTTTCCGCCCAGCGAAGAATTCTTGCAGCTTCTGCCATTGCCCTCCTGCTTCTTGTGCCGCCCTGTCTGTTTACGTGGGCGACTGCCGTGATGTTGTCCGATTGGATCAATACCGACTGACCCTGAAGCAGAGGCCATGCTTGACTTAGGGCATTGTAAATTGCCCTTAGTTCCAGGATATTTATGTGAAGAGACATTTCCATGCTTGACCACAAGCCCTGGAAATTTCTTCCCTGTGTGACTGCTCCCCAGCCTCTCAGGCTGGCATCCGTGGTCACCAGAATCCAGTCCTGAATGCCGAATCTGCGGCCCTCTAGAAGATGAGCACTCTGCAACCACCACAGGAGAGACACCCTTGTCCTTGGAGATAGGGTTATCCGCTGATGCATCTGAAGATGCGATCCGGACCATTTGTCCAGCAGATCCCACTGAAAAGTTCTTGCATGGAATCTTCCGAATGGAATTGCTTCGTAAGAAGCCACCATCTTTCCCAGGACCCTTGTGCATTGATGCACTGACACTTGTCCTGGTTTCAGGAGGTTCCTGACTAGCTCGGATAACTCCCTGGCCTTCTCCTCCGGGAGAAACACCTTTTTCTGGACTGTGTCCAGAATCATCCCTAGGAACAGTAGACGTGTTGTTGGAATCAGCTGCGATTTTGGAATATTTAAAATCCACCCGTGCTGACGTAGCACTACCTGAGATAGTGCTACTCCGACCTCTAACTGTTCCCTGGACCTTGCCCTTATCAGGAGATCGTCCAAGTAAGGGATAATTAAGACGCCTTTTCTTCGAAGAAGAATCAGCATTTCAGCCATTACCTTGGTAAAGACCCGTGGTGCCGTGGACAATCCAAACGGCAGCGTCTGAAACTGATAATGACAGTTTTGTACCACAAACCTGAGGTACCCTTGGTGAGAAGGGTAGATTGGGACATGGAGATAAGCATCTTTGATGTCCAGAGACACTATATAGTCCCCTTCTTCCAGGTTCGCTATCACTGCTCTGAGTGACTCCATCTTGAATTTGAACCTTTTTATGTAAGTGTTCAATGATTTCAGATTTAAAATCGGTCTCACCGAGCCGTCCGGCTTCGGTACCACAAACAGCGTGGAGTAATACCCCTTTCCCTGTTGTAGGAGGGGTACCTTGATTATCACCTGCTGGGAATACAGCTTGTGAATAGCTTCCAATACTGCCTCCCTGTCAGAGGGAGACGTTGGTAGAGCAGACTTCAGGAACCGGCGAGGGGGAGACGTCTCGAATTCCAATTTGTACCCCTGTGATACTACCTGCAGGATCCAGGGGTCCACTTGCGAGTGAGCCCACTGCGCGTTGAAATTTTGGAGACGGGCCCCCACCGTGCCTGAGTCCGCTTGTAAAGCCCCAGCGTCATGCTGAGGACTTGGCAGAAGCGGGGGAGGGCTTCTGATCCTGGGAAGAGGCTGCCTGCTGCAGTCTTTTTCCCCTTCCTCTGCCCCGGGGCAGAAATGAGTGGCCTTTTGCCCGCTTGCCCTTATGGGGACGAAAGGACTGAGTTTGAAAAGACGGTGTCTTTTTCTGCTGAGAGGTGACCTGGAGTAAAAAGGTGGATTTCCCAGCCGTCGCCGTGGCCACCAGGTCCGATAGACCGACCCCAAATAACTCCTCCCCTTTATACGGCAAAACTTCCATATGCCGTTTGGAATCCGCATCACCTGACCACTGTCGTGTCCATAAACTTCTTCTGGCAGAAATGGACAGCGCACTTACTCTTGATGCCAGGGTGCAAATATCCCTCTGTGCATCTCGCATATATAGTAATGCATCCTTTAAATGCTCTATAGTCAATAATATACTGTCCCTATCCAGGGTATCAATATTTTCAGTCAGGGAATCCGACCAAGCCACTCCAGCGCTGCACATCCAGGCTGAGGCGATTGCTGGTCGTAGTATAACACCAGTATGTGTGTATATACCCTTTAGGATATTTTCCAGCTTTCTATCAGCTGGTTCCTTGAGGGCGGCCGTATCAGGAGACGGCAACGCCACTTGTTTTGATAAGCGTGTGAGCGCCTTATCTACCCTAGGGGGTGTTTCCCAACGCGCCCTAACCTCTGGCGGGAAAGGGTATAATGCCAATAATTTATTAGAAATCAGCAGTTTTTTATCGGGGGAAACCCACGCTTTGTCACACACCTCATTTAATTCATCTGATTCAGGAAAAACTATGGGTAGTTTTTTCACACCCCACATAATACCCCTCTTTGTGGTACTTGTAGTATCAGAAATGTTCAAAGCCTCCTTCATTGCCGTGATCATGTAACGTGTGGCCCTACTGGACATTACGTTTGTCTCGTCACCGTCGACGCTGGAGTCAGTATCCGTGTCTGGGTCTGTGTCAACCATCTGAGGTAACGGGCGCTTTAGAGCCCCTGACGGTGTTTGAGACGCCTGGACAGGCACTAACTGATTTGCCGGCTGTCTCATGTCGTCAACAGTTTTTTGCAAAGTGCTGACACTGTCACGTAATTCCTTCCATACGACCATCCAGTCAGGTGTCGACTCCCTAGGGGGTGACATCACTATTACAGGCAATTGCTCCGCCTCCACATCATTTTCCTCCTCATACATGTCGACACAATCGTACCGACACACAGCACACACACAGGGAATGCTCCGATAGAGGACAGGACCCCACGAGCCCTTTGGGGAGACAGAGGGAGAGTTTGCCAGCACACACCAGAGCGCTATATATATACAGGGATAACCTTATATAAGTGTTTCTCCCTTCTATAGCTGCTGTATTTGTATTATCTGCCAATTAGTGCCCCCCCTCTCTTGTTTTACCCTGATTCTGTAGCAGGACTGCAGGGGAGAGTCAGGGAGCCGTCCTTCCAGCGGAGCTGTGAGGGAAAATGGCGCTTGTGTGCTGAGGAGATAGGCTCTGCCCCCTTTTCGGCGGCCTTTTCTCCCGCTTTTTTTAGGAAAACTGGCAGGGGTTAAATGCATCCATATAGCCCAGGAGCTATATGTGATGCATTTCTTTAGCCATATAAGGTTTAAAACGTGTTTTATTGCGTCTCAGGGCGCTCCCCCCAGCGCCCTGCACCCTCAGTGACCTGAGTGTGAAGTGTGCTGAGAGCAATGGCGCACAGCTGCAGTGCTGTGCGCTACCTTATTGAAGACAGGAACGTCTTCTGCCGCCGATTTTTCCGGACCTCTTCGCTCTTCTGGCTCTGTAAGGTGGCCGGCGGCGCGGCTCCGGGACCCATCCAAGCTGAGCCTGTGATCGTCCCTCTGGAGCTAATGTCCAGTAGCCAAGAAGCCCAATCCACTCTGCACTCAGGTGAGTTCGCTTCTTCTCCCCTTAGTCCCACGATGCAGTGAGCCTGTTGCCAGCAGGTCTCACTGAAAATAAAAAAACCTATTTAAACTTTTACTCTAAGCAGCTCAGGAGAGCTACCTAGCATGCACCCTTCTCGGCCGGGCACAAAAATCTAACTGAGGCTTGGAGGAGGGTCATAGGGGGAGGAGCCAGTGCACACCAGCTAGTCATAAAGCTTTTACTTTTGTGCCCAGTCTCCTGCGGAGCCGCTATTCCCCATGGTCCTTACGGAGTTCCCAGCATCCACTAGGACGTCAGAGAAATGAGATGTGCGGCTGGCACTTTTCATGTGTTGTGTTTTGGTTTTGGTTCTAATTCCACTTTTGTGTTTTGGTTTTGCCAAAACCACCCTTTCCGTGTTTTGGTTTTGATTTTGGATCTGGATGATTTTTTGAAAAAAAAAACATAAAAACAGCTAAAATTACAGAATTTGGGGGTAATTTTGCTCCTACGGTATTAACTTCAATAACATTCATTTCCACTCGTTTCCAGTCTTTTTTGAACACCTCACTCCTCACAATATTGTTTTTAGGCCTAAAATTTGCACCGAGGTGGCTGTATGACCAAGCTAAGTGACACAAGTGTGTGGCACAAACACCTGGCCCATCTAGGAGTGGCACTGCAGTTGCAGACAAGATGGCACTATTAAAAAACTAGTCCCCAAACAGCACATGATGTAAAGAAGAAAAAGAAGTGCACCGAGGCTGCTGTATGACTAAACCAAGCGACACAAGTGTGCAGCACAAACACCTGGTCCATCTAGGAGTGGCACTGCAGTGTCAGACAGGATGGCACTTTTCAAAAACTAGGCCCCAAACAGCACCTCATGCAAAGATGTAGAAGAGGTGCAATGAGGTAGCTGTATGACTAAACCAAGCGACACAAACAATTCCAACTGGAATTATACGTCCAAATCACTGGAATTAAATGGCAAAATCACTGGAATTATACTGCAAAATCACTGGAATTATACGTCCAAATCACTGGAATTATACGTCCAAATCAATGGAATTAAATGGCAAAATCACTGGAATTATACGTAAAAAATCAATGGAATTATACTGCAAAATCATTGTAATAATACTGCAAAATCACTGTGCTGTATAGTGACTGTGTATAGGGGGCATGCTGCATTCTGCTGTGTGTTGTGCTATATTATGCTATACTGGCTGTCCTGTACAGTGACTGTGTATAGGTGGCATGCTGCACGCTGCGGCATGCTGAGCAATATTCTGCTATACTGGCTGTGCTGTGTTCAGACTCACAAGTGGCTGTGCTGTATAGTGACTGTGTATAGGGGGCATGCTGCCGTGTGCTGCACTATACTCTGCTGTAAATTATAATGTTTGGTGCACTTTCTTCATGTGCATCTATAAGCCCTGTGATCCATGCAGTGCGAACCAAGCTCTAAGTTTCCAAATAGAAAAACAATATTTATCTATGTATCTATATTGCTTTTATTCTGGTTGGTTGGTGTGCTTATAAACCCTGTGATCCATGCAGTTGGAACCAAGCTGCAGGTTTAAAAGTAGAAAAAATCAAAATAACAAAAAATAAATAAACAAGATATATATATATATATATATATATATATATATATATATATCATTTTTGTACTGGTTGGTTGGTGCGCTTTACTCAAGTGCATTTTGTTCACATGAATCTATAAACCCTGTAATCCATTCAGTGATCTGCGACTTGGCAAATGGACAACTATCAGTTTAGAGAAGAGCAACCAAATACTAGTGCCAACAGTCATGATGACGACGCTAGTCCAGAAACGTCATCTATTAAAGCCAATGTTCAATGGCATAATGGGTCTAAGTCAGGGCATTTAAAATAAAAAACCCAGTATACAGTTTTAAATAAAAATACACCTCTTATAAAGGGAAGTTTTGGTGCAGAAACACATAAAATTGCCAACATGCCATTTACCACATGCAGTGGCAAGGAAAGGCTCAGTCCTTGGCCTTTATTTCTGAGTGGTTGTTCTGCAACTGTAAGTGAGGGTTCATCTTCTGTTTCTCATGACAATGCAAGAACTTTTAACTCAGAGTCTAGAAGAGGTGTCAAAAAAATTAAACCCACTAAAGCTGTAAAACAAACTGCGTTCAGAATCGTCAAATATTCCTGAGGAACGTTTGGGGGTGTCCACGTTAGCTATGTGTGAGTCTGACATTTCTCACACTGTCTTCATAGAGAAGCCTCTTTCCCCTCCTTCCACCATTTCTGCACCATCTGCACATGTGGGGAGCACTACAAGTAAAGATGATGATGAGGGGATAATAGAAATTGAGGATGTGTATACTACTACTATCTAAAATTAACTGGAAATGACTGGAAATTAATGTTATTGAGGTTAATAATATTCTAGGAACAAAAATCCAGCATAAGTGGTCTGGTGCATATCTCTAGTCTTGCTTAATCTTGATTGTGTGTTTGCAGGCAGTGAGAACTCGAATGTGCATTTTGCTTCATTGCTCTGTCAAGGCAAGCTAAGTAACTGAAAGCTGAGACTTTTAAATCATCTGTGGCCAATCCCAATTGGAGGGGGAGTCACATCCTTGTTGTGATGGCACAGAGGCAGGTTTACCCTCCTTATTGTGATGGCACAGAGGCAGATGACCCTAAGCAATACACCAATTCCCCCCCCCCCCCCCTCCACAAATGGGATCCGGTCAGGACGCTGGAGTCCCAACACTAGTCAGAATGCCAACATTAGCATCCCAAACAGGTTCAACATCCTGGTACTGGAATCCTGACACCCGCATGGAGAGTATTAGGGTTAGGCAGCAGCACCGGGGAGATAGGTTTAGGCTGCAGGGAGGGGGGTTAGGGTTAGGCACCCCCCCTCCCCCGGGAGGGCTAGAGTTAGACTGCGTGAGTGGGAGAGGGTTAGGTTTAGGCTGCAAGGAGGGTGAGTTAAGGAGTAGGGGGAGGGGAAGTATACTTACTTTCTCCTGTTGGGTTTCCAATCTTTGGAATGCTGCAGATGATATTCTGACTGCAGGGATCCCAAACTCTGGCAATTCATACCCAACCCCATCACACAATCCATAGCACTATATTTTTGTTCCTGATTTATGCCCCTTACATAAATTGTCTGGGGGGAAAGGAGAGGCTGAGGGGCTGTCAATCTCTACAGCTGTTACTGCGTAATTGTAGATCTATAAAATGCTGATGCTGCATAAGTAGTGGAAATTATAAGGGATGCAGTACCTGCTAATACGGGATGGTGGACAGTTTAAAAATGTTTTATGAAATTAATTAAGGTTTCATTTATTTTTTTAATGATTATTTTTTATATATATATATATATATATATATATTTTTTTTAACCTTTTTCACATTGGTGAAACTGAAAGCCCAAATCTGTGTACGCATGTGCACATCTGAAAAACTAGCGGGTGGGAAGTTATCCCTTTCTGTGTTGCTGGGGCAGCTGAGTAGCACAGAAAGGTATTGGAATATATTTTAAAATTGCAGGATATGCAGGAAACTGCATTTTAATATAAACCAAATGAGATGCCTTTATTATTAATCATATCTTAAATGGAACTTTCTGAGGGAGGCTGTGGTGCTGGACCTTGAAGCGCTGGGCTGTTTTGTCACTAGAACAGTATTCACCTCACCACCATCTGATTTTAGCAGGCCACTGTCCAGTCAGAGTATTTGCCGCCCGTCCTCTAGTCAGTATATGCTGCCCCCATCACACATTCCCACTCACCACTCACTGCCACACATTTTGAATCACTGTCACATACCCACTCACCCCTCACTGTAACACATTTCCCCCTCACCCCTCACTGTATCACATTTCCCCTCACCCCTCAACGTCACACATTCCCACTCACTGGCACACATACCCACCCATCTCTCACCATCACACATACTCACCCCTCACTGTAACACATTCCCACTAACTCCTCACTGTAACACTTTCTAACTCAAACCCCTTTTCCACTGCTGCAATAAGCTGGGCTATTGCCGGGTCTACCCAGGTCACAGCTTGGTGTAAAAGGGTCCGTGAACAACAACCCAGGTCAAGACACCTGGAAATCTGACCCTGGTAGCAAGGGCTGTTTCTGGGGGTGGTCAAGCCGTGCATTCGCAGAAGGCACCCCCGAACCTCTCCTGGCTGCGGTCTGTGTTAACATGCTGTGCCTGCTCCCGTATTATCTCTCTCTCCCACTGCCCACTCCCCTGCGCTCTGCTCACAGTGCAGGCTGAGAATTTCTAATAACCTCTGTATTTAAATGAGGAACTGGGACTGTGTTGTTTTATTTATATTAATATGAATATATTGTTCATATTAATTACAGAGACTGCCATTGGAAGGACTTCTCATGGGGCTTTATACTATACAGTTCTGCATATATTATATACTGTACTTATATTAAATGCTAACATTTTTAATAAATGCCAATTACTTTGAAATAACCGCAGTTCATATTGTATAATTTAATCCTGATAACCCCAAGTGCTACCTCATTTTGCGTATTGTTTTCTATTTAAGGAACCTCACACACTCCTTTTGTGGCTGCTAGTAGTTGTGCCGGCACAGGCCCTCTTTCTTGTTTCCATTTTTTGCATCATGAACAGTATTGTGCATTTCACCATTCCCCTACAACTGTTTGCGTACAGCCACATTATCTGTGGCAATGGGTCCTAACTTTTTTCAGCCTAGTGCCCCTTTATGCAATATATTCGATGGCCACTGCCCCCTCCTTCTGCCTTTTACATAAACCTATACAACACTGAATACAAGCTCAGTGGGGATGTGGTCAGGATACCGGTGGTTGAGATGCTGGCGCTCGAAAGCCCGGCGCCATAATCCTGATAGGCGTCCAATGTGCCGGCACTGGAACTCTGACATCACTTGTAATGCTGGAATTTTTAGCAAAATACACAAAGAACACCTGTTATGTTATTGTTCTATGGTTTTTTTGTAGGGAACACAAAAAATAGCATTATTAAAAAAACGAGCACAATTGGACATAGTTAATTACTGATTGCAGCCTGGTGGGACTGCACTGTCTTTTATTCTATTTTAAAAACACAAATTATTGAAGTTATTGAAAAACATTAGCATACTTAACTGTCTTGAGTCTGAAGTGATTGCAGTTATAATATATAATAACGATGTCCTCATTCCATTTGTAGCAATCATAAAAATAACATTATTTAAAACATAGGCACACTTATCCAAGGTTAATGACTACCTTAAGCTTGGTGAGTCTGTACTAATGTAGTGATTTCTATTCTATGCCTGTAACCAGCAGTCATAGGTCACCCCTTTCACATATTTGCAGTTTATTCCTGTATTTGGTTAGGAGTTGCTTTAATGTGCTCAAACCTTTTACTACCAAGTACGTCAGGATAAAAGCCAACATCAAAAGTTTAATTTCCTGCCAGACTACTTTGATTGAAAAATACTGTACTTGAGCCCAGGGGTATATAAAGCTGTGGTAAGCCCAGGTACAGGTTCGGGGGTGTAGCCTAATCATGGGAGTCATGGCCCTTATACAAATTAATTAGAAATAAAAAAAATTCAGCGCCGCTTAGTGCAGATTTAAGGGGCGCTATCATGCCCCTCAGCAAGGGGGAAATCCAAAGTGTGGTATGATCAGTGTGATCGCTCCCCCCAGCCTCCCTGCACCCACCGCAGCCCAGCCAGCACACAGCAGCGTATGTTGACTGGGGAACACTTTTTTTGCTAATGACAGGTAATGTTGCCAGGTGAGTGGGGGCTGCGTGCCGGACAGCAGACCCGAGCCCCTCCACCAGACCCGGGTAGTAATTAGTCATTAGTACCTGCCCCCACCCTCTTCTTGGCGGCAGCGCTTAAGGTCACAGTCATACTGCAAGTCAACTCCAAATACAGTACGCCTTGAAGATATGTCTCATTTCAATCTGGAAATTACATATCATAAGAGTCTTTAAATCTGATCTTCATGTCTTCTTTCATTTTTTTAAATGTGAATTTTTTAAAATTATCTTTTAATCTGCCATCGTTTAAATATCCTTACTATAATTTGAAGACTAGGGAATTAATAAAGCACTTGACAAACTACCACTTGTCTGGAAGGGTTGCAGACATGGTCACATTTAATGCAACCAGTCAGAAATGCCCTTGTTTCCTCCTCTAGTGCCTGCAATGTAGCAATCACTGCTGTATATGTAAAAGAAGAAGCACTCAGCTACCCTGTGGAGCAGCCACCAGGTAAATGCAAAACCGCGATGTCCACAATACTGTATATCGGTTACCGATGTTCTGGAAAATAAATCTATATTTTTAATAGTAAAAATATATATACTTTTTATATAAAATAGAGTGGGATAAGTTATCAAAAAATGTTCTTAATTAATTCAATCATAAGAAACTGACAATTTCTGAGTGATTTTAAGAATAGTATTGAAGATTGCTCTTGAGTAGGTCAATTTTAGCGATGAATGCAGTAATTATTCCTTTGGCCTTGACAAAATGGATTTTTCCACTTTGCAGTTTTTTATACTTCATTCAATTTATCAAAGATGTCTGAAAGATGGACTAGATCAGGCTTATGTGATTTTATTTTATTGCACTGGGATGGCTCAAGTGGCTAAAAAAGCCAAATGACTATGAAAAAAGTTGTTGAAATGCCCCAATTACCTTTAGAAAGTCACCTCACTTCTGTGTGCAAAAGTAAATATTTAAAATCTTCCTAATTTTATTAACCCAGTAATTGGAACAAATGATCATTTGCAGGGAAGCCTAAGGACTTGCTCAAGACACATTCAGCCAGTGTGGCCACACAGGGGCATGTACTGTGGTGCCGTCAGGGGGCTACTGATTATAATTATTATTATCCTTTATATGGCACCACAAAGGATCCACAGCACCCAATTACAGAGTATATTAGCTAATAAGCAAAACAGGAAACAGTGATTTACTGTTGAAGATAACAAAGGACAAGTACAGGGTACATAAAATATAGCTACATCAGAAGACACTGAAATAAGTATCAGGGTGGCAGAAAACTGAGGAATTTGGTGCCATTGAAGATGGTTTAAGTAAGAGAAGGAAAATCACATGAGGGAAGAGGGCCCTGCTCTAGAAAGCTTACATTCTAAAGGCAGACAGAGTTTTGACACAGATGGGGTAGACAGTGAGAGCGGAACAGAGGGTTAGAATGAGATTTGGCTGGGTTTTGGTGAAGAAGTGGGTCTTGAGAGCCTGTTTGAAGTATGTTTGGACCTGAACTTACTGGGGTGGCCCATGGGGGCACAATTTAGATGCTGAGGTGAACATTGCCCCCCTTTGCAGTGCTGCTGAGGGAGACAAATGATGTGGTGCATGCTTGTTGGAAGGGCCTGGTGGGGTCCCAGGTCAAATGAACCCCTATGCAGCATGCAGCGCCGCCACATAGTATTTTTTCACTTTTTTTTTCGTGGGGGCATGGCCATGCCACCTGGATTTGGTCATGACCCCTCCCCATACCAGGGCCTTGGCAGCTCTTGATGGCCCTGGATGCATAGACTTAGGGGGAGTGCATCATACTGGTTCAATCTGTTACATATGAGTACCCACATGGAGGACTACGGAGACACACAGAGACAATGGAGGCGGTTTCCAGCTTCAACCCTCTGGCCTGATGCAGAGAAGCAAGAACTTTGCTGTGTGAGCTTACTTATTGTAAAGCATAAACATGATGTCATGACATCGTGCTCTCCTGTGAAGTAGAGCTGGCCCGACTGAGGCAGAGCGTCCTGAGCAGCAGACCTTGATCATCTCTAATACAGTAGAGAAGTGGAGTCAAGCTTAAAGGTGAGCTTTATAAGAATAATCCAGAATGAGAGTAAAGAGCAAGATGGGGAGGAGGAGAGGGGAGAACAATGGTGGGTGTGGAATTGTGAAAGAAAACAAAGGTTCTTGTCTGCTATTGAACACAGCTATAAATCGGGACATGTTGGGGAGAGGGCACAGACTGTATTTGGCGGTAATACTAATCATGGTGCACTACTGTGGAGCATATTGTGGACTGGGTGTTATGCACACCAGTGCCTGCAGGAATGTACTGGTGTTTGAACTGTTATGCACACCAGTGCCTGCAGGAATGTACTGGTGTCTGAACAGAGAGGGATGCAAAACAAATGAACTCACAGACAGACTGGGAAATATGACATAACGTACACAGAAGGTGATAGGGTAACAAAACCAACACAGAGTGAACAGAGAAGCCCAGAGGCTAAGAAACTGGGTGTCTCCCTAGTATTAGAAATGCTCAGATGGAAAAAGCAAGATGTTGTGTTTTAATACGTAGAGAACCCGAAATGCTGTTGCTAAGGGCAACAGCAAAACCCTAAAGGGTTACCAACGGGTGTGGCAGTAAACTCCTTGGTCAGAGATGGAATAATAGACACAAGGAGAGTCTCCACAACCCTAATTCTCACTTGCAGGGCCCAGGTACAGCTTACTGCCACTAAACTGACACATGGACACCCTGCACAGTGAGAGAGGATTAAGCAGGCAGGTCTGAAAGTACAGCCACAAACCTGCTGGGTTCACAGAATATCAAAAGAACCTCAGCAGGCTAAACGACTGACTCCAGTCTTACTGCTAGGTCTGGATTGGCAGAGTGTAATACCAAATCCCCAGGCCTATTTGCAGTAAGCAACAACAAATACAAAGCTACACAGTACTGGCTAACTTTCAGGAACTGACTAACCAACAAAGATTCAGCAGCATCTGCTTAACCTGAGAAGAGGCCTTATAAAGCAGGTGCTGTCCACGCCCCCCTCAGACCTCACAGACTGTGAGCACAAAAACCAGCACCGGATCCCCTGCCTGTAACCACTGCACAGCAAAAGACCTGAACCGGAGTATCAGCTGCGCTCAGGTTACTCCGCTAGCACTTGTCTCCCGGTTGCCATGACGACGTGGCAGCACAGGGCAGGAGACCCTAACACTGGGACACTACTGTGAGGGCATACTGTATACTAGGCACTACTGTGTGAGCATATTGTGCACTGGGGCAGTATTGTGGGAGCATGTTATGGACTAGGGCACTACTATGGGTGCAAATTGTTGACTAGGCACTACTGTTTGGACATACTGTGGACTGGTGCACTACTGTGGGGAAATATTGTGGAATGGGCACTACTGACAGGGCATATTGTGGACTGGGGTACTACTGTTAATAACTAAAGTATTATTTAAAAACTTAGCTTGATGGAAGAAGGGGAAGGCATATGTGACCAGCCCTTTATAATGCAATGAACAGCCATGTTATACTCTATTTTTTAAATGTGTGATGAAACCATTATGCCAGTTAACCATAGATGGTGCTCCAATCACTGAACATGCAGTAACTTTTGAAAGGTAATATTTTTTCCCTCAAACAAACATAGCACAAGTTGAAATCTAGATGTGCCTCTTGATTTATTTGATCCTTTTTGAAACAGAGATGTCCCTGAGGGCAGGGCTGAAACTGGAAGGGGATTTGAGTGGCACAGAGACGGTTGGAGACAAAATGTGATTTGAAATTGGGTGTTTACAGTTGCACACAGCTGGGCTATTTTACAGAACTTTGGTGAGATTGTCCCACCCGAAATGACATTCTTGAAATGGAAACAATTACTACAACAAGTTCCTACCCAGCTCTTATGTAGTACAGGACAGCTTTCTTATTGCACAGTGGGCTCTAGTGTCCACGGTTTGCATATGCGTAGATGTGACTATCCAATCGCTATGGGACAGAGGACACCTCTAATGTTCAATTAGGGCGCATATGCAAACAGCAGACCCGGAAGTGCTGGGAACGCTGTAAACTGGCACCAGGCATGGGGGCAGGATTGTATATAAGCCCCGACAATGAGCAAGACTGCATATGCCATTGAAAAAGTCCTTACTAAGGGATGAAACATGTTTGGCCAGCATTCTTTTATCATAAATTAACTCCTTGGCCTTGGGTGACAAAAATCCTAGTTTCATCTCTGCTGAGGGGAACTGATTGTGTCCAGTTGCGTCACTAGGGTTGGTGTCAGTGGCGTAACTACTGCCCCCGCAGCCCTCGCGGTGGCTTGGGGGCGAGGGGCTGCGGGGGCGCCGCCACTGATTTAGAGCAGATTGACATGCGGACGAACGTCCGCATGTCAATCTGTTGTCACTAGCCCCCCGCTGTGAAGTAGGGACACGGAGGGCACAGCGTGCGCCTCTCCTGTGTCCCTCTGAGTCTCCGGCGTGTCGGGGGCGTGTCCTATGAAAAGGGGGCGTGGCTTCGCGGAGGACCCGCGATCGCGGGTCACGCCCCCGTTTCGTCACTGAGGGGGCATGCCCAGCGCTCTGTGAGCTGCTGGCATGCCCTCTCTCCTACTGTCTGCGCTGAATAGACGCTGTGCGCATGCGCACAGCGTCTATTCACTACTGCTCTGCTATGCAGAGCAGTGACTGTAGGAGACTCCCAACTGCCCCCCCCCCATCGCGGGACACTGCGGGAGGTATGCATATATGGCACTGGGGGGGCACTGAGGGGGCATATATGGAACAGGGGGGGGGGCACTGAGGGGGCATATATGGCCTGAGGGGGCATATATGGCACTGGGGTGGCACTGAGGGGCATATATGGCACTGAGGGGGCATATATGGCACTGGGGGCACTGAGGGGGCATATATGGCACTGGGGGGGCACAGAGGGGTCATATATGGCACTGAGGGGGCATATATGGCACTGCGGGGGGCACTGAGGGGGCATATATGGCACTGAGGGGGCATATATGGCACTGGGGGGCACTGAGGACATATATGGCACTGGGGGGCACTGAGGGGGCATAGATGGCACTGGGGGCACTAAGGGGGCATATATGGCACTGGTGGGGCACTGAGGGGGCATATATGGCACTGGGGGGGCACTGAGGGGGCATATATGGCACTGGGGGGGCACTGAGGGGGCATATATGGCACTGGGGGGGCACTGAGGGGGCATATATGGCACTGGGGAGGCACTGAGGGGGCATATATGGCACTGTATGTGTACCTGGCACATGGGGGGCTATATTTGGCACTGGGGGCACGTGAGCACCTGGCATTGTGGGGGAATATCTGGCACTGGGGGCATATGTGGCACTGGGGGGAGAGGCTATATTTGGCACTAGGGGCATGTGAGTACCTGGCACCGTGGGGGAATATCTGGCACTGAGGACATATGTGGCACTGGGAGCACAGCCCTAGCAACAAGCACTACCCCCTAGCAATGAGCATGACACCCAGTGCATGAAACCCCTGGCAACAAGCATGACACCGAGTGCATGAAACACCTGGCAACGAGCATGACACCCTGAGCATGAAAACCCCTGGCACCGTGCATGGAACCAAGAGCATGAAACCCCTGGCAACGAGCAGGTAATTTAAAAGTAATTAGAAGCCTTAATGTAGGACTTAATGTGTAATGGGCATTACGGTGTGTGGCATAATGTATCACGGACATTGCGGTGTGTGTCAGAATGTGTCACAGGCATTACGGTGTGTGGCAAACTATATCACGGGCATTGTGGTATGTGGTATAATGTCTCAGGGGCATTGCAGTGTGGCATAGGGTATAACGGGCATTGCGGTATGTGTCACAGGCATTACGGTGTATGGTATACTAGATCACGGGCATTGTGGTATGTGGTATAATGTCTCAGGGTCATTGCAGTGTGTGGCATAATGTATAATGGGCATTGCGGTGTGTGGCATAATGTGTCAGGCATTACGGTGTCTGTATACTATATCACGGGCATTGTGGTATGTGGTATAATGTCTCAGGGTCATTGCAGTGTGGCATAATGTATCACGGACATTGCGGTGTGTGTCATAATGTATCACGGACATTGCGGTGTGTGGTATACTATATCATGGGCATTGTGGTATGTGCTATAATGTATCAGGGGCATTGCAGTGTGTAGCATAATGTATAACGGGCATTGCGATTCCTGTCATAATGTGTCACAGACATTACGGTGTGTGGCATAATGTGTCGGGGGCATTACGGTGTGTGCATATTGTGTCATGTGCATTATTGTGTGTGGCATAATGTCTGAGGGCTTTTGCAGTATGTGGCATAATGTATACTGGGCATTACTATAAGGAGGAAAAATGACAAATAATGGAAGGGGCATGAATCAGGATTATTTTTCTTTCCTGTGGTGGCTAACGTCTGGGCGTGCAGGTTGCAAAACTGGGGTATAAGGTAGTCCATTCCTGCAATGCCACGCCTCTTTATGCGAAGCCGCGCCCATTTAAACAAAACCACGCCCCTTTTTGGCGGCGCGCGCCTTCGGCGCGCACATGTTTGTCCCTTTCCTAGTGCCAATTATGGGGGGGGGGGGGGGCGCCGAAGAATTTTTTGGCTTGGGGGAGAAAAATTTCTAGTTACGCCACTGGTTGGTGTCATATAGTGCACAAAGCAGATCTTGAGCACGCCTTCAGCCTTCAAACAGGGGTCATGCCTTGCTGGTCACTGAGGAGAAGCCAACATTTTTGTGTCACCCCCTTGGATATTGACATCCAGTGTAGTCTGCTCCCCCCTTTCACTGCTGACGGAATAATATTTAATGCTATTCAGTTTAAAAGTTTTGCAGTTATTAATGAAGAATAATAAGAAGCAAGAACTTGCTTATTAGTGAACGTTTTTTAAATAGTTTACCCACTGTAGTTTGTTTTTCAAATTATGATTTCAGGTCTAGGAAGAACAAGATATTCTTGTTTGTTTTGTCTGCATGTTTCTTTGTTAGGTGTTCTCTTGCTCTGCAAGGCTTCATGGGTATAATTGAAAATATTTTTTCAATAAGTAGGCATAATGGTAACTGTACATTAATTGGTGATGGAAGTAGCAGTCGCTTAATAGTGACACTTCCTTTTCTCTGCCATATTGTTATAGCCAAGTCTTGCAGATCTGCTCATGGTTGACTATCACAGTAATGGGAGAAGAATCTTTATGCCAGCAGAAGAGTACTCTGGAAGGTCCATCTGGGCATCTTGTGGTTAACAAGAATTTAAGAACTTCTCCCCTGGATGCAGATGGGCAGCTCACACTGGTTTGGATCAACTCTGCAGTGCAGGAGCCAACTCTGTGATGTCCCCTCTAGAGCACCAAGGATGAGGTAAAGTAACTCTAAGATGTGAGGC
Source organism: Pseudophryne corroboree (assembly GCF_028390025.1). Classification (NCBI taxonomy): domain Eukaryota; kingdom Metazoa; phylum Chordata; class Amphibia; order Anura; family Myobatrachidae; genus Pseudophryne; species Pseudophryne corroboree. The sequence continues at coordinate 608,279,174 of NC_086444.1, read as the reverse complement.
AATGAGACAGATTTTTGGAGGTAGCCTTCTCTGCCGTGAGAGTGCTAAAATATGCACTCATTGTGAGCCAGGAGCAACAAAAAAGGTAATCCAATAGCTGTGGTGAAAAAAGATGGCAGTGTGTGTGGCAACCCTTAATAGGGTGCACAGGGAGCAGCTGCAAATAAGTGTCGCAAGCTACCTGAAACTGGACTGGGAGGTGAGAGTCCCAAGGTAGTCTTGAGGTGGGAAAGAGGGATCTGGGTCAGGGAAAGCACCAGGTGGCCTATGTTGCAGTAGGTATCTGTGGTGCCACAGACTGTCAATTTAATTCAGATCTAAACTTTAACTGGGCCACTGTAAAACACTTACCTGTTTCTTGTTCATCCATGTCATTGTCGCTCTGGCCTTGATTTTGGGATTATTGTCCTGCTGAAAGGGGAACCTTTTCAGAAGCTTTAATTTTTACCAGGCTGAAGCAGGTTGTCTTGCAGTATTTCAGTGTATTTTGCACCATCCATGTGTCCTTTAATTTTAACAGAATGTGCCATCTGAGGAAAGCATCCTCACAAAAAGATGCTGCCACCCTAAACTCTCACTGTTGAGGAATGGGCAATATTATGTTTACATTACACATATTGTAGGTGTCTATGTACTAAGCCTTGGAGAGAGATAAAGCACCAACCAACCAGCTCCTGTCATTTTTCAAACAGTCTGTAACATAAGAGTTCGGGAGCTGATTGGCTGGTACTCTCTCCATTTTATCTCTCTCCAAGGCCCAATGAGTGTTTTGAATATGGACAAAAACAGCAAAATTTCTGTATTACCTGATGAAAGAATCATATCCTATGTTTTAGCTGGGTCACTATGTTTTCTGGCAAACTCCAGACATGAAGAATATAGAATATACTAGGTAGGAGCTCGATACCACAGAGGCAATCATTAATAAAAATACAATTTATTACATATAATAAAACAAAATCAATGACCATAAAAAACAATCATAAGACAATACATTTTAAATGGTCAGTTGAGTCACAGAATATCTTCTAGACTCATATAGATAGTTAGTATGTGTGACAAGGGTATTCCTGGAGTTTGGATTAATATTAAAGTAGATGGTCAAATATTGAATAAATGTTCAGCTATATTTACCACTGTCAGTAGTAGCAAGGGGACACTCAGTATATATTCAGTCAGTCTCTACGCTGGATTCATATAGCTGACCAATGGTATGCAGAATGGTAGTAAGTTGCCAGTCTGCATGCATATATATCCTATGTAAATAGCTTCATCCACCATCTCATGGCTCACAGGCAAAGGAGCAGCAATGATTGAAACTGAACCCGCTCAGCGGGTGCTCCGTAGTCGCTGGGTATTAAGTGACTGGTCTGATAATGTGAAGAGCCACTAAATGTGGTCGCTGAATAGCATACGGTGAGTGCAGCAATAGCAGGAGCTGTTAAGTATAGCCGATAGATGTTGTGCAGCAGACAGGGGCATGGCTATGCCTGACGGGGCCCCATAGCATAATTCTTTGCCGTGGCACAGGACCGCCCCCCGCCGCTGCCGCCACGCGTGTCCGTGTGTGTGTCCCCCCCCCCACCCAGGGAATTTCTTAAAAGAACTCCTTCCCCGCAGCACTCACCAGTGGGGCTGCACTGTCACCTCATTTGCTCTCCCGGCCGGACCGGCTCCATCTCTTGTCTCCTCACAAACGCTGGGAGGAGGAGTGGTTGTGGTCCAAGGATGTTCCTGCAGACTCAACCACGCCTCCTCCCAGCGTTAGTTAGTACTCAGGAGAGGCAGAGCTGGCGGCCGGGTGAGCAGGTGTGGCTGCCGCACACTTGCAAAGGTAAAAGATGCCGGGGCTCAGCAACTAGGTGCAGGGGAAGGCTCGGGTCCCAGAGACAACTCGGGCCCCATGGCAGCAGGTGCAGTAATGCAGGGAACCGCTGTGTGTCAGACGGCAGGTGTGGCAATGTTGGGGACAGCTGAGTAGAAGAGATAGAAGCGGCAATTTGTGTAGTCAGCCTGCGTCCCCTGCTGACAGCGGTAACTCCAGGGATCCCTCCTCCTTATCCTCAATGCGTTTCTCCACACACCGGGCGGCTTTGTCAAGAGGCAGAGGCCCTCATTCCGAGTTGATCGCTCGCTAGCTGCTTTTTGCAGCCGTGCAAACGCATAGTCGCCGCCCACGGGGGAGTGTATGTTTGCTTAGCAAGTGTACGATCGCATGTGCAGCCGAGCGGGACGAAAACATTTTTTGCAGTTTCTGAGTAGGTCTGAACTTACTCAGCCCTTGCGATCACTTCAGCCTGTCCGGTCCCGGAATTGACGTCAGATGCCCGCCCTGCAAATGCCTGGACACGCCTGCGTTTTCCCTACCACTCCCAGAAAACGGTCAGTTGACACCCATAAACACCCTCTTTCTGTCAATCTCCTTGTGATCGGTTGTGCGAATGGATTAGTCCCTAGAAGCAATACACAGCAACAATGCTGTTTGTACCCATACGACGCACGTGCGCATTGCAGTGCATACTCATGCGCAGTAGTAACCTGATAGCTGAGCTGCAAAAATCAGCAGCGTGCGATCAACTCGGAATGACCCCCAGAGTACATGTCCTGAGCATCTCCAGGGATTTTTATCCTTGTCTTCCGGTAATTATCACCATCAGCTGGTGTCTACTATAGAGTTAGGTCTCATGTGTAACGTAATGATATCTCTCATGGTCACTCACATAATTTTTTTTTTTTTTAAAGTTAGAATTTTTATTGAGAGTGATCAGTAACCAAAACAGCAACAATAACAAAATTGTACAGGTTAGGGATGTTGAACATGAGGACAAAAAGTTTACATACCAAATCAGAACAATAGAGACAGTTCCATGATAATATAGGCCAACAGGTATTAGCAGTATGCGCCCTGTGTAAATCCAAACGCGTACATGACCAGTCTCATTTTATTTTTCAGTTATAGTATAGAATCTATACCAAAACAGAGTATAATCCTGTGAAGAATAAAAGCAAGAAAGAGAAAGAGGAGGAAGGGAGAGAAGAAGCAAGAAAACATATATTAATAGAGGGGGAACGTTGAGAAAATTACATATAAGGAAGCAAGAGGTTGGTAACAGTCCACTGTATTAATAACAGAGGGGGAGACCGGGCATCAATAAAGAGCGTGCGAGGTACCAAGGAGACCATATGTTGTGGAACTGGGCCACAGTGTTATTCCTCAGGCTTGTAATGTATTCCATACTGGCTATATAGTTAATCTTGGACATCAGTAAAGCCTTGGAGGGTGGGTTATGGTCTTTCCAACATTTAGCGATCAGAGATTTAGCCGCCATGCAGAGTTGCATGGTAAGCTTGTCTTGGGTTTTGGGTAGTGACGGTATGGGGGCATGAAGTAAAGCAATTTCAGGGGAGAGATCTAGATTATGTCCGCAGGTTTGAGCAATAAGTGCTCCAACCATGTTCCAAAAGGGGCGGATAGAGGGGCAAGTCCACCATATATGAAAAAAGGTGCCTTCCTCTCCACAGAGTCTCCAACACAGATTTGATGTCGTAGGGTAAATGGAATGAAGTCTGGAGGGAACCAGATACCACCTGGTATAGACCTTATAACATGTTTCCCTAAGTGCCACACTAATAGAAGCTTTAGCGATGCGCAGTCTGATTTCTTCCCATTGATCATCTTCCAACGGATGGGAGAGATCTGATCCCCAGGCTAGTTCATGGGATTCACGGGCAGGAGGATCTGGAGTCAAAATAGAGTTGTATATTGTTGAGATATTCCCCTTTTTGCCAATTGAAAGTAAACACATATGTTCAAAGGAGGTGGGTGATTTCAGAGGGGTAGTTTTAAGTTGAGATTTGAGAAAGCTAAGAATTTGGATGTAATGGTAAAGACACGAGGATGGAATACCAAGGCGCTCTTGAAAATCTCCAAAAGAGGTCGGTGCTGAGTGGCCTTTAACATGGATAAATCTCGTGATACCCTGAGATTGCCATGGGGTCGCTATTTTTCGCTCGCAGCCTGGGGGGAAGGCAGGGTGACCCCAAATAGGTGTTAAAGGTGAGGGGTATGAAGATAGATTGTGGGTGCTGCGGAGTTTGTCCCACAATCTAAGGGTGAATTTAATCGTGGGGACTGAGTAGGCCGAGGCTGGTCTGCAGAACTTGGGGAGCCATAGAAGAGAGTCGAGGGGGATGCCCTGATATATTGAATTCTCAATATCGACCCATTTTCTGTTCCCTTGGGGGGAATGCCAGGACACTATGTGGTTAAGGTGACTGGCGTTAAAATAAGCCTGAAGATTAGGGTATCCCAAGCCGCCTGAGGTAGCGCTTTTAGTCAACAGTGTTCGTCTTAATCGAGATTTACGGTGAGCCCAAATAAATTTGTTGCACAGTGATTGCAAGGAAGCCAAAGTCACTCGGGGCACCATTATCGGGATGGTCTGGAATAGGTAAAGAATACGGGGAAGGAAATTCATTTTCAGGGCGTTGATCCGTCCAATCCATGAAATGAATAATTGGTCCCATTTATCTAGGTCTTGAGTGAGAGTTTTAATCATAGGAACATAATTAGCCTGGTATAGGCTGGTGTAGGATTTGGTAATAAATATGCCAAGGTATTTGATAGCCGAGGGTCTCCAAAGAAAAGGGAAAGAGGAGGTTAAAATCAAATAGGTATGGGATGGAACATTAAATGTGAGGGCCTCAGATTTGGTGTGGTTTATTTTGTAACCAGAGAGGGAACCATACAGGAGTAATTCTTTCTGTAGATTAGGAAGAGAAATCAGAGGGTTAGAAAGAGTCAAGAGCACGTCATCCGCAAACAAAGAAATTTTGTATGAGCTCTGCCCCACTGTAATCCCCCCAATGTCAGTATTAAGTCTGATACGGGCCGCAAGAGGTTCAATGCATAAAGCGAAAAGTAGGGGCGAAAGAGGGCAGCTCTGATGAGTACCATTCTTCAAACTAAATCGAGGTGAGCTCAATCCATTGGTCAGGACCGTAGATGAGGGGTTGGAATAGAGGGCCGCTATTGCAGTGATGAAATGACCATGGAGGCAAAACGTAGATAAGGTAGAAAACAAAAAGGGCCAGGAAATGCGATCAAATGCCTTTTCGGCGTCTAGCGCCAAAGCAATCGCTGGTGTTTTCGTCGAGTTTATTTGATGAATCAAATTAATAGTGCGTCTGGTGTTGTCCGAGGCCTGGCGGCCTGGAACAAATCCCACTTGGTCAGGGTCTATTAATGATGGCAACACAGCGTTCAGGCGAGATGCCAGTACCTTGCAAAAAGTTTGAGATCGGCATTTATCAAAGATATGGGTCTATAATTTGAGCAATGCGAGGGATCTTTTCCGGGCTTCGGGATTACAATTATGCGGGACGTCGTGGAGTCAGTGTGAAAAGGCGTACCCTGTAATATTTTATTAAACAGGGAGACCATATGAGGAATGAGTTGAGGGGCGAAGGTTTTGTAGTACACCATAGGATAGCCATCCGGGCCAGGTGCTTTAGAAGGTTTCTGGGTTTTCAGTGCAGCTTCAATTTCCTCAGCAGAAATATCAGCATTGAGAGCAGAGTTAGTTTCCTCGTCTAAACGAGGAAGAGCGCATGAATCTAGATATTGTTGTGCCTGGTCGGCTTGTGCTGAAGGGTCGGACGGGGGATCAAGGTTATAGAGTGTCCTATAATAGTCAAAAAAGATACTATTAATATTTTTGGGGTCGTAGGTAATGTTACCTGAGGGTTGTCTAATAGTATGGATGCATTGGTTAGCCTTTTTGGCACGTAATTGATTAGCCAACAAAGTATGTGCCTTGTTACTTTTGTCGTAAAACGATTGGTTAGCCCATCGAAGCGAGCGCTCAATATTCTCCGCCAAAAGAGATTGTAGGTCATCACGTGCTTTAGAAAGTTCGGTTAGAGTTTTTTTAGAGCGTGTGCGTTTGTGCTCCTGATCCAATGTCGCAATGTCATCCGTTAACAGAGCAATTTGGTTTTCTCGATTTCTCTTACGGCTGGATGCAAATTGGATAATGGATCCCCTGATGACCGCTTTATGGGCTTCCCATATAGTAGCTATACTGCAGTCGCCTTCTACATTAACCGCAAAATATTCCCGAAGCTCAGTTTTAATTAAGTCCTGAAACTTAGGGATCTTCAATAGCGTCTCGTTAAGTCTCCATGTCGGTCTACCGTCAGGGATATCAAAAATGTCAAATGTCGCAGCTAAAGCTGCGTGGTCAGTTCAGGTAAGTGGGACTATCGAGGAAAAGCGAGCGGTTCGGGAGAGAGGTGCACAACTCAAGAACATATCAATGCGAGAGTACACATCATGCGGATTGGAATAAAAAGTATAGTCCCTGGTGGTCGGATTAAGGAAACGCCATACATCGAACAAACCAGCCTCGGCGATGCTCCTGCGTAATACAGAGGCATTCGGGGTTTGACTACTACGCAAGGGGCCGGATCTGTCCATGCACGTGAGAGCCATATTGAAATCACCACCGACCAGTGTCTTACCTCGTCTATATGAGTAAAGGTCGTGAAAAAACTTGCGAAAGAATTTGGATTGGGCAGTGTTTGGAGAGTACAGATTAGCCAAGGTAACCGCCTCGTGTCCAATTTTTCCTCTCACCATTACATAACGACCTTCATTGTCGCGTTTACAGTCTAGGAATTGGAAAGGGACGGACCCCCTTACTAGGATGGCCACCCCATGCCTTTTTGCTGTATGATTGGAGTACCAGGCCATGGGAAATTGTTTAGATGTCAGGGAGGGATGGGAGTCCGATTTCAAGTGTGTCTCCTGTAAGAAGATCACGTCACCTTTTAATGTTTTAAGAGATCTGTGGAGATGAGAGCGCTTCTGGGGAGTGTTCAGCCCCTTGACATTAATGGACAGGCATGTTAGCGGCATGGTTGAAGCAAAAGAGGGAGTAATTCGCTGGAAATCCTTAGGGTCATGGACTCTGCTAATATGGACGAGAGAGACAGAAAGAAAAAATAAAAAGAGAAAAATAGAAATGTATAATTCTGTATACGAACAATATTAGATAAATGAATCTATCTATCTGTGAATACAGGGATGTCAACTTACAGATGTACTGTAACCGGGGTCTAAGAGAGGAGGGGAACAGGAGAAAGAGTAACAAAAAAGAAAAAAGCAGACGTAGTATCCAGTAGGCAGGATACTCGGCTGCCAAGGTTGAGCTCTAAAAAAAAAAAGAAAGAGCTCACTGGCGGGATACAAATGCAATATAACAGAAGAGGGTATTGACCCACTATGTTTGAAAATAACTTTAATCCCTAATATTCGGGGGAGGAAGTATCAAGACAGGGCACTGACGCCCCCCACCCGAAACCACTAATAAACAAAACGGATGGACCGTCGTGTAGCAAACTAAGACCCACCTCAGGGGCGGGACAGTCCTAGATACAGAACATGAAAGAAAAAGCGATCATATAACAAATAGTATCAACTTAGTAATAACAATAGAGCAAATGGTAAAGTCGCTGGACAGGTCGGCAGCCAGAGACAGGCCCCACGGCATCGGAAAAGGATTCAATCCAGTATTCTATCTATAAGGCAGTGTCTCCGAGCCACCAACCAGGACAGCGAAATAAAAGCAAAGCAATGCGTGAGGTATAAAGTCCCGCCAACAAGAACATTCTGAGAAGAAAGTAGATGGGCATTTGTGTATGATACGGTACCTAAAACAGGGATTACATAGCAGTTTAGCAAGGTTGAGAACAAAATCAAGTAGACTAAACGTTACAAAAACACAGAAATTAAACGGAAGGAGCTTCACATCTATGAGGTAGCAGCTGGAGATAGCTGCAATTTTCGAAGCAGCTTGTCCCCTTCATCAGGAGAGCGAATGGTGTGAATTTTGCCATCAATCTCCACAATGAGGCGAAAAGGAAATCCCCAGCGATATTTGTAGCCATTGTCGCGCAGTGTAGAGGTAACAGAACGTAAATCGCGTCGTTTAGCAATGGTCACCGGTGACAAGTCTTGGTAGATCTGAATCCGGAGTCTTCGAATAAAATTGAGGTTGAATTTCTGCACGCCAGTGTAATACTATTTTTAATCTTGAAGGACAGAAATCGGAGGATAACATCGCGGGGAGGTTCCGAGTCCTTCGGTTTAGGTCTCAGGGCGCGGTGAGCTCTCTCTATCGAGATGGCAGAATCTGAGAGCGATGGGACCAGATAAAGAAACAAGCGTTGAAGGTATGGTTCCAATTCGGAGGTTGTAACAGATTCAGGGACATTGCGGATGCGTAGATTATTCCGCCTCTCGCGATTTTCGCTATCTTCAACTTTATCCTTAAGGAGTTCCAACTCGCTGGATAGGTAGCTCATTTCCCTTACCCACTTGCTTGTGGAAATTTTGTTGATGGTCCACTCGTGATTCAAGCGCAGTTGTGCGGGAGTCCAGAGCCGCCATATCAGATTTTAATTCCCCGATCGCTGCCTGGAGAGCTGTCGTGAAGGAACTCTTAAGGTCTAATATCATATTCTGAAGGGATTGAATGTCCGCCTTGGTTGAGGGTGCATCCGTCTGATCCATGATCAGGGTGGGCATCGGTGAGGATGGAGATGAAGCTTCAGTCGGTTTTTCCCGGCGTGAGAAGTGTTCCGAAATATCTTGTGAAGCTCCTGATTTTTTTGTTCTGGTGTTCGCTCTGCTCATAATATCTGGTGAGATTAAAACGCCCGTTTAAGGAGTGGTAACAAGAATGGTCCACCGGGATGTTACGTGTTCAGCAGTTGGTCCGGGTGAGGGGGAAGTCAGGCATTCGTGAAATTACATCATTTATAGGACCTAGGCCCCATTAATCTATTAAAACAGTGAGAGGGATCCACAGGAGAGCGTCCTGATTTACAACACACTTTTCCGTGAGTGTATGAAATGTAGTGTAAGAAATAAAGAACAGCAGCTGCAGGGTTGAGGTTCTGGATTGATTCCCTGTTGAAATAGGGAGCTTGTTTCCTCACAGCTCCAGCAGGGGCAGCACAATGCAGAGAAGAGGGGCCTGTCCTGCCACCTCCAAGATGGCCGCCGTCAGTAGTACGTGGTGTGTCTTCCCACGGGCTTCTTCAGCACTGCCTCCAGGGGTCTATAGGCACATAGAGCCCCCCGTCCCCCCAGCGCCCTCCGCTAGTCCCCCCTGTCAGTCACCGCAGCCAGCAGGTCGTTTGCAATGGTGTAGCGCCTGAATCCCGTCAGACGCCACATCCAATATGGCCGCCGCCTCCGGACCTCCGCAGATCTGTTCGGCTCCGGCCCTGCAACTCCAGGGGCACTTGGTCCCTCCTCGGCCTCTCGGTCAGGTCTCCCCAGGCAAGGGGCACGCAGCGGGGCAGCGGGGTAAGTTGTGGTACAGTGTTTAAGCGGCCGGAAGACGTCCGTTCTCGGGCGGGGGTGATAACAAATTGAGGCCCCGGCTTCACCTCACAGGGAAGGCCGCAACCTGCAAGCACAGGACAGGCCTGTGCTCCGGCTCCGCAGCTCACTCCCTGAATGCCCTAAGTAACAGGGGCTTTTGTGGGATGATATAGGGGATGTATAGGTAGGGTAAAGGCTGGTTTAAGGGGTTATAGGGGTTGATCCAGCAGGAGCTCTCCAGGGACACGTCCTCTCAGTCAGGCCACAAGCCACGCCCACTCACATAAAGCAATCATAAATCACAACTCATGAGAATGTCATTAAAATACATAACTAAATTACAATAAAGTACATGGTTTACGAACAGATTGACTATACTAGAAAGTAAATAAAAATAAAAATCATTAGCAACAATAAGGCTAACAAGAAAGAGTTAATTGATAGAGCAAGAGCTTTCATCTGTGTAAACTTGGAGCTTCTATAGCATAATGGTTCAATACTTTTGCAAGCAGCATTTTTAAAAAAAAATTATTAAAAAGAAATTTCAGTCAGAATTATGAAGTATTCTAACGGCATACTGATACTCAAGGATGGACTTTGGCTCTAAATCAGGCCTGGCATTCTAGTCTGCAAGCACACATGCTCATGACAAGGCATCATGGTCATGCCTCATGGAAGCATGCCACAAGTCACGAGGTCCTGGCCTCATGACGCTTCCCCATCTGTTATGGAACTACAGCCAATTGTGTATGAACTGTAGAGACAACTGGAGTGTTTTCCATGTGTAACAGCCTCCCTGTGTTCCTTTAGTGTTAGATATGTACACTGGTACTTAGGATGCCATCAGGACTTAAAACCTCAGCAGTAGGGGCTAGCACAGTTGACTGGAGACCACAGGGTATTGGCTAGAGAAATAGATGATGGGGGTACAGAGTACTGGAGTTGACTGCCAGATACTGCACTAGCGTGCAGCTGAGTAAGTGATGCGCAGCACAGTGAAGATGGATACTACTGTGAGCTGAATGCAGCGCACTACAGTGCATGTCTTTCTTTTAACAAGCAGACAATTCCCAGCAGCCTCTGCAGCTGTTCAAGAGGTCAGGAGGCGGTCACATGACCAGTTTCAGGGAGAAATTGGCTGCAACTTTGATATTGAGTAAAGTTGCACAATGAAACACCCCATTATTCTTAAACCCAGAATGATCATTAGGGGTCAGGAGAGATTGAGATTCGGTTCTAGACAGGAGAAAAAACATGGGGGTAATTCAGACCTGATCGCTCGCTAGCTATTTTTTGCAGCGCTGCGATCAGATAGTCGCCGACTACAGGGGAGTGTATTTTAGCTTTGCAAGTTTGTGATCGCATGTGCAGCTGAGTGGTACAAAAAGAGTTTGTGCAGTTTTTGAGTAGCTCAGGACTTACTCAGCCACTACAATCACTTCAGCCTGTTCAGGACCGGAATTGACATCAGACACCTGCCCTGCAAATGCTTGGACACGCCAGCGTTTTTCCAAACACTCCCAGAAAATGGTCAGTTGCCACCCACAAACGCCTTCTTCCTGTCAATCTCCTTGCGATCGGCTGTGCGAATGGATTCTTCGTTAAATCCACCGCACAGCAAAGATCCGCTTTGTACCTGTATGACGCGTGCGCGCATTGCGGTGCATATGCATGCGCAGTTCTGACATCGCAGCGCAGCAAAAAAAGCTAGCGTGCGATCAGTTCTGAATTAGGCCCATAGACTGCAAGCTCTGCACACTTATTAGCTGTACCAGTGGCGGAAATGCTTTGGCCACCCCCCCTCATCCCGTCCAAGTCCACCCCCTCACCCATGGAGAGGATCTGGTGAGGGAAACCTGCTCAGGGCCAGGGAAATGGATACCTAGCAACAGTGCCGTAATGAGACATTTTAGCGCTGTGTGCAAGAAACCGCATCGGAGCCCCCCTCTATGTAAAACAGGGGCAGTGCGTGCCTTAGGCGCGCGCAAAAAATATAGGTGCGTGGCTTCATGGGGAAGGGGTGTGGCCACAAAATAATAACAATTCATATAACAGTGCACAGTAGTCTCCATTATTCAAGTTACGCAGCACAGTAGCACCACTACACCAGGTAGAGCCCCTTTTACACAATATGGCGGTCAGATTCCCCTTTTTACACATTACGGCAGACAGCGTCCCCTTTTTACACATTATGGCAGACAGAGTCCACCTTTTACACATTATGGCAGACAGCGTCCTGTTTTTACACATTACAGCAGAAAGCGTCCCCTTTTTACACATTACGGCAGACAGTGTCCCCTTTTTTACACATTACGGCAGACAGAGTCCCCTTTTATTATACACTACGACAGACAGCATCCCCTTTTTTACACATTACGGCAGACAGCGTCCCCTTTTTACACATTACGGCAGACAGTGTCCCCTTTTTACACATTACGGCAGACAGAGTCCCTTTTTTACACATTACGGCAGACAGAGTCCCGGGGGTAATTCCAAGTTGATCGCAGCAGGAATTTTTTTAGTAGTTGGGCAAAACCATGTGCACTGCAGGGGAGGCAGATATAACATGTGCAGAGAGAGTTAGATTTGGGTGGGTTGTTTTGTTTCTGTGCAGGGTAAATACTGGCTGCTTTATTTTTACACTGCAATTTAGATTGCAGATTGAACACACCCCACCCAAATCTAACTCTCTCTGCACATGTTATATCTGTCTCCCCTGCAGTGCACATGGTTTTGCCCAATTGCTATCAAAAATCCTGCTGCGATCAACTTGGAATTACCTCCTATGTGCACTCAGTCCTCTCTCATCTCAGCTCATCAGACTTTGCTGCGTCCCTGCTGCTCCTCTCCTCATTGGGCAGCGTTGGCCCGCAGCACACAGCGGCATGTAATGAGTCAGTTTGACTCATTACATGCCGCGATAGCTTTGGGCCCCTTGACAGTGGTGGGCCCCAGTGCAAGGCACTGCTTGCACTGGTAGTAGTTCCGCCACTGAGCTGTACAGTAGTACTAACTACTACTATCTACAGTAGTACTGAGCAGTGCATTAGAGGACACTCTGTTCTTAGGGCCTAATTCAGATCTGATCGCTAGCAAGTGCTTTTTGTACTCCTGCAATCAGATAGTCACCACCTACAGGGAGAGTATATTTTAGCTGTGCAAGTGTGCGAACGCATGTATAGCAGAGCTGTATAAACAGATTTTGTGCAGTTTCTGTGCAGCCCAGGACTTATTCAGCCACTGCGATCCCATCAGCCTGTCCGGGACTGGAATTGACATCAGGAACCCTCCCTGCAAACGCATGGACACGCCTGCATATTTCCAGACACCCCCCTGAAAATGGTCAGTTAACTTAACACCCACAAACGCCTTCTTCCTGTCAATCTTCTTGTGATCGCCCATGCGAACGGATCCGTCACACAAACCCATCACTGATTGGCCATCAGCCTTACCTGTGCGACGCGCCTGCGTGTTGCGGTGCATACACATGCGCAGTTTGGACCTGATCGTCTGCTGTGCGAAAACGCACAGCAGCGATCAGGTCTGAATTACCCCACAGTACCAGAAACAATATTAAGCTTAACCTCAAATACAGACAAAAAAGGCATGAACCTTCTAAAGAATACAGCTGATAACTCCTTCAACAAAAACATAGTATTAAAATACCGTCCGGAGTAAAGAGAAAAAGAAACATTGGGGGTCATTCCGAGTTGTTCGCTCGTTGATGATTTTTGCTATGCTGCGATTTGTTGCTAAATGCGCATGCGCAAGGCACGCAGGGCGCATGCGCTTAGTTTTTTAACTAAAAACTTAGTAGATTTGCTGTGGATCCTGCAGCGCTTTTCAGTCGCTCTGCTGATCGGTGAATGATTGACAGGAAAGGGGCGTTTCTGGGTGGTAACTGAGCGTTTTCCGGGACTGTGCTAAAAAATGCAGGCGTGTCAGGGAAAAACGCAGCAGTGTCTGGAGAAACGGGGCAGTGGCTGGCCGAACGCAGGGCGTGTTTGTGACGTCAAACCAGGAACTAAACGGACTGAGCTGATCGCAATCTAGGAGTAGGTCTGGAGCTACTCAGAAACTGCAAAGAATTATTTATTAGCAATTCTGCTAATCTTTCGTTAGCAATTCTGCTAAGCTAAGATACACTCCCAGAGGGCGGCAGCCTAGCGTGTGCAATGCTGCTAAAAGCAGCTAGCGAGCGAACAACTCGGAATGAGGGCCATTGTTACTAAAGTAGGGAAAAACAACAAAGTGTCAATTAAGAGTAATTCACACTGTTATCATTGAAGGACTTGTGGGCCCTACTCACTGGCCGAGGTGCCCGACGGCCGATACGGCCGACGAGCGACCCGGCGGCGGGGGGGGCAGTGACGGGGGGAGTGAAGCTTCTTCACTCCCCCCGTCACCCGGCTCCATAGACGTGCAGGCAAATATGGACGAGATCGTCCATATTGGCCTGCATGCACAGCCGACAGGAGACCAGCGATGAACGAGCGCGGGGACGCGCATCGTTCATCGCTTAAGTCTCCACACTGAAAGATATGAACGAGATCAAAATATCGGCCAGTGTGTAGGGCCCATTGGACTGGCAATCTCCACTAAAAAACATCATACTTGCCTACCTGACCCTCTCCATGAGGGAGAAAATGATCTTCTTCTGGGCTTTCCTGGTAATGTATGATTGCCATCACCTGTGGTGAAACACCTTTCTTATCAATTAACTAGCTCACCACAGGTGATGGCAATCATACATTACCAGGAAAGTCTAGAACCAGAGCATTTTCTCCCTCATGGGGGTTTATTTACTAATATTCGTGTTTTGTCCGTTTTGAAGGGTGTTTGAACTCGAATGGTATCGGGTGCATTTTACTGCAACTTTTTGAATCCTGATACGGTCATTCACTAAGCTGCCGAGTTTTGCACAATCGTTTTTTCCGATGTCGATGTGATTCGTAATATCAGGCAGTGTTTTTTGGGAGTGATGAGTAAAACACTGCCTGAAAAAACACAAGGAAACCCGGCCGGATCTGTGAGATCCGTGCAGGGCTTCATTGTGTACTTTAAAAAGTTAATTAAAGTCTTTAAAATCCTGGAAAAAATTGCATGGGGTCCCACCTCCTAATCATAACCAGCCTCGGGCTCTTTGAGCCGATCCTGGTTGAAAAAATATGGGGGGAAAAATGACAGGGGTTCCCCCATATTTAATCAACCAGCACCGGGCTCTGCGCCTGGTCCTGGTTCCAAAAATACGGGGGACAAAAAGCGTAGGGGTCCCCCGTATTTCTGAAACCAGCACCGGGCTCCACTAGCTGGGGAGATAATGGCACAGCCCGGGGACACTTTGATATCGGTCCCTGCGGCCGTGCCATTAAAACCCCAACTAGTCAGCCCTGGCCGGGGTACCCTGGAGGAGTGGGGACCCCTTCAATCAAGAGGTCCCCCCCTCCAGCCACCCAAGGGCCAGGGGTGAAGCCCGAGGCTGTCCCCCCCCCATCCAAGGGCAGCGGATGGGGGGCTGATAGCCTTTTTGAAAAAATGTGAATATGCAGTATTCTATGAAATAACAGCCGCGTTTGACCGATGGTCTATTCATTCGTATTTCGGGACGTTGTCATTCAAACCATTACGAATAGACCAGACACTGCCGAGATTGGTGCTTAGTAAATTCCCGGATTGGGACTTCGAAAAAAAAAACACAAATCGACCAAACTCGGATTTTTTGTAAATACTGGCCATGGAGAGGGTCAGGTAGGCAAATATGAATAACATATCCTCCTGTTTCAGCGACAAAGGGGCATATTATTAAGCCTTGTAAAGTGATAAAGTGGAAGGTGATAACACACCAGCCAATCAGCTCCTAGCTGTCATTTTTCAAACCCAGCCTGTAACTTGACAGTTAGGAGCTGACTGGCTGGTGTTTTATCTTCCACTTTATCACTTCAGCAGGCTTAATAAATCTGCCACTCAGTGAAGTAATATAGAGAGTTAATTAGTTCTGGAGAGTGCACCAACGAGGCCAGTGCCAGCTCCAGGCCTACTAGTACCCTGAGCGAGAACATGTAAAAGCGCCCCCCCCTTTCCTCCAGGAAAAGCGGGTGTGGCCTCTGGAAAAGTGGGCGTGGCCTCATAACTTCATATTATTAGACTATAAATAAATATATTTTCACACTCCCTCTACGCACACAATTAGCAGCCTTACACATAACAGCCACAGTAGGGTTCCTTACACACAATGTCTCCAGTATAGTGTCAGATACACAATGTGCAGTGCCAGCTACACATGACATGCCCCCCAGCAGTGCCAGCTACACACAATATGCCCCCCAGCAGTGCTAGCTACACATGATAGTGTTCACTTTTTAGGGCAGGGTGCTGATCACAGGGAGGTCACATTTTTAAGTTAGGAGGGCAAAATGATGTACATACTGTAATGCTTGGTGCTCATCTACCTACATGGTAAAGCATGGACAGTGCGCGCCGAAGGCGCGCCACAAAAAGTTAGGGGCGTTGCTTCGTGGGAAAGGTGCGTGGCCACATAATAGTAGCAATTCGCATTACACCACACAGTAGTGCAGTTAATACACACTGCACCAGGTAGAACCTCCTAGACACTTTGCGCCAGGCAGAGCACGTTAGACACTTTGTGCCAGGCAGAGCACGTTAGACACTTTGCGCCAGGCAGAGCACGTTAGACACTTTGCGCCAGGCAGAGCACGTTAGACACTTTGCGCCAGGTAGAGCACGTTAGACACTTTGCGCCAGGCAGAGCACTGAGACTCATTGCCTAGCCACAGACGCCTAGCGGGAACACTACATGATATGCTCCCCAGCCGTGCCAGCTACACATGACATGCCCCCCAGCAGTGTCAGATACAGAAATGCCCCCACAGTGCCATAAATGCCCCCACAGTGCCAGATACATAAATGCCCCCACAGTGCCAGATATGTCCCCACAGTTCCAGATACATAAATGCCCCTACAGTGCAAGATACAGAAATGCCCCCAGTGTGCCAGATAAATGCCCCCAGTGTGCCAGATAAATGCCCCCAGTGTGCCAGATATGACCCGTGTCAGATACGTAATTGCCCACACAGTGCAAGATATGCCCCCACAGTGCCAGATACATAAATGCCCCCACAGTGCCAGATACATAAATGCCCCCACAGTGCCAGATACATAAATGCCCCCACAGTGCCAGATACATAAATGCCCCCACAGTGTCAGATAAATTCCCCCCCAAATACCTGCGGCGCTGAGAGGGGGAGGAGCACTGCTGTCCGAGTGCGGGTCCGGGTCCAGGTGCGGGCGGGCGCTTGTGTGCGCTATGCCGCCGGTGTCTGACGTTAGACACCGGCGCAGCGCACATAGCGCACACAAGAGGTCACGCGGCCGGGCCAATGCTGCACAGGGCCGGCTCCAGCTTCGAATATGGCGGCGCCAGCGCGCGGCACCCATTAAGGGTGGCGCCCTGCGCGGCCGCTCTATTTGAACATGCCTGGAGCCGGCCCTGAACGAGGCTGCTTCAGGTAAACTGAGCTATTATAATTTATCAGGGCCCCAAATCTAGAGTAATGTATATGTGTCTTTTTTCATTTTTATATTATAGCGTTAAGATTGTAAAGTGTTTATGCTAATTCCTGGGAATTCTTAATTTCTTACAAAGTAAATGTCTTCTGCTTGGTTACACATTTATTAATAGGTCAAGTACCTGACCATAAGAGTAGAAAGATATATTGAGTTTATTCTTTGTTACATTTGTTTGCACTAAACAACTAAAAGTTTTTCTAGTGCAAAAAATCTATTCAGACGAGTTTCAGTTTAATAAACATCCTAAAGAAAGCTTGTATAATCAATTTCTGTGTGGAATACACTTTGCATTACGTGACAATCAGGGCCGGTTCTAGCCCTTGTGGTGCCCCTGGCGAAAATAGGGGCGTGGCTTCATAAAGGGGCGTGGTCAGTTATGCCCCCTGTAGAGTTGTGCCCCCAGTGGTATTGCCCCCAGTATAGTTGTGCCCCATTTGTGCCCCCAGTGGTATTGCCCCAGTACAGTTGTGCCCCCGTTTGTGCCCCCTAGTTGTGCCGCTTACAAAAACATAAATAAATTACAATTTTTTTTTAATTAATACTCACCATCCCCGCTCCTGATTCCCGACCGCTGCCCTCTGTCTCTGTCTCCAGCCGCCGGCTCCGCTCCTCTGATCTACGGGAGAGGCATCATGACGTCTCTCCCATAGGACCACATAGACACTAGAGGTCAATCATGACCCCTAGTGTCTATGTGCCATTCCACAATGCCGTGCGGTGCACAATGACGTCATCGCGCACTGCACAGCAGTGACAGCCAGCACCGGGGAGCACCACCAGTAGCGGATCTTGCCACGGCGGCGCCCTCCGGATGGCTGCGGCACCCTCTGGAAGGCGGCGCCCCGGCCAAAAATCCTGTGTAGCTAGATCCGCTTTTGGTGACAATCCATACTTGCCTACCTGACCCTCTCCGTGAGGGAGAAAATGCTCTATTCCTGGACTTTCCTGGTAATGTATGATTGCCATCACCTGTGGTGAGCTAGTTATTTGATAAGAAAGGTGTTTCACCACAGGTGATGGCAATCATACGTTACCAGGAAAGTCCAGGAACAGAGCATTTTCTCCCTCATGGAGAGGGTCAGGTAGGCAAGTATGTGACAATCCCTACCCGAGTGTCACACTGGCTTGTAACTAGAGATGAGCGGGTTCGGTTTCTCTGAATCCGAACCCGCCCGAACTTCATGGTTTTTTTCACGGGTCCGAGCAGACTCGGATCCTCCCGCCTTGCTCGGTTAACCCGAGCGCGCCCGAACGTCATCATGACGCTGTCGGATTCTCGCGAGACTCGGATTCTATATAAGGAGCCGCGCGTCGCCGCCATTTTCACACGTGCATTGAGATTGATAGTGAGAGGACGTGGCTGGCGTCCTCTCCATTTAGATTATAAGAGAGAGAGATTTACTGGAGCTTAGGACTAGGAGGAGTACTGTAGAAGTGTAGAGAGTGCAGAGAGTTTACTAGTGAGTGACCACCAGACAGTGCAGTTTATTTAATATTTCCGTTCTCTGCCTGAAAAAAGCGATACACACAGTGACTCAGTCACATACCATATCTGTGTGCACTGCTCAGGCTCAGCCCAGTGTGCTGCATCATCTATATATATTATATATCTGTCTGACTGCTCAGCTCACACAGCTTATAATTGTGGGGGAGACTGGGGAGCACTGCAGTGCCAGTTATAGGTTATAGCAGGAGCCAGGAGTACATAATATTATATAGTGAGTGACCACCAGACAGTGCAGTTTATTTAATATATCCGTTCTCTGCCTGAAAAAACGATACACACAGTGGGGTATATTTACTAAGCTCCCGATTTTGACCGAGATGCCGTTTTTTCATCAAAGTGTCATCTCGGTCAATCTCGGTCATTTACTAAACACTAATCACGGCAGTGATGAGGGCATTCGTAATTTTTTGCTAGTTCAGGTAAAAAATTACGAATGAATACACCATCGGTCAAATTACGCCTGTTTAGATACGAATCTCGGTCATTTACTAAGCAAAAAAACACAAAACACTGCCGTGAAAAATTACAATTCGCAAAAAAGTCCTAAAAAAAAACAGACCTGCTTTTTTTATTCGTGATTTGAGATGCATGCAGGGATCCATGAGATCCGTGCATGTATATCAATGGGAAGGGGTGGGAAAGTGTTTTTTGTTGTTAAAAAAAATTGCGTGGGGTCCCCTCTCCTAAGCATAACCAGCCTCGGGCTCTTTGAGCCGATCCTGGTTGCAGAAATATGGGGGAAAAAATGACAGGGGTTCCCCCATATTTAAGCAACCAGCATCGGGCTCTGCGCCTGGTCCTGGTCCCAAAAATACGGGGGACAAAAAGAGTAGGGGTCCCCCGTATTTTTAAAACCAGCACCGGGCTCCACTAGCTGGACAGATAATGCCACAGCCGGGGGTCACTTTTATACTGCGCCCTGCGGCCGTGGCATCAAAAATCCAACTAGTCACCCCTGGCCGGGGTACCCTGGGGGAGTGAGGACCCCTTCAATCAAGGGGTCCCCCCCCCCCAGCCACCCAAGGGCCAGGGGTGAAGCCCGAGGCTGTCCCCCCCCATCCAATGGGCTGCGGATGGGAGGGCTGATAGCCTTTGTTGAAAAATAAAAGATATTGTTTTTAGTAGCAGTACTACAAGTCCCAGCAAGCCTCCCCCGCATGCTGGTACTTGGAGAACCACAAGTACCAGCATGCGGCGGAAAAACTGGCCCGCTGGTACCTGTAGTACTATTACTAAAAAAATACCCAAAAAAACACAAGACACACACACCGTGAAAGTATAATTTTATTACATACACACATACATACATACATACTTACCTTAAGTTCCCACGCAGGTCGGTCCTCTTGTCCAGTAGAATCCAAGGGGTACCTGTTGAAAAAATTATACTCACGAGATCCAGTGGTCCAGGCTCCTCGGCAAATCCAGGGTTAATCCACGTACTTGAATAAAATAAAAAAACGCTGTCACGACCACGAACTGAAAGGTGACCCATGTTTGCACATGGGTCACCTTCCCACGAATGCCAGAAACCCACTTTGCCTTCTGGCTAAGTGGGTTTCTTCAGCCAATCAGGGAGTGCCACGTTGTAGCACTCTCCTGATCAGCTGTGTGCTCCTGTCTTCACTGACAGGCAGCACGCGGCAGTGTTACAATGTAGCGCCTATGCGCTACATTGTAACCAATGATGGGAACTTTCTGCTCAGCGGTGACGTCACTTTAGGTCAACCGCAGGGCAGAAAGTTCCCATCATTGGTTACAATGTAGCGCATAGGCGCTACATTGTAACACTGCCGTGTGCTGCCTGTCAGTGAAGACAGGAGCACACAGCTGATCAGGAGAGTGCTACAACGTGGCACTCCCTGATTGGCTGAAGAAACCCACTTAGCCAGAAGGCAAAGTGGGTTTCTGGCATTCGTGGGAAGGTGACCCATGTGCAAACATGGGTCACCTTTCAGTTCGTGGTCGTGACAGCGTTTTTTTATTTTATTCAAGTACGTGGATTAACCCTGGATTTGCCGAGGAGCCTGGACCACTGGATCTCGTGAGTATAATTTTTTCAACAGGTACCCCTTGGATTCTACTGGAGAAGAGGACCGACCTGCGTGGGAACTTAAGGTAAGTATGTATGTATGTGTGTATGTAATAAAATTATACTTTCACGGTGTGTGTGTCTTGTGTTTTTTGGGGTATTTTTTTAGTAATAGTACTACAGGTACCAGCGGGCCAGTTTTTCCGCCGCATGCTGGTACTTGTGGTTCTCCAAGTACCAGCATGCGGGGGAGGCTTGCTGGGACTTGTAGTACTGCTACTAAAAACAATATCTTTTATTTTACAACAAAGGCTATCAGCCCTCCCATCCGCAGCCCATTGGATGGGGGGGGACAGCCTCGGGCTTCACCCCTGGCCCTTGGGTGGCTGGGGGGGGGGGACCCCTTGATTGAAGGGGTCCTCACTCCCCCAGGGTACCCCGGCCAGGGGTGACTAGTTGGATTTTTGATGCCACGGCCGCAGGGCACTATATAAAAGTGACCCCCCGGCTGTGGCATTATCTGTCCAGCTAGTGGAGCCCGGTGCTGGTTTTAAAAATACGGGGGACCCCTACTCTTTTTGTCCCCCGTATTTTTGGGACCAGGACCAGGCGCAGAGCCCGATGCTGGTTGCTTAAATATGGGGGAACCCCTGTCATTTTTTTCCACATATTTCTGCAACCAGGATCGGCTCAAAGAGCCCGAGGCTGGTTATGCTTAGGAGGGGGGACCCCACGCGTTTTTTAAAAAAAAATTACATTGTTTACTTTAAAAAAAAAAAAAAACCCCAGCACGGATCACACAAATCCGGCCGAGATTGATTGTAAAAAAAAACGGCAGTGTTTTGCTAATCACTGCCGTTAAATTAGGTAAAAAAACACGAATGACATCGACATCGGAAGCAAAGAAAAACACGAATACGACAGCTTAGTAAATTAGTCGTAATCCATTCAAAAAGTTGCAGTTTTACACTGTCGATGTCATTCGTGATTGAACTTTGACCTTTTTTCGGAAATTACGAATCTTAGTAAATAAACCCCAGTGACTCAGTCACATACCATATCTGTGTGCACTGCTCAGGCTCAGCCCAGTGTGCTGCATCATCTATATATATTATATATCTGTCTGACTGCTCAACTCACACAGCTTATAATTGTGGGGGAGACTGGGGAGCACTGCAGTGCCAGTTATAGGTTATAGCAGGAGCCAGGAGTACATAATATTATATTAAAATTAAACAGTGCACACTTTTGCTGCAGGAGTGCCACTGCCAGTGTGACTGA
Organism: Pseudophryne corroboree; assembly: GCF_028390025.1. Taxonomy (NCBI): domain Eukaryota; kingdom Metazoa; phylum Chordata; class Amphibia; order Anura; family Myobatrachidae; genus Pseudophryne; species Pseudophryne corroboree. The sequence goes on along the minus strand of NC_086444.1, from coordinate 608,257,373 downwards.
CCAGTGACCTGACCACACTGACCACCAGTATAGTTAGTAGTATACTTATATTGTGATTGCCTGAAAAAGTTAAACACTCGTCGTGTGACTTCACTTGTGTGTTGTTGTTTTTTTTATTCTGTAACCCTCCCTTACCACGTTTATATGAGGTTCTTGTTTACTTTGAGAGGGAATGGTTATTCAATATCAGTGCCTCCACCCAAGCTATTTTAATTGGGCTTGCCTGGGTAAGCCTTCTATATAATGGATAGTAACTACAAATTTATCTGTGTCTTGTGCATGTGCATGTATACATTCATTTCAATATAATGTTATACCTGTTCTTCTATTCTCTTTTCAGGGACTCCGGATGGAATTTCACATCAAGTCAACATACATGGTAAGTATAATTACATGCATTTATTAACAACATGTGGAAGTAAAATTACATTTCAATCCTACCCCTATATTTCTCCATCTATAGCCTATACAAGTTGTTATGCATGCAATATACAAAAAATTAAAGTTTACAGTAACATTAGTACAAGAGTGACCCGGGTACTCAAAAATAAAGCGCAATATCTGGGCCCTTAACTTAGTGTACAATAGCGAATACCTTACATAACATCTCAAACCTCACTGAAACTTAATCACCGGATGCTTTGCATAAGTAGCATAATGTGAGCCTCCTTAATTATGCTATGGTATCCTCTTTAAAGATTAGCAGGTGATGTCTATGAAACAACCATCCTGAATTACTCTGCTACAAGTGCATTTCCTCTTCCTGTGATACTAAGTAGTTTAGCAACTTTCATTTAGTAACTGTATCCATATGGATGGCTGCTAATGTGATGTTTCAATTATTTGCCACTCTGTAAGCAGATGCCTTTTAACTGCAGAAGTCCTGGCTGTCCTTTCACTTTGTGGTACAGTTATATTAGCGTAGTAGCTTTAAAACTGCAGAAGTAGTAAGCAATGCATTTATCTAGTGGTTCAAATATATTAGTCCTTTCCACTGGTCTTACAAGGTATAGGGCAATATAATTTTGTATAGAGGCCCACCTTAGTGTTTATTAAGGTTGTACTTTTTAAATGATGATCCACTAAAGGTGCATTATGTCTCCATATGTACTTTTACCATTATATGCTTCTGACCTTTAAATGGATTCACACTGCATCCTATTACAGTACACTTGCAGTTCTAATTTTATATACCCCTGAGGTCTTCACCTAAATCTCAGTCTTTTTTCATGAGGGGTTGATATGTATCCCTAGATATATATACGCAATAGAGTGGAGATATCATGCTGAGTAAGGGAGGACACCCAAAGGGATAATGTCTCTATTCAGCTGAGCTAACTCAATACTCCCAAATCAGTTTCTCTGTTAATGTGTCACTCAGCTCTACATAGGAGGAGATAGGATTCATAGTCAATTCCCCTCAGCTACTGCTTCTTCTATTTCCGCTCTATGTGGGCACTTCTTACTTTTATACTGCAGCTGTATATGATTTAAGCTCCTGCAGTGTAACATCCTCCTCATACCAGGGAGTTTGAGTAGTAGGCTGATAAGTCTATGGGAAGTGCTTTGTCCCTCTGTGTGCTAGTAATGCAATAAGTTTAAATATGCACTTACGTTCCACTGAACGCTGATCACAGATGGACACTCCCCCGATTCCTCCCTCTGGCTGGCTGACAGACTCTGGTGATGAGACTCACTGCTCTGGGGGCGCTTTGCTTTGTCATTTGCTGAAGGCAACCTGGCTACGGCGTCCCTCTGTTGCTATGGAGCATTGGTGCTAGCTCCAACATCTGCCGCCCCCATCGTCATCATGGTAGGCTGGAACGGAGCCTCCCATGTACCGCCTCTCGCCGCCCCGAATCTCAGCGTGGACTGCGGCGCTGCGTCTCTGGCTTCCGATTCTGCTACCAGCCTCTGTCAGCCCCCCTCACTCAGGTATGCCCGGTGTCGGTGTGATACACTTCTCCCAGCAGCGCTACTACAGCTCTTCAGCAGCGCTCCGGACACAGTGTACACACTCCACCCGGGGGAACAGCATTCTGCCTGTCTGCCGGTGGGGAGCTCTATTTATTCTCCCCCGACCTCCGGCTCGAGCCACCCGCTTCCCGCCGGACCCGCGCGCTATCCCCCCTGCTACGGCCAATCAGTACTTATTTTTCCATTAAGCTCGCGGTCAGACTTGCCGTTTAGCTCGGGGACACACTTTTCCCGCCCTGCAGGTTGTTACTCCTGCAGCGCGGGGACAGCACCAGAGACCCTTAGGCCACCATCTACGGCTCTGCAGACTATTGCCGGCTCCCCATGTCTCGCTCCCATTCCAATTAGCACACCACATCTGCTGACCCACTAAATCTATATGGTGTAACCTCTGTCCCTTTTCTAAGTTGTATTAATTATATGGTTCAATAAATCCACAATATTTAACTATCCCTTCTAAATCCTTTCATATACACATCTATTCAATATTATACATACATTACATACCAATACAGTAATAAAAATAAATATATACTATACACATAACCTTTCATAATAATAAAACATAACATTCATGTTACACTCTCCCCCTGGTGATCTTTATGGCTCCCCTTCACAATGTATAAGATCACCAAATATCCTCCATCTATCCATACCCAAAGTAAGGCCAGGTAAGTACTATACTCGGGTGAATCATTTGAGGTAAATATGAGGGTTTACCTAATTCGGGATATGTTAATATCAATGGAGGTTTCCTTTCTCTTGAGGGCCTATGACTATGCGCTATATTCTCACCGGCATCAGGAATCCTATTCACACTACAAAGATCCCTATTTATGTTAACATCAGTATCCCATATACACCCTTCTGATGCAGGTCCTGTTTCAGATTCTAACCCTCCATTCCCGTTATTATTATTACTGACTAGATTACAATCGTTTGCTGTGGAACTCTCATTATTCACATAAGGGGTGGTACCATCAGAGGGACAAGGAACATAACTATCAGTATCCCCATTATAGTAGAAATACCCTGGGCCTTGTTCCATTTCCTCAGCATCCTCATCATGACCTACTGGGATTTCTGATAATTGATATTGGCCTTGAGAAGATCGTAAGATACTACCATTTTTCCAATTAGATCTTATAAGTGGATCACCTTCATTAACAGGTGGGAGACGAAGATCTTGTGCTATAGGCAAAAGATGCTGTCGGTGGTATGTAAGGACTGGTCCCCCCCCTGATTCTGACCTTAATTTATAAACTGGTATATTGGGTAGTTTGTCTACTACCACATATGGATTAGGCCTCCATCGATAAGCGAGTTTTTGCCGTCTGGGAAGTCCTAGTTGCTGTACTAGTACTCTATCCCCTATTCCTAATACATTTTCTTTTACTCGCAGGTCATATCTGATTTTATTCTTGACCCCTGCTTTTTTAGAAGCTTCCTGAGCTAACTTATGTGCATGTCTAAGATCTTTCCGTAATTTAATTATATACTGGGAATGTGTTTGTCCATTAGCATCCCGGGAGGGAAGTCCTAATGAAACATCTATGGGCAATCGAGCTTCCCGCCCAAACATCAATTCATATGGGGAGTACCCAGTAGATTCATTCTTAGTGCAATTATATGCATGCACTAGGTGACATATCCTTCGACTCCACTGTGTCTTGCACATGGGGTCCAAGGTGCCCATCATATCAAGCAGGGTGCGGTTAAAACGCTCCGGCTGAGGATTACCCTGTGGGTGGTAAGGAGTAGTTCGGGATTTCTTAATCCCACAGCATAAACATAGCTCCTTAATAATTCTTCCTTCAAAATCTCTCCCCTGGTCAGAGTGTAATCGGGCAGGTAACCCATAGTGAACAAAGAACCGTTCCCATAAAGTTTTGGCTACTGTAACAGCTTTTTGATCAGAAGTAACATAAGCCTGAGCATAACGGGTGAAGTGATCCGTTACTACAAGTATGTTACATTCCTTCCCAGGTGATGTTTCCAATGATAAATAATCAATGCACACTAGATCCATGGGACCATGGCTCTGAAGATTAACAAGGGAAGCGGACTTAGTGGGAAGAGTCTTCCTCAAAATACAGCTACCACAGGTCTTACAGTAGTTTTCAATATCCTGTTCCATCAAGGGCCAGTAAAACCGGTCAATTATCAGTCCCTTTGTCTTTTCTATCCCAAGATGGCCATGCTGATCATGTAATGCTTTCAAAATAGTTTCTCTATAACACTGTGGAGTAACTAATTGTAATTTAAACTTTCCAAGTGACTTAACTGACTCACGGTACAGTATTCCATTCCTTAGAGTCAATTGCTTTAGTTGCCGCATCAATAACTTGGATGCATGTGTTAGAGAACTTACATCACTATCAGCACAACCAGACTCAAGACAGAGTATGACAATGGAGATATCAGGATCATTACGTTGATCCATGCGGATCTTTCCTTGACCTATGTGGGGCAATCCCCCTAATTCAATTTGGCTTAACCAACAATAGGCCAGAGGTAAAGCCTTGTCAGAGGCTCCAAGGGCACTAATACATTCCCCACTTTCTGCCATTACACATGGGATGTTAAAGCACAATCCTTTGATGGTGGTTGCAGGAACTTCAATCCACTCAGATCTATCTATTTCACTCTCGATTCTCGATAGTCTAGACAAAGAATCGGCATCTATGTTATTGATGCCTGGGCGATATTTAATTTTAAAATCATAAATAGACAAAGCAGCTAACCACCTGTGCCCTGTGGCATCTAGTTTGGCAGTGGTAAGCACATAGGTCAGGGGGTTATTGTCAGTGAACACCTCAAAACTTGCCCCATACAGGTACTCATGAAATCTATCAGCCACAGCCCATTTAAGAGCAAGGAACTCCAGTTTATGTACAGGATATCGTCTCTCACTATTGGACAATCCCCGGCTGATATAAGATATAGGTTGTAACTTTCCTTCATGAGTTTGGTACAACACGGCCCCTAGACCATCAAAGGATGCATCCACATGTAATGTATAAGGCAGAGTGGGGTCCACATAGGCCAATACAGGGGCATTGGTAAGACTCCATTTTAACTTGAGGAAAGCCTCTTCACACTCAGATGTCCATCTATCCCCAAATTCTTCAGATGGTTTAAAATATCCCTCCTTTTTAATTGATTTGGTCGTTGAGGTTTTACCAACTGGCGGATACCCCTTTGTCAAATCAGTGAGAGGGCGACATATTACAGAATAATAGGGAACAAAGCGGCGATAGTACCCACAAAACCCGAGGAATGATCTTAGCTCCTTTAATTTTGTGGGTCTAGGCCACCCGTTAACTGCTTCAACTTTAGTTGGATCAGTAGAAATACCCTGTCGACTTACTACATGTCCCAAATAGGTAACAGAGGGCAGGCAGAACTTGCATTTGTCCAAAGAAAGTTTAAAACCTTTCTTCAATAATCTATCAAGTACCCGGAGCAGACGGTGGTTATGTTCCTGTAAAGATGACCCAAACACAATAATATCATCGAGATAAACTAATGCCTCACGATAATTCATATCACCCACCGTCTGCTCCATGGTCCTCTGGAAGGTGGCCGGGGCACCCTTGATTCCCTGGGGCATCTTCAAAAACTCAAAGAACCCCAAAGGGCAAATAAAAGCAGTCTTCTCTCTATCCTGAGGACTCATGGGTATTTGGTAATACCCACTCCGTAGATCCAACACTGTGAACCACTGACTCCCTTGCAAACAGTCCAAGGCCTCCTCTATCCTAGGAACAGTGTATTGATCTGGCACAGTGCGTTGGTTAAGTGTGCGATAATCAATACACATTCTAATTTGTCCATTTTTTTTACGAGCCACTACAATAGGAGAGGCATATGGACTTTCGGAGTGTTGAATAACCTCGGTTTCCAAGAGAGTCTGAAGATGCCGTCTGACATCATCGAAATCGGCGGGCGCAAGTCTGCGTGATCTTTCCCTAAAAGGAGTCTCATCAGTCAGCTTTATACAGTGCTCAACGCCTCTTGCTTTTCCCAAATCCCATTCCCCAAAAGAGAAGACATGCTTTCGTTTCAGCAATTCCTCACATAAAATATTTTGTTCTGCCAACCCAATGTCACTCCCCTGGAAGCATAGATGTAAGTCTTCTATTGACAGGCCCCGAGCAAGAGAGGAATCTCTGTGTTCAAACTCCCCACTCCTGTATTCCTTATAGCAATTCGCCATTGTAAACGCTGTTGCTTCCCGACACATTTTCAAACACCATTCACTAAGGACCCTAAATAAATGAGCATTAGTCCCAATGATCACTGGCATTGTAGTTTTATCACCAGGTGATTCGGGGCATACCAGAGCAATTAAAGGTAATGACTCTGACACACCCATAAACCCTTCCGGAAACTCAATGTTAATTACCACATAACCTAAATATGGGTATTTCTGTTCACTCAATCCCCAAATTACCAGTCCTTCTAGGGGCCGGATAGGGACATCAGATAAATAATGTCTATACCAATGCTCAAATATGATGGACACCTGGGACCCACTGTCTAGCAAAACAGGGCATGGATGTCCATTTAATTTAACAACCAAACGTGGAGCAGGTCCTACCATACCATCCGGAATAGAACTACTCCACTGGGCACTCCCCATTGAATCTATATCTAATTTCTGGGAGATGGCGAGGGGCCCGCTAATCTCCCTCCATCGTTTCCCTGATGCGGAGAAGGAGGTGACTGAACATTAGTTCCCACTTCATTCATTCCCCATTCTATAGAACATTCCATTGCCCTATGTCCTAATTGTCCACATCGGAAACACCCTCTGTTTATAAAATTTCCGCCTCTCCTAAAATTTCCCCTACCACTGTTAAACCCCCTATTGGAATTACTGGAAGTAATGCTAGAAGGTTCCCCCATTTTATTTATTGCCATAATAAGCTGGTCTATCTTCTTATTTTGTTCCACTACCAAGGTAACTAACTTATCGTCTTTTGATCCTTGGGCCTCAGGGGAGGGTACCACCATTTTGACAGATTTGGTATGAGTCTTTTCCCTATTAGTTATTAAGGCTTCTTCCTGTGTAATTTCCTTAATCAGATCATTAAGGGTGGGACTTCCTAATAACAAAGTTGTACAACGCAACCTCTGGGCTACAGGGTCAGTTGTTAGTGCTCCCCTAATTAATTGTTTCAAACGGCCACTATCCACTTCAGCGGGAGCTAACCCTCCTTTATCCACGATTTTATGGATTAATTTATCCAGTCTATATACATACTGGGACAGCTTCTCCCCTGTCTCCTGATATGTATGATGGAATCTTGCAACCAAATCACCTACATCCTCTAATGTCCCATATGTGTAATCTAAAGCCTGAAAGTAGTCAGCCACAGCAGCCCCAGGATTACTTTTTCTAGTGGCTTGAATAATTCCCATAGCGGGTCCCCGTAAGCTCTCTACTATCCTTTGTTTTTTTATATGATCCGGGCAATGCCACTCCTCAGACTGCTGTATAGCTGCCTCCCTCCAGGCCTCATAAGGTTCCTCGCCGGTAGGCACAGGAATTATTCCTGAAAAAAGTCTCAATCGCCTGTAACTACCCTCATAGTGCCACCTTTCCAATTGATGTACTACTTTATCAGCTATCACCTCTAATTGATTACCTAATTTTTCTTCAATACCCTGTGTTTGACTACCTTCTCTCTCAGTCGCGGAGGGATCTCCACTGGCTGGAGTAGACATGTCACCCACAATTAAGGGTTCAGCCGCCCTTTCACTTCCATCCTTTTCAGGCCATATAATTATCCACCGACGTTCTGGGTTAGATCTCACAGCCACCACTTTAGGAAGCAATTCAGACTCTAAATCATGACTGGTAGTTATTAGTACAGCACACATCTCTCCATTTTCCTTAAATTGTTTATCAACTATCCTGGGTTGTTTCACCCCAAACAGAAACAACATCTCTGTCATAATTGTACCGTCAGTGGTGTCTGTGAGATCCCCCCTTAATACAAAACTCCTTTCTGGATTTACTCCCTTTCTTATACACCAATCAAATGCCTCATTACTTGTATATTGATTCATTTTGGTTACTGTGCTTCACTTACTCCTGAGTATATTATAAAATGATCTCACGCGGTGCCTCCAAATGTAACCCTCCCTTACCACGTTTATATGAGGTTCTTGTTTACTTTGAGAGGGAATGGTTATTCAATATCAGTGCCTCCACCCAAGCTATTTTAATTGGGCTTGCCTGGGTAAGCCTTCTATATAATGGATAGTAACTACAAATTTATCTGTGTCTTGTGCATGTGCATGTATACATTCATTTCAATATAATGTTATACCTGTTCTTCTATTCTCTTTTCAGGGACTCCGGATGGAATTTCACATCAAGTCAACATACATGGTAAGTATAATTACATGCATTTATTAACAACATGTGGAAGTAAAATTACATTTCAATCCTACCCCTATATTTCTCCATCTATAGCCTATACAAGTTGTTATGCATGCAATATACAAAAAATTAAAGTTTACAGTAACATTAGTACAAGAGTGACCCGGGTACTCAAAAATAAAGCGCAATATCTGGGCCCTTAACTTAGTGTACAATAGCGAATACCTTACATAACATCTCAAACCTCACTGAAACTTAATCACCGGATGCTTTGCATAAGTAGCATAATGTGAGCCTCCTTAATTATGCTATGGTATCCTCTTTAAAGATTAGCAGGTGATGTCTATGAAACAACCATCCTGAATTACTCTGCTACAAGTGCATTTCCTCTTCCTGTGATACTAAGTAGTTTAGCAACTTTCATTTAGTAACTGTATCCATATGGATGGCTGCTAATGTGATGTTTCAATTATTTGCCACTCTGTAAGCAGATGCCTTTTAACTGCAGAAGTCCTGGCTGTCCTTTCACTTTGTGGTACAGTTATATTAGCGTAGTAGCTTTAAAACTGCAGAAGTAGTAAGCAATGCATTTATCTAGTGGTTCAAATATATTAGTCCTTTCCACTGGTCTTACAAGGTATAGGGCAATATAATTTTGTATAGAGGCCCACCTTAGTGTTTATTAAGGTTGTACTTTTTAAATGATGATCCACTAAAGGTGCATTATGTCTCCATATGTACTTTTACCATTATATGCTTCTGACCTTTAAATGGATTCACACTGCATCCTATTACAGTACACTTGCAGTTCTAATTTTATATACCCCTGAGGTCTTCACCTAAATCTCAGTCTTTTTTCATGAGGGGTTGATATGTATCCCTAGATATATATACGCAATAGAGTGGAGATATCATGCTGAGTAAGGGAGGACACCCAAAGGGATAATGTCTCTATTCAGCTGAGCTAACTCAATACTCCCAAATCAGTTTCTCTGTTAATGTGTCACTCAGCTCTACATAGGAGGAGATAGGATTCATAGTCAATTCCCCTCAGCTACTGCTTCTTCTATTTCCGCTCTATGTGGGCACTTCTTACTTTTATACTGCAGCTGTATATGATTTAAGCTCCTGCAGTGTAACATCCTCCTCATACCAGGGAGTTTGAGTAGTAGGCTGATAAGTCTATGGGAAGTGCTTTGTCCCTCTGTGTGCTAGTAATGCAATAAGTTTAAATATGCACTTACGTTCCACTGAACGCTGATCACAGATGGACACTCCCCCGATTCCTCCCTCTGGCTGGCTGACAGACTCTGGTGATGAGACTCACTGCTCTGGGGGCGCTTTGCTTTGTCATTTGCTGAAGGCAACCTGGCTACGGCGTCCCTCTGTTGCTATGGAGCATTGGTGCTAGCTCCAACATCTGCCGCCCCCATCGTCATCATGGTAGGCTGGAACGGAGCCTCCCATGTACCGCCTCTCGCCGCCCCGAATCTCAGCGTGGACTGCGGCGCTGCGTCTCTGGCTTCCGATTCTGCTACCAGCCTCTGTCAGCCCCCCTCACTCAGGTATGCCCGGTGTCGGTGTGATACACTTCTCCCAGCAGCGCTACTACAGCTCTTCAGCAGCGCTCCGGACACAGTGTACACACTCCACCCGGGGGAACAGCATTCTGCCTGTCTGCCGGTGGGGAGCTCTATTTATTCTCCCCCGACCTCCGGCTCGAGCCACCCGCTTCCCGCCGGACCCGCGCGCTATCCCCCCTGCTACGGCCAATCAGTACTTATTTTTCCATTAAGCTCGCGGTCAGACTTGCCGTTTAGCTCGGGGACACACTTTTCCCGCCCTGCAGGTTGTTACTCCTGCAGCGCGGGGACAGCACCAGAGACCCTTAGGCCACCATCTACGGCTCTGCAGACTATTGCCGGCTCCCCATGTCTCGCTCCCATTCCAATTAGCACACCACATCTGCTGACCCACTAAATCTATATGGTGTAACCTCTGTCCCTTTTCTAAGTTGTATTAATTATATGGTTCAATAAATCCACAATATTTAACTATCCCTTCTAAATCCTTTCATATACACATCTATTCAATATTATACATACATTACATACCAATACAGTAATAAAAATAAATATATACTATACACATAACCTTTCATAATAATAAAACATAACATTCATGTTACAATTCTATAAAAATAAAACTCATTCTGCTGACAGACAGTGTCCAGCAGGTCCGTCATTATATAATATATAATATATACCTGTCCGGCTGCAGTAGTGATATATATATATTTTTTATATCATTTATCATCCAGTCGCAGCAGACACAGTACGGTAGTTCACGGCTGTGGCTACCTCTGTGTCTGCACTCGGCAGGCAGTCCGTCCATAATTGTATACCACCTAACCGTGGTTTTTTTTTCTTCTTTATACATACATACTACTACGACATCTCTTTATCAACCAGTCTATATTAGCAGCAGACACAGTACAGTACGGTAGTTCACGGCTGTGGCTACCTCTGTGTCTGCACTCGGCAGGCAGTCCGTCCATAATTGTATACCACCTAACCGTGTTTTTTTTTTCTTTCTTCTTTATACATACATAGTTACATAGACATCTCTTTATCAACCAGTCTATATTAGCAGCAGACACAGTACAGTACGGTAGTTCACGGCTGTGGCTACCTCTGTGTCTGCACTCGGCAGGCAGTCCATCCATAATTGTATACCACCTAACCGTGGTTTTTTTTTCTTTCTTCTTTATACATACATAGTTACATAGACATCTCTTTATCAACCAGTCTATATTAGCAGCAGACACAGTACAGTACGGTAGTTCACGGCTGTGGCTACCTCTGTGTCTGCACTCGGCAGGCAGTCCGTCCATAATTGTATACCACCTAACCGTGGTTTTTTTTTCTTTCTTCTTTATACATACATAGTTACATAGACATCTCTTTATCAACCAGTCTATATTAGCAGCAGACACAGTACAGTACGGTAGTTCACGGCTGTGGCTACCTCTGTGTCTGCACTCGGCAGGCAGTCCGTCCATAATTGTATACCACCTAACCGTGGTTTTTTTTTCTTTCTTCTTTATACATACATAGTTACATAGACATCTCTTTATCAACCAGTCTATATTAGCAGCAGACACAGTACAGTACGGTAGTTCACGGCTGTGGCTACCTCTGTGTCTGCACTCGGCAGGCAGTCCGTCCATAATTGTATACCACCTAACCGTGTTTTTTTTTTCTTTCTTCTTTATACATACATAGTTACATAGACATCTCTTTATCAACCAGTCTATATTAGCAGCAGACACAGTACAGTACGGTAGTTCACGGCTGTGGCTACCTCTGTGTCTGCACTCGGCAGGCAGTCCGTCCATAATTGTATACCACCTAACCGTGGTTTTTTTTTCTTTCTTCTTTATACATACATACTACTACGACATCTCTTTATCAACCAGTCTATATTATTAGCAGCAGACACAGTACAGTACGGTAGTTCACGGCTGTGGCTACCTCTGTGTCTGCACTCGGCAGGCAGTCCGTCCATAATTGTATACCACCTAACCGTGTTTTTTTTTTCTTTCTTCTTTATACATACATAGTTACATAGACATCTCTTTATCAACCAGTCTATATTAGCAGCAGACACAGTACAGTACGGTAGTTCACGGCTGTGGCTACCTCTGTGTCTGCACTCGGCAGGCAGTCCATAATTGTATACTAGTATCCATCTCCATTGTTTACCTGAGGTGCCTTTTAGTTGTGCCTATTAAAATATGGAGAACAAAAATGTTGAGGTTCCAAAATTAGGGAAAGATCAAGATCCACTTCCACCTCGTGCTGAAGCTGCTGCCACTAGTCATGGCCGAGACGATGAAATGCCAGCAACGTCGTCTGCCAAGGCCGATGCCCAATGTCATAGTACAGAGCATGTCAAATCCAAAACACCAAATATCAGAAAAAAAAGGACTCCAAAACCTAAAATAAAATTGTCGGAGGAGAAGCGTAAACTTGCCAATATGCCATTTACGACACGGAGTGGCAAGGAACGGCTGAGGCCCTGGCCTATGTTCATGGCTAGTGGTTCAGCTTCACATGAGGATGGAAGCACTCAGCCTCTCGCTAGAAAAATGAAAAGACTCAAGCTGGCAAAAGCAGCACAGCAAAGAACTGTGCATTCTTCGAAATCCCAAATCCACAAGGAGAGTCCAATTGTGTCGGTTGCGATGCCTGACCTTCCCAACACTGGACGTGAAGAGCATGCGCCTTCCACCATTTGCACGCCCCCTGCAAGTGCTGGAAGGAGCACCCGCAGTCCAGTTCCTGATAGTCAGATTGAAGATGTCAGTGTTGAAGTACACCAGGATGAGGAGGATATGGGTGTTGCTGGCGCTGGGGAGGAAATTGACCAGGAGGATTCTGATGGTGAGGTGGTTTGTTTAAGTCAGGCACCCGGGGAGACACCTGTTGTCTGTGGGAGGAATATGGCCGTTGACATGCCAGGTGAAAATACCAAAAAAATCAGCTCTTCGGTGTGGAGGTATTTCACCAGAAATGCGGACAACAGGTGTCAAGCCGTGTGTTCCCTTTGTCAAGCTGTAATAAGTAGGGGTAAGGACGTTAACCACCTCGGAACATCCTCCCTTATACGTCACCTGCAGCGCATTCATAATAAGTCAGTGACAAGTTCAAAAACTTTGGGTGACAGCGGAAGCAGTCCACTGACCAGTAAATCCCTTCCTCTTGTAACCAAGCTCACGCAAACCACCCCACCAACTCCCTCAGTGTCAATTTCCTCCTTCCCCAGGAATGCCAATAGTCCTGCAGGCCATGTCACTGGCAATTCTGACGATTCCTCTCCTGCCTGGGATTCCTCCGATGCATCCTTGCGTGTAACGCCTACTGCTGCTGGCGCTGCTGTTGTTGCTGCTGGGAGTCGATGGTCATCCCAGAGGGGAAGTCGTAAGCCCACTTGTACTACTTCCAGTAAGCAATTGACTGTTCAACAGTCCTTTGCGAGGAAGATGAAATATCACAGCAGTCATCCTGCTGCAAAGCGGATAACTGAGGCCTTGACAACTATGTTGGTGTTAGACATGCGTCCGGTATCCGCCGTTAGTTCACAGGGAACTAGACAATTTATTGAGGCAGTGTGCCCCCGTTACCAAATACCATCTAGGTTCCACTTCTCTAGGCAGGCGATACCGAGAATGTACACGGACGTCAGAAAAAGACTCACCAGTGTCCTAAAAAATGCAGTTGTACCCAATGTCCACTTAACCACGGACATGTGGACAAGTGGAGCAGGGCAGGGTCAGGACTATATGACTGTGACAGCCCACTGGGTAGATGTATGGACTCCCGCCGCAAGAACAGCAGCGGCGGCACCAGTAGCAGCATCTCGCAAACGCCAACTCTTTCCTAGGCAGGCTACGCTTTGTATCACCGCTTTCCAGAATACGCACACAGCTGAAAACCTCTTACGGCAACTGAGGAAGATCATCGCGGAATGGCTTACCCCAATTGGACTCTCCTGTGGATTTGTGGCATCGGACAACGCCAGCAATATTGTGTGTGCATTAAATATGGGCAAATTCCAGCACGTCCCATGTTTTGCACATACCTTGAATTTGGTGGTGCAGAATTTTTTAAAAAACGACAGGGGCGTGCAAGAGATGCTGTCGGTGGCCAGAAGAATTGCGGGACACTTTCGGCGTACAGGCACCACGTACAGAAGACTGGAGCACCACCAAAAACTACTGAACCTGCCCTGCCATCATCTGAAGCAAGAAGTGGTAACGAGGTGGAATTCAACCCTCTATATGCTTCAGAGGTTGGAGGAGCAGCAAAAGGCCATTCAAGCCTATACAATTGAGCACGATATAGTAGGTGGAATGCACCTGTCTCAAGCGCAGTGGAGAATGATTTCAACGTTGTGCAAGGTTCTGATGCCCTTTGAACTTGCCACACGTGAAGTCAGTTCAGACACTGCCAGCCTGAGTCAGGTCATTCCCCTCATCAGGCTTTTGCAGAAGAAGCTGGAGACATTGAAGGAGGAGCTAACACGGAGCGATTCCGCTAGGCATGTGGGACTTGTGGATGGAGCCCTTAATTCGCTTAACAAGGATTCACGGGTGGTCAATCTGTTGAAATCAGAGCACTACATTTGGCCACCGTGCTCGATCCTAGATTTAAAGCCTACCTTGGATCTCTCTTTCCGGCAGACACAAGTCTGCTGGGGTTGAAAGACCTGCTGGTGACAAAATTGTCAAGTCAAGCGGAACGCGACCTGTCAACATCTCCTCCTTCACATTCTCCCGCAACTGGGGGTGCGAGGAAAAGGCTCAGAATTCCGAGCCCACCCGCTGGCGGTGATGCAGGGCAGTCTGGAGCGACTGCTGATGCTGACATCTGGTCCGGACTGAAGGACCTGACAACGATTACGGACATGTCGTCTACTGTCACTGCATATGATTCTCTCAACATTGATAGAATGGTGGAGGATTATATGAGTGACCGCATCCAAGTAGGCACGTCACACAGTCCGTACTTATACTGGCAGGAAAAAGAGGCAATTTGGAGGCCCTTGCACAAACTGGCTTTATTCTACCTAAGTTGCCCTCCCACAAGTGTGTACTCCGAAAGAGTGTTTAGTGCCGCCGCTCACCTTGTCAGCAATCGGCGTACGAGGTTACATCCAGAAAATGTGGAGAAGATGATGTTCATTAAAATGAATTATAATCAATTCCTCCGCGGAGACATTGACCAGCAGCAATTGCCTCCACAAAGTACACAGGGAGCTGAGATGGTGGATTCCAGTGGGGACGAATTGATAATCTGTGAGGAGGGGGATGTACACGGTGATATATCGGAGGGTGATGATGAGGTGGACATCTTGCCTCTGTAGAGCCAGTTTGTGCAAGGAGAGATTAATTGCTTCTTTTTTGGGGGGGGTCCAAACCAACCCGTCATATCAGTCACAGTCGTGTGGCAGACCCTGTCACTGAAATGATGGGTTGGTTAAAGTGTGCATGTCCTGTTTTGTTTATACAACATAAGGGTGGGTGGGAGGGCCCAAGGACAATTCCATCTTGCACCTCTTTTTTCTTTTCTTTTTCTTTGCATCATGTGCTGATTGGGGAGGGTTTTTTGGAAGGGACATCCTGCGTGACACTGCAGTGCCACTCCTAAATGGGCCCGGTGTTTGTGTCGGCCACTAGGGTCGCTAATCTTACTCACACAGTCAGCTACCTCATTGCGCCTCTTTTTTTCTTTGCGTCATGTGCTGTTTGGGGAGGGTTTTTTGGAAGGGACATCCTGCGTGACACTGCAGTGCCACTCCTAGATGGGCCCGGTGTTTGTGTCGGCCACTAGGGTCGCTAATCTTACTCACACAGCTACCTCATTGCGCCTCTTTTTTTCTTTGCGTCATGTGCTGTTTGGGGAGGGTTTTTTGGAAGGGACATCCTGTGTGACACTGCAGTGCCACTCCTAGATGGGCCCGGTGTTTGTGTCGGCCACTAGGGTCGCTAATCTTACTCACACAGCTACCTCATTGCGCCTCTTTTTTTCTTTGCGTCATGTGCTGTTTGGGGAGGGTTTTTTGGAAGGGCCATCCTGCGTGACACTGCAGTGCCACTCCTAGATGGGCCCGGTGTTTGTGTCGGCCACTAGGGTCGCTAATCTTACTCACACAGCTACCTCATTGCGCCTCTTTTTTTCTTTGCGTCATGTGCTGTTTGGGGAGGGTTTTTTGGAAGGGACATCCTGCGTGACACTGCAGTGCCACTCCTAGATGGGCCCGGTGTTTGTGTCGGCCACTAGGGTCGCTTATCTTACTCACACAGCGACCTCGGTGCAAATTTTAGGACTAAAAATAATATTGTGAGGTGTGAGGTATTCAGAATAGACTGAAAATGAGTGTAAATTATGGTTTTTGAGGTTAATAATACTTTGGGATCAAAATGACCCCCAAATTCTATGATTTAAGCTGTTTTTTAGTGTTTTTTGAAAAAAACACCCGAATCCAAAACACACCCGAATCCGACAAAAAAAATTCGGTGAGGTTTTGCCAAAACGCGTTCGAACCCAAAACACGGCCGCGGAACCGAACCCAAAACCAAAACACAAAACCCGAAAAATTTCAGGCGCTCATCTCTACTTGTAACGCCATCTCTCTGTATAACAGGCAGCAGAACAGAGAGCCGGGAGGTGGAGCTGCTCAGCCAGCCCCTGTCTTTGTGTGCCAGGCAGTTGAGCATCCTAGCAGAGCGCTGGGAGGCAGAGCTGCACAGCCAGGTATTTAGGCCAGACCAACCATTACCATATCAGTCCAGCCTTGTTGATACTCAATAAAAATAGTATCTAGAACTATCTGTGTGTCATTTGCAAGTGTTATGAATTAAATTGAAGGTAGATGTACAGAGCCTTGAAGAACGAAAAAAGTGGAAAGAGATAAAGTACCAGACAATCAGCTTCTAATTGTCATTTTTCAAACACAGACTGTAACATGGCAGTTAGGAACTGTTTGGCTAATACATTATATCTCTCCACTTTATCACTCTCCAAGGCTTAGTACATCTTCCCATGAATCTTCCATAATATTTTTATATATATGCAACTGATGATTTGCTATGCATCGCTGAACCAGCTTTTGCTGTAACTCTGCACGCTCACCTAGGGTTAGCCTTATTAAATAGTGATATTACCTATATTTATTTAGATGTATATTGTCATTCAGTAGGGAATAAATAAAAGCAACTAAATATCTTACTGTATATGAAACCCTTTCTGTACTCATGCGAGGCAGGCACTGACTTTTATAACTATTTTACTATATTACTTCTCTCTTCATATTATAATATTGTAATGGTATACCAACACTGTAACAGCTGAGTCTTGCTGTAACAATTACTATATCAAAGACAAGATATTTCTTATGGTAGCTAATAAGCACACCCTGGGGAGGCAGCTAAGATACCTGGGCCTTTACAAGCTCTCTGCAGTTATCACACTTTGCCTAAACAGAGAATGTTAGATTGTTCAGTGTTTCGATACCTGCACTCACCACTGTGCGTTGTATTGTATGAAATAAGTGATTGTCTGTATAATCTGCAAACACTTTATTTTCAGTTACAGTGCTGTGCATATGTACTTGTACATGTGTATCATATTCATAATGTGATATACACAGTAATACAATATGCCCCTTACATGTCAACCCTAGATATGGCAGTTACATGGATCAGCTGCATAGGGACAAGTATAATTGGAAAAGCAGTAACACACTATGGGGCAGATGTATTAACCTGGAGACGACATAAGGAAGTGATAAAGCAGTGATATGTGCAATGGGGCCATGGTTAGGGTTAATGTAAGCAGTGAAAGGATATGAGGCCTGACCCTGTTGAAAGTATGGGTTACCCAGGAGAGGAAGAAAAAGGGAGTAGGTGTGCTGTAATTTTAGAGATTTTCTAGATAATTTCCATGCCACCGTAGTGGATGTTAGGAGTAAATTGTTTAGAGAAGTAGTCGGCAGGTCGGCTTTGGATGCATGTAGGATGAAGCTAAGAGACAACGGGGCGCAGAGTTGGGAATCAATCAGCGAATCAGTAAAGATCGATGTGCCCTTGAGCCAATCTACTGTGAAACGGAGAAGACAGGCTCTATTGTACTGCTCTATGTCCGGCAGATTTAGCCCTCCATTCTGTACCATTTGGGATAATTTGAAGAGGCTTATTCTGGGTCGTTTATTGTCCCAGATGAATTTAGAGATAGATGAGTTAATGAGGGAAAGGTCAGATTTAGAGAGCATGACAGGAACCATCTGAAGAACGTAGAGCAGTTTGGGGAAACTAGCCATCTTTACCAGGTTACAGCGACCCATGAGATTAAGGGGTAGTTTTTGCCACAACGCCAATTCAGTTTGAATTTTAGCGAGGATGGGGTGTATGTTGTCAGGGTAAAGACGAGCAGGGTCAGAAGGGAGAGTAACTCCAAGATATGTAATATAAGCGGGGGCCCACCGAAATGGAAAAGGAATATCCCACCCTGTAGTAATCTGGGGAAAAATAGCCAATGCCTCTGATTTATCAAAGTTGATCGAGAACCCTGCAAAGGAGGAAAAACGAGAGATAGCGGTCTGTAATGCCCAGACGGATTGTCTCAGGTTAGAGGTGAGAAGAAGGATGTCATCTGCGAATGCCATCAATTTAACCTCTCTGTTACCAATTTTTACCCCTCTAAATTCCGGGAGATTAAGAATGTAGCGTATAAAAGGCACTAGAGCTAGATTAAATAAGAGGTGGGAAAGGGGGAAAACCTGTCTGGTTCCTCTTTCAAGGATGAAGGGAGATGAGGGAATGTTGTTGACTATCACCTGCGCAGTAGGGGTATCATAGAGGGAGTCAACAAGGCCACGAAAGTTATCACCAAATTTCTGGTATGACAAAACTCTGGCGAGATGAGGCCAGGCAATCTTGTCGAAGGTCTTTTCCGCATCAAGGTTAATTAAGACATTATCCATGAGGTTATGAGAGCGTGAGTACGTTATGGCTGCCAAGGCGGTCCTAATGCCCTGTACAGATTGTCTATGTCTAATGAAGCCCAGCTGCGCAGGAGATATAATGCGAGAGAGACACAGTTGTAATCTATTGGCCATCAATTTCGTAAGGATTTTAAAGTCCTGATTAAGGAGGGAGATTGGCCTGTGGGAGCCAGGTAGGGAAGGGTCTTTTCCAGGTTTCGCTATGTCTATAATCGTGGCCTCGTTAAACCTGATTGGAGTTTGTTTGGAAGTAAGGATATGGTTGTAGAGGGACGTGAGGGTAGGGGCCAGCTCATCACAAAGCATTTTATAAAACTCTGCGCCAAAGCCATCAGGATGGGGCTTTTGTTATTCGGTAGAGACTTGATAATATCGACAACTTCTTCCACTTTGATCGGAGTCTCAAGAGAGTCTCTCTCTTCCAGAGTCAAAATGGGGAGAGCAGCCTCCTCCAGAAAGGAGAGGTTGGCATCCAAGTCGTCAGGGCCCTTAGTGTACAGAGATTGATAAAACTCCCTAAATTTAGTGCAGATGGTTTTGGAATCGGTTATTAGCGTGCCCGAGCTGTTGAGAGCAGATACCCATGTGCGTGCTTGAGGACCTTTAATCAGATTTGCCAGCAGTTTGCCTGATTTGTTGCCCCATCTGTGGAGTCTGTTACGTTGATAATCGCAAGATAGTTGGGCACGTTCCGTGAGGAATGTGTCGTAAACAAGCTTGGCTAAGAGATAGGCTTCTTTGTGGGCGGGGGTATCATGTTGAACGTAACTTCTATATGCTGAGGTAAGTGTGGTACTCAAGGACTGTAATTGAGAAGAGAACTTCTTTCGTCTGAGTGAGTGTATGACATAACATGTCCTCGGAGGACGGCCTTAGCTGCTCCCCAAAAGACCGGTAAGTCTAGACACTGGTCCTTGTTATCTGAAGTATAATTGAGCCAGGATTGCTTTATGTGAAGGAGGAAGTCAGTAGATTGGCGCAGATAGGCAGGGAAGCGCCAGTGTGGTGGGCTGCGAGGGGGCATGGCTAGTTGGATATGTAGAGATATAGGGGCATGGTCCAATATAATGATGTTGTCAATGGAGGTGTGGGTGACTTTGGAAAGGAGGTGAGAGACAGTGAGTATGTAGTCAATTCGAGAGTGAGAAGAATGAGGATGGGAGTAGAAAGAATAGTCTTTCTGAGTGGGGTGAAGTATCCGCCAGGGGTCTAGAAGGTCTAGCTGAGAGCAGAAGGAAGATAAAAGTTGTGTGAGAGTTGTAGCGGGAGAGGCACTTACCCTGGATCTGTCCATTGATGGGTCGACCACTAAATTGAAGTCTCCACCGACAATTAAATTCTGGCTGCCCCAGGTAAGAAGGGTCGTTAAAAGGTCTGCAAAGAAAGATTCGGGTGAGATGTTGGGTGCGTAGAGATTAAGAAGGGTATAAACAACATTGTCAATACATACATCTAATAGCAGAAATCTACCCTCAGGGTCATATAGCTTGCTCAAAATAGAGTATCGGAGATTAGAGTGAAACAATATCGCCACCCCTCACAGAGCAATTTCTGTATTGCATCTGTAAATTTTTTCCTTTCATTACAAAATGAAGATGTGTGTGTTTTTGGTTGTTAGTGTATGTATTTTTACTTGTGTCCTATGTCTGTGTCCTGTACATGTTTTCCTGTGTTGCACTTTCCATAGTGCATATGGCTATTGGACAATGTTTATTGTTTTATGTAGTGTTTTTTTGGTTTACGGTCCTTATGTTTTTTTTTTTAATAAAACAAGCATTTTTTTAAAGAATTCATGTTTATAAGCATAATGGGTGGATCTATCAACAATAGCATGAATACATGAGATTTTATTTTGGTTTTACAGTGTTGGAAAAAAGCAGTACTGGTCGTCCTACAGTAACTCCCATGACATCTGATGATGATGACGCAGCGGAAGCAGGTAAAGTGTCCATTGTAGTATAGGGTATGTTTGTAAAGGAATGGCCATAACAAAATTTAACTTTCAATACTAGGTCCATCAAAAGAAGTCTGGAGCAGCAGAAGTCGGACTTCTGTAACACACCACCAAAAAAAACATGTGGCAGCAAAGAAAGCAAGGTCTGATGTCCAGGGCCAACCACAGCAGGCTACCCCGCCACGAAGATTATCGATAGTACGTTCGGTCCCCCCACTCCAAATTTTGGACACACCTCCAAGACGTGAACCACACTCCCCTCATCTTGATTGTGAGTATCAAACTGAAATAAATTTAATAAATTTCAGATCGTAATAAAACTTTTACTTAAACGCATTAAGTTAAAACACATCAAAATCTGATATACTTACCGAAGTCAGTAAAACATGAAATGGAATCCTAGCAAAATGGCCTTGTCCACATCCTGTAAAGATATGTATGTCCACTTCAGCCATACAGTAGCACATTGTGTGTAAGATGCTGCAACAGAAACTCATGTTTAATTTTGGAAAATAGTAAGGTTGTTTAACAAATTTTCACATGTGTATTTGACCTAACATTGCCAAATACATATAAAAACATTACTATGTTTGTTTTTGAAAAGCTATAAGGCAACACATTATGGATTACAATGTGTTTTTATGGTGGAGTATGTCTGATCTACAATAAAACTCATGTGTTTGTTTTCACACTGAAGTAACCAGACACATTTGCCACAAACAGGCATGTGTATGTATTTAAGTTATGAGTGATGATGTTGCTAGGCAGGATATCTGAAAGCAACAGTCAATGACATGTGTTCCATGTGTAGTGATTTGTTATAATTTTTCAAACATATGGATAGCTAATAATTTTTCTAAATTTCAGCTTCTAGTCCTGGTAACAGCATCCCTCCGCAATAACAGCAACACAGTGACATGGATGAGACTATCATGTTAGAAATGCAGCCATTAAGAAAAGGAATCAGGCCCCCAGCACCTGTGAGTACACCACCACAGCAAAGCACACCACCACCACCACAACACAGCCCAACAACACCAGTAACACAAGGCCCTGATCACGTGTTTTGGAACATTTGGGCTAGACAGCAGGCCACTAATTAAGATTGCCTGCGTAGGCAGACACAAATGTTTGCAAGCCTACCATGTCACCTCAGAAGAATAACCAGAAATGAGTAGACAAAATGAACAAACCACGAGAATTGGCAATACCATGGAACTCATGCGTGCAGACATTACACAGGTCATGGGCAACTTACAGCGCATAATGGATGAACAGCACAGACTAATGGAAGAACAGCACAGACAACAGCAAAGCTATATAAACATTTTTCAAAACAATCAAAAGATAAATGAAACTTTATACCGAATTGTAGACAATCAAAGTGCTGCTACACGTGAACTCAATGCCACCCTCAATGAAACACTCAGATCCATGCACCAACAGCAAACAAGCAGCAGTTCTGGTATGACTACTCCAAATATCACGCCAGTGTCATCACCACCAAGACGCTCCATCAGAGCACGCCAACATGACAGTGGTAAAGGCAAAGGGCAGGACAAGCAGCCACCCAAAAAAAAATTAACAAATAAACCTCACATTTTTAATTTCAGAGAAGTACATCAAAATACTTAGTAAGTGTATGTTTGTCAAAATAGATATAACACTTAGCTCCTTGACAATTTGTACAACATCATTAATTATAAGTGGTACAAACAACAGGAAATTTGTACGCACATTTATTCTTTACCATATTTGAATTTTTTTGGAGGAGGGAAATGTTGTTTGAGCTGCACATAGATGTTAACAGGAAGTAACCAGACCACTTGATTTTTTTCTAATCATTACCCTTTCTAGATTCCAATCATTCTCATATCCTGCAGACACAATAATTGGCAGCCAGGCAGAATGTCTTTAGCAGGAAGTAAACAGACCCCTTGATTTTTTTCTAATCATTACTCTTTCTAGATTCCAATCATTCTCATATCCTGCAGACACAATAATTGGCAGCCAGGCAGAATGTCTTTAGCAGGAAGTAAACAGACCACTTGATTTTTTTCTAATCATTACTCTTTCTAGATTCCAATCATTCTCATATCCTGCAGACACAATAATTGGCAGCCAGGCAGAATGTCTTTAGCAGGAGGTAAACAGACCACTTGATTTTTTTCTAATCATTACTCTTTCTAGATTCCAATCATTCTCATATCCTGCAGGCAGAATAATTGGCAGCCATGCAGATTCATCCATGACCAATACAAATTACAATGTGATTGTTAACTCTTTTACCTTTCTTCTCTATATAACATTACAAGAATAACACAATGGAGTTGGCTAAAAAGGTTTTAATATGTTGTGATTGAATTTAGACAATTCTGTGCCAAAATTATTGTCATTATTGTTGGGCCATGTTTGTGTGTGTTAAAAATGAGTAATCAGTTTCTTACACATGATGCAGAAACAAAGAAATTTTACTTAAAAAAAAAACAAACACAAATAATGTGTATAATAATGTATATATGTGGCAAACTGTGTAATTACTTACAAATCAGCAAGTTTACTGCAGCAAACATTACAAAATTATTTTTTTTGGATGAGACTAAGTTTGTGTCCCTTAAATACGATGGAGCATCACACATAGGGACACATGTATTCCTCAAGGCTAACATATTATATGTGGAGGACTGTTTAATTAGGATACAGGTTCTCAAACTCGGGCCTCAGGACCCCACACTGTGCATGTTTTGCAGGTCTCCTCAAAGAATCACAAGTGACATAATTAGCTCCACCTGTGAACCTTTTAAAATGTGTCTGTGAGTAATTCATACACCTGTGCTTCTACTGGGTTACCTGCAAAACATGCACTGTGTGGGGTCCTGGGGGCCGAGTTTGAGAACCTGTGCATTAGGACGTTACACACAATCATAAAGTAAAATACAAAATAAATTACTATGTGGATTATGTGTGCTTGTAATAAATTTTCAATCCAAGTTTATTAACACTTATCCAGACTTCATGCATACAACTCATAATCTGTTGTTTTGAGTTTTTAAATAAACACAATACACATGCTACATTTGTATAGCATAAAGCGAGGGTATGTTTGTTTGTCTCAAGGAGACAGACACATTCTGAGTAATGGTTTTTAATTGAAAAATGGGGCAACAAATATTTAGCCTTACACAAGTGAAAGAAGCAAACAAAACTTACCTTAAAAATAATGATTTATGAGGTCTTGCCTAACCTGCCTCCCTACATATGTACTCCAAGTATCACCAGATGTCTCTAATTCCTCTGCTTGCTGGCTGCTTTCTTCATCCTCCTCCTCCTCAACATGTGGCAGATGTTGTTGCAAACACATGTTATGAAGAAAGCAGCAGCAGAACACAATTTGAGTCACCTTCAAGGGACTATACAACAAAAGGCCACCAGACTTATCCAGACACCGAAACCTAGATTTCAACATACCAAAACATCTTTCTATCACATTCCGCGTGGACTTATGTGCATGATTGTAATTGTGTTCAGCAGGGGTATCAGGTTGGGACAATGGAGTTAGAAGCCAAGAGAAACAGCCATATCCTCCATCACCTAAAAGACAGATATAGTAACGTGATTCATGTTAAGATATAGCAACACATAAGTAACACACTGTGGGGCAGATGTATTAACCTGGAGAAGGCATAAGGAAGTGATAAACCAGTGATATGTGCAAGGTAATAAAGGCAGCGGGCAATCTGTCCCTAAATGATAATTTACATATTGGAGCTGATTGGCTGGTGCCTTTATCACCTTGTACATATCACTGGTTTATCACTTCCTTATGCCTTCTCCAGGATAATACATCTGCCCCTGTATTTGAACAAAGTAGACGCAGGACTACACATATCAAATTACATACCCAGCAGCCACCCATCTGGCATTTTTCCGTCCTCAAACTTATCAAAGAGGGATGATTGACTGAGGATGAAGGAGTCATGGCAGCCCCCAGGGTAACCAGCAACAACACTCATTATTTTGAGATTTGCATCACAAACCACCTGCACATTTGTGGAGTGCTCTAGATGACAATTAGTATAGATGTGCTGCCTGCCCCTAGGTGGTCTCAGCTGAATGTGTGTGCAATCTATGGCTCCCAGCACATTGGGCATGCCAGCCAGCTCATAGAAATCTACCCTGACGGCATGCCACTGAGACTCCTGGGTAGGGAAGCAGATTGAGGCATCGATGTGGGGCTGCAAAACAGCCAACACCTGTGTGTATATTTGAAAGAAAATTAAACATGAGATTTTAGGACAGAACTGGCCACCGAGTAATTAAAACCAACCAAAAACAGAGGAGGTAGTTAGGTATACATCACCTGTATTAATATTCTTGAAAATGAGGGCTGTGAGATTCCTATGACATCCCCAGACACAGCCTGAAAGCTGCCAGTAGCCATAAAGTGCAACACAGCCAGGAGTTTGTGCAGGCCTGAGACAGAGCGAGAGCGTGCTGTCTCAGGGTCTAGGCCCAGTTTGACAAGGTCATACAGACGGAAAATGTTGTTACGATTTAGACGGAACATCTGTATGACCGTATCATCGGACAATGCATTCAAGTTTAAACGCCCCCTAAAAAAAATGAGGCCTGCGCAGCCTCCGCGGAACCTGTACAACCTGCTGACCATGTTCAGTTTCTTGGCCCTGGTTACTTACAGGCTGATGTCTGAGTCTGAGAAATCCCACAGCACACAAAATATCACTGGCCCACAGTCCTGCTGCCATTTCTGAGAGTAGGTGGATTGAAATGGGCCTAAGATCCTTTTATAGGCATCCTAATTCAGGTGTGAGTGATTTGTTAGTTGCAACACATGTAAACACGCCTGGAAAAAGCAGGTCTATTTTTTTGCCGCTTTTTTTAACTAATCGCAAAAAAATACGACCGCAATTGAGCACTCAGAGACTAACACCCAAATACGAATGAATAGTGAATACCCGTGTTGTATGAAATAACAGCCGCGTTTGACCGATGGTCTATTCATTCGTATTTCTGAACTTTGTCATTTAAACCATTACGAATAGTCCAAACACTGCCGAGATTTGTGCTTAGTGAATTCCCGTGTTGGGACTTAGAAAAAAAAACACAAATCGGACAAACTCGATTTTTTAGTAAATATTGGCCAGGGTGTCTCACTGAATTATTGCGCGCGTTGCCCAGGACAGGCGTCGTACTTTCAGTGCGAATACAACTGCTCATCAAAATATACAGATAGCAAGTGATTAAACTTAGCTGTGCGGCTATGATTTAACAATCATCTGTTCTCTAAGCTCTACACTATGTCACCCACATAGGCCAATTTATATACACATGTATCCCTGTTACATTTGATCACAGTAACAATGTATCTTTCTTAGTCTAATTCTCACGGTGTCAGCACTAAGATCCAGCCTCGTGAATGTGTTGCTCAGTCTGCCTCAACAATACACCTCTCATATATTTCTGATGTATGGAGTTCAATACTAATTCTATAATACATGTGTACACAATTTTAATATACTGTTAATGGCAGCCAATAGTAGTTATCCTCAGGTTAAATACATTCTGGGCACAGTTCTCATTTTGATTGATACTAGTTGTTACAATAAGAACGGGCTATTAATAACGCTCCGTGACAGGGCGTCTAGCTGAATTGATTACCACGCTGCCCAGGACAAGCGTCTATGTTTAACAATGTAGCTATGCTACTACTAACACGAGTCTGACATTATAATCTGTAATCTAAGTGCATTAATTTATACAGCCTCGATTATTCTCACAGGACATGTGATACGTTAGTAACGCCTTCAAAGTATGTAATCTTAATATAGGAATGATTTGACAGTAATACAGGAGTGCACACTTTACTCCCGGCACATCACTCCGATGCGCTTTTCACCTGTGGCTTAATCATGGATAAACGGGTCTGCTATGTTTAAATAGGGTGGTCCCTCAATTCAAATCTAAGGTGGCCAATAAGAAGGCAAAAGGATCCAATACAGCTCGTTACGTGCAGACCGGCCATCCGTCATTAGACAGGGATGGCTAGTCAATTACCTATTCTCCCCATTCCATTTATATGGGGATAAGCAGGATCTAATGAAATACCCGGTTATTTAAGATTGTTATGAATGGAAAACATAGCAAATAATATGTCAAGTGCATTAAATATCTGAATTTCTGCTACAATAGTGTTCCTAAAGAAATATCCCTAATTGTAAACCACCCGTCTTTAATAGAAAAAATATATGCATGTATGTATATCTAGAAACGTATCTAAATCAACCTTCATTCCCTTCATGTCACAAATTCCATCAAAACCAAAAATAACATGAAATCACTGGCTATAATTTAATACTTAGTATCTAGTTAGAATTTATATATAGTTATTTAATTAATTAATCCCTTCTCATAACATGGATTCTTTAATTATATGTATTTATTTATCTATATTAATGTGGCATACTCCAATTTATGTTGTTCTCATACCCCCATCAAAATGCCAATAAACTACTAATAATACTTTAAGGTGACAATTATAGTGTATTAAATTCAGTAAATTGCATAAATTAAAATCAAAAACATTTCTTAATAAATTCTATCTAAAGACATATAGGTGCATCAGTAGGTTAACACCCTGTGAAATAAGTGACTTATGTTTAACCAGTGAACATCTTAAATAATTATATTGAGAAGTTTATAAAGTGGATGTGAGAGACTCTAGACCAACGTCCGGGACCTCCACATCTAATTGAAGTGAAATAAAAACATTTAATATGTAAATATATAAATATAATTACTAAAGAAAAAAGAATAAAGATAGAAAAGACATTGTAAAAAACACTATGTGAATAAACATGCAATAATGTATGAGATAGATAATAAAAATATAAAAAATACAAACAAACCTAAGACTCTCCAAAAATTATAAAAAGTGACTAATCCGTTTCTATAGAAGAGAGGGCCTACTGTATACAGTTAATACTATCTTGAAACACATTCATTCATCAAATATTTTAAAAGTCCTTGTCCACAATTACCCTAATCACCCCTTGAAACTATAAAAACCTTATTTCCTCAATAAAAATAAAAATATAAATATAGGTTGAGGCTCCACAGATTAATTTGAATATGATATGCTAATAGGGATTAATAATCTTTTATTACATAAAGAAAAATTTATATCCAATTCTTATACTGGAAATGGTTATAAATAACAACCAGATCATACCATTAAACAGGGATTAATAATTTCTTTATTCCGTATTCTCTCCTCATAGAGGAGATGATCATGAATAACTTAAAAATCATATCATGAGAAAGAGTGTCCAACAGTTTAAAGCTGTTCTCCGGGATTTCTATGCCCTTATAGAAAAGCTGAGTAGTTGTTCTTCTCATTAAGGTCATCCGGATGAATACTTCCCATTAGGAAAATGAGACGTGCTTCTCTCCTGAGAAGTTGATTGGTCATATTTCCTCCTCTATTATCAGTTTTAACTTTCTCCATCGCATATGCTTTCAAAAATCGTGCATTGCCTTGATGGTGGATCAAAAAATGTTTAGCAACAGTCGTCAGAACTCTAAACTTCCGTTGATCTTCCTCGGCATTCCAAATGTTGCCTGCATGCTCCAATAATCTCTGTTTGAATGGTCTGCTTGTCATGCCCATATAGTTAAAATTGCATGGACATGTCAAGCAGTAAATTACATTCTGTGAATTGCAGTTCAAAAAATCTTGAATCTGCCATGTGTGTCCATATTTATCTGTGAAGTGTTTGGTTTTCGCAGTATACTGGCATGCTTTACAATGTCCACAACTATGGAAGCCTTTCAATGGTGTTCTAATAGAGGATTCTGACTTAAAGTGACTGTGAACAAGGGAATCTCTCAGATTTCTCGCTCTCCTCCAGCACATTTGAACCTTATCCCCCAAGATTCTTGATAAATCCTGGTCTGATTTCAAGACATGCCAATGTCTCTGAATGGCTTGTCTTATTCTCTGGTTCTCTCGACAATAAGTTCCAATAAACCTAATGGGTTGCTGTTCAACAGTACTTTTCTCATGTTCCTTTTGCTGGTAAATCAGGGAATCTCTCGTCCTAATTTTCACTTGATTGTATGCTCTACGTGTGGATCTCCTGCTATAGCCCCTCGCAAGCAATCTGTCCTCCAATTCCTTGGCTCTTTTCTCAAAAATAATCTCATCTGTACAATTTCTTCGTGTCCTCAGATATTCTCCTTTAGGTACCCCCCTTACAACTGCCTCTGGATGAAAGCTCGTAGCATGTATAATGCTATTAGTCGCTGTGTCTTTCCTAAACATATCTGATGTAAGCCTCCCATCTGCCTCTACTGAAATTGTCAGGTACAGGAAATTCACAGTTTTCTGGCTTCTCTCAGTTGTCAATTTTAAGTTGAAAGGGTTAGAGTTGAGGATTGAGATAAATTCATGAAAAGTCTCTTTTTCTCCCTCCCAGATGATGAACAGATCGTCTATGTGCCGTAGCCATAAGAGTACATGCCTTGTAAAGTTCTCATGGGATTCTGTGAAAATGTGCTCTCTTTCCCACCAACCCATATATAAATTAGCGTAGGTTGGTGAGCACGCTGTGCCCATGGCTGATCCCCTCTGCTGAAGATAGAAACCTCCATTAAATACAAAATAGTTCTTCGTAAGAACAAAATCAAGGAGTTGAAGTAGAAAGCCGTTCAGCTCATTATGGACCTCCATATTGAGAAAGAATTCTATTGCATATAAACCTCTAGTGTGCTGTATACTAGTATATAGGGATTCCACGTCACATGTGGCTATCCAAGTCCCTGGAGTTATATCCAAGTTTTCTATTTTCGCCAATACGTCTGTCGTATCTCTCACATATGATGGGAGGTTGACTACCAATCTTCTCAAATGCTTGTCTGAAAAATAACTTGCTTTTTCAGTTAAATTATTAATGCCCGAGACTATGGGTCTGCCCGGGGGATTATTTAGATTTTTATGAACTTTGGGCAGCATATAGAAGGTTGCTACCCTTGGTTATTTGGTCTCCAGATATTCATATTGGGTCTTGTCTATCCCATCATCTCATGCTTGTTGGAGAAGGTCGTTGTACTGTTGCAAAAATTGTCTATGTTGGATTGCATGGAAGTTTTTTATAGCATTTGGAATCCTGGAGTTGCCTTAAGGCTTCCTGAATGTACATTCTCTTAGGCCATAATACTATATTCCCGTCTTTGTCGGACAGTTTCACCACGACGTCTGTCCATTTTTGTATTTCCCTGATTGCAAAACATTACACACTGATCCTACACAGGCTTACAAAAAGGAAGTGGATTATGTTCTCAAATGTGGACATGAAGCGGGCATATTGAACAAACAAGAATTTCAATTCTTAATAAATGAACACTCAGTCATTCCTGTATTTTACTACCTCCCAAAGATACACAAACACCATACAAACCCGCCCAGATGCCCAATCATTTCAGGGATTAATTCATTAAACCACTAACCTCTCACAAAACATAGACACATTTTTAAAAGAAAAAGTCCAAAACCTACCATCCTACATACGTGACAAAACAGACATAATAAGGACATTGCAAACAGTAGATTGGTAATCAGATTACTGGCTTGAGACCAGCGACGTGACATTGCTATACACAGTAATTGCACATAATCAAGGTCTTGAAAGCATAAGACACTTTTTACAGATGGACAAGAGTCTGGATCCAGACGAAACGGATTTCTTTGTCACAGCCACAAAACTCATACTGAACCACAACTATGTGTGTTTAAGTGACACCTACTACCTACAGACCACAGGGACTGCCGTGGGATGAGGGTGGCACCAAGTTATGACAACCTCCTCATGGGAAAATGGGAGGAGGAGAACATATGAGAGGGCATAATTTTGGCGATAACCTCATCCTGTGGCAACGGTACATTGATGATATAATCTTCATCTGGAAGGGCACACATGACTCTTTGAACTCATTCATCCAGTACATCTATAGCGGGGAAAGTACTGGAAGATATTTTAAGGGATTGTATATGTAAATTCCTTGAAGCCAATAAGGTCATTATTATGAGCCAACATGGATTTGTGAAGGATAGATCATGCCAAACAAACTTATTAGGCTTTTATGAAGCAGTTAGTGTTAACCTCAATCATGGTAAGGAGGTAGATGTAATCTTTTTAGACTGTGCTAAAGCTTATGACACAATACCATACATGAGACTTATCTATAAGATACAAGAACTGGGGCTAGGGAGCATAATATTCACTTGGGTTAGAAATTGGTTGGCTAATAGGGAGCAGCGAGTTGTGGTAAATGGAACTTTTTTGAATTGGACTAAAGTACTAAATGGCTTGCCACAAGGGTCTGTACTTGGACCACTATTGTTCAACATTTTCATAAATGATCTAGCAGTAGGTATAGAGAGCATATTGTAAATTTTTGCAGATGATACCAAACTGTGGAAGGTTATAAATTTGGAGGGGGATGCTGAGTCTCTTCAAAATGACTTATTTAAACTGGAAGCATGGGCAGCAAAATGGGGAATGAGGTTTAATACAGACAAGTGTATGGTAATACACTTTGGTAGCAAGAACAAAAATACCACTTACATACTAAATGGGGTAAAACTAGGGGATTCTATACTGGAAAAAGACTTAGGTGTTCACATAGATAATAAACTTCGCAGTAGTACCCAAAGTAGGATTGCAGCAAAGAAGGCAAATAATAAGATTTTACTCACCGGTAAATCTATTTCTCGTAGTCCGTAGTGGATGCTGGGACTCCGTAAGGACCATGGGGAACAGCGGCTCCACAGGAGACTGGGCACAAATAAAGAAAGCTTTAGGACTACCTGGTGTGCACTGGCTCCTCCCACCATGACCCCCCTCCAGACCTCAGTTAGGATACTGTGCCCGGAAGAGCTGACACAATAAGGAAGGATTTTGAATCCCGGGTAAGACTCATACCAGCCACACCAATCACACCGTATAACTCGTGATACTATACCCAGTTAACAGTATGAAATATAACTGAGCCTCTCAACAGATGGCTCAACAATAACCCTTTAGTTAGGCAATAACTATATACAAGTATTGCAGACAATCCGCACTTGGGATGGGCGCCCAGCATCCACTACGGACTACGAGAAATAGATTTACCGGTGAGTAAAATCTTATTTTCTCTGACGTCCTAAGTGGATGCTGGGACTCCGTAAGGACCATGGGGATTATACCAACGCTCCCAAACGGGCGGGAGAGTGCGGATGACTCTGCAGCACCAAATGAGCAAACTCTAGGTCCTCCTCAGCCAGGGTATCAAACTTGTAGACTCTTGCAAAAGTGTTTGAACCCGACCAAGTAACAGCTCGGCAAAATTGTAAAGCCGAGACCCATCGGGCAGCCGCCCAAGAAGAGCCCCTTTCCTCGTGGAATGGGCTTTTACAGATTTAGGGTGCGGCAGTCCAGCCGCAGAATGTGCAAGTTGAATCGTGCTACAGATCCAGTGAGCAATAGTCAGCTTGTTGGGTGCATATAGGATAAATAGCGAGTCAGTTTTCCTGACTCCAGCCGTCCTGGAAACATATTTATCAGGGCCCTGACTACGTCCAGTAACTTGGAATCCTCCAAGTCCCAAGTAGCCGCAGGCACCACAATAGGTTGGTTGAAACACTGATACCACCTTAGGAAGGAATTGGGAACGAGTCCTCAATTCCGCCCTATCCATATAAAAAAATCAGATAAGGGCTTTTGCGTGATAAAGCCGCCAATTCTGATACACGCCTGGCCGACGCCAAGGCCAACAGCATGACCACTTTCCACGTGAGGTATTTTAGCTCCACGGATTTAAGTGGCTCAACCCAATGCGACTTCAGGAAATCCAACACCACGTTGAGATCCCACGGTGCCACTGGAGGCACAAACGGGGGCTGACTATGCAGCACTCCCTTAACAAAAGTCTGAACTTCAGGCAGTGAAGCCAGTTCTATTTTGGAAGAAAAGCGATAGAGCCGAAATCTGGACCTTAATGGAACCCAATTTTAGGCCCATAGTCACCCCTGACTGTAGGAAGTGCAGAAATCGACCTGGCTGAAATTCCTCCGTTGGGGCCTTCCTGGCCTCACAGCACGCAACATATTTCCGCCATATGCCGTGATAATGGTTTGCGCTCACTTCTTTCCTAGCTTTAATTAGCGTAGGGATAACTTCCTCCAGAATGCCCTTTTCCTTCAGGATCCGGCATTCAACCGCCATGCCGTCAAACGCAGCCGCAGTACGTCTTGGAACAGACAGGCCCCCTGCTGCAGCAGGTCCTGTCTGAGCGGCAGAGGCCATGGGACCTCTGAGATCGTTTCTTGGAGTTCTGGGTACCAAGCTCTTCTTGGCCAATCCGGAACAATGAGTATAGTTCTTACTCCTCTCCTTCTTATTATTCTCATTACCCTGGGTATGAGAGGCAGAGAAGGGAACACATACACCGACTGGTACACCCACGGTGTTACCAGAGCGTCCACAGCTATCGCCTGAGGGTCCCTTGACCTGGCGCAATATCTTTTTAGCTTTTTGTTGAGGCGGGACGCCATCATGTCCACCTGTGGCCTTTCCCAACGGTGTACAATCATATGGAAGACTTCTGGATGAAGTCCCCACTCTCCCGGGTGGAGGTCGTGTCTGCTGAGAAAGTCTACTTCCCAGTTGTCCACTCCGGGAATGAACACTGATGACAGTGCTAACACATGATTTTCCGCCCATCGGAGAATCCTTGTGGCTTCTGCCATCGCCATCCTGCTTCTTGTGCCGCCCTGTCGGTTTACATGAGCGACCGCCGTGATGTTGTCTGACTGGATCAGCACCAGCTGGTGTTGAAGCAGGGTCTAGCCTGACTTAGGGCATTGTAAATGGCCCTTAGTTCCAGAATATTTATGTGTAGGGAAGTCTCCTGACTTGTCCATAGTCCTTGGAAGTTTCTTCCCTGTGTGACTGCCCCCCAGCCTCGAAGGCTGGCATCCGTGGTCACCAGGACCCAGTCCTGTATGCCGAATCTGCGGCCCTCTAGAAGATGAGCACTCTGCAGCCACCACAAAAGCGACACCCTGGCCCTTGGAGACAGGGTTATCCGCCGATGCATCTGAAGATGCGACCCGGACCACTAGTCCAACAGGTCCCACTGGAAGATCCTTGCATGGAACCTGCCGAATGGAATTTCTTCATAAGAAGCTACCATCTTTCCCAGGGCTCGCGTGCATTGATGCACCGACACCTGTATTTGTATTAGGAGGTCTCTGTCTAGAGACGACAACTCCTTGGACTTCTCCTCCGGGAGAAACCCTTTTTTTTTTTTGTTCTGTGTCCAGAACCATACCCAGGAACAGTAGACGCGTCGTAGGAACCAGCTGCGACTTTGGAATATTCAGAATCCAGCCATGCTGTTGTAGCACTTCCCGAGATAGTGCTACTCCGACGAACAACTGCTCCCTGGACCTCGCCTTTATAAGGAGATCGTCCAAGTACGGGATTATTATTTCGGCCATTACCTTGGTAAATACCCTCGGTGCCGGGGACAGACCAACGGCAACGTCTGGAATTGGTAATGACAAACCTGTACCACAATTTTGAGGTACTCCTGGTGAGGAGGGTAAATAGGGACATGCAGGTAAGCATCCTTGATGTCCAGTGATACCATGAAATTCTCCAGGCTTGCAATAATCGCCCTGAGCGATTCCATTTTGAACTTGAACCTTCGTATATAAGTGTTCAAGGATTTCAATTTTAGAATGGGTCTCACCGAACCGTCTGGTTTCGGTACCACAAACATTTTGGAATAGTAACCCCGGCCTTGTTGAAGGAGGGGTACCTTGATTTCACCTGCTGGAAGTACAGCTTGTGAATTGCCGCCAGTACTACCTCCCTTTCTCCGAGGGCAGCAGGCAAGGCTGATGTGAGGTAACTGCGAGGGGGAGTCGCCTCGAACTCCAGCTTGTGTCCCTGTGATACTACTTGCAGAACCTAGGGATCCACCTGTGGGCAAGCCCACTGGTCCTTGAAGTTCCCGAGACGCGCCCCCACCGCACCTGTCTCTACCTGTGGAGCCCCAGCGTCATGCGGTGGACTCAGAGGAAGCGGGGGAAGATTTTTGATCCTGGGAACTGGCTGTCTGGTGCAGCTTTTTCCTTCTTCCCTTGTCTCTGTGCAGAAAGGAAGCGCCTTTGACCCGCTTGCTTTTCTGAAGCCGAAAGGACTGTACCTGAAAATACGGTGCTTTCTTAGGCTGTGAGGAAACCTGAGGTAAAATTTTTTCCTTCCCAGCTGTTGCTGTGGATACGAGGTCCCAGAGACCATCCCCAAACAATTCCTCACCCTTATATGGCAGAATCTCCATGTGCCTTTTAAAGTCAGCATCACCAGTCCACTGCCGGGCCTCTAATACCCTCCTGGCAGAATGGACATTGCCTTAATTCTGGATGCCAGCCGGCAAATATCCCTCTGTGCATCCCTCATATATAAGACGACGTCTTTAATATGCTCTATGTTAGCAAAATATTATCTCTGTCTAGGGTATTAATATTGACAGGGTATCAGACCACGCTGCAGCAGCACTATTCATGCTGAGGCAATTGCAGGTCTCAGTATAGTACCTGAGTGTGTATATACAGACTTCAGGATAGCCTCCTGCTTTTTATCAGCAGGCTCCTTCAAAGTGGCCGTATCCTAAGACGGCAGTGCCACCTTTTTTGACAAACGTGTGAGCGCCTTATCCACCCTAGGGGATATCTCCCAACGTGACCTATCCTCTGGCGGGAAAGGGTACGCCATCAGTAACTTTTTAGAAATTACCAGTTTCTTATCGGGGGAACCCACGCTTCTTTACACACTTCATTCACTCATCTGATGGGGGAACAAAACACTGGCTGCTTTTTCTCCCCAAACATAAAACCCCTTTTATGTGGTACTTGGGTTCATGTCAAAAATGTGTAACACATTTTTCATTGCCGAGATCATGCAACGGATGTTCCTAGTGGATTGTGTATATGTCTCAATCTCGTCGACACTGGAGTCAGACTCCGTGTCGACATCTGTGTCTGCCATCTGAGGTAACGGGCGTTTTTTGAGCCCCTGATGGCCTTTGAGATGCCTGGGCAGGCGCGGGCTGAGAAGCCGGCTGTCCCACAGCTGTTACGTCATCCAGCCTTTTATGTAAGGAGTTGACATTGTCGGTTAATACCTTCCACCTATCCATCCACTCTGATGTCGGCCCCACAGCGGGCGACATCCCATTTATCGGCCTCTGCTCCGCCTCCACGTAACCTTCCTCATCCAACATGTCGACACAGCCGTACCGACACACCGCACACACACAGGGAATGCTCTGACTGAGGACAGGACCCCACAAAGTCCTTTGGGGAGACAGAGAGAGAGTATGCCAGCACACACCAGAGCGCTATATAATGCAGGGATTAACACTATAACTGAGTGATTTTTCCCCCAATAGCTGCTTGTATACACATATTGCGCCTAAATTTAGTGCCCCCCCTCTCTTTTTAACCCTTTGAGCCTGAAAACTACAGGGGAGAGCCTGGGGAGCTGTCTTCCAGCTGCACTGTGAAGAAAAAATGGCGCCAGTGTGCTGAGGAATTAGTCCCGCCCCTTTTTCGGCTGACTTTTCTCCCGCTTTTTTCAGGAATTCTGGCAGGGGTAATTTATCACATATATAGCCCTGGGACTATATATTGTGATGATTTGCCAGCCAAGGTGTTTATATTGCTGCTCAGGGCGCCCCCCCCAGCGCCCTGCACCCATCAGTGACCGGAGTGTGAGGTGTACATGAGGAGCAATGGCGCACAGCTGCAGTGCTGTGCGCTACCTTGTTGAAGACTGAGGTCTTCTGCCGCCGATTTTCCGGACCACTTCTTGCTTCTGGCTCTGTAAGGGGGACGGCGGCGCGGCTCCGGTACCGAACGATCGAGGTCGGGTCCTGTGTTCGATCCCTCTGGAGCTAATGGTGTCCAGTAGCCTAAGAAGCCCAAACTATCTCCAGTCAGGTAGGTTCGCTTCTTCTCCCCTTAGTCCCTCGCTGCAGTGAGTCTGTTGCCAGCAGATCTCACTGTAAAATAAAAAACCTAAAATATACTTTCTTTCTAGGAGCTCAGGAGAGCCCCTAATGTGCATCCAGCTCAGCCGGGCACAAGATTCTAACTGGGGTCTGGAGGGGGGTCATGGTGGGAGGAGCCAGTGCACATCAGGTAGTCCTAAAGCTTTCTTTAGTTGTGCCCAGTCTCCTGCGGAGCCGCTGTTCCCCATGGTCCTTACGGAGTCCCAGCATCCACTTAGGACGTCAGAGAAAAGGTATTAGCATGCATAAAGTGGGGAATTGATGCAAGGGATGAGTGTGTTATACTCCCATTATATAAATCCCTAGTGAGGTCACATCTCGAATACTGTGCACAATTATGGGCACCATATTTCAAAAAGGTTATCCTGGAACTAAAAAAGGTTCAGAGATCGGCGACCAAATTGATTAAGGGGATAGAGACGCTAGAATACGAGGAAAGGCTTGATAGGCTAGGCATGTTCACACTGGAAAAGAGGAGATTAAGAGGGGACATGAATAACATTTACAAATATATAAGGGGACAATACACAGAGCTTGCAGAGGATTTGTTTTTGGTAAGATCAACACAAAGGACACGTGGACATCCGCTTAGGTTAGCGGAGAGGAGATTATGCACACAGAGACTAAAAGGTTTCTTCACCGTAAGGACAATATGTATTTGGAATTCCCTACCTGAGAGAGTAGTAATGGCGGACTCAGTCATTACTTTCAAGAATGGGCTAGATAAATTCCTAATGGTTAAGGATATACAGGGTTATGGTGGGTAGATCATGTGCTATAGTTAAATAAAAAGTGGAAACAGAACGGCCGACAGTCACAACAGATAAAATTAATCCTAAAAATAATACAGTGTAGGAGACCACAAATAGGTTGAACTCGATGGACAAAATTTCTTTTTTCAACCTCAGAAACTATGTTACTATGTTACTATGAACAATAATGACAGGAATCTCACATTCACGACCCACACTAGTAAAGAAGAGGTTGAATATTTTGATCTAGAAATCCTCATTAAGTATAATTCATTAAAGACCAAAACATTCATGAAGGATGTGGATGTCAACAGTTACATCCTGGCCACTAGTGGCACCACAAAGCGTGGCTACAGAACATACCGAGGGGACAATTCATGAGAATTAGTAGTAATTGCTCGGATTTAGGAGATTTCATGTTACAAGGGAGACAACTGGGAGACCAATTCTTGGAAAAGAACTATAACCCCAAATTGGTGGACAAAGCCTTTATAGAAACAATGCACATAGATAGGCAAACACTGTTACAAAACCAAACCAAAATAAAGGACTCCCAGGGAGAGAAAACATATTTCATAACCCAATAAACAAATCTGCGAAGCTGATAGAGAAAACACTTCAAACACATTGGGACATACTAAGAAAAGATGAGGACTTCAATTAAATCCTGGATAAGAAACCACACAGTCTACAGAAAATCCCCAGACATTAAGCAAAAGTTGGTAAAGAATCCTTTCAGACCACCGACGAAGGTGAAAACTATCCTACCCAACATAGAAGACAAGGTGGGCTTCCATTACTGTGGTAAATGCTCAAGCTGTAAAACAACACATATGACCACTACAAAGAGAATAGAGGAATTCCACTCCTCTACAAGAAATTGGTCATTCAAGATCAAACACGAGGTCTCATGTGAGAGTAAGGGGGTCATATACCAACTGAGATGCCCGTGTGGGCTAGTATATATAGGAAGAACCATTAGGCCCCTTAAGAACAGGATATATGACCATGTGAGAAACATCAAAAATGTATACGAAAACCATAGTGTATCAAAGCATTATAAAGAAGCACATGAGGCAGATCCAACTACCCTGTTCTTTCTAGCAATAGAAAAACCATACAGAAACTGGAGAGGTGGAGACTTCATCAGAACACTAGACAGAAACGAATTCAAGTGGATTTTCAGTCTCAAAATTATGGCGCCAAAAGGCCTTAATATCGACTTCAACAGCAGTATACTGACCAAGTGAGCATCATGATAGATTTGGATATATAACCTGACAAAGAGTTATCCAGTAATAATAGTAATATCTACCAGTGCACACACACACACACAGACAGATATGATAATTGTAACATGTGATCCACACACAAGAAAACCCCCGGAAAATACGTCCAATCTGTGTATGAAATAATTTCTATGTTGTCAAAGATACCTCATACACCATGCCACAAAGGAAAAAAGTCTGGCACGCAGACTCCATTGGACAGCAATCTGTATCCTTGACAAAGGCCATTACAGCCGTAATGCGTTGGAGACATCCACACACAAACACCGCGAGCCTGCACAGTTATCAACATTACCGCAAACAAATTCCAACAGACTCCTCACCGGCCGGCAAGTGGAGTGGACGTTGAGAAAGCACGCGGCTCCGGCAATGTGGCTTCTGGTGGGACCCAGTGACCCATCAGCAGAGCCAGGAAGACATCCAGCCCTGCATGTTTAGGAGAGCCATCGGGAACGGAGAGAGCAGGAGCAGCGGGAGTGGACACACACAAACTCACCACAGAGTGAGTAGGAGACCGGAGCACAGGAACATGTGGGTAAGTTGCACCTGGCAGGAAGGGTCGCCGGCCTCCCAGAACACGACCCCCTCAAAGGAAAGTTACTGAGGGGCAGATGTATTAAGCCTGGAGAAGTGATAAAGCAGTGATAAGTACAAGGTGATAACGCACCAGCCAATCAGCTACTAACTGTAAGTTTACATATTGGAGCTGATTGGCTAGTGCGTTATCACCTTGCACTTATCACTGCTTTATCACTTCTAAAAGCTTAATACATCTGCCCCTGAAAGAGAACTTTTTCAAAGCACAGTGCTGGATCAAGCATTTAGGGAAACGGATTGCAACTTGGTTTAGATAAGCTGAAGGCTGCATAAGCCTGAGGCCATATAAGAGATCCACTTTTTGTGATTGGTTGTTAAATGACTAAGCAGTTGCTAGGCAGATCAGTTTTCCCTGTTGGTTTTCCTATTGGATTAGGAGGTTGTTCATCAAGCTTGAGAGGAGGGTCTTAGGGTAGTATATAGGTGGGGGCCATTTTCCTAGACTTCCTCTTGCCATTTTCATTGCATTTCCCAGGAAGGATAAGTATATCATTACTTATATAATCTGCTGATTCATTATCCTTCATTGCTTATTATTTGCAGTGCATCATACCCTCCTTTGCTCCCCCCTGTTGCTGTTGATTTTACTGTTAGGTGCCAGTGTGTTTTTTCCAGTGTCTCCCTCCCTCCAGCATGCCGCGTTCCAGGCGTTCTGCCCCTCCTCCCCGCCGCCTCGTAGAGACTGGGAGCACCCCCCGCTCCCGTTCCCCTAGTGCAGGGCCCCGGAGACTGCTTTCCCCCGCTGCGGACAGGCGGCGGGGGCGGGCAGTGACAGCCTGCTTCCCAGCCGGCCAGAGGCAGGCGGCCAGCGGCCGCTCGGCACGTGGCGCCGGGACGCGCGGCCCGGCCGGGCCGCGGGCACCGGCGCTCGCAGCAGCCCAGCCCTCTCCACGCTCTCCCTCTCACGGCGCGATGAGTAGCGCCGGTCCTCCTTCGCCTTCCCCGCGGACTGATCTCGGCGGCGGCCCGGGCGCACACGTGGTGCCGGGCGGCCGCGGCGGCGCTGCGGGGGGTGAGGGGGGGGCCAAGGCACAGTCGGGGAATATGAGTCTGGGACAGCGGGGAGAGGCTCCCGCTGTCCCCGGAACTGCGCAGGACTCAAGTACACCCCTCCCTAGCGTGGGGCCTACCACACCCCAGTACTTAACCAGGAATGAGGGGTTGTTGGGGCCTGGTGTGGCTGGGGCGGGGGACGTGGCAGGGTCTGCCGCTGCGCCCGCCCCAGCTGCGGTCACATGGCAGGGTTTCCCGGAGGTGACCCAGGCGTCGGGGGCCTGCTTTAGCGGCCCCTGGTCGTCAGTCGTTCCGCCGCCTTCGGCGGCGTCCCGTTTGTCGGGTTTCAAACCCCTCCCCCCGCCCTGCCCGGTCCATTTCAGTTAGGGTCCACACAGGCGCCCGTCTCAGCGGCTTACTTTACACCCGGCACGGCTCTTTCATTAGCAGCGCAGCAAGGCTTCGCGGGGAGCCAGTCCTTCCCCGGGGGTTTTCCGTGGCCTCTGGCACCGGCATTCCCCTTAGCCACCAGCATGCCCTCCATGGGCTACACGGTTGCGTCCGGTACACAATTTTCCCCGCACGTAACCGGCGCGGGCGCCGGCGTTCAGACCACATGGTCGGTCGGCGGCCCCCGAGTCGCGGTGCCCCTTCCGGCCTTTGCGGGCCTGCAGCCAGGGCAGTCACTGATCGGGGGGAGTCAGGTAGCACAGGGTTGGCCTCCTCTCCCAGCGACCCCTCAGTTCCTTCCGGTGTCATCCGGATGGGCGGGGACGAGCGGCTGCCCGCCGCATACTGCGTGGCGGCCATCTTACCCCGCGAGTTTCGGTGTCGTGAGCGGGGCTGCCTTCACGCAGTCGGTCGGGTACGCCTCGGTGGGGGTTCCCCCCCTGCAGCTGCCAGGCGGCCAT
The DNA here is from genome assembly GCF_028390025.1 of Pseudophryne corroboree. Lineage (NCBI taxonomy): Eukaryota > Metazoa > Chordata > Amphibia > Anura > Myobatrachidae > Pseudophryne > Pseudophryne corroboree. Next base: position 608,215,800 of record NC_086444.1, on the reverse strand, counting down.
CCGCCGCGGAGCGGCAGGGCGGGGCCTCCTCCTCCGCAGGTTCAACCCCTTGTTAATGATGTTTTGGTCTCCCCTGCACCTGTTGTCCCCTCTGTTTCTCCCTCACAGGTTCCGATCAGTTCAGGGGCTACGACCAGCAGGAGGCGAGGGTCGCGGACGACCGCAACATCGACCGGGGAGGTGCGGCCATCAGCAGAGGTGGGTGCAGCGGACGACGCGGTTCCGGGTCCTACTAACACCGGTGAGCTAAACATTCCTTTGCACATTACAACCTGTAGTTCCTCATCTTCCAGCAGCGTTTCGTCCGGTTCTCCGTGGCGCCCGCGTAAATTAGCTAGACTCATCGCGCGGCGAATGGCGAAGGAGGCGCATAGGGTGGCCGCTCCTGCGCCGGTGGTCCCTCCTGACCCCCCCCGTTATGGGGAGATGGTACACTGCGCCAACACTGCAGTCACACGGGGGGTTCGCAAGCGCATGCGGGAAAAAATCCGGAAGGGGAAGTACGTAGACATATTCACCCTTACGGAGGAAATGCGGCAAGGCTTTGACGCAGCCAAGAAGCCGGGTGGTATTGGGGAAAATGCGTTTCGCAATTTTCACCAGTGGCTGCGTGGTTTTTTGGTTTTCACGGCTTGCTACACGGAATCGCGGCCCTCGGAGTATGCCAACTTGGTTAAATATTTGTTTTTGGTACACGATATGTACTTAAAATCCAAGGGTTCCGCTTGGCGGGATTACGACGAGAAGTTTCGTCGCAATCAGGATGGCAACCCCATCCTGCCCGCGGGTTTTAAGGATGTTGAGGTGTGGTTGGAGGTCACGCAGCAGGTCAAACCCACCCCAGACGTCACGGCCCACCCCGCTTGACAGGGAAAGGCAAGTGCTTTGCCTACAACGACGGCAAGTGCGTCAAAGGAGCGAGTTGTCGTTTTCGCCACTCATGTAAGTTGTGCGGAGCAAGTCACCCGGCCAAGGATTGCACCTCGGCGACAGGCGGTAAGCCCGTCGCTTCCGCCGAGGCCGGGGGAATTGGCAAGTAAGGCCTTCTCCCCGATTCTAGTTCCCGAGTTGCAGCGCTGGCTTAGCTTGTACCCCGATGAGGCGGCGGCATCGTTTCTCTTGGAGGGCTTTCGGCACGGTTTTCGTTTGCCCATTTCGGATTCGGTGCATGTGGTGGCGCGCCAGAATTTGAGATCGGCTCGGGAATTCCTGCAGGAGGTCCGGCGGAAAGTGGACGGGGAGATTGGCCTGGGGCGCATGGCCGGGCCCTACGCTTTTCCCCCGCTGCCCTCCTTGTGCATTTCCCCAGTAGGGGTGGTGCCCAAGAAGGCCGCGGGCAAGTTTCGTTTGATACAGCACTTGTCGCACCCTCCGGGATTGTCGGTCAACGACGCCATTCCGGAGGCCAAGTGCAGGGTACGTTATCAGTCTTTTGATGACGCGCTGCGCTTAGTGCGGGATTGTGGTCCGGGGGGTCTTTTGGCAAAATTGGACGTGGAGTCGGCCTTTCGCCTACTCCCGCTGCACCCAGATTCCCTGCGGTTTCTGGGTTTCAAACTAGGGGGCGAATTTTACGTGGATCGGTGTCTCCCCATGGGTTGCTCTGTCTCCTGCGCCTACTTTGAGTGCTTTAGCACATTTTTGCACTGGTGCGTCCAGACCGCCTCCGGCCAAACGGGGGTGGCTCAATACCTGGACGACTTTCTCTTTGTGGGGCCCGGGGACAGTTCGGTCTGTGGGGACATTCTGTCGGTGGCCAGGTCGTTATTCTGCGCTTTAGGGGTGCCTGTCGCGCAAGATAAGTGCGAGGGCCCTTGCACTTGTCTTAGCTATTTAGGCATCGAAATTGACACGGTGGGGGGTTGCTGTTGCTTGCCCGAGGATAAGGTGCGGAAGCTGTTGGGTTTAATTACTGACTGTTTAGGCAAACGCAGGGTTCGGCTTAAGCAGGTGCAGTCCTTGCTTGGTTCTCTCAATTTTGCGTGCCGGATTATCCCCATGGGTAGGATTTTCTGTCGCAAACTTGAGCGGGCCACGGCGGGGACGGTACAGCAGAATCACTCCGTGTACCTTTCCCGCGAGATCAGAGATGATTTGCGGAGTTGGGTCTCGTTCCTGGTGTCCTTCAACAGGGAAGTTTTGTGGCCCGCTCCTTGTTGTTCCAGTAAGCAGCTGCAATTGTTCACGGATGCCTCAGGCAGTCGAGGGTTTGGCGCGTTCTTCGCTGGCGCATGGTGCGCTGCGGCTTGGCCGGCCTCTTGGGTAACGCGCGGGTTTACCAAGAACCTTCTTTTGCTGGAATTGTTCCCGATCATAGTGGCGCTTGAGTTATGGGCCGGCTGGTTCGCAAATAGGGACATTTTGTTTCTTTGCGACAACTTGGGGGTGGTACATGCGATTAATAATCAGCGTTCCTCCTCGCCGCAGGCGCTGAGACTGCTAAGGCATTTAGTGTTGGTTTGCTTGCAGCGCAATATTAATTTCAGGGCTCGCCACGTTCCTGGAGTTGACAATGGAATTGCGGATGCATTGTCCCGGTTCCAGTTTGACAAATTCAGGACGTTGTTTCCGGGAGCGGCGGCGGAGGGGTTACAGTGCCCACCTTCTGTCTGGCAGATGGTCGAATCGGGTTAACGGCTTTAGCCAGGTGTGCTCTGGCTCCCTCCACTCTGCGAGCGTATGATGCAGCCTGGCGGGATTGGTCGGTCTTTCAGAGTAGGTACGGGGTAGCAGGTGAGTCCTCGGCCGACGCCCTGTTGACCTTTGTTTGGGAACATTACCAAAACGGTAGGTCAAAAGCGACCATGGCTACTGCCCTTGTGGGCATTTCTTTTCACTCGCGGCTCCACGGGATGACGGACCCCACGGGGTCGTTTGTCCTTTCCAGAGCGCTGAAAGGTTGGGCTAGGTTGCGCCCGGCGCCTGCGGACTCACGTAGGCCCATAACATTGCAGCTTCTAGCAGAGTTGCTGCGTGTGCTGCCTCGGATTGCGTCCTCGGAATTTGAGGTAGCATTGTTTAGTTGTGCGTATGCCCTGGCCTTTTTCGGGGCTTTCCGGGTGAGCGAGTTGGTGGCAGGCAGCAAGGCGTCCCGGGAATCAGGTTTGCTTTACGAGAATGTGCGCTTGCAGGAGGGCCTGTTGCTCTGTAGGATTGTGCGATCCAAGACAGATCAAACAGGTCGGGGTCGCTGGTTGTCCTTGGAGGCTCAGGAGGAACCGGGCGTATGCCCGCTGCGGTTGACGCAAGAGTATGTGCGGTTGAGGCCTCCGGGGGGCAACCAGTTGCTGGTGCACGCGCAGGTTGACCCTCTGACAAAGTTTCAGTTTGCGTCTGTGTTCAAGAAATGTTTAACGGCGTTGGGCTTGCAGGAGGCGGACTTCGGTACCCATTCCTTTCGGATTGGGGCGGCTACCCATGCGGCGGCTGCAGGTTCATCACCTGCGGCTATTCGGGAGTTGGGCCGCTGGAAGTCGGCCTCCTATAGGTCCTATGTCCGTTTAGATAAGTTATAAGTGCGCCTGTTGCGCTAACCCAAAAACGTGTTTACTCGTCGGTTTTTGAACGCTTACCGTTCAGGAATCGAGGGTGTGAAGTGAATTTTTAAAATTTTTCCTCCGAGGGGGCCTAATTTCAATTGGCTGTTCTCTCAAGGTCCACGGGAGGTTTTTTGATTTTTCTCCTTCACTTGGGTTTAATTTTGTTACGTTGTGTTTTTGTATGGATTATGTTCATAAGCTGATGTTAGGATATTTTCTTTTGCAGCTGTCATCAATTTTGGAGACCAAATATGGATGGTTGGTCATTCATATATTTTTTGGGCGGCAAAGCATCCCATGGCATCTAGGGCGAATGAGATTTTTGGGTCCAGGCAATTGAGATGGTTAGGTGTGAGAGGTATGTTATGGGGTGATCTGTTGCGTGTTCTTTTTTCTCGGGAGCGCCGCTGGGGTCGCCCCAGTTGTATCATCATTCATTTGGGTGGTAATGATCTAGGGCGAGTTAAAGGCATAGATCTGATTTTGTCGGTAAAGGCGGACTTAGTGGCGATCCGTTGTCACTGGCCGGGGGTCTGCATTGTTTGGTCGGAAATGGTGCCCCGTTTCCATTGGCGTGGTGCGGTGCGTTTCTCGGCGCTGGAGAAAGCACGCAAAAAGGTGAATTCGACGATGTCTCTTTTTGTCAAGGCCATAGGCGGAGTGGCAATCAAGCATCCTATTCTGGTGCTAAGGAACAGGCAGTTCTACAGGGACGATGGGGTTCACCTTTCTCCGGAAGGAGTGCAGTTTTTTCTGGAGGATATTTTTGGTCTTTTTCGGTAGGGATAGTTAGTTTCTTAGTTGGTTAATGTTGTGGTTGCGGATGGCGGTGGCGGTTTGGTAAACCTTTGTGGCGGGAAGTCGCTACCAACCAGCTGTCACACAGGCATAAGTGGTCATTGTGGGGCTCCCTCTTTAGAAGGACGGCAGGTGTGTCCTTTTCTTGCGGTTGGACATTTAGACGTACCCCTGCGGGAACCGAACGTTTGCCAGAGAAAGAGGGGTAAGGCCAGCACAATGCGGGTTATGCGGGAAGGAGGCGGGGTAGGTGTACTCCCCTCCTTGGTTTGGTGGTTTCCATCTAGGTGACTGGTGCTGGTGTTTGGCAGCGACTTTCTGTTTGCCATCCTCCAAACTAAATTTAAATCTATTCAAAATCAATTCTAATTCGATCACAATTATAGTTTAAAGAGTTGGTCAGCGATTAATAAACTTCGTCTGACCTTTAACTCCAGCTACGGTGTCCGTGTCTTTATTTCAGTGTGTGGTGTTGTTTAATTTAGTGATAAGCTAGCTTAAAGAAAAGGTTTATGTAATCACAATAAAGTTATGAGCGCCTTAGATAAGCTGAAGGCTGCATAAGCCTGAGGCCATATAAGAGATCCACTTTTTGTGACTGGTTGTTAAATGACTAAGCAGTTGCTAGGCAGATCAGTTTTCCCTGTTGGTTTTCCTATTGGATTAGGAGGTTGTTCATCAAGCTTGAGAGGAGGGTCTTAGGGTAGTATATAGGTGGGGGCCATTTTCCTAGACTTCCTCTTGCCATTTTCATTGCATGCCCGCCCGCCCTCCCGGATTTCGACTACGGTTTTTTGTTCTTGCAGTTGGCTATTGAAAGCCAGATTGGCGGGAAGTCGCTACCAACCAGCTGTCACACAGGCATAAGTGGTCATTGTGGGGCTCCCTCTTTAGAAGGACGGCAGGTGTGTCCTTTTCTTGCGGTTGGACATTTAGACGTTCCCCTGCGGGAACCGAACGTTTGCCAGAGAAAGAGGGGTAAGGCCAGCACAATGCGGGTTATGCGGGAAGGAGGCGGGGTAGGTGTACTCCCCTCCTTGGTTTGGTGGTTTCCATCTAGGTGACTGGTGCTGGTGTTTGGCAGCGACTTTCTGTTTGCCATCCTCCAAACTAAATTTAAATCTATTCAAAATCAATTCTAATTCGATCACAATTATAGTTTAAAGAGTTGGTCAGCGATTAATAAACTTCGTCTGACCTTTAACTCCAGCTACGGTGTCCGTGTCTTTATTTCAGTGTGTGGTGTTGTTTAATTTAGTGATAAGCTAGCTTAAAGAAAAGGTTTATGTAATCACAATAAAGTTATGAGCGCCTTATTAATACTGGAGATACAGCATCCATGACAATACTTTTTTCATAATACTGTTCACATCAACGTTATTTACAACCTGTACAGCATTAAGGGGCAGATGTATTAAGACTGAGATGGCATAAGGAAGTCATAAAGCGGTTATAAATGCAAGGTGAAAAAAAGCACCTGCCAGTCAGCTCCTGTCAATTTACATATTGGAGCTGATTGACTGGTGCGTTTATCACCTTGCCCATATCACTGCTTTATCACTTCCTTATGTCGTCTCCAGGTTAATACATCTGCCCCATAGTGTGTTACTGCTTTTCCAATTATACTTGTCCCTATGCAGCTGATCCATGTAACTGCCATATCTAGGGTTGACATGTAAGGGGCATATTGTATTACTGTGTATATCACATTATGAATATGATACACATGTACAAGTACATATGCACAGCACTGTAACTGAAAATAAAGTGTTTGCAGATTATACAGACAATCACTTATTTCATACAATACAACGCACAGTGGTGAGTGCAGGTATCGAAACACTGAACAATCTAACATTCTCTGTTTAGGCAAAGTGTGATAACTGCAGAGAGCTTGTAAAGGCCCAGGTATCTTAGCTGCCTCCCCAGGGTGTGCTTATTAGCTACCATAAGAAATATCTTGTCTTTGATATAGTAATTGTTACAGCAAGACTCAGCTGTTACAGTGTTGGTATTAGAGATGAGCGGGTTCGGTTCCTCTGAATCCGAACCCGCCCGAACTTCAGGTTTTTTACACGGGTCCGAGCAGGCTCGGATCTTCCCGCCTTGCTCGGCTAACCCGAGCGCGCCCGAACGTCATCATCACGCTGTCGGATTCTCGCGAGGCTCGGATTCTATCGCGAGACTCGGATTCTATATAAGGAGCCGCGCGTCGCCGCCATTTTCACACGTGCATTGAGAGTCATAGGGAGAGGACGTGGCTGGCGTCCTCTCCGTTTAGAGAAGAGAGAGACACAGTATTTTCGGGGAGCATTATTAGGAGGAGTACTACTGTATACTACTATACTACTTGCTGAAGTGATATTTATAGATTAGATAGTGTGACTGTAAGTGTATTATCTGACTTGTGGGGGAGACACTGACAGTGGGGAGCAGTTAGAGTCTGAGAGCAGGACTCAGGAGTACATATAACGTACAGTGCACACTTTTGCTGCCAGAGTCAGTGCCACACTGCCATTGTTGTGACCACACTGACCACCAGTATAATAATATATTTTGTGATTGTCTGCTTAGGCCTCGGAGTACTAGTTGCAAGTTGCAACGTGACCTGTCCTGAAGTGACCACCAGTTTAATAATCAATCACCACCAGTTTAATATATATATATATATATATATATATATATAATTGTATATAATATATATATATATATATATATATAATATTGTATACCACCTACCCGTGGTTTTTTTTTTTTTCATTCTTCTTTATACATACTACTATAGTAGCTTACTGTAGCAATCTGCGGTGCTGTGCTGACCTGACAGTGTCCAGCAGGTCCGTCATCAGTCATTACATAATAAATATATATAGTACCTGTCCGGCTGCAGTACTAGTGATATTATATTGATTTCATCTCATTATCAATCATTTATCATCCAGTCTAGACTCTATATTAGCAGCAGACACAGTACGTTAGTCCACGGCTGTAGCTACCTCTGTGTCGGCACTCGGCAGTCCATCCATAATTGTATACCACCTACCCGTGGTTTTTTTTTTTTCTTTCTTCTTTGTACATACTACTATAGAGTATAGTAGCTTACTGTAGCAGTCTGCGGTGCTGCTGAGCTGACAGTGTCCAGCAGGTCCGTCATCAGTCATCATTACCTAATAAATATATTATCTACCTGTCCGGCTGCAGTACTAGTGATATTATATATACATACATATATATATTGATTTCATCTCATTATCAATCATCCAGTCTATATTAGCAGCAGACACAGTACGTTAGTCCACGGCTGTAGCTACCTCTGTGTCGGCACTCAGCAGTCCATCCATAATTGTATACAACCTACCCGTGGTTTTTTTTTTCTTTCTTCTTTGTACATACTACTATAGTATAGTAGCTTACTGTAGCAGTCTGCGGTGCTGCTGAGCTGACAGTGTCCAGCAGGTCCGTCATCAGTCATCATTACCTAATAAATATATTATCTACCTGTCCGGCTGCAGTACTAGTGATATTATATATACATACATATATATATTGATTTCATCTCATTATCAATCATCCAGTCTATATTAGCAGCAGACACAGTACGTTAGTCCACGGCTGTAGCTACCTCTGTGTCGGCACTCGGCAGTCCATCCATAATTGTATACCACCTACCCGTGGTTTTTTTTTTTCTTTCTTCTTTGTACATACTACTATAGTATAGTAGCTTACTGTAGCAGTCTGCGGTGCTGCTGAGCTGACAGTGTCCAGCAGGTCCGTCATCAGTCATCATTACCTAATAAATATATTATCTACCTGTCCGGCTGCAGTACTAGTGATATTATATATACATACATATATATATTGATTTCATCTCATTATCAATCATCCAGTCTATATTAGCAGCAGACACAGTACGTTAGTCCACGGCTGTAGCTACCTCTGTGTCGGCACTCGGCAGTCCATCCATAAGTATACTAGTATCCATCCATCTCCATTGTTTACCTGAGGTGCCTTTTAGTTGTGCCTATTAAAATATGGAGAACAAAAATGTTGAGGTTCCAAAATTAGGGAAAGATCAAGATCCACTTCCACCTCGTGCTGAAGCTGCTGCCACTAGTCATGGCCGAGACGATGAAATGCCAGCAACGTCGTCTGCCAAGGCCGATGCCCAATGTCATAGTACAGAGCATGTCAAATCCAAAACACCAAATATCAGTAAAAAAAGGACTCCAAAACCTAAAATAAAATTGTCGGAGGAGAAGCGTAAACTTGCCAATATGCCATTTACCACACGGAGTGGCAAGGAACGGCTGAGGCCCTGGCCTATGTTCATGGCTAGTGGTTCAGCTTCACATGAGGATGGAAGCACTCAGCCTCTCGCTAGAAAACTGAAAAGACTCAAGCTGGCAAAAGCACCGCAAGGAACTGTGCGTTCTTCAAAATCCCAAATCCACAAGGAGAGTCCAATTGTGTCGGTTGCGATGCCTGACCTTCCCAACACTGGACGTGAAGAGCATGCGCCTTCCACCATTTGCACGCCCACTGCAAGTGCTGGAAGGAGCACCTGCAGTCCAGTTCCTGATAGTCAGATTGAAGATGTCAGTGTTGAAGTACACCAGGATGAGGAGGATATGGGTGTTGCTGGCGCTGGGGAGGAAATTGACCAGGAGGATTCTGATGGTGAGGTGGTTTGTTTAAGTCAGGCACCCGGGGAGACACCTGTTGTCCGTGGGAGGAATATGGCCGTTGACATGCCTGGTGAAAATACCAAAAAAATCAGCTCTTCAGTGTGGAGGTATTTCAACAGAAAAGCGGACAACAGGTGTCAAGCCGTGTGTTGCCTTTGTCAAGCTGTAATAAGTAGGGGTAAGGACGTTAACCACCTCGGAACATCCTCCCTTATACGTCACCTGCAGCGCATTCATAATAAGTCAGTGACAAGTTCAAAAACTTTGGGCGACAGCGGAAGCAGTCCACTGACCAGTAAATCCCTTCCTCTTGTAACCAAGCTCACGCAAACCACCCCACCAACTCCCTCAGTGTCAATTTCCTCCTTCCCCAGGAATGCCAATAGTCCTGCAGGCCATGTCACTGGCAATTCTGACGAGTCCTCTCCTGCCTGGGATTCCTCCGATGCATCCTTGCGTGTAACGCCTACTGCTGCTGGCGCTGCTGTTGTTGCTGCTGGGAGTCGATGGTCATCCCAGAGGGGAAGTCGTAAGCCCACTTGTACTACTTCCAGTAAGCAATTGACTGTCCAACGGTCCTTTGCGAGGAAGATGAAATATCACAGCAGTCATCCTGCTGCAAAGCGGATAACTGAGGCCTTGACAACTATGTTGGTGTTAGACGTGCGTCCGGTATCCGCCGTTAGTTCACAGGGAACTAGACAATTTATTGAGGCAGTGTGCCCCCGTTACCAAATACCATCTAGGTTCCACTTCTCTAGGCAGGCGATACCGAGAATGTACACGGACGTCAGAAAAAGACTCACCAGTGTCCTAAAAAATGCAGTTGTACCCAATGTCCACTTAACCACGGACATGTGGACAAGTGGAGCAGGGCAGGGTCAGGACTATATGACTGTGACAGCCCACTGGGTAGATGTATGGACTCCCGCCGCAAGAACAGCAGCGGCGGCACCAGTAGCAGCATCTCGCAAACGCCAACTCTTTCCTAGGCAGGCTACGCTTTGTATCACCGCTTTCCAGAATACGCACACAGCTGAAAACCTCTTACGGCAACTGAGGAAGATCATCGCGGAATGGCTTACCCCAATTGGACTCTCCTGTGGATTTGTGGCATCGGACAACGCCAGCAATATTGTGTGTGCATTAAATATGGGCAAATTCCAGCACGTCCCATGTTTTGCACATACCTTGAATTTGGTGGTGCAGAATTTTTAAAAAAACGACAGGGGCGTGCAAGAGATGCTGTCGGTGGCCAGAAGAATTGCGGGACACTTTCGGCGTACAGGCACCACGTACAGAAGACTGGAGCACCACCAAAAACTACTGAACCTGCCCTGCCATCATCTGAAGCAAGAAGTGGTAACGAGGTGGAATTCAACCCTCTATATGCTTCAGAGGTTGGAGGAGCAGCAAAAGGCCATTCAAGCCTATACAATTGAGCACGATATAGGAGGTGGAATGCACCTGTCTCAAGCGCAGTGGAGAATGATTTCAACGTTGTGCAAGGTTCTGATGCCCTTTGAACTTGCCACACGTGAAGTCAGTTCAGACACTGCCAGCCTGAGTCAGGTCATTCCCCTCATCAGGCTTTTGCAGAAGAAGCTGGAGACATTGAAGGAGGAGCTAACACGGAGCGATTCCGCTAGGCATGTGGGACTTGTGGATGGAGCCCTTAATTCGCTTAACAAGGATTCACGGGTGGTCAATCTGTTGAAATCAGAGCACTACATTTTGGCCACCGTGCTCGATCCTAGATTTAAAGCCTACCTTGGATCTCTCTTTCCGGCAGACACAAGTCTGCTGGGGTTGAAAGACCTGCTGGTGAGAAAATTGTCAAGTCAAGCGGAACGCGACCTGTCAACATCTCCTCCTTCACATTCTCCCGCAACTGGGGGTGCGAGGAAAAGGCTCAGAATTCCGAGCCCACCCGCTGGCGGTGATGCAGGGCAGTCTGGAGCGACTGCTGATGCTGACATCTGGTCCGGACTGAAGGACCTGACAACGATTACGGACATGTCGTCTACTGTCACTGCATATGATTCTCTCACCATTGAAAGAATGGTGGAGGATTATATGAGTGACCGCATCCAAGTAGGCACGTCACACAGTCCGTACTTATACTGGCAGGAAAAAGAGGCAATTTGGAGGCCCTTGCACAAACTGGCTTTATTCTACCTAAGTTGCCCTCCCACAAGTGTGTACTCCGAAAGAGTGTTTAGTGCCGCCGCTCACCTTGTCAGCAATTGGCGTACGAGGTTACATCCAGAAAATGTGGAGAAGATGATGTTCATTAAAATGAATTATAATCAATTCCTCCGTGGAGACATTGACCAGCAGCAATTGCCTCCACAAAGTACACAGGGAGCTGAGATGGTGGATTCCAGTGGGGACGAATTGATAATCTGTGAGGAGGGGGATGTACACGGTGATATATCGGAGGATGATGATGAGGTGGACATCTTGCCTCTGTAGAGCCAGTTTGTGCAAGGAGAGATTAATTGCTTCTTTTTTGGTGGGGGTCCAAACCAACCCGTCATTTCAGTCACAGTCGTGTGGCAGACCCTGTCACTGAAATGATGGGTTGGTTAAAGTGTGCATGTCCTGTTTATACAACATAAGGGTGGGTGGGAGGGCCCAAGGACAATTCCATCTTGCACCTCTTTTTTCTTTAATTTTTCTTTGCGTCATGTGCTGTTTGGGGAGGTTTTTTTGGAAGGGACATCCTGCGTGACATTGCAGTGCCACTCCTAGATGGGCCCGGTGTTTGTGTCGGCCACTAGGGTCGCTTATCTTACTCACACAGCTACCTCATTGCGCCTCTTTTTTTCTTTGCGTCATGTGCTGTTTGGGGAGGGTTTTTTGGAAGGGACATCCTGCGTGACACTGCAGTGCCACTCCTAGATGGGCCCGGTGTTTGTGTCGGCCACTAGGGTCGCTTATCTTACTCACACAGCTACCTCATTGCGCCTCTTTTTTTCTTTGTGTCATGTGCTGTTTGGGGAGGGTTTTTTGGAAGGGACATCCTGCGTGACACTGCAGTGACACTCCTAGATGGGCCCGGTGTTTGTGTCGGCCACTAGGGTCGCTTATCTTACTCACACAGCTACCTCATTGCGCCTCTTTTTTTCTTTGCGTCATGTGCTGTTTGGGGAGGGTTTTTTGGAAGGGACATCCTGCGTGACACTGCAGTGACACTCCTAGATGGGCCCGGTGTTTGTGTCGGCCACTAGGGTCGCTTATCTTACTCACACAGCTACCTCATTGCGCCTCTTTTTTTCTTTGCGTCATGTGCTGTTTGGGGAGGGTTTTTTGGAAGGGACATCCTGCGTGACACTGCAGTGACACTCCTAGATGGGCCCGGTGTTTGTGTCGGCCACTAGGGTCGCTTAGCTTAGTCATCCAGCGACCTAGGTGCAAATTTTAGGACTAAAAATAATATTGTGAGGTGTGAGGTATTCAGAATAGACTGAAAATGAGTGTAAATTATGGTTTTTGAGGTTAATAATACTTTGGGATCAAAATGACCCCCAAATTCTATGATTTAAGCTGTTTTTTAGTGTTTTTTGAAAAAAACACCCGAATCCAAAACACACCCGAATCCGACAAAAAAAATTCGGGGAGGTTTTGCCAAAACGCGGTCGAACCCAAAACACGGCCGCGGAACCGAACCCAAAACCAAAACACAAAACCCGAAAAATTTCCGGCGCTCATCTCTAGTTGGTATACCATTACCATATTATAATATGAAGAGAGAAGTAATATAGTAAAATAGTTATAAAAGTCAGTGCCTGCCTCGCATGAGTACAGAAAGGGTTTCATATACAGTAAGATATTTAGTTGCTTTTATTTATTCCCTACTGAATGACAATATACATCTAAATAAATATAGGTAATATCACTATTTAATAAGGCTAACCCTAGGTGAGCGTGCAGAGTTACAGCAAAAGCTGGTTCAGCGATGCATAGCAAATCATCAGTTGCATATATATAAAAATATTATGGAAGATTCATGGGAAGATGTACTAAGCCTTGGAGAGTGATAAAGTGGAGAGACATAATGTATTAGCCAAACAGTTCCTAACTGCCATGTTACAGTCTGTGTTTGAAAAATGACAATTAGAAGCTGATTGTCTGGTACTTTATCTCTTTCCACTTTTTTCGTTCTTCAAGGCTCTGTACATCTACCTTCAATTTAATTCATAACACTTGCAAATGACACACAGATAGTTCTAGATACTATTTTTATTGAGTATCAACAAGGCTGGACTGATATGGTAATGGTTGGTCTGGCCTAAATACCTGGCTGTGCAGCTCTGCCTCCCAGCGCTCTGCTAGGATGCTCAACTGCCTGGCACACAAAGACAGGGGCTGGCTGAGCAGCTCCACCTCCCGGCTCTCTGTTCTGCTGCCTGTTATACAGAGAGATGGCGTTACAAGCCAGTGTGACACTCGGGTAGGGATTGTCACATACTTGCCTACCTGACCCTCTCCATGAGGGAGAAAATGCTCTGTTCCTGGACTTTCCTGGTAACGTATGATTGCCATCACCTGTGGTGAAACACCTTTCTTATCAATTAACTAGCTCACCACAGGTGATGGCAATCATACATTACCAGGAAAGTCCAGGAATAGAGCATTTTCTCCCTCATGGAGAGGGTCAGGTAGGCAAGTATGGATTGTCACCAAAAGCGGATCTAGCTACACAGGATTTTTGGCCGGGGCGCCGCCTTCCAGAGGGTGCCGCGGCCATCCGGAGGGCGCCGCCGTGGCAAGATCCGCTACTGGTGGTGCTCCCCGGTGCTGGCTGTCACTGCTGTGCAGTGCGCGATGACGTCATTGCGCACCGCACGGCATTGTGGAATGGCACATAGACACTAGGGGTCATGATTGACCTCTAGTGTCTATGTGGTGCTATGGGAGAGACGTCATGATGCCTCTCCCGTAGATCAGAGGAGCGGAGCCGGCGGCTGGAGACAGAGACAGAGGGCAGCGGTCGGGAATCAGGAGCGGGGATTGTGAGTATTAATTAAAAAAAAAATTGTAATTTATTTATGTTTTTGTAAGCGGCACAACTAGGGGGCACAAACGGGGGCACAACTGTACTGGGGCAATACCACTGGGGGCACAAATGGGGCACAACTATACTGGGGGCAATACCACTGGGGGCACAACTCTACAGGGGGCATAACTGACCACGCCCCTTTATGAAGCCACGCCCCTATTTTCGCCAGGGGCACCACAAGGGCTAGAACCGGCCCTGATTGTCACGTAATGCAAAGTGTATTCCACACAGAAATTGATTATACAAGCTTTCTTTAGGATGTTTATTAAACTGAAACTCGTCTGAATAGATTTTTTGCACTAGAAAAACTTATAGTTGTTTAGTGCAAACAAATGTAACAAAGAATAAACTCAATATATCTTTCTACTCTTATGGTCAGGTACTTGACCTATTAATAAATGTGTAACCAAGCAGAAGACATTTACTTTGTAAGAAATTAAGAATTCCCAGGAATTAGCATAAACACTTTACAATCTTAACGTTATAATATAAAAATGAAAAAAGACACATATACATTACTCTAGATTTGGGGCCCTGATAAATTATAATAGCTCAGTTTACCTGAAGCGGCCTCGTTCAGGGCCGGCTCCAGGCATGTTCGAATAGAGCGGCCGCGCAGGGCGCCACCCTTAATGGGTGCCGCGCGCTGGCGCCACCATATTCGAAGCTGGAGCCGGCCCTGTGCAGCATTGGCCCGGCCGCGTGACCTCTTGTGTGCGCTATGCGCGCTGCGCCGGTGTCTAACGTCAGACACCGGCGGCATAGCGCACACAAGCGCCCGCCCGCACCTGGACCCGGACCCGCACTCGGACAGCAGTGCTCCTCCCCCTCTCAGCGCCGCAGGTATTTGGGGGGGGAATTTATCTGGCACTGTGGGGGCATTTATGTATCTGGCACTGTGGGGGCATTTATGTATCTGGCACTGTGGGGGCATTTATGTATCTGGCACTGTGGGGGCATTTATGTATCTGGCACTGTGGGGGCATATCTTGCACTGTGTGGGCAATTACGTATCTGACACTGGGGGCATATCTGGCACACTGGGGGCATTTATCTGGCACACTGGGGGCATTTATCTGGCACACTGGGGGCATTTATCTGGCACACTGGGGGCATTTATCTGGCACTGTGGGGGGCATTTATCTGGCACTGTGGGGGGCATTTATCTGGCACTGTGGGGGCATTTCTGTATCTTGCACTGTAGGGGCATTTATGTATCTGGAACTGTGGGGACATATCTGGCACTGTGGGGGCATTTATGTATCTGGCACTGTGGGGCATTTCTGTATCTGACACTGCTGGGGGGCATGTCATGTGTAGCTGGCACGGCTGGGGAGCATATCATGTAGTGTTCCCGCTAGGCGTCTGTGGCTAGGCAATGAGTCTCAGTGCTCTGCCTGGCGCAAAGTGTCTAACGTGCTCTGCCTGGCGCAAAGTGTCTAACGTGCTCTGCCTGGCGCAAAGTGTCTAACGTGCTCTGCCTGGCGCAAAGTGTCTAACGTGCTCTGCCTGGCACAAAGTGTCTAACGTGCTCTGCCTGGCGCAAAGTGTCTAGGAGGTTCTACCTGGTGCAGTGTGTATTAACTGCACTACTGTGTGGTGTAATGCGAATTGCTACTATTATGTGGCCACGCACCTTTCCCACGAAGCAACGCCCCTAAATTTTTGTGGCGCGCCTTCGGCGCGCACTGTCCATGCTTTACCATGTAGGTAGATGAGCACCAAGCATTACAGTATGTACATCATTTTGCCCTCCTAACTTAAAAATGTGACCTCCCTGTGATCAGCACCCTGCCCTAAAAAGTGAACACTATCATGTGTAGCTAGCACTGCTGGGGGGCATATTGTGTGTAGCTGGCACTGCTGGGGGGCATGTCATGTGTAGCTGGCACTGCACATTGTGTATCTGACACTGTACTGGAGACATTGTGTGTAAGGAACCCTACTTTGGCTGTTATGTGTAAGGCTGCTAATTGTGTGCGTAGAGGGGGTGTGAAAATATATTTATTTATAGTCTAATAATATGAAGTTATGAGGCCATGCCCACTTTTCCAGAGGCCACACCCGCTTTTCCTGGAGGAAAGGGGGGGGCGCTTTTACATGTTCTCGCTCAGGGTACTAGTAGGCCTGGAGCTGGCACTGGCCTCGTTGGTGCACTCTCCAGAACTAATTAACTCTCTATATTACTTCACTGAGTGGCAGATTTATTAAGCCTGCTGAAGTGATAAAGTGGAAGATAAAACACCAGCCAGTCAGCTCCTAACTGTCAAGTTACAGGCTGGGTTTGAAAAATGACAGCTAGGAGCTGATTGGCTGGTGTGTTATCACCTTCCACTTTATCACTTTACAAGGCTTAATAATATGCCCCTTTGTCGCTGAAACAGGAGGATATGTTATTCATATTTGCCTACCTGACCCTCTCCATGGCCAGTATTTACAAAAAATCCGAGTTTGGTCGATTTGTGTTTTTTTTTCTAAGTCCCAATCCGGGAATTTACTAAGCACCAATCTCGGCAGTGTCTGGTCTATTCGTAATGGTTTGAATGACAACGTCCCGAAATACGAATGAATAGACCATCGGTCAAACGCGGCTGTTATTTCATAGAATACTGCATATTCACATTTTTTCAAAAAGGCTATCAGCCCCCCATCCGCTGCCCTTGGATGGGGGGGGGGGGGGGACAGCCTCGGGCTTCACCCCTGGCCCTTGGGTGGCTGGAGGGGGGGACCTCTTGATTGAAGGGGTCCCCACTCCTCCAGGGTACCCCGGCCAGGGCTGACTAGTTGGGGTTTTAATGGCACGGCCGCAGGGACCGATATCAAAGTGTCCCCGGGCTGTGCCATTATCTCCCCAGCTAGTGGAGCCCGGTGCTGGTTTCAGAAATACGGGGGACCCCTACGCTTTTTGTCCCCCGTATTTTTGGAACCAGGACCAGGCGCAGAGCCCGGTGCTGGTTGATTAAATATGGGGGAACCCCTGTCATTTTTCCCCCCATATTTTTTCAACCAGGATTGGCTCAAAGAGCCCGAGGCTGGTTATGATTAGGAGGTGGGACCCCATGCAATTTTTTCCAGGATTTTAAAGACTTTAATGAACTTTTTAAGGTACACAATGAAGCCCTGCACGGATCTCACAGATCCGGCCGGGTTTCCTTGTGTTTTTTCAGGCAGTGTTTTACTCATCACTCCCAAAAAACACTGCCTGATATTACGAATCACATCGACATCGGAAAAAACGATTGTGCAAAACTCGGCAGCTTAGTGAATGACCGTATCAGGATTCAAAAAGTTGCAGTAAAATGCACCCGATACCATTCGAGTTCAAACACCCTTCAAAACGGACAAAACACGAATATTAGTAAATAAACCCCCATGAGGGAGAAAATGCTCTGGTTCTAGACTTTCCTGGTAATGTATGATTCCCATCACCTGTGGTGAGCTAGTTAATTGATAAGAAAGGTGTTTCACCACAGGTGATGGCAATCATACATTACCAGGTAAGCCCAGGAGAAGATCATTTTCTCCCTCATGGAGACGGTCAGGTAGGCAAGTATGATGTTTTTTAGTGGAGATTGCCAGTCCAAGTCCTTCAATGATAACAGTGTGAATTACTCTTAATTGACACTTTGTTGTTTTTCCCTACTTTAGTAACAATGGCCCTCATTCCGAGTTGTTCGCTCGCTAGCTGCTTTTAGCAGCATTGCACACGCTAGGCTGCCGCCCTCTGGGAGTGTATCTTAGCTTAGCAGAATTGCTAACGAAAGATTAGCAGAATTGCTAATAAATAATTCTTTGCAGTTTCTGAGTAGCTCCAGACCTACTCCTAGATTGCGATCAGCTCAGTCCGTTTAGTTCCTGGTTTGACGTCACAAACACGCCCTGCGTTCGGCCAGCCACTGCCCCGTTTCTCCAGACACTGCTGCGTTTTTCCCTGACACGCCTGCATTTTTTAGCACAGTCCCGGAAAACGCTCAGTTACCACCCAGAAACGCCCCTTTCCTGTCAATCATTCACCGATCAGCAGAGCGACTGAAAAGCGCTGCAGGATCCACAGCAAATCTACTAAGTTTTTAGTTAAAAAACTAAGCGCATGCGCCCTGCGTGCCTTGCGCATGCGCATTTAGCAACAAATCGCAGCATAGCAAAAATCGTCAACGAGCGAACAACTCGGAATGACCCCCAATGTTTCTTTTTCTCTTTACTCCGGACGGTCTTTTAATACTATGTTTTTGTTGAAGGAGTTATCAGCTGTATTCTTTAGAAGGTTCATGCCTTTTTTGTCTGTATTTGAGGTTAAGCTTAATATTGTTTCTGGTACTGTGGGGTAATTCAGACCTGATCGCTGCTGTGCCATTAGGAAAATGAGACGTGCTTGCGATTCGTTAAAAAAAGCGGCAAAAAAATAGACCTGCTTTTTCCAGGCGTGTTTACATGTGTTGCAACTAACAAATCACTCACACCTGAATTAGGATGCCTATAAAAGGATCTTAGGCCCATTTCAATCCACCTACTCTCAGAAATGGCAGCAGGACTGTGGGCCAGTGATATTTTGTGTGCTGTGGGATTTCTCAGACTCAGACATCAGCCTGTAAGTAACCAGGGCCAAGAAACTGAACATGGTCAGCAGGTTGTACAGGTTCCGCGGAGGCTGCGCAGGCCTCATTTTTTTTAGGGGGCGTTTAAACTTGAATGCATTGTCCGATGATACGGTCATACAGATGTTCCGTCTAAATCGTAACAACATTTTCCGTCTGTATGACCTTGTCAAACTGGGCCTAGACCCTGAGACAGCACGCTCTCGCTCTGTCTCAGGCCTGCACAAACTCCTGGCTGTGTTGCACTTTATGGCTACTGGCAGCTTTCAGGCTGTGTCTGGGGATGTCATAGGAATCTCACAGCCCTCATTTTCAAGAATATTAATACAGGTGATGTATACCTAACTACCTCCTCTGTTTTTGGTTGGTTTTAATTACTCGGTGGCCAGTTCTGTCCTAAAATCTCATGTTTAATTTTCTTTCAAATATACACACAGGTGTTGGCTGTTTTGCAGCCCCACATCGATGCCTCAATCTGCTTCCCTACCCAGGAGTCTCAGTGGCATGCCGTCAGGGTAGATTTCTATGAGCTGGCTGGCATGCCCAATGTGCTGGGAGCCAAAGATTGCACACACATTCAGCTGAGACCACCTAGGGGCAGGCAGCACATCTATACTAATTGTCATCTAGAGCACTCCACAAATGTGCAGGTGGTTTGTGATGCAAATCTCAAAATAATGAGTGTTGTTGCTGGTTACCCTGGGGGCTGCCATGACTCCTTCATCCTCAGTCAATCATCCCTCTTTGATAAGTTTGAGGACGGAAAAATGCCAGATGGGTGGCTGCTGGGTATGTAATTTGATATGTGTAGTCCTGCGTCTACTTTGTTCAAATACAGGGGCAGATGTATTATCCTGGAGAAGGCATAAGGAAGTGATAAACCAGTGATATGTACAAGGTGATAAAGGCACCAGCCAATCAGCTCCAATATGTAAATTATCATTTAGGGACAGATTGCCCGCTGCCTTTATTACCTTGCACATATCACTGGTTTATCACTTCCTTATGCCTTCTCCAGGTTAATACATCTGCCCCACAGTGTGTTACTTATGTGTTGCTATATCTTAACATGAATCACGTTACTATATCTGTCTTTTAGGTGATGGAGGATATGGCTGTTTCTCTTGGCTTCTAACTCCATTGTCCCAACCTGATACCCCTGCTGAACACAATTACAATCATGCACATAAGTCCACGCGGAATGTGATAGAAAGATGTTTTGGTATGTTGAAATCTAGGTTTCGGTGTCTGGATAAGTCTGGTGGCCTTTTGTTGTATAGTCCCTTGAAGGTGACTCAAATTGTGTTCTCCTGCTGCTTTCTTCATAACATGTGTTTGCAACAACATCTGCCACATGTTGAGGAGGAGGAGGATGAAGAAAGCAGCCAGCAAGCAGAGGAATTAGAGACATCTGGTGATACTTGGAGTACATATGTAGGGAGGCAGGTTAGGCAAGACCTCATAAATCATTATTTTTAAGGTAAGTTTTGTTTGCTTCTTTCACTTGTGTAAGGCTAAATATTTGTTGCCCCATTTTTCAATTAAAAACCATTACTCAGAATGTGTCTGTCTCCTTGAGACAAACAAACATACCCTCGCTTTATGCTATACAAATGTAGCATGTGTATTGTGTTTATTTAAAAACTCAAAACAACAGATTATGAGTTGTATGCATGAAGTCTGGATAAGTGTTAATAAACTTGGATTGAAAATTTATTACAAGCACACATAATCCACATAGTAATTTATTTTGTATTTTACTTTATGATTGTGTGTAACGTCCTAATGCACAGGTTCTCAAACTCGGCCCCCAGGACCCCACACAGTGCATGTTTTGCAGGTAACCCAGTAGAAGCACAGGTGTATGAATTTCTCACAGACACATTTTAAAAGGTTCACAGGTGGAGCTAATTATGTCACTTGTGATTCTTTGAGGAGACCTGCAAAACATGCACAGTGTGGGGTCCTGAGGCCCGAGTTTGAGAACCTGTGTCCTAATTAAACAGTCCTCCACATATAATATGTTAGCCTTGAGGAATACATGTGTCCCTATGTGTGATGCTCCATCGTATTTAAGGGACACAAACTTAGTCTCATCCAAAAAAAATAATTTTGTAATGTTTGCTGCAGTAAACTTGCTGATTTGTAAGTAATTACACAGTTTGCCACATATATACATTATTATACACATTATTTGTGCTTTTTTTTTAAGTAAAATTTCTTTGTTTCTGCATTATGTGTAAGAAACTGATTACTCATTTTTAACACACACAAACATGGCCCAACAATAATGACAATAATTTTGGCACAGAATTGTCTAAATTCAATCACAACATATTAAAACCTTTTTAGCCAACTCCATTGTGTTATTCTTGTAATGTTATATAGAGAAGAAAGGTAAAAGAGTTAACAATCACATTGTAATTTGTATTGGTCATGGATGAATCTGCATGGCTGCCAATTATTCTGCCTGCAGGATATGAGAATGATTGGAATCTAGAAAGAGTAATGATTAGAAAAAAATCAAGTGGTCTGTTTACCTCCTGCTAAAGACATTCTGCCTGGCTGCCAATTATTGTGTCTGCAGGATATGAGAATGATTGGAATCTAGAAAGAGTAATGATTAGAAAAAAATCAAGTGGTCTGTTTACTTCCTGCTAAAGACATTCTGCCTGGCTGCCAATTATTGTGTCTGCAGGATATGAGAATGATTGGAATCTAGAAAGGGTAATGATTAGAAAAAAATCAAGTGGTCTGGTTACTTCCTGTTAACATCTATGTGCAGCTCAAACAACATTTCCCTCCTCCAAAAAAATTCAAATATGGTAAAGAATAAATGTGCGTACAAATTTCCTGTTGTTTGTACCACTTATAATTAATGATGTTGTACAAATTGTCAAGGAGCTAAGTGTTATATCTATTTTGACAAACATACACTTACTAAGTATTTTGATGTACTTCTCTGAAATTAAAAATGTGAGGTTTATTTGTTAATTTTTTTTGGGTGGCTGCTTGTCCTGCCCTTTGCCTTTACCACTGTCATGTTGGCGTGCTCTGATGGAGCGTCTTGGTGGTGATGACACTGGCGTGATATTTGGAGTAGTCATACCAGAACTGCTGCTTGTTTGCTGTTGGTGCATGGATCTGAGTGTTTCATTGAGGGTGGCATTGAGTTCACGTGTAGCAGCACTTTGATTGTCTACAATTCGGTATAAAGTTTCATTTATCTTTTGATTGTTTTGAAAAATGTTTATATAGCTTTGCTGTTGTCTGTGCTGTTCTTCCATTAGTCTGTGCTGTTCATCCATTATGCGCTGTAAGTTGCCCATGACCTGTGTAATGTCTGCACGCATGAGTTCCATGGTATTGCCAATTCTCGTGGTTTGTTCATTTTGTCTACTCATTTCTGGTTATTCTTCTGAGGTGACATGGTAGGCTTGCAAACATTTGTGTCTGCCTACGCAGGCAATCTTAATTAGTGGCCTGCTGTCTAGCCCAAATGTTCCAAAACACGTGATCAGGGCCTTGTGTTACTGGTGTTGTTGGGCTGTGTTGTGGTGGTGGTGGTGTGCTTTGCTGTGGTGGTGTACTCACAGGTGCTGGGGGCCTGATTCCTTTTCTTAATGGCTGCATTTCTAACATGATAGTCTCATCCATGTCACTGTGTTGCTGTTATTGCGGAGGGATGCTGTTACCAGGACTAGAAGCTGAAATTTAGAAAAATTATTAGCTATCCATATGTTTGAAAAATTATAACAAATCACTACACATGGAACACATGTCATTGACTGTTGCTTTCAGATATCCTGCCTAGCAACATCATCACTCATAACTTAAATACATACACATGCCTGTTTGTGGCAAATGTGTCTGGTTACTTCAGTGTGAAAACAAACACATGAGTTTTATTGTAGATCAGACATACTCCACCATAAAAACACATTGTAATCCATAATGTGTTGCCTTATAGCTTTTCAAAAACAAACATAGTAATGTTTTTATATGTATTTGGCAATGTTAGGTCAAATACACATGTGAAAATTTGTTAAACAACCTTACTATTTTCCAAAATTAAACATGAGTTTCTGTTGCAGCATCTTACACACAATGTGCTACTGCATGGCTGAAGTGGACATACATATCTTTACAGGATGTGGACAAGGCCATTTTGCTAGGATTCCATTTCATGTTTTACTGACTTCGGTAAGTATATCAGATTTTGATGTGTTTTAACTTAATGCGTTTAAGTAAAAGTTTTATTACGATCTGAAATTTATTAAATTTATTTCAGTTTGATACTCACAATCAAGATGAGGGGAGTGTGGTTCACGTCTTGGAGGTGTGTCCAAAATTTGGAGTGGGGGGACCGAACGTACTGTCGATAATCTTCGTGGCGGGGTAGCCTGCTGTGGTTGGCCCTGGACATCAGACCTTGCTTTCTTTGCTGCCACATGTTTTTTTTGGTGGTGTGTTACAGAAGTCCGACTTCTGCTGCTCCAGACTTCTTTTGATGGACCTAGTATTGAAAGTTAAATTTTGTTATGGCCATTCCTTTACAAACATACCCTATACTACAATGGACACTTTACCTGCTTCCGCTGCGTCATCATCATCAGATGTCATGGGAGTTACTGTAGGACGACCAGTACTGCTTTTTTCCAACACTGTAAAACCAAAATAAAATCTCATGTATTCATGCTATTGTTGATAGATCCACCCATTATGCTTATAAACATGAATTCTTTAAAAAAATGCTTGTTTTATTAAAAAAAAAAACATAAGGACCGTAAACCAAAAAAAACACTACATAAAACAATAAACATTGTCCAATAGCCATATGCACTATGGAAAGTGCAACACAGGAAAACATGTACAGGACACAGACATAGGACACAAGTAAAAATACATACACTAACAACCAAAAACACACACATCTTCATTTTGTAATGAAAGGAAAAAATTTACAGATGCAATACAGAAATTGCTCTGTGAGGGGTGGCGATATTGTTTCACTCTAATCTCCGATACTCTATTTTGAGCAAGCTACATGACCCTGAGGGTAGATTTCTGCTATTAGATGTATGTATTGACAATGTTGTTTATACCCTTCTTAATCTCTACGCACCCAACATCTCACCCGAATCTTTCTTTGCAGACCTTTTAACGACCCTTCTTACCTGGGGCAGCCAGAATTTAATTGTCG
Source organism: Pseudophryne corroboree (assembly GCF_028390025.1). Lineage (NCBI taxonomy): Eukaryota > Metazoa > Chordata > Amphibia > Anura > Myobatrachidae > Pseudophryne > Pseudophryne corroboree. The sequence continues at coordinate 608,191,915 of NC_086444.1, read as the reverse complement.
GTGGAGACTTCAATTTAGTGGTCGACCCATCAATGGACAGATCCAGGGTAAGTGCCTCTCCCGCTACAACTCTCACACAACTTTTATCTTCCTTCTGCTCTCAGCTAGACCTTCTAGACCCCTGGCGGATACTTCACCCCACTCAGAAAGACTATTCTTTCTACTCCCATCCTCATTCTTCTCACTCTCGAATTGACTACATACTCACTGTCTCTCACCTCCTTTCCAAAGTCACCCACACCTCCATTGACAACATCATTATATTGGACCATGCCCCTATATCTCTACATATCCAACTAGCCATGCCCCCTCGCAGCCCACCACACTGGCGCTTCCCTGCCTATCTGCGCCAATCTACTGACTTCCTCCTTCACATAAAGCAATCCTGGCTCAATTATACTTCAGATAACAAGGACCAGTGTCTAGACTTACCGGTCTTTTGGGGAGCAGCTAAGGCCGTCCTCCGAGGACATGTTATGTCATACACTCACTCAGACGAAAGAAGTTCTCTTCTCAATTACAGTCCTTGAGTACCACACTTACCTCAGCATATAGAAGTTACGTTCAACATGATACCCCCGCCCACAAAGAAGCCTATCTCTTAGCCAAGCTTGTTTACGACACATTCCTCACGGAACGTGCCCAACTATCTTGCGATTATCAACGTAACAGACTCCACAGATGGGGCAACAAATCAGGCAAACTGCTGGCAAATCTGATTAAAGGTCCTCAAGCACGCACATGGGTATCTGCTCTCAACAGCTCGGGCACGCTAATAACCGATTCCAAAACCATCTGCACTAAATTTAGGGAGTTTTATCAATCTCTGTACACTAAGGGCCCTGACGACTTGGATGCCAACCTCTCCTTTCTGGAGGAGGCTGCTCTCCCCATTTTGACTCTGGAAGAGAGAGACTCTCTTGAGACTCCGATCAAAGTGGAAGAAGTTGTCGATATTATCAAGTCTCTACCGAATAACAAAAGCCCCATCCTGATGGCTTTGGCGCAGAGTTTTATAAAATGCTTTGTGATGAGCTGGCCCCTACCCTCACGTCCCTCTACAACCATATCCTTACTTCCAAACAAACTCCAATCAGGTTTAACGAGGCCACGATTATAGTCATAGCGAAACCTGGAAAAGACCCTTCCCTACCTGGCTCCCACAGGCCAATCTCCCTCCTTAATCAGGACTTTAAAATCCTTACGAAATTGATGGCCAATAGATTACAACTGTGTCTCTCTCGCATTATATCTCCTGCGCAGCTGGGCTTCATTAGACATAGACAATCTGTACAGGGCATTAGGACCACCTTGGCAGCCATAACGTACTCACGCTCTCATAACCTCATGGATAATGTCTTAATTAACCTTGATGCGGAAAAGACCTTCGACAAGATTGCCTGGCCTCATCTCGCCAGAGTTTTGTCATACCAGAAATTTGGTGATAACTTTCGTGGCCTTGTTGACTCCCTCTATGATACCCCTACTGCGCAGGTGATAGTCAACAACATTCCCTCATCTCCCTTCATCCTTGAAAGAGGAACCAGACAGGTTTTCCCCCTTTCCCACCTCTTATTTAATCTAGCTCTAGTGCCTTTTATACGCTACATTCTTAATCTCCCGGAATTTAGAGGGGTAAAAATTGGTAACAGAGAGGTTAAATTGATGGCATTCGCAGATGACATCCTTCTTCTCACCTCTAACCTGAGACAATCCGTCTGGGCATTACAGACCGCTATCTCTCGTTTTTCCTCCTTTGCAGGGTTCTCGATCAACTTTGATAAATCAGAGGCATTGGCTATTTTTCCCCAGATTACTACAGGGTGGGATATTCCTTTTCCATTTCGGTGGGCCCCCGCTTATATTACATATCTTGGAGTTACTCTCCCTTCTGACCCTGCTCGTCTTTACCCTGACAACATACACCCCATCCTCGCTAAAATTCAAACTGAATTGGCGTTGTGGCAAAAACTACCCCTTAATCTCATGGGTCGCTGTAACCTGGTAAAGATGGCTAGTTTCCCCAAACTGCTCTACGTTCTTCAGATGGTTCCTGTCATGCTCTCTAAATCTGACCTTTCCCTCATTAACTCATCTATCTCTAAATTCATCTGGGACAATAAACGACCCAGAATAAGCCTCTTCAAATTATCCCAAATGGTACAGAATGGAGGGCTAAATCTGCCGGACATAGAGCAGTACAATAGAGCCTGTCTTCTCCGTTTCACAGTAGATTGGCTCAAGGGCACATCGATCTTTACTGATTCGCTGATTGATTCCCAACTCTGCGCCCCGTTGTCTCTTAGCTTCATCCTACATGCATCCAAAGCCGACCTGCCGACTACTTCTCTAAACAATTTACTCCTAACATCCACTACGGTGGCATGGAAATTATCTAGAAAATCTCTAAAATTACAGCACACCTACTCCCTTTTTCTTCCTCTCCTGGGTAACCCATACTTTCAACAGGGTCAGGCCTCATATCCTTTCACTGCTTACATTAACCCTAACCATGGCTTCTACTTCTTTCAAGCTTCACACTATGGGGGTAATTCCAAGTTGATCGCAGCAGGAAATTTTTTAGCAGTTTGGCAAAACCATGTGCACTGCAGGTGTGGCAGATATAACATGTGCAGAGAGAGTTAGATTTGGGTGGGTTATTTTGTTTCTGTGCAGGGTAAATACTGGCTGCTTTATTTTTACACTGCAATTTAGATTGCAGATTAAACTCACCACACCCAAATCTAACTCTCTCTGCAAATGTTATATCTGCCTCCCCTGCAGTGCACATGGTTTTGCCCAATTGCTATCAAAAATCCTGCTGCGATCAACTTGGAATTACCTCCTATGTGCACTCAGTCCTCTCTCATCTCAGCTCATCAAACTTTGTTAACAGTTTGGACACGCTCCTACGCTCTGGGACATGCTCCATCTCATCTCTATATGCTCGTATTCGTATAGAACACATCCCCACTACTGATTTATCCCAAGTACAGACATGGTCTTCTCACATTCCTTCTATGTCCCCAGAAGCCATAATGGACAGTTTCACAACCTCCCTTAAGCTTATTCCAGCAAGTTTATATCAGGAAATGTCCTACAAAATATTACATAGAGCCTATATCTCTCCGAAGAGGAGTCATCTGATGGGCTTATCTGACTCAGCAAAATGCCTGAAATGCTCTGCGCCAGTCGTGGATCTTATGCATTGTTTTTGGCACTGTCCTCACATTCAGGCATTTTGGACTGAACTACAGTCATATGGCGCTGCCGAGTTGGGTCTGCACTTCCGATGTACTGCCCCTTGGGCTCTCTTTGGTCACACCCTAGATCAGCCCGACCTTTCCCCCCAGGACACAAAACTGATAGTGATTCTCTCAGCGGTAGGCAGGAAAGCCATTCTCCAGCAATGGATCTCCGACATCCCTCCTATACTGCCACTAGCCACCTCTAGACTCCTCTTCCTATTCACAATGGGCTGGCTGGAAACGTCCCTGAATAAGGAACTACTAACCCCTGCGTTGTTTAAATGTTGGGGGACGATTTATAAACAGATTGCCCACCCTGACTAAATTGGCGGATAAACAAAGTTTCCAAAGCACCACGTGGTATGGACATCAACTTTTATCTGATGGCCCTCCCATTTCCCTCCCGTAACCATGAAATCCTCTCCACTTCTTTGCTCCTCTGGCTCTCCTCTCTCTAATGCTACATCTTGTGCTGCTGCCTCCCTTGGCCCTCCCTCTCTCTTCCTTCTTCATTCTCTCTACGACTCTCCGTCGCCTACATAACCTCTCTTGCTTGGTTGATATCTCCATGGATGGGCCGGCGGTCTCCTCACCCTGGCAGGTATTGTTTTGTTTTGTTCTGTTTTTGTTTTGTCCTTCTCTCTTCTACGTTTGTCTTTTTGTTTCGTTTACTTTTAAGTTACACGTTCCCCACCGGGGAGAATGTATTGATATGTTATTTGGTTTGTACTATTTGTAACCTTATTTCTGCATCGAATGGATGATCGATAGCTTTGAGGTTTGGCTTTTCCAAGACTTAGGTTACACTGTCATCTACAATTTATTATGCTTTGTACTAAAAAATGTAAAAATGAGGATTTGTCCTAGATCCCGCTGTTCACATGACTTGTAGATCTTGGACCTTATCGGTCTCTATTTTAGCATAGGTATTGTACTTATTTCTGATGTGGATTGTTATATTTTCTGGACCTCAATAAAATATATATTGGGGGAAAAAAAAGAAATTGCTCTGTGATGTGGCACTCCAAACACACATTACCACTATATGAGCAACAACAACAACAACAAAAAATGAAAAAAAATTAGACTGCAGTGTTGTCAGGGTACAAATACAGACTCAAACTGAACAAACAAATAGTGGGTTTTTAAAAAAACATTATTACATTCAGTAATAATGACAGTACACATGTAAGTGGTTTCCAAACCACTTCCCACTACTCCAGCCTCTAACATGACAACCACTGTTTTTGCAACATTGCACATGGATAACCTAAATATAAAACATAGGCCCTCATTCCGAGTTGTTCGCTTGTAAGATTTTTTCGCAACAGAGCGATTAGTCGCAAACTGCGCATGCGCAACGTTCACAGTGCGTCTGCGCCAAGTAGATTTGCAAAAGAGTTTGGTTTTTTACTCACGGCCTAATGAAGAAATTTCATTGTTTTGGTGAGCGGAGTGTGATTGACAGGAAGTGGGTGTTTCTGGGCGGAAACTGGCCATTTTATGGGTGTGTGCGAAAAAACGCTTGCGTTTCTGGGAAAAACGCGGGAGTGTCTGAAGAAACGGGGGAGTGTCTGGGTGAACGCTGGGTGTGTTTGTGACGTCAAACCAGGAACGAAACTGACTGAACTGATCGCAGTGGCAGAGTAAGTCTCGAGCTACTCAGAAACTGCAAAGAAATTTCTATTCGCAATTCTGCTAATCTTGCTTTCGCAATTCTGCTATGCTAAGATTCACTCCCAGTAGGCGGCGGCTTAGCGTGTGCAAAGCTGCTAAAAGCAGCTAGCGAGCGAACAACTCGGAATGAGGGCCATAGTCCAAATTAAAAACTTAAAAATGTGCAAAAGGAAAACATTATTGCTGGACAATTCAATGACATACCAAGTTTAAACTACACATGGAAAATATACAGAAAAAAAACACATGAGATACAATAAAGTAAGATGTTACATTGGCTTTTGTAGAAAACATTACCAAAATTTTTTTATTTGCTGACACACACTTGAAGATGGGAGTAACATGCAACGTCACATGACACACATTTGGAAAAAAAAAAGGTCATAGAATGTTAATGCAAATACACATGCTCACCATTCTTCCTGGGCCTATCTGAATCCCGGACATGGGTTGCAGAGACTACTTCAGGAGGTATTACACTCCGCATGGGCTCCTCATACTCCAGATATCTTGCAGTATAGGGCTGCCCACCACCGGTTTTTCGAGCCGACTTCGCCTCCTTGGCCATTTTGGACTTGACACGTTGCTTTATGTCATAGTACCGTTTGCGGCACGTGTCCTCTGTCCGCTTGACCACCCCCTCACTATTGACAGCAGCAACAACTTTCGCCCACAACACCGTCTTCTTCCGTGTTGGCACCTTGGCGGACTCAGGCCCAAATAGCTGCCGCTGATACTTCATCAGCTCCCGCACCAATGCCACATTTTCTGCATAATTAAACTTGACATTCCGCCCAGTCTTAGTAGTGGAGCGTGGCTGCGGAGCTCTCTGACTGTCACTATCACTGTCACTTGAGGCTGCTGCAGCAACCTCACCCACCTCCTCCACCTCACTACCCTCACTCACACTCACCTCCTCCACCTGACCGACCTCCTCCCCCTCACTCACACCCTCCACCTCACCCACCTCTGAGTCACACATAATTGTGTGTCTAAACACTTAACACAGAAAAAAAAATACAAACAACACACTCCTCCACTGCACAAATCACACACACACACACACACACACACACACACACACACACACACACACACACACACACACACACACTGACAAGGGACTATAAATAAAAAATACTTGGACAAAAAATTAGACAAAACCACAAAAAACAAGACTACAAGAATGACAAGACTACTTTCAAACACAATACTACACTCAGAAATCGCAAACACTCCTCACCAAACCAAAAACTCACCTACCTCCACAGCACAACCTCCCTCCTCACCACTAACTAAACCCACGAGGTGCGGACGGTTTGAGGCGTATTTATATGGTTGCGCACAGACACTCCTACATCTGAAACACAACCAATCACGAACGGGGATGAAAAACGAAACTAAAAGTGAAAATGCGGCCTGGGTTTAAAAAAAACCCTGCCGCGTTTAACTTAGAAAATAAACCAGCAAAAACAACAAAAACACGTACGCAAACGACAATGACGGCCGTAAATGTGCCAAAATAAAAAAACGACTGGCATCGACATCGGATAACACGAAAACCATAAAGTCGACTGCTTCGTAACTTTGCGTATATAGTTTCAAAAAGTTTCATGAAAATGCACCCGATACAAAACGAGTTAAAACACTACACAAACCGACTCAAACACGAATATTAGTAAATATAGGCCCCTGTCAGGGAACGCTATTAACAGCTTGTTCACATTGAAACAACTAGTAACAATTTAAGTGGGCACAATTCTGCGGGTGTGGTATTGAAAGTCGACAGTAACTAGGTCGACAATGTCTAGGTCGACCACTATTGGTCGACAGTAACTAGGTCGACAGGGTCTTTAGGTCAACATGTTCTAGGTCGACAGGTCAAAAGGTCGACATGAGTTTTTCATGTTATTTTGGTGTCGTTTTCTTCGTAGAGTGACCGGGAACCCCAATTAGTGCACCGCGTCCCCTCGCATGGCTCGCTTCGCTCGCCATGCTTCGGGCATGGTGCCTTCGCTCCGCTACCGCTTCGCTCGGCACAGATTACCTTTCCAATCGTAGTCCACGTGGATCGTTAAGTATGAAAAGGTTCAAAAAAAGAAAAAAAATGTGGAAAACTCATGTCGACCTTTTGACCTGTCGACCTAGAACATGTCGACCTAAAGACCCTGTCGACCTAGTTACTGTCGACCAATAGTGGTCGACCTAGACATTGTCGACTTTCAGTCCGGAACCACAATTTTGCTGTGCTAAAATGCAACATGGTTACATTTGTAAACAGATGGCTGTTGAATCATATCTGCACAGCAAATTCTAATCACTTGCTATTTTCATAATCTGATGAGCAGTTATATCCACACTGACAGCACAAGATTGATATTAAGAATTTGACTCCTGGGAGCAGTCATTATCAAAAATTAAGACTGCAAGAAGATTGATTTTTATACATTCTAATTAATGGTGTATGTGAACATTAAGGCTGATATTACAGCGATTAACAGAGTTTAAATACATTAGTATTGTGATTGACAGTAGATTTATCGATATTCTGAATCATTAATTAAGTGAATAGCAGGTGTGTTCATTGACATCCCGGTGCTACTTATTTTAATATCTTTTTTTCCTTACTTTATATCTATCTTTTAATATTTCGCCTTTTTAGCTTTGATAGATGGGGATTTATTAATTTTTTATACCTAATAAAAGTTATGTTTTATAATTTATCATTAAACTAGAGTGAGGTTGTAGGTGGGGAATAAGTATTTAATTAGATATATTCACTAAAGATATATATGATATTGATTGTGTAACTCTAATCGACGACGTGCACCACAATGCTACCATCTTTCTCCTTTTTGTAACTTAATTGTTCAACAGGTAGCACGCCCCCATATATGGTGACAGTTTCTTTTGGGTTGACATTGTGAATGGGAGGTAACCGTCGAACTGAACCTGTGCGGGAACATCTGTCTGTTTATTGTATTTAATGTTTTAATTAGAGATGAGCGGGTTCGGTTTCTTTGAATCCGAACCCGCACGAACTTCACTTTTTTTTCCACGGGTCCGAGCGACTCGGATCTTCCCGCCTTGCTCGGTTAACCCGAGCGCGCCCGAACGTCATCATGACGCTGTCGGATTCTCGCGAGGCTCGGATTCTATCGCGAGACTCGGATTCTATATAAGGAGCCGCGCGTCGCCGCCATTTTCACTCGTGCATTGAGATTGATAGGGAGAGGACGTGTCTGGCGTCCTCTCCATTAGAATAGAGATAGATAGATTAGATAGAGAGAGATTGTGCAGAGTCGCAGACAGAGTTAGTTTACCACAGTCAGTGACCAGTGCAGTTGCTAGTTAACTTTTATTTAATATAATATATCCGTTCACTTCTCTCTGCTATATCCGTTCTCTGCCTGAAAAAAAAAACGATACACAGCACAGTCAGTCACACAGTGTGACTCAGTCTGTGTGCACTCAGCTCAGCCCAGTGTGCTGCACAGTCATCAATGTATAAATTAAAAGCTTATAATTAATTGTGGGGGAGACTGGGGAGCACTGCAGGTTGTTAGCAGGAGCCAGGAGTACAATTATATTAATTAACAGTGCACACTTTTGCTGCAGGAGTGGTGACCAGTGCCTGACCACCAGTATAGTATTGTTGTATACTACTAATATCTCTTTAAATATCAACCAGTCTATATTAGCAGCAGACACAGTACAGTGCGGTAGTTCACGGCTGTGGCTACCTCTGTGTCGGCACACGGCAGGCAGTCCGTCCGACCAGAATTGTATTATTTATTATTATATACCTACCACCTAACCGTGGTTTTTTTTTCATTCTTTATACCGTCATAGTGTCATCCTAATTGTTACGAGTATACTACTATCTCTTTATCAACCAGTGTACAGTGCGGTAGTTCACGGCTGTGGCTACCTCTGTGTCGGCACACGGCAGGCAGTCCGTCCGACCAGAATTGTATTATTTATTATTATATACCTACCACCTAACCGTGGTTTTTTTTTCATTCTTTATACCGTCATAGTGTCATCCTAATTGTTACGAGTATACTACTATCTCTTTATCAACCAGTGTACAGTGCGGTAGTTCACGGCTGTGGCTACCTCTGTGTCGGCACACGGCAGGCAGTCCGTCCGACCAGAATTGTATTATTTATTATTATATACCTACCACCTAACCGTGGTTTTTTTTTCATTCTTTATACCGTCATAGTGTCATCCTAATTGTTACGAGTATACTACTATCTCTTTATCAACCAGTGTACAGTGCGGTAGTTCACGGCTGTGGCTACCTCTGTGTCGGCACACGGCAGGCAGTCCGTCCGACCAGAATTGTATTATTTATTATTATATACCTACCACCTAACCGTGGTTTTTTTTTCATTCTTTATACCGTCATAGTGTCATCCTAATTGTTACGAGTATACTACTATCTCTTTATCAACCAGTGTACAGTGCGGTAGTTCACGGCTGTGGCTACCTCTGTGTCGGCACACGGCAGGCAGTCCGTCCGACCAGAATTGTATTATTTATTATTATATACCTACCACCTAACCGTGGTTTTTTTTTCATTCTTTATACCGTCATAGTGTCATCCTAATTGTTACGAGTATACTACTATCTCTTTATCAACCAGTGTACAGTGCGGTAGTTCACGGCTGTGGCTACCTCTGTGTCGGCAGTCGGCAGGCAGTCCGTCCATCCATAATTGTATTATTATTATAATATATACCACCTAACCGTGGTTTTTTTTTCATTCTTTATACCGTCATAGTGTCATACTAGTTGTTACGAGTATACTACTATCTCTTTATCAACCAGTGTACAGTGCGGTAGTTCACGGCTGTGGCTACCTCTGTGTCGGCACACGGCAGGCAGTCCGTCCGACCAGAATTGTATTATTTATTATTATATACCTACCACCTAACCGTGGTTTTTTTTTCATTCTTTATACCGTCATAGTGTCATCCTAATTGTTATGAGTATACTACTATCTCTTTATCAACCAGTGTACAGTGCGGTAGTTCACGGCTGTGGCTACCTCTGTGTCGGCACACGGCAGGCAGTCCGTCCGACCAGAATTGTATTATTTATTATTATATACCTACCACCTAACCGTGGTTTTTTTTTCATTCTTTATACCGTCATAGTGTCATCCTAATTGTTACGAGTATACTACTATCTCTTTATCAACCAGTGTACAGTGCGGTAGTTCACGGCTGTGGCTACCTCTGTGTCGGCAGTCGGCAGGCAGTCCGTCCATCCATAATTGTATTATTATTATAATATATACCACCTAACCGTGGTTTTTTTTTCATTCTTTATACCGTCATAGTGTCATACTAGTTGTTACGAGTATACTACTATCTCTTTATCAACCAGTGTACAGTGCGGTAGTTCACGGCTGTGGCTACCTCTGTGTCGGCAGTCGGCAGGCAGTCCGTCCATCCATAATTGTATTATTATTATAATATATACCACCTAACTGTGGTTTTTTTTGCATTCTTTATACCGTCGTCATAGTGTCATACTAGTTGTTACGAGTATACTACTATCTCTTTATCAACCAGTGTACAGTGCGGTAGTTCACGGCTGTGGCTACCTCTGTGTCGGCAGTCGGCAGGCAGTCCGTCCATCCATAATTGTATTATTATTATAATATATACCACCTAACCGTGGTTTTTTTTCCAGTCTTTATACCGTCGTCATAGTGTCATACTAGTTGTTACGAGTATACTACTATCTCTTTATCAACCAGTGTACAGTGCGGTAGTTCACGGCTGTGGCTACCTCTGTGTCGGCAGTCGGCAGGCAGTCCGTCCATCCATAATTGTATTATTATTATAATATATACCACCTAACCGTGGTTTTTTTTTCATTCTTTATACCGTCGTCATAGTGTCATACTAGTTGTTACGAGTATACTACTATCTCTTTATCAACCAGTGTACAGTGCGGTAGTTCACGGCTGTGGCTACCTCTGTGTCGGCAGTCGGCAGGCAGTCCGTCCATCCATAATTGTATTATTATTATAATATATACCACCTAACCGTGGTTTTTTTTTCATTCTTTATACCGTCGTCATAGTGTCATACTAGTTGTTACGAGTATACTACTATCTCTTTATCAACCAGTGTACAGTGCGGTAGTTCACGGCTGTGGCTACCTCTGTGTCGGCAGTCGGCAGGCAGTCCGTCCATCCATAATTGTATTATTATTATAATATATACCACCTAACCGTGGTTTTTTTATACCACCTAACCGTGGCAGTCCGTCCATAATTGTATACTAGTATCCAATCCATCCATCTCCATTGTTTACCTGAGGTGCCTTTTAGTTCTGCCTATAAAATATGGAGAACAAAAAAGTTGAGGTTCCAAAATTAGGGAAAGATCAAGATCCACTTCCACCTCGTGCTGAAGCTGCTGCCACTAGTCATGGCCGAGACGATGAAATGCCAGCAACGTCGTCTGCCAAGGCCGATGCCCAATGTCATAGTACAGAGCATGTCAAATCCAAAACACCAAATATCAGAAAAAAAAGGACTCCAAAACCTAAAATAAAATTGTCGGAGGAGAAGCGTAAACTTGCCAATATGCCATTTACCACACGGAGTGGCAAGGAACGGCTGAGGCCCTGGCCTATGTTCATGGCTAGTGGTTCAGCTTCACATGAGGATGGAAGCACTCAGCCTCTCGCTAGAAAACTGAAAAGACTCAAGCTGGCAAAAGCACCGCAAAGAACTGTGCGTTCTTTGAAATCCCAAATCCACAAGGAGAGTCCAATTGTGTCGTTTGCGATGCCTGACCTTCCCAACACTGGACGTGAAGAGCATGCGCCTTCCACTATTTGCATGCCCCCTGCAAGTGCTGGAAGGAGCACCCGCAGTCCAGTTCCTGATAGTCAGATTGAAGATGTCAGTGTTGAAGTACACCAGGATGAGGAGGATATGGGTGTTGCTGGCGCTGGGGAGGAAATTGACCAGGAGGATTCTGATGGTGAGGTGGTTTGTTTAAGTCAGGCACCCGGGGAGACACCTGTTGTCCGTGGGAGGAATATGGCCGTTGACATGCCAGGTGAAAATACCAAAAAAATCAGCTCTTCGGTGTGGAGGTATTTCACCAGAAATGCGGACAACAGGTGTCAAGCCGTGTGTTCCCTTTGTCAAGCTGTAATAAGTAGGGGTAAGGACGTTAACCACCTCGGAACATCCTCCCTTATACGTCACCTGCAGCGCATTCATAATAAGTCAGTGACAAGTTCAAAAACTTTGGGTGACAGCGGAAGCAGTCCACTGACCAGTAAATCCCTTCCTCTTGTAACCAAGCTCACGCAAACCACCCCACCAACTCCCTCAGTGTCAATTTCCTCCTTCCCCAGGAATGCCAATAGTCCTGCAGGCCATGTCACTGGCAAGTCTGACGAGTCCTCTCCTGCCTGGGATTCCTCCGATGCATCCTTGCGTGTAACGCCTACTGCTGCTGGCGCTGCTGTTGTTGCCGCTGGGAGTCGATGGTCATCCCAGAGGGGAAGTCGTAAGCCCACTTGTACTACTTCCAGTAAGCAATTGACTGTTCAACAGTCCTTTGCGAGGAAGATGAAATATCACAGCAGTCATCCTACTGCAAAGCGGATAACTGAGTCCTTGACAACTATGTTGGTGTTAGACGTGCGTCCGGTATCCGCCGTTAGTTCACAGGGAACTAGACAATTTATTGAGGCAGTGTGCCCCCGTTACCAAATACCATCTAGGTTCCACTTCTCTAGGCAGGCGATACCGAGAATGTACACGGACGTCAGAAAAAGACTCACCAGTGTCCTAAAAAATGCAGTTGTACCCAATGTCCACTTAACCACGGACATGTGGACAAGTGGAGCAGGGCAGGGTCAGGACTATATGACTGTGACAGCCCACTGGGTAGATGTATGGACTCCCGCCGCAAGAACAGCAGCGGCGGCACCAGTAGCAGCATCTCGCAAACGCCAACTCTTTCCTAGGCAGGCTACGCTTTGTATCACCGCTTTCCAGAATACGCACACAGCTGAAAACCTCTTACGGCAACTGAGGAAGATCATCGCGGAATGGCTTACCCCAATTGGACTCTCCTGTGGATTTGTGGCATCGGACAACGCCAGCAATATTGTGTGTGCATTAAATATGGGCAAATTCCAGCACGTCCCATGTTTTGCACATACCTTGAATTTGGTGGTGCAGAATTTTTTAAAAAACGACAGGGGCGTGCAAGAGATGCTGTCGGTGGCCAGAAAAATTGCGGGACACTTTCGGCGTACAGGCACCACGTACAGAAGACTGGAGCACCACCAAAAACTACTGAACCTGCCCTGCCATCATCTGAAGCAAGAAGTGGTAACGAGGTGGAATTCAACCCTCTATATGCTTCAGAGGTTGGAGGAGCAGCAAAAGGCCATTCAAGCCTATACAATTGAGCACGATATAGGAGATGGAATGCACCTGTCTCAAGTGCAGTGGAGAATGATTTCAACGTTGTGCAAGGTTCTGATGCCCTTTGAACTTGCCACACGTGAAGTCAGTTCAGACACTGCCAGCCTGAGTCAGGTCATTCCCCTCATCAGGCTTTTGCAGAAGAAGCTGGAGGCATTGAAGAAGGAGCTAACACGGAGCGATTCCGCTAGGCATGTGGGACTTGTGGATGCAGCCCTTAATTCGCTTAACAAGGATTCACGGGTGGTCAATCTGTTGAAATCAGAGCACTACATTTTGGCCACCGTGCTCGATCCTAGATTTAAAGCCTACCTTGGATCTCTCTTTCCGGCAGACACAGGTCTGCTGGGGTTGAAAGACCTGCTGGTGACAAAATTGTCAAGTCAAGCGGAACGCGACCTGTCAACATCTCCTCCTTCACATTCTCCCGCAACTGGGGGTGCGAGGAAAAGGCTCAGAATTCCGAGCCCACCCGCTGGCGGTGATGCAGGGCAGTCTGGAGCGACTGCTGATGCTGACATCTGGTCCGGACTGAAGGACCTGACAACGATTACGGACATGTCGTCTACTGTCACTGCATATGATTCTCTCAACATTGATAGAATGGTGGAGGATTATATGAGTGACCGCATCCAAGTAGGCACGTCACACAGTCCGTACTTATACTGGCAGGAAAAAGAGGCAATTTGGAGGCCCTTGCACAAACTGGCTTTATTCTACCTAAGTTGCCCTCCCACAAGTGTGTACTCCGAAAGAGTGTTTAGTGCCGCCGCTCACCTTGTCAGCAATCGGCGTACGAGGTTACATCCAGAAAATGTGGAGAAGATGATGTTCATTAAAATGAATTATAATCAATTCCTCCGCGGAGACATTGACCAGCAGCAATTGCCTCCACAAAGTACACAGGGAGCTGAGATGTTGGATTCCAGTGGGGACGAATTGATAATCTGTGAGGAGGGGGATGTACACGGTGATATATCGGAGGGTGAAGATGAGGTGGACATCTTGCCTCTGTAGAGCCAGTTTGTGCAAGGAGAGATTAATTGCTTCTTTTTTGGGGGGGGTCCAAACCAACCCGTCATATCAGTCACAGTCGTGTGGCAGACCCTGTCACTGAAATGATGGGTTGGTTAAAGTGTGCATGTCCTGTTTTGTTTATACAACATAAGGGTGGGTGGGAGGGCCCAAGGATAATTCCATCTTGCACCTCTTTTTTCTTTTCTTTTTCTTTGCATCATGTGCTGATTGGGGAGGGTTTTTTGGAAGGGACATCCTGCGTGACACTGCAGTGCCACTCCTAGATGGGCCCGGTGTTTGTGTCGGCCACTAGGGTCGCTAATCTTACTCACACAGCTACCTCATTGCGCCTCTTTTTTTCTTTGCGTCATGTGCTGTTTGGGGAGGGTTTTTTGGAAGGGACATCCTGCGTGACACTGCAGTGCCACTCCTAGATGTGCCCGGTGTTTGTGTCGGCCACTAGGGTCGCTAATCTTACTCACACAGTCAGCTACCTCATTGCGCCTCTTTTTTTCTTTGCGTCATGTGCTGTTTGGGGAGGGTTTTTTGGAAGGGCCATCCTGCGTGACACTGCAGTGCCACTCCTAGATGGGCCCGGTGTTTGTGTCGGCCACTAGGGTCGCTTATCTTACTCACACAGCGACCTCGGTGCAAATTTTAGGACTAAAAATAATATTGTGAGGTGTGATGTGTTCAGAATAGGCTGAAAATGAGTGTAAATTATGTTTTTTGAGGTTAATAATACTTTGGGATCAAAATTACCCCCAAATTCTATGATTTAAGCTGTTTTTTAGGGTTTTTTTAAAAAAACACCCGAATCCAAAACACACCCGAATCCGACAAAAAAAATTCGGTGAGGTTTTGCCAAAACGCGGTCGAACCCAAAACACGGCCGCGGAACCGAACCCAAAACCAAAACACAAAACCCGAAAAATTTCCGGCGCTCATCTCTAGTTTTAATGTGTCTCCCGGGATTCTCAGTGATTCCTTTATGTAGTCTGATTTGTTTAGTATGACTATGCCCTCCCTTTTATTAGCTGGCTGGAAGCATGCCCACTGCACCATATTGGTCAGAGAGACTTTTAAAAAGATCCCACTGAACAGCAATCTGTATCCTTGACAAAGACCATTATGGCCGAAACAAGTTGGTGACATCCACACACAAACACCGCGAGCCTGCTCAATTATCAACATTACCACAAACAAATTCCAACAGACTCCTCACCAGCCGGTGAATGGAGCGGCCACTGAGACAGCACAAGGCTCCAGAGGAAGCGGAACCTTGTGGCAATGCAACCTCTGGTTCTCAGTGCAGTTTCCAGCAGGACCCGGCGACCCACCTGCAGAGCCAGGAAGACATCCAGCCCTGTATGTTTAGGAGAGCCGTCGGGGATGGAGATAGCGGGAGCGGACACACATAAACTAACCGCAGAGTGAGTAGGAGACCGGAGCACAGGAACATGTGGGTAAGTTGCACCTGGCAGACAGGGACGCCGGCCTCCCAGAACACGACCCCCTCAAAGGAAAGTTACTGAAAGAGAACTTTTTCAAAGCACAGTGCTGGAACAAGCACTCAGGGACACGGAAATCACTCTAAAGAAGACTGCTACTTGGTTTTTTAATACTGGAGATACAGCATCCAGCATAATACTTTTTTTATAAGACTGTTCACATCAACGTTATTTACAATCTCTACAGCATTGTGTTACTGTTCCAATTATACCTGTCCATATGCACCTGATCCATGTAACTGCCATATCAAGGGTTGACATGTAAAGGGCATATTGTATTAGTGTATATCACATTATGATACACATGTACAGGTACATATGCACAGCTATTTTATCTGTCTTATTCTCAGAACTGTGACTGAAAATAAAAGATTATACAGATAATCACTTATTTCATACAATACATTGCACAGTGGTGAGAGCAGGTATCGAAACCCTGAACAATATACCTAGCCATTGGAGTCTGGCCAACTCAATAGGTACCAGCGGCCCCCCAAAACAAGATACATATACTGTTGCGCTCTACGCAAACCCATTTATTCTAAACAGAGAATGTATCAGCTCTCATTGTCATTATCATAATATCAGGAAGAACAATATATGGAGTACACACATTTATGACTATTGTAAAAGACAGGAAACACGTCTAAATAAGACCCATTACAAGACAATACTAATTTAATACTGCACCAATTCCAATATATAAACTCGTTTTAAAAACCAATTAACTGACGATTTTCCCCTTTAAAAACATTTATAACATTGGTTTTTAAAATGTTTTATTTAGTATAGTTTAAAAAGTATTTTTTTTTAAATATTTGAATATTATATTATACATACAGTATCTGCAGAACGGATCTCCTCGTTAAAAACTGTGGGACACAGTGGGGTGGCGCGGTCGCATGTGATCTGACCATGCCAGTAAAGTGTTTAAGAGCTGGCTGACAGTGGTAATGTTTTGTTAACCACTTATTACCTCTTTCTACACACACTAAGGGCCTGATTCTGATTTGCTTGCTGTGCAGACATACACATTATAGGGCAATCCTTTAAGTACTGATTATGCATCTGAGTGGCACTGTGTATGCATCCCAATTGTTACGGCAATGAGACGCAGAATAAATTTTGACATCCCAGGAGGTAACAGGGGGAGAGGCTAGGCTGAATTGGGTGACAGTGGCTGTGTCAATAGACACACATCCACTCACAATGGAAGCCAAACTCAGACAGAGAAACTGCACTTGCCAAAGAGCTGCTGTATGTTTTGATGGTGCGTCCATTGGTGCACCGATGGTGGGTCTAAACATGCACTGAGATGGCCATTTTCCATGTGATTCACTCATGTGCAGTAGAGAGAACAAGGACACAGAAACACATATTTTGCAAATAGACTGTTGACTGGAGCAACTGCCTAGCATCTAACTGGGTGTTTGATCTTTCCCCGTGTGACAAACAGTTGCTCTAACCCAGTGTCATATATGGGAAAGACCACTAACAAAGATTGCTTCTGATAGTAAGTGGATAACATCAATACGATCAGTAGTGGATTTTGCCTATGGTGCAGCCCCCCAGGTAAAATCCACCACCTCACTCAGTGTCAGTGAAGCCAGATGCAGTCCGTGAGACTGCACTGGCTGCACTGTAACTGTCAGTGACTTCCTATTGGAAGTTCTACTTGCCAGTCACAAACACTACAGGCAGATCCATTCTCCTCCCGAGACTACCAGACCAGGCTGCAATAGGATTAGCGGCTGGCTTCCTGTAGAAAGCCAGCTCCCTGCCTTGTCAGCCCTAGCCGGCTTCTACGGACTACAGCTGATGCAGTCCATAGAAGCCGGGGCTTGCGCATGCACAGTTCCGTCACCGCTGCTGCTCATAAGCTGGTCCCGGCTGTTATGCACACCAGTGCCTGCAGGAAAGTACTGGTGTCAGAACTGTTATGCACTCCAGTGTCTGCAGGAATGTACTGGTGTTTGAACTGTTATGCAAAACAAATGGACTCACAGACAAACTGGGGAATATGACATAACGTACACAGAAGGTGATAGGGTAACAAAACACACACAAAGTGAACAGAGAAGCCCAGAGGCTAAGGAACTGGGTATCTCCCTTGTATTAGAACTGCTCAGATGGAAAAAAGCAAGATGTTGTGTTTTAATACGTAGAGAACCCGAAATGCTGTTGCTAAGGGCAACAGCAAAACCCTAAAGGGTTACCAACGGGTGTGGCAGTAAACTCCTTGGTCAGAGATGGAATGATAGACACAAGGAGAATCTCCACAATCCTAATTCTCACTTGCAGTGCACAGGTTTTAGCTTACTGCCACTAAACTGACCCCTGACACCTAGCACAGTGAGACAGGATTAGACAGGCAAGTCTTAGAATACAGCCGCAAACTTGCTAAGTTCACAGAGTAGTAACAGAACCCCAGCAAGCTAAACGACTGACTCCAGTCTTACTGCTAGGTCTGGATTGGCAGAGTGTAATACCAAATCCCCAGGCCTATTTGCAGTAAGCAACAAACAAATACAAAGCTACACAGTACTGGCTAACTTTCATGAACTGACTAACCAACAAAGATTCAGCAGCATATGCTCACCCTGAAAAGAGGCCCTATAAAGCAGGTGCTGTCCACGCCCCACTCAGACCTCACAGACTGTGAGCACAAAAACCAGCACCGGATCCCCTGCCGTGCACAGAGCCTATAACCACTGCACAGCAAAAGACCCGAACCGGAGTATCAGCTGCGCTCAGGTTACTCCACTAGCACTTGTCTCCCGGTTGCCATGACGACGTGGCAGCACAGGGCAGGAGACCCTAACAGTACCCCCCCTCTGACGAGGGGTCAAAGAACCCCTACCACCGGGTTTATCGGGGAACTGCGAGAAGAAAGAGCGTATCAGTCTGGGGGCATGAAGATCACAACTGCGCACCCACGACCGCTCCTCCGGGCCATACCCCTTCCAGTGCACCAAAAATGACAGCCGACCCCGAACCACCTTGGAGTCAAGAATCCTTTCAACAACAAACTCCCTCTGGCCACGTATCAGAAGAGGGGAAGGTCTTCCACTGGAAGAAGGATTACTAATCGCCCGTTTTAAAAGGGAACAATGAAATGTTTTATTGATACCCAAAGAACGGGGCAGATCTAACTGAAATGCCACCGGATTGATAACCCTGGTGATCTTATAAGGGCCGATGAACCGGGGCCCTAACTTATGAGATGGCTGTCTCAACTTCAAATTCTTGGTAGACAACCAGACGAAGTCTCCTAATTTGAAGCTGCAGGGTCTTTTCCGCTTATCAAAAACCCTTTTGGTCACTAATGACACAGACACAAGGGCTTTCTTCACTTTCCGCCAAATACCTCTAAGGACCGAAACCACAGAGGAACCACCAGGCGTGGAGTCCAGGGGGTCAAAAGAATTGGCCTTAGGATGATGCCCATACACACAAAGGAAGGGAGAGATCCCTGTAGCAGAGTGAGCCGCGTTGTTATAGGCAAACTCCGCCATGGACAGATGAGCAACCCAGTCAGTCTGACACTTGGAGACATAACACCTGAGGAACTGCTCCAAGGACTGGTTCACCCTTTCAGTCTGCCCATTAGACTGCGGATGGTAGCCTGACGACAAGCTGACAGAAATCTGGAGATCGGAACAAAATGCCCTCCAGAATTTGGCCACAAACTGGGATCCGCGGTCAGAGACCACATCAAGTGGCAACCCGTGGAGACGCACAACATGCAGCATAAATAATTCAGACAGGCGTCTGGCTGATGGCAGCCCAACCAGTGGAACGAAGTGCGCCATCTTCGAAAACCTGTCAACGACAACCCAGATGGCTGTCATCCCCGAGGATTTGGGCAAGTCCACCACAAAATCCATTGAAATGTGGGTCCATGGCTTAGATGGGATAGAGGGTGGATGTAATGGGCCAACAGGAACCCCTCTAGGAGTCTTATTTCGGGCACAGATGTCACATGCCCGAACCCACTGATCCACATCCTTAGCCACCGAGGGCCACCACACCGCCCTAGATAGCAACTCCCGAGTTCTGGCAATACCCGGGTGACCTGCCGACTTCTTGGCATGGAATTCCAGGAACACTCGCTGTCTTAACCTAGGAGGCACAAACAAAAGACCTACCGGAAGGTCTGGAGGAGCCTGCTCCTGTGCTCTAAGGACTAATGATAAGAGGTCCT
This sequence comes from Pseudophryne corroboree, assembly GCF_028390025.1. Lineage (NCBI taxonomy): Eukaryota > Metazoa > Chordata > Amphibia > Anura > Myobatrachidae > Pseudophryne > Pseudophryne corroboree. Next base: position 608,171,779 of record NC_086444.1, on the reverse strand, counting down.
GGGTAATGCCCACTTTAATACATGATGGAGAAACAATGGGCAACGGCTCCTCGGTGGTCTCCTGGATTGGAGCAAAACTCCGCGAGAGCGCATCAGCCTTGATGTTTTTTGACCCAGGGCGATATGTTATCAAAAAATGAAAGCGAGCAAAAAACAAAGCCCATCGTGCCTGCCTGGCATTGAGACGCTTCGCTGACTCTAAATATGCCAGATTCTTATGGTCAGTGAGAATTGAGACCACAAACTTAGCCCCCTCAAGCCAGTGTCTCCACTCCTCGAGTGCATCCTTAATAGCCAACAATTCCCGGTTACCCACGTCATAATTCATCTCGGCAGGCGAAAATTTACGGGAAAAGTAAGCACAGGGATGAAGGCGATTATCAGACACTCCCATCTGAGAAAGCACTGCCCCAATACCCATCTCAGAGGCATCCACCTCCACCACAAAAGGACGCTCTGGATCTGGGTGTCGCAGCACCTTGGCCGAAACAAATGCCCTTTTGAGACGGGCAAAAGCCGCTTTAGCCTCACAAGACCAGTGAGCAACATCCGCCCCTTTCTTAGTGAGTGCCACCAAGGGCGCCACTATAGACGAAAATCCAGCGATAAATCGTCTATAAAAATTCGCAAAGCCCAGGAAACGCTGAAGCGCCTTCAAACTAGTGGGCTGCACCCAATCCAGGACTGCCTGTACCTTGGAACCCTCCATTTGGAAACCTTCTGGGGAGATAATATATCCTAGAAATGCGATTTGCTGAACTTCAAATTCGCACTTCTCCAGCTTCGCCCCAAGCCGGTTGTCTCTGAGTTTCTGGAGGACTAAGCGTACATGCTTCCGATGTTCCTCCAGGGAATGGGAGAAGATTAGGATGTCATCTAAGTATACAACTAAGAATCTATCCAAATATTCCCTGAGCACATCATTCATGAAATCCTGGAAGACTGCCGGGGCATTACAGAGCCCAAAAGGCATCACCAAATATTCATAATGCCCTGAGTGGGTATTAAAGGCAGTCTTCCATTCATCCCCCTCTCTTATTCGGATCAGATTGTACGCACCGCGTAGGTCAATCTTAGAAAAAATGGTGGCAGTACGAAGCTGGTCAAACAAGACCGAAATGAGAGGCAGTGGGTATGAGTTTTTAATCGTGATACGGTTCAATTCCCTGAAGTCGATGCAGGGTCGCAACGAACCGTCCTTTTTACCCACGAAGAAGAACCCCGACCCAACTGGAGACTGTGAAGGTCTGATAAATCCCTTAGCCAAGTTCTCCTGAATGTACTCTGCCATAGCCTGAGTCTCAGGACGTGACAGGGAGTACAACCTGCTCTTGGGAAGCTTAGCATTTGGCAACAAATCAATGGCACAGTCATAGGGGCGATGGGGAGGTAGTACCTCTGCAACTTTTTTGGAGAACACGTCCGCAAAATCTGCATAACACCCTGGCAATCCTGGCAAACTTAGCTGCGAGAGCCTGACTGGAAGGCTCAAGCAACTCCTGAAACAATCAGTACCCCAACTAAGAATCTCCCCAGAGACCCAGTCAAATTGAGGATTGTGGGCCCTTAACCAGGGTAACCCCAACACCAATGGGGCAAATGTACAGACAGTCACATAAAAGGACAATTTTTCAGAGTGTGTGGCTCCAATAAACAAAGAAATCTGGCTAGTGCAAGAGGTAATTTTACCTTGGGATAATGGTTCCCCGTTTAACCCACAAATCTCAATTTCCGATGCCAAGGGTACTAAGGGAACAGAGTGTTTCAGGGCGAATTGGCGGTCCATAAAAACCCCGTCGGCCCCACTGTCCACAAAGGCCTCAGTCTTGACAGTTTGACCGAGGATCTTCAAGGTCACCGGAATGATAAAAGTCTTCTTGGGAAATTCTGACTTCTGGCCTGACAGGATATTTCCCATCACCCTCAGGCCCTGAAGTTTTCCGGCTTTTCTGGGCATGATACTACCACATGACCTTTATTCCCACAGTACAAACACAACCCCTGCTGTCTCCTCCGCATCTTCTCACGCGAGGAGAGGCGGGTAGCCCCAATCTGCATAGGCTCCTCAGAAAATTCCTCAGAGTCTGAGGTTCCCTTGGGAAGGAAGGAAATCTCAGTCTCCCTTTCAAGCCTACGCTCTCTCAGCCGTCTATCCACCCGGATGGATAACTGCATGAGCTGATCCAAGCTATCAGGCAAGGGATATTGTACCAGTTGGTCCTTTATCTGGTTTGAAAGACCTCTTCGGTACTGGTGTCTCAGGGCTGGGTCATTCCACTGGGTATCATGGGCTAACCTCCGAAACTCCGTACAGTAAACCTCAACTGGCCTTCGCCCTTGCTTAAGGATCGAAATCTGAGCCTCGGCTGAGGCCGTCTTGTCAGGGTCATCATACAACATGCCCAGTGCCGTAAAAAAAGCATCAACACTTTTAAGCGACGGACAGTCAGGCTGCAACCCATATGCCCAGACCTGTGGGTCTCCTTGTAGCAAGGAAATCACTATGCCCACCCGCTGAATCTCCGACCCAGAAGACTGAGGCCTAAGCCGGAAGTATAGCTTGCAGCTCTCCTTGAAACAAAAGAACTGCGAGCGATCTCCAGAAAAACGATCCGGGAGATTTACTTTCGGCTCCTTAACCCCTGCAGGTGCTGCTGCTGCGGGAGCTCCGCCAGCAGCCTGGGAGGTGTGCATTTTAATGGACAAATCATTAAATTGTCGAGTCAGGACCTGCACCTGATCGACCACCTGTTGCAACGTATTTTGAGGGGTATGCTCCATATTCCCACAAAATTTCAACAGGAGTATTAGGCTGCTGAATATGTTATGCACACCAGTGCCTGCAGGAAAGTACTGGTGTCAGAACTGTTATGCACTCCAGTGTCTGCAGGAATGTACTGGTGTTTGAACTGTTATGCAAAACAAATGGACTCACAGACAAACTGGGGAATATGACATAACGTACACAGAAGGTGATAGGGTAACAAAACACACACAAAGTGAACAGAGAAGCCCAGAGGCTAAGGAACTGGGTATCTCCCTTGTATTAGAACTGCTCAGATGGAAAAAAGCAAGATGTTGTGTTTTAATACGTAGAGAACCCGAAATGCTGTTGCTAAGGGCAACAGCAAAACCCTAAAGGGTTACCAACGGGTGTGGCAGTAAACTCCTTGGTCAGAGATGGAATGATAGACACAAGGAGAATCTCCACAATCCTAATTCTCACTTGCAGTGCACAGGTTTTAGCTTACTGCCACTAAACTGACCCCTGACACCTAGCACAGTGAGACAGGATTAGACAGGCAAGTCTTAGAATACAGCCGCAAACTTGCTAAGTTCACAGAGTAGTAACAGAACCCCAGCAAGCTAAATGACTGACTCCAGTCTTACTGCTAGGTCTGGATTGGCAGAGTGTAATACCAAATCCCCAGGCCTATTTGCAGTAAGCAACAAACAAATACAAAGCTACACAGTACTGGCTAACTTTCATGAACTGACTAACCAACAAAGATTCAGCAGCATCTGCTCACCCTGAAAAGAGGCCCTATAAAGCAGGTGCTGTCCACGCCCCACTCAGACCTCACAGACTGTGAGTACAAAAACCAGCACCGGATCCCCTGCCGTGCACAGAGCCTATAACCACTGCACAGCAAAAGACCCGAACCGGAGTATCAGCTGCGCTCAGGTTACTCCACTAGCACTTGTCTCCCGGTTGCCATGACGACGTGGCAGCACAGGGCAGGAGACCCTAACACCGGCGTATGTAAACTACATGATACAGATGCCAGAACCCGTCTGGTGATGAAGACGAGGGAGTAGGGACCCTCAGCAAGGAGGAGGGAGAAGGGACCCGTAGCGGCAGTCTATCCTCTGAGGTACGAACCGCCTCTGAATATTATTGAAGCTGTAATAATAATGTTAATACACTCCAAAACTTTAGCCAGCTATATGCGTATGTGCAGAACTGAAATTGATTAAAATGAATGGGCTGGAACATGGCCCTGGGATACTTTCAAGACTGATTGCCGTTTGGTACTTAAAAAAGGCCATTAAATAATAGTTATTGTTTCTTTGTTGGTTACCTGTATTCTACCGTATTTAATATAAAATACTTTTACTCACACACAAGGCCATTTACAAAACTTCACCAATGTAGATCTCTTCGCCTCTCTCAAGCTATTTACCAACCCGACCTCTTTGCTCTGCACACGATCTAGGTCTTTCATCCACAGACATTATTCACTCCATATCATAATTGCAGGACTTTCTTTGGGCTGCACCCCCTCTGTGGAATGCCCTCCCATGCACAATAAGACTCTCCTCTAGTCTCCAAACCTTAAAGCGTTCCCTGAAAACTCACCTTCTTCTCAATTCCTCTTCTCAAATTCTGAATCTGCCCACATAACCTTCATAAACTTTCCTATCTAATTATATCCCCACCGTACATTCCACACAAATTCTTACATATTTTCTTTTTCTTCACTTTCACATCCTCCTGACCCCAGGCCGACATTGCTGTGTGACCATATTCTACAGCCCACCAATAACCTTTGCAATCTGTTTGACCATTGTGCAACAAATAACACCTATCCATGTATATCAATGCCTATTTATGTATAGATTGTAAGCTTGCGAGCAGGGCCTTCCAACCTCTATGACTAACTGTTATTACCGTTTTGTTTTATCATTGTTGTTTCCAATTGTAAAGCGCTACAGAATCGCTTCTAGTAATTGTGGCACACTGGCACCTAATGAATGTCACTTTGTTTTTGTTTTTAACACAGTGCTTGCATTGAACAACAGCTCTTCTCTCTCGACTCTTCCAAAGTAGTACTGCCCCCATCGGAGAGTACATTTTCATCTGCTGCAGTACAGCATCAGACTAATCTGAGCAGCTACAGATGCCCAACATTCTGTCAGTTTGTATTGCTGTCCCTGCTGTGCAAAGAATGATGGTCTTTTCTAGCTAATTATTTTTATTGTTCCAATCCAGCATCACTCTTGACATCCTGACATGGGCAGGGCCATCTTTTCGTATGAGCTCAATGGGCTCTTGCCCAAGGGCCCCATAGGTCTAAGGGCCGTAAGCTGATATCTGAGGGCCCCTATTTTCCAGGGGTACCAGATTTTTTAAAATCTGCCATGGCAAACCGGAGATATCCGACTTATAAGAAGTGATCCCCATCCGAGCCTGTTAATTTCTCTTCCCAGTCAGATATCTTGAGTTCTGTCTTACTTACAGTTTTTCTGAGGGTAAACTTCAAAAGCCGAGACTCTCCCCTTTCGAAAGACATTGGCAGCTTGTCTCTACTATGGCCAGAGCCAGAGATATCAGCCTTCCAACAGCTGGTCTCTGCTTCAGCTCCACACGCCTGTTATGCAGTTTTATATTTTCGTTGGTGGATTTCTCTGGCTCCTGAACTCTGATCCCCAAGTCCCCAGCACCTCCTGAAAGGTGGCACTCTCTAGTGTTTTATCCCTTGGAAAGCTAAGAAATCGATTTCCAGGAACTGGAGATATCTGCAGTCAAGCAAGCTGTCCTCCCACCGAATATTATGAATACTAAGCCCACTCCACTATCTACCCCTCCCCTGCGTCATAAAAACCCTCTACCACCCTGGAAGTAATGTACCAGAGTCCCTTCATTCAGCCCAATGCCCCCTTCTATAGTTTAGTGTTCTCCCTCCTGCCCCATCTCCCACCATCTATACAGTAAAGGAGTAATTATTGAAATTACTGCTGCCACCCACGGGACATCAAAGCTGCCGCTTATAGCAGCCCCCACCCCTACCGCTTGAGGATGAATAGGGGCCCCAGTGCATTTTTTTTTTTGCTCAGGGTCCTACACTGCTCTTAAGATGGCCCTGGTCATGGGAGTCATGATTCACTGCAGATATTAGTCTTGGTTAATACCAGACTGCAAAGTGACCTCTTGATCACCATTGCTGACATGTGGTCTTGTACAGTACATACTCCATAGCTTCCTAATATAAGACCTGAGCCCTACATTGGCTTCTGCTAACATGTTTGCTCTAAACTGCTACTCCTTGTATTTCACACCTTTCTTTTCTAAACTGCCCACATGGTGCTTCCTTCTGCTTCATCCTCTTCTCTCACTTCTTTCCCCTTGCATCCTACCCTTACATACTACTCACCTGCTCCTAATCTTTGTCATTCTTCTCACTTAAGACCCCAATACTCCTGCTACTTTGACTGCTTAGCCTCCTCCTCAGTGCCCCACATGAGCTGCTAGATTCAATGTCCCACCACCCTCTGATACCACTCTTTTTAAATAGTAAGCTGTCATGAGCAGAGTTAACTGCCCCCATTGTCTTGTGTCTGTCCAATGCCCATCCTTTGTGTCCATCCTGTGATTTATATGCTGAATTATTTTGTTTGCCATGCAATTAGGCCAAAATGTACTGTAATCCATTAATTTTATTCTATATAAACCAAAATCACAGTGCTGGTTTTGTATAGATAATATTTAGAACTATTGACCTAAATTAAATCTCCTTCCCATCAAAATATACAGGGGGCTTGTATAATTAAATCTTATTATATAAGAAATATAAAATATAAAATATGCAAGAATTAAAATAATGTGCAACTATTCACATGAATAGACTGGTTCTAATAGTCTCAGCCAAATGTAACATGAACAAACAATGTACAGTATCAAAAAACTTCAAATTGACACTGTATATGATATTGGCATTAGAAACACTTATAGGCAATATGCTGCTCAAGCAAGTGTGTCCTTATTTGGTTATAAAAGAAATTGTTTCTGATGTTTACCGTGCCATTATCTCATATTTAATGGTGCTTGCCACTGGCGTCCCAGTAAAGCTGTTTAATGAATACCAATGCAGTCACTATATAGATGAGTGGAAACGCAATATAGGGTATATGAATAAATTATTACCCTTCCAGGATTATTATAATGATGACTCTGCCATGTGAAGTCACAGTTAATGTCTTATGCTGCTCGATAGCGGACTCCGTCAATTACTGGCCATAGAGCGCATGTAAAGTCCCAGTGCTGGGGTGGGGACCAGTCGAACAATCGTTGCGCCAAGATTCGGGTTTCGCTTGGTAGGCGGGAGCAAAGTTCACTGTTTAGGCTTTGTATAATACCGGAGCTTGGAGCTGATACTCCTATGGATCCCAGTGCCAGATTAATGTCCACATGGGCCTGGAGCTGAAATCTAGAAAAGGCCTATTGTGTACCACTACAGCAGATCGGAATAAGGAGAGGGGAGCAGGGGATATGTTATCCTGTGCCCCACTCTCTCAGGGACCCTGTGGTTGCCGTCAACCACCAGCCCATTGCATTTATTTATGTTTATTTATTTATGTTTTTAATGGAGAAGTTCAGCTATGGGAGAGCCCCGACCCTATGTGTTCAGTGGTTTCCTAGAATACTCCCACCATGCACCTTGAAGCTGAGTACCCAACATGGTCAGCTCACATCAGCAGAAGGAGCAGTGAAGGATGGCTGTATTCTCCTGCTGCGTAAGTGAGCACAACCATCACACAACAGGAGACTCATTACACCCCAGCGGCAGACACCCACCAGCACTAACTGAAGGCTGCAAGTGCAGCTCCATAACGACTCTGTAGAGCAGTAGAGGACTTCAAACATAGGCTTTATCAGCCACAATTTGAATTAAAGGAAGATCGCGGAGAAGTTGCTTAAAGGGGTTGTACTACGATATGCCCGCTGTCAGAATCCTGACCACCGGTATGCCGGCAGTAGGGAGAGTGAAAAAGAGCCCCTTGCTAGGCGTGCCATGATATTTATTCTCCCTCCAGGGTTGTCATGGACACCCCAAGAGGGAGAATAGTTGTCAGTATTCCAGCGGTCAGGATCCCAACGCCGGTATGCTGCGCGCCGGGATCCCATCAGCCGGGATATTGCTTATCAGATGCTTCTAATTAGATATATTAGATATTAGATACATTTTTAGGACATAGATGGTACCTACCTACAACCACTTTATAGTGTAGCTACTGTATATCAAGAAAAAGTTGTTGTTTTTGTATGTGAAAGGGTGAGAACTGTATTGTCTACCTTTCCTTGGGTGCTAACATTGTTTAAATTAAGACAAAAAAATACAAAATTGTTCACTCATTATTACCGTATTTATTTAAGTGTTCAGACCACATTTCCAGCCAATGCAGTGAATTATAAAATTAACTGCCTTCTTATACCCCTTTCACACTGGCAATGCCGGATCCCACCCGGGAACTGGAAACGGGTCCTTCCCAGGTGGGATCCGGCATTGGGCGCTGCTGCAGGCTTCCCCGACCCGGCAATATAACGGGCGGGTTGCCATAGCAGCGGGGGGCGGTGCCCGTGGCGGGGGCGGAGGTGGAGGCGGCGCTGGGAGAAGAGATCATCTCCGCACCGCCGCTGTAGTAAACGGGTCCCTGGACGCATTGACCCGGGAGCCCGTTTACGCAGCCACTGACTCGGTATTCAACCCGGGTATACCACTGCTTTATTCCCGGGTTGAATTGCCGGGTCAGGCGACCCGGGATTTCGGCTATGCCCCTTTCACACCGCACGCTGACCCGTGTCGACCCGTCAATATGCCGGGTCGATACCAGGTTATTTGTGCGGTGTGAAAGGGGTATTAGCTGTTGTCTGTTTAGAAAAATAAACATTGTAGCTGCAATGGCAATACTGCACCAGGGCTGTAAGGGTTTACTTGCTGCTTTGCAGATGTGCATGCATGAGCCGGTTTGGGTTTTACTTTTCAATTAAAAATACAAACACACTTTTAAATAAAAAATATTTAGGATGATAAAAAATATCTGAAAAAAGTCTTTACATATAAAAATATATAAATCGCCCCCCCCCCCCCGATCTTATAAAACTGGTATACCATATACTACAGAGAGCATCAGTGACCACTATATATTACAGAGACCATCAGTGACCACCATATATTACAGAGAGAATAAGTGACCCCCATATATTACAGAAAGCATAAGTGACCTCCATATTTTACGGAAAGCATCAGTGACCACTATATATTACAAAGAGCATCAGTGACCACTGTATACTACAGAGAGCATCAGTGACCACCATATACTACAGAGAGCATCAGAGTGACCACCATATATTACAGAGAGCATCAGTGACCACTGTATATTAGAGAGCATCAGTGACCACCATATATTACAGAGAGCATCAGTGACCACCATATAATACAGAGAACATCAGTGACCCCCGTTTACTACAGAGAGCATTAGTGACCGCCATATATTACAGAGAACATCAGTGACCACTGTATATTACAGAGAGCATCAGTGACCCCTGTATACTACAGAGAGCATCAGTGACCACCAGAGCCATAACTAGACATTTAGGTGCCTATGCCAGAAAGACCATTGGTACCACCCTCCATATTTTATAAAGGGATGTGACCTCATGGGGAGGGGGTCACATAACAGTACCAATTCACATTACAAAGTAACATCTGTTAGTCACATTACACCGCACAGTAGCATCTGCTAAGTCACATTACACCGCACAGTAGCATTTGTTAGTCACATTGCACAACACAGTAGCGTCTGTTATATACTCACATTACATTAATGGTATTCTAACAGGTATAGGATATCAACCTGCCATGCTTGGCAGTTCAACCTATTGTTGTGACACACTTATTGATGCTGATTTATTGTTTATGAATATTTGCCATCATTGTTTTGTGACTAGTGTATACTCTTCCCATATAAATATAGCAGGACATTTTGGTGAGCCAATACATCTATGCCTATCGGCAGTTTCAATTAGTGCACCTTCTGTCCCTATGTGCATTTAGGATTTGGGGATCCTATGCGTGTTCAATTTTGGGGTCCATTGACTGCATTATACCTTTTAACTCATTGTCTAAGAGCTTATCTATCTAGATCAATCCAATGTAGCTATTATAACTATATGACACGCATTTGCAGAAACTTATATGTATATTGTATATATTCTTATGTGCATTTGCAATTTGTATCCATAGTACAGTGGTTGTTTCTTATGCAATGTTTAGTTAATAGACAATCAGTAATTCTTTCTCTTAGTTGATGTGGGGTCACATATAAATATCTGCTAACAAGCCTAGCAATATTTGTTTTCAACATATGCATACTAGAATATGAATCTGACTGTTTTTTCTAACTTGGGGTCTAAAGGGGAATACCGCACTGGTCTGAAAATAACTCAAATAAATATGGTAACCAAAATAAACAGATATAAAGAAAACCTTAATTTATTATTCTTAATTTGGTGGTGCACCCTGAGTCAATGGTAACTATGGACAACAAAGGGAGAAAAAAAGGACTCTTTTGTGGGCGCACTCTTATAGTAAATTAACGTATGAAAAAATCAGAAAAATTCTTATAAAATTTAACTTTTATTAATATAATAACAGTAAAATGTTCAGTGGTCAAAGAGCATCATAGTAATAATCAAACTAAAGAGCAATAATTTAGCTGATATTAAATAGTATAGTGCAGTACTACAATATAATCAATAATAATAAAGTGCTGAAACTCGCATGATATATATCGGCTGCCGGTGTCCAAGGTCTTAAAGAGTGTATTGGCCCACCCAATAAAGGTATAAGATAAGGCACTTGGATGCACTGGCTCAGTAATAGTGTAATTGGGGTGCCTGGTGGTATACTATACCCAGCTGTCATAAGGGAAGAAAAAGTGTTGAAATGAGATGGCAGAGTGATTCTGCTGTCAGTGTTAGACTCTGAGCGTGATAGGTCAATCTCTTCTCTACTAAACTGAGTATTCCTCAAGGGTCGCCCGCTTGAGTACTGGCCCAGCCCTACACTGATTAGCTTCCAAGATCGGACAGTTTTGGGCGTTACCAGTGTGGTATGATAGTAGAGACAGTAATAGATGGAGGTCCAGTGCTTCTGGAATCACTGATGAGAGTTCACGAACTACATAGTATAAAGAGTGTCAGAGGTAAGATGGATCTGCTGCCAGTTTTAGACAGGGACGCACCCTGAATCAGTGGTGAGAGTCCATGAAAAAATAGAAAAAAATGAAACAGGCGACAGCAGGATGGGACTCCTAGGTGCTTAGTAGATGAGAATTCCTAGAATCTGATAGCCGGATAATTATCTGATATAGTCCGGGGCAGTTAGTTCTAAGGCTAGATATAAAGTTCAGCAAGTATTGAACAGTGATCTATGCCATGAATTAACACAGTAATGATTTTTGCCAGTGTCTCACTGGAAAAAAGTCTGCTAGAAGCCTGTGGTATTGTGTGCTAGAAGGTTGCAACAATAATGGTACTTGTGTAGCGTGAGCTGCTAATATTTAAACATTGTAACAGATACAGGTATTGTCACTCGAAAACTAATATAAGAAATGTCTGAATGAAATAAATGAATATCTGAATGAGTGAAATATAATAAAAATTGATTAAGCAGATGATTGTACACAAAGAACATATTTCATATTATTTCAGTTGTAATTAATACATAGAGCACGTATTGTTATAGAACAACCAATGAATACATGGACATGTGTGGAAAAATAGAAGTTGTTGCAGAAAAACTGACAAAGCAGCTGCATGGGTACTGATAATATATAGAAAAAATTCTATTGTAATGAACTGAATAAATCGGCAATATAGAAAGAAGATAGTAATGAGACACTGATATTACCCGTGGTAAAGTGTGGGACAGTTTTTTCTAACTTTACTTATTTCAGTGGACTCTCATCTGTGATCCAGGGGTCCGACTTGACACTGGTGTGCCATGTTCTGTCCCCCTGCCTAACACAGAAAGCAGATCCATACCTTTTCTATTTTTCTTTAGTTCACACTGAGCCCTTGTGTTAGCACCCAAAATCTCAACATTGAAAGTTATGTGTTTCATTGTGAGCATACGGCTACACAGCATATACTCCTTTGTACCTCAAACCGCAGCTGCAGAACACCTCACAGATGACCCAGGCGTGCAGCACTGCAGTGTACTGTCCAGTGGGTGGGGCTTAGAATGACCCAGGGGTGTGTCTTCATGCAACAGGGTGCTCAGCAGCGGAAGAACCAGGGGGCAGATAATGGTCCCCCAGAGACACAGTTTGGGATGGCATGTGAGAAGAACTTTGAGTAATCATGGGTACAGCTGTAGACGGACCAGGAGGCAGAGCTTATCACGATCTGGGGAAGGAGCTTATTTCGATCCTGGGTATGAGCTTCATTGTGCAGTGACTGCTGCTGGCAGCTTCAGAGGGGATAGGCAGAGCTTTGGCTTTCCGTGACAGGAGTCGAGTGGGGGAATGCTATTGGTGATGACCAGGAGAAAAGTCTTTTTTTCCTGTCAACACTATCTGAACTGCAGGGGATCTGTGGACCTATTTTCAGCTCCATCTGCCCCATTGGTAATCCGGCCCTGATGGATCCACTACAATGGGTCTCTATGGAGTGGCTTCCGGACCACAATTTGAGCTCAGGTGTAGTTGAATCAATGAATCAAAGTTTCGTTCCTTTATAGCTGGGAACTTTTTCAAGATTAGTTTCAAAGAGCACCTCTCTCCAATATTTATCCTCCATTATGGTCCATCTCTCAGTAACTGTTTGTTAACTCTTTCCAGAGTAGCACCTGTGGCACTTCAACGCATACAACTCTGCTTGTGCAACAACAGACACTCTAATTATAATATACAGAGCTGCAGTCAACAATATGTGTCAGCCAACTTGTGTCCAACTCAGAATCAACCTTTTGTCTGTATGTCTTACAGTTAGGTTATTAATTGCATTTGGGCACTCTTTATTCTGCTGAAACTAGAGATTTGCGGCTGGCACTTTTCATGATTTGTGTTTTGGTTTTGGTTCTAATTCCCCGCTCGTGTTTTGGTTTTGGGTTGGTTTTGCCTAAACCACCCTTTCGTGTTTTGGTTTTGGATCTGGATGATTTTTGAAAACAAAACAAAACAGAAAAACAGCTAAAAACAAAGAACTTGGTGGTAATTTTGATCCTACGGTATTATTAACCTCAATAACCACTCATTTCCACTCATTTCCAGTCTATTCCGAACACCTCACACCTCACAATGGGGGTAATTCCGAGTTGATCATTCGCTAGCAACTTTTTGTTGTGCTGCGATCAGATAGTCGCCGCCTAAGGGGGAGTGTATGTTCGCTTTGCAAGTGTGCGAACGCCTTTGCAGCCGATGGCACAAAAAAAATTTGTTGCAGTTTTTGAGTAGCTCTTTCTGTCAATCACCTTGCGATCGGCTGTACAAATGGATTCTTTGTTAAATCCATCGCCCAGCACCGATCCTCTTTGTACATGTTTGACATGCCTGTGCATTGCGATGCATATGCATGCGCAGTTCTGCCAAGTTTTAACCTGATCGCAGCGCTGCAAAAAGTTGCTAGCGAGCGAGCTACTTGGAATGACCCCCCATATTGTTTTTAGGCAAAAGGTTGCACCGAGGTGCCTGTATGACTAAGCTAAGCGACATAAGTGTGAGGCACAAACACATGGCCCATCTAGAAGTGGCACTGCAGTGGCAGACAGGATGGTACTTAAAAAAAAAATAGGCCCCAAACAGCACATGATGCAAAGAAGAAAAAGAGGTGCAATGAGGTAGCTGTATGACTAAACTAAGCGACACAAGTGTGTGGCACAAACACCTGGCCCATCTAGGAGTGGCACTGCAGTTGCAGACAGGATGGCACTTAAAAAAAACTAGGCCCCAAACAGCACATCATGCAAAGAAGTAAAAGAGGTGCAATGAGGTAGCTGTATGACTAAGCTAAGCGACACAAGTGTGCGGCACAAACACCTGGCCAATCTAGGAGTGGCACTGCAATGGCAGACAGGATGGCACTTAAAAAAACTAGGCCACAAACATCACATGATGCAAAGAAGAAAAAGAGGTGCAAGATGGAATTGTCCTTGGGCCCTCCCACCCACCTTTATGTTGTATAGTGGATTGCTGCGAATACTGAGCAGTTGGCGGTCGGGCAGGTGTGGATGTGGGTTGGCAAGGAAAGCTGTGTATGCAGGCAGGACCTGGAAGATGTGTATGCAGGCGGGTGGGCTGGCTGGGTGGTGAGATACGGCGTCAGTGACCTATGATATCACACTGCCACGTCTTCAAGGCATAGGTCATGGCCAGAACATGACTAATCCTCTAAGAAGAGCCCGGGTCAACAGTTCACTCTGAAGGTGCAGGAAGCTGCTCTGGCTCTGCGGCACACCTTGCAACAGGTTGTGGCACACTAGTGTGCCATTGCACACTGGTTGAAAAAGCCTGATATAGAGTGTTGAATTCCACCTCGTTACCACCTCTTGCTTTAAGTGATAGCAGGGCAGGTTCAGGAGTGTTTCATGGTGCTCCAGTCTTCGGCACACGGTGGCTGAATGCCGAAAGTGTCCCACAATTTTTCGGCGCACCGTCAGCATCTCCTGTATGCCCCTGTCATTTTTCAAAAAAATCTGCCCCACTAAATTAATTATATGTGCAAAACATGGGACGTGCTGGAATTTGCCCAGATGTAATGCACGCACAATATTGGTGGCATTGGCCCTCATTCCGAGTTGATCGGTCGCAAGGCGAATTTAGCAGAGTTACACACGCTAAGCCGCCGCCTACTGGGAGTGAATCTTAGCTTCTTAAAATTGCGACCGATGTATTCGCAATATTGCGATTACTAACTACTTAGCAGTTTCAGAGTAGCTCCAGACTTACTCTGCCTGTGCGATCATTTCAGTGCTTGTCGTTCCTGGTTGACGTCACAAACACACCCAGCGTTCGCCCAGGCACTCCCACCGTTTCCCCGGCCACTCCTGCGTTTTTTCCGGAAACGGTAGCGTTTTCAGCCACACGCCCCTGAAACGCTGTGTTTCCGCCCAGTAACACCCATTTCCTGTCAATCACATTACGATCGCCGGAGCGAAGAAAAAGCCGTGAGTAAAAATACTTTCTTCATAGTAAAGTTACTTGGCGCAGTCGCAGTGCGAACATTGCGCATGCGTACTAAGCGGATTTTCACTGCGATGCGATGAAAAATACCGAGCGAACAACTCGGAATGAGGGCCATTGTCCGATATCACAAATCTCCAGGAGAGTCTAATTGGGGTAAGCCATTGTGCAATGATGTCCCTCAGTTTCCGTAAGAGGTTGTCAGTGGTGTGCCTCTTACGGAAAGCGATGATACCTAGCGTAGTCTGCCTAGAAACGAGTTGGCGTTTGCAAGATGCTGCTATTGGTGCCGCCGCTGCTGTTGTTGCTGCGGGAAGCCATACATCTAACCAGTGGGCTGTCACAGTCATATAGTCCTTTGTCTACCCTGTTCCACTTGTCCACATGTACATGGTTAAGTGGACAGTGGGTACAACCGCATTTTGTAGGTCACTGAGGACACTTTTTCTGATGTCTCTGTACATTCTAGGTATCGCCTGCCTAGTGAAGTGGAACCTAGATGGGATTTGATACTGGGGACACAGTACCTCAAACAATTCTATAAGTCCCACTGAACCAATGGCGGATACTGGACGCACGTCTCACACCAACATAGCTGTCAAGGCCTCAGTTATCTGCTTTGCAAAAGGATGACTGCTGTCATATTTCATCTTCCTCACAAAGGACTGTTGGACAGTCAATTGCTTAGTTGAAGTAGTACAAGTGGTCTTCCGACTTCCCTTCTGGGATGACGATCGACTCCCAGCAGCAACAACAGCAGCGGCAGCAACAGCAGGCGTACCACTCAAGGATCCTATGGAGGAATCCCGGTTAAGAGAGGACTCCTCAGTCTTGCCAGTGACATGGCCTGCAGGACTACTGATGTTCCTGACTGGGGAAGAAGTTGACGTTGAGGGAGTTGGTGTGGCTTGCAGGAGCTTGGGTACAAGAGGAAGAAGGTATTTAGGAGTCAGTGGACTGCTTATGCTCTTACCCAAAGTTTCACAACTTGACACTGACTTCTGATGAATGCGCAGCAGGTGACGTATAAGGGAGATTGTTCCTATGTGGTTAACATCCTTACCCCTACTTATTACAGATTGACAGAGGCAACACATGGCTTGACACCTGTTGTCCGGATTTGTGGAGAAATAATTTCACACTGAAGAGGTGGCTTTTTTGGTATTTTGCCCAGGCATCACAATGGGCTTCTTCATCCCACGGACAACAGGTGTCTCCCCCGGTGCCTCATTTAAACAATCCACATCACCATCAGAATCCTCATCGTCAACTTACTCCTCAGCACCAGCAACACCCATATCCTCATCCTGGTGTACTTCAACAGTGACATCTTCAATTTGAATATCAGAAACTGGACTGTGGGTGCTCCTTCCAGCATTTGCAGGGGGTGTGCAAATGGTGGAAGGAGCCACCTCTTCCCGTCCAGTGTTGGGAAGGTCAGGCATTGCAACCGCCGACACACTTGGACTCTCCTTGGGAATTTGTGATACCATCTTAGAACGCACAGTTCTTTTCTGTGCTTCTTCCAGCTTAACTCTTATCATATTTCTAGTGGGAGGATGAGGGTTTCCATCGTCACGTGAAGCTGAACCACTAGTCATGAACATAGGCCAGGGCCTTAGCCATTCCTTGCCACTCCATGTCGTAAATGGCATATTGACAAGTTTACGTTTCTCCTCAGACTATTTAAATTTCTTTTTTTGTGGTCTTTTTACTGAACTTTGGCTTTTTCGATTTTACATGCCCTCTACTATCACATTGGGCATCAGCCTTGGCAAACGACGTTGATGGGATTTCATTGTCTATGTCATGACTAGTGGCAGCAGCTTCAGCACTAGGAGGAAGTGGTTCTTGATCTTTCCCTATTTTATCCTCCAAATTTTTGTTCTCCATTATTTTTCTGGAGTTGTATAACAATATGCGAAACAGGAGAGCATACCTCTGCACCACACAGGGCAAACCCTGTGAAAATTATTTTGATTAAATATTAATAACCCCTTTATTTGGAGTAAATAATATACAGCACCGGACAGACCACTGAAGTTATATGGCAGCACCACGGTACTGGATTTAAATGGAATTATATGGCAGGATCACTGGACTTATACGCCAGTACCACTGGACTTAAATGGCAGAACCATTGGACATATATGGCAGTATCACTGGACTTATATGCCAGTACCACTGGAAGTATATGGCAGGATCACTGGAATTATATGGCAGGATCACTGGAATTATACAGCAGTATCACTGGATTTATACGCCAGTACCACTGGAATTATACGGCAGGATCACTGGAATTGTATGGCAGTACCACTGGAAGTACGCTGTAGGATCACTGGAATTATACTGCAGGATCACTGGAATTATGCGGCAGGATAACTGGACTTATACGCCAGTACCACTAGACTTATACGGCAGTACCACTGGACTGGACTTATCCGCCAGTACCACTGGAATTATACGGCAGGTTCACTGGACTTATACGCCAGTACCACTGGAATTATACGCCATGCTGGTTGAGCACGCACTGGTCACTTAGTATACCTTAGCCCAGTTGACTTCCAGCCCCTTAAGTAGGAAATCCTTGTCCCATTGCTCTTGATAAATCTGGCTAGAGAGTAGGATTGCTGAGAGAAGAATTTGTTATATGGAGGAAATAGTATGAGTTGGGGATTGCGATTGAACACAAAGTTTCTCAAACATGGTCAATTCTTTGTCCCATACACCTGATCTCCCCAAAGAGGAAATAAAGTGGCGAACCTGTACATAAAACCAATAATCTGACTTATGTAGATCTGTGTCCGCTAACAATGTCTCAAATGATTTTAAGGCGACCTCCCTGTATAAAATTATAAATCCTAGTAACCCTCGCCGATTTCCAAGGAGCAGCAGCCTTCTCTACAGTACCTGGTATAAATGTGGAATTATGGACAACAGGGATCAACTGGGATATTGGTGATGCGATCTTCAATTTCTCTCACAACCTCCTCCACAACAATAACGTAGGACCTACAGTTAGGTGGTCAATAGACCTTGCTTTTGATAACCAGGGTACCAGATTCAAATGGGAGTTGGTGGAGAGTGATTCACCTGAATTTCTCGTCCATTCCAATACCCTACTTAGCATAGATGCTTGGTAGTATGCCGAGAACATTGGCAATTGCCTACCCCCTTGGGATTTACGTCTAAAGAGAGTCTGATGTTTGAACCTAGGCTTCCTCCCTCTCCACACGTAATCACGTAAAGTATTGTGCAAAGTGGAGAGAAAGTGTGGTGGGAGGACTATTGGGATCGTTTGGAACAAATAAAGAAACCTAGGGAGAACGTTAATTTTGACAACATTAATCCGACCCAACCATGAGATCCTCTCTGGAAACCACATGGACAGGTCATCCTTTATCTTCTTAAGCATTGGGGCAAAGTTTAGATTAAATAGTTTAGGAAGTTGGTTGGGAATCTGAATCCCTAAATATTGGAGATGTGAAGAGGTCCATTAAAGGGGAATGATTTGGAAAGAGTCTCAACCATCTCATCCAGTGCGGTGACGTTCAGGGCCACGGACTTGGAGTAGTTAATCTTAAAATTCGAGAGAGTTTTAAAACGGTGGAATTCCCTCATCAAATTTGGCAGGGAGATCGTTGGATTAGTAATGAACGCCAGCAGGTCGTCGGCGAAAAGGCTCAATTTATAAACCTGCGGCCCTAATCTCATGCCCGAGATATCTGGATTAGCCCTAATTGCCGTTGCCAGTTCCTCCATACAAAGGACAAAGATCACCGGCGAGAGAGGGCAGCCTTGTCTTGTACCATTCGTAATATGCACTACTTTGGACAAGATACCATTAATTTGTAAATAATGGGTCCATAGGCACCATATATACTACCACTGGAATTATACGGCAGGATCACTGGACTGGACTTATACACCAGTACCACTGTAATTATACGGTAGTACCGCTGGACATATACAGCAGTATCAATGGACATATACAGCAGTACCACTGGACATAAATGGCAGTATCAATAGACATATACAGCAGTACCGCTGGATATATACAGCAGTATCAATGGACATATATGGCTGTATCACTGGACGTATACTGCAGTATCACTGGACTGGACTTATACGTCAGTACCACTGTAATTATATGGCAGAAGCACTGGATTTATATGGCAGGATCACTGGATTTATATGGCAGGATCATTGTAATTATACAGCAGGATCACTGGTATTATACGGCAGGATAACTGGATTTATACGGCAGGATCACTGGAACTGTTCGGCAGGATCACTGGATTTATATGGCAGTACCGCAGGACATATACGGCAGTATCACTGGACATATATGGCAGTATCACTGGACAGGATTTATATGGCAGGATTACTGGATTTATATGGCAGGGCCACTGGATTTATACGGCAGTACCACTGGACATATACGGCAGTACCTCTGGACATATACGGTAGTATCAATGGATATATACGGCAGTACCGCTGGACGTATTCAGCAGTATCAATGGACATGTACGCATAGGTGTGCGCAGCACATTTTATTAGGGGGTGCACTGTCGGAGGGGCGTGTCTAGCACCATCTATTGATGGTCAACGCAATATAAAATATCCACCCTTGTACCAATCCTAATAAAGCAGATACATTGTCAGATGTTGTGGTGTGCTCCAAACAAACACCCCTGATGGCACTCACTGCAATTACACTGCTCCTCCTCAGCCTGGTCTGCCCCCCCCCCCCTCTTTTTCTCCTGCAAGCTGCAATAGCTTACTTACAGTACAAGTCAGTCACTCACTGACACTGACAGTCGCAGACTAGTACTCCTGCTGCTGGAAAAACGAGTGACGTGTCAGTGTTGCTGCCGACCGCCTGCCAGTATTGAATTTGTCTTCCTAAGAGGAACGCTGGCTGCATGCTGATCCTCATCAGTGGCTGGAGTTGGCATAGCATCCAAGGAGAGAGGTGGGCGTGTGGCAGGTGTGACGGGTGGGCGTGCGAGCAGCTTCACGTAATCACGTCACATCACGCTGTTTTTGTACATGGAGATGGAGCCAGGAGTTTGAAAGCCGATGGCAGTGGTACCCTTGATTAACCCAGGCATCCGGTCAGTAATGCAGTCCTGACAGGGTGCAGCACAGAGGGGACAGTAATTAGCCTGCTCGGCGATCGCTACATCAGGCATGTGAGATCGGGGTGCCGGACATTAGGGGGTGCCTGTGCGCACCAGGCACTCCACCTGCGCACACCTATGCATGTACGGCAGTGTCACTGGACATATACAGCAGTATCGCTGGACTGGACTTATACGCCAGTACCATTGTAATTATACGGCAGGATCACCGGACTTATATGGCAGGATCACTGGATTTATACGGTAGTACCGCTGGACATATACAGCAGTACTGCTGGACATATACGGCAGTATCAATGGACATATACAGCAGTACCACTGGACATATACGGCAGTATCAATGGACATATACGGCAGTATCACTGGACATATACAGCAGTACCGCTGGTTATATACGGCAGTATCAATGGACATATATGGCAGTATCACTGGACATATATAGCAGTACCGCTGGTTATATACGGCAGTATCAATGGACATATATGGCAGTATCACTGAACGTATACTGCAGTACCACTGCAATTACACAGCAGAATCACTGGATTTATATGGCAGGATCACTGTAATTATACAGCAGGATCACTGTAATTATACAGCAGGATCACTTGAACTATTCGGCAGGATCACTGGATTTATACAGCAGTACCGCTGGACATATACGGCAGTACCGCAGGACATATTAAGCAGTATAACTGGACATATATACGGCAGTATCACTGGGCTGGATTTATACACCAGTACCACTGGAATTATACGGCAGTACTGCTGGACATATAAGGCAGTACCGCTGGACATATACGGCAGTATCAGTGGACATATATGGCAGTACCGCTGGATGTATTCAGCAGTATCAATGGACATATATACGGCAGTATCACTGGACATATACGTCAGTATTGCTGGACTGGACTTATACGCAAGTACCACTATAATTATACGGCAGGATCACTGGAATTATACGGCAGGATCACTGGAATTATACGGCAGGATCACTGGATTTATACGGCAGTACTGCTGGACATATACAGCAGTATCAATGGACATATACGGCAGTATCACTGGACATATACGGCAGTATCACTGGACTGGATTTATAAGCCAGTACCACTGTACTTAAACGGCAGGATCACTGGATTTATATGTCAGGATCACTGGATTTATATGGCAGGATCACTGGAATCATACGGCAGGATCACTGGAATTATACGGCAGGATCACTGGAATTATTTGGCAGTACCACTGGACATATATGGCAGTATCAATGGACATATACAGCAGTATCACAGGACATATACGGCAGTATCACTGGACTGGACTTATAAGCCAGTACCACTATAATTAAACAGCAGGATCACTGGATTTCTACGTCAGGATAACTGTAATTATACGGCAGGATCACTGGATTTATACTGCAGGATCACTGGAACTATTCGGCAGGATCACTGGATTTATACGGCAGTACCGCAGGACATATATGGCAGTATCACTGGACATATATGGCAGTATCACTGGACCGGATTTATACAGCAGGATTACAGTATTTATACGGCAGGGTCACTGAATTTATACAGCAGTACCGCTGGACAAACACGGCAGTACCGCTGGACATATACGGCAGTATCAATGGACATATACCACAGTTTCACTGGACATATACAGCAGTATCGCTGGACTGGACTTATACGCTAGTACCATTGTAATTATACGGCAGGATCACCAGACTTATATGTCAGGATCACTGGATTTATACGGTAGTACCACTGGACATATACAGCAGTACCACTGGACATATACGGCAGTATCAATGGACATATACAGCGGTACCACTGGACATATACGGCAGTATCACTGGACTGGACTTATAAGCCAGTACCACTATGATTAAACGGCAGGATCACTGGATTTATACGTCAGGATCACTGTAATTCTACGGCAGGATCACTGTAATTATATTACAGGATCACTGGAACTATTCAGCAGGATCACTGGATTTATATGGCAGGTTCACTGGAATTATACGGCAGGATCACTGTAATTATACGGCAGGATCACTGTAATTATTTGGCAGGATCACTGGAATTATTTGGCAGTACCACTGGACATATATGGCAGTATCAATGGACATATACAGCAGTATCACTGAACATATACTGCAGTATCACTGGACTGGATTTATAAGCCAGTACCACTATAATTAAACAGCAGGATCACTGGATTTCTACGTCAGGATCACTGTAATTATACGGCAGGATCACTGTAATTATACGGCAGGATCACTGGAACTATTTGGCAGGATCACTGGATTTATACGGCAGTACCGCAGGACATATATGGCAGTATCACTGGACATATATGGCAGTATCACTGGACTGGATTTATATAGCAGGATTATAGTATTTATACGGCAGGGTCACTGGATTTATACAGCAGTACCGCTGGACATACACGGCAGTACCGCTGGACATATACGGCAGTATCAATGGACATATACAGCAGTACCACTGGACATATACGGCAGTATCAATGGACATATACGGCAGTATCACTGGACATATACAGCAGTACCGCTGGTTATATGCGGCAGTATCAATGGACATATATGGCAGTATCACTGGACTGGACTTATACGCTAGTACCATTGTAATTATACGGCAGTATCACCGGACTTATATGGCAGGATCACTGGATTTATACGGTAGTACCGCTGGACATATACAGCAGTACCGCTGGACATATACGGCAGTATCAATGGACATATACAGCAGTACCACTGGACATATACGGCAGTATCAATGGACATATATGGCAGCATCACTAGACATTTACTGCAGTATCACTGGACTGGACTTATACGCCAGTACCTCTGTAATTACACGGCGGAATCACTGGATTTATATGGCAGGATCACTGGATTTATACGGCAGTACCGCTGGACATATACGGCAGTACCGCAGGACATATACAGCAGTATAACTGGACATATACGGCAGTATCACTGGACTGGATTTATACACCAGTACCGCTGGACATATACGGCAGTACCACTGGACATTTACGGCAGTATCGCTGGATGTATTCAGCAGTATCAATGGACATATATGGCAGTATCACAGGACATATACGGCAGTATCGCTGGACTGGACTTATACGCAGGATCACTGGATTTATACGGTAGTACCGCTGGACATATACAGCAGTACCGCTGGACATATACGGCAGTATCAATGGACATATATAGCAGTACCACTGGACAAATACGGTAGTATCACTAGACATTTAATGCAGTATCACTGGACAGGACTTATACGCCAGTACCACTGTAATTACACGGCAGAATCACTGGATTTATATGGCAGGATCACTGGATTTATATGGCAGGATCACTGTAATTATACAGCAGGATCACTTGATTTATACTGCAGGATCACTGGAACTATTCGACAGGATCACTGGATTTATACGGCAGTACCGCAGGACATATATGGCAGTATCACTGGACATTTATGGCAGTATCACTGGACTGGATTTATACAGCAGGATTACAGTATTTATACGGCAGGGTCACTGAATGTATACAGCAGTACCGCTGGACATACACGGCAGTACCGCTGGACATATACGGCAGTATCAATGGACATATACCACAGTTTCACTGGACATATACAGCAGTATCGCTGGACTGGACTTATACGCTAGTACCATTGTAATTATACGGCAGGATCACCAGACTTATATGTCAGGATCACTGGATTTATACGGTAGTACCGCTGGACATATACAGCAGTACCGCTGGACATATACGGCAGTATCAATGGACATATACAGCGGTACCACTGGACATATACGGCAGTATCACTAGACATTTACTGCAGTATCACTGGACTGGACTTATACGCCAGTACCACTGTAATTACACGGCAGAATCACTGGATTTATATGGTAGGATCACTGGATTTATATGGCAGGATCACTGGATTTATATGGCAGGATCACTGTAATTATACAGCAGGATCACTGTAATTATACAGCAGGATCACTTGAACTATTCGGCAGGATCACTGGATTTATACGGCAGTACCGCTGGACATATACGGCAGTACCGCAGGACATATACAGCAGTATAACTGGACATATACGGCAGCATCACTGGACTGGATTTATACACCAGTACCGCTGGACATATACGGCAGTACCACTGGACATATACGGCAATTCCGCTGGACATATGTAATATCTCTATAAAAGGGTTCGTACCTGAAACTCTGTCGGTCTCGTAATCGGCCGTATCCACTCTTCAACGATGTCTTGGCCAGCGTCTATTCTTCTCCTCACCTGTAAGGCTGGGGCAGAAGGACCAGGAGAACCCCGGAAGGGCAACCCAAACCCAATGTGCTCAAGGACCACGACATATGGAGACGGTGACAACCATTTATTGCACTGACGATATCAGTCACCGCTTTCATTAAACACAGTTGCATAGGTTGAACATTATTACAATAACCTGAGTCTTTCCCTGTCTTATAACAACATTCACAGTTTTAACACCTCGAAGGTATAACTTTGACCAAATCAAACAATCAAATACTTCACCCGTACTACCAATCATTTGGAGGATAATGTCCTATTAGGGTAAAGTATGTCCTGGCAGTAACGCGGGAGCCCTCCCTAAACTGTCCACGAGGGGGGCGTTATATGCTGGACCGTAACGTTCAGTTCCTGCGCCCCAGGGGCGTTTGCGGCCAATGTCTCTCTAATAGACTGCTTATACTGAAACAGAGGACTTCTAAGGTGGCGTCAGTGGACGCAAGGTAAACAGTTGTAAACAGGCATGCAAAACCGCTTTCTCCATAATACAGAACAGCAGTAATGATTCACGGTACCAACCGCATTTGTATCCACAGAAAGGTAAGTCAATTATCATCCAGTGATATAAACTAGTAAACAGACCAGTTCTGGCTTGCACAGTAAGAACAGGGGTTTGCACAGTCCTGTTACCTTTTGTTGAACTGTGCTGTAACAACCGGGTGCAGTATAAGTGTGAAGGTCATAACATGGACCCGTTAGGAGGTGCTATTACATAGGGAGAGTCTTTGACGGAGCTGTTTAGGGTTAGGGGCGTCCCCCTTTCTGACAGGCGGCAGTTAATGATAACCCTCTACTTTACATGGAAACATCTATGAAGACCCAGGTACAGTACTTCTGTACTTGGGGTTCCTGTAACCCGGATAGCTGGGATATTGGGGATAAGTGAGAGTACCTGCGGTATATTTGTTGCTCCTGCTGTCAGCAGCCGTGCTCCCAGTCACTGCAGTCTCTCCCGTATGACTGTTGTTAGGGGAATCCTCTTCCCACGCGATCTCCCCCCTTCCGGATCTCGAGCCCTTGTGCCGTGGCGTCTTTGATGTTGGGCAGGTGTCAGGAAGCCTCTGTGACCTGAGCCACCTCCCTCTCTTGTACACGCGGCGGTGTTGTTCCTTTGCTCCGGCCGTGGCAGGCAGCAGCGTGTCTGGCGGGTGGGCGCGCTCTCTTCGTTCCCCTCACACCGCGGTCCTCTCTCTCTCCGTCTTCCCTCCTCTGCCCCGATCACCTCAGCTCACTGTTCTCTCAGTCTCCTCACTGCCTGCTCACTCTCCTCAGCTCACTGTTCTGCAGGCAGCTGCAGGACAACCCTTTTATAACTTTGCATTCCCAGGACCACATTCTATCTGGGATTTCCCGCTCTTAGTTTGCAAATGGGTGAGTCATGCCCTTTGCATTTTGCAGACTGATCTGTATTGCTATGAGCTGTGCTGTTAACTCCTTCTGTGCTGCAAGCTGTAGGCTGCTGGCACAGTGCTTATGCAACTCCAGCAAACATTTTACTTTTATTAAAGTCATGCTGGCACCTGTAGTGCCACAGTTGATTTGGGCTGCAGTTTCAGGGTATCACATGCACCCCAGCTAAAATCTTGCGTGTCCTCACGCCTATGGCAGCAAGCCAAAGTCTCTAATATAAATCTCAATTTAAGCATAACAATAAACAGGTGTAAACAAATCGGATATAAGTATACAGTGGAAACGGTTAACAGTTTACTCCCTATACCTTAAAGGCGGGACGCCCTGGGTGCTGCGTCCTGACCTTCTGGTCTCAACCCCAGGGATGTCGCTCTCGTCAGGAGCGGTAATTAGGCTAGGCCGATCCTGGTCTTCAACAGGCCCATTGAACACCGGGTTTGGCGTTATGGGTGGGGCTGAATGCGGTGGTGGTAGTCCACCCATAAACACTAAGAGCTCCATGGGATCGTGTAAGGGTATGCCCCCTAGGGTCTCCCGTCCCTCTGCCACAGGTGGATCTGTGCTACTCATTGGTAACTCTACGGTACAGAGCTTGAGTTGGTCTCTTGGTACCACGCTGACTGGACCTTCCGGGCCCTTACGGATCTTGTAGGTGTATCGGTCGCCCTCAGGAACACTGATCACGACGTACGGGCAACTTTCCCACATAGCGTCAAGCTTGCTGGTACGGTGATTCCGTTTCTTCCAGACAAGGTCCCCAGTCTTCAGTGCCTCCGGTCGGATGTGGGCATTGTAGTTTATCTCTTGGCGCTGCTGGGCATGCTCAATTCTTTTTATTGCAATTTCTCGGGCAGCTTCTATCCTCCGCTGGTGCTCACGGACCCAGTCGGTCTTTGGGTCGATGGGAGGGACCACAGCAGGGGTCAATTCCAGGTCCTGGGGTAATTTGCCTCGTCGGCCGAACATGAGGTAGTACGGTGTGAAGCCGGTAGAGCAATGTTCAGTGTTGTTGTAAAGATAGGTTAATTCGGGGAGTACGGTCGGCCACTTGGTGCGATCTTCTGCCACCAGGCTCCGGAGCATCCCGATGAGGGTCTGGTTAGCTCTTTCGCACAATCCATTCCCCTGTGGGTGATAGGCTGTGGTCCGAGCTTTCCGACAGCCGTAGTAGGAACACAGTTCGTGAAACAACTGCGACTCAAAGGCAGGGCCTTGGTCGGTCAAGATGCAGTCTGGATACCCATAGGGCCTGGCAAAGTGCTTCAAAAACAGTTCAGCAGTGGTTTTTGCAGTGAGGTCTTTGGCCGGGACGGCTACTAGGAATTTACTGTAATGGTCCGTTATTGTAAGGGCATACAGATATCCATTGGTGCTCGGCTCCAATTTCACGTGGTCCAGGGCAACAATTTGTAGTGGATGTTGACTCTTAATGGGATGCAGAGGATCCTTTTGGGTAATGTCGGCCTGCCTTTTCCTTGTGCATGGAACACAGTCACGGCACCATCTTTCTACATCTTCTCGCATGCCCACCCAGAAATTCCGTGTGCGTAGGATAGCTTCAGTCTTTTGTGTGCCAAAGTGCCCGGACTTGTCATGGTAGGCCGTGAGCAGAAGAGCAGCTTGATCTTTGGATACAACCACCTGAGTGACTGGTTGGTGGGTACTTGGATCTATGCTGGTACGCACTAGGATCCCCTCCTCCAAGTGAATGCGGTCCCTAGCCGTAGTAACTTTATCAATTCCGGGTCGGCTTTATCCCGTTGGGCCCGGGTCAATGGGCGCCGCTGGTGCAACAAGGCCACAAGTTCCCTCAGCACTGGATTCTTCCGCTGCTTCTCGCGCCAGTCGACTGTGGGAGCATCCAGTAGGGCATTCTCCACTCGTGGAGGTCCGGTGACGGATAGGGGGTCTGACGTGACCGTTCGTCCCTTTCGAGAGACTTTAAACACCGGGGTTTCGACATCCTCATCCACATCTCTATCTTCCTCTGTAATGTCCACGGTGGGTAATCGGGAGAGGGCATCGGCGTTCCCGTTGGACTTCCCACTTCGGTAGGATACGGTGTACTGGAAATTTGCTAATCGGGATACCCATCTCTGTTCCAGGGCTCCGAGCTTAGCAGTGGACAGATGTGCCAGCGGGTTATTGTCCGTCATGATGATGAACGGCGTGGCGGCCAGATAGTGTTTAAACTTCTCGGTGACGGCCCAGATGAATGCGAGTAACTGTAGCTTAAATGCGCTGTAATTCTCACAGTTACGCTCGGTCTTGCGGAGGCCCCGGCTGGCGTATGCAATCACACTTTCCCGCCCGTCCTGCACCTGGGAGAGTACGGCCCCTAAACCCCGGTGACTAGCGTCTGTGTAAACTTGAAATGGTTGTTCATAATCGGGATAGGCCAACAACGGGGCTTCGATTAAGGACGTCTTCAACCGATGAAAGGCTCGCTGCTGTTCCTCTCCCCAACATACCAGGGACGACCCTCTTCGCTCATGACCCGATTGGCCTCTGAGTAATTCGTGCAACGGGGCTGCCACTGCGGCAAATTGTTCAATGAAGCGTCGATAGTACCCCACAAATCCCAAATAGCTTCGGACATCTCTGACGGTCTTGGGGACTGGCCAGTCCTGAACGACTCTGATCTTCTCCGGATCGGGCATCACGCCCTCAGCGCTGACGACATGCCCCAGATACTGGACCTTGGGCTTGAGCAGGTGACATTTGCTCGGTTTAAGCTTCAGGCCGCAGTGGATCAACTGTTGAAACACTTCTTCCAAATGTCGCAGATGGTCCTCGTAGTTTCTGGAGAAGATTATCACATCGTCGAGGTACAGCAGGACCATCTCGAAGTTGCGGTGTCCGAGACAATGCTCCATGACAGGTTGGAAGGTGGCCGGGGCGTTGCAGAGTCCAAATGGCATCCTTAGGAATTCGAATAAGCCCATTGGCGTAGTGAAGGCCGTCTTCTCAATGTCTTCAGGGGCCATTTGGACCTGCCAGTAGCCGCTGGTGAGGTCCAGTGTGGAGAAATACGCCGCCGTCTTCAAGGCTGTCAGAGATTCTTCGATTCGGGGAAGCGGATAGGCGTCCTTGTGGGTTGCAGCATTGAGCCTGCGATAATCTACGCAGAAGCGCAGGCTACCGTCCTTCTTCTTCACTATCACCAGTGGAGCGGCCCATGGGCTGTGGCTTTCACGGATGACTCCAGCCTCTTTCATTTCCGCAATCATGTTCCTCACTTGCTGGTACATAGTTGGGGGGAGGGGTCGGTGGCGTTCCTTGATAGGAGGGGTTGTCCCGGTGGGAATGTGATGATACACTTCATCCGCTTGACCAAAATCCGAAGGGTGTTGGCTGAATGCAGCAACGTTGCGTCGCACCAGCTGTAATATTCCATCTCTTTGGTCAGTGGGGGTGTCAACATCGCCAATCTGGATCTCGGCCCACCATGGGGGTTCTTCCTCAGCCGCCGACTTTTCGCCGTCTGCCGCTCCTGATTGAGCCATGGTTACCCCCTGTCTCACGATGTCTTGGAAGTCGATCCAACTGACCTTCGCCACCGGACAATACTTGTAGAGTCTGATGGCATACGAGTGTGGGTTCAGAAGACGGACTGGTACCCTCCCGTGTACCACCTTGGCTAGTGTCCTCGCCACAGCGAACGGCTGTTGTCCGTCCCGGTCACAGGGTTCCACCAGAGCCTCGTAGTTTCTTCCCCCCGGACCAATTCTCGTTTTGCACCACACCACTTGCTCCGAATTCGGTTTCAACAGAACAGGTTGGCGGTCGGTGATTCGGGCTTTTCCAATCTCACCCTGACCATTAATGAATTTCCTTCGGCCCTCTAGTACTTTGACGGTCTGTTGCAGGGCCTTTAGCTCCTTAGGGGTCGCGGTCTTCATCTCGTGTCGCAGGGCTTCTACTAGTTCCTCTGGACAGTTTCGCAGAATGTTCATGCCTAGGATCACGGGTGGCAAGTGTGCGCTGGGCGCCGTGGTGATGAGGTATCCTTGGCGGGTCAGGGCGGCGTTTCCTACTTCCACGTCGGCTTCCCAGTAGCCTTGGAAGGCGATGGGTTGTCCATTGCTGGCTAGCAAGTGGAGCCATGTAGTGGGTGGGGACACAATGGAAGCTTCGTCCCAGTGTTGGAGGAACTCCGTGAATCGGATTGTAGAGACTTGTGAGCCTGTATCCAAGAGAGCTGGTATCTCGATCCCATTGATGCGGATGTTCAGGTGAGGGCACTCTCCTACATACTGGGGCCACCAATCCCGCGATGGCGGACCTGTCAGTGGTTCTCCTCCCGAGGGTCGGTCCCTCGCCTCGGGGTCCCCCCGTTTAAAGGGTCAAGTGGGCAGTTCCGTTCGATGTGTCCGCTCTGGTGACATCCCCTACAAATCGGTCGACCCTGTGGGTCAAACCGATCGGTAGGCCTTCGGCCTGACTCCCTCGTGACCTCCCATCGAGGGTGGCATCTTCCACCGCGTTCTTGACGCCCTTCTCTGCGTTGGCTTCCACTTGGTTCTTTGCCGAGTTCTTCCAGCTTCTGGCTCATCCGAGACAGGCTGAGCGTCATTTCTGACATCTGTCGGTTAAGGGTTTCGATAGGGTCTGGCCCTGTTGGGGCCTGTGCCTGCTGAAGGACTGCCCCCGCTCGGGTAGTGGTGTCTACATTCTTGTACGAAGGGATGCTCTGGAGGCTTTCTTCGTCCACTTTCCTTGGTGTCTCGTCGTCTTCAGCCTCGTTGCCCTGATTCATTCCTAAGATCTGTAGAACATCTTCTTTAAATGCAGAGAAGGAACTGTCCGGTTTTTGGCGTTTCCACATTCGTAATTGTGACCGAATTGCTTCACCTTGTGCTCCTTCCATAAATAAATTAATTAGGGTGTCATCGGTCAGTCCGGCATCCAGTGGATCTAGTGTTCGTACATCTCTCAAGGCTTCCTGTAGGCCTAGTGCAAACTCCCGTAGAGATTCGCCTGGTCGTTGCTTTCTTGCGTACAGACGGCTCTTTAGTTCTGCTACCGTTCTGCATTCAAATATGTTCCTTAATTTCTGGAGTATACAATCTGCACTCTTCTTCTCCGTATCCTCCCATGCTTCTACCTCCCTCAGTGCTGGGCCGGTTAATTGTCCCTTCAGGATCTCTACTTTTTGTTCTTCCGTGAGCGTATATAGGCGGAACATGGAGAGCATTTTGTCTTTGAATGCCTAGAAAGTACTTGAGCCAGGGACTTGTTTTCCTGCATATGTCGGCAACCATGAGGCCCCAAAGTAATATGGCATGGTGATCGGTGATGCCGTTGTCCCTGTCGGATTTCCGGGTGCCGCTGGTGGTTGTCCCTGTGCCGAGGACGACTCCGGAACATCTGGGTTCGACATCTTGAAACGATCCTGTTCGTGACGCCAAGTGTAATATCTCTATAAAAGGGTTCGTACCTGAAACTCTGTCGGTCTCGTAATCGGCCGTATCCACTCTTCAACGATGTCTTGGCCAGCGTCTATTCTTCTCCTCACCTGTAAGGCTGGGGCAGAAGGACCAGGAGAACCCCAGAAGGGCAACCCAAACCCAATATGCTCAAGGACCACGACATATGGAGACGGTGACAACCATTTATTGCACTGACGATATCAGTCACCGCTGTAACTCAATTTTCATTAAACACAGTTGCATAGGTTGAACATTATTACAATAACCTGAGTCTTTCCCTGTCTTATAACAACATTCACAGTTTTAACACCTCGAAGGTATAACTTTGACCAAATCAAACAATCAAATACTTCACCCGTACTACCAATCATTTGGAGGATAATGTCCTATTAGGGTAAAGTATGTCCTGGCAGTAACGCGGGAGCCCTTCCTTAACTATCCACGAGGGGGGCGTTATATGCTGGACCGTAACGTTCAGTTCCTGCGCCCCAGGGGCGTTTGCGGCCAATGTCTCTCTAATAGACTGCTTATACTGAAACAGAGGACTTCTAAGGTGGCGTCAGTGGACGCAAGGTAAACAGTTGTAAACAGGCATGCAAAACCACTTTCTCCATAATACAGAACAGCAGTAATGATTCACGGTACCAACCGCATTTGTATCCACAGAAAGGTAAGTCAATTATCATCCAGTGATATAAACTAGTAAACAGACCAGTTCTGGCTTGCACAGTAAGAACAGGGGTTTGCACAGTCCTGTTACCTTTTGTTGAACTGTGCTGTAACAACCGGGTGCAGTATAATTGTGAAGGTCATAACATGGACCCGTTAGGAGGCGCTATTACATAGGGAGAGTCTTTGACGGAGCTGTTTAGGGTTAGGGGCGTCCCCCTTTCTGACAGGCGGCAGTTAATGATAACCCTCTACTTTACATGGAAACATCTATGAAGACCCAGGTACAGTACTTCTGTACTTGGGGTTCCTGTAACCCGGATAGCTGGGATATTGGGGATAAGTGAGAGTACCTGCGGTATATTTGTTGCTCCTGCTGTCAGCAGCCGTGCTCCCAGTCACTGCAGTCTCTCCCGTATGACTGTTGTTAGGGGAATCCTCTTCCCACGCGATCTCCCCCCTTCCGGATCTCGAGCCCTTGTGCCGTGGCGTCTTTGATGTTGGGCAGGTGTCAGGAAGCCTCTGTGACCTGAGCCACCTCCCTCTCTTGTACACGCGGCGGTGTTGTTCCTTTGCTCCGGCCGTGGCAGGCAGCAGCGTGTCTGGCGGGTGGGCGCGCTCTCTTCGTTCCCCTCACACCGCGGTCCTCTCTCTCTCTGTCTTCCCACCTCTGCCCCGATCACCTCAGCTCACTGTTCTCTCAGTCTCCTCACTGCCTGCTCACTCTCCTCAGCTCACTGTTCTGCAGGCAGCTGCAGGACAACCCTTTTATAACTTTGCATTCCCAGGACCACATTCTATCTGGGATTTCCCGCTCTTAGTTTGCAAATGGGTGAGTCATGCCCTTTGCATTTTGCAGACTGATCTGTATTGCTATGAGCTGTGCTGTTAACTCCTTCTGTGCTACAAGCTGTAGGCTGCTGGCACAGTGCTTATGCAACTCCAGCAAACATTTTACTTTTATTAAAGTCATGCTGGCACCTGTAGTGCCACAGTTGATTTGGGCTGCAGTTTCAGGGTATCACACATATACGGCAGTATCGCTGGATGTATTCAGCAGTATCAATGGACATATATGGCAGTATCACTGGACATATACGGCAGTATCGCTGGACTGGACTTATACGCCAGTACCACTGTAATTATACGGCAGGATCACTGGACTTATGCGGCAGGATCACTGGACTTATACGGCAGGATCACTGGAATTATACAGCAGGATCACTGGAATTATACGGCAGGATCACTGGATTTATACGGCAGTACTGCTGGACATATACGGCAGTATCAATGGACATATACGGCAGTATCACTGGATATTTACTGCAGTATCACTGGATTGGACTTATACGCCAGTACCACTGTAATTACACGGCAGAATCACTGGATTTATATGGCAGGATCACTGGATTTATACGGCAGGATCACTGTAATTGTACAGCAGGATCACTGTAATTATACAGCAGGATCACTTGAACTATTCGGCAGGATCACTGGATTTATACGGCAGTACCGCTGGACATATACGGCAGTACCGCAGGACATATACAGCAGTATAACTGGACATATACGGCAGCATCACTGGACTGGATTTATCCGGCAGTACCGCTGGACATATACGGCAGTATGGCTGGATGTATTCAGCAGTAACAATGGACATATACGTCAGCAGTGCCGTTTCTTGTGGCGGGCGAGCCGTGCAACCGCACGGGGCGCCCGCCGCGGCACTTTGCTGGTCCCTGTTTCCCTGTCCTCCGTCTTCCCGAGTACTCCTGCTCGGGGGGGCGGAGTTTCGCGGAACGACGCGGCTGCGTCGTGACATCACGACGCAATCGCGTCATTCTGCGAAACTCCGCCCCCCGAGCAGGAGTACTCAGGAAGACGGAGGAGGGCTGGAAGGAGGTGGCGCGAGGAAGCTGGAAGCTGGAAGGAGGAGGCGCGCGGAAGGAGAGGTGGCCGACCCGAAGAGCGGGAAGATCCTTCATATGTAAGTTGTGTCTCTCTCTCTTCCTTCCCCCCCACTTGACACTTGCCTGCCGTACTGTGTAAATTGGGGATACTTGCCTGCTGCACTGTGTAAATTGGGGACACTTTCCTGCTGCACTGTGTAAATTGGGGACACTTGCCTGCCGTACTGTGTAAATTGGGGACACTTGCCTGCCGTACTGTGTAAAATGGGGACTCTTGCCTGCCGCACTGTGTAAATTGGGGACACTTGCCTGCCGCACTGTGTAAATTGGGGACACTTGTCTGCCGTACTGTGTTAAATGGGAACTCTTGCCTGCGTAATGTGTAAAATGGGGACACGTGCCTGCCGCAATGTGTAAAATGGGGACACGTGCCTGCCGCAATGTGTAAAATGGGGACTCTTGCCTGCGTAATGTTTAAAATGGGGACACGTGCCTGCCGTAATGTGTAAAATGGGGACTTTTGCCTGCGTAATGTGTAAAATGGGGACACGTGCCTGCCGCAATGTGTAATATGGGACTCTTGCCTGCCTCAATGTGTAAAATGGGGACATGTGCCTGCCGTAATGTGTAAAATGGGGACTCTTGCCTGCTGTAATGTGTAAAATGGGGACTCGTGCCTGCCGCAATGTGTAAAATGGGGACTCTTGCCTGCGTAATGTGTAAAATGGGGACATTTTTTCCCCCTGTGGTGGCCGTGATGATATCAGATGAGGCCACGCCCATTTTAATGAGACCACGCCCATGTTTTTTTTTTATATCTAGGGGGGGCACATTTTTTTAATGTCAATTGGGGGGGGGGGGCGCATTTTGAAATCTCGCACTGGGAGCCAAATTGGCTAGAAACAGCCCTGTACGGCAGTATCGCTGGACTGGACTTATACACCAGTACCACTGTAATTATACGGCAGGATCACTGGACTTATACGGCAGGATCACTGGAATTATACGGCAGGATCACTGGATTTATATGGCAGTACCGCTGGACATATACGGCAGTATCAATGGACATATACGGCAGTATCACTGGACATATACGGCAGTATCACTGGACTGGATTTATAAGCCAGTACCACTATACTTAAACGGCAGGATCACTGGATTTATACGGCAGGATCACTGAAATTATACGGCAGGATCACTGTAATTATACGGCAGGATCACTGGAATTATTTGGCAGTACCACTGGACATATATGGCAGTATCAATGGACATATACAGCAGTATCACTGGACATATACGGCAGTATCACTGGACTGGACTTATAAGCCAGTACCACTATGATTAAACGGCAGGATCACTGGATTTATACGTCAGGATCACTGTAATTCTACGGCAGGATCACTGTAATTATATTACAGGATCACTGGAACTATTCACCAGGATCACTGGATTTATATGGCAGGTTCACTGGAATTATACGGCAGGATCACTGTAATTATACGGCAGGATCACTGTAATTATTTGGCAGGATCACTGGAATTATTTGGCAGTACCACTGGACATATATGGCAGTATCAATGGACATATACAGCAGTATCACTGGACATATACGGCAGTATCACTGGACTGGATTTATAAGCCAGTACCACTATAATTAAACAGCAGGATCACTGGATTTCTACGTCAGGATCACTGTAATTATACGGCAGGATCACTGTAATTATACGGCAGGATCACTGGAACTATTTGGCAGGATCACTGGATTTATATGGCAGTACCGCAGGACATATATGGCAGTATCACTGGACATATATGGCAGTATCACTGGACTGGATTTATATAGCAGGATTATAGTATTTATACGGCAGGGTCACTGGATTTATACAGCAGTTTCACTGGACTGGACTTACATACACGGCAGTACCGCTGGACATATGCGGCAGTATCAATGGATATATACCACAGTTTCACTGGACATATACAGCAGTATCGCTGGACTGGACTTATACGCTAGTACCATTGTAATTATACGGCAGGATCACCGGACTTATATGGCAGGATCACTGGATTTATACGGTAGTACCGCTGGACATATACAGCAGTATCAATGGACATATACAGCAGTACCACTGGACATATACGGCAGTATCAATGGACATATATGGCAGCATCACTAGACATTTACTGCAGTATCACTGGACTGGACTTATACGCCAGTACCTCTGTAATTACACGGCGGAATCACTGGATTTATATGGCAGGATCACTGGATTTATACGGCAGTACCGCTGGACATATACAGCGGTACCGCAGGACATATACAGCAGTATAACTGGACATATACGGCAGTATCACTGGACTGGATTTATACACCAGTACCGCTGGACATATACGGCAGTACCGCTGGACATATACGGCAGTATCGCTGGATGTATTCAGCAGTATCAATGGACATATATGGCAGTATCACAGGACATATACGGCAGTATCGCTGGACTGGACTTATACGCAGGATCACTGGATTTATACGGTAGTACCGCTGGACATATACAGCAGCACCGCTGGACATATACGGCAGTATCAATGGACATATACAGCAGTACCACTGGACATATACAGCAGTATCACTAGACATTTAATGCAGTATCACTGGACTGGACTTATATGCCAGTACCACTGTAATTACACGGCAGAATCACTGGATTTATATGGCAGGATCACTGGATTTATATGGCAGGATCACTGTAATTATACAGCAGGATCACTGTAATTATACAGTAGGATCACTTGAACTATTCGGCAGGATCACTGGATTTATACGGCAGTACCGCTGGACATATACGACAGTACCGCAGGACTTATACAGCAGTATAACTGGACATATACGGCAGTATCACTGACTGGATTTATACACCAGTACTGCTGGACATATATGGCAGTACCACTGGACATATACGGCAGTTCCGCTGGACATATACGGCAGTATCGCTGGATGTATTCAGCAGTATCAATGGACATATATGGCAGTATCACTGGACATATACTGCAGTATCGCTGGACTGGACTTATACGCCAGTACCTCTGTAATTATACGGCAGGATCACTGGACTTATACGGCAGGATCACTGGAATTATACAGCAGGATCACTGGAATTATACGGCAGGATCACTGGATTTATACGGCAGTACTGCTGGACATATACGGCAGTATCAATGGACATATACGGCAGTTTCACTGGACGTTTACTGCAGTATCACTGGACTGGACATATACGCCAGTACCACTGTAATTACATGGCAGAATCACTGGATTTATATGGCAGGATCACTGGATTTATACGGCAGGATCACTGTAATTGTACAGCAGGATCATTGTAATTATACAGCAGTATCACTTGAACTATTCGGCAGGATCACTGGATTTATACGGCAGTACCGCAGGACATATACAGCAGTATAACTGGACATATACAGCAGTATAACTGGACATATACGGCAGCATCACTGGACTGGATTTATACGGCAGTACCGCTGGACATATATGGCAGTATCGCTGGATGTATTCAGCAGTATCAATGGACATATACAGCAGTATCGCTGGACTGGACTTATACACCAGTACCACTGTAATTATACGACAGTACCACTGGACATATATGGCAGTATCAATGGACATATATACAGCAGTATCGCTGGACTGGACTTATACACCAGTACCACTGTAATTATACGACAGTACCACTGGACATATATGGTAGTATCAATGGACATATACAGCAGTATCACTGGACATATACGGCAGTATCACTGGACTGGACTTATAAGCCAGTACCACTATAATTAAACGGCAGGATCACTGGATTTATACGTCCGGATCACTGTAATTATATGGCAGGATCACTGTAATTATATGGCAGGATCACTGGAACTATTCAGCAGGATCACTGGATTTATATGGCAGGTTCTCTGTAATTATACGGCAGTATCACTGTAATTATACGGCAGGATCACTGGAATTATTTGGCAGTACAGCTGGACATATATGGCAGTATCAATGGACATATACAGCAGTATCACTGGACTGGACTTATACACCAGTACCACTGTAATTATACGGCAGGATCACTGCTTTTTTACGGCAGGATCATTGGATTTATACGGCAGGATCACTGGAATTTATACGGCAGTACCGCTGGACATATACGGCAGTATCAATGGATTTATAAGCCAGTACCACTGTAATTAAATGGCAGAATCATTGGATTTATATGGCAGGATCACTGTAATTATACGGCAGGATCACTGTAATTATACGGCAGGATCACTGGAATTATTTGGCAGTACCGATGGACATATATGGCAGTATCAATGGCCATATACAGCAGTATCACTGGACATATACGGCAGTATCACTGGACTGGACTTATAAACTAGTACCACTGTAATTAAACGACAGGATCACTGGATTTATATGTCAGAATCACTGTAGTGATATGGCAGGATCACTGTAAATATATGGCAGGATCACTGGAATTATTTGACAGTACCGCTGGAAATATATGGCAGTATCAATGGACATATATAGCAGTATCCCTGGACATATACGGCATTATCACTGGACTGGACTTATACGCCAGTACCACTGTAATTATAAGTCAGGATCAAAGCACTTTTATGGCAAGATCATTGGATTTATACAGCAGTACCGCTGGACATATACGACAGGATCACTGGACATATACGGCAGTACCACTGGACTGGACTTATAAACTAGTACCACTGTAATTAAACGACAGGATCACTGGATTTATATGTCAGGATCACTGTAGTGATATGGCAGGATCACTGTAAATATATGGCAGGATCACTGGAATTATTTGACAGTACCGCTGGAAATATATGGCAGTATCAATGGACATATATAGCAGTATCCCTGGACATATACGGCATTATCACTGGACTGGACTTATACGCCAGTACCACTGTAATTATAAGTCAGGATCAAAGCACTTTTATGGCAAGATCATTGGATTTATACAGCAGTACCGCTGGACATATACGACAGGATCACTGGACATATACGGCAGTACCACTGGACATATACGGCAGGCCAGCAGCACAGGGACACCACCACTGGACTGATGCAGGACAACACAGAACCACTGCAATGGACTGGACTTATTCAGCAGCACTGGACATATGGCAGCAGAGGACACCACCACTGTGACTGGACTGATGCAGCACAAAACACCACCAGTGGACTGATGCAGCACAACACAGCATCACTGGACTATACTTATACAGCAGCACTGGACATATGGCAGCAGAGGACACAATCACTGTGACTGGACAGATGCAGCACAAGACACGGACACTGAGGACACTGAGGACGGAGACACGTCCTCTCTCTACACACTCCAATGCCGGAATGAGAATGGCGGCGACGCGCGGCTGTTTATATGGGATCCAAACCCTGCGAGATTCCGTCAGCTTGGATGATGACATTTTGCCTCGTTCTGGTTTCCGAGTCAGGCGGGAAAACCCAAGCCTGACTCAGATCCAGGCTTGTGACCTATTGTCCGTTAGGGTTCGGTTCTCTGAGAACCGAACCCGCTCATCTCTAGCTGAAACTGTTTTACTGCATGTCATATCTGTATTACAGCACTGGAAAATCTGCTTAAGTTATAAATACATTTTGATGATGATGATATTGGGCACAGTGTATAAAATATCTAACAGTGGTAAAAATCAGCACATATTAAAGGCTTCATACAGTAGCTAATAATGAGAATATTTGCCTGCTGGGTGACTGTAAAATACTAGAACACCAGAATGACTACAAAGCTCATGTTTGCTGTATTATACCTACAGTATGTTATTGTGCTAAATTAATGGCTGAAAAGTTGTGCCCTATGGTTTATAAAAGCTGCACAGACCATTGAATATTATAACATCTTAATAAGTGGATAAAGAGACTTTGTTGCAACAACTTGCTAATACTACTAACAAATTAACATCTGACATTTGTGCTGATAAGGATACAAAATATACAGTGGAGCATGGCTATACTATAGTGCTGAATAAGACGAAATGAGACAAATGTTTCTGTTTGTAATATTCTGTCTGTGATAAATTGTTTATGTTACCATGTTTTGAGATAGTAACAAAGTATTAGAAAATTATGTGGAATCAAGTATAGAGGTATATAAAGGAGTTATCAAATAATTTTATGACTTAAGGTAAATAAAATCTTTTTAATTATGATCTGCTAGCGATGTCTGTGTTTTATGCTTTATTGTGCTAAATGCTTATGAACTAATCAGACTGCCATTGCTATTGTCTATTTATGCAAGAGGCACCTCTAACCCGAACATCTACAGCTTTAAAACTAATATGGCTGGTAATTAGATTTAGAAAATTAGAACAATCCTTTCTTTCTGGATTTCATATATAGTATAATTGTTATTATCACTTACAGAACTAATGGCCTGATTCATAACTGTAAGTAAAGCAAATTATTCAGCAACTGGGCAAAATCATGTTGAACTGAGGTGGTGCAGATGTAACATGTGCAGAGATTTAGATTTGGGTGGGGTGTGTTCAAACTGAAATCTAAATTGCAGTTTAAAAATAAGTTGTCTAAAATTCGTGGGCTACATGCAAAAGTATTTACTCTACACAAAAAAATATACCCTACCCAAAACTAAATATAGTTGCAGGATTGAATGAAGACCTGGGTTTTAAGGGCACATTTAAAAGATGGTAGGCTGTGTTGCGACTGTGTGGCCAATTCTCCAGATACATTAATCTGAAAATTGCCACCAGTGACTTATGGTTACTACAACATGTGCAGTTAATCAGATGTGGTAACTGCCATCAGCAACTAGAATTCAGTGATATGACACTAAATAGCAATTAGCTTTTACCTATCTACACAATTATCAATATTTCAAAGAAAAAAGTAACATGAGCCATACAGGCTCAAGTTGTTATTATTATTATTATTATTATTATTATTATTATTGCATTTTATTTATAGGGCACCACAAGTGTTTTGCAGTGCTGTACATACAGCAGACAATAGAACAATACATGGTACACAGAACTTAACATTACAGTAACAGAAAAACTAAAACAGAGCACAGGTAACAATTAGCAAAAATAACTCTCAGTACACACTACCGCCAAGATGAATGGAAGCAAAGAAGTAGCCAGCATACTACTGGGCGCAGTCAGCCACTGGAACAGAGATAAACAGTAATGAGTGAGAGGAGATGAAGGTATAGACATCCGCTATGTACAGTAGGAGCGAGCTGTAATTGAAGTGTGAGAGAAGAGGATAAAGTTGTGTATCGTTGGCATAGAAGTGATATTGAAAGTCAAAGGAACCTATGAGCGCACCCAGGGAAGAGGTGTACAGGGAGAATAGAAAAGGGCCCAGGACAGAGCACCAACAGGGAGGATGGAAGGGAGAAAGGTGGAGTCAGAGGCAGACACCGTGAAAGAGCAGTTAGTGAGGTAAGAGGTGAACCAGGCAAGTACAGTACTGAAGATAACAATGGTCAGGTAATTGGTGACTTTGACAAGGGCAGTTTCAGTGAAGTGTAGGGGGTGAAAACCAGATTAAAGATGATGGAGTTGTCAGAGAGGTAGTTTGTAATTTAGATGTATACCAGCCTTTCAAGTAACTTGGAGGCAAATAGGAAAAGAGAGATGGGGTGGTAGCTAGCAGGTGTGAAAGGGTCAAGGTTGGGTTTTTTAAGAATAGGTTAGACAAGAGCAAGGTGGGAGCAGGCAGTGTGGGAAAGGAAGTGGAGGAGGCAGGAAGGGGTCCAGTGGGGCAGGTGGATGGGGGAGATGATAAGATGAGGGAGTAGACGTCCTTATCTGTGGTGGGGCAGAAGGGACACAAGGTGGGTTGGCTGGAGGTAGAGGATGGTTTGGGCAGTGGGGCTGATGAGGGGAGATGGGAGGAGATTTCATGACGGATTCAATAAGAAGTTCAATAAGAATCACAAAGAATATACTAGATTAAATGTATTTAATCTAAAAAATGTTTCCGAAGCTTAATAAACAAAACACTTTCTAAGAATTACTTTCTAAGAATGACATGCAGGTTTTGATTGCAATAGGTTTAGAAATAAAAATAAAAAGAATAAAGTTTTCAGAAATCCAGAAGTTACTACAAAGACCTTAAGTTTCTATTGCAGGAAGTTTTACAAACGCAAGAGGTAAGGAACATTCTTAATGCATGGTTGTCCTCCATATAAATGCACACTGGATTCAGCCAGACATATTTCTACATTTTGATATCTCTCCAGTCCTTCTCCTTCACGGGATGCATTTACAGTAGCTTCCTAATGGATGAGATGCTGGCAGTCATGATCAATGCCAGAATCCAGACGCCACTCGGGAGACTGGTGCCGGAAGACAGACCACCATCATCACAAAGGTAAGTATCCAGGAGTGTGTTTGGGTTAGGGCCCAGGATGCGCGTGGGGAAGGGGGGGTTAGGGTTAAGCACAAAGGTGGTTAGCACTAGCTGCTACCATCCAAGGGTTAGCTTTAGCTAACACCACCAGAGGGTTAGGGTAGGGGAGTGGGGGGTAAAAATACTTTCCCTTTCACCATTGTGCTTTTCAATGTCAGGATGTGTTGGTCATGTGACCGCTGTCATCCCAACTAATGAGATCGTATACCCAATTCCTCCTTGACCCCAACCCTTTTTTTAACGCCTTCATTATCAAATTTGATTGTGGTCTGTGTGTGCGTAAAGGGCTCCTTTCTTCTTGTAGCACAAGGTTTCTCTGTCAAACAAGCAGATCTGCAGAGAATTTATAGCATTTATATCAGAAGTATCCGGAGGGCACCGCCGCCATGGCAAGATCCGCTACTGGTGCCCCCCGGTGCTCAATATATGCGGTGCTGTGCGGTGCATGATGAAGTCAGCGCGCACTGCACGGCATTGTGGGAGTGGCACATATACACTAGGGGTCATAATTGACTATTCAGTGCTATGGGAGAGACATCATGATGTCTCTCCCATAGATCAGAGGAGCGGCGCTGGTGGCCAGAGAT
The DNA here is from genome assembly GCF_028390025.1 of Pseudophryne corroboree. NCBI lineage: Eukaryota > Metazoa > Chordata > Amphibia > Anura > Myobatrachidae > Pseudophryne > Pseudophryne corroboree. Next base: position 608,128,807 of record NC_086444.1, on the reverse strand, counting down.
GGATAGCAGCAGCGGCCGGAAAGCAGGAGCGGGGATTGTAAGTATTATTATTTTTTTTTTTTTAAGCAGTGCAACTAAGGAGCACAACTCTACATGGGGCACAGTACTGGGGGCACGGCGCAACTAGGGGGCACAAGTCTACAGGGGCCACAGTACTGGGGGCATGGTGCAACTAGGGGGCACAACTCTACTGGGGGCACAACTCTGCAGGGGGCATAACTGACCATGCCCCTTCACCGTGAAGCCACGCCCCTATTTTCTGCCCAGGGTGCCACAAAGTCTAGATCCAGCCCTGTGTATAGTACACTCACAGTCTTCACAACCAGATCCAAATGTCTTGTGGCTTGGTTAAATCACTTTGCTAATTACAGAATCACAATTTGACCTACAGATTGGAAATAGCATTTTCCATACAGAATAAACATTGATTCCACATACAATTTATACAATTACCATATTTTGAGTCAGATAGATCACGACAGGCTCTAAGTCAATAAAATTGATCATGGGAGGGCAAGTTGAGCGCAGCATGGGAAATATCAAGAAGATGAGTGGGAAGAGGTTTTTCAGGGAGTTGGTGAGTCACTGGTAAAGCAAAGGAGGTTGTAGCAGGGGCCTAAGTTAAAACAGGCTCCAGAGACAAAATAGATAGTGATTTCCCCTCCTGGTTAACATCTGAGGAGGAAATAATGTTCCGGTAATATTGCCAGTTGTGGATTATCCAGATGTGGATAATCTACAGCCACTTCCACCACAATTCTCTTTAGCCTCATCTCCCTGTGTGACTCTCAGCCTCAATCCCCTGTGTCTCTGCAGCTTCAGCTCCCCAATGTCTCTCCGGCTCCAGCCTGCCCCCTTCTGTTTTTCCAGCTCCATCCAACACTTTTCTGTGCCTCCAGCCCCATGTCTCCCCAGCTATAGCCATCCCCCTTCAGTCTCTCCAGCCTGCAGGGTCTCTCTAGGTACAGCCTTCCTGCTTCTGTCTCTACAGACCCCCACTATATTTCCAGCCAGCCACCTTCTGTCTCTTTATTCCCCTATTGTCTCCCCAGCCAGACCCCTAGTCACACAGTGTCTCACCAGCTCCAACCAGTCCCTTTCTCTCTCTCCAGCTCCGTATTGTCTCTCCAGCTCCAGCCCCCTTCAGTCTCCAGACCTTCAGTATCTCTCCATCTTTAGCTTCTACCTCCCTCTACCTTTAGACTCTTACCTTCCTTGTATTCTGGCTCCTATTCATGCAATGTGACATTGTAACATCACACGTGCCATGTCACAATGGCAGCTGCCATCTGTACAGTAACTGTCGATTGTGCTGTTGCAGGTATCAGCTGGTGGAGGGAGCGGGTATAGAGGGATTTATCCGTGTCCCTTGTGACCCCCTGACAACTGCTTCCATTTACTCTGGGAATTTCGCCACAGGGTGGAGGGAGTTTGAGTACAAATTAGGTTAGAGGTGTAGAAAGGTGTTATTGATAGCTTTTTAGGTGAGTGAGAGGAGTTTCAAATTAATAATATAGAGGACAATTAGCCATTGCCAGTAGGATTGCCACCTTTGTTCTGTCAAAATACAGGCCACGAGGTGTAGCCAAATCCAGGAGGTGTGGCCATATCCCCAAAATAGAAAAAAAATACTATTTGACCCCCCAGCAGCAATACATAGAGGGACAATTGCCCCCTCTCAGTCAGCAGCACTGCAAAGGATATATTGTACACCTCTCAGCAAGTGACCCGGTCCCTTCCAACAAGCATGGGCACAAGTAAAGAGTCTACACTGTTTTTTTGTATGTACTAAATAAAAGTGCGCGAAGCGCACGTCCACCCAAAAACAGGGCGTGCCCTATGGAAAAGGGGCATGGCTTCGCAACAGTGCCACAATCAATAGCCAAGCCGCCCCATTTTCATCACTGAGGGGGCATGCCCAGTACTCTGTGAGCTGCTGTCATGCCCTCTCTCCCTCTGTCTCCACTGAATAGACGCTAAGCAGAGCAGCATCCTATCCTGAATCAATATGGGGCAGAGCATGTAGTTTTCAAATATGGAATGATCCTGCATAATACAGGTTGGGTGGCAAGTGGCAACCCTATTTAATGTCATAGTGGGGCAACAGTGTTAAATCAATGAGGAGGAAACATAGGTAGGCAGTGAAGATAAGAAAAAACTGAAGCAGAACGGGGTAGGAGTTTAGCAACCTGTAAAGGAGTAGGTTACAGTCAAGGTGAGAGATGATAAGGGTGTGGCTGAGAGTTTTAGTTGCTTCCATGAAGAAAAATAGCCTGATACTGGAATAATTGTGGCAATGGAAATAGTAGGACTGGATATAGGGGGAGAAAGACAGGGCTAAATTGAGGAATAGTATCAGAAATTCTGCTTAGGCAGTGGGGAAGACAATTACTTTGGTTATAGAGATGTTGGGGTATATTTACTAAGGTCCCGATTTTGTCCGAGATGCCGTTTTTTCTTCAAAGTGTCATCTCGGTAATTTACTAAGCAGAAATCACGGCAGTGATGAGGCCATTCGTATTTTTTTGCAAGTCCAACAAAAAATATACGAATGAATACACCATCGGTCAAAACGCGGCTGTTTAAGTATGAATCTCGGTCATTTACTAAGAAGTGCAAAGCAAAAAAACAAACAAACACTGCCGTGAAAAAATACAACTCGTAAAAAAGTGCTAAAAAAAACCAGACCTGCTTTTTTGAGCCGTGATTGGATAGGCATGCACGGATCCATGAGATCCGTGCATGTATATCAGTGGGAAGGGGTGGGAAAGTGTTAATTTGTTGAAAAAAAATTGCGTGGGGTCCCCCCTCCTAAGCATAACCAGCCTCGGGCTCTTTGAGCCGATCCTGGTTGCAGAAATATGGGGGAAAAAATGACAGGGGTTCCTCCATATTTAAGCAACCAGCATCGGGCTCTGCGCCTGGTCCTGGTTCCAAAAATACGGGGGACAAAAAGCGTAGGGGTCCCCCGTATTTTTAAAACCAGCACCGGGCTCCACTAGCTGGACAGATAATACCACAGCCGGGGGTCACTTTTATACCGTGCCCTGCGGCCGTGGCATCAAATATCCAACTAGTCACCCCTGGCCGGGGTACCCTGGGGGAGTGGGGACCCCTTCAATCAAGGGGTCCCCCCCCCAGCCACCCAAGGGCCAGGGGTGAAGCCCGAGGCTGTCCCCCCATCCAATGGGCTGCGGATGGGGGGCTGATAGCCTTTTTGTAAAAGTGTAAGATATTGTTTTTAGTAGCAGTACTACAAGGCCCAGCAAGCCTCCCCCACATGCTGGTACTTGGAGAACCACAAGTACCAGCATGCGGTGGAAAAATGGGCCCGCTGGTACCTGTAGTACTACTACTAAAAAAATACCCAAAAAAAGACAATACACACACACCTTGAAAGTAAAGTTTTATTACATCCATCCACACAAACATACATACATACTTACCTTATGTTCACACGCAGGTCGGTACTCTTCTCCAGTAGAATCCATGGGGTACCTGTTGAATAAATTATTCTCACCAGATCCAGGGTACCAGGCTCCTCGGATAATCCTTTTGTAATCCACGTACTTGATTAAAAAAATAAAACGGAGACCCGAGCCACGCACTGAAAGGGGACCCATGTTTTCACATGGGTCCCCTTTCCCCGAATGCCAGAAACCCACTCTGACTGATGTCTAAGTGGGTTTCTTCAGCCAATCAGGGAGCGCCACGTTGTAGCACCCTCCTGATCGGCTGTGTGTTCCTGTACTGTCTGACAGGCGGCACATGGCAGTGTTACAATGTTGCGCCTATGTGCTCCATTGTAACCAATGGTGGGAACTTTGGGGTCAGCAGTGAGGTCACTTTCGGTCAACCGCTGAGCAGAAAGTTCCCACCATTGGTTACAATGGAGCGCATAGGCGCTACATTGTAACACTGCCGTGTGCCGCCTGTCAGACAGTACAGGAGCACACAGCCGATCAGGAGGGTGCTACAACGTGGCGCTCCCTGATTGGCTGAAGAAACCCACTTAGACATCAGTCAGAGTTGGTTTCTGGCATTCGGGGAAAGGGGACCCATGTGAAAACATGGGTCCCCTTTCAGTGCGTGGCTCGGGTCTCCGTTTTATTTTTTTGATCAAGTACGTGGATTACAAAAGGATTATCCGAGGAGCCTGGTACCCTGGATCTGGTGAGTATAATTTATTCAACAGGTACCCCGTGGATTCTACTGGAGAAGAGGACCGACCTGCGTGTGAACATAAGGTAAGTATGTATGTATGTTTGTGTGGATGGATGTAATAAAACTTTACTTTCAAGGTGTGTGTGTATTGTCTTTTTTTGGGTATTTTTTTAGTAGTAGTACTACAGGTACCAGCGGGCCCGTTTTTCCGCCGCATGCTGGTACTTGTGGTTCTCCAAGTACCAGCTTGCGGGGGAGGCTTGCTGGGACTTGTAGTACTGCTACTAAAAACAATATCAATCACTTTGAACAAAGGCTATCAGCCCCCCATCCGCAGCCCATTGGATGGGGGGGACAGCCTCGGGCTTCACCCCTGGCCCTTGGGTGGCTGGGGGGGGGGACCCCTTGATTGAAGGGGTCCCCACTCCCCCAGGGTACCCCGGCCAGGGGTGACTAGTTGGATATTTGATGCCACGGCCGCAGGGCTCGGTATAAATGTGACCCCCGGCTGTGGCATTATCTGTCCAGCTAGTGGAGCCCGGTGCTGGTTTTAAAAATACGGGGGACCCCTACGCTTTTTGTCCCCATATTTTTGGAACCAGGACCAGGCGCAGAGCCTGATGCTGGTTGCTTAAATATGGGGGAACCCCTGTCCATTTTTTTCCCATATTTCTGCAACCAGGATCGGCTCAAAGAGCCCGAGGCTGGTTTGCCTTAGGAGGGGGGACCCCACGCAATTTTTTTTTTATATTTAAACTTTTTTTTTTTTTTTTAAACAAAGTGCACAATGAAGCCAAGCACGGATCTCTCAGATCCGGCCGAGATTCATTGTATTAAAGTCGGCAGTGTTTTACAAGTCACTCACGTAAAACACTGCCTAAAAAAACGAATGACATCGACATCGGAAAACCCGAAAATGCAGAATACGGCAGCTTAGTAAATTAGTCGTAATAAATTCAAAAAGTTGCAGTTTTACACTTTTGATGTCATTCGTGATTATTCTCCCACCAAATCGGGAGAATTACGAATGTTAGTAAATATACCCCGTTGAGTTTAAATAAGTGTTAGGACAACCAAGAACCAGCAGTGTGGGTGATCCAGTCTGGTGACACTGCAGAATATGTTATATACAAAATAACACAATGCATACCAATAGATATAGGATTAAGAGCAAACAAGTACACATACAGTAATAATATTTATGTGAAAATTAGAAGAGAGACACTAAGTGTAGGATTTTTAATTAATTTAATGAAGTCACAAAAACAACGTAAAACAATGAATACTGTATGCTTGTACCAGAGCTAAATATAAATTTGCTTTTTTGTATAATCTTTGTGAAGAACAGCAATCACGAAGAACTGTGCAGTGCAGTCATCTCAGGTTGAACTGTATGGAAAAAGCGAGTTATACAAACATAGTACAATAACATTTTGAAAATGTATTTTAGCATAAATTACTTGGTGATAAAAATTGCATACATTCAGGTATGAAAAACAAGCTTATCTGAAGTGACCCCAATAGGGCTTCCTAGGTGAAACCAATTATGGTGGACAGTGTCCAGCAACTAGTGATGAGCACCGGAAATTTTTCGGGTTTTGTGTTTTGGTTTTGGGTTCGGTTCCGCGGCCGTGTTTTGGGTTCGAACGCGTTTTGGCAAAACCTCACCGAATTTTTTTTGTCGGATTCGGGTGTGTTTTGGATTCGGGTGTTTTTTTCAAAAAACCCTAAAAAACAGCTTAAATCATAGAATTTGGGGGTCATTTTGATCCCAAAGTATTATTAACCTCAATAACCATAATTTCCACTCATTTTCAGTCTATTCTGAACACCTCACACCTCACAATATTATTTTTAGTCCTAAAATTTGCACCGAGGTCGCTGGATGGCTAAGCTAAGCGACCCAAGTGGCCGACACAAACACCTGGCCCATCTAGGAGTGGCACTGCAGTGTCACGCGGGATGGCCCTTCCAAAAAACACTCCCCAAACAACACATGACGCAAAGAAAAAAAGAGGCGCAATGAGGTAGCTGTGTGAGTAAGCTAAGCGACCCTAGTGGCCGACACAAACACCTGGCCCATCTAGGAGTGGCACTGCAGTGTCACGCAGGATGGCCCTTCCAAAAAACACTCCCCAAACAGCACATGATGCAAAGAAAAAAAGAGGCGAAATGAGGTAGCTGTGTGAGTAAGCTAAGCGACCCTAGTGGCCGACACAAACACCTGGCCCATCTAGGAGTGGCACTGCAGTGTCACGCAGGATGGCCCTTCCAAAAAACACTCCCCAAACAGCACATGACACAAAGAAAAAAAGAGGCGCAATGAGGTAGCTGTGTGAGTAAGCTAAGCGACCCTAGTGGCCGACACAAACACCTGGCCCATCTAGGAGTGGCACTGCAGTGTCACGCAGGATGGCCCTTCCAAAAAACACTCCCCAAACAGCACATGACGCAAAGAAAAAAAGAGGCGCAATGAGGTAGCTGTGTGAGTAAGCTAAGCGACCCTAGTGGCCGACACAAACACCTGGCCCATCTAGGAGTGGCACTGCAGTGTCACGCAGGATGGCCCTTCCAAAAAACACCCCCCAAACAGTACATGACGCAAAGAAAAATGAAAGAAAAAAGAGGTGCAAGATGGAATTGTCCTTGGGCCCTCCCACCCACCCTTATGTTGTATAAACAGGACATGCACACTTTAACCAACCCATCATTTCAGTGACAGGGTCTGCCACACGACTGTGACTGAAATGACGGGTTGGTTTGGACCCCCACCAAAAAAGAAGCAATTAATCTCTCCTTGCACAAACTGGCTCTACAGAGGCAAGATGTCCACCTCATCATCATCCTCCGATATATCACCGTGTACATCCCCCTCCTCACAGATTATCAATTCATCCCCACTGGAATCCACCATCTCAGCTCCCTGTGTACTTTGTGGAGGCAATTGCTGCTGGTCAATGTCTCCACGGAGGAATTGATTATAATTCATTTTAATGAACATCATCTTCTCCACATTTTCTGGATGTAACCTCGTACGCCGATTGCTGACAAGGTGAGCGGCGGCACTAAACACTCTTTCGGAGTACACACTTGTGGGAGGGCAACTTAGGTAGAATAAAGCCAGTTTGTGCAAGGGCCTCCAAATTGCCTCTTTTTCCTGCCAGTATAAGTACGGACTGTCTGACGTGCCTACTTGGATGCGGTCACTCATATAATCCTCCACCATTCTTTCAATGGGGAGAGAATCATATGCAGTGACAGTAGACGACATGTCCGTAATCGTTGTCAGGTCCTTCAGTCCGGACCAGATGTCAGCATCAGCAGTCGCTCCAGACTGCCCTGCATCACCGCCAGCGGGTGGGCTCGGAATTCTGAGCCTTTTCCTCGCACCCCCAGTTGCGGGAGAATGTGAAGGAGGAGATGTTGACAGGTCGCGTTCCGCTTGACTTGACAATTTTGTCACCAGCAGTTCTTTGAACCCCAGCAGACTTGTGTCTGCCGGAAAGAGAGATCCAAGGTATGTTTTAAATCTAGGATCGAGCACGGTGGCCAAAATGTAGTGCTCTGATTTCAACAGATTGACCACCCGTGAATCCTTGTTAAGCGAATTAAGGGCTCCATCCACAAGTCCCACATGCCTAGCGGAATCGCTCTGTGTTAGCTCCTCCTTCAATGTCTCCAGCTTCTTCTGCAAAAGCCTGATGAGGGGAATGACCTGACTCAGGCTGGCAGTGTCTGAACTGACTTCACGTGTGGCAAGTTCAAAAGGTTGCAGAACCTTGCACAACGTTGAAATCATTCTCCACTGCGCTTGAGACAGGTGCATTCCACCTCCTATATCGTGCTCAGTTGTATAGGCTTGAATGGCCTTTTGCTGCTCCTCCAACCTCTGAAGCATATAGAGGGTTGAATTCCACCTCGTTACCACTTCTTGCTTCAGATGATGGCAGGGCAGGTTCAGGCGTTTTTGGTGGTGCTCCAGTCTTCTGTACGTGGTGCCTGTACGCCGAAAGTGTCCCGCAATTCTTCTGGCCACCGACAGCATCTCTTGCACGCCCCTCTCGTTTTTTAAATAATTCTGCACCACCAAATTCAAGGTATGTGCAAAACATGGGACGTGCTGGAATTTGCCCATATTTAATGCACACACAATATTGCTGGCGTTGTCCGATGCCACAAATCCACAGGAGAGTCCAATTGGGGTAAGCCATTCTGCGATGATCTTCCTCAGTTGCCGTAAGAGGTTTTTAGCTGTGTGCGTATTCTGGAAAGCGGTGATGCAAAGCGTAGCCTGCCTAGGAAAGAGTTGGCGTTTGCGAGATGCTGCTACTGGTGCCGCCGCTGCTGTTCTTGCGGCGGGAGTCCATACATCTACCCAGTGGGCTGTCACAGTCATATAGTCCTGAGCCTGCCCTGCTCCACTTGTCCACATGTCCGTGGTTAAGTGGACATTGGGTACAACTGCATTTTTTTAGGACACTGGTGAGTCTTTTTCTGAGGTCTGTGTACATTTTCGGTATCGCCTGCCTAGAGAAATGGAACCTAGATGGTATTTGGTACCGGGGACACAGTACCTCCAACAAGTCTCTAGTTGGCTCTGCAGTAATGATGGATACCGGAACCACGTTTCTCACCGCCCAGGATGCCAAGGCCTCAGTTATCCGCTTTGCAGCAGGATGACTGCTGTGATATTTCATCTTCCTCGCAAAGGACTGTTGGACAGTCAATTGCTTGGTGGAAGTAGTAAAAGTGGTCTTACGAGTACGACTTCCCCTCTGGGATGACCATCGACTCCCAGCAGCAACAACAGCAGCGCCAGCAGCAGTAGGCGTTACACGCAAGGATGCATCGGAGGAATCCCAGGCAGGAGAGGACTCGTCAGAATTGCCAGTGACATGGCCTGCAGGACTATTGGCATTCCTGGGGAAGGAGGAAATTGACACTGAGGGAGTTGGTGGGGTGGTTTGCGTGAGCTTGGTTACAAGAGGAAGGGATTAACTGGTCAGTGGACTGCTTCCGCTGTCGCCCAAAGTTTTTGAACTTGTCACTGACTTATGATGAATGCGCTGCAGGTGACGTATAAGGGAGGATGTTCCGAGGTGGTTAACGTCCTTACCCCTACTTATTACAGCTTGACAAAGGCAACACACGGCTTGACAAATGTTGTCCGCATTTCTGTTGAAATACTTCCACACCGAAGAGCTGATTTTTTTGGTATTTTCACCAGGCATGTCAATGGCCCTATTCCTCCCACGGACAACAGGTGTCTCCCCGGGTGCCTGACTTAAACAAACCACCTCACCATCAGAATCCTTCTGGTCAATTTCCTCCCCAGCGCCAGCAACACCCATATCCTCCTCATCCTGGTGTACTTCAACACTGACATCTTCAATCTGACTATCAGGAACTGGACTGCGGGTGCTCCTTCCAGCACTTGCAGGGGGCGTGCAAATGGTGGAAGGCGCATGCTCTTCACGTCCAGTGTTGGGAAGGTCAGGCATCGCAAACGACACAATTGGACTCTCCTTGTGGATTTGTGATTTCAAAGAACGCACAGTTCTTTGCTGTGCTTTTGCCAGCTTGAGTCTTTTCATTTTTCTAGCGAGAGGCTGAGTGCTTCCATCCTCATGTGAAGCTGAACCACTAGCCATGAACATAGGCCAGGGCCTCAGCCGTTCCTTGCCACTCCGTGTGGTAAATGGCATATTGGCAAGTTTACGCTTCTCCTCTGACAATTTTATTTTAGATTTTTGAGTCCTTTTTTTACTGATATTTGGTGTTTTGGATTTTACATGCTCTGTACTATGACATTGGGCATCGGCCTTGGCAGACGACGTTGCTGGCATTTCATCGTCTCGGCCATGACTAGTGGCAGCAGCTTCAGCACGAGGTGGAAGTGGATCTTGATCTTTCCCTATTTTTGGAACCTCAACATTTTTGTTCTCCATATTTTAATAGGCACAACTAAAAGGCACCTCAGGTAAACAATGGAGATGGATGGATACTAGTATACTTATGGATGGACGAGCGACTGCCGACACAGAGGTAGCTACAGCCGTGGACTACCGTACTGCGTCTGCTGCTAATATAGACTGGATGATAATGATATAAAAAAAATATATATATATCACTACTGCAGCCGGACAGGTATATATTATATAATGACGGACCTGCTGGACACTGTCAGCTCAGCACTGCAGACTCCTAAAGTAAGCTACTAGTATCAAGAAGATAGAAAGAAAAAAAAACACCACGGGTAGGTGGTATACAATTATGGATGGACGAGTGACTGCCGACACAGAGGTAGCTACAGCCGTGGACTACCGTACTGCGTCTGCTGCTAATATAGACTGGATGATAATGAGATATAAAATATATATATATCACTACTGCAGCCGGACAGGTATATATTATATAATGACGGACCTGCTGGACACTGTCAGCTCAGCACTGCAGACTCCTAAAGTAAGCTACTAGTATCAAGAAGATAGAAAAAAAAAAACACCACGGGTAGGTGGTATACAATTATGGATGGACGAGCGACTGCCGACACAGAGGTAGCTACAGCCGTGGACTACCGTACTGCGTCTGCTGCTAATATAGACTGGATGATAATGAGATATAAAATATATATATATCACTACTGCAGCCGGACAGGTATATATTATATAATGACGGACCTGCTGGACACTGTCAGCTCAGCACTGCAGACTCCTAAAGTAAGCTACTAGTATCAAGAAGATAGAAAAAAAAAAAAACCACCACGGGTAGGTGGTATACAATTATGGATGGACGAGCGACTGCCGACACAGAGGTAGCTACAGCCGTGGACTACCGTACTGCGTCTGCTGCTAATATAGACTGGATGATAATGAGATATAAAATATATATATATCACTACTGCAGCCGGACAGGTATATATTATATAATGACGGACCTGCTGGACACTGTCAGCTCAGCACTGCAGACTCCTAAAGTAAGCTACTAGTATCAAGAAGATAGAAAAGAAAAAAAACACCAGGGGTAGGTGGTATACAATTATGGATGGACGAGCGACTGCCGACACAGAGGTAGCTACAGCCGTGGACTACCGTACTGCGTCTGCTGCTAATATAGACTGGATGATAATGATATAAAAAATATATATATATATCACTACTGCAGCCGGACAGGTATATATTATATAATGACGGACCTGCTGGACACTGTCAGCTCAGCACTGCAGACTCCTAAAATAAGCTACTAGTATCAAGAAGATAGAAAAAAAAAAAACACCACGGGTAGGTGGTATACAATTATGGATGGACGAGCGACTGCCGACACAGAGGTAGCTACAGCCGTGGACTACCGTACTGCGTCTGCTGCAGTGCTAATATAGACTGGATGATAATGATATAAAAAATATATATATATCACTGCTGCAGCCGGACAGGTATATATTATATAATGACGGACCTACTGGACACTGTCAGCAGAATGCGTTTATAGAATAAAAACACCACACGACGAGTGTTTAACTTTTTCAGGCAGACAATCACAATATACTGGTGGTCAGTGGTCACTGGTCAGTCACACTGGCAGTGGCACTCTGGCAGCAAAAGTGTGCACTGTTAAAATATGTACTCCTGCTATAACTGCTACCCAGTCTCCCCCACAATTAAGCTGTGTGAGCAGTGAGCACTCAGCACAGTCAGATATACAGTATTACATAGATGATGCAGCACACTGAGGCTGAGCACAGATATGGTATGTGACTGTGTCACACTGTGTATCGTTTTTTTTTCAGGCAGAGAACGGATTAATTAAACTGGTGGTCACTGGTCACACTATCAGCAAGTAGTACTCCTAATATGCTCCCCAAAATTAGTAAATCAAGTGTCTCTACTACTCTCTAGTCTACTCTAAACGGAGAGGACGCCAGCCACGTCCTCTCCCTATCAATCTCAATGCACGTGTGAAAATGGCGGCGACGCGCGGCTCCTTATATAGAATCCGAGTCTCGCGATAGAATCCGAGCCTCGCGAGAATCCGACAGCGGAATGATGACGTTCGGGCGCGCTCGGGTTAACCGAGCAAGGCGGGAAGATCCGAGTCTGCCTCGGACCCGTGTAAAAAGGCTGAAGTTCAGGGGGGTTCGGATTCCGAGGAACCGAACCCGCTCATCACTACCAGCAACCTCAACGTGTTTTGTCTTAATGAGAATTCATCAGGAGAATGGTGACCCTCAAACTGAACATCTCCTGCCAGATGGTGAGCCCAGTCTCAGCAACTCTTCTGTTCAATGTGATGCTGTTCAGCCTTCATTCAGATACAGATAAATACATTTAAATTTAGCTCTGTTTTGCGCCTATTAACTTTATTAATGTTTTGTGCCTCCACTGAATGAATTCAAAATACTGCACCTTTGCAGACACCTCTCTTTTCACAGATTTTACCCACTAGAAGTTCAAATGGTTTAAAGATTGTCTGCCACCCTCCATACGGAAAAGGTGTTTACACTTACCAAATACTGTCTTTAATTTGGAACTTCAAATTAAATCAAATGTGGCACTCAACAAAGTCTTGGCAGCCAATCAGACACTTCAAACACATCATTTGTTGATTTGTTGATGAGAGCAAAAAAAATTCTCTCAGAATGTGCCAAGTTGACAATTTAGGGAGAAACAAACACAAAATTAATGCAGTATCTTCCATAACACACTGTGGGTCCAGGGGAGCCCTCATTGCACACCCAGCACCACTTTTCTTAAATACCTACCCCTCCGGAGTCCCACGTTGGCAGCAGCAGTGCTGCAAAAATCACCAGGAAAATGGTGCACCGCGCCATTTACCTGGAGACCTGCGCTTGCGCACTAGATTCTGGTACAGCGCTAGGGTCCCCTAGTAACCCTAGTGCTCAGAGTCTACTGAGCTGCCGGTTAGAGAGGAGAGGACCTAGGCGGAGACTGCACACAGGACCTCTCCACTCTTAATGTGCCACCTCAAGGGCATACTGAGAGAACATCACAGAAACTAATCAGGGATTTGGTTCCAGCTATAACAAATAACATTGGAGGAGCGAGCAATGGTTTGTACTGTATTCATCGAGAGCAGATCAAGGGATAGGATGAAGTGGACCCTATTTTATAATAATTATATAGTATACATGCTGTTTGTCTGGCTTTACAGGTTTTGGGGATACTTTGTTTCTGTTTTACAAAGTATGAGTGACCAAATTCTACCAATATAGGGCCATATGCAATTGCGGTCGAATTGCCGCAAATGTCGAAAAACGGGGCATTTTCGACACATAAAAATGATTCGACAATGCAATACAGTACTTTTCGACAAAAAAACGTCCGTTTCAGATTCGACATTTTGCAATTCGACAGTTGTCAAATTCGACATGTCTGCAATGGTAAAAATGCGGCTTTTCTACAAAAGTATATTCAATTGAAGAATGTCGATTCGACAACAGTGCTTTTCGACAGTCATTTCGTCAATTTCAGTCTGCCTCATTTTGCTGGCGGGATCTAATAATTTTTTTTAAAAACATGTTTTTATTGCTAATAGCATATCTATTTATATTAGAAGGGATTATCTACTTGGTTTGTCTATTAGGAGCCACAAGTATTAATTAATTTTTTTTTTTTACTGACTAAAATAATATGGAGAGATCAGAGCATGTTTTTCAGTGGGATGGGGTGGGAATGGGTTAACCAGCACCGGGCTAAGTGCGTGGATCGGGTTTTGCGTTTTATTATTTTGCCACGTACGTGGATTACAAACAAGAAGGGGACAGATCTACACAGGATTTTTGTGAGTATAATTTTATTTACAGGTAACCCGTGGATTCTACGTGGAGAAGGGGACCGACTCTTCGTGTCAACATAGGTAGGTATGTGTGTGTCGGTGTGCATGTATGTAATAAAGTTTTACTATCACGGTGTGTGTACTGTTTTTATTTGGGTATTTTTTTGCAGTAGAACTACAGGTACCAGCGGTCCCATTTCCCGCCGCATGCTGGTACTTGTGGATCTCCAAGTACCAGCTTGCAGGTGAGGCTTGCTGGGACTTGTAGTTCTGCTACAAAAAACAATATTCTTTATTTTGTCACTTGGCTGTCAGCCTCCCATCCGCTGCCCTTGGATGGGGGGACAGCCTCGGGCTTCACCCCTGACCCTTGGGTGGCTGGAGGGGGGACCCCTTGATTTAAGGGGTCCCCACTCCTCCAGGGTAACCCGGCCAGCGGTGACTAGTTGGGGATTTAATGCCACGGCCGCAGGGACCAGTATAAAAGTGTCCCCCGGCAGTGGCATTATCTCTCCAGCTAGTGGAGCCCGGTGCTGGTGTGAAAAATACGGGGGACCCCTACGTCTTTTGTCCCCCGTATTTTTTGCACCAGGACCGGACGCAGAGCCCGGTGCTGGTTGTTAAAATACGGGGGATCCCCTGTCAATTTTCCCCCCGTATTTTTACAACCAGGACCGGCTCAAAGAGCCCGAGGCTGGTTATGCTTAGGAGGGGGGACCCCACGCATTTTTTTTCAGGGTTTTTTAAACACTTTTGTGCCGTCCATGAAGTCGAATCCAGGACGCACACTATCCGTCAATTGGTCCGTTTTTCAACAGCGGGACTGTTGAATCCGTTTTTTATTGAATATGTCGAATTCGGGTCCCGGCGGGAGGGTGTCTGACTATCGAATTGTGTCGAATTAAAAAACGGTTGAATTCCAGCCAGAATTCGACCGCAATTGCATATACCTAATAATATGGAACTGTTTCACAAACTCACTCCTCAAGGCACTCTGGTTTTAAGGATTTAAATGTGTGACACCACTAGTGGTGAGTGTTGTGGGTATGCAGTTATTAGGTTGACCACACTTAGGTCGACAGTCAATAGATCGACCACTGTTGGTTGACATGCATTAGGTCGACCTGGTTAAAAGGTTGACATTAACAAAACATAAACATACCGAAGGCCAACACAAGAAAAGGTCGACATGAGTTTTTCACTTTTGTTTTCATTTTTGTAACATATTCATACTTTACGATCCACGTGAACTACGATTGGGAATAGTAACCTTTGCCAAGTGCAGCAGTAGTGGAGTGAGGCACCCTGCCCAAAGCATGGCAAGTGAAGTGAGCCTAACTGGGGTTTCCACTGACTTTACGGAGTAAACAACACCAAAAAAAAAAAACCTCATGTTGACTTTTTTGTGTCAACCTTTTTCATGTTGACTATTAGTCCATGTCGATTGTCGACCTAGTGTCTGTGTGTAGTGTGGATAGTACCTGGTACCTGATGGCTCTTCTTACTCTTCTCCAGCCATTGCATGGCAGAGGAACAGGAAACCCCAAAACCCAGATATAAAGCAGACACCAAGAAATAAAGTGATGTGTAAATTTTTTAACTTGTCACTGAAAATTTGTTCAGTTGTAGAAGGGTCAGCTACAGAAATAATATCAATCAACCTTTGGGATGTGGTCAGGATGCCGGCGGTCGGGATGCCGGCAGTAGGAATCCCTACACCGGAATCCCGACCGTTGGCATACCGACCGCCGGCATCCCAACTGCTAGTATCCCAACCGCCAGCATCCCAATCATAAGTATGCAGGGACTGTCAGCGTCAGCACATTGGAAGGGAGGTTAGGTTTAGGCACCCCCATGGAAGGTTAGGGTTAGGCTGAAGGGAAGGGAGGGTTAGGCTGCGGAGAAGGGAGGGTTAGGGTTAGGCTGCAGGGAAGAGAAAGTTAGGGTTAGGCACTCCTGGGGAGGGTTTGGGTTAGGCTGCAGGGGAACGATCGTTAAATTTAGGCTGCGGGGAATATGGTTAGGTTTAGGCACCACTGGGGAGGGATAGGTTTAGGCTGAGGGGGAAGGGTTAGGTGTTGGTGGAAAGTAAGTATACTTGCCTAGTTCCTGTCGGGATTGTCTCCATTGGGTTCCTGTGGTCAGTCTTCTGACCGCTGGCATCCCGAATGCCGGGATATCATAACACTGTGATATAGTAAACCTTGGCCGTTGCTATTGGCAACAATACAGGGCCTGAACTTAGGTTTAATTTGGTAATTCCAATAGAGCAAAATACATATGCTTGTGTTGAAAATAAAATAAATACTCTTGATACTGTTACACTTCATGGTAAATACCTCTGATACAGGCTTGTCATATGACTGAAAGGCCCTACAGCAACACACACTGTGGCCGTAATGCACTATACTTGGAATATATGTAATCACATATAAACGCTGAGTATGCCGCAAGTTAAATAAATACTCACAATATATTATACATTGAAAATGATATATTCAAAGTGTCTTCAAATATACAGAGCCATATACCTTGCACTTACTGTAGCACATAGGGTATGATGTACGTGTAGGTCATTGTAAATGTATTTTACAAATTGGGAGGGCAGTGTCTTATAATCCTAATAAAGTATTTACTAGGAAATCAGGATTAGGATTTATAGCCTGCTTTCATTAATTGGGCTGTATGTATTAAATATTAGCATAGTTAACTCTTCCAGTGGTCTCATCTGGAAGATACCTATGTACCCGTATTGGATACACAAAGAATTTAAATCATAGGGTATGATGTACATTTCTAATCTCAGATATATTAGGTTATAGCCTGCCTTGCAAACTGTGGAGGAAGAGGAGGGGACCCATATGCAGACTCCGTGTGTGGGCCCCTCCTCTCCTGTAGCTGTAACTACTGTCACTACTAGCCACTGTTAGCACTCTCAGCACTGAGACTCTGGCACAGTGCCAGAGTCTAGAGCGTATGCTCAGGACTCTGAAAAAATGGCCACCGCGCCAGAGGGGTGGTCTTCAGTTTACCGGCTGTCGGGATGCTGGCGCACAGAATACCGGAGCCGGAATCCCGACATCCGGCATACCGACACTTTTTCTCCCTCTTGGGGGTCCACGACCCCCCTGGAGGGAGAATAGATAGCGTGGCGCACACCGTGCCCGCAGCATAGCGAGCACAGCGGGCCCGCAAGGGGCTCATTTGCGCTCGCCCAGCTGTCAGTATGCCGGCGGTCGGGATTCTGGCACCAGTATGCTGGTCGCCGGGAGCCCGGCCACCGGCATACCCTACTACATCCATGCCAGAGTCTCTAGTGCTCAGTACGCTAGCAGCCCTGGTGACGGCTACGGGACAGGAGGGGGCCCACACACAGTCACCGATGGATGCCGGAAAGGTGAGTATAGAAGAAGTGGGTGCAGTGTGTGTGGTGTGGGCCCCCTCTGGACTTAGGGGCCCATGTGCACCGTACACACTGCACCCATTATAGATACGCCACTGTGTGGAGGGATGCATCAATTATTATATTCACTAGCAAATAACAGGATTTTTGGGGCCATTTAAAATAAATAAACCCTGAAATTGTTACATATTCCACCAGGGACATCTTAATGGCATCTTAACGGAAATGCATTGGGGCCCCTACACACCCATTCACGGGAACCAATTAAAAAAAATATTATAACATGCCCCTCCTGCGGTCCTGCACAGTATCTCCACATGTTTCCATAGAGTTAATGGCTATCAGCAATCTGATTAATGGATAGCTCGAACCATTCACTGGCAGCTGGGAGGCAGGCAGAGAATATTGCCTTGCAGTTCTGTGTGATTAACACTCACCCATGCTTGAAGGCCACTAGAATTGTGGGGCCCTGGGCAGCTACCCAGTATGCCTATATGAGTAAGATCACCCTATATTCCACAATGGTCCTGAAGGTTAGCAGGAAGAGAAGCATTTCTTATAGAGTAGTAAATGACAATATTGGAGTCACCTTTCTTTCTACATAATTCTAGCGTGCAGTTACATAATACTGAAGGAACAAAACCAGGCCCAAATTCTGTGAGTTTAGCTGTTTTTATGATTGTAAAAAAAAAAAAAAAAAACAGATTGAAAACCAAAACCCACAAGGGCAGTTTTGGCAAAACCAATATAGATCCATAGCACGAAGGAGACGCAGATCCATAACCAAAACCCAAAACCCAAGATTTGGCCTGGTGCACATCTCTATTATTAACCTCAATAACATTAATTTTCAATCATTTCCAGTCAATTTTGACAACATAACAATATTGTGTTCATCCAGCGTGGATCTTGCAGGTTTTGGATTCCGCATCTGGGACTCGGCGCAATTGCAACCCCTTGCTGCCACAATGTCTGCAATAAAGTGGAAATATGTTGAATTAATACAAAAATGAGTTGTGTATATCAGTCAAAAACATTTACATGATACTATGTACGTTGCTTAACCACTTGCCTGGCATGGTCGCATCAGATGCGACCATGCCTGCAAGTGCTCTATCTGATCTGGTCGCACAGGATGTGACCAGTCAGGTAGAGAGTGTTAGCAGCGGCAGGGAAGATAAACTTCCCTCCGCTGCTGCTGTCAGAGGGACCGGAAGGTCCATCATCCTCCCTGCACTCTCCCCCTGTGTCTGCCGTGCTGCTGATCACTGCTGATTGGTCAGCACGGCAGGATCCCCCCCCCCTCCAGCGGCTGCAGACAATGACAGCCGCTGGAGAGAGTAAATGAACCCTCCCAAGCCACCCCCAGACGCCCCCCCCCCCTGTATACCTGCAGGATGTCTGGCTTTCAAAATGAAAGCTGCGATGTTCCCGATGTTCCGATGGTCGTGATGTTCCTGATCGATGATTGAAAAAAAAATTAAAATGTAAAAAAAAATATTTTTTTTCCTTTTTTTAACTAAAATCATTTGGGATAGGGTTAAAGTCATGTTCTTCACCTAATTCACTCGTAAAGCCCCCCCCCCCCCAACAATTTCAGAGCTGTTTTCGGCTAAATAAATCATCAGTTAAGTGGTTAAAGCTGTATAAAGCGGTTACCCTCTCCAGGTCGAACATAACCTTCAGGAACGGATCCTACATTGAGGCTGAAAATAATCTGTACAGATGATTGCAGCATTGAAAAATATATATTGTACATTATATATTTTTCATTGTTTGTACTGTGGTCAAAATTGCCTTGAAATGACTGGAAATAAGTGTTATTGACGTTAATAATACTCTAGGAACAAAAAATTGCCATATCATGTTAATTTAGCTGTTTTAGTAAAATAAAAAAAAATATGAAACCAAAATCAGCAATAGTGGCCTGACATAGATCTTTATCAATAACTAGATCAGGGGCCCAAGGGAAGTTGAGTATGTACAGTATGTAGTGGAAAGAAGGATTGATTAGTAATTTCAATTAATGTGTTTAATTTAAAAAAATTAAATTAATCATTGGAGGCATTGGTGATGATCTTTATTGCATAGACAACAATTTTTATTGGTTATATGATTGCACTAATCTGACTTTTACAAATCCAACTTTTACTTTATCTTTGATTTTACATTCCCTGACTGAAGCCATCTATGCCTCTCCTCTCAATTGTTCATCCTCCATATCTATCAACAAACATGAATCAAGTGGGGTACAGCACACACCACAGTTTGTACAAAAAATGTACCACCTACAGTGCCAGAATAGGCATATGACACCGAAATAACAATATACTGCGGTATTACCAGCAGTATCACAGTACTTATGAAAATAAAATTAAGACGGTGCCGATCACTGGGGACCTTTTATAGAATCCAAAACCCGCGAAAATCCGACAGCGGGATGATGATGTTTTACCTTGATTTGGGATAGGCGGGAAACCCCGAGCTGGACTCGGATCCCAAAAGTCGGGTCTGTGGTAGACCGCGAGGTTAAGTGGGGCCAACCACAAGAGTGATCCCACTTAACCTCGCGGCCTACCGCAGACCGCAAAGTTCCCAACATTGGATATAATGTAGCGCTGCTGCACTACATTGTATCCACAGTGCGCCGCCGGACTGACAGTGCAGTAGCGCACAGCCAATCAGGAGAGTGCCATGACGTGGCGCTCCCTGATTGGCTGAAGGGACCCTCTTTGACAGGAGTCACGGGGGGTCCCGACATTCGGGGAATGGGGTTCCATGTGTAAACATGGGACCCCTTTCAGTTCGTGGATCGGGTATTTAATTTTTTTATCTTAACAAGTACGAGGATTATAACTTTTAAGAAGAGGACCGATCTACACCGGATTCTTTGTAAGTATAATTTTATTTACAGGTACCCCTGGATTCTAATGGACAAGAGGACCAAGTGCTTCGTGTCAACATAGGTAAGTATGTATGTATGCAAGTGTGCATGTATGTTGATTAAACTTTTACTTTCACTGTGTCTGTGTTTTGTTTTTATTTGGGTATTTTTTTGTAGTAGAACTACAGGTACCAGCGGGCCTATCCCCCCCCACATGCTGGTACTTGTGGTTCTCCAAGTACCAGCTTGCGGGGGAGGCTTTCTGGGACTTGTAGTTCTGCTACAAAAAACAATATTCTTTTTTTACACAAAAGGCTATCAGCCTCCAATCCACCGCCCACGGATGAGGTGGGCAGCCTCGGCTTCACCCCTGGTCCTTGGGTGGCTGGAGGTGGGTGACCCCTTCATTTAAGGGGTCCCCATTCCAGGGTGGGACTAGTTGGTGATTTATTGCCAGGGCCGCAGGGACCAATATAAAAGTGTCCCCCAGCTGTGGCATTATCTCTCTGACTAGTGGAGCCTGGTGCTGGTGTTAAAAATACGGGGGACCCCTACATTTTTTGTCCCCCGTATTTTTTGCACCAGAACCAGGCGCAGAGCCCGGTGCTGGTTGTTTAAATATGGGGGAACCCCAGTCAATTTTTCCCTGGTATTTTTACAACCCGGACCGGCTTAAAGAGCCCGAGGCTGGTTATGCTTAGGAGGGGGGACCCCACGCAATTTGTTTTTTCAATTTTAACCCATTCCCACCCCTTCCCACTGATAAACATGCACGGATCTCACTGATCAGAATACGGTAAAAAAAGCAGGTCTATTTGAAAACTGCTTTTTTTTTACGATTTGTATTTTTTTCCCGGCAGTGTTTGGCTATTGACGGCAGTGATTGTGAATACGAATTTTTAGTAAATTACCGAGTTCTATAAAATAACAGGCGTATTTGACCGATGGGGTATTCATTCGTATTTTTTTTCTCTGCCTTAAAAAAAAATACGAATGCTCTCATCACTGCCGAGATTTTAGTTTAGTAAATTCCTGAGATGACACTTTGAAGAAAAAACTCAAAATCGGTCAAAATCGGGAGCTTAGTAAATATACCCCTAGGTCTCTTTACTATACAATAGTGAAAATACGATCCATATTCATCCAGTGCTTTTTAAATGATGCTGAAATGAACAAATAAACAGACCAAAATTCTGATTTTTTTTTTGTCACTATAGTTCTTCAACAGTCCCTACAGTAGAAGTACAGTAGATTTCTCAATAAAAAGTGCTAAGTACAGACCCAACCCTTACAGTTTTATTATATGTATAGACAAGTATATATTTACTGTACAAATGTGAAACATGAAATTAAATAAATCCTAATTTCCTTTTACTATAGTGAATTAAGTGATGCCCCAACGAGCTAACTAATATTAGAAGGAACATCACATACAGTATGTACGATAACAAAAGAGATATGCATGGACCCTGTGTTTTGGTTTGGGCAAAACCACCCTTAAGTGTTTCGGGTTGGATTCCGTTTGGTTTTGTATTTCTTTAAAATTGATTAAAAAAAATAGTAAAACCATGTAATTTTTGGACCTGCTGTTGTTCCTACAGTATAATTAACCACTTGCCTGGTATTGTCGCATGTGATGTGACCAGAGCCAGGTTTACATTATCTGGCTTGGTTGCATCACATGCAATGCACTGTCCGCCATGTCCTCCATCATCTGGAAGAGGAGAAATTCTGCACAAGTGCAGAATGGATCTCCTCTGGCTGCCTGAATGCCCTGGAGTAATGCAGCATTCTGTGACTGCTGACATCATTTCTGGAATCGCGACCCAGAATGCCATGCGTCCGGAATTATGGAATCCATGCTCCGGGAAGCACAATGCGGGGAGGGGAGCTTAGTTTCTCTCCTAGCAATTGTGGCTGATCTCTGTGTGTGCAGAGATCACTTGCAGCAGGGAGGGATTGATCATCAGTGCCCCCTGCACACACTCTGCTGCTTTTTGCCTGTGGAGAAGGGGGATAAATAATAATTGGGGATGGGGGAGGAATAATATAAAATAAAATAATGTGGAGGGGGGATAAAATATTATTCATAATAATTATTATAATGATAATTAAAAAACAATAATACATAGGTCGCATGGTTGGGGGGCATGCCAAGAAGTGTGTTTTTTACTAGGGAGGATGTTCCAAAACATTTTTTTTTATTTGCTACTAAGGGGGTGTGGGGTTACTATTATTGGATATTAAGACCACTTAGTGGTCTATTGCCAATGGTGGGGGGGGGGGGGGCAATCATCACTTAAGTAATACTGTAAGTGGGAGTATCCAGTGTGAAATGGAACCTTAAATCACAAGGAAGTAATTTACCTGCCATCAGAAAACATGCAAGATTTGGTATTAAGAGCCAAGCTCTGACCCCAGAGTGACCTGAGCCGGTACATGGTTTGACCCAAAAAATAAAAGTTAATTTGTGTTTGGTTCTCAACAAATCCTAACCGCTCATCTCTAGATAATAGTAGTCATTCATTGAAAAGATTATGTGATTCATTAAACAAAATATTATTCAGCAGTTAAGCAATGATTGTGTTTTTTATGAAGCAGGCAACAAAAAGCATGAGTCAGTCAATCATATTTAACACGAAACAGATGCAACCTAAAAGGATTTTCATTTAGCTACAGTAATTAATGAACACCTCTAAAGGAAATGAACACAAGAAACAATAAAGCCTGAAAACTTTACAAAGTAGTGCATTATGTCAATACACAAGGTGCATATAAGTGCGACAATTTACTTTACATACAGGTGCAAGACAAGTGCTGTAGGGCTGGATGCCTTTTGATAGCATCGACAATTACGATTGAAGAGCAAAACTGAGGGGAAAGTTGACAGGAAAGGCAGTCTCACAAAGATAAATAAGTAAAGTCCACCAAAGACAAATGCAGAACTTGATAAATGCTCAAATATGGAGATATGTTTTTTTTGGAGGTGTGTCTTCTGC
Source organism: Pseudophryne corroboree (assembly GCF_028390025.1). Classification (NCBI taxonomy): domain Eukaryota; kingdom Metazoa; phylum Chordata; class Amphibia; order Anura; family Myobatrachidae; genus Pseudophryne; species Pseudophryne corroboree. The sequence goes on along the minus strand of NC_086444.1, from coordinate 608,105,565 downwards.
ATATAGTTTAGGGCAGATGTAAGTGCTTGTTGATGATGATGATGACTAGCAGTAAACTAAGGGGCTGACTCCGAGATGTACATGATTCAGTACACAGTGACTATGTGAAAATATGTAAATGTCGCTGCCTCTGAATGAAATTTTTGTATAAAAATTCCCTCTGGAGGGATCTCAGATCCGAGCTTGTATATGAAGACACAACCATCAGTCACATATCAGTTGATAATCAACCTTCTCAGTAAAGTTTGGTTGCACAGCATGTCTGCTGGGAGTAGACACCAGAGCAACGTGTCAAGCTGTGACATGCCCCTTAAACTGTCACCACACGATGTCTCTGCCGCGGCCCATGTTTCCAGCAGCATTCGGGCATTGCCAGGTGAAAGGGATGCTTGTGTCCTTCCGTCCACGCCCGCCAGCTCCATGGTAACTAGGACACTCAGCTTGCAGCGGGCAGGGGGAGCTTCTTCCCAGCATCCTTGTGAGTTGCCTGGTTACACAGACGCCAGGCACTCACAGGACAGCAGGGACGTGCTGGGGGGTAGCTGCAGTGAATTGTAACTAAGGGGGCTTGTCCTGATTGATTTGCTAATTGCCTATGTTACCTTTATCTTCCTGTCACTCAGAGGATACTATTCAAGCGGGTTTCACTTCTCATGGGAGTAGAGAGGGGAAGGTTAACTTGCCGTATCGGCTTTCTGGAGACGGGGAACAATCCCCTAATTATCGCGAGAGCTGTAAATTATATGTTAACCTCAGACAAATTCCTCTGGATCTGAAGTCTAGCGATTTAAGACTGTAATTTCTTTACTCCAGGGGGATCCCCAAACTTGGGCTTTTGGTTTGCATGCAGGATCTGAGACACTATCTTCTTATTTTGGCGATGGGGCTTTTGTATGATGATCCGGATCACACCACTTTAACTGATCTTCACTCACTCAGGTAGGGCCACGGGATTGCAGAGTCCTACTGCACTGAATTCAGAAGATTGGCTGTAGATTCCGGTTGGAATTATGTGGTTCTTCGGAGTCAGTTCCAAATTGGCCTTTCAGAGCAGATTAAGGACTGTTTGGTGCAGTATTTGGCAGCTAAGTTTTTTGATGCCATTTGGATTGATCGCCATTTCGATAAACGAAAACATGAGAGGGAGTTTGTGGTACTCCCTGCTTGTCCTTTCAGTGCTGAAGCTCAGGAGGAACAGCACGAACCCATGCAGCTCTGGGTCACTCTATCTTCCGATAATAATAAATGTGGGTGGGCAAAAAGTCTTTGTCTTTATTGTGGGATACAAGGCTATTTTGTTGGTGTCTGCCCTAAAAGATCAGTAAAAGACAAAGCCTGAGTGAAGTCAGAGGAGTTTACTTGGGTATCTCTACCATTACTCCCATAAATTATATTTTAGTTCCGGTGGAACTTACTTCAGATGTTAAGAAGTTTCCTGTACTTGCTTTCCTGGATTGTGGAGCGGTAGGGAATTTTATGGACTCCAACTTTGCTTCATCCTTAAATATTCCTTATGAGCCCCATGGGCAAATCTTGTTTTGTACTCCACCTCTTCTTCTTTCTGTGGGGTTTCTTCATTCTGAAAAGTTGATTTTTTTCCTTATTCGCTGCACCCTTACTCCTGTGGTCCTTGGACTGCCTTGGTTGAGGGATCACAACCCCATTGTTGACTGGAAGTCCGATGAGATCATGTTTGTGAGGCTGCTGTCTCTCCCTTCCTATCTGTTCAGACTGATCTTAAGAATCTCCTTGAGCCATATCACGATTTCCAGGATGTTTTCTCTAAGAGGGAGGAGGACACTCTCCCTCCACATCGTGACTTTGACTGTCCGATCAATCTCATTCCTAATGCTAAATTACCAAAGGGAAGATTGTATGCCTTGTCTGTTCCTGAGACTCAAGCCATGGACCAATACATTCAGGAAAGTGTGGCAAAAGGATGCATCCTCCCTTCTAGATCTCCGGTGGGAGTTGGATTCTTCTTCGTAGCCAAAAAGGATGGGTCTTTGCGACCTTGTATTGATTATAAAGCGCCGAATAAGATAACTGTGAATAATTCCTTTCTTCTTTCCCTCATCTCTGTGTTATTTGACCAACTTCGGGAACCAGTGATCTTCTCCAAAATTTATTTCAGAGGGGCATACAAACTTGTGCGGATTCGAGAGGGTTATGAATTGAATACACCATTTAACACAGAGGTTCTCAAACTCGGTCCTCGGGGGCCCACACAGTGCATGTTTTGCTGGTCTCCTCACAGAATCGCGAGTGAAATAATTAGCTCCACCTGTGGACCTTTTAAAATGTGTCAGTGAGTAATTAATACACCTGTGCACTTGCTGGGTTACCTGCAAAACATGCACTGTGTGGGCTCCCGAGGACCGAGTTTGAGAACCTCTGATTTAACACTTATACAGGGCATTAAGAATATCTGGTTATGCCATTCGGACTGTCAAATGCTCCAGACTTTATCAACAAGGTTCTCAGGCAATTTCTTGGTCATTTTATCATTGTTTACTTAGATGACATTCTCCATCTACTCCAAGTATTGGAACACCGTGACCAAGTGAGAATGGTTCTCCAAAAACTTTGTGAGGATAAGTTATACGCTAAATTGGAGAAATGTAAATTTGAGGTGGGCGAGGTGTCCTTCTTAGGTTATGTCATCTCCCCTAAAGGGTTTTCTATGGACCCGAAGAAGGTTCAGGCAGTTCGGGAGTGAACCCGTCCCTCTAACCTCAATGCTATCCAGTGCTTTCTTGGAATTGCTATAGTGGTTTCATTCACTCCTTCTCTACCATTGTGGCTCCCATTGCGGAGCTCACGATGAAGGGAGTCGATGTCCAGCATTGGTCACCACAGGCAGTGTTGGCCTTTGAAAGGGTCAAGAAAGCATTTACAACAGCTCCAGTTCTTCATCATCCTAACTCAAACTTGCCTTTTCTAGTGGAGGGGGATGCTTTGGATGTTGAAACATGGGCAGTGCTTTCACACAGAGATCCAGAAGACCGAAAAGTCCCCCCTTGTGCTTTCCTCTCCTGAAAGTTCTCCTTTGCTGAGAGGAATTATGATGTTGGGAATAGTGAACTGTTTGTGCTTAAGTTGGCCTTTGAGGATTGTCGCCATTGGTTGAAAGGAGTGCTGCATGTAATTACTGTGTTTACTGATCACAAAAATCTGGCTTATATTGAAGCAGCAAATAGACTGGACCCTTGACAGGTTTGTTGGGCCCTGTTTTTTACCAGATTTCAGTATGTGATCAACTTCAGACCACGTTCTAAAAACATTAAAGTGGGTGCTTTGTCCCGCAGTTTTGTGCCGGTACAAGATTCTAAGTGATCCAATTCACCCATTGTGCCCTCCTTTACTTTTCTTGCAGGTTTAACACAAGACCTGGCCTCTCGTGTTATCAATGTAAAGCCAAGCTCCTGAGGAGACTTCACCTGGCCATTTGTTCATTCCCAAACTTCATCGTAAAGCTGTATTCTTGCAATTTTATTCTGCAAAAACTTCTGGACATACTGGAGTTACTAGAACATTGAAGCAGTTGATACGAGCAGTGTGGTGGTCTTCCATGACTCAAGATGTCTGACAATTTGTGCTTTCTTGTCAGGTATTTGCCTGGAATAAAAGTTCTCGCAAAGTTCCCATGGGTCAGCTGTTTCCACTATCCATTCCATGTAAACCATGGACCTATATCTCCATTTTATTGTGGACCTTAATCCCTCATCAGAAAATACCATCATCTGGGTCACTGTAGGTCGGTTTAGCAAGATGGCTCATTTTGTGGCTTTGCAAAAGTCACCTTCTGCCAAGTAACTAACCAGCTTGTTCATTCATCATATATTCAGACTTCATGGCTTACCCCTGGATATTGTGTCTGATAGAGGGCCCCAAATCATTGCTGGGTTTTGGAAATCATTCTGTTCAAGTTTGTTTATGCATGTCAGTCTTTCTTCTGGATATCATCCTCAGTCTAATGGACATACAAAACGTCTCAACCAGTCTCTGGTGCAATACTTGCGTGGTTTTATTTCTAAATGCCATGAAAACTGGTCAAGGGTCCTGCCTTTGGCTGAGTTTGCCTATAATAATGCATGCCATTTGGCATCCAGAGTTTCACCTTTCTTTTGTGTGTTTGGTCGTCATCCTAAAACAAATGCTTTTGACCCGGTTCATGATGATACTTCCTCTTCCAGGTTGGTGACTAGGTTGAGAGAAATTTGGAAGAGGACAAGTCAGGTGTTGAAGATGGCTTCTTTGCGGTCTAAAAAATAGTTTGATACATGCAGAAGACCATGTCCATTTAAGATTGGAGACATGGGGCCTAATTCAGACCTGGTCGCACGCAGGCTGTTTTTTGCACTGCTGCGACCAGGTAATCGCCGCCTATAGGGGAGGGGGTTAGCGCTTAGCAGGGCTGCGTTCGGCCTAGCAGTGAGCTGCACAAACAAAAGTTTGTACAGTATCTGCACAGCCCAGGACTTACTCACCTGCTACAATGATCAAGGAAGCAGCTGATGTCAGGAACCCTCCATGAAAATGGCCGGCCATGCCTGTGTTTCTCCGGACACTCAAACGGTGAGTTGCCGCCCACGAACACCTTCTGCCTGTCAATCTTCTTGCGATCAATGGTGCGATTGCTTTCTTCATTTGCATGCGCAGTTCAGACCCAATCGGACGGCTGCAAAAAACTGCAGCGTGCGATTGGGTCTGAATGACCCCCATGATCTGGTTATCAACTCAAAACATCAAACTGCGAAAAGCATCACAGAAGTTTAGTCCAAAGTTCATTGGGCCTTTCTAATTAGTGGATGGATGAACCCGGTGGCCTTCCATCTACAATTACCTAGGTCTTTAAGAATTAACAAAGTTTTTAATTGTTCTCTTCTCAAGCCTGTCTTCTGTTCTTCCAGTTTCAGGGCAGGTTGTGGTCGAAGACCTCTTCCAATGTTAGTTCAAGATCAGATAGAGTTTGTGGTAGAGAAGAGTTTGTATTCCAGGCTAGTCCGTGGACAGCTGAAGTTTCTGGTCCATTGGAAGGGTTATGGACCAGAGGAGAGATCCTGGGTGTGAGACAAGAATCTGCATGCTCCCAGAATGAAGAAGGCCTTCTTCTAGGAATTCCCCTGGAAGCTGGGTTCTAATGGCCTCACTGTCGTGGGCCATGGCCGTTTTCTCTGGCAGCGTACAGTAGTTGCCAGGCACCTGGGGTGCTTGCGTCCTTCCATCCCCAGCTGCCAGCTCCATGGTAACTGGGATGCTCAGCCTGCGGCAGGCGTGGGAGGCTTCTGCCCAGCGTCCTTGTGAGTTGCCTGGTTACAAAGACGGCAAGCACTCACGGGGCAGCAGGTATGTGCTGAGGGGCAGCTGCAGTGAGTTGTAATTAAGGGGGGTTTGTCCTCATTGATTTGCTGATTGCCTCATGCTCCCTTTATCTTCCTAGTCTGCCTCTCACTCTATGCTGGTCATAGTTCCTGGCTGAAGTGGGAGCCCTTGTCTGTTGGTTCTAGTATAGTCATGGATTCTTCTGCCTGGGTACCTTACTAATATCTTCTGCCGAGCATCTGCATCCAGCCCTGTGTCAGTGGCATAATCTGTTACATTATTGTCTATATTTCTGCTATTCAATCTCAATCTAATTCCACCTGCTGGTCCTGGGTGCTCCCTGTTGTGTGCCCCCGTATCCTCATTGCATTCTAGTCCTTGTTTCTTCAGTCTTGACTTTGTCCTACTATTAGCCCTTGTTTCTTTAGCACCCCTGGTCTTTTCCCTGACACTATAGTGATATTCTCTTTCTATTGTCATCTGTCTCTGATTAGTCCTCTCTTCCTTGGGTCTTTCTTTCTACCAGCATTGACTTGGGTCACTCTGGGTTAAGCTCGTACTACCACCAGGGGTGTAAGTCCTGGTGGCATCCCAGTACCAGTAGCTACATCACACCTGATGGGAAAAGCGGATCTTGTAGGCTAGAAGACCTGCTGATGAGTCCTACGAGTCTTAACCCAGGGTGTACAAATGTCATTGCCCAGAAGATCTTTAGAAGAGGATTATTCAGTTGTAACACTGTCAATTACTTTGTGAATACAGTGTAAATCCTCACTGTGTTAGCCATTGCAATTTCATTGCAGAACATGAGCAGTGTGTCTTAGACACATGCGCAGTGGATTGAAAAAATTGCGGCACTGTGTACAACATCAATATTGCGTCCATCTCTGAATCAGGCAATAAGGTGTCTATTCATGTAGAAAGTGAAAATGAATTGTTACTTATTACTATACATCGCTTCAGTTCAATGTGATATGTAATTTAGATAAGTATTGTATAAATTCATGTACACCTACCCTTCTGGCAATGCGATCCAATATCCAGGGCTACAGCGATGCATTCTTCTCCTGAGCTCTGCTTCTCAAAGTCGTCAGGTCACTTCTGCACATGCGCTGGAATCTGTGCTCCCAGTAGGCTGCAGGGGCTGCTGGGAGTTCAGGCAGCGGAGCTACCACCAGGTGCCGGGAAGAGAGCAAGGTAGCATTGAGCTTCCCTGCAGTTACCACACCACAGTTCAGGTTGCGCTATATTGAGATGGCGAAGCTGAGCTCCATGGAGAAATGGAAAGCATGGCATAGAGCGGGTGTGCTGCTGGAGAAGTCAGGAACTTTCATGGTAACCCACTTCATGAATAGCCCAAAGCAGAGAAAAGCCCTGTTTTCCACGAAACAGGGCTTTACAATGTTACATGAATACACCCCTAAGTGCATATGTTAAAATATTCTGTACATAGTGTGCCTAATTCAGATGTTGCCACAAAGCTGCTATTGTATGCAAATCAGATGATGTTTTCTACTGCGTATGCGTCTGAGCTGCTGTGCACACAAGCAATGAGTGAATTGTGATGGTGGTCACACTGAGGAATTAGTCACAAAGTTAGTGACATGTAGATAGCATTTGGGGTGGTAACGAGGAGTGGTTGGCTAACGCAGATGTGTCATGGCCTTTCAAATTGTATATTCTGGGCTTGCCAGTGGTACAAGTAGAAAAAAAATCTGTGTGCGCGTTGAAGGTACGCCACACAAATGGGCATGGCCACACGTCACAAGGGGTGTGGTCACTGAAAATGTGGGTGTGCCAACATGACACCTTGCCCATTTCTTCTCACTCTGGGAACATTCCTTTTCATTCCAAATGCACCTTACATATATGGTTGTTTCTTACATGGGGAAACTCTCTGGTCAGACAGTGTCTTCAGTCGGTATTCACTAAACATGTAGTCTTGAAGATGCCTGTTTGTGTAGGAATATAACCAAAGTCATCGTCATACAACAGAGGTTCAACCAAACTCGTGCCCTCTGTATCAACTCCTGTCCCCCTGCATCTCTCCTGCCACACTGTCATCTTCCCCCTGTGTCTCTCAGTCACACTGTCATCTCCTGCCTGTGTCTCTGAGCCACACGTCATCTCCCCACTGCTACTCTCAGCCTGCCCCCTTTAATTCTGTGTCTCTCAGCCTGCCCCCTTTGATTCTGTCTCTCAGCTTGCCTCCACCCACTCTGTGATTCTTTGCATTCCCGTGTCCATCATCAGCCTCCCCTTTGTGTGCAACATCAGCCTCCTTTCTACATCCATCATCAGCCTCCCCCCTCTGTGCCCAACATCAGCCTCCCCCCTCTGTGTCCATCATCAGGCTCCCCCCTGTGTCCATCATCAGGCTACCCCTCTGTGTCCATCTTCATCCTTGACCACTATTTCCATCATCATCCTTCCCCTCTGTGTCCATCGTCATCCTCCCCCTCTGTGTCCATCATCATCCTCCCCCCTCTGTGGCCATCATCATCCTCCCCCTCTGTGTCTATCATCCTCCTCCTCCTCTGTGTCCATCATCAGCCTCCCCCCTCTGTGTCCGTAATCATCCTCCCCTTCTGTGTCCATCATCAGCCTCATTTATTCATTATTACAAAACGTCCTTTTTATTCATCTGAAAAGTTCCCACTTTTAAAAAAAAACCTTCAATTTGTGTTTTTCATAACAACACGCCGTACAACCCCACTGCTTTCTAGAGGAAAAACATCTCTCCTTGAAGAACCAGGATTTTATCAAGAATCATCCAGATAAGTATCCATCTTTTTCCATCACTTCCAACCATAATCATCCAACTGAATCATCAGTTCCATTCCCCCATCCCCTCTCCAGCGCCAACTCCCTTCACCCGCACACCTCCTTCAGCCTCCCCCCTGTGTCCATCATCAGCCTCCCCCTCTGTGTGCATCATCGAGCTCCCCCTTCTGTGTCCATCACAGCCACCTGCCTGTGTCCACCATCAGCATCACCCATCTGTATCCAGCATAAGGCTTCCCCCTCTGTGTCCATTATCAGGCTCCCCCTCTGTGTCCATCATCAGACTCCTGCTTCTGTGTCCATCTTCATCCTCGACCTCTGTTTCCATCATCTTCCTCCCCCTCTGTGTCCATCATCATCCTCCCCCTCTGTGTCCATCATCATCCTCCCCCCTCTGCGTCCATCATTTTCCTCCCCCTCTGTGTCTATCATCATCCTCCCCCTCTGTGTTCATCATCAGCCTCCCCCTCTGTGTCCGTAATCATCCTCCCCTTCTGTGTCCATTATCAGCCTCCCCCTGTGTCCATCATCAGCCTCCCCCTCTGTATGCATCATCAAGCTCCCCCTTCTGTGTCCATCATCAGCCACCCGCCTGTGTCCACCATCAGTATCATACATCTGAATCCAGCATCAGGCTTTTCCCTCTGTTTCCATTATCAGGCTCCCCCTCTGTGTCCATCATCAACCTCCTGCCTCTGTGTCCATCATCATCCTCCCCCTCTGTGTCCATCATCATCCTCCCCCTCTGTGTCCATCATCATCATCCTCCCCCTCTGTGTCCATCATCATTCTCCCCCTCTGTGTCCATCATTAGGCTGCCCCCTCTGTGCCGCCGTGTTTTCAGCTCCATCCCAGGTCTACCTCCAACAGCCTGCTTTCTGCTTGTGTGCCCCTCTTCATGCTCTTCTTACTGAGTAGGCAGATAGGCAGGATCACCACAATCGGGTCCTCTTTGAGCCTGGGAGCGTGGTCAGCATTGTGCTCTCAGCAGAAGCCAGGGACATAATGTATAATATAATATTAAAACGTAAATGTTATTATTGACTATTGCTAGACACTGAGTCTGTTGTAAGCCACAGCTGGGCTAATCACTACAACTTTTCTGCTACCTTTAAAAATGTGTTTGTTCAGTAGGTGATTGCTCCTGATGCCAGCAAGTGGCCAGGTGAAAGATGTAATGAAGTCCGAGTTCGGCGGCCATGCAGGATGCCGGACGAACTCTGAATTTTTTAAAGGGGCAATCATGTACAAGGCATGGTTTAGCCTTGTGCATGACTGCCCCTTTAAAAAAACATCTGAGTTTGGTCACCATCCTGCTCGGCCGACATACTCAGACTTTATTACATCCTGACCTATGTTTCTCTAGGCATACTCTGCAGCTATTGACACTTTTGAAATTACATTGCTACATTTAAAAATATATTGTGCACCCATCCCCTTCATTTAAAAATGTATTATGCACCCATCCCCTTCAGAATTTCAAAATCAAACCTAGCAGCATGTAGTAAGAATACATTTTATATGTTTTCTAGTATTATTTATAATATCCTTTTTTGTTTTATAATCTTTTATACATTTTGGAACTCTTTTTCAAACACTCAAAAAAATTCAAAAATATAAAACTGTGTACAGTAGGCGCTGTTCACTTGCAGTATACTGTAGGATTAGAGGCTGTAAAATACCATTTTGAGAAATAAAAAAATAGAAACCATTGACCAACAATTTATTTTGGGTGGTATTGCTTTAATTCTTAATAGCAATTTCTTCTGGTATGAAGGGGACTTCTATTTACAGCAGGCGGGCACCACGATGGGCACTAGGATGGCACCTAGTTATGCTAATATATTTATGGCCAACTGGGAGGACCTGGTCGGGCCATCAGTGGGGTGCCAACCTAGTGCTCTAGGCCCGTTATATAAATGATGTGGTTTTTATTTGTGGGGGAGACCAATCATTATTGATTCTCTTCTGTCAATACTTGAATCAGAAGGGTAAAGGTATTGAGCTTGATTTTGATATAAGCAATTTTGCAGTAAACATCCTGGACCTCACGATTTATGTAGAAGAAGAGAAAATTCTAACTAAGAATTATTGGGGGTCATTCCGAGTTGATCACTCGCTAGCTAGTTTTAGCAGCCGTGAAAACTCTATGCCGCTGCCCACTGGGAGTGTATTTTAGCTTAGCAGAAGTGCGAACGCATGTGCAGCCGAGCTCAGCAAAAACAGATTGCACAGTTTCTGAGTAGCTCTGGACCTACTCAGCATTTGCGATCACTTCAGCCTATTCTTGTCCGGATTTGATGTCATACACCCGCCCAGCGAACACCCAGCCATGCCTGCATTTTTTTCAGACACACCTGTGTTTTTGCAAACACTCCCTGAAAACGGTCAGTTGACACCCAGAAACGCCCCCTTCCTGTCAATCTTCATGTGGCCATCAGTGCGACTGAAAACTTCATTAGAACCTGGGCAAAACAACAAATGCCTTTGTACCCATATGTCGCTCATGTGCATTGTGGTGCATATGCATGCGCAGAAATGCAGATTTTAGTCTGATCGCTGTGCTACGAACAACGGCAGCTAGCAATCAACTCAGAATGACCCCATTGTAAGCCGACAGATTGTAACTCATATATAGGATTTAACAGTAATCACCAGAATTGGATACAGAGTATACCTAAAAGTCAGTTTCAACGTTTGAAACGTAACTGTACAGACACCTCGGTATTTATAACACAAGCCGACCAGATGGAAAAGAACTTTGTAGCCAAAGGATATGATATTAGTTTAATTAGACAAGCGAAACTGGATACTTTGAGTGCAGATAGACCATCGATGTTAGAGAAAAAAATCTATCAGGAACCATAGAAGTAGTGATATTAGATTTATCACTCGTTTCACTACACAACATCGAGTAGTGGAAAATATTATTATAAAGCACTGGGGCCTTTTAACCAGGGATCCTGATATTAAAGAATTCATTAGCGACAAACCGAAATTTACATATAGATGCGCACAAAATTTGCACAACACCTTGGTTAAAAGTTCTCTTCCAGTCAATAGGATGACTACATGCATTGTGTCGAATAGGTGCGGTTTTTGCACTATGTGCAAGAACTGCACGATGAACAATAAAATTACAGATTATAGATCTAATGTCACCAAAAATGTGAATGTGGCCTACAGTATACAGGTAGAACTGGGTGTATGCTAAAGGAAAGAATGAGCGAACATGTGCGCAATATAAAGAAGTGGTATGATCAACATACTGTAACATGTCACTGCACTTTACAACCAAGCAGGCCTGTGACATTAAACATTTAAAAGCTTTTTGCAGTATTCAGCTTGTTAGAGGGAACTGGAGAGTGAATAACTCTGAAGAAGTTTTAGCAAAACAAGAAATGAAAACTATGGGGGTAATTCTGAGTTGATCGCAGCAGCAAGTTTGTTAGCAATTGGACAAAACCATGTGCACTGCAGGGGGGGGCAGATATAACATATGCAGAGAGAGTTAGATTTGGGTGGGTTATTTTGTTTCTGTGCAGGGTAAATACTGGCTTCTTTATTTTTACACTGCAATTTAGATTTTTTGTAATACACCACACCCAAAACTAACTCTCTCTGCACATGTTATATCTGCCCACCTGCAGCGCACATGGGCCCTCATTCCGAGTTGTTCGCTCGGTATTTTTCATCGCATCGCAGTGAAAATCCGCTTAGTACGCATGCGCAATGTTCGCACTGCGACTGCGCCAAGTAACTTTACTATGAAGAAAGTATTTTTACTCACGGCTTTTTCTTCGCTCCGGCGAACGTAATGTGATTGACAGGAAATGGGTGTTACTGGGCGGAAACACGGCGTTTCAGGGGCGTGTGGCTGAAAACGCTACCGTTTCCGGAAAAAACGCAGGAGTGGCCGGAGAAACGGTGGGAGTGCCTGGGCGAACGCTGGGTGTGTTTGTGACGTCAACCAGGAACGACAAGCACTGAAATGATCGCACAGGCAGAGTAAGTCTGGAGCTACTCTGAAACTGCTAAGTAGTTAGTAATCGCATTATTGCGAATACATCGGTCGCAATTTTAAGAAGCTAAGATTCACTCCCAATAGGCGGCGGCTTAGCGTGTGTAACTCTGCTAAATTCGCCTTGCGACCGATCAACTCGGAATGAGGGCCATGGTTTTGCCCAACTGCTAACAAAATTGCTGCTGCGATCAACTCAGAATTAGGCCCTATATTTCGGTTAAGAACACTAGCCCCTAGCGGGCTTATTAGCGATTTTTAAACTAAGTGGTTTATTTAACCGTGTATTGTCTTCTTCTTTAGGTTTGCCAGATTATTATATACCCACTAATTGTCTCTTATATTTTCTGTATTTTTGATGGATGAGTGTGGTTATGTGCGGGGCAATAGTGTTAATCATTTGTTAAATTTACACATTCCAATTATTGTACCATCTGGATTAGATATTTTTATGCCTGCTATGTACTTGTATTTTTTTATATGTATATTAATTTGTATTTCTATGTGATTGAAAATATTCATCTAATTGTTACCATGCAGTATTAGAGAAATGGATGTGTTTATTAGCCAGGTGCTGCAGTTAGAAATAGCTGATTGCTAATTTTACCCCTGGTGTGATGTGCATGTTGTGAATGGACAGAGCGATCACATGACTTGGAGACCTGGCCTTTATAAACCTAAACTGTTGGAGCAAGCATCACTCTTTGATAAAGGGGATAGGAATCCCCGAAACATGTTAGAGACCTGCCGTTACGTGTAACCAGCTTCAGCAACGAACTTTACCAGTGATTGAGTGAGCGGTGCATATCATCTATACCCTGTCTATGACTGCAGCCGAACCCAGCCATGAGTGGAGACCAGCTTCCACACCAGACTCCCAGTGTTGTCTTGCTGTGCTGCAAACTTCGTGATTTTATTGTATATGATCTTTTAATATTAAACATCAGCTTTTTGGACCGTACATTGTACTGGTCAGCTGTTTCCTGGGGTGATCTAAAGATACCCTTATGTGAATACATGACAGAATTAATATGTAAGTGTTCATCTTTTATGAAGCTATCCCGTTTTATTATATATTAAAGAAATTATATCAGGGGTTAAAGATACCTTATTTGGCCTGCGGGTGAGAACCCTAATGTAAGTTCTCAATTAAGAGGGTGTGTTTCCCGGTGTACCACTCACGAATATTGAAGGATTTAAGATAGTGGCGTAACTAGAAGTTTTTCTTCCCCAAGCCAAAAAATTATTCGGCGCCCACCCCCATCCCCCATAATTGGCACTATTGAAAGGACAAACATGCGCGCGCCTTAGGCGCGCGCCACAAAAAGGGGCGGGGCTCCGTTGGGATGGGTGTGGCTTTGCATAAAGGGGCGTGGTATTGCAGGAAAAGACTTCCTTATACCCCAGATTTGCAACCTGCACGCCCAGACGTTAGCCACCACAGGAAAGAAAAATAATCCTGATTCATGCCCCTTACATTATTTGTCATTTTTCCTCCTTATAGTAATGCCCAGTATACATTATGCCTCATACTGCAATGGCCCTTAGACATTATTCCACACACAATAATGCACATGACACAATATGCACACACCATAATGCCCCCGACACATTATGCCACACACCGTAATGCCTGTGACACATTATGCCACACACCGTAATGCCTGTGACACATGACGACAGGAATTGCAATGTCCGTTATACATTATGCTACACACTGCAATGCCCCTGATACATTACAGCACATACAATGTCTGTGACACATTATGCCACACACCATAATGCCTGTGACACATTATGCCACACACCGTAATGCCTGTGACACATGACAACAGGAATCGCAATGCCCGTTATACATTATGCTACACACTGCAATGCCCCTGATAGATTATAGCACATACAATGCCTGTGACACATTATGACACACACTGCAATGACCCTGAGACATTATACCACATACCACAATGCCCGTGATATAGTATACAACACACAGTAATGCCTGACACATACCGCAATGCCCGTTATACACTATGCCACACTGCAATGACCCTGAGACATTATACCACATACCACAATGCCCGTGATATAGTATACAAAACACCGTAATGCCTGACACATTATGACACACACCGCAATGTCCGTGATACATTATGCCACACACTGCAATGACCCTGAGACATTATACCACATACCACAATGCCCGTGATATAGTACACTGGGTGTCATGCTCGTTGCTAGGGGGTAGTGCTTGTTGCTAGGGCTGTGCTCCCAGTGCCACATATGTCCCCAGTGCCAGATATTCCCCCACGGTGCCAGGTACTCACATGCCCCCAGTGCCAAATATAGCTCCCCCCAGTGCCACATATGCCCCCAGTGCCAGATATTCCCCCACAGTGCCAGGTGCTCACGTGCCCCCAGTGCCAAATATAGCCCCCCCTCCATGTGCCAGGTACACATACAGTGCCATATATACCCCCCTCAGTGCCCCTCCAGTGCCATATATGCCCCCTCAGTGCCCCCCAGTGCCATATATGCCCCCTCAGTGCCATATATGCCCCCTCAGCGCCCCCCCAGTGCCATATATGCCCCCTCAGTGCCCCCCAGTGCCATATAGGCCCCCTCAGTGCCCCCCCAGTGCCATATATGCCCCCTCAGTGCCCCCCCAGTGCCATATATGTCCCCTCAGTGCCCCCTAGCGCTCCCCCGCTGCTGTGAAGGAGGGACAAGGAGGGCACAGCACGCGCATCTCCCGTGTCCCTCCTGCATCTCCGTCGGGTCTAATAAAGGAAGTGCCAGTTCATGAGCCAATCAGAGATCACGAACAGCACTTCCTTTATTAGACCCGACGGAGATGCAGGAGGGACACGGGGGAGGCGCGCGCTGTGCCCTCCGTGTCCCTCCTTACAGCAGGGAGGGTTAGTGACAACAGATTGACATGCGGACGCTCGTCCGCATGTCAATCTGCTCTAAATCAGTGGCGGCGCCCCCGCAGCCCCTCGCCCCAAGCCACCGCGAGGGCTGCGGGGGCAGTAGTTACGCCACTGATTTAAGAACAGTATAATGCAAGTGAACAGCACCTACACACAGTTTCATTTTTTTTGCATTAGTGTCCTCTGGAGATTTATAGGTGTTCTCCTTTAAACTGTGTGGCTGCAGTTTACTGGTCAGCACAGAAACCACATTTTGACTCTTTCAAACATAATGCTATTTTTCTTATTTTACAAGTTGTAGTACTGTATTATTTGTGAATTCTGTGTCATTGTCTAACATACTGGCCCTCATTCCGAGTTGTTCGCTCGCAAGCTGCACACGCTAAGCCGCCGCCTACTGGGAGTGAATCTTAGCTTAGCAAAATTGCGAACAAAAGATTCGCAATATTGCGAAAAGACTTCTCTGTGCAGTTTCTGAGTAGCTCGAGACTTACTCTTCCAGTGCGATCAGTTCAGTGCTTGTCGTTCCTGGTTTGACGTCACAAACACACCCAGCGTTCGCCCAGACAATCCTTCGTTTCTCCTAGAGATGAGCGCCTGAAATTTTTCGGGTTTTGTGTTTTGGTTTTGGGTTCGGTTCCGCGGCCGTGTTTTGGGTTCGACCGCGTTTTGGCAAAACCTCACCGAATTTTTTTTGTCGGATTCGGGTGTGTTTTGGATTCGGGTGTTTTTTTCAAAAAACCCTAAAAAACAGCTTAAATCATAGAATTTGGGGGTCATTTTGATCCCATATTATTATTAACCTCAAAAACCATAATTTCCACTCATTTTCAGTCTATTCTGAATACCTCACACCTCACAATATTATTTTTAGTCCTAAAATTTGCACCAAGGTCGCTGGATGACTAAACTAAGCGACACTAGTGGCCGACACAAACACCTGGCCCATCTAGGAGTGGCACTGCAGTGTCACGCAGGATGTCCCTTCCAAAAAACCCTCCCCAATCAGCACATGACGCAAAGAAAAAAAGAGGCGCAATGAGGTAGCTGACTGTGTGAGTAAGATAAGCGACCCTAGTGGCCGACACAAACACCGGGCACATTTAGGAGTGGCACTGCAGTGTCACGCAGGATGTCCCTTCCAAAAAACCCTCCCCAATCAGCACATGACGCAAAGAAAAAAAGAGGCGCAATGAGGTAGCTGACTGTGTGAGTAAGATTAGCGACCCTAGTGGCCGACACAAACACCGGGCCCATTTAGGAGTGGCACTGCAGTGTCACGCAGGATGTCCCTTCCAAAAAACCCTCCCCAATCAGCACATGACGCAAAGAAAAAAAGAGGCGCAATGAGGTAGCTGACTGTGTGAGTAAGATTAGCGACCCTAGTGGCCGACACAAACACCGGGCCCATTTAGGAGTGGCACTGCAGTGTCACGCAGGATGTCCCTTCCAAAAAACCCTCCCCAATCAGCACATGACGCAAAGAAAAAAAGAGGCGCAATGAGGTAGCTGACTGTGTGAGTAAGATTAGCGACCCTAGTGGCCGACACAAACACCGGGCCCATTTAGGAGTGGCACTGCAGTGTCACGCAGGATGTCCCTTCCAAAAAACCCTCCCCAATCAGCACATGACGCAAAGAAAAAAAGAGGCGCAATGAGGTAGCTGACTGTGTGAGTAAGATTAGCGACCCTAGTGGCCGACACAAACACCGGGCCCATTTAGGAGTGGCACTGCAGTGTCACGCAGGATGTCCCTTCCAAAAAACCCTCCCCAATCAGCACATGACGCAAAGAAAAAAAGAGGCGCAATGAGGTAGCTGACTGTGTGAGTAAGATTAGCGACCCTAGTGGCCGACACAAACACCGGGCCCATTTAGGAGTGGCACTGCAGTGTCACGCAGGATGTCCCTTCCAAAAAACCCTCCCCAATCAGCACATGACGCAAAGAAAAAAAGAGGCGCAATGAGGTAGCTGACTGTGTGAGTAAGATTAGCGACCCTAGTGGCCGACACAAACACCGGGCCCATTTAGGAGTGGCACTGCAGTGTCACGCAGGATGTCCCTTCCAAAAAACCCTCCCCAATCAGCACATGACGCAAAGAAAAAAAGAGGCGCAATGAGGTAGCTGACTGTGTGAGTAAGATTAGCGACCCTAGTGGCCGACACAAACACCGGGCCCAATTTGGAGTGGCACTGCAGTGTCACGCAGGATGTCCCTTCCAAAAAACCCTCCCCAATCAGCACATGACGCAAAGAAAAAAAGAGGCGCAATGAGGTAGCTGACTGTGTGAGTAAGATTAGCGACCCTAGTGGCCGACACAAACACCGGGCCCATTTAGGAGTGGCACTGCAGTGTCACGCAGGATGTCCCTTCCAAAAAACCCTCCCCAATCAGCACATGACGCAAAGAAAAAAAGAGGCGCAATGAGGTAGCTGACTGTGTGAGTAAGATTAGCGACCCTAGTGGCCGACACAAACACCGGGCCCATTTAGGAGTGGCACTGCAGTGTCACGCAGGATGTCCCTTCCAAAAAACCCTCCCCAATCAGCACATGACGCAAAGAAAAAAAGAGGCGCAATGAGGTAGCTGACTGTGTGAGTAAGATTAGCGACCCTAGTGGCCGACACAAACACCGGGCCCATTTAGGAGTGGCACTGCAGTGTCACGCAGGATGTCCCTTCCAAAAAACCCTCCCCAATCAGCACATGACGCAAAGAAAAAAAGAGGCGCAATGAGGTAGCTGACTGTGTGAGTAAGATTAGCGACCCTAGTGGCCGACACAAACACCGGGCCCATTTAGGAGTGGCACTGCAGTGTCACGCAGGATGTCCCTTCCAAAAAACCCTCCCCAATCAGCACATGACGCAAAGAAAAAAAGAGGCGCAATGAGGTAGCTGACTGTGTGAGTAAGATTAGCGACCCTAGTGGCCGACACAAACACCGGGCCCATTTAGGAGTGGCACTGCAGTGTCACGCAGGATGTCCCTTCCAAAAAACCTCCCCAATCAGCACATGACGCAAAGAAAAAAAGAGGCGCAATGAGGTAGCTGACTGTGTGAGTAAGATTAGCGACCCTAGTGGCCGACACAAACACCGGGCCCATTTAGGAGTGGCACTGCAGTGTCACGCAGGATGTCCCTTCCAAAAAACCTCCCCAATCAGCACATGACGCAAAGAAAAAAAGAGGCGCAATGAGGTAGCTGACTGTGTGAGTAAGATTAGCGACCCTAGTGGCCGACACAAACACCGGGCCCAATTAGGAGTGGCACTGCAGTGTCACGCAGGATGTCCCTTCCAAAAAACCCTCCCCAATCAGCACATGACGCAAAGAAAAAAAGAGGCGCAATGAGGTAGCTGACTGTGTGAGTAAGATTAGCGACCCTAGTGGCCGACACAAACACCGGGCCCATTTAGGAGTGGCACTGCAGTGTCACGCAGGATGTCCCTTCCAAAAAACCCTCCCCAATCAGCACATGACGCAAAGAAAAAAAGAGGCGCAATGAGGTAGCTGACTGTGTGAGTAAGATTAGCGACCCTAGTGGCCGACACAAACACCGGGCCCATTTAGGAGTGGCACTGCAGTGTCACGCAGGATGTCCCTTCCAAAAAACCCTCCCCAATCAGCACATGACGCAAAGAAAAAAAGAGGCGCAATGAGGTAGCTGACTGTGTGAGTAAGATTAGCGACCCTAGTGGCCGACACAAACACCGGGCCCATTTAGGAGTGGCACTGCAGTGTCACGCAGGATGTCCCTTCCAAAAAACCCTCCCCAATCAGCACATGACGCAAAGAAAAAAAGAGGCGCAATGAGGTAGCTGACTGTGTGAGTAAGATTAGCGACCCTAGTGGCCGACACAAACACCGGGCCCATTTAGGAGTGGCACTGCAGTGTCACGCAGGATGTCCCTTCCAAAAAACCCTCCCCAAACAGCACATGACGCAAAGAAAAATAAAAGAAAAAAGAGGTGCAAGATGGAATTGTCCTTGGGCCCTCCCACCCACCCTTATGTTGTATAAACAAAACAGGACATGCACACTTTAACCAACCCATCATTTCAGTGACAGGGTCTGCCACACGACTGTGACTGATATGACGGGTTGGTTTGGACCCCCCCCAAAAAAGAAGCAATTAATCTCTCCTTGCACAAACTGGCTCTACAGAGGCAAGATGTCCACCTCATCATCACCCTCCGATATATCACCGTGTACATCCCCCTCCTCACAGATTATCAATTCGTCCCCACTGGAATCCACCATCTCAGCTCCCTGTGTACTTTGTGGAGGCAATTGCTGCTGGTCAATGTCTCCGCGGAGGAATTGATTATAATTCATTTTAATGAACATCATCTTCTCCACATTTTCTGGATGTAACCTCGTACGCCGATTGCTGACAAGGTGAGCGGCGGCACTAAACACTCTTTCGGAGTACACACTTGTGGGAGGGCAACTTAGGTAGAATAAAGCCAGTTTGTGCAATGGCCTCCAAATTGCCTCTTTTTCCTGCCAGTATAAGTATGGATTGTGTGACGTGCCTACTTGGATGCGGTCACTCATATAATCCTCCACCATTCTTTCAATGGTGAGAGAATCATATGCAGTGACAGTAGACGACATGTCCGTAATCGTTGTCAGGTCCTTCAGTCCGGACCAGATGTCAGCATCAGCAGTCGCTCCAGACTGCCCTGCATCACCGCCAGCGGGTGGGCTCGGAATTCTGAGCCTTTTCCTCGCACCCCCAGTTGCGGGAGAATGTGAAGGAGGAGATGTTGACAGGTCGCGTTCCGCTTGACTTGACAATTTTCTCACCAGCAGGTCTTTCAACCCCAGCAGACTTGTGTCTGCCGGAAAGAGAGATCCAAGGTAGGCTTTAAATCTAGGATCGAGCACGGTGGCCAAAATGTAGTGCTCTGATTTCAACAGATTGACCACCCGTGAATCCTTGTTAAGCGAATTAAGGGCTCCATCCACAAGTCCCACATGCCTAGCGGAATCGCTCCGTGTTAGCTCCTCCTTCAATGTCTCCAGCTTCTTCTGCAAAAGCCTGATGAGGGGAATGACCTGACTCAGGCTGGCAGTGTCTGAACTGACTTCACGTGTGGCAAGTTCAAAGGGCATCAGAACCTTGCACAACGTTGAAATCATTCTCCACTGCGCTTGAGACAGGTGCATTCCACCTCCTATATCGTGCTCAATTGTATAGGCTTGAATGGCCTTTTGCTGCTCCTCCAACCTCTGAAGCATATAGAGGGTTGAATTCCACCTCGTTACCACTTCTTGCTTCAGATGATGGCAGGGCAGGTTCAGTAGTTTTTGGTGGTGCTCCAGTCTTCTGTACGTGGTGCCTGTACGCCGAAAGTGTCCCGCAATTTTTCTGGCCACCGACAGCATCTCTTGCACGCCCCTGTCGTTTTTTAAATAATTCTGCACCACCAAATTCAAGGTATGTGCAAAACATGGGACGTGCTGGAATTTGCCCATATTTAATGCACACACAATATTGCTGGCGTTGTCCGATGCCACAAATCCACAGGAGAGTCCAATTGGGGTAAGCCATTCCGCGATGATCTTCCTCAGTTGCCGTAAGAGGTTTTCAGCTGTGTGCGTATTCTGGAAACCGGTGATACAAAGCGTAGCCTGCCTAGGAAAGAGTTGGCGTTTGCGAGATGCTGCTACTGGTGCCGCCGCTGCTGTTCTTGCGGCGGGAGTCCATACATCTACCCAGTGGGCTGTCACAGTCATATAGTCCTGACCCTGCCCTGCTCCACTTGTCCACATGTCCGTGGTTAAGTGGACATTGGGTACAACTGCATTTTTTAGGACACTGGTGAGTCTTTTTCTGAGGTCTGTGTACATTTTCGGTATCGCCTGCCTAGAGAAGTGGAACCTAGATGGTATTTGGTAACGGGGGCACACTGCCTCAATAAATTGTCTAGTTCCCTGTGAACTAACGGCGGATACCGGACGCACGTCTAACACCAACATAGTTGTCAAGGCCTCAGTTATCCGCTTTGCAGCAGGATGACTGCTGTGATATTTCATCTTCCTCGCAAAGGACTGTTGAACAGTCAATTGCTTACTGGAAGTAGTACAAGTGGGCTTACGACTTCCCCTCTGGGATGACCATCGACTCCCAGCAGCATCAACAGCAGCGCCAGCAGCAGTAGGCGTTACACGCAAGGATGCATCGGAGGAATCCCAGGCAGGAGAGGACTCGTCAGAATTGCCAGTGACATGGCCTGCAGGACTATTGGCATTCCTGGGGAAGGAGGAAATTGACACTGAGGGAGTTGGTGGGGTGGTTTGCGTGAGCTTGGTTACAAGAGGAAGGGATTTACTGGTCAGTGGACTGCTTCCGCTGTCACCCAAAGTTTTTGAACTTGTCACTGACTTATTATGAATGCGCTGCAGGTGACGTATAAGGGAGGATGTTCCGAGGTGGTTAACGTCCTTACCCCTACTTATTACAGCTTGACAAAGGGAACACACGGCTTGACACCTGTTGTCCGCATTTCTGTTGAAATAGTTCCACACCGAAGAGCTGATTTTTTTGGTATTTTCACCAGGCATGTCAACGGCCATATTCCTCCCACGGACAACAGGTGTCTCCCCGGGTGCCTGACTTAAACAAACCACCTCACCATCAGAATCCTCCTGGTCAATTTCCTCCCCAGCGCCAGCAACACCCATATCCTCCTCATCCTGGTGTACTTCAACACTGACATCTTCAATCTGACTATCAGGAACTGGACTGCGGGTGCTCCTTCCAGCACTTGCAGGGGGCGTGCAAATGGTGGAAGGCGCATGCTCTTCACGTCCAGTGTTGGGAAGGTCAGGCATCGCAACCGACACAATTGGACTCTCCTTGTGGATTTGGGATTTCGAAGAACGCACAGTTCTTTGCGGTGCTACTGCTTTTGCCAGCTTGAGTCTTTTCATTTTTCTAGCGAGAGGCTGAGTGCCTCCATCCTCATGTGAAGCTGAACCACTAGCCATGAACATAGGCCAGGGCCTCAGCCGTTCCTTGCCACTCCGTGTGGTAAATGGCATATTGGCAAGTTTACGCTTCTCCTCCGACAATTTTATTTTAGGTTTTGGAGTCCTTTTTTTACTGATATTTGGTGTTTTGGATTTGACATGCTCTGTACTATGACATTGGGCATCGGCCTTGGCAGATGACGTTGCTGGCATTTCATTGTCTCGGCCATGACTAGTGGCAGCAGCTTCAGCACGAGGTGGAAGTGGATCTTGATCTTTCCCTAATTTTGGAACCTCAACATTTTTGTTCTCCATATTTTAATAGGCACAACTAAAAGGCACCTCAGGTAAACAATGGAGATGGATGGATACTAGTATACAATTATGGACGGACTGCCGAGTGCCGACACAGAGGTAGCTACAGCCGTGAACTACCGTACTGTACTGTGTCTGCTGCTAATATAGACTGGTTGATAAAGAGATGTCGTAGTATGTATGTATGAAGAAGAAAGAAAAAAAAACCACGGTTAGGTGGTATACAATTATGGACGGACTGCCGAGTGCCGACACAGAGGTAGCCACAGCCGTGAACTACCGTACTGTACTGTGTCTGCTGCTAATATAGACTGGTTGATAAAGAGATGTCGTAGTATGTATGTATGAAGAAGAAAGAAAAAAAAACCACGGTTAGGTGGTATACAATTATGGACGGACTGCCGAGTGCTGACACAGAGGTAGCCACAGCCGTGAACTACCGTACTGTACTGTGTCTGCTGCTAATATAGACTGGTTGATAAAGAGATGTCGTAGTATGTATGTATAAAGAAGAAAGAAAAAAAAAACACGGTTAGGTGGTATACAATTATGGACGGACTGCCGAGTGCCGACACAGAGGTAGCCACAGCCGTGAACTACCGTACTGTACTGTGTCTGCTGCTAATATAGACTGGTTGATAAAGAGATGTCGTAGTATGTATGTATGAAGAAGAAAGAAAAAAAAACCACGGTTAGGTGGTATACAATTATGGACGGACTGCCGAGTGCCGACACAGAGGTAGCCACAGCCGTGAACTACCGTACTGTACTGTGTCTGCTGCTAATATAGACTGGTTGATAAAGAGATGTCGTAGTATGTATGTATAAAGAAGAAAGAAAAAAAAACCACGGTTAGGTGGTATACAATTATGGACGGACTGCCGAGTGCCGACACAGAGGTAGCCACAGCCGTGAACTACCGTACTGTACTGTGTCTGCTGCTAATATAGACTGGTTGATAAAGAGATGTCGTAGTATGTATGTATAAAGAAGAAAGAAAAAAAAACCACGGTTAGGTGGTATACAATTATGGACGGACTGCCGAGTGCCGACACAGAGGTAGCCACAGCCGTTAACTACCGTACTGTACTGTGTCTGCTGCTAATATAGACTGGTTGATAAAGAGATGTAGTAGTATGTATGTATAAAGAAGAAAGAAAAAAAAACCACGGGTAGGTGGTATACAATTATGGATGGACTGCCGAGTGCCGACACAGAGGTAGCTACAGCCGTGAACTACCGTACTGTGTCTGCTGCGACTGGATGATAAATAATGATATAAAAAATATATATATATCACTACTGCAGCCGGACAGGTATATATATTATATAATGACGGACCTGCTGGACACTGTCTGTCAGCAGAATGAGTTTTTTATAGAATTAAAAAAAAAACACCACACAAGTGAAGTCACACGACGAGTGTTTAACTTTTTCAGGCAATCACAATATAGTATACTACTAACTATACTGGTGGTCAGTGTGGTCAGGTCACTGGTCAGTCACACTGGCAGTGGCACTCCTGCAGCAAAAGTGTGCACTGTTTAATTTTAATATAATATGTACTCCTGGCTCCTGCTATAACCTATAACTGGCACTGCAGTGCTCCCCAGTCTCCCCCACAATTATAAGCTGTGTGAGCTGAGCACAGTCAGATATATAATATATACATAGATGATGCAGCACACTGGGCTGAGCAGTGCACACAGATATGGTATGTGACTGTCTTGTACTCCTGGCTCCTGCTATAACCTATAACTGGCACTGCAGTGCTCCCCAGTCTCCCCCACAATTATAAGCTGTGTGAGCTGAGCACAGTCAGATATATAATATATACATAGATGATGCAGCACACTGGGCTGAGCAGTGCACACAGATATGGTATGTGACTGTCTTGTACTCCTGGCTCCTGCTATAACCTATAACTGGCACTGCAGTGCTCCCCAGTCTCCCCCACAATTATAAGCTGTGTGAGCTGAGCACAGTCAGATATATATACATAGATGATGCAGGCATGCAGCACACTGGGCTGAGCAGTGCACACAGATATGGTATGTGACTGAGTCACTGTGTGTACCGTTTTTTTCAGGCAGAGAACGGATATATTAAATAAAACAACTGCACTGCTGGTGGTCACTGTGGTCAGTCACTAAACTCTGCACTCTCTTCTACAGTATCAGCCTCAGGTCAATCTCTCTCTCTCTCTCCTAATCTAAATGGAGAGGACGCCAGCCACGTCCTCTCCCTATCAATCTCAATGCACGTGTGAAAATGGCGGCGACGCGCGGCTCCTTATATAGAATCCGAGTCTCGCGAGAATCCGACAGCGTCATGATGACGTTCGGGCGCGCTCGGGTTAACCGAGCAAGGCGGGAAGATCCGAGTCGCTCGGACCCGTGAAAAAAAACATGAAGTTCGTGCGGGTTCGGATTCAGAGAAACCGAACCCGCTCATCTCTAGTTTCTCCAGCCACTCCCGCATTTTTCCCAGAAACGGTAGCGTTTTTTCACACACACCCATAAAACGGACAGTTTCCGCCCAGAAACACCCACTTCCTGTCAATCACATTACGATCACCAGAACGAAGAAAAAACCTTGTAATGCCGTGAGTAAAATACCAAACTTCATAGCAAATTTACTCGGCGCAGTGCGAACATTGCGCATGCGCAATTAGCGGAAAATCGCTGCGATGCGAAGAAAATTACCGAGCGAACAACTCGGAATGACCACCACTGTGTAGAACATTGCAATTGAAATGGCCCTATATTGTCAAAGATGTCACCTCCTCCGCTGCCGACAACTCCAACAACATCACCATTCCAGTGAACAAATTTACATGTCATACTTCCTGCCCCTGTCTCTCAGTTATAGTGGCAGATGTATTAACTTGGAGAAGGGATAAAGCAGTGATAAGTGCAAGGTGATAACGCACCAGCCCGTCAGCTCCTGTCATTTTTCAAATCCGTAATGATTGGCTTGTGCGTTATCACCTTGCGCTTATCACTGCTTAATCACTTCTTTATCCCTTCTCCAGTTTAATACATCTACCCCATAATCCTATATTATGTCCAATTGCACAGGAAGAATTTGCAAAAAATGCGGCTTATGTTGTTGTTAAATAGTAATTGAACACACTTTTGGGGTCCTAAAAGCTTGATTCTGGTGTCTTGATAGGTCTGGTGATGCTTTCACGTATGTACCAGATCTTGTGACTGTTATTGCTCTGTTGTCACTTTTCCTAACATCACTACTAGGAGTGGATTACTTTTGGAGGCGAGAAGTCGACATTGCTAACCAGCCATTGTTGAAATAGAGCCTAGGAACTCTCCAGAGCACCTAAGCTTTCAAATTAATGTGCTGCACCAATAATTTAGTTCTAAGTGCAATTTTTAATCCCATTAATTATGCATATAAAATAATGCAGAAAGCTTCCTTATAACTATAAGATAAAATATCATAAAATATAATTTGGGGTAAGTATCTTACGAAATGACGGAACAACATAACAGTAATGTCAGTGCCACCGAATGAAGCAACACTTGAATTGCTCCTTCGGGCACCATCTAGTGGCTGCCAGTGCGCAAAACACTTGAATTCCCCCAATAGAGGTGAGGATCAGCGTTAGCCCTCTATTACAAAGGATGATGCATGGAAATGTGTCTGACAAAATTTCATAGCATATTAGCACACCTGTTACTTGGTAATGGTTGCAACAAACATTTCACCACGCAGTATACATTTTTCTACCCAACCAGATGCAATGACCATCTTAGACTCTGCTATAATCTATTCAGTAAGTAGAATTATATAAAAAATGGCAGTAGAAATATCACAATCCTCAATATTTAAGTATCTGAAAGATGTTTAAGCTTGAAGAAAAATAAACTGTTGATAAGGCCACACATGGCTGGTCATTTGTTGTTGGGCGGTTACTAAGGAAAATGTCCCATCTGTTCAGCCTTTATTTTAGTGTTTTTTGTGTGTTTTTGACTTGTGTTGGTCATGTGTGATGTCTTGTTTGTACTGTAGTCTATCAATCTGTTTTTTTGAGGTGATAAAGCATGGCAAACAGTGGCCGATATGTTGCAAATTTAGTCAAGTACAGTGGGAGTCTAAATTTTCATGACTTCATCTGCATGGGAATCGTAAATCCTAGCTGCTAGGTGTACAGTTTTAATGAATGTTGGAGGAGGCTCTCTATTGATGAACATTTGGGGGTGGGGGGGGGGCGTTAGTGATACAACCCGCTGATTTATTGAATCACATCTTTGACTTAAATTGTAGTAAAGAAATGTTCATTTTATAAAACAAGTTTTAATCCACCATGATCAACTTCTCCTTGTCTTTATTATTACAGTTGTTAAGGGTTATGTTGATTTGCATTGTTGGGGAAAGGTGTCCGTTGTTGGCGGGCTTAGAATATTAAACTATAATAGTATCAAAATGTGTTTATTTTTAAAACTTTTTTCACTCTGTGTTGATGTAAGATGAGGCTCTACACAGCTATCTCTGAGTAGCCCAAGCACTGGTGGCTGCAAGAAAAGAAGCAGGTGAGTCCTATTCCCACTGATCTGACATGGTTTGGGTGCTCCTCATCTAAGAAAGAGGAATAGAAAATATATTGAAATATTCTAACACACTAATTATCCTTTTCTAGTTGATTTTAGAGAATTAATATTTTCAAACCCTTTGTAAGTAAAGTTTATTATTAATTTAATTAGTTTAATAATTATTATTTCTAGACTGATACTAAGTAGACTTTTGTACTGGTACATACTAAAACTGTACATTGGGGGTCATTCCGAGTTGTTCGCTCGGTAAAAATCTTCGCATCGCAGCGATTTTCCGCTTAATGCGCATGCGCAATGTCCGCACTGCGACTGCGCCAAGTAAATTTGCTATGCAGTTAGGAATTTTACTCACGGCTTTTTCATCGTTCTGGCGATCGTAATGTGATTGACAGGAAATGGGTGTTACTGGGCGGAAACAGGCCGTTTTATGGGCGTGTGGGGAAAAACGCTACCGTTTCCGGAAAAAACGCAGGAGTGGCCGGAGAAACGGGGGAGTGTCTGGGCGAACGCTGGGTGTGTTTGTGACGTCAAACCAGGAACGACAAGCACTGAACTGATCGCAGATGCCGAGTAAGTCTGAAGCTACTCAGAAACTGCTACGAGGTGTGTAATCGCAATATTGCGAATACATCGTTCGCAATTTTAAGATGCTAAGATTCACTCCCAGTAGGCGGCGGCTTAGCATGAGCAAATCTGCTAAAATCCGCTTGCGAGCGAACAACTCGGAATGACCCCCATTATTCTATCTGCTGTGAACTGTAATGGGCCTGACTGTTGACAACAGTTCTGGAAAATTTGACCAAATTGGTTTTATGTGTAGGAGTGTAGTGATGAATCACCATTTTAAACTGGGGGTTGAAGGACATTCATATTACCAGATGATAAGACAATAATTGAAATTCTCTGTATCATCATTGTTTTTGACATTTGCCTGTGTATTTATTTTCCCCCTCTACCTAATTGTTTCTCTGACATTTTACAGTAAACTGTAAAAAATGGAGATCCACCATAAATATCAACATGCAATATGTACTTACAGCAAGAACAGACTTATAATTAACATTTGAACTGTTAAGATAACTGAATAACTTTTACAGTTTATATGAAAATGTACATTTAAACATATATTGCTATATTTGGGAAAGCATTGAGTTCTTTCCCAACTCACTGAAATCAAACATTGCAGCATTACTAGATACAGTAAGGATACATTTTTCTTTTTCATCCACTAGGGGTCACTGGAGTACTCTAGGGATATGGACGGTTCCACAGGAACTAGGCACTGAATAAGTAAAAAATTGAGACTACTCCTCCCCTCCATATCCCAGAGTACCTCAGTGTTTTTTCGGTGCTCACCGAGCAACTAGGCCTGTGGAGTTTCTCCACAATTATTGGATTTATTTTAGATTTTTCAATGTTCCACATCCCTTCCCCCCTTCCAGAAAGGCGAGGGTCCAGGATAGTGGAAGCTGCTGAAGCAGCTGTAGGTGTCAGACCTCTCTAAAAATAGCTCCCTCACTACCACGTGCAGGACTAAAACCTGCAGTAAAGGCTGGACGGAACTCACAGAGAAGCCCCGTCATAGCCCTCACCACAGGGTCCAGGTATGTTGAACGGGACGGTCAGCTCACGCTGCCACCTCGTTGTGTGGGATACTGTGTGTGTGTGGCCGCCGGCCGCTGCCATCAGCCGCCCGCCGCCGTTTCCAGCGCCACTGTCTATGCTGTGTCCCCCGCCGCTCTGAGCCGCGCCGGCCACGTTGATTTATGCATAGGCCGCTCCACGGCTCTATGCAGCGCGCTCCCCGGCCCTCGATGACGCTTCCGGCTCCCTCTCCACCATAGCCCGGCTCCGTGTATAGAGAACGATACACGGAGCACGGGGGGGGCACACAAATGAGAGTTTTTGTAAAAGGCAGGCTTCATAGCCTAGTGAGTAACTTTGATGCCACAGTGATGTTCCCTGCACACAGAAATGTCAGGGTCACTGGATAAAATCTCATGATTCAACTCTTGTTGATAAAAGAAAGTTTGTTTACTAGAATACAGCAGCGCTGCATATGTATTACAATAGGCTATTAAGTCTTTGTTAAACAGGATACATGTTGCTCATATATGTGCAGGTTTGAATGCAACATAGTATGTTTATTAAATCTGCTTACATAATTATAAGTCTGCATATTTAACCATTTTTTCTGTTGTTTTTCCAGAATTTCCTGTATTACATCTCTCCTCCATTGAAGGCGCAGGGGTGTTAAAGGGAATTTGGAACCAGGCATATTGCTGACATGTACTGCACTTGGCCAGATATATATTTGTAAAGACACCTTAGTGCTATTTACTGAGTCGCGCAAGTTGTATTTTGTATTGTCTGTCGGTATAATGAGTAAGACACCAGCAAAGACTATTATTCTTATCATAACTGTTTATAATGATATTATCCCAAAGACTGCAAATCTGAATCATGGCTGTGGTCAGCCAAATACTGGCTTTGTTCACTGTTGTAAAGTAAGATGTGTTATACAATTGGTCAGCACATGGTGATTATAAAACAGTATCTGTGGAGCACTGCAAGCATTGTGGTTTCAGGCTCACCTGCAGCAGCTTTGCTTAATTCACTTAGCCACACCACAATTGGATACGCCCGATCTCATCTGATCTTGGAAGCTGAGCAGTGTTGGGCCTGGTTAGCCACCTGGGAATACAAGGTGCTGTAGGTATTTTTAAATCTACAGCCACACCACACTGGATACGGGACCCATTAACTAAGCTGCAGTTAAGCAGCAGACATCTCAGGTTTTTTAAGCCTGTGAGTGGTCACATTTAGTTTCAGACTTCTAAGAATTATTATACCTCTGAATCAGGATATATCTGGATATATGTATATGGGTATATAATATATATGTGTATGTGTGTATGTATGCATATATGAAATATATATATATTTATAAGGTCTTAGTATGTGTGAATATACGTTGTTGTATATATGTGTGTGTATATGTATGTATATATATATATATATATATATATATATAATATGCTGACATTAAAAATCTATTTTGCAATAAGCAAGACTACAGTGACGCAGTTGGTCGGCACACAGTGCTTATTAAACAGTATCTGTTGAGAACTGCAAACATTGTGAGTTCAGGCCTCACCTTCCCAGATCCCCAGTGGCCTAATGGATAGGACACTGCCCTCCTAAACCAGGGATTGTGGGTTCAGGTCCCATCTGGATTGCAAGTCACTACAGCAACCATTTCATCACCAGAGTTGATGTTTAAACAGCAGCTTTGCTTATTATTTTTACAGGTGGCTCTGTAGCCAAGTGGTTAGGCTTCCCGCCCACAGTGAACTTTGTGATTACATGGACACTGGTTCAGATCCTGGTTTAACAGGTATAATATATATAAAAAAAGAAAACATGGTAGGACACCATTTTTAACATTACTTCCTGGTTCTTTGCAGGAGGTTGCTGCCCTACAACACTCAGCCACTGGGGACGGGGGGTTGTTAGGAATTTAATTTATTAATTGTTTTTGACAGCATGTCTCTACAGGAAGATTCACTATTGCTGGTAACCACATGCACGGTAATGCAGGTTTATACACAGATTACTTCCGTGGTGTACTTACTGGTCGGGGTACATGATCACTAAGTCTAATGCATAATCAAACAAGCAGCTTCGCTGCAGAGTCGGTCACACAGTGTGTCGGACAAATACGACTGCACAGACAGACCCTTACCGGTCCTCTTTGGGGGGAAATGCGGGCGCATGTACTGCCTGAGAGGGGGGAAAAAATTTAAAAAAATATATATATATATTTTTTTTACTGTTTTCAGCTAAATTGTTGCGGTCGATTCACCGCCAGCCCTCATAGCACCAGGCCAGTACATTAGGTTCTCAGCGAAGGCTGAACAATTTCCAATGAGAGACCATTGCAATTATTGGGCGTTTAACTACCTATCGGAGTGTACCCTACACAGCAGTATGGCTGTTGCTTCGCCCTACTTTGGTAAGGGTTTGAGGTAACAAGGCAGTAGTGGCAGGGCACTCCAGTTCAGGTTTGCCCTAAATAAATACCACCTTACACTTCTTGCTGCCTACAGCTTCTGTGACGTTGTCAGTTGGTTCTTGCGTTTCAGCTTCGCTAGTGGCACACAACGTCCACGTTGGCTACGTTCCAGACGAGAATAGATCACAGACCAGGTGGGGGGGGGGGGGGAATCTGTTTTCCTACCATTGTCTATGCGAATTCCTGAATGATTCCGTCTCATCGACTTCAATTCCTAGGTATGATTCTCGATACGGTAAATCAAGGAATTTACCTACCCGAACAGAAGTACAGGTCATTCGTCATCTGGTACAATTAGTGCTTAAGCCACGCACAGTCTCGGTTCATTTGTGCATTCGCCTATTAGACACAATGGTGGCGGTTTTCAAAGCGCTTCAGTTCGGAAGACTTCACTCACGTCCTTTTTAACTGGATGTGCTCGCACAATGGTCGGGCTCGCTTCTGCAGATTCACTGCAGGGTGAGGTTGTCTCCAAAGGCCAGAGTGTCTACTCTGGTGGCTCAAAGTACAGAATCTAACCGCAGGGAAATGGTTCGGCACCTGGAATTGGATAATTCTCACGGCGGACGCGAGTCTCAGAGGTTGGGGAGCTGTAGTTCAAAATTTTCCGCTCCATGGTCTCTGGGCAGATCACGAAAGATTGCTGTCTATAAATGTCCTGGAACTCCGGGCAATTTACAATGCGCTACGACAAGCAGTGCACATGCTGCAGGCTCAGGCTGTTCAGGTGCAGTCAGACAACGCGACGGCGGTCGCATACATCAACAAACAAGGAGGAATGAAAAGCCGCATGGCCATGCGGGAAGTAGCTCGAATCCTCAATTGGGCCGAGGTGATTTTGTCGGCAGTATTCATTCCGGGAGTGGACAACTGGGAGGCGGATTATCTCAGCTGTCGGGATTTTTATCCAGGATGTGCATTAAATCCAGAAGTGTTTCGCATGTTGGTCCAGAGGGGGGGTTACCCGCAAGTGGACCTGATGGCATCTCGCCACAATTATCAAACGCCCCAGTACGTGTCCAGAACGAGAGATCCAAAGGCAGTGGCGGTGGATGCTCTCACAATCACGTGGCCATACAGTCTCGTGTATCTGTTCCACCGTTTTCCGGTGCTCCCTCTGTTGCTAAAACGGATCAAAAGAGAGTCCGCCACAGTCATACTAGTGGCGCCTCATTGGCCTTGGAGAGCTAGGTTTCGGATCTTCGCGGTCTACTCGCGGACGTTCCTTGGCCGCTCCCACTGCATCCAGACCTGTTACATCAGGGTCCGTTCTTTTTCTCCGATTTAGCGCGGCTGCGTTGACGGAGTGGCAGTTGATACAGCCCTCTTAAAAAGAGAGGGCATTCCAGAATAGGTTATACCAACCATGTTACATGCTAGTAAGCCAGTTACGGCAGCTCATTATTACAGAGTTTGGCGTGCCTATATAGGTTGGTGTGAAGTTCGGAAGTTTCCGACATCATCTTCAAGTTATCCCGTCTTTTTTGTTATGTCTACAGATGGGGTTAGATGGAGGTCGGCGTTTATCCACACTAAAGTTGCCGATATCTGCGTTGTCAATTTATTTTCAAAGAAGATTGGCTCTATTGCCGTCGGTACACACCTTTATGCAGGGTGTCCTCAAAGTACAGCCTCCATTTCACTCCACTTACTGCGCCATGGGACTTGAATCTGGTTTTAGATTGCTTATAGTCTTTTTATTTCGAACCCTTACAACAAGTGGATATTAAGTTTCTCACTTGGGAAACAATTTCTCTCCTAGCCTTAGCTTCGGCAGGGCGGGTTTCAGATTTGGGTGCCTTGTCATGCAAGCCACCGTATTTAGTGTTTCATAATGACAGAGCGGAACTTTGGATGAATCCCGCTTTCCTACCAAAAGTAGGGTCCTCTTTTCACATCAATCATCCAATAGTAGTTCCTGTGTTAACAGGAGATTCTGGAATTTTGGTTGGGGTACGCGCATTACGCGTTTATGTATTCCGAACGTCTACAGTTCCTAAGATGGATACGTTGTTATCCTCTATGATGCGGCCAAGATGGGTTGGCCACCTTCTAAGCAGACCTTATCCAGATGGATAAAACTGACCATACGTCAGGCTTACCTTAATGCTAGGTTACAGCCGCCTACATCAGTAACAGCTCATTCCACATGTTCTCCGGGAATGTCATGGGCAGCTGGTCGTGGAGTTCTACGACACAGCTTTTGCAGGGCGGCTACATGGTCTTCAGTGCACATGTTTGTGCGCTTTTACAAGTTTGATACTTTTGCGGCATCAGCATCTAGCTTTGGCCGTCTAGTGTTACAGCTGCCAAACAGCTCTCCCGCCCAGGGTGGAAACTTTGGTACGTCCCTAGAGTACTCCAGTGACCCCTAGTGGATGAAAAAGAAAATAGGATTTTGGTACTTACCAGGTAAATCCTTTTCTTTGAATCCATAGGGGGCACTGGACGCCCACCCAGAGCAGTTTTCCTGGCTTGTGGTAAGTTCAGGGGATCTTATGGTAACACACTCTCACCAACTGGTTCAAATTAGCAAGTTTATTGGGTTGGTGTCAACTGATAGTTGTCAGTAACGTTATGTGTCAACTTTATTGTTGTCCGTTTGTTATATGTAATTCTCCATTAACCTCTATAGCTCCTGTTCGGCTCAGTAAAAAAACACTGAAGTACTCTGGGATATGGAGGGGAGAAGTAGTCTCAAATTTTAACTTATTCAGTGCCTAGTTCCTGTGGAACCGTCCATATCCCTAGAGTACTCCAGTGCCCCCTATGGATTCAAAGAAAAAGATTTACCTGGTAAGTACCAAAATACTATTTTTTGTCTCCTTTTATTAAAACATACTTTTTTCTTAATCTATGGGGTAGATTTACTAAAGTATCTCTTAATGAAAAGTTATGATGTTGCCCATAGCAACCAATCATTTCTCAATTGAATTATGTAAAATGACAGACAGAATCTGATTATTCTATGGGCAACACCACCTCTTTTTTGTTTTAGAAGCCTTGGTAACGTGTTTTACTTTTTTGTGATTATAATGTATTTTCATACATTATTCTAATTTGTCTTAATTTGTCCAACTTCTCAATATATAATATAGGATGACCCTTATATGATTGTATAAGGCAGCCTCTTTTTAAATCCTTCAGCCATCATTGCTACTATACTAGGCTGGCACTTCCATGGTAAGCAGACTGAGATGCGGGAAGGAGACATCAGTAATGACTGATGCCGCGCTGCCCAGGTAAGTAGTCTATGTCTCTGAGGGGTGGTAGTATATGTCATGTGGGGCGTTAGTCTATGTCCCAATGGGGTAATAGTCTATTTTCTGGGGGATGTGGGGGGTTGTCTTTATACAGGGGGACAGTAACCAGTGTCCCAGGTCTATGTTCTTCGGGGAATGGGCAGTCTATTTTCCAGGGGGAAGGGGGAGGCGGGTGTTAGGATTCACAAATCCCTTGTCCAGCACCTCTGCATGTAAGCCTCTTTGGAATACCAGATGCAGATGTGATTTATTGCCATCAGCTAAGATCTCAGATCATTATGGACATTTTGCAGAGTGTAAAGACAGTAGCAGCAGCAATCTCTGATCTTTCACTGTCTGGTTGTCACATGCTGGATGATAAATCCTGTTTCTGCACCACAAAAAAACTGTCAAGACATGTCGAAAGTCATAATAATAAAATAGACTGTTTGTTTTCTTTATGTGGAGCCAGTGCCACTGGGACATGGGTGCTGTCATCTTGCCTGAGATCAGCTGAACGCTGCTCAACCAATTCCACTTCATATTTCCTGCACATGACTCCAGGGACCTATCAGCAGCCAAGACTCCCTATAGAAGTCTCTCCCTGGCCATTACTAAATTGTCAGAACAACTTCTGTTGTATCCTGTCTGCTAGTTCTAGTCTGCAGTATTCACAGTTTTGCTCCCCAGTCCAGTGTGTTCCATCAAGCTGCTGTGTGTTTTCCTGTGCTAGCCAGTATTGCTGAGCGCTGTCCTCAGACTCCTGTGCTTAACTGAATGCTTCCAAGTTCCAGCCAGTCCTGCTGTACTCCTTTCTGGACCTGTGTATTAATCTGTGAATTCTCCTGCACATTATTTTATGCTTCAAGTTCCTGCCAGTCCTGCTGAAATCTTTCAGGACTCCAGAGTCAAGATATATATTTTTCCAGTACCTCTTCAAGTGTGATTTAATTAGTATGTTCTTGGAAATTATCCATCCTATCAATGTGTCCATTGATACAGATATACTGTTTATTATAGTGGACATATGTATGGTTGATTTTAAATATGAAGGGAAAATCATGGGAGCATGGGCTATAGATGTCTCTAATTTAAAAAAGAGTAAGGAAACTTGATCATAAACAGTTGATAGTTCAGAGAAAGGGCAAATAGCTATTATTTTCATTAAGTCCCCTCCGATATTGGCTATACATTAAAATTATCATTTTGGTCTCCAGTTGTAGGAGATGTTTTTCAATATCTCCACCTCTTACAGTATGTCTGCCCATATATGTTTCATACCGAAGGCTCGTAGGCCTTTGGGATTACCTTTATGCTAATGTAAGTGGTAGGCTAAAATTTGATCTTGTCCTTTTTATCATTTCTAATACTATCCAGATGTTCAAGTAGTCTCACCTTTAATGGTCTGATTGTTTTACCAATCTAGATTTTGTTACAAGGACAGGTCAGTTGGTAAACTACTCCTAAGGTTATACAGTCAATGTAGTCATCAATTTTCCACTTCTTCCATATTTATAATAGAAGTTTGTTCTCAGTATCATATGTTGACAGGCCTTGCATTGTCTACAGCAAAAAGTGCCTTGTTAGTGATGAATCTAGACTAGAATGTCTTTTCAATTTTGGGACTTTCCCCAGCGAATTTACACTTTCTTTGGTAAAATTTCTTTCAAATCAGTGTCAATTTGAAGGATTGACCAGTTGTTTTTGTAATATGGTATTGATTTCTTGCCGCTTATTATTAAAAATTACTATAAATCTTACCGGTTCCTCTTTTTGGACTTTTGGCTTGGGTATAAGTAAGGCTACCCTTGAGTACATTTTAATTTCTTGTTTGGCAGTTTTTATAATTCGATTGCTATATCCTCTGTTTCAGTCTGTCACATAATTGTTGTTCTCTCACCTGAAAGTTTTGAGCATTAGAACAGTTTCTGTTTGTACGCAATAGTTCACCTTTTGGAATGGCTTTTTTGTCATTGGTAAGTGTGAACTTTTGGAATGTAAAATACTGTTTGTAGCAGTTTCCTTCCTAAATATGTCTGTTGATATTGAGCCATCCTCTTCTATCCTAATGGACAGATCTAGGAAGTTTACTTTTTCTTGGCTCATTTCACCAGTAAATTTCAGGTTTAAATCATTGGTGTTGAGAATGGAGGTACATTGTTTTAATTGATTTTGATCACCATCCCATAAGATTAGGACATCATTATTGTATCTCAGGTAAAGAAGAATATGGTCGGTGTACATCTCATTATTTTCATGGAAAAGAAATTCTCTCTCCCACCATCCCAGGTAGAGACAAGCTGTCCCCATTGTCGTGCCTCTAACCTGGAGATATACAGATGTATCCTGATATATCGTTGCTGCGTACCGCATAGCGCTATAACTCCCGTTATAAGTTGCGTTGTAAATGTGACGTCACGTTATAATTGTAACGTTCATTCTACTTTCTGTCCACCAGATGTCGCTTTTCCTAAACTCTACAGCGCATGCCTCAAATAGCCAACGGACCCTTCATAGCGCCGCCTGCTGATTGGCTGACATTTATTGTGACAATGAAGAACCATTAATCACTTCCCTTTATATGGGAATTATTTCGGAATAGCTTTGTGTTTCAGTCACTACCAGATGGTCTCCAGCCACACTGCCGCTCGATCACGCTAGCTATGGATATTGTCGTTACAGTGTGTACATTTGCCGGGTAGCTTATTTCTGACTTTTTTTTTTTAAGCACTCAGGTATAACACATGACATATACACCCGGAGGGCCCACCTTGGCCATGGTTGGCTGTGGCCTAACTAGAACAGTGGCCGCCTGCAATGCTTGAAGACCCAGGTTCAATACAGAGTTTGACACCTGTTTATTATTTTATTTTTATTTTTTTAATTCTTTTTTAATACAATAAAGTTATTTGTGTTTTAAGTTTCTACTTCTCGTTATATAAAAAAAGTCTGCTTCTACTAAATACAAGGCCACGCTGCAGCCCTGTTCACGCTATTCATCTAGTCCAGGCATGTCCAAACTGCGGCCCTCCAGCTGTTGAGAAACTACACATCCCAGCATGCCCTGACAAAGCTTTAGCATTCTCTGACAGCAAAATTGTGTCGGGGCATGCTGGGATATGTAGTTTCACAACAGCTGGAGGGCCGCAGTTTGGACATGCCTGATCTAGTCGTTACGTTCTGTACAAACTTATGGATAACATTAGCATAAGCAGCAATCCTATTTCGGAGTAGCTTTGTGTCTCTGTTGTTTCAAATGGGCAGAAATATTGAATGCAAAGTGCAACTGGGTACCTACAGTATCTCATGAATGCACAGTATGACTACCAGATGTTCTCCAGGCACACTGCCGCTCGATCACGCTAGCTATAGATATTGTCGTTACTGTGTGTACAATTAGCAGGATGACGTTAGCGTAAGCAGCTACCTTTTTTTTTTTTTTTTTAAAGCACCAAGATACAACACATGACATATAAACCCGGAGAGCCCATCTCTACCATGGTCGGCTGTGGCCTAACGAGAACAGCGGCCGCCTGCAATGCTTGAAGACCTGGGTTCGATACAGAGTTTGGCACCTGTTTATTATTTTATTTTTATTTTTTTATTCTTTTTTAATACAATAAAGTTATTTGTGTTTTAAGTTTCTACTTCTCGTTATATAAAAAAACTTATAAACTTATTATAAACTTATAATACAACTTATTTATTTACTTATTTATCCTATTATCTGTCAGGTGCATCCAGCGTCATGCGTCATGCTAGGGACTTCAGTAGGAGAAATGGCGACCCATGGAAGCCCATACCTGCGTGGGGAGCTCCTCATTCTTTTGAGGTGGCGGGACCAGCCCTTGGCCAATAATCGGGAGAAGCGGCGGGCTTATAACCGAGCCCGCCGCAAAATTCTCTTCAAGTATGAGAAAACACGCTCTATACGGTCACTCCAGCGGAGGTGGAGTGACTTGGTCTCCAGACAGCCGAGGAAGCTGGAGTTGCTGCGGCTGTCTCTAATAAATAGTAAGTACAGTACAGTCCAGTACTGCGCTTTTTTATTGTTTAGTACAGTACACAGGGCCAGATTAACAATGGGGCAGATGGAGCTACAGCTCCAGGCCTACACCTCAAAATAGGCCCATCATCATGGCAGCATGATGATCACTAGCCAACAACTGTACACATGGTCTGCCACCAAGCATAACTAATAGGCCCAATTCACACTACAGTACTGTATATGGATTTTGTCTTTACATTGTGTTCTGATGCAGTACGTGTCATTTCTTAGCATAAACACCGTGGGGGCATACTGTATCTGGCACTGTGGGGGCATACCATGTGTAGCTGGCACTGCTGGGGGGCATATCATGTCTATCTGGCACTGCACTACTGTAGGCATTGTTTGTAAGGCCCAATTCACACTACAGTATTGTATATGGATTTCGTCTTTACAGTGTGTACTGATTCAGTACGTCTAATTTCTTAGCATAAACACCGTGGGGGCATACTGTATCTGGCATAATGTGTAGCTGGCACTGCTGGGGGGCATATCATGTCTACCTGGCACTGCACTACTGTAGGCATTGTTTGTAAGGAACACTACTGTGGCTGTTATGTGTAAGGCTTCAAATTGTGTGCATAGAGGGGGTGTGAAAATATATTTAGTTTGATAATATGAAATTACTGTTACAGTATTCAGTACTGTATGTGCAGGACTGAGTCTGAGTACACTGTAATTATTTTTTGTACCCAGAACGTCGGAGGATACTACAGGACAGAGCCCGGCGACATGGCTTTACAGCCATACCAGGCACAAGCCCAGCAACCAGTAAGTCCTGTACTCTCTTTATTGTGTCCTTTTTTTTTCATTTAAAGTAAAACATTAAAGGTAGGGGGGTATGGTAAGTACTGTATACTGTGTTCTGCTTTACTACCCCAAAAGGGCAATGTGTTTGATACAGTGACTACTGTACAGGGACCAATGGTTTTTATTATTTTTCCACAGTGATAGACCTCCAGGCAGACCAGGGCCCACTAAGCCCTCCGGCTCCCACCTCCTCCACCACCACCACCACCACCACCACCACCACTCCTCCACCTTCCAGCATTCCCGGACCCTCAATAAGTAAGCTAAGTCAATAGGCTGCAGGGAAAGGGCTTTGATACAGTCAATACTGTACAGGGACCAATGGTTTTTATTAATTTTCCACAGTGACAGGCCTCCAGGCGGACCAGGGAACACTGCGCCCTCTGGCTCCCACCTCCTCCACCACCACCACCACCAGACCAGCGTACATCGCTGGACCCTCAATGAGTAAGCTAAGTCAATAGGCTGCAGGGAAGAGGGCTTTGGCTAAGTCACCTCCAGGGACGGTTAAGTTTAGGCATCGCTGGTGGAGGTTAAGGATAATCTATGGCAGGGAGGGTTAGGGCTAAGCTGTGGAGGAGTTTTTAAGGTTAGGCTGCAGAAAAGGTGGGTTAAAGGTAGGGGGTATGGTACTAAGGGGGTAATTCTGAGTTGACCGCAGCAGGAATTTTGTTAGCAATTGGGCAAAACCATGTGCACTGCAGGGTTGGCAGATATACTGTAACATGTGCAGAGAGAGTTAGATTTGGGTGGGTTATTTTGTTTCTGTGCAAGGTAAATACTGGCTGCTTTATTTTTACGATGCAATTTAGACTGCTGGGGACAATGTTAATGTTGTGACCAATGTGTTTGATACAGTCAATACTGTACAGGGGCCAATGTGTTTTTTTATTTTTCCACATTGACAGGCCTCCAGTCGCACCTGGGCCGACTGCGCCCTCTGGCTGCCTCCACCACCACCACCACAACCCGGCCAGTGGACGTACCTGTATCCGAACCCTCAATGAGTAAGCTAAGTCAACAGGCTGCAGGGAAGAGGGCTTTGGCTAAGTCACCTCCAGGGACGGTTAAGTTTAGGCATCGCTGGTGGAGGTTAAGGATAATCTATGGCAGGGAGGGTTAGGGCTAAGCTGTGGAGGAGTTTTTGGGGTTAGGCTGCAGAAAAGGTGGGTTAAAGGTAGGGGGTATGGTACTAAGGGGGTAATTCTGAGTTGACCGCAGCAGGAATTTTGTTAGCAATTGGGCAAAACCATGTGCACTGCAGGGTTGGCAGATATACTGTAACATGTGCAGAGAGAGTTAGATTTGGGTGGGTTATTTTGTTTCTGTGCAAGGTAAATACTGGCTGCTTTATTTTTACGATGCAATTTAGACTGCTGGGACAATGTTAATGTTGTGACCAATGTGTTTGATACAGTCAATACTGTACAGGGGCCAATGTGTTTTTTTATTTTTCCACATTGACAGGCCTCCAGTCGCACCTGGGCCGACTGCGCCCTCTGGCTGCCTCCACCACCACCACCACAACCCGGCCAGTGGACGTACCTGTATCCGAACCCTCAATGAGTAAGCTAAGTCAACAGGCTGCAGGGAAGAGGGCTTTGGCTAAGTCACCTCCAGGGACGGTTAAGTTT
This sequence comes from Pseudophryne corroboree, assembly GCF_028390025.1. Taxonomy (NCBI): domain Eukaryota; kingdom Metazoa; phylum Chordata; class Amphibia; order Anura; family Myobatrachidae; genus Pseudophryne; species Pseudophryne corroboree. The sequence continues at coordinate 608,064,833 of NC_086444.1, read as the reverse complement.
ATCTATGGCAGGGAGGGTTAGGGCTAAGCTGTGGAGGAGTTTTTGGGGTTAGGCTGCAGAAAAGGTGGGTTGGTAGGGGGTATGGTACTAAGGGGGTAATTCTGAGCTGACCGCAGCAGGAATTTTGTTAGCAATTGGGCAAAACTATGTGCACTGCAGGGTTGGCAGATATACTGTAACATGTGCAGAGAGAGTTAGATTTGGGTGGGTTATTTTGTTTCTGTGCAAGGTAAATACTGGCTGCTTTATTTTTACGATGCAATTTAGATTGCAGATTGAACACACCCCACCCAAATCTAACTCTCTCTGCACATATTATATCTGTCTCCCCTGCAGTGCACATGGTTTTGCCCAATTGCTAACAAAATTCCTGCTACGGTCAACTCAGAATTACCCCCTAAATACTGTATACTGTGTTATGCTTTTCTACCTCAAAAGTTACTGCCGGGCCTGCTGTTTTTGCTAAGTAAAGGGAACAATGTGTTTGCTTACTGTGGGGGGCCAATGTGCTTTATTCCAGTGGGGGTGAATGCTTCTGTTTGATCACTGCTGGGGACAATGTTAATGTTGTGACCAATGTGTTTGATACAGTAACTACTGTACAGGAACCAATGGTTTTTATTATTTTTCCACATTGACAGGACTCCAGGCGGACCAGGGCCAACCGCGCCTTCCGGATCCCACCTTCACCACCACCACCACCACCACCAGACTAGCGTACATCGCTGGACCCTCAATGAGTAAGCTAAGTCAACAGGCTGCAGGGAAGAGGGCTTTTGCTAAGTCACCTCCAGGGACGGTTAAGTTTAGGCATCGCTGGTGGAGGTTAAGGATAATCTATGGCAGGGAGGGTTAGGGCTAAGCTGTGGAGGAGTTTTTGGGGTTAGGCTGCAGAAAAGGTGGGTTAAAGGTAGGGGGTATGGTACTAAGGGGGTAATTCTGAGTTGACCGCAGCAGGAATTTTGTTAGCAATTGGGCAAAACCATGTGCACTGCAGGGTTGGCAGATATACTGTAACATGTGCAGAGAGAGTTAGATTTGGGTGGGTTATTTTGTTTCTGTGCAAGGTAAATACTGACTGCTTTATTTTTACGATGCAATTTAGAGTGCTGGGGACAATGTTAATGTTGTGACCAATGTGTTTGATACAGTCAATACTGTACAGGGGCCAATGTGTTTTTTTTTTTTCCCCCATTGACAGGCCTCCAGTCGCACCTGGGCCGACTGCGCCCTCTGGCTGCCTCCACCACCACCACCACCACAACCCGGCCAGTGGACGTACCTGTATCCGAACCCTCAATGAGTAAGCTAAGTCAAAAGGCTGCAGGGAAGAGGGCTTTGGCTAAGTCATCGCCAGGGATGGTTAAGTTTAGGCATTGCTGGTGGAGGTTAAGGATAGTCTATGGCAGGGAGGGTTAGGGCTAAACTGTGGAGGGGTTTTTAGGGTTATGCTGTAGCAAAGGTAGGGGGTATGGTAAGTACTGTATACTGTGTTATGCTTCACTACCCCAAAAGTTACTGCTGTGTCTGCTGTTTTGCTTAGTGCGGGGAAAAATGTTTTAACTACAGTATACCGTGTTCCAAATCACTCAGGCACGGTGGTAGATGAAAAACCAACAGTGGTTTATTGACAGAATAGGCTATAACACAGTTCAGCACACTTCCGTAATCCAATTCCACATGACATTTCCCACCACAATCTCCTGACAGAACATTACTTCTTAGTCTGGGAGCAGAGAGTCTCTTCTAGCAACACAGAGACCCAGATAAATCCAATATAATGGGTCCCCAAGCCGATCCCTGGCAGAACATTACTTCTTAGCCTGGTATCCAAGAATCTCTCTTCACCTCTCTGGGTAGCTCTACTTACTGTATACTGAACCTCCCAAAATATTTGACAGGGGAAATGAGGCATACTGTAGCGGGGGGCAATGTGCTTTATTACTGTGGGGGTGAATACTTGTGTTTGATTGCTGTGGGCAATGTCTTTGATACAGTAACTACTGCACAGAGGCCAATGATGTTTATTTTTTTTCCACAGTGAGAGTACTCCAGGCTTACCTGGACTTACTAGGTCCTCTGATGACCACCACCACCACCACCAGCACCACCACCCCACCATCCGGCATTCCTGGACCCTCAATAAGTAAGCTAAAAGTCAATAGGCTGCAGGGAAGAGGGCTTTGGCTTAGTCACCGCCAGGGATGGTTAAGTGTAGGCATTGCTGGTGGAGGTAAAGGTTACTCTATGGCGTGGAGGGTTAGGGCTAAACTGTGGAGGAGTTTTTAGGGTTAGGTTGCAGAAAATGTGGGTTAAAGGTTAGGGGTATGGTAAGTACTGTATACTGTGTTATGCTTTACTACCCCAAAAGTTACTGCTGGGCCTGCTGATTTTGCTTAGTACGGGAACAATGTGTTTGCTTACTGTGGGGGGGCCAATGTGCTTTATTCCTGTGGGGGTGAATGCTTCTGTTTGATCACTGCTGGGGACAATGTTAATGCTGTGACCAATCTGTTTGATATAGTAACTACTGTACAGGGTCCAATATGTTTTATTATTTTTCAACATTGATAGGCCTCCAGGCGGACTAGGGCCCACTGCACCCTCCGGCTCCCACCTCCACCTCCACCACCACCACCACCACGGCCCAACCAGGACCAGAACAGAGGGGCTATGGGCCGGACAATCTTTCGAGGGGTACAGTAATAATAATAATGTTGTTTTACATGCATACTGTTCATAAACTTTGAAGTGCTGTACAGTATACTGTACAGTACTCAACCTGTGTTACTGTTCTAATACTGTACATTGTTTTTTTATTTTCACAGAGCAAGTCCGGCAATTGCTTCTGATCCTGTGGGCGGTGGTTAACAGAATCTTTCAGATTATTTTACAGCACATTTAATTTTTTTTATTTCTTTCATGGTTTTTTTTTAAATTAAACTTTTTCTAGTTTGAGACTTCTGGTGGGCGGGCCATCCAGCATGGCTGCTTTTTAGCTGAGCTCCAGCCTGCAGGTGGAAAATCCATCAGCATCCCCTGCTATCCGGCACCTATCCTGCAGATAGACCCTCTACAAGAATCCCTACAATAGAGGGAGCCTGGAAAGACCCTGTAGGGGCAGGAGCGTGATTGTGTGCCCCCGAAGTCTGGCCTTCAAAGAGACGGCCTACATGACCGCCGGTCTGGCGCGAAAACGGGAGGCCAGGTATCACTCATCCCCACCAGCTCACGAGGGGTTTAAATCTTACCTTCAATCCTCTGGGGATGTCCCACCCGCTGGAGGTCAGTGCGGAGGCTCTGTATTCTGCTGGCGGGGCTGTGGCCTCTGATCCCTGATGCTCGCTGGCCCCTGCTGCCCCTAAACACGAGTTGAGGCCCCCCGACCCCCCCCTCCCGCTGCTGCTCCTGAGGCTGTGCGGCAGCGATCGAAGACGGGACTGCACGTCAAGACGGGCTTCGGCTGGCGGCGGTGCGGCGCTGACCCGGAGGAGATCCCAGGAACGAAGGACACTAACCCGACTCCCCCCCTCCGCTGCTGATTCCGAGGCTGTGCGGCGGTGCAGGGAGACAGGAACGAGCGGCGGGTCAAGACTCGTCTGACGACGAACGGGCGCTGAATTGAGGACGGCCCCTGGAGCGGAGGACACTGACTCGGCTTCCCCCCTGTGGTGGGGTCTACGCTGAAGTGCCCGAGGACGGAGCTGAGAGGAGCGGCAAAGAGCGTAGTCGCTGTCGGGCGCAGCCGGAGGATCCCGGGTGACATCAGAGAGGGCCTGCTACACGGTGGCCGAACATCATCTGAGGGGTGCCCCCTGGTCCTGGTTAACCATCCGGACATCTGAATCGGGGTGCAGTGCGACGGTGGTGAGTGCTGAGTTAGGCCCTGTGCCTGCTCGACTGGCCCTTCGATGGTGGCTGGAGCAAGGGGCTGGGAAATGCCCTTGAACATATTTTGAAGTGTGGAACGCTATCCTGAGAGAGAGTGGCAGCTTGGGGTCTTGCTGGTCGCTGGACACTGGCTGCATGGTCTCGCTGCCAGACTGCATTTTTCCTGGAGAGGCTTATACAGCCTCCCTTTACAAAGGGTGATATCAGCTTAAACATACACCTCTTCCTAACCTCTCCTGCACTTCCCTACACCTGTCTCAGACAGATTGCACAGGCTCTCCCTTCCGCTTGGGCTCGTCTGTTTGGGGGTGTGGGATTTCTGGCCTCACTTTTATTCTTCCTTCTACTTCTTGCTAAACTCTCCCCTTTATTTATTTATTTCCTTTCTTCTATTCCTATCTACCCACCATCAACATTACACGTAGTAAGAAGGTTTGCAACTGCCTTAAATGACACTGGGAAATAAGAATATTGAAGCCTCTGTTATCCCTGAGCAGGAACTTTTGAGGTTGTATCGCCACCTGCTGGTTACCAAAAGTTAGGGCGCCTAACTGGTTATATTAATCTACTGTTACCTTTTCCAAAGCCATTTACTAGAGGAAATTTAAAATATTTCTCATATTATTTGTTATATTATTGTTTTGCCCTGTCATCTGCTTTACTTTGGAGATTTCAGGGTACACCGCCTTGGTAAGGCTTTTACTTGTATAACATATTGAGTTGATGCCTATTACTTACTAGGTGAACAGTACTATGTGTAATGTAATGCTTACTTAAATTTTGCTGTTATTTTTTTCCGGCTGAGTAGCTCTGACATAACTTCTGACTCGAACCCTTCCATGAGGTGCCTTAGTATCATATACTGTAGTGTGTTGATATAGGAGTCACTAGCTTGTTACAGTTAACGGTCTACGGACCGGGGGATGGACAAATTCGTCCATAAAACTCCAGCGGTTAGATCTTCCCAGTCCTCAGTTACTACAAGAATGAGTAAGACCAAAAACACGGCGGTGAGGCCTAACCCCCCCTCGCCCCCAGAGACGGGAAGCTCCCGTGACCAAACTCCGGAAGTGGAAACGCTTCCTGATCAACCCGCGTTGATGCATATGGCCCAGGAGCTCTCTCGGCTCCTCATGCCCCAAATTGACAAGAAACTTGAGAATATTCCCTTAATTGATAAAAGGCTTGAACAGATACAGACACTACTTGATTCGACACTTGCAAAAATTGACCATAACACCTCACGGATCACCTCACTAGAACAGCGGGTTAGCGATGGGGAGGATCAGATACATACACTCCAGCGCTCCACTGACACCCAGGATTCCTCTCTTAAAACTTTACAGGCGAAAATAGATGAGCTTGAGAACAGGGACAGAAGATCGAATCTACGATTTGTGGGCATCCCCGAATCAGTTAAGGACAGGCAATTATCAGATTTTGTAACGACTGATATATTTCAGACCATGGGAATCACAGATGCCCCATTCCTATCGCACATAGAAAGGGTGCATAGAATTGGTCCTGTTCGACCCGATATTGAAAACAAGCCTAGGCCCGTCATTGCGAAATTCATGGACTTTCGTATGAAGGAACATGTGCTGCGCTCTTATCGCAAACTCCCGCAAATGGTAGTGCAGGGAAAACGTATTTTGCTTTTCCAAGATTTCTCGGCCTCTGTTGCACAGAAGAGGAGGGAGTTCTCGGATGTTTGTAAAATACTACATGAGAGCAATACCAGATTCGCACTGATGTATCCCGCCAAATTACGCGTCCATGACAATGGTCGTACACTGATTTTTGTTGATTCCGCCACTGCACACTCCCATGTTACACACATGTTGAACCCGGTGAATCCACCACACCAAGACTAAATATTATGTTGTTCAATTCTTTGTGTCAGAGTTGGTTTAAATTCCATTCGAGAGAGACATTGGGTCTCTTCACATGCTACTCAGCTTGACTTCTAATGTTGCATACATTTTTGATAGGTTTCTCGCCAGTGCTACCGGAGGGGATAGCACTTGCGTGATCTTTAGTTTGGTTTGGAAAAAATGAAAAATGTTATGTAAAGCAATATGTGTTTTTTTTATTTAATTTTTTTCTGTTCTACCCGTGCCGTGCCTTCCTCGCCCGATGTGTTCCTGGGCTCATTGGCATTGTGTGGTCTCATTCGTTCCTCTCCGCTCGCTGGGAAGGAGGGGGACGGCAGTGTGACATGATATTCCCGTTGGAGTGTCACCCTAGGGTGGGTTGATGATCAATGACGGATCCTAGGATAGGGACCTCTAACGCAGATTCTTGTTTTAAACTTTTGTCCTGGAACGTGGGCGGCCTTAACTCCCCGATAAAACGTAAGCGGGTTGTCACACACCTGAAGCGGTTTCGACCTCAAATTATATTTCTCCAAGAAACCAACTGGATGGCGGGCGCCTCCTCTGCTCTTCGGGCACCATGGTTAGATAGATGTGTTTCTGCAGATAACGCGAGGAAGACTAGGGGGGGTGGCGATTCTATTTAGCAAACACCTACACTATACCGTTTTAAACTCTGTAGCTGACCCGGGGGGACGTTATTTAATCTTGGACGTAGAAATTTGGGGTAGCAAATACACACTGGTTAACGTATACGCACCAAATGGCGAGACAGCTGCTTTTTTCCAAGAAATTAGCTCTCAACTGCTTCAACGTAATAATTCTCAGCTTATCCTGGCAGGTGACTGGAACACAGTTGACGATCCCACTATTGACAAACGCCCTATCCCGCGCACTTCCGGTTCCCCTTCTTGGACACATCTCCAAACACTGAAAACCTCCCTTCAGCTTACTGATATTTGGCGTCTCCTCAATCCCTCTGACAGATCATTTACTTTCTTTTCCGGGGTTCACAGCTCCTGGTCCAGGATTGACTCCATATTGGTTGCAGACTCCCTAGTGACGCGAGTCATGAAAGCTGATATACACAACATTTTGATATCAGATCATGCTCCTGTGACATTGACGCTGCAAAGAACTCTTCAGTCAGGGGGCTCCAGGATTTGGAGATTTCCAAGCTATCTCTATAACTGTGATGATTTTAGAAAATTTTTGATAACAAGCTGGGCCAACTATTTAGACGATAACTTGGAACATTGGGACCGCCCAAACATTTTTTGGGGTGCGGCAAAAGCAGTCCTAAGGGGTCAAATTCTTGAGTATGTTCATAGATTGAAAAAGAAAAACTTAGCGATTTACACCACCTTACACTCAGAATTAACTGATGCAATGCAACGCCATCTTACCCTACAGACGGAGGAGTCCTTTCGACTTTACTTACAGGCTAAACAGCTCTTAAACGACCACTTACTAGCGCAAGCAAAACGTGACGTGGTATTTTCTTCCCACAAATACTACAGATGGGGTAATAAATCCGGTAGACTACTGGCAACCATGGCTAGGAAAAAAACGACACGCAAATTCATAACAGCTGTTAGGCACCGTGCCTCGGGACAACTCCTTACCAATTCCCCAGACATATTAGATCATTTTGAATCTTACTTTGCGGACCTATACTCAGATCTCCCCTTCATCGAATCCACCCACACCACACTCCTACCAGACACTTTATTACCGCCAATCGCGACTGCACAGTCGGATCTACTGGTGAGACCTATTACAGAAGACGAATTGGTCTTGGCAATGTCCAAACTCAAGTTACATAAGTCTCCAGGCCCAGACGGCCTCTCTAATGAAATTTACAAAATCCTCCAGCCCCATGTGGTTCCGACTCTGCTAAAAGTGTTCAACAGTCTTTTGCAGCATCGTTCCCCCTTCCACCACTTCACGACAGCACATACTATTTTAATCCCGAAACCTGCGCATGACCCACAATTGGTGTCCTCGTATAGGCAAATTACGTTGCTAAATACAGACATAAAACTATTTACTAAGATTCTAGCAGACCGGCTGCAAACTATTCTTCCCCACACTTTAACTAACCACCAACTTGGCTTTGTTCGCAATACGCACGCGGTTAAGGGAATTAGGGCGGCGATTGCAGCAGTTATAGCTTCTGCTCAGTCGCCCCAATCCAGAAACATACTCCTCAGTTTGGACACCACCAAGGCCTTCGACACAGTACTCTGGCCCCATCTCTTCAAGGTCCTAGAACGTAGACGATTCCATCGAGACTTTATTGAAATCATTCGCTACCTATATGATTCTCCCGCGACTTCCCTTTTGCTTAATGGCTATATGAGCAACCCGGTGGTGATGCATCGGGGCACGCGGCAAGGTTGCCCCTTATCTCCCCTGCTGTTCAACCTGGCCATAGATCCCTTACATCGCTTGCTGTTAAATGATAGTCAGTTTCAAGGAATCCAGGTTGGTCGCAGAAACCTAAAACTTACTGCTTTTGCCGATGATCTTCTGCTATATATCTCTGATCCGGAGGCTTCACTGACCCATATATTTAATTTACTACAGGCTTATGGACAAGTATCAGGCTTTAACGTTAACTGGGCAAAATCGGTGGCGCTCAGACTGGGGAATGGTTCATTTTTGCAGCAGGAAGCGACAAATTTACCATTACAATGGAGTTCGGATCACATAACCTATTTAGGGATTCGAATATCGAGGAAGCCAGAGCGCTTATATGCCCTAAACTTTACCTCGGCCATAAGAACAATTGAAACAGAACTTGAATCTTGGAAATCTATGCCTTTATCTGTTAGGTTCCTGGTGCTCAGAACAAGGGAGATGTTCATGAAGTGAGTCCAGAGCACCAGGACGTAACGCTGGGAAAGGGGAATGGAAAGGGAATAGCCCCTGGCGCCCTAACTCTGTTGTCTCACCCGTGCTATCGGAAATCCCTTGCGAGACTATGGTTTCTTGAGCCCTTGGCAGCCACGTTTGAAGGGCGGATTATATCTGCCCAACTCCGGTGCCCCCCGGTCTTAATGAGAGACAAAGGGAAATCCGAGGCAGAATGATAACAAGAGGACCTCTAACTAAGCAAACAGGCCAGGGGCTACAAGCTAACTAAAAACCTAAAGTATGTGCGGAGAAACCGCCAAAGGAAAAGAACAACAAAGGAAATGCTGATCACACGCCGACACAATACCTTTGTGTACCGGCGGTGACAGCATAAGCAGAACCCTCTGCAAAACACCAGGGACAGAAACAATAATGGAATACAGCGGCCTAGGCCAACGGACGCGGGAGAGCCGCTACTCACGGAACCGGTACGAATACTGGCAAACGGACAGGAACTTCTAATGCTGCCGACACTGACTCTCAGAACTGGAGGACAGGCAGAATCCCAAACGACAGACCGGTGGACACCAGGAAGCCAGAAGACTTGACCAGGGACAGGCAAAGCCACTGGAACTCAGGGCAGGAACGCCTCACAGCAGGACACGGGATCAGACACTGGAATCGACACAGGGCCTGACACAGGAATCAACACAGGGACTGACAGGAACCAGCTCAAACTTCAAGCAGACTGCAAACCAAGGAATATCACCAGCATCTGTGAATTGCAAACAGCCAGCATATAACAGAGAGGCCTAATTAATAATCCCATGCAGCTGCCCTGTTGCATGACTCTAAACTGACAAGATGCAATTAGCAGCCAGGTGAGGCTGAACACATGGGAACAAGCTGCAATTACACAGACTCACCAGCGGCAGCAGACAAGAGTATTCTAAAACAGAGCAACAGGAAATCCTGGCATGCAAGACAACTTTATAAACATAAAATAGGAATGAACCACTACCTGTGGTTCATAACAGTATCCCCTCCTTAAGGGTGAGCTCCGAGCACCCCATGACACCCACGGGGAACATAAACAGAAGTATAACATGAAATACAGAACAAAACTGCAAAACAGGAATGAGCCACAGCCGTGGCTCATAACATAACCCCCCCCCCCTTGAGGAGGGGTCAAAAGACCCCAAAATTCAGACTATCCAGAACAAGGGATACAAAAAAAAAAAAAACCTGACACACTGGTCTAACAGACAAGAAAACAAAAAACAAGCTGTAGCAACAACTTGTAACAGTGCCCTCCCCTTGATGGTGGCCACTGGACACAAGACAAGGGGAAAAAAAATCCTTTTTTTTTTTTATCAAGGCAAGAGTCAAAAATTACTTCTTTTTCTTCTTCTTTTTACAAAGCTCTTTAGGTCTGACCAAGGTAATTCCCCAAACATTGTCTGAACTGATGGTACCACCCAGCAAGGCTGCGTTCAAATCAGAGACAGGTCTCTTACCCTTGGGAGCTGAACTTTCTGGTAAAGTACTATTATTAGAAGAAGTCAAAAAAGCACATCCTGCAGTCAAAACAACGGGCTGGGACTCTTGTGCCGAGTTTACAGTATTTGGTGGACTCTCAGCAGACAAGACGGGTGACTTAGAGGAACCTGAACCAATTTCTTTGGAACCGTATCTTTTAACAATTGCATCACAGAATGCTAGGGGATCCTGAAGAATGGGATCTTCAGCTTTCATTAGACTGGTCGCCCACTCAGAAGGCTCTCCTCTAAAAGAATAAATCAGATAGAGCCCAAGGTTTTCTGAAGTGATGCCCAGAAATGGTCTAGACAACATAATAGTGTAATAGTGTTTGAAAAGCGCCAGAAATTGGGCGAAGTCCCCATCAAAGGTTATGGATGTTGAGATATCAGAGTCAGGATCTGTTTCCTTCTCATCTGACTGACTGGAGTGCTTTGCTAGGACCTGGTCACTATTGACCTTACTCGAGGCTGAGACTCTCTGAACCCCACCCGGGGCTGAGACTTTCTGAACCCCACCCGGGGCAGTGACTTTCTGAACCCCACCCGGGGCAGTGACTTTCTGAACCCCACCCGGGGCAGTGACTTTCTGAACCCCACCCGGGGCAGTGACTTTCTGAACCCCACCCGGGGCAGTGACTTTCTGAACCCCACCCGGGGCAGTGGCCTCCGGGAACCCCGCTGGGGCAGTGGCCTCCGGGCACCCCGCTGGGGCAGTGGCCTCCGGGAACCCCGCTGGGACAGTGGCCTCCGAGAACCCCGCTGGGGCAGTGGCCTCCGAGAACCCCGCTGGGGCAGTGGCCTCCGAGAACCCCGCTGGGGCAGTGACCTCCGGGAACCCCGCTGGGGCCAGCACCTCGGATTCTTTTACTGGGACCGGGCCGTTGGCCTCCCTGACTGGGATCGGGCCATCGGCCTCCCTCTCTGAGTCGATAATTATCGAAAGTTCTCCCGGGACTATGACTTCCGGGACTTTTGCTGAAGCAATAACGTTCAGATCCTCCACTAATGCTATGCTTCTTAAGTTCTTTCCTGGGGAAGCGACTTCTAGACTCTTCTTTGGGGCTGCGTCTCTCGAGACCCCACTTGGGGATATTACTTCAAAGATCCCTTCTGGGGTTTTGCTTCTCGAGTTCCCCTCAAGAACTATGGTTTTAGAGACCCTTTCTAGGGTTGCGCTTTTCAAGTCCCTACCTGGGGTAACAGCTTCTGAGACCCCTTCCGGTATGGACACCTGAACTATAATATTTGATGTCCCTCTATAAGCTAGGGCATCGGTACCGCTCCAGCACTCTGGGCATCGGGTACCGCTCCAGCACTCTGGGCATCGGGTACCGCTCCAGCACTCTGGGCATCGGGTACCGCTCCAGCACTCTGGGCATCGGGTACCGCTCCAGCACTCTGGGCATCGGGCACCGCTCCAGGACCCTGGGCATCGGGCACCGCTCCAGGACCCTGGGCTACGGGCACCGCTCCAGGACCCTGGGCTACGGGCACCACTCCAGGACCCTGGGCTACGGGCACCACTCCAGGACCCTGGGCTACGGGCACCACTCCAGGACCCTGGGCTACGGGCACCACTCCAGGACCCTGGGCATCGGGCACCACTCCAGGAACCTGGGCATCGGGCACCACTCCAGGAACCTGGGCATCGGGCACCACTCCAGGAACCTGGGCATCAGGCACCACTCCAGGGACTTGCAACTCCGCTTCCACAGGAACCTCAAGAGAGGAGAGAAACATTCTCTTTTGATTCCTGAATCTATAATGGGGCTCCCTTGCCAAAGGACCCCAATTATAGGACAGAGAGCTTTTTTGTGTGGGTTGTGTGACAAGTACCTCTGCCATAGTAGAGACAGGAGTAGGTCTTGTATCATGACTCAACTTGGCCAGAGGGCAAGACTCGTCACCACACTTTGGCTTGCGCAACTCACAGGTCTGCAGATAATGGCCTAAACCCCCACAATATAGGCATAAGTTTAAGTTTCTGCGACGCAGACGCTCCTCTTCTGAGAGCCTGGGCCGCAGAAAACTTTTAAACCTTTTCTCTTCAATTAAACCAGAGGATTCTCTTGTCACCTTACTGTGAACAAGAGTCTCTTTAGAGATAGATGTACTCTCAACGACTTCTGGCAAAATGAGCAAGATTTTAGTCAGAAGGTTTTGCAGTTGCTTTAGGGATTGCTGCAAAACTTCTAGTCGCTCTGGTCTCAAAGCACTGAATACAGAGTTCAGGGCTGCGAGAGATGCCTGCAGGGCTTGCATAGTAGACATAGGAGGATTTAAAACTAGACAAGACAAGACAAGGCAAGACAAGGCAAGACAAGGCAAGACTAAATTTTGCTAAACAAAACAAGACTTTTTTTTTTTTAAACACAGGACTGGATTCTAAACACCGGACTGGATTCTAAACACCGGACTGGATTCTAAACACCGGACTGGATTCTGCACACTGAATTCTAGACAGGACTGGATTCTAGACTAGACACTGGACTGGGCCAAAAAAGAAAAAAAGATTTATTTCTTTTTTGTGGTATGGCTGGTGATAATGTTAGGTTCCTGGTGCTCAGAACAAGGGAGATGTTCATGAAGTGAGTCCAGAGCACCAGGACGTAACGCTGGGAAAGGGGAATGGAAAGGGAATAGCCCCTGGCGCCCTAACTCTGTTGTCTCACCCGTGCTATCGGAAATCCCTTGCGAGACTATGGTTTCTTGAGCCCTTGGCAGCCACGTTTGAAGGGCGGATTATGTCTGCCCAACTCCGGTGCCCCCCGGTCTTAATGAGAGACAAAGGGAAATCCGAGGCAGAATGATAACAAGAGGACCTCTAACTAAGCAAACAGGCCAGGGGCTACAAGCTAACTAAAAACCTAAAGTATGTGCGGAGAAACCGCCAAAGGAAAAGAACAACAAAGGAAATGCTGATCACACGCCGACACAATACCTTTGTGTACCGGCGGTGACAGCATAAGCAGAACCCTCTGCAAAACACCAGGGACAGAAACAATAATGGAATACAGCGGCCTAGGCCAACGGACGCGGGAGAGCCGCTACTCACGGAACCGGTACGAATACTGGCAAACGGACAGGAACTTCTAATGCTGCCGACACTGACTCTCAGAACTGGAGGACAGGCAGAATCCCAAACGACAGACCGGTGGACACCAGGAAGCCAGAAGACTTGACCAGGGACAGGCAAAGCCACTGGAACTCAGGGCAGGAACGCCTCACAGCAGGACACGGGATCAGACACAGGAATCGACACAGGGCCTGACACAGGAATCAACACAGGGACTGACAGGAACCAGCTCAAACTTCAAGCAGACTGCAAACCAAGGAATATCACCAGCATCTGTGAATTGCAAACAGCCAGCATATAACAGAGAGGCCTAATTAATAATCCCATGCAGCTGCCCTGTTGCATGACTCTAAACTGACAAGATGCAATTAGCAGCCAGGTGAGGCTGAACACATGGGAACAAGCTGCAATTACACAGACTCACCAGCGGCAGCAGACAAGAGTATTCTAAAACAGAGCAACGAGAAATCCTGGCATGCAAGACAACTTTATAAACATAAAATAGGAATGAACCACTACCTGTGGTTCATAACAGTATCCCCTCCTTAAGGGTGAGCTCCGAGCACCCCATGACACCCACGGGGAACATAAACAGAAGTATAACATGAAATACAGAACAAAACTGCAAAACAGGAATGAGCCACAGCCGTGGCTCATAACATTATCATACTTGGGGAGGGCTAGCTTGATCAAGATGATATCATTCCCCCGTCTGATGTACTTCATTCAAGCCATGCCGCACACACTTCTGCCTAAAGACGTTCAACGCCTCAATTTTATCTTTAGGGGATTCATTTGGCAGAAAGGGAGACCGCGTATAGCGTTAATCAAATTGCAACAGACTGTAGGGAATGGGGGAATTAACTTCCCCAATATCTTCTGGTACTCCCAGGCGGCCCAGTTACGTTACCTACATGGCTGGATGCATAACGATAACACATACACAAATACAGACATAGATAGAGAATTTATACAGGAGGGGGATCTCATTACATTTCTACATCTGCATGATCGGGAGGTGTCCGAGGAGCTGAGGGGAAACCCCTTACTGTGGAACATAAAAAAACTATGGAAAGAAATGCGACACAAACTAAATCTAAATGCCCACAAATCATTACACCTTCCGTTCGTGGCTAATCCTGACTTCCAAGAGGGTCAGGCACAATACCCGTTTAATATATGGAGGCTGGGGGGGGTGTCCAAGATCGGTGATCTGGTGGACATGCGGGGCTCGAGGCCGCTCACGTTCCAGGAGGCTACTACTATATACCCAACTCTGAGGGCCTTTCCGGTGGCCTTTCTTTTGGCGCAATACTATATTTCATCCACTATCAGATGTTTTTCACCTGGGGATTGGGATAATCCGATGGATAAAATGTTGAAACAAACCCCTAGGGTTAAGAAGGCTATCTCGACTGCGTATGGGTACTTTCGGAACGTCCTAGACTACTCGAGGGGTCCGGGAGGTGTTATGTCCTGGAGAGATTGTCTCCCGAACGTTGAAATTACAGACCTACTGGCGGCACACGTTAAAACCTGCAAATTATTTCCTTCTTCTAGATATAAAGAAATGTCTCTCAATATTTTGCATAGGACTTATCTATCGCCCCATAGACGACACTTGATGGGACTTGCGGACACACATGCATGTTGGAAATGTGGCACTCCTCAGGCGGATATGTTTCACTGCCTGTGGACATGTCCTTTAATCAGACAATTTTGGATTCAGATACGAAACTACTTGACGGCCAATCTGGTAAACTATTGGAGGTTGTCCCCGGAGTGGGCGCTCGTTGGTATTATACCACCGAACCAGCGCCTCTCTTTGGGCAGTAAAAAATTGTTGCTGGCAGTTAGTTTGGCGGCTAGAAAAGCCATCCTGCAGGTGTGGATAGCGAAGGATCCACCAACTCTATCACTATTTAAAGCCAAATTATTCTACCTCTTTAGGATGGAATGGATAAGTGTCCTGCTGGAAAAAGACACTAAGATACACAAATTCTTTGAGGTTTGGGAGAGTTATATAATGACCTTGTCGACGACGGTTAGGAAACAGCTCCACGACTCGCTGTCCAACACAGAATGGTTTCTAACTAGAATGGCTGCAGGAGATCCGCCAATAGTGCTTTGAAAGTTAGTTGACGAAAGGGGCGCTGGGGGCGGGTTGGGGGGGAAATCGAATACGGCACGGGTATTACACATATGTGTATGTGTATATTTTTTATCTTTTCTTATTTTAATTTCTTTCTTTTCTTATGTTCGAAAGTACAAATATGGGTCAGTCGACTGAGTTGAATTTCAGATCTGTAAAACAGATGATCGTCAGAGGTCTTGTTATTCACAACTGTGATGCTGTTGATTGCTTATAGCAGATATGTCCCTTGATCAAAGACTCAACTGTACTTTTCTTGTTCTGTTCTCTTATAATACCCTTCTACCAAGGATTGGAAATGTATTGAACATTTATGTATGTATAGCATGTATTGCTTCAATAAAAAATTTATGTTAAAAAAAAACAAAACTTTTTCTAGTTTACAGTTCTGTTTTGTGTTATTTTCCCCCTTAGTAGAGAGAGTCTACAGTGCACTGTATAATGTATCAGTAACGAGCCTTGAAACACCCCCCACCCCCTTGCTGTTATCACTACAAAGTCCATCCAGTTTTCCTGTCAGTCCATACATTTGCGCTTGAAGGTGAGTCACCTTGCCCAGAAGGTCTCTCACCAGCCCTGGGGTTGTGCTCCAGAATAGAATGCTTTGGTTTTCACCATCTTCACACTATGGAGTGCACTCTACAATACACAATAATAAGACTCAAGTACATGTACAGTACAGTAGTAACAGTACAGTAGCAAATTATGGTTCAATTACAGTACGCAGAGCGCATGTGCTTAGCTATTTTACTAAAAACTTAGCTGTTTTGCTGTAGCATCTGCTGCGCTTTTCAGTCGCACTGGTGTTCGTTAAATGATTGACTGGAAAGGGGCGTTTCTGGGCGGCAACTCGTTTTTCCCGGCGTTGGCTAAAAAACGCAGGCGTGTCAGGGAAAAACGCGGGAATGTCTGGAGAAAAGGGGGAGTGGCTGGCCGAATGCAGGGCGTGTTTGTGACGTCAAACCAGGAACGAAACATGTGACTGCATTCAGCCATGCAATCTTGGGTGATAATACAATATTTAATACACCAATGCATTTCATTGTGTTCTAGGACTAATGACATCCAAACAATGATACTGTATGAATTCAAACAAAATACAGTATTTAAAGAAGGGGAAATTTGTGGGTAGTAACTGACTGGCCGTTTTCAGAGGAAAAATACAAAGTGAAAGGAGAAGTCATCTATTGTTTAGAAATTCAGTATCTGCATATGGATGTGTATTCTGGGCAAATTGGATTAACTCTTTTGGAGTGAAAGGAGACATCATCTATTGTTTAGAAATACAGTTTGTTTGACTGGGGGGAGGGTTGCCACTTGCCATGCAATCTGTTATAAATAGCATGTAGAGTACAGGTTGCGTCTACCTTATCCAAAATGTTTGGGACCAGAGGTACATATTGGATATGGGATTTTTTTGTATTTTGGAATAATTGCATACCATTAAGAGATACATATCATGGTGATGGGACCTAAGTCTAAGCACAGAATGCATTTACTGTATGTTACATACGGGTGGTCTTCTGTATGCCGGCGGTCGGCCTCCCGGCGCTCAGTATACCGGCGCCGGGAGCCCGACAACCGGCATACCGACACTTATTTTCCCTCGTGGGGGTCCACGACCCCCATAGAGGGAGAATAAAATAGTTTGGCGCGCGTAGCGCGCCACCGTGCCCGTAGCGTGGCGAGCGCAGCGAGCCCGCAAGGGGCTCATTTGCGCTAGCCACGCTGTCGGTAAGCCGGCGGTCGGGCTCCCGGCGCCGGGATGCTGGTCGCCGGGAGCCCGACCGCCGGCCAGCCGTAGTGAACCCGTTACATACAGTATACAGCTTATACACACAGCCTGAAGGTAATTTTAGCCAATATTTTTTAATAACTTTGTGCATTAAACAAAGTGTGTGTACAGTACATTCACACAATTCATTTATGTTTCATACTGTATACACCTTATACTGTCAGGCAGGGGCGAAAGTAGAACTTTGAGGGCCCCATAGCAAAACCTTAAAAGTTCACCCTGCTGGTGTCAATATCAAATCCCATGCAGGAGAGAGAGGAAAAAGAAAGAGAATGGGCAGGGGGAGACAGAGAGAGGGTTTCATGTAAAAAAAAAAAGAGAGTCAAGAGCGAGAGAGATGGTGTCATAGAGAAAGATGAGAGGGGGGGAAAGAGAGAGAGAGGGGTGGGGTGGGAGGGAGATACAGTTTCAAGGGGAGAGACAATATCAGGGACAGAGTTTCCAAAGACTGTTAAACTGTACACAGTAAGTATCACAATCGTACCTTCTTCGACGCAGTTCTTCCTCCTTTTTCTCAGTATTTCAGTGCATGGTGGGAAGAAGATAATAAACAGTGTAGCATGACAATGTACAGTGCACTGTATAATGCAACAGTAACGAGCCTTGAAACCCCCCCCCTGGTTAGGGGGGTGTAGATTGGTCAGGCCGCAGGCATCGCTTAGGCGCTAGGCAGCAGGTACCCAGTCGAGGTCCGCCTCCACGCATTACTTCCCAGTCAGGCGCCCCTCGCAGGTAGGCTATTAGCTGTGCAAAGTTCCAGTCAGTGACAGAGCTGCTCGCTTGTGTGTGCCTCCGCCCGCGGCGCTTTCTCTTGCGTATTCCTGTCCTAGGTACCAGAAGTGTGATCACTCGTCATCAAGTGGGCAAGATAGAGTCAGGTGAGCAAACCTGTATGCCGTGTGTGTTACGTAAGTTTGTCATCACATTCCCCACCCCTCACCCTGTTCGTGGGCGTTTCCGTCCGTGGTTGCACCGGGTGCTTCTGCACCTCACGGGCATCCAGTCATGTGAAACCAAAAAATAAACAAACACTTTTGGCTGGGATAAAGATGTACTGTAATACACTAAATGAACAACAACAAATACTGTACAGTAATAATAAATATTTTTTACAAAGAACGATAAATGTAGGCAAACAGGGTGTTTGCCACTGACATTAGTCTTCGGAGTTCTGTGAAAATAAAAAACAATGTACTGTATTAGAACAGGAATACAGGTTGAGTACTGTACAGATACAGATAAGATATAGATAAGATCTAGATACAGATAAGGTTGAGAAACAGTGGTGAAATGAACCTTAACTTAACAAAAAATGTCTTACCGGGAGGAGGTGGATTGCCAGATTCTGGCTGTGGCGGGACTGCAAAAAAACAAAACATTTTTTGTCATTTCAGGATGTACAGTAAATTTCTACAGTATTATTAGTGTCACTCAGAGGGAATTTTGGGGTAGTAGTAAATCATAATACAGTATACAGTACAGTAGAATACAGTACTGTACAATACTAGGCAACTCAATTGTGACAATCCTGAAAGTAGTTACTGTAGGTACAGTAAGTACAGTATACAGTACTTACCATACCCCCTACCTTCTAACCCACCTTTTCTGCAGCCTAATCCTAAAAACCCCTCCACAGTATAAAGTATACATTTTTTCCTATGTCACTATTATGACAAATTCATGTATAATATATGTAAAGTGAGTGTAGCCATGTATTAATAAAATAAATAAATATATGTGGTAATAAACAAGGTTGGAATAATTCTGGTTATGTATATAGAATCCATAAAGTATAGATTGTCCAGAAATATAAAACAAAATAATAGGTAATATCTACAGGGAATGTGTATATGTGTATATATATATGTATATAAATATATATATATATATATTTGTATGTAAATAATGTATATGTGCAGTTATGTAGGGGTTGTTTAGGAGAATATTGCAAGAGTGGTGTATTATACTGTTAACAAAGGTATATAGCTGTCATTGGAGATCACTTATACTGCTTGAGGAGTGTGTTTCCCTCATGCAGTTTAGATGGTGAGTTTATGGCGGCAAGACAGCTGCCTCGCGCTGACCGCGAGACTGACGTAATACCCTGCAGGGCGGCAAAGCGGGTGCTCTGTGTGCATCGCGAGCCGCTATAGTGATAGCCTGCAGGGCGGGAAGGACGGGGTCCCTCGAGCCGCTACCCGGACTGCGAGCCGCTGGAGGAGGCTAGGCGCTGATTGGCAGCAGGGAGAAAAGAGGACCAATAGGAGCCTGCCGGTCAGCGCGAGCTTCATGGTGAGGGGGATAAAAGTGGGTCCCCTTCGCTAAAGAGCAGCCTGCAGTTCCCTCGGTCAGCGCACAGTACTTGGATGCTTCCCCTCCGCCATAGAGCTGTAATATTGGCGGAGGACAGCTCCATGACTGAGGCCAGCACCGAATAAAGCCAGTGTAGGGCACATTGATGGGTGGTGCTGCTGAAGTCTCTCCGCTGCTATCACTCATCTAAGCTGTAAACACGAGTGAGCAGAGGGAGAAGACTGAAATGGCCACTTATTGATGTTTGCCTAGGGGGTTATAGAGCGTTCCATATGCTATGACTGCTGCCGCTGTTGTTTGAGCTGTAAACAGTGGGTAATAGGTAGGCTGATGGCGCTGCCCCTTTTATACACATAAGAGCTTGGCACATTGAGAGTGTTTCTGCCTCCTGCTAACACCAGCTGCAAACATTGGACAGGTGTGCGGAGCACTCTTTGATGTAATGTCCAGGAGAGTGAGTTTGCTACAGACTATGAGTGTAGCTGAGCCGGGCAGCTGAGGTACCAAGCTGTATGAAAGAAGTTGAGGGAGAGAAAGCAGTAATTCCAGTACAGCCTTACGTATAATAGGACCCAAGGACAGAGAGGTCAAGGAGCACAGCACAACTAATCGAGGAGTGGTGAGAAACAACAAACTCTTGCACTCACCTGTTGCACTTATAGACACTTATCCACAAGGGACATTGACTCTTACCAGTGGTAGTATAATAACTAACTAATTATAGTGCAAGGAAAGATATGAACTGCCTGTATGGTATATTTCATCACAAGTGCTGAAATATCTGACTTCAAGACAGTCTGGTTAAACAAAGTAACTTTAAGTACTGGGATCACTGCCAGACTGTTTATATAAACTGGATACAAAGGAAAAGGATACAATAGTGAAACACGAACTGTCAGGCAAAGTAAAAGAAATTACCCAGTGGAGGGAGATATATTAACTTGCTTCATACAGTCCGGTTAAACAAAGTAACTTTAAGTACTGGGATCACTGCCAGACTGTTTATATAGACTGGATACAAAGGAAAAGGATACAATAGTGAAACACGAACTGTCAGGCAAAGTGAAAGTAATTTACCCAGTGGAAACCTCCCTGACAGCAGAAAGCAAGATATTCATCTAACATATATGTATATATATAATAGGAATTCAGTCAACATTTTATTCTTCATCAAAACTTGGAAAAAGACTCAGCACAGATACTGATTCAGCTTAAAGTAACACAAGGCATTCAGGATACATCATTATAGTCACTTTTGCATAAGAGATATTACAAAT
The DNA here is from genome assembly GCF_028390025.1 of Pseudophryne corroboree. Taxonomy (NCBI): domain Eukaryota; kingdom Metazoa; phylum Chordata; class Amphibia; order Anura; family Myobatrachidae; genus Pseudophryne; species Pseudophryne corroboree. Next base: position 608,044,055 of record NC_086444.1, on the reverse strand, counting down.
TGCCAGAAAGTGAATGTATACATAATTTCTAGAGTACTCATTTGATTAATACTATATTTAATTTTAAAGTAATATATAAAGTATACATTTTTTCCTATGTCACTATTATGACAAATTCATGTATAATATATGTAAAGTGTGTCACGCATGACAGTTAGTATTGCAATCCAGGTGTACACCTAGGAATATTTTTATATTTGCCTAGGCATATCCGGTAGCTACCAAAAGGTAATTTTTTTGTATTGCATGCAGGTGAAACTGTATAGGCCTTGAGGGTAGGATTAGAGGGGAACGTGTAACTTACCAATTTGTATTTTCTTGTTATATTACAATCTTTGTAATATTATACAACTATAACTATTAAATGTATCATTTTTGTTTAGACACAATAAATCAGTGAGTAGAGTGTTAATATTATCTATTAAATAGAAATATTACCAGCTGCCCCAAGCCAGCCTAATAAATAATAATATATAACATCTGAGTTAAGCTTGGGTGGAGGCATTGAGTGTTAATAGTTTAGCGGTGTTTTAACATAATATTAGTACGTAACCAAGGGTTACAACAGTTTAGCCCTAACCCTCCACGCCATAGACTAACCTTAACCTCCACCAGCGATGCCTACACTTATCCATCCCTGGCGGTGACTAACCCAAACCTCTCTTCCCTGCAGCCTATCCCTAAACTCCCTCTTCTCCTTACACTGTAATACTAACCCTCACCAGTTATCGTAGCATCTAGTGTCAATGTTAACCCCCCCCCCCCCCCCCCCCCCCCACACACACCCCTGCAGCCTAACCCTATCCTGATCGCACCTGCCTCTTCTTTTAAGTTAGTCTCCCCTAACATGACTACTGTTTCCTCTGGCTTTCTCCACAAGTTTAGCAACGGCTCACCCACACCTAGCAATGGTCCTGCTGGATTCTTTCAGGACAGTAAAGTTCGTACTGGACAGAGGTGTCCATACACAGTAATGTAGACTTTTCCTATACTTTACAATATTTTTCCATGTACAGTACATGTACAGCAATGTACAGTGCAGGAATGCTTACTTATTGACGGTACAGATGTGCCAGCATCATGAAGTGGGTGGGTGGGTGGTCGGGTGGTGGTAGTAGCGGGAGTGCTGGGGGGTCCTGGAGACCATGTTTGGCCCTCGCCCTCCTGGAGGCCTGTCAATGGTAAAAAATAATAAAACACATTGGCCCCTGTACAGTAGTAGTAGTTACTGTATCGAACACATTGGCCACAGCATTCACATTGTCCCCAGGAGTGATCAAACAGAAGCATTCACCCCCACGTGGTTTAAATTTCACAAGGTGCACATCGCACCTGTGGACTATTTCAGATCAGATCGTAGATGTACTGTAGATGTGCTACATTTAGCACATCTACGATCAGTTCTACAATCAGTTTCACAGACATGCGGGAGTACGCCCAGCATGTCTGGCCCTACACCCCAGCATACAGTAGGTACAAAAGCATTGCATGGCTGCAAATATTGGGGTAGTAAAGCATAATACAGTATACAGCACATTAATACTTTGTACTGTAATTACAGATAGGAGAGGGCTACTGAGGCAGCTTGTCCCACCCTCCTCTTACTGTTCCTCCCCAAACTCTGCCATGAATAAACATACAGTACATACAGTACAGTATGAAATGCAACAAGGAAATCCCCATAATGCCCTACCACTCCCCACTGGAAAAAATACACAGTACTGTACATTACTAGGGCTACAGTATTTTTGAAGCCAAAATCCTAGGAAATGTTGTGGGTACTGTAGTTATACATGAATGGCAACCTTACAGTATTTACTGGATTTTGACCTGGTGAATGGCGAATACAGTACATTAAAATACTGTACTTTAGTGCAGTAGATTTTAACATACAGTACTGTACTGTACTGTACTGGATTCAGCAAGCATTGCAGAAGTATGAAGATTATTCCCAGTTGATACTGTAAACAGCCATGAGGGATCTTAATACTGAAAGTTATTAATAATTACAGTACTGTACCTTGGAGGTCTACCTCTTCTACAGGCGTTGCTGTAAAAAAATAGTGCACTGTCAGTTTACTGTGCAGTACTGTACCTCGAACCCATGTGAACAAACACAATACAGTGAATGGATAAAGAAGGTAAAGGTGGGGCATGAGATACACTTTACAATAATGTACACTGCACATGTGGTGTTTTATTTAAATTACAGTAGAGAAGGTACTGTAGGTTTAGGTCTCTACCGTAGATCTCACGGGGCCCTAATCAAAATGCAGATTTAGGGCACCCCTCCCTCAAACAATCCAGCATCCCCAATACTGTACTTAAAATAACACTGTACACCCAACCCCCTCCACTACACACCCAGCTTTGTGGAATTTAAAATGATATGCAAAATTAATGTACTGTATGTTATACTGTACAAAATACTCCAGAAATGTCCTATAGTGTATAAAGACTTGTGGTTGGCCTCTTATGGCAAGCAGAGAGCGTGAGACCTACAGGACCTAAGCAGATGCTTTGGTTAACTTGTGGTAAATCCGCCACTGTGTACTGTAGTGTAGAGACAGTGGAGGTCATTCTGAGTTGATTGCTCGCTAGCTGTTTTTAGCAGCCGTGCAAACACTTTGCCGCTGCCCACTGGGGAGTGTACTGTATTTTAGCTTTGCAGGAGTGTGAACGCTTGTGCAGCCGAGCTCTGCAAAAACAGTTTGTGCAGTTTCAGAGTACAGTAGCTCTGAACTTACTCACCCTTGTGATCACTACAGCCTATTCGTGTCAGGATTGGACGTCATACACCCGCCCAGCGTCCGGCCGACCACGCCTGCATTTTCTCCGACACGCCTGCATTTTTCCAAACACTCCCTGAAAACGGTCAGTTGACAGCCAGTCTTCTTGCGTTCTGCCGTGTGAATGGAATCGTCGATAGATTCCATTCAAACGGCAAGGAACCGTCTTACGATGCGCCTGCGCATTGCAGTGCATACGCATGCGCAGAAAAGCAGATTTTTACCCTCATCGCTACACAGGGAACAAATGCAGCTAGCGATAAACTCGGAATGACCACCAGTATTACTAAAAGTTAGAGACAGTACAGTCAGTAATGTACTATACAGTACAGTAGTTCTTACATGGTAGTGGAGGAGTCTCAGGCCACTCCCCATCCTCAGATTCCTCCTCTGGTAGTATGGGGGAATGCACTGTGGATAAAGAAATGATCGTTCACTTTCTGAAATGATAGTAATACAGTACAGCATACAGAAATACTATACAATATCATACGGCAGCACATGTGAACACCAATAAAGTACAGTAAGAAGATTATTGATGCTGGAGCCCAACATTCTGTGTACTGTAATGTAATGTGCTGTACCATGGAGTGCCCGAAGAACAAATCAATCACTAATACAAAAGACAAATCTGTGTTCTCCTACAGTACCTACTGTACTGTATGTAGCTACTGTATACTACTCTACTTTGGACAGCATGCGCAGAAAGGTGCAGTACTGTACAGTGTCCATACAGAAAAACAGGGGAAGACCAGCAGTAAGATGGCTTGACAACTACAGTTGTATGTTGTACAGTATCTTCAGTACTACGTACAGTATACTATCACACTATCAACACTGAGCCGCTTCAGGGAAGATACAAATTTGCTTAGGGCAGCAATCCATAGGGTCATCATACTGTAAATCATCATTAACAACAGAACATGATGTACAGTACAGTTCAGTACTTACAGCCTGGGAGAGGCCTGGAAAAATAATAAAACACATTGGTCCCTGTACAGTAGTTACTGTATCAAACACATTGCCCACAGCATTAACACTGTCCCCAGCAGTGATCAAACAGAAGCATTCATCCCCACAGGAATAAAGCACATTGCCCCCCCACAGTAATCAAACACATTGGGGGTAATTCCGAGTAAATCGCAGCAGGAATTTTGTTAGCAATTGGGCAAAACCATGTGCACTGCAGGTGTGGCAGATACTGTATAACATTTGCAGAGAGAGTTAGATTTGGGTGGGTTATTTTGTTTCTGTGCAGGGTAAATACTGGCTGCTTTATTTTAACACTGCAATTTAGATTGCAAATTGAACACACCACACCCAAATCTATCTATCTCTGCACATGTTACAGTATATCTGCCTCCCCTGCAGTGTACATGGTTTTGCCCAACTGCTAACAAAAATCCTGCTGTGATCAACTTGGAATTACAGTACCCCCATTGTTCCCAGTACTAAGCAAAAGCAGCAATCCCAGCAGTAACTTTTGGGGTAGTAAAGCATAACACAGTATACAGTACTTACCATACCCCCTACCTTTAACCCACCTTTTCTGCAGCCTAACCCCAAAAAACTCCACAGCTTAGCCCTAACCCTCCCTGCCACAGACTATCCTTAACCTCCACCAGCGATGCCTAAACTTAATCATCCCTGGCGGTGACTTAGCCAAAGCCCTCTTCCCTGCAGCCTATTGACTTAGCTTACTTATTGAGGGTCCGGGAATGCCGGATGGGTGGGTCGTGGTGATGGTGGTGGTGGTGGAGGAAGTGGGAGCCGGAGGGAGCTGTGGGCCCTGGTCCGCCTGGAGGCCTGTCACTGTGGAAAAATATTAAAAATCATTGGCCCCTGTACAGTAGTCACTGTATCAAACCCCCCCCCCCACAGTAATCAAACACATTGTTCCCATACTAAGCAAAAACAGCAGGCCCGGCAGTAACGTAGCATCTACTGTCTAGGTGAAACCCTCTGCCCCTGTACTTACCTGGCAAGGGAGGGAGGGTGCCACTTGGGCCCTCCAGAGGATCAGCTCCCTGGCTAGACGGGTGGAGGCGGGGCCTACGTTCTGTGAAAAAGAAACATTATTTAAAATCCCTACCAAATCGTCACCCCCTCCCAAATAAAATTATACTATAAATACAGTATGCACCCATATTATACAGTAATACAGTAAATCATTTAAAATAAATAAAAAAACAAAAGGATACTGTCCGTATGCCAGCTGAGGGATTTCAAGCAAATGGTAAAAAGATGCCAGAATCACAACTGTAGGACGACATGTTCTACTGTAGGTCGACAAGTCAGAAGGTCAACATTAGTTTTTCACTTTTTTTTTTATTTTGTGAAAACCTTTTCATGCAGTACTTTACGATCCATGTGGACTACAATTGGGAACGGAAACCTGTGGCAAGTGCAGCGGTAGCGGAGGGAGGAACCTTGCACGAAACATGGCGAGCAAAGCAAGCCATCCGAGGGGGCTGGGTGCACTACTTGGGGTTCTCGGTCACTACTGTATATGGAGGAAACAACACCAAATAAACATCAAAAACTCATGTCTACCATCTCACCTGTCAACACAGATTGTGTCGACCTGCAGACCCTGTCATCCTAGAAACCCTGTCACCCTACAGTACTTAGTGCATACAGTACTTGCCTACTTTTGAAAAAAGCATTTGTGAAAGTAACACCTATCAGCGCGGACGTGTACTGCTCCATCTGAGAGGCGTGTCATATATATGACTTACTGTACATCCAAATGTAAATGAGCCCCAAAGTTAGTAAGATCTACTTGTTGAAGAAAAGACTCTTATATTTAGCAGGATTTGTTTGTGTAATGTGTTTTACAAGAGGTTCTATATACTGTACTGTAAGTAGCCACAAGAAACCTTTAAAATGCATGTAGCCATATGGATCACTGTGTCTTATAACCAATATAGGGAAATGGCACTGATGATACCATTTAAATGTACAGTACAGTATGTACTGTATCTATGATTTCTTTTTTCAGGGAGATTGAGGGACCATTCAGGAAGTGAGGGAGAAAATCACTGTACTGTACCTCTAGCAACTTTGGCCCTCAATAGTTGCAGCCTCTGCGGTTCCCGTCTAACCAGGTCACTCCATCTCCTCTGGAGAGCCGGGATACCTCTCTCCCTGTGCAGTCTAGACAGGATCTCCTGTCTGGCACATTCATATGCTGCAAATTTCTCAGCATTATTGGCCAACGGCCTGTCAATATGCCGCACAAGAATCTTTAGCTCCTTACTACTGAACCTTCTTGCCCTGTGCGCCATTTTGTCACAGAGGTAATAATGATGGCGCCACCCGCCCGATCACGCTAGCTATAGATATTGTCGTTACTGTGTGTACAATTAGCAGGATGACATTAGCGTACTGTAGGTACCCAGTTGCACTTTGCATTCAATATTTCTGCCCATTTGAAACAAAAGAGACAGAAAGCTACTCCGAAATAGGATTGCTGCTTATGCTAATATTATCCATAAGTTTGTACAGAACGTAACGACTAGATGAATAGCGTGAACAGGGCTGCAGCGTGGCCTTGTATTTAGTAGAAGCAGACTTTTTTTATATAACGAGAAGTAGAAACTTAAAACACAAATAACTTTATTGTATTAAAAAAGAATAAAAAAATAAAAATAAAATAATAAACAGGTGCCAAACTCTGTATCGAACCCAGGTCTTCAAGCATTGCAGGCGGCCGCTGTTCTCGTTAGGCCACAGCCGACCATGGTAGAGATAGGCTCTCCGGGTTTATATGTCATGTGTTGTAACTTGGTGCTTTAAAAAAAAAAAAAAAGGTAGCTGCTTACGCTAACGTCATCCTGCTAATTGTACACACAGTAACGACAATATCTATAGCTAGCGTGATCGAGCGGCAGTGTGCCTGTAGACCATCTGGTAGTCATACTGTGCATTCATGAGATACTGTAGGTACCCAGTTGCACTTTGCATTCAATATTTCTGCCCATTTGAAACAACAGACACAAAGCTACTCCGAAATAGGATTGCTGCTTATGCTAATATTATCCATACGTTTGTACAGAACGTAACGACTAGATGAATAGCGTGAACAGGGCTGCAGCGTGGCCTAGTATTTAGTAGAAGCAGACTTTTTTTATATAACGAGAAGAAGCAATACACCAAAAAACTTTATTGTATTAAAAAAGAATATCTAAATACACACACAAAAAAAAAAAAAATATGGTCAACATCGGCCACAACTTTAACATTGTCCCCAGCAGTGATCATGCACTAATGGGTTTCGAACCCACAAGTGCAAGCATTGAAGGCAGATGCTGTTCTCGTTAGGCCACAGCCGACCACAATACATGTAGGCCCTCCGAGTATATATGTCATGTGTTGTATATGAGTGCTTTAAAAATAAATAAATAAATGGATTGAATATGGATACCATCATGAGGTACAGCAGGGACCCAGTGCACTTTGCATTCAATATTTCTGCCGAAGCTAGTCCGAAATATGAATGCTGTTAAGCTAATACTATAACGACAATATCCATATCTAGCGTGATCGGGCGGCAGTGTGGCTGTAGACCATCTGGGAGTCATATTAATGCTATCCGGTATTTTGTACACAACGTAACGAAAAAATTAATTGACTGAACGGGCGGCAGCGTGGCACTGTAATTTGTGGAAAGGGATTTTTTTTATAAAGGGAAGAACGTGATTGGCCAGCCTTTCACAGATGCCACACTGCCACAGCATTGTATTCAGCTCTGTAGTCTCAACGTGGAGCATTCGCCACCCAGCGGTTAAACTGTGTATTACATGGCGCGGGACATAACGCACGCCATAACGTTATTAACAACTCGCGACACAGGACCCTAAATAGTGCGCTATGAGCAACGCTGTATGAGGATACATCTGTAATTTCTCATTACATGTAAAGTTGTTTTTAGTTAATATGAATTCTAATAGTGAGAGGAGAAAAAAGTTGAACTCATGTTGTCTTCCCATGTTTAAAAAATACTTGACCGCTTGTATTCCCTTACTGTAACATAGTATTTGAGGTTGAATAGAGGCAAATTGCACATTGTGTTCAACCTGTTTTAAGTTGCGATGATTCTACATACTTGGTAAATAATGTTTTATGACTAGTTAGCTACTATAACTCATGATACCCCCAGATTAACCACGTTGATATTTTAAGTATTATAATCTTGGATAGCTTTTTCATTTAGAAATGTATCCATTTCTTTTTTAAATCCATTTACATCCTGATTGCCCTAACAGTGAAGAACCCTTTCCTCCGTTGCGTTCAGAACTTTCTCTCATCCAGTTGCAGCGAGTGCCCATTACATTTTGAAGATATTAATAATAGTGATGAGCGGATTCGGTTTTACTCGGTTTTACTCGGTTCTCAAAACCGAATCTTATTGGCTCACTGATGTCACGTGTTTTGGATAGCCAATAAGATTCTGTTTTGAGAACCGAGTAAAACCGAGTAAAACCGAATCCGCTCATCTCTAATTAATAATATCTCCTCTTAGGCGCCTCTTTTCTAGTGTATACATATTCAGCCTAGTAAGTCTTTCCTTATAGTCCAGTCCTTCTAGGCCTTTAATCAATTTAGTAGCTCGCCTTTGAACACTTTTTCGAGTTCACTGATGTCTTTTTTATACAATGGTGTCCAAAACTGAACACAATATTCCAGGTGCGGACGTACCAATGCCTTATACAGCGGCATGATTACATCCGAGTCCCTTTGTTTAAATTCCCCTTTTTATGCACGCTAGCACCTTACTTGCCTCCTTTACTGTGTTTTGACATTGTATACAGTTATTAAGCCTATTATCAATAAATACCCCCAAATCTTTTTCCAACTCTGTTTCCCCTAGGCGTTCCCCATTTAATATGTAGGATGCAAGTTTGTTTTTAGTCCCAAAATGCATAACCTTGCATTTGTCTGTATTGAACCTCATTTTCCATTTAGACGCCCAGAGTTCAAGTTTAGATAGATCATTCTGCAAGGACTCCACATCCAATTCTGAATTAATTACCTTACACAGTTTAGTATCATCTGCAAAGACTGACACTGTGCTTTCTAGGCCTATTTCAAGGTCATTGATAAATATGTTGAACAGTAGTGGTCCGAGTACGGACCCTTGTGGTATTCTGCTGACTACTGGGGACCAGGTTGAGGACTTCCCATTGACCACTACTCGCTGTACCCTGCTATCCAACCAGCTGCTTATCCATGTGCAAATAGTTTTTCCAAGGCCAATCTCCTTTAATTTGATCATCAGTCTCCTGTGAGGAACTGTATCGAAGGCTTTTGCAAAATCTAGGAAGACCACATCCACTGCTTTTCCTTGATCAAGATTATTGCTCACTTCCTCGTAGAAGCTAATTAAGTTAGTCTGACATGACCTGTCCCTCACAAACCCATGCTGGTTCTTGCTAATAAACCTAGCAGACTTTAGATACTCCTGTATGATGTCCCTTAGAATTCCTTCCATTATTTTCCCCACTATAGATGTTAAACTAACTGGTCTGTAGTTTTCCAGAAGATTTTTGGATCCATTTTTAAATAATGGCACTACCTCAGCTATACGCCAATCCTTCGGTACCATGCCTGATCTAATTGAACTATAGAAAATCAAGTATAGGGGTCGTGCTAGTTGTGGACTAAGCTCCATAAGAACCCTCGGGTGAAGTCCATCAGGAACAGGTGATTTATTAATCTTAATTTTGCTTAGTCTCTCCCGGACTACTTCTTCGCTTAAACAAGTATCTAACCATGAATCATTACTGTCACAATTGTTATGCTCTACTCCCACCATCAGTTCTTCACTGGTGATTACTGATGAAAAGAATTTGTTCAGTATTTCCGCTTTTACTTCGTCATCATTTATCAATTCTCCTAATTCATCTATTAATGGACCTATATTCTCCTTTTTTTAACCTTTTACCCTTTATGTATTTAAAAAACTTTTTAGGATTGGTTTTACTCTCTATAGCAATTTGCTTTTCATTTTCCATTTTAGCTGCTCTTATTGCTTTTTTGCTTTTCTTATTACACTCCTTGTAAAACTTGAAAGACTCCTCCTTTCCATTAGATTTAAATGCTTTGAAAGCCCGCTTTTTTTTTATCCATTTCTGCCTTAACCTTCTTGTTAAGCCACATCGGTTTGAGTTTAATACTCCTGCATTTACTGCCCATGGGAATAAAGTTATGAATATTGCTATCCATCAACCCTTTTAAAACATCCCACATTTCTGAAGTGTTTTTGTTATTAAACAGAACCTCCCACTCTATGTCATTAAGTGCACATCTAAGCATACTGAAATTAGCCTTCCTAAAGTTAAAAGTTTTGGTGGAACCCCTGTAGCTATGTTTCCTGAAACTGATTTCGAATGTGATCATATAGTGATCACGGTTACCCAAAGTCAACCCAACTTTAGTGTTTGATATAATGTCCACATTATTAGTAATTATTAGATCCAGGGTAGTTTTACCCCTAGTTGGGTCCTCGACTAATTGAGACAAGTAGTGATCCCTAAACATATTTAAGAACCTGCTGCCCCTTGCTTTAGCACATGAATTGTTACTCCAGTTTATATCCGGGTAATTAAAATCCCCAATGACAAGGATGTCCCCCAATCCCGCAGCCATTTTGATTTGCTGCAATAGTTGTTCTTCCTCATGTATGCTAATATCCGTCTGTTTGTAGCACGTGCCTATGACTAGTTTTTTTGCATCAATTCCCCCACTTGAGATTTCTACCCATAGTGACTCCACATTATCGCCAGTCTCCTCATAGATAACCTCCTTTAGGTATGGTTTAAGTGATGGTTTAACATAAAGACATACACCTCCTCCTCTTTTGTTAGCCCTGCCCCTCCTAAAAAGAGAATACCCCTCCAAGTTAGCAACCCAGTCATGAGAGCCGTCCCACCATGTTTCTGTAATACCTATAATGTCATACCCAGCCTTTGATGCTAACAATTCCAATTCCCCCATTTTACCTGCTAGACTTCTTGCGTTTGCAAGCATACATTTTAGCTTATCGGTTCCTTTATGTGTTTGTTTTCCTAAAGATTTCCCATCCTGGTTAAATAGTGTATCCATAGCGTTACTGATACAGACTGTCCTTCTCGCTCCCTCTCCAACCCCACCGTACTTAGTATTGCCCACCTTACTTTTCTCTTTGGTCAACCCAAAGTTCCCATCTAAATTCACCGCCCTGACATAAGTATTTTCCCTTAAGTCCCGTACAACATTTTCTATAGTCTGTAATGATGACACATAATTGTTATTATTTACTGCTTTAGCAATACCTTTCTTAACACCCTTAATAGAATCCATGTAAATACCCTTACAGGCTGCACTTTCCCTCCCCCCTTCTCCACCCCCATTTATCTCACTACCACCATCCCTACTATACCCGCTGCATGACCCATAGTTTCTAGCTGAACCCTCCCCCCAGGCTCCTAGTTTAAAAGCTCCTCCAACCTACTAACCATCCTACCCCCCAGCACTGCAGCCCCTTCCTCATTCAGGTGCAATCTGTCATGAGAAAAAAGATGGCGCCTGACTGAGAAGTTTACCCAGTGTTCCAAGAACACAAACCCCTCTTTCCTACACCAGTCTCTGAGCCACACATTTACCTCCCTAATCTCCCTCTGTCTCCCTGGGCTAGCATGTGGCACTGGTAATATTTTGGAGAAAATTACCTTAGATGTACTTTTTTTTAGTTTCTGGCCTAAGTCCCTATAATCTTTCTTAAGGACATCCCACCTACCACTAACTTTGTCGTTGGTGCCAACATGCACCAAGACCACCGGGTCTTTCCCAGCCCCTCCCAACAATCTATCTACCCGGTCTGCTATGTGCCGTACCCGAGCACCCGGGAGACAACATACCGTACAGTGATCATGGTCCCGGTAGCAGATTGCCCTATCTGCCTTCCTAATGATAGAGTCCCCTACCACTACCATCTGCCTGGGTACCTCTCTAGCTTTCATCCCATCTGAGCCAGAGGGACCACTCCTCCGGTTGCTACAGTGAGCAGTCTCCTCCAGCTCCGTCATTTAGTCGCTATCATCCACCGAATCTTTGTCCAATTGGGCAAATTTGTTCGGGTTTGATAGATCCGAGATGTCATGGCTCTCCCTCTTTTTCTCCCTTCTAACAGTGACCCAACTGCCTACCTGATTTTCCTCATCTACCAGTGACCCCTGCTGCAACTCCTTCACCATTCTATCTAAACTTCGCTCGAGATTGTAAATATCCCTCAGTCGTGTAACGGTCTGCTCTAGATCAGTTACCTGGGCTTCTAGGGCAACCATTCGCTCACATCTCGTGCATATGTATTCGCCCTGGGTCGGCTGCTTCAGGTGCGCATAAATCTTGCACGACACGCACTGAGTCGCACATACTCTCAATCACGGCCCCTCCTATTGTTTGAGAACTCAACTCCCTATTACCTTTTGAAAGTACAATAAAGAGAATAAAAACCAACTAACCAATACAATCAATACACAATAAGTAAGTAATCAATACTTATCTGAGTGGGAACTCTTCTGCGGCACCGATACTCCACCTAGCAGTTGCAGTTGTTCCAGCTCACTGCACCTCCTTTCACTCGACTTCCGGCTCCTTCTTCTGCTGATTCCAACTCACATACACTTACAAATCCAAGCAACACTTTAAAATGCAAGCTCCCTTACAATGAGCAAGCTCAAATGAGTCTGATCACTGAGTCTGTGATCAATACTGGTATAGAAACTTTTGATGTCATATGTTGCCAGCCAAGTTCTAGGGCCTGCCGGGGGGGGGGGGGGGGGGGTGATTTCATTTTTTAGGATTTTAGGCAGTAAATACAAGGCCAGTATGTTAGGTTTATCATTATTCGAAAAAATGTAAATCCTTTTTGGTTATTATCCTATTTTCCAAAGCACTCAAAATTATATTAGTATACTTTTTGGGAAATCAGTGTCACAACTGAGGGCTGGTGTTGGTAGCAGTTGTATTGGCTGATGGGTACTTAAACTAAGGAGGTGAGATGGGACTCCTAGACATGTGCAGGTGCTGCAGCACCAAAGCCCGAAGACGTGACCACGACAACTGAAGGTAACTTTAAGGTTTTTATTAAATAATAAGTCATGAAAAGTGCAACAAAACAATAACCATCAAGAGAGTCTCTGGATTCCTACTGGTTTGAGACCAGTAACTTGGGAATTAGATTAAAGTGGTTAATGATGCTTGAGATCATTGGTGAAATAGTAGAATGATGCTAGAGATCGCAGGAACAGCACTTAGCTGTAATGTGGAATACTGAGAACAATGTGAACAGAGTTCCGCTGGAGAATAGCTACTGTTAGCCAAAGCATATACTCTGCCAACTCAGGATGCAATAGCATGAAAGTCAGGCTGCACCACCGAGGGTTATCACAGGAGAAGCAGACTGCACTGCAGAGAGTTATCACAGGAGAGGCAAACTGCACCACATAGAGTTATCACAGGAGAAGCAGCCTGCACCACAGAAAGTTATCACAGGAGAAGCAGACTGCACCGCAGAGAGTTATCACAGGAGAAGCAGGCTGCACCGCAGAGTATAGACAGCGGGGAGTCAGGCTGTACTGCAGAGTATAACACATGAGAGTGTCTAGTGAAGCTGAAGACTGGAATCACTGGAAGACAATTGAAGCACTGACAACTTAGTGGGTGCTGAGACAGGATATTTATACCCGCTGGTGAACAGGCATTGGCTAACAACTTGACACAGGCACCAGCAGCGCTGCAGATTGGTGAGAAGAATGACATTTGACTTTATCCAACATGGCTGCTCCCATTGACAGAGTTTGAAGGGGAAAGAACCATGTGCCAAACAACAATAGCGGCGGAGGCCACGGCAACAGAAGACTCCACGCCACATGCACAGTGGCCACAGGGATGACAGCGGCGGCCGCAGTTCACAGAGGACACCACACTCAGTCTCCATGCGGCAGGATCATGGGTATGGCGGTGACTGCCGCGATGGGGCTGAGAGCGCCATACTAAGCTAAGTGAAAACACTAAGAAGGCCGCTGAGCCGGCACTATGGGTAACACAAAAATGAAATGTAAAACAAAACATAGTTATGACCTGGCACTGGCATGCTTAGCCAATCTCATGAAACACCTAACTGGTAGAAAATGGCGACCAGACACCCGGATCGTGACAATCAGAAGTTGGATTAAATAGCAAGGGTTTATAACATGAACAGTACATACATAGTTCTGGGCCATAAAACTACATTACCCCCTTTATCAGAGGGCTTAATGATAGTGTCATGCCATTGGGAGATTTGCTGGAGAGTGGATCTTTCCCCTGTTTTTAAGTTGTCATTTTGAAGATTGAAGAAATTTAGACACATCTATATCCCATGTTCCCATGATTTTCCCTACATATTTTAAATCAACCATACATATATCCGCTATAATAAACAGTGTAATTGTATCAATGGACACATTGATTGGATCATGTCCAAAAACATACTAATTAAATCACACTTGAGTAGGCGCTCAAATAGATAATACAATTACTAACATCCTATAACTGATCAATATCACAAATAATTAACACAAGACTATTTTAATCAAATATTTTATACAACACAGTAAAGATGCTTTCACTACCCTCCAAATTTTATTCGACTCTTATCACATTCAATATGCACATTTCACAAGAATGAGTTTGTAAAAATGCATAATCTTTACAGTTTCCACAATTCACATATAAAGATCTTTTTTTTATATATTTATTATAACTATAATATTTTTTGTACTTAACTACATTAGCACAATATATATCACTATGTGTACACATATCACATCCAATGGGAAATTTTCCCTTTGGATTATCTCACCATTTTTCACCTAATTTCTTTTTTTTTTTTAAATAAAATATCATACCAATATTATAATTAGATTACATATTACTTATCACTTACTGAAGATATATATCACAAATGGTTTTACACCATAATCGAACATGAAATTCAATATGATATAATGACAATAAAAAATGTGATACATACTCCTTATTACATTTAAAGAAGCAATGATGGTGATCTATTAACATAATAAAATCATTACATACATATATATTATTAAATTATAAATAAAATTAAAAACTAAACATTGATAAGGCAATTTATATATACATAATATAAATTGGCAGGTGTGTCCAGTGGCAAATGGAGATTACAATAGAGACAGGTAAACCTATAAAATAAAATGAACATATGTATATGTGTTGCTATATAAGTAATTGTTCGCACTTAATATAATATTAGGGTAATGGATATTGTTTTAATTAAAATATAATTCATTATAAATAGGTGATTTAACCATAGTGAACAGTATAGTGGATATATTTTATAGTAAGGAATAGATAGAAAATAGGTTCGAACATATAAGTTAAATGTTTAGATGATTTAAGAAATAATGTTTTGTATATGTGTGCATATAGATGTGTATTTGTGTTTTACTGCAAGATTATGAGACATTGTGTAGGGAACAGGTTTATTCTGCTCTAGCCATAAATGAGGCTAAAGAAGTCGCAGTATAACAAAGAATGCGTTTACAATCACATGGGTCACTTGGCTTAGACCATAATATGTAAACAGCTGCTTGTACACACAGGTGCATGATTAAAAGCCACAAAAACCTACATGCATTTAGGAAGTGTAATCTGGCCTTCTGTCCAGTTATATTGCAGGCCAGAGACAATGACAACAGAAGATCTATTGAAACTGTAACACCCAAACCAAGTGATAATATTTACAGGGAAATAGTTAATGAATAAAGGAAGTAACACATTTTAAGACCCTAGACTACATGTCCTGTTTGCCACCTTGAGGCAGAACAAATGGACACGTTTTATGACACCATGCCTTCTTGAGCAGGACAAGCCAACAATGTTTGTTTTATGACACCTTGGAATGTAAATGGCAAACCTATAATTATCTTTTGCATTGAAAACACCATGAGAACATACCAGCAGATGGTTAAGTTATAGGTATATATACACATGTGTTCAGTCAGAGTTAGTAGCAGGAGGAGGAAAGAGAACAGGTAATGAAGTAGAAGATGCAGACAGAAGCTTGGTGCAGGAAAGAAAGGAAAGGATCTTTAGGATGGTAACTTGCAAGTATACACTGTATGTTAGTAATTGTCTAAGTTTGTAAAACGGTTTGTGTTTTGTTATGTATGTACAATAGTTAAGGAAGCATAAATATTATTAGTATATATGTCACCACTGTGTATATCTTATTCTGTATGATTTGATTTTGCCTGTAAATAAACAATCAGATGGTAAGAGCGGTAATCTCAAGTTTGAACTCTCTTTAAGGAAACACAACTTCATAATTTCACAAGTCGTATGTATAAGGACTGCATATATTTATCTGCCACCTAGTTTGTAAGTCTGACATAATATATTTGCAGATATATATGATAATTGCATATTAATTAAAATATATCTATGTATTGATAAAAATATACGATATATTAAATATTAATATAATGTATAAATATGATTCACTGTTGCCATATCGGTAATTGTTCTCACTTAATATAATATTAGGGTAATGTATATTGTTTTAATTAAAATATAATTCATTATAAATAGATGATTTAACCATAGTGAATAGTATAGTGAATATATTTTATAGTAAGGAATAGATATGAAATAGGTTCGAACATATAAGTTAAATGTTTAGATGATTTAAGAAATAATGTTTTGTATATGTGTGCATATAGATGTGTTTTATGCAAGATTATGAGACATTGTGTAGGGACAGGTTTATACTGCTCTAGCCATAAATGAGGCTAGAGAAGTTGCAGTATAACAATGAATGCATTTACAATCAAATGGGTCACTTGGCTTAGACCATAATATGTAAACAGCTGCTTGTACACACAGGTGCATGATTAAAAGCCATAAAAACCTACATGCCTTTAGGAAGTGTAATCTGGCCTTCTGTCCAGTTATATTGCAGGCCAGAGACAATGACAACAGAAGATCTATTGAAACTGTAACACCCAAACCAAGTGATAATATTTACAGGGAAATAGTTAATGCTACTAAATTGTTTAAAGGGCTAGAGGGACTGGAGTATGAGGAAAGGCTAACTAGGTTGAAATTGTATACACTAGAAAAGAGGCGTCTAAGAGGAGACATTATCAATATCTTCAAACATATAAAGGGAAATTACAAAGAGTTATCAGAGGAATTGTTTATTAAAAGAACTCTGTATAAGACGCAAGGTCACTCGCTGAGGCTAGAGGAGAGAAAATTTCATATACAATTAAGGAAAGGGCTCTTCACTGTTAGGGCAATAAGTATCTGGAATTCCCTGCCAGTGAAGGTGGTAATGGTGGACTCTATATATGCATTTAAAAATGGATTGGATACATTTCTGACTGAAAAAGATATCCAAGGTTATAGCATTTAAAATATTGACATTTTTAATCTGGGAGGAACATGATTTACAATTGATAACTAAACATAAAACATTATTTCAATTGGGACATTATAAGTAACTTGGCTTAAGATAGAATACAGGTTGATCCCGATGGGCATTTTGCCTCTTTTCAACCTCATTAACTATGTAACTATGTAATGAAGGAAGCAACAAATTTTATGACCCCAGACTACATGTCCTGTTTGCCACCTTGAGGCAGAACAATTGGACACATTTTATGACACCATGCCTTCTTGAGCAAGACAAGCCAGCTCAGTTCAATGTTTGTTTTATGACACCTTGGAATGTAAATGGCAAACCTATAATTATCTCATGGTGTTTTCAATGCAAAAGAACATACTAGCAGATGGTTAAGTTATAGGTATATATACATGAGTTCAGTCAGGGTTAGTAGCAGCAGGAGGAAGGAGAACAGGAAATGAAGTAGAAGATGCAAACGGAAGCTTGGTGCAGGAGAGAAAGGAAAGGAACTTTAGGATGTTAACTTGCAAGTATACACTACATGTTAGTAATTGTCTAAGTTTGTAAAACGGTTTGTGTTTTGTTATGTATGTACAATAGTTAAGGAAGCATAAATATTATTAGTATATATGTCACCACTGTGTATATCTTATTCTGTATGATTTGATTTTGCCTGTAAATAAACAATCAGATAGTAAGAGCTGTAATCTCAAGTTTGAACTCTCTTTAAGTAATCACAACTTCATAATTTCACAAGTCATATGTATAAGGACTGCATAAATTTATCAGCCACCTAGTTTGTAAGTCTGGCACAATATATTTGCAGATATATATGATAATTGAATATTCATTAAAATAGATCTATATATTGATAATCATATATGATATATTAAATATTAATATAATTTATAAATATGATTCCGTAAATCAATATTGGCGACCACAAGTTGGAATTGATATTGTTGTATCTGATTATCTGATTATAATAGTTATAAGGAGTAGCAGACGCTATAAGCTGGCTACCAAATCTGCAGAATCACGGTGGGGATATAGCTATGAAAATTTATTACCATTGTGTCATCTTATCTTGTATTCTATATAACCTAGGATAAATGTGTTAGAGCAAGATACATTATAAAATTCCAACATGAAATATTGGTGACTTGGAATTATTACATTTCTATTTTAACTAACACAATATTTATTAGGAGCGGCACACAGGGCTGTAAGCTCGCCAGCAAGTTACAAGATCACAGTGGAATAGGTTACAAATGAAGAATTTAAAGGCCTAGATAAAAATGTGTACAATGGGAATGTCAATGAGTATTCCCAAATAAATGAATGTATGTATCAGATATTAGAGTAACCTTAAGAAACCGGTCAATCTTAGGGAGAGGATATCTTGAGTACTAAAAATAAGGAATATTTAAATATAGCATTGTAAAATGAGTGCAATATTGAATATGCAAAAAGTTGCAGTGGCATTAAGGAAAATGCGCAGAACTGCGACTTTAGAAGCTAAACAGAAATGTAAAGAGGAATTAGGTTCATCTCTTAGTAAAGCATGCCTAAAAATGAATGCAAAAATGCATTCACTATTAAAGTCCCTTAAAGGGCAGAAAAATAAACAGAAAAAGTTTGAAGCAAAAGCAAAAAGACTGGCAGTTTGTAATCAAATTGTCACGATCTCTCATGAAGAGATAACACCCAGCATGTAAGCTGAGGTTATGGAAACACCCAACAGAAATAGTGTTGGTGTATGTGAGATTCTGTACACAGAGTTTGCAGAAGTCAGGAATGACTTAATTAGACAAGATCCTGAAATGGAGAATGAAAGTTACATGTTGCAGGACTGCATCAATGTACAGTTTACAGTGGCTGTTATGGTCACACACCATAAACAAACAACTCTCTTTGATAGAGGAAGAAAATAACATTGTGCTTAATGAGCACATTAATGCAAAGAAGGACATTAATGCAAAGAAGGTAAAAACAATAGATGTCCTCTATACTGTTACTAGCAAGGGGGAAGATCACTGTAACTCAGATTCTGTGTGTTCTATTTAATATACGCTCAGCGTTCCCAATGTGAATTAAGAATTTGTTATGCACTTAGGCAAAAGTGAGCAGACAGTAATCTTAAACACTGATATCTACAGGGGTAGAGAAGTTATCCATGGTGAAAACTCCAATGGTATCCAGAGTTGCAAACCCTAAAATATATTCACCAGCAAATGTGTTTAATGGGAAAATTCATGAAATTAATTCAGGAATACATGTTCACACGCAAAGTTCCCAAATCTTTATAACCCCACCCAGCAATCAGAGACATCTAGTGATGGTGCAAATGTTTGCAGGCTCTCAGAGAGACCACATGCTGTTATGATTCCAGCACTCTGGTCAGAGGAGATCTTATGGCAAGGACCGGAGCACTGGAACGGAATGCTGGGGAAGGGAGCAGGACAGGAAAATAGCCCCTGGCGCCCTAACTCTGTTGTCTCACCCGTGTTGTCAGAAATCCCCTGCGAGACTATGGTTTCTTGAGCCCTTGGCAGCCGCGTTTGAAGGGCGGATTATGTCTGCCCAACTTCGATGCCCCCCGGTCTTAATGAGAGACAAAGGGAAACCCGAGACAGGGTGATAACAAGAGGCCCTCTAACTAAACAACCAGGCCAGGGGCTAAGCAAACTCAAAACTATAATATGTGCGGAGAAACCGCCAGGGAAAAGGACAACCAAAATATCCACTTGTCCAATTCTCCTACCCGGCACCGTCGAGTACCAGAGAGGACTTGTGGAAGCGGAACCCTCCGCAAATGCTCCAAACACAAAATATAAAAGGTAAAGCGGCTGAGCCGCAACACACGGCAGAGCCGCAACTCACGAACACCACTGGATATTAAACGGTGATCAGTCAGGACTCCAGGGAACCAAACGACCTCTTGGGATGAGATGACAACTCTCGAATACCGGACTTCTGAGGACTGAAATGACCGGATACAGCAGGACTGGAAACAGACTCTCAGCAAACAAAGGCAGCATGCAGGAAGCTATTACCGGCGTCTGTGAGAAGCCCTGGGAGTGTATTTAACAATGAGTCCTCCAATCAGCTGCTAAAGGCTGATTAGAATAAATGCCA
The DNA here is from genome assembly GCF_028390025.1 of Pseudophryne corroboree. Taxonomy (NCBI): domain Eukaryota; kingdom Metazoa; phylum Chordata; class Amphibia; order Anura; family Myobatrachidae; genus Pseudophryne; species Pseudophryne corroboree. The sequence goes on along the minus strand of NC_086444.1, from coordinate 608,023,658 downwards.
TGCAGCTGCCTTGCTGCACGGCCAGAGAGCAGGTGAATATCTTAATTTCCTAAAGCCTAGCAACGGGGAACGCGGTCCGCCAGTGGCGTCCCCGTTGCTAGGGTCCGTGCGGCTCAGCGCGCCCGGCGTCTAGCGTTGCTAGGGAGCCGGCGGCTGTACGCGCACGGCGTCTCTAGTTGCTAGGCGCCGGGCCGCGTAGACAAGCGGACCCCGGCACCTAACAGTACCCCCCCCTTGAGGAGGGGTCAAGGAACCCCTAAAGCCAGGTTTCTGAGGAAATTCCCGAAAAAATGCCCTCTTGAGCCTCGGGGCATGAAGATCCTTATCCAGGACCCAAGACCTTTCCTCCGGACCATAGCCTTTCCAGTGAACTAGAAAATACAGCCGACCCCGGGACAATTTGGAATCGAGAACCTTCTCTACCAAGAACTCCTGTTGTCCCTGTACATCCACTGGAGATCTACCCTGAGAGATCTTCCGAGGAAATCTACTGGAAGAAACGTATTGTTTCAACAGGGAACAATGAAACGTATTTCCAATCCTGAGAGATCTTGGTAAACGTAACCGAAAGGCAACTGGGTTGACTCTTTTAATAATAAGAAATGGCCCAATAAATTTGGGTCCCAGTCTAGCCGAGGATTGTCGAAGCCTGATGTTGCGAGTCAACAACCACACCCTATCTCCCACCTTAAAAGTGCAAGGACGTCGGAGCCTGTCAGAAAATTTCTTCTCTCGAAAGGCCGCTTTTCTGAGAGCAAGGTGCACCTTTTTCCAAATGGCTCTGAGATGGGAGGTTAAGGTTAGCGAGGAGACTGAGGAATGATGAAAAAAAGAATTAGCTCTGGGGTGGAGGAATGACAAGAATTATTGTAAGCAAATTCAGCCAACGGAAGAAACTCGGACCAATCATTCTGGAGTTTGGCTGAATACAAGCGCAAATATTGTTTCAATGATTGGTTAACTCGTTCGGTTTGCCCGTTGGATTGTGGGTGGTAACCGGATGTTAACGACAATTTCATCTTCAATGAGGCACAAAAACATTTCCAGAATTGTGCGATGAATTGTGGACCCCGATCAGAAACAATATCAGTAGGCAACCCATGAATCCTGAATACATGGTGGAGAAACAAAACTGCCAACCCTTGGGCAGAAGGCAATCGGGGAAGAGCAATAAAATGAGCCATTTTACTAAAACGGTCCACTACCACCCATATGACTCGGAATCCGGCTGAAAGGGGAAGGTCAACCACAAAATCCATGGAAATATGAGACCACGGCCTGAGAGGAACATTTAAGGGCATAAGTTGCCCGATGGGCAAGGAACGGGGAACCTTATGCTGTGCACAAACCTGACATGAATAAACAAATTCCTTGACGTCTTTAGAAAGACCAGGCCACCATACTGAGCGAGAGACTAACTCCAATGTCTTAGAGACTCCTGGATGCCCTGAAACTTTGTTATCATGGAATTCCGCTAAAACAGTAGCTCTCAAAAACTCAGGGACGTAAAGACGACCAGCAGGAGTAATTCTAGGAGCTTGGTGTTGAAGCTGTTTTAACTGGGTAAATAAATCTTGTGTGAGGCCCGCCCAGATGACCGAAGATGGAAGTATGGGGGTAACAGGATTGTTATTGTGGACCGGAAGAAAGCTACGTGACAGGGCATCAGCCTTAGTATTCTTGGAACCAGGCCTGAAAGTGATTATAAATTTGAAACGCGTAAAAAATAATGCCCAACGTGCCTGCCGGGCATTAAGCCGCTTAGCCGATTCAATGTATTGCAGGTTCTTATGGTCAGTCAATACCGAAATAGTATGTTTTGCTCCCTCCAGCCAATGCCTCCACTCCTCGAAAGCCCACTTTACCGCCAGTAACTCCCGATTACCAACGTCATAGTTGGATTCAGCGGAGGAGAATTTCCTGGACATAAAGGCACAAGGATGTAACTCCAGAGACTCCGGATCCTTTTGAGAAAGGATAGCCCCCACTCCAACCTCCGAAGCATCAACCTCCACCACAAAGGGCAATTCCGGATTAGGATGTCTGAGGACTGGAGCCGAGACAAAGGCTTGTTTCAAGGCCCGGAAGGACAACTCAGCTTCACGCGACCAGTTGGAAGGATCCGCTCCTTTCTTTGTCAGAGCTACAATGGGAGCAACCAGGTCAGAAAAAGAATGAATGAACCTCCTATAATAATTCGCAAACCCTAAAAAGCGCTGAATTGCTTTTAAATTGGTGGGTTGCGCCCAACTAAGGATGGCCTGGAGTTTCTTTGGTTCCATGGAAAATCCCTGAGGGGAAATTATGTACCCTAAAAAAGATACTTCCGTGACATGAAACTCATACTTCTCCAGCTTGGCATATAAATGATTCTCGCGTAACTTTTGAAGAACCAGACGCACCTGGGTAACATGTTGTTCCATTGATTCAGAAAAAATCAGGATGTCGTCTAAGTAAACGACCACGAATTTCCCTAGGAAATCACGGAGCACATCGTTAATGAGGTCTTGAAAAACTGCCGGAGCATTGGACAGGCCGAACGGCATCACCAGGTATTCGTAGTGACCCGACTGAGTACTGAAGGCCGTTTTCCACTCATCTCCAGATTTAATTCGGATGAGGTTGTACGCTCCTCTAAGGTCAATTTTAGAAAAAAATCACAGCAGAACGTAACTGATCAAAGAGTACAGAAATCAACGGCAAAGGATAGGTGTTTTTAACTGAGATCTTATTCAGGGCTCTAAAATCAATGCAAGGTCTAAGCGAGCCATCCTTTTTCTCCACAAAGAAGAAGCCTGCACTTAAAGGAGATTTTGATGGTCTAATAAATCCTTTCTCAAGGCTCTCCTTTACATAATCATTCATAGCCGCAGTTTTTGGCCCGGATAATGCATATAATCTTCCCTTTGGCAATGCGGCACCAGGAATTAACTCAATAGCACAATCATAAGGCCGATGGGGAGGCAGAATGTCCGCATTGCCTTTGGAGAAAACATCAGCAAACTCCTGGTATTCCACCGGAATGAGTTCTGGAATGATAGCTGCTACTCTGACTGGAAACGTGATACATTCCTTATCACAAAAAGTACCCCATTGTGAAATCTCCCCCGACCGCCAATCAATGGTGGGATTATGAAAGGCCAGCCAAGGGTGACCCAGAACAACTGGAACTGCTGGGCAATGTGTAAGAAAGAACTCGATTTTCTCGGAATGTAGAGCTCCTACTGTAAGTAGTACAGGGGGTGTACGGAGAGAAATAATCCCATTAGACAGCGGACTCCCATCTAAGCCATGCATGGGGACACACCTACCCAAAGGTAACTGAGGAATGCCTAAGGCCTTAGCCCAAGTTAAATCCATAAAGTTTCCTGCAGCTCCACTGTCAACAAAAGCCGATACCGAAGAACTGAGGCTGCCAAAGGAAACTTTAACTGGGACTAAAAGGGAGTTATTCGAGGAGATAAGCTGCAGACCTAGGTGAACCCCCTCACAATTCACCTGGTCAAAGCGTTTCCCGACTTGTTCGGACAATTACGAGCAAAATGTCCCTTACCCCCACAGTACAGACAAAGACCAGAATTTTGCCTTCTGGCTCTTTCTTCAGGAGACAGCCGGGAGAGACCCATCTGCATGGGCTCCTCTACGTCTTCAGGAATGGAATATACACACGGACTTGACCTTACAGGTGCTCCTTTTTCAGCCCTCCGCTCTCTGAGATGACGATCAATCTTAATAGAAAGCTCCATGAGTTTATCGAGAGTCTCAGGAGCGGGGTACTGAAGGAGACTGTCTTTTATAGACTCTGATAAGCCGAGGCGAAACTGACTGCGCAGGGCTGGGTCATTCCAGCCACAGTCGTTCGACCAACGGCGAAACTCCGTACAATAAACCTCCGCAGGATTTCTACCCTGCCTGAGAGCGCGCAACTGACTTTCAGCGGACGCCTCTCTATCAGGGTCATCATACAAGAGCCCTAAAGACTCAAAAAAAGCGTCAACTGACAACAATGCCGGATCCTCTGTTCTTAAACCAAATGCCCAGGTCTGAGGATCCCCCAGGAGCAAAGAAATAATAATCCCGACCCGCTGAGATTCAGTACCCGAGGAAGTCGGTCTTAAACGAAAATAAAGCTTACAGGATTCTTTAAAATTAAAAAACTTTTATGAGAAGTTCAGCTTCTCCGGATCATAATACATGATAGCGATTTTTTGCTAATTATTTACTTCAAATGATGTAAATATTTTGCATAGTAGCCTTGTATCACATACACTTCTTCCCGAACTCCAACAACTCTATATATTCTTAATTAGGAAACTATTAAAATTATGATTTTACCAGTATAAAAAATATAGATACACTATAGTTCCTCTGAGGTAGAGTGCTCCCAAAAAAGAGTCTACTTCTTTTTCCATTTTTCTTTATTTGGAACATTGTTCTTTAACGAAAATAAAGCTTACAGGATTCTTTAAAATTAAAAAACTCTTTTCTATCACCAGAAAAACGGTCAGGCAAATGCATCTTTGGTTCAGGGACTACCCTTGGGGAAGCTCGCAAAAGATCTTCCTGCTACTTCACCCGAAGAGAAAGATCCTGAACCATCTGAGTAAGTTCTTGAATCTGGCTGACTAAGAGCTGACCAGGATTTGGCCCTAAACCTGTTGGATTCATGAGGCCGATAAACTCTCACAAAACTGAATGAGAAAAAATTAAACCCCGTTTAATTTTAAGTTTTGGTATGGCCGGTAATAATGTTATGATTCCAGCACTCTGGTCAGAGGAGATCTTATGGCAAGGACCGGAGCACTGGAACGGAATGCTGGGGAAGGGAGCAGGACAGGAAAATAGCCCCTGGCGCCCTAACTCTGTTGTCTCACCCGTGTTGCCAGAAATCCCCTGCGAGACTATGGTTTCTTGAGCCCTTGGCAGCCGCGTTTGAAGGGCGGATTATGTCTGCCCAACTTCGATGCCCCCCGGTCTTAATGAGAGACAAAGGGAAACCCGAGACAGGGTGATAACAAGAGGCCCTCTAACTAAAAACCAGGCCAGGGGCTAAGCAAACTCAAAACTATAATATGTGTGGAGAAACCTCCAGGGAAAAGGACAACCAAAATATCCACTTGTCCAATTCTCCTACCCGGCACCGTCGAGTACCAGAGAGGACTTGTGGAAGCGGAACCCTCCGCAAATGCTCCAAACACAAAATATAAAAGGTAAAGCGGCTGAGCCGCAACACACGGCAGAGCCGCAACTCACGAACACCACTGGATATAAAACAGTGATCAGTCAGGACTCCAGGGAACCAAACGACCTCTTGGGATGAGATGACAACTCCCGAATACCGGACTTCTGAGGACTGAAATGACCGGATACAGCAGGACTGGAAACAGACTCTCAGCAAACAAAGGCAGCATGCAGGAAGCTATTACCGGCGTCTGTGAGAAGCCCTGGGAGTGTATTTAACAAGGAGGCCTCCAATCAGCTGCTAAAGGCTGATTAGAATAAATGCCGTGCAGCTGCCTTGCTGCACGGCCAGAGAGCAGGTGAATATCTTAATTTCCTAAAGCCTAGCAACGGGGAACGCGGTCCGCCAGTGGCGTCCCCGTTGCTAGGGTCCGTGCGGCTCAGCGCGCCCGGCGTCTAGCGTTGCTAGGGAGCCGGCGGCTGTACGCGCACGGCGTCTCTAGTTGCTAGGCGCCAGGCCGCGCAGACAAGCGGACCCCGGCGCCTAACACATGCAGAGTGTCATTCTGCAAACCACACACCAATTAACAATGACAAAAAGGATCACCAGGATGAAAATTTTTTTGTCCCCTGGTGCCATAACCATTTTATTACAGCTGTGGACAAGCAGAAAGTCCTGGGGCATACAAAAGGTATCTGGCATGTTTAACAAGCTTCTCTCCCCACAAGAGTATTTTTCAGGAGCTACAATATGCTTCAAGACCAAGAAGTCACACTGAACAGCAAATGATGTGATTGAAGAAAGGCTTGATTGAATAAAGCACTTCTCCAGGAAGTACAAACAGAAGCCAGATGGTGGTGTCACTTTTACTGGTTTTATTGAATTGTTTAAGCAGCTCTTACATTTCAAATAGTACAAATTACCAGATAAAATCCAACCTGCATCATATCTACAGTGATGCTTGTGTTGTCATTGACACACAATGTGACAGAAAGGAAAGACTGGTACAGACCAGGAACAATTGCTAGCTAATAGATCATTAAAGACACAGGTCTATAAATTCTGTACCTGGCATTAACATACAGTACATAGGATAGAATGTAAAGCAAGCAATACTAAATCAGTTTGTAAATAACCATGATATTCATTGCATGTCTTCGTCTGAATCGTAGTCAACCTACCAACATGTATGCTGAAGGATGCAAGATTCAAAAATGGCTCCAATTTACAAGGGAAAAGGTCTCCATTAACCCTCTCATTGCTGGAATCCAGCAGAATTCACATATCCGCCTTAAGGACTGACATATGGACAAATCCTCAAGGAGTTTTCCAGTTTCACAAGAAAGGGGAAGGTTTTCATTAACCCTTTTCATCACAGTAACAATTATTTGTCTTTCAAAATACATGTACACACCCACAACAGTGTACAGTATATCTCATCACTGCAATTATGTAGAATTATTTTATGTCTACATATACTTCCAGTCACAGATCAGTTCATATGTCTGATGTATATTTCATAATGTAACCATATACCTTGTAAATAATTTATTTTTTATATTACACAGTAGATATTTATGCTTCCTTCACAAAGCTTCAAATGAATTTAAATATCTAAAGGATGGCATACCCCATTCTAACAAATTGGGCCAAGATTATTAATTGGGGTGATTAATTCTCTTAATACAGACTGCACCAAATCTAAGAGAATGAATTGTAGCATAGCAGGGTCACTGTAGTTACTGTATATGCACATTGCTGCATATTACATAAGGATCAGCATTGGATAGATAAGGACTGTCTCTTTGTTGGTGCACTAGTGAGAAGAAAAAAATCTATCTTAAAATGTAACTTTTAATATTATTAATTAAAATACCTTACAATGTGAAAAATATGTCTAACAAAAATTGTGTACTACATAAATTATATATCAAAACTTATTAAAACATATTTCACTATGTATTGTCCATTATTTCAATTCCAGTCATTTTATTATGTTTAACAGTTGTGACTAGAATGCTCTCAATGTTCTATTAACAATTATTGATTATATTGTCCATTAGAACCAATGATATGTATTTCCAAATTAGCCCATATTATACGGCAATGATGGAATTCTCAAAAGGGTTTGTCAATGAGTGGTGCTAATTTTAATAGTATAACTAAAACATTATAGAGTAAACAATATGTTGGTATTAAAGATTATATTATAATTTCTGTATATCCAATATTTTAGAAAAATCTCCTATACCCATGAAATAATGCCTAACTACATCTATTATGCAGACTGTTTATAGGGATATACCTCCATGTGAGGTTAGGTGTTGCAGACAACTATAATAGTACAATATTATTCAGATGATTCAGAATGACTCTGCTGACAATGACCTTCAAATTCTTAATCCTATAGCTAGTTCAGCTTTTGCATATGATTAGGTCATGTCTATTACACAGGTCTAATCTGTATAGATGCTCCCATATAGGGAAGAGACATTTATTCCACAAGGACTGCTGGTAAATATATGTATGTTTTTTTTACCACACATACTGTATATTCCCTGTGGTGATATATAGTCTCTATACTGTATATATTCGATTTATGGTTAAAAGCTTATCTGGCTTTATATATCACCACAATCCGTAATATTTCTCCTGTATAGTTATAAACAAACTTACTAGTTGCTGCTGAAAATTGTGTTCCCAAAGTCGTCTGCTGACTGCAGTCTTGGCCTTATAATAAATGTATTCTGATAAATAATCTAACAATTTATTCTTGCCATTATTGTTCACTTATTATTCTAAATAGACAACCTAATTGACCAAACCAGTATCAAAAAGTAGACCTGCAGTTTAGGAACATATGTTTATTCAGTTTGATACATATTTTCTGTATGAGTTGGCAACATTGTAACAAAGTACCTCTATGTGAATTATTGTTTCATTCTCAGTCTGTGCCACATGAGCTCTCTATGCACTGAATAAATAAGCACCATTCACATTATTAACCCTTTTATCACTCATGTAATTATAGATAGCAATAAGAATTACAAAGAGATAGATGTCCAGCTAAACTGTTACTATGTCTCTTTATTTAGACAGCGCTGGCTCATTCATTTTATATACAGTCACTATGGTCTCATTATTCAATTCTCAGTCTGTAATGCATGGGCTTTAGTTGTTATGACTCATTGAACAATTAGGAAAAAGTATATATCCAGCTGAGCTGTTACTGTGTATCTTTTACTAAACAGCGCTGATTCTTTAATTTTGTATATAATTAGTAAAGCATCACTATCACCACATAATTCACAGGATCATATCTTTCATTTTATAAAAAATAGATTTTCTAATTGATTAAGTACATATCATATTGGGCATTAGGATTTAATAGCTGCATTGTGTGTAACTGTCGCTTCGAATATTTCCATGGAGGTGATATTCCCACTCGATATGCAGTATATGTGGACACTAAGTTGCGTAGCAGCGTTTATATAAATTATTTCAAGTGTTATTATGACAATAGTATTCTGCCCTAATCGTGTCCACTGTACACTGCTTATTGCTGCGTTATATATTCCTGCGCATACCTCTCAATACCCCATAGATATCTTGCTATGTTGCTCATGTTACTATTGGTGCAGAGGTTGTCACAAAAAACATTTAACGATTCTAATATTTAAACATCATTGACACAGTGAACATTATGAGCGGGCATGCCAGCACCGCTCTGAAACACCGACGTGCACTTTTCACAATTGCTTTGTCAAGGCGGACCCGATTGTCTCTTCCGGAGTAACTTTAATGGATCAACTGTCCTATCATGGTTTAGTATCTCATCACGTGGTTTACAGTCCAAACATTGTGTCCCGGTGGACCGCATAGCTTGAGTAATCCCTTCTCGGTGAACTGCATACTCGTCTGCTGTGAATCACGTGAATTTACTACCCTATCACATACAGGCAGACGTTTAACTTCTCTGAGTATGTGTTATACTTATCACAAAGTCCGGGTGCCACAAGTTGTTACTCCCTGCTCCCTGTGATATAACATCTATTGATATTAAGTTATTGCTTTATAAATAAAATAACTGAGTTAAGATCATTGTTTTTTTGTTTCAATAGACACAAATTATTGTATCCTCCCATTATTTATATTACATTGTTGGATTGGGGTGTGTGTGTCTATTAGTTATTACCCTATTATTATTATTATTATTATTATAATATATAGCTGCTCTAAAGATGCTAAAGTTATAAACCATATTATAAATGCACATTATTATTTATGATCAATAAATTACTGAATAAAAAAGAAAAAGAAGAATTACATAAAAAGAAAACCCCTGGGGAGTATGATGACCGAATAATATATCTTTGCATAAAAACACAAAATACACATATGAGAATTAGAGAATGGAAACTATGGATAAAATTACCTCTTTTATTATTATTTTTTAGAATTGATTATTAGAGGATAGTAATAATCATGTTTATTTATTCTGTACTCTTAATAGGGTATTAGGGACAATTAGGTTTGTAATATCACCATATGATCACTTTTGTTTCACCTTTTGGATTGCAGTATTTACTATATGTTTTTAACACTTTTAATTACTAGTTATTAATCACATTTATCACTGACCTGGTTTGGGAGTGTTGTGGACTCGGGGCTTCTTCCGATGACCGGGAAGAGGAACCGCCACTGGGTCGCAGTAGGGATGGCCGGATGTAGGTCTTCCTCATGCAGGACTACGTCGGCAGGCGGGAGGCACAGAGGAGTTCTTGACGGTCTCCTGTAAGACAAGACTCGTAGAAATACTGAAGGCTGGGGTACTGAGATATTAGAGGTACCGTGATGTCGGAGGCTCCGCGGTATTGGGGTTCTGAGGTGCTGGAAGTACAGGGCGTGCTAGGAGGCCCCTGGAGGTACGGAGATGCTTGGAGGCACGAGGTGCTTGGAGGCACGGAGGTGCTTGGAGGCACGGAGGTGCTTGGAGGCACGGAGGTGCTTGGAGGCACGAGGTGCTTGGAGGCACGGGGTGCTTGGAGGCACGGAGGTGCTTGGAGGCACGGAGGTGCTTGGAGGCACGGGATGCTTGGAGGCACAGGATGCTTGGAGGCACAGGACGAGGGAGCTCTGGAATCACAGCTTCCGAAGGAGAAACGAAGATACTCAGGCACCGGATCTCTGCCTGGTATCCGCTTTTAAACTCCCCGCCCCAGCCTGATTGACGGAGCAGGCAGGTGACGTCAGACCTGCTCCGCCTGCTTGCCCTCACTTGCGATGGCGGCGTCCCTGCTTCCGGGAAGCCGCCGGGGAGCAGCGCCGACCCGCCACTGAATCCGGAGACCGCCAGGGGGAACGAGGCGCCGGGCAGACCAGACCACCCGTAGGGACAAGCGCGGCCGCCGCGGCAGGTTTGTAACAGTACCCCCTCCTCCAGGAGTGGCCCCTGGACACTTCCCGGGCTTAGTCGGATGTTTGGAGTGGAAGATCCGAATCAGACGAGGAGCCATTACTTCAGTAGCTCCAATCCAACTTCTTTCCTCAGGACCGTAACCCTTCCAGTCCACCAAGTACTGTAATTTTTTATGAAGATAACGGGAGTCAAGAATAGCTTTGATTTCAAACTCTGCTCCGGCCTCTGCCACTACTGACGTTGACCTAGGGAGTGCTGAGTGGAACCGATTCAGAACGAGGGGACGGAGTAGAGAAACATGAAAGGCGTTAGGTACTCGAAGATGGGCAGGCAAACCCAGTTTACAGACCACAGGATTTAAGACTTTTAGCACAGGGTAGGGCCCGATGAACCTTGGAGCGAATTTCATGGTAGGCACCTTCAGCCGGAGGTTCCGTGTGGACAGCCATACCCTGTCCCCAACTTTATATTGAGGTGCAGCTCGCCGTTTCTTATCTGCGAAGAACTTGTACCGAGCCGAAACCTGCTTAAGATTGGCATGAACCTTCCTCCAAATTTGTCCAAAGTGTCGTAGAGTGGATACTACAGCAGGAACCTCTACTAACGGAAGGCTTGGAAATTCCGGAACACGGGGATGGAACCCGTAATTGACGAAAAATGGTGATTCCCCAGTGGAAGAATGAAACAAATGGTTGTGGGCAAACTCCGCCCAAGGCAGCAACTCCACCCAATTGTCCTGTGAAGGAGAGAGGTACAGACGAAGAAAAGTCTCTAGATCCTGATTGACACGTTCCGTTTGTCCATTTGTTTGGGGATGATAAGCAGACGAAAACTTAAGTTTGATTTGCAGAGTCGAACAAAGGGCTTTCCAAAACCTGGCGGTGAACTGTACTCCTCGGTCAGAAACAATCTCTTGTGGCAACCCATGCAAACGAAAATGTTCTCGGATAAACAGTAGTGCCAGTTTCGGTGCTGTTGGAAGACCAGTCAAGGGCACAAAGTGTGCCATCTTCGAAAAACGGTCAACGATAACCCAAACGGTGTTGAAACCTTTGGAACAGGGCAGGTCAGTGACGAAGTCCATGGAAATGTGAGTCCAGGGTCTCACAGGGATAGGCAGAGGACGAAGTAACCCTGCAGGAGGCAAACGAGGAGATTTGTGTTGTGTACATTGGGGACAGGAATTAACGCAATCTTGTACATCCTTCCTCATGGTGTTCCACCAGTAAGATCTTTGCAGAAACTTGTACATCTTCTGAGCGCCGGGATGACCGGAAAACTTGGAGTTATGGACCCACAGTAGTATCCTTGAGCGGAATCTAGCTGGTACGGACATTCTTCCAGGAGGAGGAGCTGGAGTAGTTAAAGCAACAGAGACAGAAACTGGATTCAGAATTAAACCCCGCTCCGGAGGTTCATCCTCGTCAGAGGAAACTTGTGAACGAGAAAGTGCATCTGCTTTAATATTGAGACTCCCGGCCCGGTACTTGATAATGAACGAGAATCGGGAAAAGAAAAGTGCCCATCTTGCCTGGCGAGGATTCAAGCACTGTGCGGATTTGATGTACAGCAAATTCTTGTGATCTGTGTAGATAGTAAACACGTGTTTAGCCCCTTCCAGAAGATATCTCCATTCTTCCAAGGCAGACTTGATTGCCAAGAGTTCCTGGTCTCCAATAGTGTAGTTCCGTTCGGCCGGAGAGAACTTACGAGAATGGAAGCCACACGGATGTAGTTTCTTATCAGAGGAATACTGGGAGAGAACAGCCCCAACTCCGACTGAAGACGCATCAACTTCTAAGAAGAAGGGTTCATCGAAATCTGGTTGTTTGAGAACTGGAGCCGTCATGAAGGCTAATTTTAAACGAGAAAAAGCTAAAATGGCTTCCGGGGACCACAGACTAGGATTGGAACCCTTCCTCGTCAGGGCAGTAATGGGCGCAACAATGGTGGAGAAACCCTTAATGAATTTCCTGTAGTAGTTCGCAAAGCCCAGGAATCTTTGTATTGCTTTCAGGGAAAGAGGTTGAGTCCAGTCACGAATGGCAGATAACTTTTCCGGATCCATGCGAAGCTCCGTCCCCGAGATGACATAACCGAGGAACGGAATAGATGTTACTTCAAAGGTACACTTGGAGAGCTTGGCGTAGAGATGATTCTCTCGTAAACGGTGTAGTACTTCTTTGACTTGTAACCTGTGTTCGACAAGATTCTTGGAAAAAATCAATATGTCGTCCAAATATACCACAACGCTCTGATACAGCATATCACGAAAGATTTCATTGACGAATCCCTGGAAAACCGCGGGAGCATTACTAAGACCAAATGGCATCACCAAGTATTCGTAATGCCCATCTCGGGTATTAAAGGCAGTCTTCCATTCATCCCCCTCTCGGATGCGTATAAGATTATAAGCTCCTCTCAAGTCGAGTTTGGAAAAAATGCGGGCCCCACGAACCCTATCAAATAACTCTGTGATTAGTGGCAAAGGGTACTTATTCTTAATAGTAATGTCATTTAGGCCGCGGTAGTCGATGCATGGTCTCAACCCTCCGTCTTTTTTCTTCACAAAAAAGAAGCCTGCACCAGCAGGGGAGGAAGAGGGGCGAATGAATCCTTTGAGCAGATTGGACTTAATATACTCCGACATGGCTTGGGTCTCAGGAAGAGACAGAGGATATGTGCGACCACGGGGTGGCGTCTTCCCTGGGACAAGGTCAATAGAGCAGTCCCAAGGCCTGTGAGGTGGTAATAGGTCCGCAGCTTGTTCCGAAAACACGTCCTTGTACCCTTGATATGCCTCCGGAATGTGCTCTTCATCCGTCTTGGAAGTGACACGGAGCGGACAGACAGGAGTAAGACAATTAGTGTGACAAAAGGAACTCCAGGACAGAATTTGTGACGACTTCCAGTCGATGTGGGGATTATGACTTTTTAGCCAAGGTATTCCAAGAACCAGATCATGGGACATTTCTGGGATTACCAAGAGTTCCAAATCTTCCTGATGTAGAGCCCCGACCTGCAGCTTAACTGGCCCCGTGCGCCACCTTATAAGACCTTTGGCAATTCTAGTCCCATTGATAGCCGTCAGTGAGATTGGCCGCTCGATAGGCCGTAACTTCAAACCCAAACTTTGGGCACAGATGGAAGAAACGAAGTTCCCCGCAGCTCCGGAGTCCAATAGGGCTTCACAAGACTTGGAGACTGAGTTGGAGACTAGAGTTACTGGAAGCAAACAGTCCGAAGTTGGAGAAGCTTTTGTCGCAACTCCCAGCTTGACTCCTCCGGAACAAGCTAGGACTGCCCGTTTCCCGGACGGACTTTACAAGATTTAAGAAAATGATCTGCGGCTCCACAGTAAAGGCAGAGTTTACCCTCACGACGACGCTGTCGTTCTTCTGGAGACAGTCGGGAGCGGTTAATTTGCATGGGCTCATCTGAGCTAGGTGAGGCCACCGGCCTAGGAGTAGGATTCCGGAGCCTGGGACGATCTGAATGGCTACGTTCTCTTCCACGCTCTTGCATCCGAAGATCCACCTTGACGCACAGAGAAATCAAATCTTCTAATGGATCCGGCAGATCTCTAGTAACCAGCTCATCTTTCAGCCGGTCGGAAAGACCGTTCCAGAAGGCAGCTCTCAGGGCGTCATTATTCCAGCGTAGTTCGGAAGCAATGGTCTGGAAATGAACCACATACTGGCCCACGGAACGGGCGCCTTGCCGAACATGGAGCAAATCGGAAGAAGCCGTGGTCATTCTGCCGGGTTCGTCGAAAATCCTTCGAAAGGACGAGATGAAGTTGGTATAGTTGGAAACCATGGGATCGGACCGTTCCCATAGTGGAGACACCCAATCCAAAGCAGAACCTTCCAATAAAGAAATGATATATGCTACCTTGGACCGGTCTGTAGGAAAGTTGTGTGCAAGTAGCTCGAAATGTACCTCGCATTGGTTCAAGAAACCGCGGCAATTTTTGGGATTCCCATTATAGCGGGACGGAGTAGGCAACTGAAGACGTGGAGTGATACCAGCCGATGGTTGAACATTACTGGCAACGACAACTGGTGCGACCACTGGAGCAGGAGCCGGAATTACTGAGGCCAGAGACGCCTGGATCTGATCCAGACGTCCGGACAACTGCTGGAGGTACTGCATCACCTGGCCTTGCGCCGCCTCCTGACTTTGTACTCGGGAAGCCAGGTTCTGGATGGCACTCGAGTCCGTGTTCCGAATCCCCGAGTCCATTTGGCCTGAGTATACTATCACTGACCTGGTTTGGGAGTGTTGTGGACTCGGGGCTTCTTCCGATGACCGGGAAGAGGAACCGCCACTGGGTCGCAGTAGGGATGGCCGGATGTAGGTCTTCCTCATGCAGGACTACGTCGGCAGGCGGGAGGCACAGAGGAGTTCTTGACGGTCTCCTGTAAGACAAGACTCGTAGAAATACTGAAGGCTGGGGTACTGAGATATTAGAGGTACCGTGATGTCGGAGGCTCCGCGGTATTGGGGTTCTGAGGTGCTGGAAGTACAGGGCGTGCTAGGAGGCCCCTGGAGGTACGGAGATGCTTGGAGGCACGAGGTGCTTGGAGGCACGGAGGTGCTTGGAGGCACGGAGGTGCTTGGAGGCACGAGGTGCTTGGAGGCACGGAGGTGCTTGAAGGCACGAGGGTACTTGGAGGCACGGAGGTACTTGGAGGCACGGAGGTGCTTGGAGGCACGAGGTGCTTGGAGGCACGGAGGTGCTTGGAGGCACGGAGGTGCTTGGAGGCACGGAGGTGCTTGGAGGCACGGGGTGCTTGGAGGCACGGGGTGCTTGGAGGCACGGAGGTGCTTGGAGGCACGGAGGTGCTTGGAGGCACGGGATGCTTGGAGGCACAGGATGCTTGGAGGCACAGGACGAGGGAGCTCTGGAATCACAGCTTCCGAAGGAGAAACGAAGATACTCAGGCACCGGATCTCTGCCTGGTATCCGCTTTTAAACTCCCCGCCCCAGCCTGATTGACGGAGCAGGCAGGTGACGTCAGACCTGCTCCGCCTGCTTGCCCTCACTTGCGATGGCGGCGTCCCTGCTTCCGGGAAGCTGCCGGGGAGCAGCGCCGACCCGCCACTGAATCCGGAGACCGCCAGGGGGAACGAGGCGCCGGGCAGACCAGACCACCCGTAGGGACAAGCGCGGCCGCCGCGGCAGGTTTGTAACAACATTTATGCAATGTATACAATATTACTCACAAGTATACATATGAACAAATCATATACACATCATATAATTACTATAGGCTACACATGAATTTATATAAATAATTTTATTTCACATGTATAGTCACTACATTATCACAATGTTATAGGTATCACAAGGGTTTTCTTTTTATGTAATTCTTCTTTTTCTTTTTTATTCTGTAATTTATTGATCCTAAATAATAACATGCATTTCTAATATGGTTTATAACTTTAGTATCTTTAGAGCAGCAATATATTATTATAATAATACAATAATATTAGGGTAATAACTAATAGATACACACACCCCAATCCAACAATGTAATATGAATAATGGGAGGATACAATAATAATTTTTGTCTATTGAAACAAAAAACAATGATCTTAACTCAGTTATTTTATTTATTAGATTAGATTATTATTTATATAATTAGATCTGAGGGGTGCATACAATCTCATCCGTATCCGAAAAGGTGACAAGTGGAAAACCGCGTTTAACACCCGTACAGACATGAGTACCTCATCATGCCTTTCATACTCAGCAATGCTCCAGCTGTATTTCAACACTTTGTCAACAAAATCTTCTGTGATTTTCTCTACCGTCATTTTGTGGTCTATCTCGATGATATTCTCATTGTCGCTAATGATCTCAAGGAACATCGCTACTGGGTGAAGGAAGTCCTGTCCCATCTCCATGCCAATCATCTCTATTGTAAATTAGAGAAGTGGGTCTTCAAAATTAAGTCAATTCCATTTATAGGATACATTGTGTCTGGTTCCGGTCTAGAGATGAATCCTGAGAAACTCGAGGCTATCGAGATTGGCCTATACCCACATCACTTAAAAGTGTTCAAAGATTCCTGGATTTTGACAACTATTACAAGAGATTCATCCGAGGATTCTCCACCATCCTGGCACCGATCATCACTCTCACACAGAAAGGTGCCAATCCCTACAAGTGGTCAGAAGAGGTCACCCAAGCCTTCCACCTTCTCAAACAAAAGTTTGTCTCCGCTGCAGTCCTGAAACAGCCAGATTCTATCTTACCTTTCACCTTGGAGGTGGACGCTTCATCGGTAGGAGTTGGTGCTGTTCTATCTCAAAGAGCCGATGATGGCCGCTTACATCCCTGTGGCTACTTCTCGCGGAAGTTCTCTCCTGCTTAGTGCAATTACACCATTGGTGATCAAGAACTTCTAGCAATCAAGCTTGCACTAGAAGAGTGGAGATATTTACTTGAGGGTGCCTCTCATACTATTACCATCCTAACAGACCACAAGAAATGCCTGTATCTGAAAGCCCCTCAATGTTTCAATCCTCGTCAAGCCAGGTGGACACTCTTCCTTTCCAGGTTCAACTTTAAGCTCTGGTTTTGTCCAGCGTCACAGAATTGTAAGGCTGATGCTCTTTCTCACTGCTGGGAGCAAGAAAATGAGTCTGAATCCACTGGTAAGCATCCTATTATCAACCCAGTGGCATTCTTTGCAGTGGGAGTGGACTGTATGCCTCCACCAGGGAAAAGCCTTGTAAAACTTTCTTTCAGAAAGAAGCTCTTGCAATGGGCATATTCTCACTTCACCAGACATGCGGGTATTCAGAAAACTTATGAATTTGTTTCCAGATCATACTGGTGGCCGACCCTAAAGAAAGACATCACTGAGTTTATTGCATTCTGCTCTAAGTGTGCCCAGCACACTGTACCATGCCAGTCACCCGCTGGACAACTTGTGGCCTTTGTCAATTCTTCACGGTCCATGGACTCGATTATCAATGGACTTCATTACCAATCTCCCTGAGTATAACAAGTTTAATACCATCTGGGTGGTAGTTGACCGGTTCACCAAGATGGCACACTTCACCCCTCTCACCGGTCTTCCATCAGCTTCCAGGATGGCTCAAGTCTTCATTCAAGAATTTTTAGATTACATGGTCTACCCGAAGAAATTTTTTCTGATAGAGGAGTCCAGTTTGTAGCCAAATTCTGGCGAAGTCTGTGTTCGGCTCTCCAAGTCAAATTGAAGTTCTCCACTGCCTATCACCTCCAAACCAATGGGCAAACCGAGAGGGTGAATCAGGACTTGGAGTCCTTCCTCCAAATTTATGTATCTTCTTCACAAGACAACTGGGTTCATCTTCTTCCGTGGGCCGAATTTTGTCACAACAATCAGTATCATTCTTCATCTTCTTCCACGCCTTTCTTTGCCAATTATAGGTTCCATCCCAAGGTCCCTAAGTTCCAACCACTTCCAGCAACATCATTACCTGCCGCTGATCTCATGCTTCAACAATATTCCTAAAACTGGTAAAATATTTGGTCAGCCCTCTTGATAGCTTCAAGGTACAAGAAATTCATGGACAAGAAGCGTAAGACAATCCCTGCCCTCAAATCAGGGGATCATGTTTGGCTGTCCACACAAAATCTGAGGCTGAATGTTCCAAGTATGAAGTTTGCTCATCGTTTTATTCGGGACTTACAGATCGAACAAGTCATCAACCCTGTCGCCTATAGACTCAAGTTACCTCCTTTCTTAAAGGTTCCAAGGACATTTCACATCTCTCTCCTCAAGCCGGTGGTCCTGAATCAATTCCATTCAGTGCTTCCTAAAGCACCCAAGGTTCAAACTCAACGTGGTATCGAGTATGAAGTAGTCAAGATTCTGGACTCACGCTTTCGGTACGGTCATCTGCAATATCTGATTGGAAGGGCTACGGGCCTGAAGAACATTCTTGGACAAATGCTTCAGATGTCCATGCTCCTAAGTTGGTCCAGGCTTTCCACACCAAGTTTCCCCATAAGCCTAAGAGGTGTCCTGGGGCCACCCCTAAAGGGGGGGGGGGTTTGCTGTCACGATCTGGGTAGACACACTTATTTACCACTTATTTACCTTCTAAGTGCCTCTTGAGACTATCCCTGTGCTCCAAGCCTGGCTTCCAACTGCGCTGTCTGCATGCAGCATGCTGCACAGCATCTCCTCAGTCTCCCCTCAGTGATCCCGGCAGCGCTGTCATGGCAACTAGTCAGCATGTTCCTCCTGTTCCAGTGGATGGTGTCTCCTGTCCTCTGTGGCCTCCGTCGCCATTACTGCAGGTTTCCACATGCTGATATAAACAGACTTTCCCTCCAGAACCAAACATAGGTGCAGCCATGTTTGGCCTCATCACATGATTCTCCATAGCCTATCCGCTGCACTCTGGACTCTCCCTTATTGCTCAGCCAATACCTGATTCCCAGCTGGTATAAATATCCTGCATCAAGGCTGCCTAATGGTCAGTGCTTTGGTTGTCTATCCCAGTGTTAGATGTCTTCCCTGTCAGTGGATGTTCCTGCTTGCAATTTCAAGGTATTCCAGATCCTGTGACCTTGCTCCACTTAAAGAGACCTGCACCAGTTTCCACCCTGCGGTGCTGCATGACTCTAGCGGTGTTCCTACATCACTCTCAGTGATCTGCAGTGATTCATCACCGGCTTTCAGCTGTGTTCCAGTATCGCTTCCAGCGGTGTTCCAGTATCACTCCCAGCTCTCATTGGTATATCAATATCGCTCTCCATGATCTGCTCTTTGCGGTGTTCCAGCATCGCTCCCATCCACCATCGGTGTTTCTACATCAATCAACATTTCACCATCGGACTCTCTCAACATCGGTAAGTTCCACTGCACCTTACCACCTGGGCCGGTTCCGTCTGGCATTCCCAGCAGTTTTTCTGTATTCATCTCAACTCCTGTGCATCACTACTCCATTGTCTTGGTCACGCCTTTGGCCATTTGTGCTAAGGTTCCCTGCATGTCCAAGAATCCTATATTACCTCCCTGGTTTAAATACACATCAGCCCCTATGCCTGAGGCTTCCCCAGGTCAGCCTCAGATATGACACTATTTAATTGATAAGAAAGGAATTTCAACACAGGTGATTGCAATCATAAATTAAGAAGGAAGTCCAGGTAGAAAGCATTTTGTCCCTCCTGAAATGGGTCATGGTGGGAAGTATAGATTGTGTATATTAAATTTAAATGTGTATATTAAATGTAAATTTAAATGGTGTATATGAGTTTAAAAGTAATAGTAATAATGCATGGGTACTGTTTATACAGTAGCTCCACCTAATTGAAAGACAACTGTTTTAGAAAATGTTCCTGTAGTCAACTTAAACAACCTTAAAATACACATATAAAAATAAAATAATTTATCTTGTCACATGCAAGAATAGTGTCAGCCTCTGTACTACTTACACACTGGGACAGTACTCAGGAGGTCTCTCTCTATGTGTGTCTCTATCTCTAGACCCAAATGGTTTAGTTGCATAAAAGTTTACACAGGACTCAGACACCCAGGCGGTGTCCAAGAGGAGAAGATGGGATCCCTGTGCCACATACAGCTCTCTCCACCCTCATCTCTCCTCTGGTCAGAAAGCTCAGTCGGTATATAATGAAACATGATATTCCTGTGTCTCTGCCTGTACTGCATACTGTCCTGCTTGCATTCTGGCTCTCACATTAAGAGGGAAAGCTAGTGATATAAGTGTGCTTTTGTCTGGGGGGCCCCTGCAAAAGGGAGCCCGGGGCACAGTATGCCCTGATCCCCCCCTTAATCTGGCTATGACCTACCCTCCAGTGATCTTTATCACACCCAGCCCTCTTGTATTCCTTCCTGCATTTCTCTCCTCTATCTCTCCTAAGGGTTGATATATCAACCAGGGAAAAGATTGGATAAGTGAGCCAGTGGAAAAGTTGCGCATAATGACCAGTTCTACCTATCATTTTAAAGAATGTACTTTATAAATGCTACTGTAAAGCTGATTAGTTGCTATGGGAAATGTTTCCACTGGTCCACTTCTCTATTCACTGCTTGATACATGGTAATATAGAGAAAGAAATGAGTCTGCACTGGAAATGGAAAGGTAAATGTTATAAAATAAAATATATAACCAAAATGCTTAAACTGTATTTATGAATACTCCACAGTATTCTAATGGTGGTGCTCCTGGATTTTTTTTGTAGATGCGAGCTACACAATTCAAAGGGAGAAGAAAGACAAAAAAAGTATCTTCCAGTAGCACTCTTTTATTATTTATTTTATAATATCATGCATTTGATAGAGTAGTAAAGCGTCCAATTATGCATCACAAAGGAAAATACATATATACACAATAAAATGTAACCTTTAATTAGGTAATTGAATAAAACTAGAACAATAAAGAAGAGTTCTTTAATAGCACTGAATAAATTAAACGGGACACTATCGATCCTTGTACACACCTATATATCTAGGTATTGCATGTACAAATATGCAATAAAATAGCACTTAAGATAAGTGAAAATATTACATAAACAGCATATAGAGACTCTTGGTAATCTTAAACCCCTAAATTCATATATGGGGGAGTCTCTACTCCGCAAAGTTGCTGACTGCTCGTACTTTATATTTCTGTAGCTATTAAATTTGTGAGATTTTTTTTTATAAATGTACGTAAAAATGAAGTTTACAAAAACTTGTTATCTGTGTATTGGGTAGTCCTTGACACTGTAAGATATGTCTCGTGTCAGTGCTTATGGAGAGGGTAAGAAAGGACTGAGTCAATGATATATGATCAAATTCTGGAAAAAAATAAGCAAAAATTGTGAATCAACGTTAGACCTTATGTTTCCTTCCCAATTTCTGGTGAAACCTACAACACTTGGTATACCCATGGGGTCACCTCCATGGTACTGACCGGGCCCATCACTTTATTGCTTCCAAGATCAGACAAGATTGGGCAAATTCAATGAGGTTTGGTTGTAGGATATTTGTTTTGCATAAAGAATCATTGATGAGAGTTCACGAATGAGAGCAGTTATGAAATAAACAAAATTGAATAGTGAAGAGTTTTACATTGGTAAGTTGCGAAGTAAATAAAGACCTCCCCAATGGCTGATATGAGTGGGGGAGGGTGGAAATAAGCAAATGTAGGATCTGCTTTCATTGTTAGGCAGAGATGTGTCTCACGGCCTCCAAGATTGACACCTTCTCTGGATCACTGATGCGAGTCCTGAATAAAAGATAGTTAAGAAGTAAGTATGTATTTCTGGTCCAGACTCAATTTGGAAATACAGTGGTTGTTACTTAGTTGGTGTATGGCTAATGTCCAAAGTTGGTCACAAAGCCACCATCCTTATACACATGAATGTCACAATTAGTTCTATGTACCATGTACTTCATACAAGAATGTCTCACGGCGCTAATACTAAATTTAAAATTTTATATTTATTCTAAAACAAACCTTAATAGTTAATAGGAATACAGATATTAATCAGCTGCTGAATGTTAATTGTGCTAGTGTAAGCACAAAATCAGTGGTTCCCCTTTAAGAAAGGGGGATTACCAACTAGACAATATAAAAAAAGAACACTCTGCGCTATTTAAGAACCTTCCAGACTCCAAATAAAGTGAATTCACATGTATACATAAAAACACCTTTTTATTCCGGATTAGATTAATCACATAAATCTCTAATTAGTAGATGGAACCACATAAAATTCTTAATCTAATAAAAAAGCTATCATATGCATATATAAATTTAACAACTCTAATTAATTCTTATTTTCAAAAGCCGGCTTTCTATATGCACCTAAAATAAAATATGGATCAGCTCTCATGCGTATATAATAACCACAATATGTGCAATAGGGGATATACTTATTAATTGATGTGCAAATCAGTATTCTCAGATTGTCCACTAACTGCTTGGAGAGAGATGGAATAATCAGATGTAGTAATCACCGCTTGTTGTTACAAAGTCTCAAAACGATTCTCGTTGTTACAAAGTCTCAAGCAATTCCTTTTGCATAGATAATAGTAACAGTTCCTGATTGCCTAATCAGGCTGGCTAAATGGTAAAAACTCTCACCCTCCGTCTTACACGTAGACGGATCCAGCAGAGGAAAGAAGGGACATCTGATGACAATATCATTCACTGCGGTTATCACCTAAGAATCACTGCACCACGCCGGACGCCAGCGAAATTACATCAGCAGCTTCACTTGGGACTGCAGCGGCATTTCATACGTTGGGGGCCGGAGACCTCCGGAGCTCCCTAGCCGCACCTGACCGGCAGTGCAGTGTATCTCCAGCTGGATCCGTCTACGTGTAAGACGGAGGGTGAGAGTTTTTACCATTCAGCCAGCCTGATTAGGCAATCAGGAACTGTTACTATTATCTATGCAAAAGGAATTGCTTGAGACTTTGTAACAATGAGTGTTCAATGTAATAACACAAGGAGCCATTTTGAGACTTTGTAACAACAAGCGGTGATTACTACATCTGATTATTCCATCTCTCTCCAAGCAGTTAGTGGACAATCTAAGAATACTGATTTGCACATCAATTAATAAGTATATCCCCTATTGCACATATTGTGGTTATTATATACGCATGAGAGCTGATCCATATTTTATTTTAGGTGCATATAGAAAGCCGGCTCTTGAAAATAAGAATTAATTAGAGTTGTTAAATTTATATATGCATATGATAGCTTTTTTATTAGATTAAGAATTTTATGTGGTTCCATCTACTAATTAGAGATTTATGTGATTAATCTAATCCGGAATAAAAAGGTGTTTTTATGTATACATGTGAATCACTTTATTTGGAGTATGGAAGGTTCTTAAATAGCGCAGAGTGTTCTTTTTTTTTATATTTTTATACTATGTACCATGTTCCAAAATATTGTTCTAAAGTTGGGTGTTCTAAGATCTGTAGAGACTAGACTAAACACCAGAGGTTTCTGATAAGAATAAGGTCATCTAATTTTTATAAAGTTAGTTCACAACTGAGAGTATAATACAATCAGTTAGGTCTGATACATAACAATCATTCAATGTTGTGGCATCAGAAGATGTATATAGCACCACATTATAGCAGAGATGTGTAATCAAACACAATAGTTCATATATATGTACTTGGTTGTACCTGATAATGTCGATATTATCCTAAACCATAAAGCTATACCTCTAGATACACTTTTACCTGAATACACGCGCTACGCACTTTGCACGCTATTTGCGTACAGAGTCCCATACATGGTACGTACTTGGCGTACACACGCCGCGCTGAGTGTACAGAGTACGCACAGCGCGCGCACACACAATTGATAACCTTTAAACCTTATTAGTAATACAATGTAATAATATGGTTACACTTTAAACCTTTATGCAGCAAAGCACTGCAATGATGTTATACCTTAAACCTTAAGTAGCGCTGACGGTATAAAGTACCCGCAGTGCGTACACCTTATCTATACTTATAAACCTTATACAGTTAAATACGCTTTAAACCCTAGCAGGGAAATGAGGACACAACACCGATATGTAGTTGAACCACCGGGTTCTAAGGCCACAGTGGATTATTTCAAAAGGTAAATCAGTACAAATTATACACTACAGGCTAACAAGATAAATCTACAACAGAATAATGGCTACAGTCAATGTACATACGTGAGAATGTTCGCAAGCGCTTCCCGGTCCCCCGCTAATCAGGTTGAAAGCGTTAAGAGTCTGTGATAGTGACCTGGCCTGCAGCTCGCTCTTTATTCAGTAGATCAAAACATAATGCAATAGACACTGTGTGCTCTTCTTCCATTGGTTCGGGGGTGGGACATATCCTGTGCACCGGGGACCATTGGTCAGTTCAAGAAGTGGGCGATGGCTAGGACTTGAGATGGGGTTTCTGTTGTTTACATCTGAGTTCACGCCCCATGATCAGTTAAACACATCACATTAATCATAAATCTGGTATTATTAATAACTTAATGAGGTAATATTTAATAATGTTCTTATTCCCACCAGATTAATGTTTATGTGACTCTGAACAATATGATCCCACACATGATATGATTATCTATTTTAATCTTCATGATATACATATATCCACATATTCATATATATATATATATATATATATATATATATATCTGTTTAAAAAGCATATATAGGGGGCGCTCCATAGCGAATAAAAGTATTTAATAAAAATAGACAGACGTACACAGTAAGATTGAACTCGTACCGCAAGGTAACCAGTGTGGGCTGGTTACCACATGATTTCACAATAATCTCCCGACAAAGGCTGGAACCAGAAGTCACCTAGTCCGTATTGGAATCCTCACCCCGCCGTTAGCTACTGCCTTTTGAGGGCCGCGAGTAGGAACACATCAGCCATGGACTTCGGGATTCAACAGCCCCAGCGAGTACATGCGTCAGTTAGCTCTGCCTTAACGCGTTTCGTCATTGACTTCGTCAGAAGGCTGGAGTATCTGACGCTGTGATCATCTTTTATAGATCAAGCCCGTGAAGTTATACATAATTATACATAATTACAATTCATTTTACCTAAATACCGGCATTGGACGCCTTAATCAGATCCAATCCATGTTGGTTATTAGACATTGATCAATGGAAATATTTTTAAAAAAATCACTTACACTCCGATATTATCTCCAAGGTGATATATATATATATAATTAAGGATAAATAGCAAGCGGCCACTAGGATTGATGTAATTAGTGCCTCCAAGCCGTATTTTAGAGTAACATTCATTAGTTCCATACAATGCATATTACCTACAGATATTCCATTATTATCCTATGATCTAAATTCAAAACCTCTTTAATAATCAATGTATATTTTTAATGATTATTTTTAATGATATCTTTTAATTTTTTGTTTTTTGTTTTTTCCTATAAATATATTCCTAATCAGCTAATTGAGAAAAGGTGTTATTTCAAACCCTTCATTTAGACCCTTTGGTTTAATGATATTAAGGGTTAGTATCCAAAAGGTTTCCCTTTTTTCCAAATCTTTCTCTCTATTACCTCCCATTCTGTTTAACCTTATATGTTCAATACCTTTGAAGGATAACTTTGTAGGGTCACTGGAGTGACATCCCTGAAAATGTCGCGGAATACTATGATTATTAATTTTATTTTTAATGTTTCTAGTATGTTCTAAAAAGCGTATCTTCAGCATCCTTTTAGTCTTACCTATGTATTTATAACCACAGGGACAAGTCAACATATAAACCACAAAGGTGGTGTTACAATTAATGAAGCTCTTTACAGGAAAAGAATTACAATTATTACTATCCGAAAAAGTGGTCTTATTTTTATCCATTAGTTTACAAACTTTGCATCCTCCACATGCATAGCACCCTTTCAGATTCTCTAAAAATTGTTTTTCCTGTTGTTCTTTTATTGGTTCTAATCGGCTACGGGAAACAAATGATTTTACATTCTTGGCTCTCCTAAAGACCACACCCGGATTTTTAGGGAGAAGATTGCCCAGTACCGGGTCTAATTGTAAAATGTGCCAGTTCTTTCTAAACACATTTTTAATGGCACCGGCTTCCACATTATAATCTGTAACAAAGGGACAATTAATTTCATGTACATCTGCTGTTACTCTAGATTTACCATTAGCGTGTCTCTTGTCTTTATAAATAAGCAGATCCTGTCTGGATTTCTCTCTAGCTCGTACCCTAGACTGTTCTATGAGGTTCTCTGGGTACCCTCGTTCCAAGAATCTCCTAGTATAGGTGGATGCCTGCTCATCATATTTCTCTACATTAGCACAATTCCTCCTCAATCTAGTATATTGTGAGAACGGGATGTTCCTTTTCCAGTTTGGCAAATGGCAACTTCCAAATTTTAGATAGCTATTACAGTCTATCTTTTTAAAGTATGTATAAGTGTTAATTTTTCCGGACCCAGCAGATTCAGAGCTATCAAGCATGAGATCTAAAAATTCAATTTTATTTCTATTTGATGTAAAAGCAGACAAGTAGGGAAACCGAGGGAGGAATATAGAAAGGAAGGAGAAAACCAGGAAACTCGTCTCACCTATAGGGGGAATGCAGGGGTCACCAATACCTCTTATAAAGAAAAGGGTTGGCAACAAGTGAGACCTAAACAACAACGTCATTCTAAACCCAATTATACACGTCCTAATAGGAGGGATGTTCAGCAGCATAATGGGTTTGTTCATAAAAATAGATATGAACGGCTGCATTCATATAGGGAAGATACTCCATCTGAACGATTGGATTTTCAAACACACCAGCGGCAACCAAGGTGGAAAAACAGAACAGACAGACATTTAAGCATTGGGGATCATACCCCAAGGCGTCAAAAAAGACGGTTAGGGGAAGAAGAGGAGCAGGAAATGGACTTAAGGGATCCAAAAAAACGAAATGTCCAGTAAATGATACAGAAAGTGGCCTATTTAATTTGTCCAAGGTTGAACTTAATGACATGGAGAAAAGGGTATTGAAAAAAGGGCTTTCTTTTGCCCCTTCATGTCATATGAATAAAACTCAGTTATATATAGATCTAAGTCTTTATGTTAGAAATCTGACACTTAAAAGGCACTATCTGCGTAAAAATGATGCACCATTAAGAAATTGGTCAAATGGGGAAGTACATACAAACTCAACAGGTTTGAAACCAAAATCTGTTTTTTTTCCCTGTTGAGTCTAAAGGTCCCTATGTGGAAATGTTTGCACAAACAGTTAAATCTGATATTGATAAACTTCAGAAAAATCTTACACCCTCAGTATCTAATCTTACGAAAGCGGAATATAAAGCTCTAAAAGATTTATCAAACAACACTGAGATAGTGATTAAAAGTGCAGACAAGGGTGGAGGCATTGTAATCTTAGATCGGTCTTATTATGTTGAGGAGGCTTATAGACTTCTTGGAGACAGTATATCTTACTTGAAATTAAGCGGTGACCCCACAATGGAATTTGTGGGAGAACTAACAGAATTACTGGACAGAGGGCTAAGTAATAAATGTATAGTAAAGGAGGAATACAATTATCTACTGAATAAACATCCTAAGGTAGCTACGTTCTACCACATACCAAAATTATATAAAGACCCATTGAAACCCCCCGGCCGCCCTATTATAGCCGGTATTGGATCTCTAACTTCACGAATATCAGAATTTGTAGATATTTATATAAAGAAATATGTGTCACATCTTAAATCCTATATACGTGATTCTACTCACATTTTACAGGTTGTAGACAATTTGGAATGGAAATCTAATTATATATGGTGTACTATCGATGTACAATCGTTATACACGGCCATCCCGCATTTGAAGGGAATAAATAGTGTTAGAACCATTTTGTTACAAGATCCAGAACTAAATGCTCCTCTTGTGGACTTC
The DNA here is from genome assembly GCF_028390025.1 of Pseudophryne corroboree. Lineage (NCBI taxonomy): Eukaryota > Metazoa > Chordata > Amphibia > Anura > Myobatrachidae > Pseudophryne > Pseudophryne corroboree. The sequence goes on along the minus strand of NC_086444.1, from coordinate 607,995,644 downwards.
ATATGTGAGTGTCTACACTTTGTATTGAAACGGAACTATTTCACTTTCCTGGATGACTGGTTTTTGCAGTCATGCGGGACGGCGATGGGGACGATTTGCGCACCCAGCTTAGCAAATATATATATATGGGTGAATGGGAAAGCCAGTCCCTAGATGCCTTTAATGAACACATTGTTCTGTTTAAAAGATTTATTGATGACGTCCTAATAGTATGGAGCGGTGATGAAAAACAATTAGAAACATTTATCGACACTATTAATGTGAATGACTATAATCTTAAATTCACCCATACATCAAATAGAAATAAAATTGAATTTTTAGATCTCATGCTTGATAGCTCTGAATCTGCTGGGTCCAGAAAAATTAACACTTATACATACTTTAAAAAGATAGACTGTAATAGCTATCTAGAATTTGGAAGTTGCCATTTGCCAAACTGGAAAAGGAACATCCCGTTCTCACAATATACTAGATTGAGGAGGAATTGTGCCAATGTAGAGAAATATGATGAGCAGGCATCCACCATTACTAGGAGATTCTTGGAACGAGGGTACCCAGAGAACCTCATAGAACAGTCTAGGGTACGAGCTAGAGAGAAATCCAGACAGGATCTGCTTATTTATAAAGACAAGAGACACGCTAACGGTAAATCTGGAGTAACAGCAGATGTACATGAAATTAATTGTCCCTTTGTTACAGATTATAATGTGGAAGCCGGTGCCATTAAAAATGTGCTTAGAAAGAACTGGCACATTTTACAATTAGACCCGGTACTGGGCAATCTTCTCCCTAAAAATCCGGGTGTGGTCTTTGGGAGAGCCAAGAATGTAAAATCATTTGTTTCCCGTAGCCGATTAGAACCAATAAAAGAACAAAAGGAAAAACAATTTTTAGAGAATCTGAAAGGGTGCTATGCATGTGGAGGATGCAAAGTTTGTAAACTAATGGATAAAAATAAGACCACTTTTTCGGATAGTAATAATTGTAATTCTTTTCCTGTAAAGAGCTTCATTAATTGTAACACCACCTTTGTGGTTTATATGTTGACTTGTCCCTGTGGTTATAAATACATAGGTAAGACTAAAAGGATGCTGAAGATACGCATTTTAGAACATACTAGAAACATTAAAAATAAAATTAATAATCATAATATTCCGTGACATTTTCAGGAATGTCACTCCAGTGACCCTACAAAGTTATCCTTCAAAGGTATTGAACATATAAGGTTAAACAGAATGGGAGGTAATAGAGAGAAAGATTTGGAAAAAAGGGAAACCTTTTGGATACTAACCCTTAATACCATTAAACCAAAGGGTCTAAATGAAGGGTTTAAAATAACACCTTTTCTCAATTAGCTGATTAGGAATATATTTATAGGAAAAAACGAAAAACAAAAAATTAAAAGATATCATTAAAAATAATCATTAAAAATATACATTGATTATTAAAGAGGTTTTGAATTTAGATCATAGGATAATAATGGAATATCTGTAGGTAATATGCATTGTATGGAACTAATACGGCTTGGAGGCACTAATTACATCAATCCTAGTGGCCGCTTGCTATTTATCCTAAATTATATATATATATATATCACCTTGGAGATAATATCGGAGTGTAAGTGATTTTTAAAAAAATTTTTTTTATATATCAATGTCTAATAACCAACATGGATTGGATCTGATTAAGGCGTCCAATGCCGGTATTTAGGTAAAATGAATTGTAATTATGTATAATTATGTATAACTTCACGGGCTTGATCTATAAAAGATGATCACAGCGTCAGATACTCCAGCCTTCTGACGAAGTCAATGACGAAATGCGTTAAGGCGGAGCTAACTGACGCATGTACTCGCTGGGGCTGTTGAATCCCGAAGTCCACGGCTGATGTGTTCCTACTCGCGGCCCTCAAAAGGCAGTAGCTAACGGCGGGGTGAGGATTCCAATATGGACTAGGTGACTTCTGGTTCCAGCCTTTGTCAGGAGATTATTGTGAAATCATGTGGTAACCAGCCCACACTGGTTACCTTGCGGTACGAGTTCAATCTTACTGTGTACGTCTGTCTATTTTTATTAAATACTTTTATGCACTATGGAGCGCCCCCTATATATGCTTTTTTAACAGATACATTACATCCGCGGGAATCGGATTGATCAAAGGGGAGCAGCGGTCCGTAAAAATCTGAAGGAGGACCTAGTGACTTTTTAAGCATTTATTTTTATGCACTTGATTTCACAAACACATTTGTGGTTTTTAATGTTCATTGATATCTCAAAGCAATAACCAGCGCTTGTTCCTGTCTATATTTGTTTTATATATATATATATATATATATATATATATATATATACATACACATACTCCTGCTATTACAATTTGTTTGGAATTATATATTTATTCATTCATATATATATATATATATATATATATATATATGAACACCTTTATCTCCATGGGTTTTAGACTAGGAATGTTAATATCTTAAATTTCTATCTGTCTGGTCTTGTGTTGTGGTTAGCTATTGTTTCTGATTTTCTAAACAGCTCCGGTTCCTGGGTATTGTCACTTCGTTTGTTTTTGCTTTCAGGTGAGACAATGACAATTCAGTACTCATTGTTTTAAATAGAAACTTGGCCATTTTAGTAAACAAAGGTGTTTGCCTTCTTCATAGAATTTCAAAGTTTAGTGTAAATAAGGCCATTGTATTTTAGTCTCTGGGAGTTTTAATTTATGTGTGACTGATTTTCCTGCTATTTAAAGGTTAAAGCAGACAGTGTGGGATTTATACAATATATATATATATATTAGATTTATGATATGTCTTTGTGGCTTTTCCATGAGAGTACAAACTCCACTGTAATTACTTAAACCACGCTCAAACCGCGCAGGACCGCGGGTGCGACCATACGCAATTTGCGGATATGTGCACGCATGGCGGACATGTGTGTGTGGTTTGTACGTGATGTGTGTACTGCAATATTTTTCAACTTTGGCAGTCAACAATAACTGCCACTATCTAATCACTAAACAGAAAAATATCAATACAATATCTACAGAAGTTTGGGTAATCGGGAGAGAGGGGGTAGGTAGGAAATGTATGACCTAGTGGGATAGTAAAAAGCATGTATGTATGAATCCATGTCTGAGGGGCATGTATCATCGTGCCGTATATGTTCTAGATAAGCTTCGAGGTATTGCAAAGTATACATTAAATCCTTCTCATCCCGTATTAAGGGTCTGTAAGTGGGCCAACAAACACTACCAAGCTCTTTTCGGCATCTTTTTCCAACAAATGGGGTGCACATTTAGATGATGATACATGGAGGGGGAACATATGTGAGTGCTAATATATGTGGATATCACCTGTCGACTATGTGTGTCACTAACTGAAGGTTATAGAGATGAAGATGAGACACATATGTACAATACATTCACATAACATTTGCGTAATCATTCTTGGGTGTTGATCGAAGTCTCTTCCGGATGGGTGTATTTTTGCTGAGGGAGAAACACAGGAAAAACTGGTGAAAGAAACGGGCCATGGAATCACGTCTTAACACAACATTGTCTCTATCGATGGGTCATAAATTAAATCAGTTGCTGTAACAATGCCCCCGCTCCTTAAACTCATCACTTTGGTACCGTGCTTGCGCCACGTTAAAACTCGAACACACCTAAATATCAATCCAATAATTATGACAACTCCCAGGATACAAAGGAGAAACTTTCCCACACTCATGATAACATTTTGGGCCCACTCTCCTAAACCTGAGAGCCAATTTCGTGGGTTCAACCATGAGACCCAGCCGGTTAGTTCATTACTCACAGCAGTCAGGGTAAGGTTGTGTCTCCTTCGGAACTCCCACTTCAACTGTAAGATATCGTCCATCTTTTGATCGATGACCTCCGTTGGGTCATCAGTGCTGTTTGTAATATACGTGCAGCACTTCACACCATACTGAGTTGCCAAAGTGACACAGTACCCGCCTGTCACCGCTGTGATATAATTGAGGACCATCCTGTGCTGGATCAGTTCCGTTTTGTAAGCTTGCAACTCCCTCCCTGTATACCTGAAGGTGTCATCATACATCTCGGTGATATTATCTATCAGATTCGCTAGCGCGTGGATATACCTATAATTTATAATTCCTCTGGCGGTATGGGTGATGTCTAACGCGAGTAGGAATTGAATCCCGGTGGATTCTTGGATCAAATCAGAGGCTGCGTGCTCTGTCCTATCTATAAGGTGTCTCTTAACGATGTATTCATAGTGAGTATGAGTGTAAGGAGCTTGAGCATTGCGGTGAACGTCTTTCATCTTATCATGGGTTATGGTCATAACCTCTGGCAACACTCTTCCAATGTAACACAATCCCTCTGAGTTTGGGGCAAGCCACTTATAAGCCTTCCTCCCACATATGAAATAAGCATCATCAGGGAGAACATATGGGACAGAATATGACATTACCATATTGCAAACTTTCCAAGTGAAAAATCCTATCCCTAACTCTCTCATCTGTTCAGTACACGTATCAGGCTGTATGATATGCGCACAGTACCCTGGTGATACTTCTCCAACCCGCATGGTCTTGCTTCCTTGAGTATACCTATACCAAAAATACCTTCCTCTGTCGGCTATTTGGCGTATAAGTTCAGAATCTACGGGTATCCTATCAGCTCTGTGCGAGAATGCCATGGTTTGGTTATTCCATGTCACCTCCCAATTTCCCGGCTTTTGGGAATTGGAAATGTTGAAACACACTAAGGATCTATCCACATGGTACTGGTGGAGCTTCAAACTAGGGGGCCTAGAAATATAAAATTTCTTGTCCACCGGTCTCCCACCCCGTAATTTGAGTACCTCATCTATTGCTAAAGGGTACGGTACTAGTCCTGACTTGCTCTGACCTTGAGGTACTTGTGAGCACACCCAGCATTCTGTCTGGTTTAAGACCTTACCCACTAGTGAGTGGTAATCACTCAATGTATGACGGTCCATGTTGATATTAAGGTTGGACTGACATCTCTGGATGCACCCATCCTCAACTATGTTTTCACAATTCCTACAAATGCAATTTTCCTCAGCCAATAACCCTTCAAAGTGCCTCCTAGTTTCCGAACTACCAGATCGTTTTCTGATACTCGCCTTTGCTCGATGGATGTGTTGCTCTTGGAATTCTACAAATCCGTCCTTGCCATCAGAACCCATTCCAGATCCTTTCTCGACCTCTCTGGTACTCTCACCGAAACAGACTACTCTGGTCAACAACAGGGTTAACAGGAAAACCCGTAACAGAAGGGGAGAGAAAGGGAACAAGAAGGGGGAGGAAAGGAGGGTAATGGGAGATGGAGAAAATAATAAAGAGGAAAAAGAAAAACTGGTTCGACAACCGCCTCTGGTCTTGTTGTTCTCCGTGCTCAGGTGCCGTCTCAACAGTACTGCCTCTCAGCCTTCCCGGAACAGACACTCCAGTGATACGATATTCTCTCTGAGTCAGCGACCTTTCTGTAGGGAACATAAATCTTGCATTACAATGTGTTTCACTATTGTGTATTATCGGTTGTGTGAAGTAAACCATCCGTGGAAAATGAAAAAGATAGAGGGAGAGAATAATAAATAGAAAATTTGTCAGATTTGCGTTTACCATCAGGCTGTCATACCATCATGTCTATCGGTATCTATGCACAGTCTCCCTTCACCAGTATTTCCACTCTACACCCTTTGTGCATGGCCAGGCACAGTGATGCTGGTGAGATATACTGGTTTTGGGCAGACCTCTGAAAAGACCGAGTAGACATGTGACGTTTGAGCTGTAATTCTGTCGGTGAACGTCAGAGATGAAGAGGAAACTTTGAAGACAAATCACAGAGTTTAGTAACAAAGAAGATTTTACAAAGTTTGACATCTGGATTGGGCACTACGAGGAATGATTCCCTAATCAGGCTGTTCCCTTAAAAAAAATTCTATGTGTGTTATATCTCTACTGGGACTATCCCAGCCATCAATCCAGTGTCTTGTCCATTCTAAGTTCATAGGGAACCCGGTATCTTTGAGATAATTTCCTCTACCTGTGATGGACATGCTTCTAAAACAGTGAAATGCAATATTAGTCTTCGTGGGTATTTTAACATATTTTGTGCTTCCTGGGTGGGAGCACTCTATATGTATACCATCTCTAACAAAACTCCTGTTAAATTACTTAGAGGTCACTTCTGCTAGAGGGAGAGAAGCAGAAGTTTAGAAGCCTCCTCCTAATCTCCGTAAATTCTGTCAAAAGGGTAAAGTTGCATTTATTCTGTTCTTCCCATTAACCGAATCTGTGTTTTTCTATACTGCTCGTGATTCCTTACTATATGTCCCTTGATCCCGTCTATGTGTTTACTAACGTGGCTTATTTATTCTGTCTAGGGGTCTATATTGGCTATGTGCTCTACTACTCCTACAATTTCTAGCAAAATGTCCTTTATTTTTACAAATGTAACATATTATCGGTCTTTTGTCACTACTAGGGTTTTGGGGTTTGGGCTGATGAGACTTTGGTGTAAGAGCCTGCATACTTTCAATCCTCAGCCTCTCCTCTCGCAGTTTTCTACGCCTAGCAATATTCCTATGATGTTCAATTGCGCACTCTCTAAGGCAAGCTACTGTGACCCATCTCCAACCAGGCAAAGATGTTTGTACTTTGTCCCTCACTGTCTGATCGAGTCCGTCCATTAGCACAGACACAGCTACCTTTCTGTAATTTTCATCGTTCCCTGCATCTAATACCCCCATGTATCTATCCATTTCCTGCAGTGCTTGGTGGAAATAATCAGATGTCATTTCATTTTTCCTCTGTTTTATGGAGAAAATTCTTCTCCACTCAGTGGGAAAACCCAACTCTAGTTGCTTATTAATTCGTTCTATATTTTCCTGATTGTTTCTGTCAGTCATAGGAATATCTGACTCTAATCTACAATCAGTGATACATTTTTGGGTGTCAATATTAGGGGGTAGGCATGCTTTCAAAAATGTCCGCCAATGTTGGTTTGTTGGTTCATACACATTACCCAGATCTCTGATAAATTTCTGACATCTGGCTACATGCTTCCGAGGGTTGGGGAATTCTGAAATGATTGAACGCAGCTCATCTCTGGGCCACGGGCAATACATTGCATTATTCTCGGTAAGGACTACTCCCTGACTATCGGTTCCCCCATTGGGAGTTACTATTTCCAAGACAGGGTGTAATCCTACCATTCCGTTCCTAATCTGTTTACTGTGTGGTGTTGTTTCTGTGCAATGAACTGTCTCATACTTACCGGTAGCTGTGACCTCACCCGTTCTTTCATTGGGGAATACTGTTACTGCACTACCTGGTTGGACAGGTCCCACCTGAGTTTCCTGCAACATGACTGCTTGGAGGAGAGCTGCGATTTGGCTGACTCCTTCATCTTCCTGTGACCTAAAACCTTGGAGAGACTTCAAAACAGGATACATTTAGCAAAAGTTAGGGTTAATACATTGCTCTTTCATATTACTATCATTTACGGATGTATCATTGACTGTAGCCTTCTGTTCCCCTTCGACCTGTGTCGACAATGGTGTGTTTGTGTTCTCATTCCCGCTAGGTTTGGAACCGATTGCATATGTTAATTTCTCTTGCATATCGCCCTCTTGCTGCCATAAATTTAAACAGTTTGTGTGTCTGACCCTTTGCTTTTGGGATTTTATCAGACATATCCTAACCCTTAAATTCTGCAATACCTCTGGTTCAAAAGTACCTATCCCAGGAAATGATGCTTTATCCCCCACAGTCATTCGTGTCCATTCATCACAAAAGGTCTCAGTGTGGGGACCATACTTCCCCCACATTACTAACCGAGCTGACCCCCTGGGTCTCAATTCTGCTGTCTGAACCCTGACTGAGGAACGTCGCTGTGTTGTGCACTTGGCTCCTATTGTGGACCTTTTTAACACGGGAAAACTTCCTAAAATGCACCAAACACAGTAGTCTACCGGTGGAAGTCCTCAAAGTTCTTCCACTAACTCCTTCTGCTCCGAGTATCACGGATCCGCCTTTTTTTTAGCAGACACGTGTAGCCGTTGCAGGCCCTACTTCGGCCTATATCCCCTGGGCCTTTAGGTACCCAGTGAATATCTGCCTCTGGAGGGACCAGCGAAAACTCCCTAAACCTTTACTTTACACAAATCACACTTGCATGTGCTTTACACAACGCGTATGATGACGAGATTTACACACAAATATGCAAAACTTCGTATCACGTTGCGCTATGTATTGCCCACACAACCGTGCGGTCCAATCGTACCGCTCATAGACACTTGCTATCTATAAGTGGTAGGATCACTGGAGTCTTCACACTGTGCTCCAAAACAGCTGGAGTGTAATACCACGAAAACTTTATCACACTCCATTGCACATATTCACCTAGACCGTGCTCACCACGTATTCACCTAGACTGTGTTCACTAGTTTCACCAAGTTTCACCAAGTTTACCAAGCGGGGTTCAATACATTCACACCTTATTCAGCCCACACTAACACTCTATAGTTTTCTGATCAGAAAAATATCTTTTCCTGTTAACTGATAGCTTTCCCCAGAGGTAATACAATAGAGAAGGTTTTATTTAAACTAAATCTTGGACACTGAACAATTTGTGCTATTGGCTGCCTGTAAAGGTGGTTTTCTTCACTGCTAGGAAAAAGCAGTTACACAGGTTAATTTGCATTTCAATGGCTATCTTATAGCAAGCAGAGTTAACTGAATCTTAGAGAAAAAAAAACTTTTTTTTATATCTGTGTGTACTTCTTACATCAAGTATTCATCTTACTATTAACTTTCATTAAGCCCCATCTGAAACTATTTGTAATTGACTATGGCATTGGTAACTCATAAATGGTGATTTCTTTTTGACCAAGGAGGGCTGATTATTCCGGGCAGTGAAAATCAGCCATTTAGAAAAATGACCTTCCCAACATGGCCGCTGCTCCTCCCCCTTCCACATCCATGAGGGTTACACAAAATGGTGGACAAGCCATGTGGTTAGTCCAAAATGGAGGACAGACCATGCGGCTTCCTTTGTCACAAAGAAATCACACACCATGCAAGCCCCTGAAGTTATTTTAGGCCTGAGTTAAAAAAAAACACTATATCAAGGCTTTTGCAGCAACTTTTAAATGTACTTTTACCCTACTTAACAGATAAGCAATCCAATCTGAATCAAACACAATATGACTCATTTGAACCTTGTTTTGCAACAATATGATCAGATATGCAGAGTACAGGTGTATGCTTGTATTGTGTGCGCATTTGGCGCCAAACAGAAATTCACAGACTTTTTAAATAGCTTTGCTTATTCACTTTACGGGTCCCACCAGCATCCCGACAAACCATGCAGAGCAGACGACATCTAATCAGCATACAAATAGGGTTTCCAGTGTATCCTGCGACCAGGAAAGGGTTCACGCAGGGTACCTGTCCGCCCTTTTGCTGATAGATAAAGTCTGTTGTAACCTGCTAGGCTGCGGGTATGAGGAAAAACCGGACGATGCTACCAATTGATAATTTCGATATTATCTTAAACCATAAAGCTATACCTCTAGATACACTTTTACCTGAATACACGCGCTACGCACTTTGTACGCTATTTGCGTACAGAGTCCCGTACGTGGTACGTACTTGGCGTACACACGCCGTGCTGAGTGTACAGAGTACGCACAGCGCACGCACACACAATTGATAACCTTTAAACCTTATTAGTAACACAATGTAATAATATGGTTACACTTTAAACCTTTATGCAGCAAAGCACTGCAATGATGTTATACCTTAAACCTTAAGTAGCGCTGACGGTATAAAGTACCCGCAGTGCGTACACCTTATCAATACTTATAAACCTTATACAGTTAAATACGCTAACAAGATAAATCTACAACAGAATAATGGCTACAGTCAATGTACATACGTGAGAATGTTCGCAAGCGCTTCCAGGTCCCGGTCCTCCGCTAATCAGGTTGAAAGCGTTAAGAGTCTGTTATAGTGATCTGGCCTGCAGCTCGCTCTTTATTCAGTAGATCAAAACATAATACATAATACAATAGACACTGTGTGCTCTTCTTCCATTGGTTCGGGGGTGGGACATATCCTGTGCACCGTGGACCATTGGTCAGTTCAAGAAGTGGGCGATGGCTAGGACTTGAGATGTGGTTTCTGTTGTTTACATCTGAGTTCCCGCCCCATGATCAGTTAAACCCATCACATTAATCATAAATCTAGTATTATTAATAACTTAATGAGGTAATATTTAATAATGTTCTTATTCCCACCAGATTAATGTTTACGTGACTCTGGAACAATATGATCCCACACATGATATGATTATCTATTTCAATCTTCAAGATATACATATATCCACATATTCATATATATATATATATATACACATACTCCTGCTATTACAATTTGTTAGGAATTATATATTTATTCATTCATATATATATATATATATAAAACGAAGGAAGTCTGGCGGCACTCAGGAGACTTTTCAAATGATGTATTTATTGAGGTAACATCCAACAATTGTTTCGGGCCTCCGCCCGTCGTCAGGGATGCATATCAAACAATAAACATACATTATATACCCACATAAGGACTTCCCCCCACACACATATCAAGCTCCTTGACTTATCTCACCTGCAGACCCACTTACCGAGACGAACGCCACACTGCAAGCCGCCGCCACGAGCCGTCCTGCTCATCAGCCGCTGCCTGATGCCGCCAGACTTCCTTCGTTATATTTGGATGTTTTCATCTTATGGAGGGCACCGGAGCAGTTGATACATCAGCAAGGGGAGTGCCGGCTTCATTGTTGCTATATATATATATGAACACCTTTATCTCCATGGGTTTTAGACTAGGAATGTTAATATCTTAAATTTCTATCTGTCTGGTCTTGTGTTGTGGTTAGCTATTGTTTCTGATTTTCTAAACAGCTTCGGTTCCTGGGTATTGTCACTTCGTTTGTTTTTGCTTTCAGGTGAGACAATGACAATTCAGTACTCATTGTTTTAAATAGAAACTTGGCCATTTTAGTAAACAAAGATGTTTGCCTTCTTCATAGAATTTCAAAGTTTAGTGTAAATAAGGCCATTGTATTTTAGTCTCTGGGAGTTTTAATTTATGTGTGACTGATTTTCCTGCTATTTAAAGGTTAAAGCAGACAGTGTGGGATTTATAATATATATATATATATATATATATATATATTAGATTTATGATATGTCTTTGTGGCTTGCCCATGAGAGTACAAACTCCACTGTAATTACTTAAACCACGCTCAAACCGCGCAGGACCGCGGGTGCGACCATACGCAATTTGGGATATGTGCACGCATGGCGGACAAGTGTGTGTGTGGTTTGTACGTGATGTGTGTACTGCAATATTTTTCGACTTTGACATACCTCATTCAGTATTATAGCAGAAGAGAATGTAGATATCTCATAAGTTCGTTAAGACCTTATACATAAAAATAACAAGGGCACAAATTCAATAGTCCATTATACAGATTGCCCGGCACCAGGGCAGCCATGGAGCAATTTAATTGTTTTGGGCGGTTTTCAATTATTGCACTTGTTGCACCAAAACAGACAGGGTTTAGCTGCGTTTAGCATCTATAGGAGGCAGTGAGAAGAAATGTGTCCCTCAGTGGCATTTGTGCCTGAACAGAGCAACAAATGATTTACTCTGTCAGGAGCCATCTTGTGACATCCGCTGGAAAACCAATTGAATCGCTCACTTGGTATCTTAAGGGCAGATGTACTAAAACTCCATTTATTGTGGAGATAAAGAGTAAAGCAGAATGAGGCTGCCCTCTGTTTAGTTTTACACGATAATAGCTGATATCAAATGGATACATTTAAAAATAACAATTTAATAAAAGATCACAAATGCATACATAAAGCATTATATAGCATGAATTCATGTGCAATATTAAAATAAGGTATATTTATTCCCCTATATAATTGGTCAGGAGGTATATAATTGAATCAGTAAAGGAGTCTGTCCAAAGGTGCCCTCGTGGGAAATCAGAATCAGCTTTATTGGCCAGGTGTACTCACGTACTCTAGGAATTCTTTGTGGTACAATGCATCGCCAAGCAGCATCATGAAGGGGGAGTACATAGCATAAGAAGGGGGAAGAACATAGCATACATAACAAACATTACACATATGAGTTGATACTGCACATTGCAACTGTACAATAGACTCAACATATTAGACATATTATACACGTAAAACAAAAAACGAAGGCTGCTTGGCAGAGCAGCACCGAGGCAGCCATCCGCGGCGCCAACTAGAACTCAAACAATGCACATAATACAGAAGATTTAAGTATTACATCAAAAGATAAACCACACAGACAAAAAAAAAAAAAGCACACAGAAAGCATAATGCAGTGTTGGTGTAAGCATTTTGGGTAATAACCTCCAGGGGTTGTGTATTCCACCTTCACAAGGTACCATGTGCGGCAGCCATCTTAGGCGCACTGCGTAGGATTACCTAGGGTGGAATAGTCCACCCCTAGAAGAGAACACAAAATGGGGAGATTGCAGAGTCCTTAAGTTCAGAGTAGGGTTCCAATAAAACCATCAGGTCCATGTATTTTTCATCCCATCCACAAGTGTACCAGATAAGGCAGCCATGTTGGGCGCACTACGAAGGTTACACAGTGGGAGATGAGCCATACAAGGGCCAAATGCATTTACGGGAAAACTGACACGTGTGTAGGAGTATGCTATACCCTGCATGGAAAGATCCAAATGAAGCACACCCTGCCCATGGAGGAACCATCCGAGGCAGCCATGTGGGGCGCACTGTGTAGGTTACTGCTGGCAGGGTGTGCAACCAATGGAGGTACACATTACAGGAATAGCACACAGTGGGGGGAACGTACCCTGTAAGAAGAAAGAAGAGAAAGACACATTTGCAGGAAAACAGTACTAACATTATTTTGTGAAAATGATAAATGTACTGGTCTCATGAGAGCAGTGCGGGTGGGTGTGAGAGTGGGGGGAGCAGTCCGGGTGGGTGTGAAAATGTGGGGTACACACTAATGTCCAAAGGAACTGACCCAGCAAAATCTGGTCCTGATGCGCACGTCCCTCAGTTCCCTGCTCAGCTTGAGGGGTAGTCTTGGGGGCAGTCATGAAGTTCTTGGACAGAGAAGTAGTAGGCATTGGTCCTGGTGTTCTCAAGGCAGAGGTGAGGAGAGGCCACATGATGGTCCTGAGTTGCAGTGTTTGGGGAAATTGTTTTATTCGAGATTTTAGCGTAGTCCAAATCCAGTTCAAACTCCGTTTCTAACTTCATTCTTTTTTTTAATATTGAATTTTTATTGAGTTTTCATACGAAATACAGTTACATATAAATCGAGAAATAACGTCAAAACAAAAAGGGGGGGGGGAATACACATACACAAAACAAAACAAATAAAAATAAAAAAAGGAGCTGATAAAGACAAGGGGGGGGAGGGTATGTATCAGGTAAATCTTAATACAACAATGAAAACAGAACATTATTGAAGCGAGGGGGTTTGTATCACTTAGCAAATCATGTTTCAGCAAGGACCGGAGGACTAAACACAGAAAGAGCTGGCAGCGCAGTCGTGGCGACAGATACATCTATTTGGCCTGAGTTCTCCCTATATAGGAACCACTTAAACCATTTCTTCCCAATAGGGGTAGTCTCCAAAGGAGAGTTATTGCCCTCTGCCGTTTCAAAGACATAATGTTGATGGACCTTATGTTCTATCATCAATAAATTAGGGATGACGGCCGACTTCCATTTGGAGGCAATGACGGCCTTGGCAACTATAAGAATGTGGCCTAAAAGATATCTGTCCCCGCTCGACATCTCACCATAATAACAGTGAAAGAGTGCCAGAAGGGGGTCAGGAGTGAGGGCTACTCCTAGTACGTGAGAAATTAAAAGGAACACCTCTCTCCAGAGTGACTTGATCGCTGGGCATAACCAAAAAATATGAAGGATATCTCCCACCATCCCACAATTCCTCCAGCAATTAGCGGAGACTTCAGGCCAAATCTTGTGCAAACGTTCCTGTGTAAAATATACCCTGTGAACCAATTTATAGTACATCTCACAATGGTTTACACATTTTGAAATTTTAAAGCAAGACTTAAAGACATCTTTCTATATATCTTCGGTGAAAACCGCAGGGAGGTCTTTTTCCCATTTGGTCTGTGAGGGAAATATACGCTGGGGAGACTCTGTCACAAGATGTTGGTACCATCTGGAGATGCCACCCCTATTACTGCTAGGCAGCAGGAGGGACAACAGTAGTTTAGGGAGACCAGTCTGGGGGGCTCGGTTGGGAGAACAGCTTTGAAGCCAGTGTCTCACTTGTAGATATTTATAAAAGTCTTGTCTAGGTATCTGAAATTGTTCCTGGAGTGAGGAAAAGGGGACTAAAGCACCATCCTGTAGGACATCCTTTAGTGTGGAAAGACCTATGTCCCGCCAATTATTTAAGTGCAAATCTGGGATTAACAGGGCTATAGCGTGGAGAGACAGCTGGGGTGCTGGCAGGGCGCCCGCCGGGAGAGATTTAAGCACGGCTTTCCATGCAGATAACGTAGCTTGGATCGCGGAACATTCAGCAGCTCTAGCGGGAATTGAAATGGTAGGTAACCACAACAAGTCCGGGAGTGCGAGGGGGGATATAGCATTCTGCTCTAGGGATACCCACGGTTTAAGTGAGTCCTGAGTGAACCAATCTTTGGCCTGAGCGAGTAAACAGGCAGTATGATATCTTTCTAAATCTGGATATGCAACTCCCCCGGCCCACTTCGGGGCAAGCAATATGGATTTCGCTATTCTCGGCCTTGAGCCCCCCCATACATATTTGGTTAATAATCTATTGAATTTATTACAGATGTCTTTAGGGAAGGTCCTGGGGATGGTACGGAAAAGATACATCAATTTTGGCAGAAGAACCATCTTCGCAGCTGCCACTCGTCCAACCCAGGAAACCTCCTGCATCATACAATCTTTAATAAATAATTCAAATGTCCTAAAGAGTGGGTCATAGTTGCACCCCACTAAGTCCCGCCCCCTAGATAAATGAACACCCAAATATTTATGCGATCTGAATTGCCACGCGTATTTGTAATAATTTTTTAGACGACTAAGAGTTACGTCCGAAATATTCAAAGGGAGGGCCTCGGTCTTAGTGGTGTTCAACCTGTAGTAGGAGACCGCCGCGTAGGAGTCTAGGAGAGTGTGTAAATGTGGTAAAGATGATTCGGGCTCTCTGAGGCATACTAAAATATCGTCGGCAAAAAGGCAGACTTTATGGGACATCCCTCCCACCACTGGACCAACAATTGAATCAAGCATCCGAATCCGCTCCGCCAGGGGCTCAACAGCCAGAACAAAGATGAGGGGTGATAAGGGGCAGCCCTGACGGGTCCCATTAGTAATATTAAATGTAGATGAATTACAACCATTGGTGAAAACCGAAGCCGAGGGTGAGGAGTACAGAGCTAAAATGGAGTCAAGTATCCTGCCCGCAAATCCAAAACGACCCAGTGTAACCCGCAAATAGTCCCAGTGGAGTCTATCGAATGCTTTTTCTACATCCAGAGAAAGGAGCAAAAGAGGTTCGCCCCGAGCCTGGCAGCACTCAATCAAATCAATAACCCTGCGAGTGTTATCTGACGCTTGCCGGCCCATGACAAAACCCACCTGGTCAGGGTTGATCAGGCTGGGCAAGAGAGGGGATATTCTATTGGCAACCATCTTAGCGAACAATTTAAGGTCATTGTTCAGTAATGCTATTGGGCGATAATTCTGGACCGCTGTAGGAGATTTGCCCGGCTTAGGGATGGTAACTATCCGGGCCTCTAACATCTCTTTCGGGAAACCTGTAGAGTCAGAGGCTGCATTGAATACAGACATTAGAATTGGGGCAAGGGTTGGTTTAAATGATTTATAGAAGTTAGAAGGGTACCCATCTGGGCCAGGGGCCTTATTTACTGGACAGGAATCTATGGCAACTTCGACTTCTTCGAGTAGCCAGGGTGAGCTAAGGTGTTCACGAGTCTGAGAGTCAATAGTGGGGAGCGACAGCCCATCCAAAAAACCAGCAATATCTGATAGAGAGGGTTGAGGAGTACTAGGGTCGTCTCTAAGGTTGTATAGCTGCGAATAATATTCAGCAAACGCATTAGCTATCGCCACCGGATCAGTTACTTTAACTCCAGAAGATGTATGGATAGCATGTATCCGTTCTTTAGCTTTACGCCCCCTCAATTTACGCGCTAGCAAACGTCCCGCTCTGTTACCAAGCCTATAGTATTGCTGATTGAGCCGCTGCAAATTGCTGTGGACTTCAGTCAAGGCGAATTTATTCACCTTTTCACGGGCAGCAAGGAGTTGCTTAAAAAGGGATTTATTATCAGGGCTAGTTTTATGTACAGTTTCCAGTTGGGCAGCCTCTCTCTCGGCTGAGGCACATCTATTTCTATACTCACGTTTGAGTCTGGCCGCTATCTGAATTGCAGAGCCTCTAATCACGGCCTTTAACGAACACCAATGGGTGAAAACGGATGTATCATCAGGGCAGTTAGTAGCCAGATATGAATCTAGTGATTGTTGAATTGCCTGCTGAGCCTCAGGGCGGGCAAGAAGGAACCGACCCAGCCTCCAGGGGCCATGCGGGACCACCCTCCCACTTATATCCCAAACCACAACAAGTGGCGAGTGATCTGACCAAGACATGGGCAATATATCCACTCTACTTATAGCCGCTAACGTCCACTTATCAACCAGTGCTAAGTCTATTCTAGAGTATGAGCTATGTACGTGGGAGTAGAAGGTGTAATCTCGCTCTGCAGGATGTCTGGCTCTCCACACATCATACAACGCATATTCAGCCAGCAACTGACCGAATTTGCCTGAGGGGTCCTGGGTCGGACTGCTACGAAGGGTTCGGGTAGGGCGGGAGCGGTCCATAATGGGATCTAGTACCATATTAAAGTCTCCAAGGATCAATAGGGCTCCCCTAGCATGCTCTTGGAGAATTCTACAAAAGGATCTAAGGAATGTGACTTGTTTAGTATTGGGAGCGTAGCAAGAGACCAAAGTGGTCTCTACCTTATCCAGGTGACCTACTAAGATTAAATATCTCCCATCAGGATCTTCATATTTAGAGGACAGAATAAACGGGCAGTGTTGTGCGATGAGAATGGCCACTCCAGCTTTCTTAGTGGGTCCATTCGCAGTATAGCAAAGGGGGTAACGTGAGTTAGTGAAAAGGGGGGGATTTTGACTCTGAAAGTGGGTCTCCTGTACCACCACCACATGTGCCTTAAGTTTATGAAAGTAATTCAAGGCCACTCTTCGCTTTTGGGGAGAGTTTAGCCCTTTGGCATTAATAGAGACTATATTAAACATATTCCGCTACAGGTGAAGCTAATGACTTCGACAACCAATTTATGTGCATAGAGTGGTATACCTGATAGGGGGGAGGGGGGGGGACCAAATCAGAAAACATGAGGGAAGACATAAGAAAATTAATAACACAAACAAAACTATCTTGATCTCTCTTGAGATCACGACCAGTCTCCATAAGGTGGCGGCTGTGTAGGCTAAAGGGGGGGTTAGTGGCATAACTCCCACCTGCCGCCATATTGTGATATGTATCAACTGAAGAACTCTAGGACATCTCAATAGTATGAGTGTAGAGGAATGCACGTGAATACGTACGTACATGATGATAAGAACACGGGAGGCGGAACATATACGCTCCAACATGGGGACAGAACATAGAAATCAAACATTAGGATCAGACCGGCAACTCTCACTACAATAATAAGCTCTTAAATCATCCCAACTAACCGCCCGAGAAGAGAACCGCTATGCCCGGGGAGGCGTCAAGCCCAGCATAAAACCAAGGCCACTGGTACAGCAAAATATGTAGTCGGTATAACACTTCTGAAATCTGGACCAATCGCCCGCCCCATTCAGCGCCTCCCCGACACACCGCGGCCCCCCCCCCAGGGGCAAGGACAATACTAACATAGCAAACCACTATACCTAGAGAGTCACCGGAGTCATAACAATAGGAACATGGCAGCTATGTAAACTGTCCGACCCAGAGCAGGCATCCTCACTTCACCGAGGACCAGTCCTGCTGAAGTCGACGGGGGGAGGAGTCCGCAGAGTGATCCGCAATGTTCCATGATCTAAGCAATTTCGTTCCTTCATCTACGGTAGAAATGGATACAGTGGAGCCATCTCGGGGAATCAGCAACTTGGTAGGGAAACCCCAACGATATGGGATATCAGCCTTTCGGAGGGCCACAGTGATCGGGTGAAATGACCGTCGTTTATAGAGGGTGGCAGCGGACAAGTCACCAAAGAGTTGAAGACCTTGAAGGGCTGAAGATGTGTCAGACGTCGGTCTAGATGCTTTCAATAGAGCCTCTTTAACATGAAAGTAGTGCATTTTCATTAGCACATCTCTAGGGGCATCTCCCGGGGCCGCTCTGGCCTTCGGTAGCCGGTGTATTCGATCAATGAGGAAGTCCGCGGGTGGAGACTTAGGTAATAGAGCTCTAAATAGGGTCACTGTGTAATCGTGCAGACTGCTGTGTGACACCGACTCAGGGACTCCACGTAATTTGAGGTTGCTGCGTCGCGATCTGTCCTCTAGATCTGTGACTTTGTCCCGCAGAAGTCTCACCTCCGCCTCTAACGCATCATGAGAGTCCAGTAGGCCGTTATGGGACCCCACTACTTCCTCCATTTTAGTTTCTAAATGGTCAGTGCGGCCACCCAGGTCATCTATAGATTGTTGGCATGTTGTTAGTGCGGTGCGGAATTCAGCTGCCACTTCCTCCTTAAATCGAGACAGAAGTAGCTTCATAGTGCCCACAGTAAGGGCCTCACCATCTCCTATCTTGTCCAGGCTTGTGGCGGGTCCGGCTGTGGGAAGGGACACCTCCAATGGGGGAGGAGTCTGAGGGACAGCTTCTTTTGCAGAGGTCCCGGTAACCTTAGAGCCAGACATTTTTGGCGACGACTTGAAAAATGAAAGCTGCTGTGCAGGCTTTGAGGGTTTGCTGCGTCGAGAAGGCATATTAAGGCCCAGAGAGAGATAGGTCAGTGGTGTGAAACCAATATGGTGGAAGAATCTGACGGCTCCACTGTCTCAGGGACTATCAAGACATCACGGAGATAATGGCAGGGGTAGGAGACACCTCTTGTATTACATTGGCATGAACAAGGCTGACATGGCTATGAGGATAGCCGTCCTCTTTGCGAACAAAAGAAACACTGGGGAGAGCTCTGGCTCCCGCACCTCGTGTGTTCCAGGTAGACGCAGGTCAGGGCAGCAGGTTATATACCATCTGGGTCCTCCGAAGGTTAATATACCTTGAGGATAAAGAGTTTCCGATAATTTTCAGGTGCAGTCCGTCCACAGGGAAGGGTTCCAGACAAGGGAGGAATGTGTCGGTATGTCCGGATCTGTCTGATTAGCCCCTATGTTGTACCCTTATGTGCCTCTACCCTCCACCCCCGTGTCTAACGTGGCTTGTCTGGAGGCCGTAGGAGGTTGTACCGACCGCCTTAGCCGCCCAGCTAGACACCCACAGCCGTGGGTGAATTTGCAGATGGGCAGGGGTATTATGGGCCTGCCAATTGTTAAAGGGTGAGGGGGGAGGGGGAGGGGGGGTCTTTATCACCTGTTCTGGGAGTTCTCACCTCAGGGCACAGGTACACACTATTTTCGGGTCCCAGGTGAACGGGAGGGCACCCGCAGCAGGGCTGTTGATCCTCTGGCTGGCTGGCAGAAGGGGGGGCCGCGAATGGGACGGCGGGCCGGCTGCCGCAGCGCAAGACGTGCGCTCAGGAAGTGCTGACTGGTAGGTATTGTAGTTGTTTCTCCGGGCCGCCCGCCGCATCCATTCGGGGGTCGCCGGCCGTCCCCTCCCTGCCGCCGCTGACTCTTCTCACGGCCGGAGCACCCAAGATGGCCGCCGTCCAGGCTCCGGAGCGCGCTGCCCGTCCTCCCTCCGGTCCCGGAGTATCCCCGGCAAGCAGTAAAGAGCACTGGGTGGGGGGTGATGATATCCCAGCTGGGCAGAGTCTCGAGGGGCACTGCAGACGTCTCGGGGGGGATTTCCACACGGCCGGGGGTATGTACATAAATTGAGGCCCCGGCTTCGGGTCGAGGAGTAGGCCGCAATCCGCGGGAGCCTGGAAACAGGCTCCCCGACTCCGCAGCACCAACTCCCCGTTTGCAGCACTAGGGTACAACGGTGTCCCGGTCACCCAGGGTAAATAGCAAGCGTGCAAAGGCTATATTTGTGCACATAAACTCCCAGATCCCTGGGAGCTCAGATATAGTGCAGCCTGTTCATTTAGCCTCCAGGCCACGCCCCTCTAACTTCATTCTTAAAACACATTCATAACAAATGCATTCTTCACAATTGCAAGCAGGCCAAGTGCATTGCAATGAGAGTCTCTTGGCGATGTGGAGAGTCCAATCAATAATGCAATGTCCAATGCACCATTAGAGGGAATAGATGTAAATTGTCCCGTTTGGTTGGTGCGTACCTCATGCAATATGGTGTCAGTGGTGTGTCGGAATCCTCTCTGAGACTCTTCTGGTAAATAAATAGATCCCAAGGGCTGGTTCGGATCCAAATATAGACAGGAGACAGACCTAGTTCCATAGAGGGACTATTTATAGAAACAGATTGATATTTCTTTATTCTGTTAGTATTTCACATAAAAAAGGGATATAATTCAACCAATCATCAGTTTTGTTTGTCCCAGTGTTGTCTGGGCAACAGTTCCTGATATGTTTCAATAGGTTGAGGATACGTCATGTGATAGATTTACATATCATGTGATGATCAGTCAGATGAATGGGACTTTTACCCAGTTTAAAAGGAGGAGATCAACGTTTATCATTATAACACTTCTAATAAAATAAAGTCAGTTGTTATGATAAAACTAGGCCACATGTTTATGTAAATCAGCATAATATTTAGAAGACCAAATATATCAGCTGTGTCGCGCTCGCCAGGGCTGATTACCATGGCATCGCGGTGCATCGGCAACACACCCTGACTTCTTGGCTGCTAAAGGTCGAGGGGTGGTTGGCCTGTGACGTCGCACCAATCATGGATGCATCACCATGGCAATGCGGGTCATGTATATATCTGTGAGTTGATGTTATTGGATGTGCCAGCGTCGGAGGCATCCATCGCATCACGTCAGTGTGGAGTTCATAGAGGGGGCGGAGAGAGAGGGGGCGGAGAGAATAGGTTGTCATAGTAATCTTCGGACGCCGGTGCATGTGCAATTCTATGCTAAACGTATTAGACTCATCGATTTAAATAAATAAAGTTACAATTATATCAAAGTGAATAAGCTTCAATAGTAGAGAGTTGTAAACATATTACAACTCAAATTGGAACATTATGCTGAAGTACATACAGAGATTTATAAGTCATAAACTGTGGGACACAGATACTTATTTCTCATCCACACAGTGATATCAAAACAGACTGAGATCATAAATAGGGATCCAAAATTGGGAAAAATGCGGAGAGGAAGGGAAGCAATATATTAAATAAACATGGGAAAACTGGTCTTGCTGTATTGTATAGTAAAATAAGTTAGTAATAGGCAATATATGGACAATCGGGAACGTGAGGAACATAAATATTTATGTCGATATGTGTGTACGCAGGGGCCGTCAAATGATTGTATTTGGCAATGGCTGTCAGATGATCATATTCAGCTCTACTGCCTCATTTAAACCTTCTTGGTAGATGGACCCCATTCTAAACATCCAGTACACTTCTAGTTGGCATAATCTTTTAAAACGATCACCACCTCTATTTGTGAGTGGAATGTGTTCTATCCCTATTACTTTGAGGCTTTCAGGATCACCATTGTGAAATTCACTAAAGTGTTGTGAGACACTATGTGAGGAAAATCTCTTCAAAATATTTCTGCGGTGTTTGAGGAATCTAGTTCTAAGTTTCCTCGTGGTGCGGCCTACATAACTAAGGCCACATTCACATGATAGAATGTAGATCACATGAGTCGAATTGCAGTTGATATGGCTTTTTATTTCATACTGTTTTCACCTCTATCAGTCTTCACAAATTGTATTTTATTTTTTGTGGTTGCAAGTAATACATTTATTACTTCCACATTTATAAAAAAACCTTTTATTTTAGGTAAAGACCATGAATCAATTATTTGTTTCTTTTCAGGTTTCAGAAAGCTAGGTGCAACTGAATTCCTCAAGGACTGGCCTTTTCGGAAGATGAACATCGGTTCTGCTGGAAGTATACCTACTACCAAATTATCTTGTTTTAGTATGTTAGAATTTTTCTTAACAATCTGTTTAATTCTTGGACAATAATCATTATATGTGGTAATACGTGTTAATTGTTGTTCATGATTTGTCTCAGAGTTTTTTCAGAAATATTGGTGTTCTATCCCCATATGGACCCAGCAAGACATACAGCAAGTATACAGCAAGACCAGTTTTCCCATGTTTATTTAATATATTGCTTCCCTTCCTCTCCACATTTTTCCCAATTTTGGATCAATATTTATGCTCTCAGTCTGTTTTGATATCACTGTGTGGATGAGAAATAAGTATCTGTGTCCCACAGTCTATGACTTATAAATCTCTGCATGTACTTACAGCATAATGTTCCAATTTGAGTTGTAATATGTTTACAACTCTCTACTATTGAAGCTTATTCACTTTGATATAATTGTAACTTTATTTAATCGATGAGTCTAATACGTTTAGCATAGAATTGCGCGTGCGCCGGCGTCCGAAGATTACTATGACAACCTATTCTCTCCGCCCCCTCTATGAACTCCACGCTGACGTGATGCAAGCGGACGCCCGGACGCTGGCACATCCAATAACATCAACTCACAGATATATACATGACCTTGCCAAGGTGATGCATCCATGATTGGTGCGACGACGCGGGCCATCCACCCCTCGACCTTTAGCAGCCAAGAAGTCAGGGTGTGTGGCAGATGCACCATGTTGCCGTGGTAATCAGCCCTGGCGAGCGCGGTGCAGCTGATATGTTTGGTCTTCTAAATATTATGCTGATTTACATAAACATCTGGCTTAGTTTTAACATAACCACTGACTTTATTTTATTAGAAGTATTATAATGATAAAGGTTGATCTCCTGTTAAACTGGGTAAAAGTCCCTGTCATGTGACTGATCATCAGATGATATGTAAATCTATCACATGACATATCCTCAACCTATTGAAACATATCAGGAACTGTTGCCCAGACAACACTGGGACAAACAAAACCGATGATTGGTTGAATTATATCCCTTTTTTATGTGAAATACTAACAGAATAAAGAAATATCAATCTGTTTCTATAAATAGTCCCTCTATGGAAGTAGGTCTTCTGTCTAAATTTTTATTGATTTTATGTATATTATAATTGATTGATTGTACTAAACACCCAGGAGCTAATTAAGTCACCATATTGCTTAGGGTATATAAACCCCAAACAAAGATAATGCATCATACTTTTGAAAAAGCTGCAGGTTATACACAGCGAAACGCGTCAGTGTTACTGAGTGGGTCAGGATGTTTCATCTATTTAGATCCAAACCAGCCCTTGGCATATATTTATTTACCAGAAGAGTCTCAGAGAGGATTCCGACACACCACCGACACTGTATTGCATGAGTAACTCACCAACCAAACGGGACAATTTACAACTGGTATTCCCTCTAATGGTGCATTGGACACTGCATTATTGATCGGACTCTCCACATCACTAAGAGACTCTCATTGCAATGCACTTTATTTCCCACAAGGGCACCTATGGAACGGACTCCTTTACCGACTCAATTATATACCTCCTTACCCATTATACAGAGTATTATATACCTTTTTTTAATATTGCACATGAATTCATGCTATATAATGTTTTATGTATGAATTTATGATCTTTTATTAAATTTTTATTTTTAAATGTATCCATTTGAAATGAGCTATTATTGTGTAAATCTAAACAGATCGCAGCCTCATTCTGCTTTATGTATGTGGAAGTGCCTTCCCCATAATCTTTGGCTGCAGCTTGGTAAAGGATCTCATACACCTAGCACATGAATATACCTTGGTATAACCTTTTTTTTGCATTGTGGTGCTAAAGCTGCTCCTGCTTCACCTGTTGTTGCTGCAAAGCATGAGTTGGCTACCGCGATGTGTAATAATAGTAGACCCACTGAAGAGAGTGATTGGTAAGTCACCCCATCAGCAGTGCAGGCAGACAGCACAGACACTGGACTCACCCTGTCTCTGGAGTTCCATCCTGTGCAAGTGTGCATCTGCAGCTGAGCAGAGATTTATCTTTTTAAACAAACTTTATTGACAACCATCGTTGACAAAGCTCATGTCCTGCTTCTACAGTAAGGAGAAGCAGTTTTTGGCAGCTACTGGTGGAGATACCAGTGCTGGAGAAGACACCCAACGGTAAGTGACCTCTTCTCTTAGTAATAATTAACTTAGTGCTTTCATAGGTGCCTATGGCAGTGCAAAAATCTAGAATGCACTTAGTGCAGGCATCTAAAATGCAGAGAAATCTCTATAGTACAAATCAAGAAGTGATGTGTGCAGGGATTTTCTCAGCATTTTTAATTTTATACCCTTATCTCAGCTTAGTACATAGACCCCTTATATACTCTATACTTATTTGACAATTACGTTTTCCACTTGCTACTCTTCAGCATCCTATCTATACCTTGTAGCACTCTACCCCCCTGTTATCCCCTATCCTATCACCCCAGCCTTCTTTGCTTACATCAGACATGATCAACATGTGCTATCCACTTAGATAATTTGTCCATCCCTCCTATCCTTTCCTCCCTTCTCCATCATCTCCAATCCCTTGCCACTGGCACTGTACCACATAGTGATGCCTTCTATCTGCTATTATTGTTTACCCACAACTAGTGCCCTCTCCCCTGTCAACCCTGCACCATCCCACCTCATACCTTGTCTCATATAATCTCTTCTCCCCATTGTTCTTGTCTTTCACTTTCCTCCACTTCTTGTCTCCCAGATTCTTTTCCCCACCTTTTTACCTTCCCCACACCCTACACTCATTTCTTCCCTTCATCCAAGCTCTATCACTCCCTCCACACTCCCCCAGACTCTGTGCCAACAGTTTTGCTACACTAAGGGGGACATTTACTAAGCAGTGTTAAGAGCGGAGAAGTGAGCCAGTGGAGAAGTTGCTCATGGCAACCAATCAACACTGAAGTAACATCTATAATTTGCATACTATATAATTATACAGAGCTGCTGATTGGTTGATGGGGCCACTTCTCCACTGGCTCACTTCTCCGCTCTTATCACTGCTTAGTAAATGTCCCCCTTACTCTCTTACTGTAACTCCGATAACCAAAATAATTTTTCTTCCAAATCTGCCTCCTATCCACTGCCCTTATGCATTTTCTCATCCTCTTCCTCTCTCCTAACTGCTGGTGACGCTATCCACAACCACAGGTTCCCACGCTATGCTCTCTGTCTGCCCACTGTTCCTATTGCAGACACTGCACAACCTGAATGATCAGAGAGCTTTCCGCTTCTCACACTTGCATCTCTTCCCCAACCTCTAAACTTTCAAACACTTTAACACCTTAAAATTCACATTTGCTTACCCCATCCCATATTGGCTTACCTACTCACAGTACTTGGGCCCTCATTCCGAGTTGTTCGCTCGCAAGCTGCTTTTAGCAGCATTGCACACGCTAAGCCGCCGCCTACTGGGAGTGAATCTTAGCTTATCAAAATTGCGAACGAAAGATTCGCAATATTGCGAAAAGACTTCTCTGTGCAGTTTCTGAGTAGCTCGAGACTTACTCTTCCAGTGCGATCAGTTCAGTGCTTGTCGTTTCTGGTTTGACGTCACAAACACACCCAGCATTCGCCCAGACACTCCTCCGTTTCTCCAGCCACTCCCACGTTTTTTCCCAGAAACGGTAGCGTTTTTTCACACACTCCCATAAAACGGCCAGTTTCCGCCCAGAAACACCCACTTCCTGTCAATCACACTCCGATCTCCAGAACGAAGAAAAAACCTTGTAATGCCGTGAGTAAAATACCAATCTTCATAGCAAATTTACTTGGCCAGTCACAGTGCGAACATTGCGCATGCGCAGTTAGCGGAAAATCGCTGCGATGCGAAGAAAATTACCGAGCGAACAACTCGGAATGACCACCTTGCTTGCCACCACCACCATCATCTCCATTTATTCCTTCCCACACTAGAATTTTAGCTTTTACAAATAGTTCTCTTTCTCTGACGTCCTAAGTGGATGCTGGGGACTCCGTCAGGACCATGGGGAATAGCGGCTCCGCAGGAGACAGGGCACAAAAGTAAAAGCTTTAGGATCAGGTGGTGTGCACTGGCTCCTCCCCCTATGACCCTCCTCCAAGCCTCAGTTAGATTTTTGTGCCCGGCCGAGAAGGGTGCAATCTAGGTGGCTCTCCTAAAGAGCTGCTTAGAGTAAAAGTTTTGTTAGGTTTTTTATTTTCAGTGAGTCCTGCTGGCAACAGGCTCACTGCTACGAGGGACTTAGGGGAGAAGAAGTGAACTCACCTGCGTGCAGGATGGATTGGCTTCTTAGGCTACTGGACACCATTAGCTCCAGAGGGATCGAACACAGGCCCAGCCATGGAGTCCGGTCCCAGAGCCGCGCCGCCGACCCCCTTGCAGATGCCGAAGAGTGAAGAGGTCCAGAAACCGGCGGCAGAAGACTTTTCAGTCTTCATGAGGTAGCGCACAGCACTGCAGCTGTGCGCCATTGTTGTCAGCACACTTCACACCAGCGGTCACTGAGGGTGCAGGGCGCTGGGGGGGGGCGCCCTGGGCAGCAATGAAATACCTATACTGGCTAAAAGATACATCACATATAGCCCCTGGGGCTATATGGATGTATTTAACCCCTGCCAGGTCTCAGAAAAACGGGAGAAGAAGCCCGCCAAAAAGGGGGCGGGGCCTATTCTCCTCAGCACACAGCGCCATTTTCCCTCACAGAAATGCTGGTGGGAAGGCTCCCAGGCTCTCCCCTGCACTGCACTACAGAAACAGGGTTAAAACAGAGAGGGGGGGCACTTATTTGGCGATATGATTATATATATTAAGATGCTATAAGGGAAAAACACTTATATAAAGGTTGTCCCTGTATAATTATAGCGTTTTGGTGTGTGCTGGCAAACTCTCCCTCTGTCTCTCCAAAGGGCTAGTGGGGTCCTGTCCTCTATCAGAGCATTCCCTGTGTGTGTGCTGTGTGTCGGTACGTGTGTGTCGACATGTATGAGGACGATGTTGGTGAGGAGGCGGAGCAATTGCCTGTAATGGTGATGTCACTCTCTAGGGAGTCGACACCGGAATGGATGGCTTATTTAAGGAATTACGTGATAATGTCAACACGCTGCAAGGTCGGTTGACGACATGAGACGGCCGGCAAACCAATTAGTACCTGTCCAGGCGTCTCAAACACCGTCAGGGGCGTTAAAACGTCCTTTTACCTCAGTCGGTCGACACAGACACAGACACGGACACTGACTCCAGTGTCGACGGTGAAGAAACAAACGTATTTTCCTGTAGGGCCACACGTTACTTGTTAAGGGCAATGAAGGAGGTGTTACATATTTCTGATACTACAAGTACCACAAAAAAGGGTATTATGTGGAGTGTGAAAAAACTACCTGTGGTTTTTCCTGAATCAGATAAATTAAATGAAGTGTGTGATGATGCGTGGGTTTCCCCCGATAGAAAATTATTGGCGGTATACCCTTTCCCGCCAGAAGTTATGGCGCGTTGGGAAACACCCCTTAGGGTGGATAAGGCGCTCACACGCTTATCAAAACAAGTGGCGTTACCGTCTCCAGATACGGCCGCCCTCAAGGAGCCAACTGATAGGAGGCTGGAAAATATCCTAAAAAATATATACACACATACTGGTGTTATACTGCGACCAGCGATCGCCTCAGCCTGGATGGGCAGCGCTGGGGTGGCTTGGTCGGATTCCCTGACTGAAAATATTGATACCCTTGACAGGGACAGTATTTTATTGACTATAGAGCATTTAAAGGATGCATTTCTATATATGCGAGATGCACAGAGGGATATTTGCACTCTGGCATCAAGAGTAAGTGCGATGTCCATATCTGCCAGAAGATGTTTATGGACACGACAGTGGTCAGGTGATGCAGATTCCAAACGGCACATGGAAGTATTGCCGTATAAAGGGGAGGAGTTATTTGGGGTCGGTCCATCGGACCTGGTGGCCACGGCAACAGCTGGAAAATCCACCTTTTTTACCCCAAGTCACATCTCAGCAGAAAAAGACATCGTCCTTTCAGCCTCAGTCCTTTCGTCCCCATAAGGGCAAGCGGGCAAAAGGCCAGTCATATCTGCCCAGGGATAGAGGTAAGGGAAGAAGACTGCAGCAGGCAGCCCATTCCCAGGAACAGAAGCCTTCCACCGCTTCTGCCAAGTCCTCAGCATGACGCTGGGGCCGTACAAACAGGTGCGGTGGGGGGCCGTCTCAAGAGTTTCAGCACGCAGTGGGCTCACTCGCAAGTGGACCCCTGGATCCTACAAGTAGTATCCCAGGGGTACAGATTGGAAATTCGAGACGTCTCCCCCTCGCAGGTTCCTGAAGTTTGCTTTACCAACGTCTCCCTCCGACAGGGAGGCAGTATTGGAAACATTTCACAAGCTGTATTCCCAGCAGGTGATAATCAAAGTACCCCTCCTACAACAAGGAAAGGGGTATTATTCCACACTATATTGTGGTACTGAAGCCAGACGGCTCGGTGAGACCTATTCTAAATCTGAAATATTTGAACACTTACATACAAAGGTTCAAATCAAGATGGAGTCACTCAGAGCAGTGATAGCGAACCAGGAAGAAGGGGACTATATGGTGTCCCTGGACATCAGGGATGCTTACCTCCATGTCCCAATTTGCCCTTCTCACCAAGGGTACCTCAGGTTCGTGGTACAGAACTGTCACTATCAGTTTCAGATGCTGCCGTTTGGATTGTCCACGGCACCCCGGGTCTTTACCAAGGTAATGACCGAAATGATGATTCTTCTTCAAAGAAAATGGACGATAGCCTGATAAGGGCAAGGTCCAGAGAACAGTTGGAGGTCGGAGTAGCACTATCTCAAGTAGTTCTACGACAGCACGGGTGGATTCTAAATATTCCAAAATCGCAGCTGTTTCCGACGACACGTCTGCTGTTCCTAGGGATGATTCTGGACACAGTCCAGAAAAGGGTGTTTCTCCCGGAGAAGAAAGCCAGGGAGTTATCCGAGCTAGTCAGGAACCTCCTAAAACCAGGAAAAGTGTCAGTGCATCATTGCACAAGGGTCCTGGGAAAAATGGTGGCTTCTTACGAAGCGATTCCATTCGGCAGATTTCACGCAAGAACTTTTCAGTGGGATCTGCTGGAAAAATGGTCCGGATCGCATCTTCAGATGCATCAGCGGATAACCCTGTCTCCAAGGACAAGGGTGTTTCTTCTGCGGTGGCTGCAGAGTGCTCATCTACTAAAGGGCCGCAGATTCGGCATTCAGGACTGGGTCCTGGTAACCACGGATGCCAGCCTGAGAGGCTGGGGAGCAGTCACACAGGGGTAAAATTTCCAGGGAGTGTGATCAAGTCTGGAGACTTCTCTCCACATAAATATACTGGAGCTAAGGACAATTTACAATGCTCTAAGCTTAGCAAGACCTCTGCTTCAAGGTCAGCCGGTATTGATCCAGTGGGACAACATCACGGCAGTCGCCCACGTAAACAGACGGGGCGGCACAAGAAGCAGGAGGGCAATGGCAGAAACTGCAAGGATTTTTCGCTGGGCGGAAAATCATGTGATAGCACTGTCAGCAGTGTTCATTCCGGGAGTGGACAACTGGGAAGCAAACTTCCTCAGCAGGCACGACCTCCACCCGGGAGAGTGGGGACTTCATCGGGAAGTCTTCCACATGATTGTGAACCGTTGGGAAAGACCAAAGGTGGACATGATGGCGTCCCGCCTGAACAAAAAACTGGACAGGTATTGCGCCAGGTCAAGAGACCCTCAGGCAATAGCTGTGGACGTTTTTGGTAACACCGTGGGTGTACCAGTCGGTGTATGGGTTCCCTCCTCTGCTTCTCATACCCAAGGTACTGAGAATTATAAGACGTAGAGGAGTAAGAACTATACTCGTGGCTCCGGATTGGCCAAGAAGGACTTGGTACCCGGAACTTCAAGAAATGCTCACAGAGGACTCATGACCTCTGCCGCTAAGAAGGGACTTGCTTCAGCAAGTACCATGTCTGTTTCCAAGACTTACCGCGGCTGCGTTTGACGGCATGGCGGTGGAACGCCGGATCCTAAGGGAAAAAGGCATTCCGGAAGAGGTCATTCCTACCCTGGTCAAAGCCAGGAAGGAGGTGACCGCACAACATTATCACCACATGTGGCGAAAATATGTTGCGTGGTGTGAGGCCAGGAAGGCCCCACGAAGAAATTTCAACTCGGTCGATTCCTGCATTTCCTGAAAACAGGAGTGTCTATGGGCCTCAAATTGGGGTCCATTAAGGTTCAAATTTCGGCCTGTCAATTTTCTTCCAGAAAGAATTGGCTTCAGTTCCTGAAGTCCAGAAGTTTGTCAAGGGAGTACTGCATATACAACCCCCTTTTGTGCCTCCAGTGGCACCGTGGGATCTCAACGTAGTTCTGGGATTCCTCAAATCACATTGGTTTAAACCGCTCAAATCTGTGGATTTGAAATATCTCACATGAAAAGTGACCATGCTGTTGGCCCTGGCCTCGGCCAGGCGAGTGTCAGAATTGGCGGCTTTGTCTCACAAAGCCCATATCTGATTGTCCATTCGGACGGGGCAGAGTTGCGGACTCGTCCCCAGTGTCTCCCTAAGGTGGTGTCAGCGTTTCACCTGCACCAGTTTATTGTGGTACCTGCGACTACTAGGGACTTGGAGGACTCCAAGTTGCTAGATGTTGTCAGGGCCCTGGAAATATAGGTTTCCAGGACGGCTGGAGTCAGGAAAACTGACTTGCTGTTATCCTGTAGGCACCCAAAAATCTGGGTGCTCATGCTTCTAAGCAGACGATTGCTAGTTGGATGTGTAGTACAATTCAGCTTGCACATTCTGTGGCAGCACTGCCACAGCCAAAATATGTAAATGCCCATTCCACAAGGAAAGTGGGCTCATCTTGGGCGGCTGCCCGAGGGGTCTCGGCTTTACAACTTTGCCGAGCTGCTACTTTGTCAGGGGCACACCCTGGCTGAGGAGGACCTGGAGTTCTCTCATTCGGTGCTGCAGAGTCATCCGCACTCTCCCGCCCGTTTGGGAGCTTTGGTATAATCCCCATGGTCCTGACGGAGTCCCCAGCATCCACTTAGGACGTCAGAGAAAATAAGAATTTACTTACCGATAATTCTATTTCTCGTAGTCCGTAGTGGATGCTGGGCGCCCATCCCAAGTGCGGATTGTCTGCAATACTTGTACATAGTTATTGTTACAAAAATCGGGTTATTATTGTTGGGAGCCTTCGTTTAAGAGGCTCTTTTCGGTTATCATACTGTTAACTGGGTTCAGATCACAGGTTGTACGGTGTGATTGGTGTGGCTGGTATGAGTCTTACCCGGGATTCAAAATCCTTCCTTATTGTGTACGCTCGTCCGGGCACAGTATCCTAACTGAGGCTTGGAGGAGGGTCATAGGGGGAGAAGCCAGTGCACACCACCTGATCCTAAAGCTTTTACTTTTGTGCCCTGTCTCCTGCGGAGCCGCTATTCCCCATGGTCCTGACGGAGTCCCCAGCATCCACTACGGACTACGAGAAATAGAATTATCGGTAAGTAAATTCTTATTTTTCCTCCTATGTCCTTTACTGAACCCCTTGTCCTTACGAAAGGTTTCTTTATTTACTGCTTTGTCTTCTGATGTGACTGATATTTTCTTATCTCATCCTAATTCAATTGTATGTTCTATAGTTTTTTTTATATAACTTGTACATTTCTGCTTTGTGCATTGCTGCCTGTCCTTTGGAAAATGTAGCACCTTATATATATAACCTTGTTGATGATGACATTGATGAGCTAAATTTAGAGAATTAATGAACCAGCTACTATGTTGATTTATTATGCTCTTCTTAATATCTTGATTGAGAAGACAAATCAGTATCTCAGCAGGATGACACTGCTCTATGTTCCGATGGATTTCTGCTTCAAACTGAATATAACAGTATTTTGCTTTCATATGAGACAGAAATCACAGACAATTGTGTTGTTAATCATCTGCTAGATCACTTCACATACATTACTATACATGTACACTACTTGCATTTTTTCTAACAATGTTTTCTGATTGAGAGACTGGTATATAAAGCCATCATTTCACAATTAAAGTAACAATGTGCTTTTGTATGCTGATTGGACCTCAGATCTGACTTCCTTTGCAGTTCCTATCTAGGCCATACTTTTGTATTTGCAGAAATATATGATCCTAAAAAGCTGGATGGTTAAATTGAATATATATTGTGGAAAACACTATACACTGTAAACACATTGCACACTTTATCATCAGTCCAAACACTAAAAGTAGCTTTTGAAAACAAAAGGGCTATTTTTATGAAACCTCAGTGTTGGAAAACGCTTCTGATCGTGTTTATGATCAATATGTAACTAGCAAGACATGGCTCATTATAGCATTACCCTTTTAAATGCTGGGTACTGTATAAACATGATCATAAGTACTGGGTTATACAAACCTATGTTCAGTATATAAACCCCTAAGAGCCTGATTCTGAGGTGGGAGTAAATAAAAAAAAAAGGGCAAGTAACTGTGCACCTTGGCAAAACTATGTTAAACTGCTGAGGGGCAGATAAAAAGTAAGGCTACCCAGTATTTGTGTGCTACATGCAAAACCTGACAGTATTTACCCTGCATGCAAACAATACATTTATTTGTACCACTTATACCCCTTTTCCACTAGCTGTTTTTACCCGTGTTTTTGCACGGGGGCGCGCATCTACACGGGTTTTTAGTAGGTGGAAACTGGTCAACACGGGTTGAGTGACCCGGGAATCCTACCCGGCTATTTACCTGGGTAGAACACGGTAATGATGCGGATAACGGTGCAGTGGAAACGGTCATTACACGTGTTTTCAGACCCGAGTAACGCTCTGAGACGCTGATTGGTGCTTCTGGGGCACTGGAAGATGATGTCATCCCTGGGAGACACTCTGGGCACATGCAGGCACCGCAGCAGCAAACAAACGCGGATGCACATCTATTGCAGCAGCTACAACACTACGCTGGGCACATGCGACTCCATGCTAGACACAGCTACTGCACCGACGTCCATTGCTGCAATGCTGTGAGCAGGCCCCACCCCTCCCTTTTGGTCCTTTTGATGACATCATCTTGATGAGACAGTAAAAAGTCCATTTGTAATGACAGCAATAGGCGTTTACAGAGCTTACCCGGGTTAGGTGGAAACAGATCAGACCCGGGAATAACCCGTGTCGAAGTGTAGTGGAAACGGGGTGGCCGACACGGGTTGTAGCCGTGTTAAACATCCCGGATCGGACACGGTTCTTAGGTGGAAAAGGGGTATTAGATTACATCATGGTTTTCCCATATGCACAGTTATTTGCTCTTTTTTGCTTTACTCCCAACTCAGAAATAGAGATGTGCACCGACCCTCGTGTTTTGTTTCTGGTACTAAATTGTCATCGGGTTTTGTGTTTGCCACAACCACCCTCACATGTTTTGGTTTTGGATCTGTAATATTTAAAAAAAAATATTAAAAAACAGCTAAAATTACATCATGCGGGCCTGTTGTTTTTTTGTTAGTATTCTTAACCTCAATAACATTAATTTCCAGTAATTTCCAGTCAATTTGACTAATTTATGGCTCATAATATTGTTTTCACTGCGCAGCGCCTACAGCGAGCTTGCTGATTACTAAGCAACAGAGCAGCGGTACAAACACACAGCAATTTAAAGCACATCTATGAAACATTGCCACACAGCAGTGGCAGAAAAGAAAATCAGTGCAAGATTCAAATGATGTAACAGGTAGAAGGTTCCTAGATAGGTAACGTCCCTACTTCTACTTACCGTGGCTTAACAAACTCTACAGATGGCTTGAAAATTGTTGTCAGGATTTGAATAAAAGAAATTCCATACATAAAAGCTGAATTTTTTTGGCTTTATACCCAGGCATGACAATGGCCTTCTTATCATGAGCAAGAACTGCTTCCACTGCTGCCTGACTTACACAAATAATATCCTCATCATCAACCTCCTCATTAGTGCCAGTGTCAGCTACACAAATGGAATGCAGTTAAAATACCGGCTGTCGGGATCCTGGCAGTTGGAATCCCGAAGCCAGAAATAGGCTGCAGGGAGGGGAGGGGTTAGGTTTAGGTACCACTGGGGGGGCTTTGGTTAGGCACTAAGGGAGGCGGTTACGGTAGGCTGCAGGAAGTGAGGGTTAGGGTGTAGGGGAGAGGGGGTTAGCATACATACCTCGCCCCTGTCGGGGATTTAAAACATCGGGGTGCTGGCATCAGTATTGTGACTGTCAGCATCCTGTCCACTGGTCAAACATACCAGACCCACACAAATATCCCCCTCATACTGTTGTAATTCCATAGTAGCATGATCCTCAAATTCTATGTCAGCATGTTGACTTGTGCTGCTTATCCCCACAGTAACAGAAGGTGCAGAAATGGAAGGAGGTTTTTCCATGAGTACAGTATCAGAAAGGTAAGGCTCACACATAGCAGTCATGGACACACGTAAACTCTCTAAAGAGTCATTTCTGAACACACAGTTTGTTCTACTACCTTAGTGTGTTTTATTTCAGCATTGATATTCCGATTATACATTTTTTGTCACCATGTCCAGACTCTGAGTGTGAGAGGCAGAAGACGATTGCTGACTGAGAGATACAGAACCACCACTTATAAATAAAGACCAGAGTCTGAGCCTGTACTTGCCACTGCATGTGTTGTATGGTATAGTGGCAATTTTATGTTGTTTTTTTGGGCTATAAACTTTCCCTGTTTTAGAGGTGATGTGTTTTTTTCTTTAGTGTTCTAAATTATTGTTTTAATTTAAGGTGCCCTTTATTAAAACCTCTATGCCCTTGAGCACTGGCTTTAGTAGATTTTAAAGCACTAATATCATGATCATCATGACTGGCAGCAGCCACAGCACTAGTACTTGGTTGCCGCTCCTGATCTTCTATCGACTGAACGTGATCCATATCATCTCAGTGCATTTTTTTTTATTTATGCAGTAGGAACACACACAAGATGATAACTTCACATTGCAGACTCACAGTGCTTATATATTAAACAGTGGGGCACAGCACCTACTGGGCTTTATTGAACACACATAACAAGTTTTACAAAGAACACAACTATTTTTTTTTATTTTCATTTTTCACAAATCACAACACCAAAAACTCCTAGTCGCGATGCCAGCGCCGCCATTCCGTCAGGATTCTGTTGTCAGTATTTCGACTGCCGGGATCCTGACCGCAGAGATCCTGACCAGATATTAGGAGGATAATAGTGATATTTGCCCTGGCAGTCTAGTGGTTGTACACTCCGTCTGGTGTCTGCCGTGAAATGGCATCCACATCACTGTGGGTGGAACTTATATCAAATCCAAAACACACAGGTTCCGACGCCAGGAAGATGACATTTTGCCTCGTTTTGGAATCTGAGCCTGGCACAAAAACCCAAGCCAAGTCCGGGATTCTATCTGATCCCTGAAGTTTGAGCAGGCTAGGTTTTCAGGAAACTGAGAATGCACATCTTTACTTAGAATCAGACTCTTCAAATCAGTTCAGTAATATTGTTTGTGGCTATGTGTGCTTGGTTGTAAGACTGGGCCTGATTCAGGGCAATTTTATATCACTTTTCATGTGTACAAGTCACACTGCACATGTACTGTGATAGACTTGTGACATGATTTATTCACAAAGTGATGGTCTGTAAGAGACCATTTGTGAGAGGTAATGGGGGAATGGAGATTCAAATACAGACATGTCATGACCATTTTGGGGGCATTTCACAGCTTGCAACTGCAATCCTATAAGCAGTTACAATGGCTCTAGCTTTTTACCTCCAGCGGCCATGCTGCGCAACCATAGGGTTACTTAGAAAATGTTTGCCCGATGTGCGTCGGATGATTGCGCCTGTGTTCATATGTGACAGATCAGAGATACAGATTATGGGTGCCTCTATACAGCTCCTGGTGTTTGCTACATTTGCATATTTTCACATAGCTGCTGCGTACAAACCTGCAGCTGCGAATATATTTGCATAAATTTCAGAATCGGGCCACTGCTAGGCTCTGAGCTTGGGAAATAGGTGTCAAAAGCCAAAGATTCGAGCAACCTGCTGTATCAACTAAAAACATGACACACTGGACATCTGATGTACTATCATCTACTACAATACACTTTAATATACTGTATTATTCTGTAAAAGTAATACCGTGGTGAGAGTAGACTTTCTGAAAATAAAGGTGAAGCCTGTCTGGCATCCCTTACTGTGCGTTGCATTAAAATGTGCCCATAATGTATATAGAAATAAAATTATAAATGTTGCCTCGTCATAAGAATATTTTTGAACACCAACTCTCAGTTAATTGCCCCTTTAATATAACTAATAAAAATATTGCTCTTAATAAAATTAAACCATATTAATAGTAATGTTTTTTACCTTAATATATCAATAAAATAGTATTTCTCACTTAAAAGAATTAGAAGTGTTGTCTGTCTCCTTTAAACATCATGATTGCCCTCATTATAAGTGTATTGTGATTCCTCAACTTGATTGACAAGGTAGATGCAAGGGTGTTATAGTTAAAGATGAGCGAGTTCGGTTCCCTGAGAACCAAACCCACCCGAACGTCACCACCCGAGCCCGGATCCGAGTCGGGCTTGGGTTTTCCCGCCTGACTTGGAAACCAGAACGAGACAAAACGTCATCATCTCGCTGTCGGATTCTCGTGGGTTTGGATACCATAGAAGAAGCCGAGCGTTGCCGCCATTTTCACTCTGGCAATGGAGAGTGTAGAGAGAGGACGTGTCTCCGTTCTCAGTGTCCTGCATCAGTTCAGTGTTAGTGTCTTGTGCTGCATCAGTCCAGTCACAGTGGTTGTGTCCTCTGCTGCAGGGGGCGCCCGCCGGGGCACTAACTATGGCTCCCTGCTTCCCCCTCCTCCCTCTTCCCGAGTACCCTGCTCGGGGGGCGGAGTTTTGCGGAATAATGCAGTTGCATCGTGACGTCACAACGCAACCGCATCATTCCGTTAAACTCCGCCCCCCCGAGCGGAGTACTGAGGAGGAGGGGGATCCAAGTTATGAAGAGGGAAAGGCGGCCGGCGCGAGGAGCGACTGGGGAGGTGGGCCGAAGAGCGGGAATCGCCTCTGTAAGTATAGTAACTCTCTCTTTCGATCTCTTTCAATCTCTCTCAGTGGGGACTCTGACTGCCATTATGTGTTAAATGGGGACACTTACCTGCCATAATGTTTAAAATGGGGACACCTGCTGTAATCTGTAAAAAGGGGACACTTGCCTGCGATAATGTGTAAAATGGGGACTCATGCCTGCCGTAATGTGTAAAATGTGGACTCTTGCCTTCCATAAGGTGTAAAAATGGGGACACTTGCCTGCCTTAATGTGTAAAATGGGGACTCTTGACTGTCATAATGTGTAAAATGGGGACTCTTGCCTGCCATAATGTGTAAAATGGGGACTCTTGCCTGCCATAATGTGTATAATGGGGACACTTGCCTGCCGTAATGTGTAAAATGTGGACTCTTGCCTTCCATAAGGTGTAAAAATGGGGACACTTGCCTGCCTTAATGTGTAAAATGGGGACTCTTGCCTGCCATAATATGTAAAATGGGGACACTTGCCTGCCGTAATGTGTAAAATGGTGACACTTGCCTGCCGTAATGTATAAAATGGGGACTATTGCCTGTTGTAATGTATAAAATGGGGACTCTTGCCTGCAGTAATGTGTAAAATGGTGACTCTTGCCTGCCGTAATGTGTAAAATGGGGACTCTTGCCTGCCGTAATGTCTAAAATGGGGACACTTGCCTGCCATAATGTGGAAAATGGGGACTCTGCCTGCCATAATGTGGGGATTTAATGTATCAAGGGCATTGCGGTGTGTGGCATAATATGGTGCAGGGGGCATTACTGTGTGGGGCTTAAAATGGTAGAATTTTTTTTCCCTATGGTGGCCGTGATCTGTTGGTGCAGGGTCAAAAACTGGGGTGTGAGATAGTCTTTTCAGATGAGGTCACGTCCATTTTAACGAGGCCATGCCCATTTTAACGAGGCCACGCCCCCTTACCGAGGCGATGGTTGTTTTTTTCTTTCAATCTGGGGGGGGGGGGGGCGCATTTTTTTATGTCACGGGGGGGGGGGGGGGGGGGAGGGGGTGCATTTTTAAATCTCGCACTGGGAGCCAGATTGGCTAGAAACAGCCCTGCTCTGCTACCATATGTCCAGTGCTGCTGTATAAGTCCAATCCAGTGGTGCTGTGTTGTGCTGCATCAGTTTAGTGGTGGTGTATTGTGCTGCATCAGTCCAGTCACAGTGGTGGTAGTGGTGTCATCTACTGCCATATGTCCAGTGCTGCTGTATAAGTCCAGTCCATTGCAGTGGTGCTGTGTTGTCCTGCATCAATACAGTGGTAGTGTCTTGTGCTGCATCAGTCCAGTCACAGTGGTGGTGTCCTCTGCTGCCATATGTCCAGTCCATTGCTGTGTTGTCCTGCATCAGTCCAGTGGTGGTGTCCCTGTGCTGCTGCATATGTCCAATGGTACTGCCATATATGTCCAGTGATACTGCTGTATATGTCCATTGATACTGCCGTACATGTCCAGTGGTACTGCTGTATAAATCCAGTGATCCTGCCGTATAATTCCAGTGGTACTGGGCGATACATTATATGGCAGGATCACTGGATTTATACGCCAGTACCACTGGAATAAGGTATAAGTGATCCTGCCGTATAATTCAAGTGGTACTGGCGTATAAATCCAGTGATCCTAACATATAATTCCAGTGATCCTGCCGTATAATTCCAGTGATCCTGCTGTATATATATATATACCCTGTTGCAAAGCAGTGCCATTCCTAGATGGGGCAGGTGTTTGTGCCACTCAATTGTGTCGCTTAGCTTAGTCATACAGCTACCTCATTGCACCTCTTTTACTTCTTTGCATGATGTGCTGTTTGGGGACTATTTTTTTTTAAGTGCCATCCTGTCTGCCACTGTAGTGCTACTCCTAGATGGGCCAGGTGTTTGTGCCACACACTTGTGTCGCTTAGCTTTGTCATACAGCTACCTCATTGCACCTCTTTTTCTTCTTTGCATAATGTGCTGTTTGGGGACTATTTTTTTTAAGTGCCATCCTGTCTGACACTGCAGTGCCACTCCTAGATGGGCCAGGTGTTTGTGCCGCACACTTGTGTCACTTAGCTTAGTCATACAGCCCCCTTGGTGCAACCTTTTGGCCTAAAAACAATATTGTGAGGTGTAAGGTGTTCAGAATAGACTGGAAATGAGTGGAAATGAATGTTATTGAGGTTAATAATACCGTAGGATCAAAATTTTCCCCAAATTCTGTGATTTTGGCTGTTTTTATGTTTTTTTCAAAAATCATCCAGATCCAAAACCAAAACACGAAAGGGTGGTTTTGGCAAAACCAATCCAGATCCAAAACACGAGGTTGGAACCAGAACCAAAACCAAAACACAAAACACGAAAAGTGCCCGCAGCACATCTCTAGTTATAGTGGTTTAATGGCAGTTTGGCCAAAATGCCAATTAGCAAATACAAAACAAAAAACACAAAACCACCGTAAAATAGATGGACATTCATGGCAGTTTACAAAACCCCATAAAAACCGCCACATAGTAAAGTTACCCCTAAATCTCATTTTATTTTGGCTAAATGGCTCTTTACCCTTTGATAAATACTGTATGTATTGCATACCCTCCAACATTTACCATGGGGACGTGACCATGGATAAAGGGGGCATGGCCACACAGGGAAAGGGGACATGAGATGAGTTATTGTGTGATTTATTGATATGGGCTCAGCTGCTGTACATATCTATAGTACTAGGAGAGAAGAACAAGCGCCTTATGGTGCAGTAATTTTGTTAATAGTGTATTGCAGACACAACAAATGGAAAGGTCCGTACCAGATAACAACTTGTGTTAGGGCCTATCGATTCCTTATCCAGTAAGTGTTCTCCACCAGATAACAACTTGTGTTAGGACCTATCGATTCCTTATCCAGTAGGTGTTCTCCACCATAGAGTTCACATAGAGTGGCAGACCCGTGTACTGGTACGGACCTTTCCATTTGTTGTGTCTGCAATACACTATTAACAAAATTACTGCACCATAAGGCGCTTGTTCTTCTCTCCTAGTACTATAGAATTTCCAATGACTGAATATACCCGGGTCATTTACTGAGGAACTGAGCTGCCGCCAGGAAGTCTGGAGTGTGCCCATAGAATTTAGATGATCCTGCCATTTTGCTGAGGACAGTGACATTTTTAAGACTTTTTCAAACTGCTAATGACTGACCCTTAGAGGGGATTCCCGATTGTTGGATAAGCGCACTGATCTATAAAAACATTTGCTGTACATATCTATTTACTTTGTATGAACCCTTCTTGTTGAATACTTAATTAAGTATATGTAAGCTCACATTTTTTAATTTAAATGGTCCTAGCCAGCTTCTGTGTTGTTGGGGATGTGCTCTGCGCTCCCTAGAAATGTTTACTTGTGTGTTTTGTGTAGCCGAGCGGCCCAGGTTGGTTTAGGAAACTCTTTTCGTTTGTTTCCTGGTTTTACAGAGTCTGCGAGGAGGGGGACCAACCTTTGGCGCTGCAGGTTTTTGAACAAGTATATAAAGGCAGTAGGGTGTCTATGGGTGTGATAAATAGATGTGTGTAATATGTATAGGTGTAGTGGAAATATATACGTACGGAGGCAGTGGGATGTAAATGGGTGTGATGAATATATATGGAGGCAATGGATTGTGTCCAGATAAAAATTGTTTATTAAGTGAAAAAAATGTTTAAAAATATTAACAGTTTTTGACAATATTCCGTAAAAAATTAGAAAAAGAAGGCAATTATGTTCAGTGTGTTTCTATTACATAATAAACATATGCAGCACATCAATTAAAAATATAAGATATAAAAAATATATAAAAAATTATGGAATAGAATAAAGATATATATATAGAATAAAAATAAAAATATATATATAGAATAAAAATAAAATTGTATATATATATAAAACCAGATTTTGAGTCTAATGTCAATCGATATGTGATCGTTTACACTTTGCTTTTGATCATAGAGAGACCGGTCTCTTCTATTTAGAGTGTTACGGGGTTAATATGGTGTGAGTCACGGCAGAGCTGTCTGTGTCCACAAAAGGGTCCGGTTTATAATAAGTTCCTGTTGCTCTTAGAAAGGCAGTTTGTAATGGTAATGTTTTTCAGGTGATGGTGTGTCACGGGTTGCTTACGTGTCTTCGCCCTTAGCAGGGCTGAGGAGTCCGTGGGTGTCCTATGCTGCTGCAGGTGTCTTTTTGTCTTTTTTCTTCCTCCGTATCCGCGGTTTGTTACAGGCGCCTGTAACTCCGGTTCCTTTGATGTTACCTCGTTGACGTCTTCCAGGAAGTCGGGATCTCCGGGTTTCGGGTGAGAAGAGGGGGCGTGGTCCAACGCGTTTCACTCGGCCAATGGTGCCGTGCTTCGTCAGGGACAGTGTGTTGGTGTCTGTCTCTAGCTCATTTAGATAGGGTTGAGTCTGCTGTGATTGGTTCAAAAGAGTTTCCTTTCAATCAGTGCAATTAGCACGTCTATTGTGCAAAGCTGTTTCTCATTTAATCCTATCTTTGATTTGTTCAATAATATGGCAAGCGTGTTTTCGTCTTCAGCTTGTCATAAATAGTATCAAAGTACACATTGCAAGTTTCTGATAGTGAATAGTAACAAAATACACATTGTAAATTTCTGATACATTTAAATCATCTGCCACATAGTGTCAAAAATTGCTTTCTTGCAAAGTCGCTGTTGTTTCACAGAGGGACTTACAAGAATAGACTATGTTTATTATATATACATATACGTGGTTTTTTATGAAAGAAGAAGCATAATTAGGTTGTGGTTATACACGGATAGGGATATATATGCCCTGTATGCATGCACATGGTTTTTATGAGTGAAGAGAAAATAGATAAAAGTTATATACGGATTGGGATATATATGAAATAGATGAAGAAAAATAGTGGTTGTATTAAATGTCTACATAGCGGATGTCCTAAGTTTCTAATGTTTTTTATGGTAGGTCTGTGATGTATGTTCAAGTATCTAAACGGACATTATAATAGTTTTAATAAGAAGTGGTCAGTCCTGGAGTTATTTATAACAGGTGTATGTCACGTATTGAGATGTGGCACCTAGGAAATATATTTAAATGGTGTAGTTATGGAGATGAGTGGTGAAAATTGATTAGCATGCGGATGATAATAAGTGTGAATGTGGAATATTCAACTGGATATTCCTTAGAGTCTTGCTTTTATATTTATTTTTCTTGTAATTAATTTATAAGGAGTGTTTACTCTTCTTTGTTTGGTCGTTGGTTTTTTAATTTGTTCGTTATTCTTTTCTGTTTTTGGTTCGTAGGTATTTTCTTCTTATTCTTTGGTTCTTCTTAGTGCGAATCTGATTGCTTTTCTTGGTTGATTGGTCTTTAAACCACTTGTGCCCCAGGTAGGCTGTCAGACATCGTCACCAGGGTTTTGCTAGAAGTAATTTTACTGCACCTAAGGTTCATAGATGGTCTCCCATTCTATTACTTGTTAGGCCCAAACCTCTTTACTTCCGAGTTCGGAATGGGATCGGGTGGTTTGTGGATGGTATGACAGTATTTATTCACTTTCTTGCAGTCCTGGTGGTGTGACTAAACCTAGTGGGTGTTTTTGTGGTGTCAGTTAGTCTCCCAAAAAACTGCTGAGTTCAAAGTCGATATTTAGACCCTTTGGTGTCAGGGTTTGCATGTTATAAATCCACTTTGTTTCCTCTCTTGACATGGTTCTGATGTAATCTCCACCTCGCCAGGGTATGGTGACTTTTTTAATTGCTATGAAGTTTAGAAGGCTTCCATCATGGTTATGGATTTTTTTGAAGTGATCTGAGACGCTGTGCGTTTCTACTTCGTTGTCAATATTTCTTAGATGTTCGTTTATCCTTGTTTTTAGGCTTCTTGTGGTTCGTCCTATATATTGTAGATTGCATGGACAGGTTAGTAAGTATATTACTCCTGTTGTGTCGCAGGTCATCTTTTCTTTTATCTTGAAAATTTCTTTAGTTTCATTCGATCTAAAGTTATTTGTTGGTTTGGTGCTTCTCTGTTTGCATGTTTTGCATGCTTTGCATCTTGTACAGTGATAGAATCCTGGTGTTGTATCGTTTATCCAAGTCCTTCCTTTTTTCTTTTTTTCTTCGGGTATATAGCTGGATACTATTTCTTGTTTTATATTTGGTGCTTTCCTATAAATTAATCTTGGGCGGTCTTGTATATATTCCTTGATTTCTTCATCACGTTTGAGTAGATGCCAGTTCTTATTGATTATTTTTTCAAAGTATTTGTGCTGACTGCTGTAGTTGGTGATGAAAGTTACTTCTGTCGCTTCCTGTTTGTTTTTCTCTTTATATTTGAGGAGGTCTTCCCTTTTTGTTTCTTTTGCTGCTTCTATAGCTTTATGGACGGTGTCTTTGTCGTAGTTTCTTTCTAGAAACTTCTTTTCTAGTGTCGAGATTTGGTCTTCAAAGGTGATGTCTGTGGAACAATTCCTCTTAAATCTTTTGAATTGCCCCCCAGGTATTCCTTTCAACCAGTTTTTATGGTGGTTGCTGGTTGCTGGTATGTAGTTGTTGCAGTCCACCGGCTTGTAATAGAAACACACTGAACATAATTGCCTTCTTTTTCTAATTTTTTACGGAATATTGTCAAAAACTGTTAATATTTTTAAACATTTTTTTCACTTAATAAACAATTTTTATCTGGACACAATCCATTGCCTCCATATATATTCATCACACCCATTTACATCCCACTGCCTCCGTACGTATATATTTCCACTACACCTATACATATTACACACATCTATTTATCACACCCATAGACACCCTACTGCCTTTATATACTTGTTCAAAAACCTGCAGCGCCAAAGGTTGGTCCCCCTCCTCGCAGGTCCTAGCCAGCTGCCTAGTCTGAGTGAGAAGGGGGGGGGGGAGGGGGCAGGTAAGGAACTCAATTAGCAGCAGGGTGCTATCCCTATAGAAAAATAGGTAGTATCCTTATCTGGGGATATATAAGAGGAAGAGGGCAGACCAACTTCCTCTTTTGTTCCAGGGATCCAGTGGAGATACCCACACACCCGCCCAAATTTTAATATGTTGATTCATTTGATGCATATCATTTTTGAATTTTGTTTGAATGTTAATTTCTGGTGTTTCCTTCCAACAGGTGAGGTGCATATTGGCGATAAGCAGTGCTCCTTGGTGG
The DNA here is from genome assembly GCF_028390025.1 of Pseudophryne corroboree. NCBI lineage: Eukaryota > Metazoa > Chordata > Amphibia > Anura > Myobatrachidae > Pseudophryne > Pseudophryne corroboree. Next base: position 607,950,863 of record NC_086444.1, on the reverse strand, counting down.
CCTATAGTGGCGCAATAATGGTTGCCCGTCATTTACCCTGGGAAAATTGCTAGGTTGGCGCCTCTTCAAGGGGTGACCTGGTCGTCGTCTCATGGAGCTGCCAGTGCTAACTCAATTAAAGGGGAGTATAATAGCAATTCTGTTGTTTGAGTCATTATTTATATAGAGTATGTGGTATAAACTAAGGGAATTGGAATAAAAAAACTACTGGGCGACTTAAATATTTTTATGAATTTAGGGTAAGTGTTTTCTGTTTGTTTTTTTCTGTGGTATTGTCGTGGTTATTTTTTTATAAAATATATTGATAGTGGACAACACATTTTTGATTATCTTTACCTCATTTTTTCATGCCTCTGCGAAGAAAGTATATAGGCCCTCATTCCGAGTTGATCGCTCGCTAGCTGCTTTTAGCAGCAGTGTAAACGCTAAGCCGCCACCCTCTGGGAGTGTATTTTAGCTTAGCAGAAGTGCGAACGAAAGGTTCGCAGTTCTGCTATTAAATATTTTTATGCAGTTTAAGAGTAGCTCGAAACCTACTCCTACCTTGCGATCACTGCAGACAGTTCAGTTCCTGTTTTGACGTCACAAACAAGCCCTGCGTTCGGGCAGCCACTCCCCCGTTTCTACAGGCACACCTGCGTTTTCTGCTGACACGCCTGCATTTTTTAGCACACTCCCGGAAAACGGTCAGTTCCCACCCAGAAACGCCCCTTTTCTGTCAATCACTCACCGATCACTCGAGCGATATAAAACAGTAGTTTGGCCTTGTGTAAAACTGCAAAGTTTTCTGTGAAAGTACTTAGTGCGTGCGCACTGCGGCCCATACGCATGCGCAGAACTGCCAATTTTTAGCCTGATCGCTACGCTGTGAAAAACGTCAACGAGCGATCAACTCGGAATGAGGGCCATAGTCATTTATGAAGGTTTTTTACATATTTATCCTGTGGATTACTGGATGAGAGAAGAAAATGACAAAGGTGTGGAATAAAGATGGAAGCAAGGGCATTGGTGTGAATATTTTTTAGGTGTAAATTTCTGTAATTTAAATTTAGTATGTGGCACTAAAGGTCACAGAGAGCCAAGACTTGCTGGGACTTGTAGTGCAATGTTTAAAGTATTATAATGTCCCATTTTTAATACCAGCCACTGTGAACTGGACCTCAGCTCACCAAGTCTGGGCTTAGCAGATGTTGTCAAGATGAACCCAACTCCCCCCCCCCCCCCCCCTTCCCCACTTCCCCATGCCCATGACCTGTATAGCCAATCCAAGTCAGCTAGGATGGCTGAAATACCTTCTATTTTAATTTGCTTTAACACCCTTGGAAGCATCACCAGTGTAAGATGATAGTCCTATGGCAATGACATGACTAGCAGAACTGAGTCATTTTTCCTAGTGCAAAACATTTGCACCTTGTGTTTCAACTGACACCAACGCTATACTTTTGATGTCTGCTGACCCTAACTTTTTATTTAATACACAGGGGCAGATTTATCAAAGCATAGAGAGAAATAACATGGAGAAAGGTAAAGTACCAACCACTCAGCTCCTAAATGTCATTTTACAGACTATGTTTGAAAAATGACAGGAGCTAATTGGTTGGTACATTATCTCTCTCCATGCTTATTCTCCTTGGCCTCTCTGCTGCTTTTGACACTGTGGACCACCCTCTCCTCCTGCAAATCCTTTACTCCCTTGGTCTGCGTGATACTGCTCTCTCCTGGCTGTCCTCCTACCTTTCTGACCATTCCTTCTTTGTATCATCTCATGACTTCACCTCCCACCCACTTCCTCTACCAGTAGGTGTCCCCAAGGTTCTGTTCTTGGGCCTCTCCTATTCTCTCTCTACACATCCTTATTACGTGAGCTCATTAGCTCTTTTGACAATATCATCTCTACACTGATAAAACTCAAATATACCTTTCTTCCCATGACTTCTCCTCACTCGTATCTCCAACTGTCTCTCTGCTATCTCTTTCTGGATGTCCCAGTGCTTTCTTAAACTTAACATGTCTAAGACTGAGCTGATCATCTTCCTGCATAACCTCACCTCCCACAATTTCATTATCCATTGATGGCACTACTATCTCCTCTAGCCCCCAAGTGCGCTGTCTTGGAGTAATCCTTGACTCCTCCCTCTCCTTCAAACCACGCATTCAGTACCTCTCACAAATCTGCTGTTTCAATCTCAAAAACATCTCCATGATCAGACCCTTTCTCACCCAGGACACTACTAAGACCTTCATCCACTTACTGGTCATCTCCAGATTGGACTACTGTAATCTCCTCCTATCTGGCCTCCCTGAAAAATGCCTCTCTCCACTCCAATCTATCCTCATTGCTGCTGCCCGTCTCATCTTCCTCACCAAGTATACTACATACACCTCTCTTCTCTTGCAGTACCTTCACGGACTACCCTACCCATTCAGAATCCATTTCACCCACTCTTCTCCCTCTTACATCTCTGACCTAATCTATTTACATTCCCACCTGTCCTCTTCACTCTGGTAATGCACGCCATCTCTCCTGCCAACTGATTACCTCCTCATACTCCTACCTACAAGATTTTGCATGTGCTGCTCCCTATCTCTGGAAATCTCTATCTCTCCCCATCTCACGCTCCACCTCTCTACAAAACTTCAAATGGGCTCTTCTTCACCAAACCCAGCCAACTCTCCTCCTAACCCTCTTGTCTATGCTAACTGTCTACCCCTTCTGTGTCACCCCGGTCTGTCGGCCCTTAACCTTTTAGATAGGGCCTTCTTTCCTCATGTGCATTTCTTTTTCTTACTTACACTATTTTATACTCGATACTCCCTTTGATGGCACCTAACCCCTGGTTTTCCATACCTGTCCTATATTGCCTTTAACTATAAGTGCTGTTTTCTTGTTTGCTCATTTGGTTATGTACTGTGTAATCGGCGCTGCGGATCCCTTGTGGTGCCATATAAATAAGGATAATAATAATAATAATAATAAAATGGCCCCATTGTGAATAACCAATGTGGAAACTGTGGAGCACCACGTGCCATCGATGTGAGAGGTGAACATCGGCGTGAGGGCCGACCTACATGTTAAAGTGGAGCAGCTCACCATCAAAATAAACCTGGGGGCTGCCAGACGTGTGTCTAAACCAATAGTTCATCCCGTCAAACTGCTGTCCGTGCTGCACATGGCAGTTAATCTGGCTATTAGCTGGTGGTCAGAATAATGTGACCTTGTAAGTACCCACTATACCCCAACATATTTGCAGTGTTCCCGAATTAATGTAAAAGAAAGATTGTGCCGTTCCACAACGTTTCTAGCTGTCTTCTTACTAGAGATTTGTGGCGACCTCCATGATTTGATTTTGGTTATGTATTCATTTCATGTTTTGGTTTTGGCAAAACAACCCTCACATGTTCTGGATTTGTATATGTATTTATTTCAATAATTGATAAAAACAGTTAAAATCACATACTATAATTTGGGCCTTTTTTGTTCCTACAGTATTAGAAATCATGGGCAAGAACTGGTGACTGACTTACACAAACAACAGCATCAACATCCTCATTATCCTCAGTAGCATCGGGTAGTACACAAATATCCCCCTCATCCTATTCCACTTTCACAGTAGTATCTTCAGTTTCTTTTAGGTCATCATCAATATCTTTACTTGTACTGCTCATCCCCACATTCGCAAATGGTGCAGAAATGGTGGTAGGAGATGTCAGACTCACACGCAGCTAACATGGACATTCTCCTCAGGGATTTGTGAACACAGAGTTTGTTGTTCAGTCTTAGGGGGTAATTCAGAGTTGATCGCAGCAGCAAATTTGTTAGCAGTTGGGCAAAACCAAGGGGGTCATTCCGAGTTGATCACTCACTAGCTAGATTTAGCAGCCGTGCAAATGCTATGCCGCCACCCACTGGGAGTGTATTTTAGCTTAGCAGAAGTGCGAACAGTTGTATCGCAGAGCGGCTACAATTTTTTTTGTGTAGTTTCAGAGTAGCTCAAAACATACTCAGTGCTTGCGATCACTCAGACTATTCAGTTCCGGATTTGACATCACAAACACGCCCAGCGTTCGCCCAGCCACGCCTGCGTTTTCCCTGGCACACCTGCGTTTTTTCTCACACTCCCTGAAAAGGGTCAGTTGCCACCCAGAAACGCCCACTTCATGTCAATCACTCTGCGGCAAGCAGTGCGACTGAAATGCATCGCTAGACCATGTGCAAAACTACATCGTTTGTTGTGCACCGCATATGCATGCGCAGAACTGACGATTTTTAGCCTGATCGCTGCGCTGCGAACAAGTTCAGCTAGCGATCAACTCGGAATGACCCCCCATGTGCAGTGCAGGTGGGGCAGATATAACATGTGAAGAGAGAGTTAGATTTGGGTGGGTTATTTTGTTTCTGTGCCGGGTAAATACTGGCTGCTTTATTTTTACACTGCAATTTAGATTTCAGTTTGAACACACCCCACCCAAATCTAACGCTCTCTGCACATGTTATATCTGCCCATCCTGCAGTGCACATAGGGGGTCATTCCGAGTTGTTCGCTCGCAAGCTGCTTTTAGCAGCTTTGCACACGCTAAGCCGCCGCCTACTGGGAGTGAATCTTAGCTTATCAAAATTGCGAACGAAAGATTCGCAATGTTGCGATAAGACATCTCTGTGCAGTTTCTGAGTAACTCGAAACTTACTCGGCATCTGCGATCAGTTCAGTGCTTGCCGTTCCTGGTTTGACGTCACAAACACACCCAGCGTTCGCCCAGACACTCCTCCATTTCTCCAGCCACTCCCGCGTTTTTCCCAGAAACGGTAGCGTTTTTTCACACACACCCATAAAACGGCCAGTTTCCGCCCAGAAACACCCACTTCCTGTCAATCACAGTACGATCACCAGAACGAAGAAAAAACCGTGAGTAAAATTCCTAACTGCATAGCAAATTTACTTGGCGCAGTCGCAGTGCGAACATTGCGCATGCGCACTAAGCGGAAAATCGCTGCGATGCGAATAAATTTACCGAGCGAACAACTCGGAATGACCCCCAAAGTTTTGCCCAACTGCTAACAAATTTGCTGCTGCGATTAACTCTGAATTACTCCCATGGTGTTCTTTTTTTTTTTTTTTTGGGGGGGGGGGGCACTGATTTGTCAGTTTTTAGTGTGGCCCCTTTACCTCTTTTTTTAACATTGTGAAATATTTCATTTTCAGATTCCCTTTCCTAAACTTTCTGCCCCCTGGACCACCTTTACTAGATGTTGTAGTACTATTATGACTGGCAGCAGCTATGGCACTGTTAGGGAACTCCAGCACAATTTTGTAAGACCCCTGGAGCCAATGAAAGGGTCTTCTGCCTATAAAAATGGTATGGAAACCGGTGAATACAAGATGTGTTCGGTAATCTGAAACAAGATATAACAGGAATCTCTCAGCATAGTAATATGCAAACTGTGGATGTGGACTTTACCATAAGATAGTGTTGTGAGGTCAGGAGTGCGGCACAATACTGCTAGACAACAGCCAGGACCAGGAAACAGAGCAGCCAGCGGAGTCCAAGTTGTCCAGAAACCACCAGAACAAGCAACCCCCATGGCTGATGTGATGTGGTGTTCCGGTCACCTATAATGGCCAGTAATTGCAAACAACGATGAGCTGAAGTGGCTCACAAAAGGCACTAGTTCTTGGTTGCTGATCCTGCTCTTCTATCAACTAATCGTGAACCATATTGGCTCAGTGCTTATTTTTATGTGAACGCAGTGGTGTACAGCACACATAAGTTGTACCAGAAAAAAATATAAGATAATAGTATTATACAGATAAATCCATCTTTATCTTGGCCTTTAATAGGATTAATTGAGCCAGGGCAGTCAGCCTTAATCCCTTGCTGTATTGTTCTCTCTTATTGTATTGCAGCTGAGAACAATAGATGAAAGGCTTATGCTAATAAACCATGGAGTGCCTAGGCGCAACATAGAAGCCAAGAAAGATAATTGTGGCTCCATCTGTATTTATTTACTTGAACTTTTTTTTAAATAACTCAAGTCGCTATGCGTGATGTGAATGCACTGGGGTACAGCTGAGCACGTAAAAGTTATACAAAATAACTATAGCAGAGGCCCCCCCCCCCATCCCTTACCACCACCACCACCACCACCACAATACAGAGCCCCTCAGGTGAAAAAATGCGGACACAGCATCTCTTATAAGTTCCATAGCCACCTCCTGATAATTTAGCGGTTTGAGTTATGGTATGGGCCCCCCGGCCCATACCATAACTCAAACCGCTAAATTATCAGGAGGTGGCTATGGAACCTATAAGAGATGCTGTGTCCGCATTTTTTCATCTAGTCCAGGGTCCAGCAGCTCCGTGGCCTTATTGCATGGTTTGTGGTCCCGGTGGAGATAGCAGATCTTGTAAATCTGCACGGTCATCAGGTTGTGCAGGCGGGGAGAAGCGTGCAGTGCAGGAGAGGGGAGGTGGGAACAGCGCCAAATATGTGGCTCCAACCCTTCAGATCCGACACCAGGTGAGCCGGGAGCAGGTGCCTCACATCCCTCATGGCGATCACAGAGAACAGTCACTTCCTTCATTTTTTTTGTTGCACTTAGTACCACCCTTCAAGTGGCGGTAGCGCCTGCCCTGATTATATACCACATCACAGTGAGTCACGGGGGATCAGGATACTAGAGCTGCAGCATACAGGATAGCCGGATTCTGAGGAGGGGGATGTGCTTCCACTATGAAGGGCCCACCTTCAGGTGCGCTAGATGGGCACCCGGCAGCTATCTAATCACTGTCAGCTTGCCGGGACTCAAACAGTCCAGCGCTGGGACTTTTTCGGCGGAGCTCATGGTCCACCAAAAAATAGAAATACCCTCCAATGCACTATGATTCAATACTGTCAGTGAGCCCCCAGGGTCCCGCGGCCGCTTGGGTTGCCTAACAGTAAATCCGCTAATGGGGAGAAGTCTGGGACATAGGGAGCAGTCAGGGGTGTATCTGGGACATAGGGAGCAGTCAGGGGCATAGGGAGTAATAAAGGACACAGGGAGCAGTCAGGGATGTGTCAGTAACATAGGGAGCAGTCAGGGACATAGGTAGCAGTCAGGGGTATAGGAAGCAGTCAGAGACATAGGGAGCAGTCAGGGACATAGGGAGCAGTTAGGGATGTGTCAGTAACATAGGGAGCAATCAGGGGCATAGGGCGCAGTCAGCAGAGTATATGGGACATAGGGAGCAATTACGGGTGCAGCATATTGTAGTGAATGGGGCTGTACTAGTGACCTGCTGCGGGTATACATCAGGCAAGCAGAGACGGTGACTGACCTTAAACAGCAGCAGCAACGCCAGTCCAGCTTCCCCCAGCCTCCTGTGTTCAGTGCTGGGGCTTCATAATGTCCACTCCCCGTGGAAGATCCTATGCGGGGCGGAATCATTGCCGACGGATGATCAGGGTCAGATTCAGTTGCTTGCAAAGAGAGGCGGCCACTGGTCCCTGGGGAGGGGTCAGCCAGCCACCCGGAAGTGCATGGTAATCTTAGCCGGCTCCAGCAGTGTGCCCTGGAGCCGACTCACAGACAGCCATCCGTAGCACCCTGAGCGTCATCCGCCTCTCAGTGCTGTGGACTCCTGCCAGCGGGTGCTAGGCGGCATTGTAAATAAAAAATGTATTTCCAGGCTACGCACCCGCCCATCCTGAGTCCGCCCTGAATCCGCCACTGGCCGCGGCCTCCTGCTCGGGCTCTAGCAGCTCCGTTCCTTAATTACTTTTTTTGTTATTGCACTCAGTGCCGCCTTTCAGGAGCCGGCGCCCATAGGCAGCTGCCTAAAGCTGCCTAATGGTAGCGCCGGCCCTGTGCACACCATCCCAGGAAGCAGCATGGGCCCTGCACGCTGAACCAGGCTCCCAATGATTGCAGATGCCATCAATCTGCCGGCACTCAGGAGGCAGAGGGGAGGAGCCGGGGCGTGATAACAGGGGAGGGCCCCATTCCCTCTTATCCTGACCTCCGTGACTCCGTCCTCCTGACCCTGGGTCCTCTCCTCTCACGGGTGGCTGACAGAGCAGTGTATCAGCGTAATGAGTCTGATTACACCAGCGCAAGTTACGCCATTGGGAGTGCGGGAGTGCGGCTCATTTTGGTGTCACCCCATTGAAGGGTGACACCCGGGTGCGGGACGCACCCCCCGCACCCATCTCTTGACGCTACTGAACTATAGTACAATAGTATAATTTACTTGAACTTTTTTTTAAAATAACCACTCACTTTGGAGTCACACTGTGATGTGACATGAACGCATTGGGGTACAGCTGAGCACACTAAAGTTGTACAAAAAAAAATAACTGTAGCATAACAGAATCATTTATTCACTTGACATTTTTTATGTAAAATAACTAAGCTGAGCAAACAACAGTTGTACAAAAAATAACGAGATTTATGGTAAGAACTTACCTTTGTTAAATTTCTTTCTGCAAGGTACACTGGGCTCCACAAGGATTAACATCGGGGTGTAGAGTAGGATCTTGATCCGAGGCACCAACAGGCTCAAAGCTTTGACTGTTCCCAAGATGCACAGTGCCGCCTCCTCTATAACCCCGCCTCCGTGCACAGGAGCTCAGTTTCGTTAACCAGTCCAATGCATTAGCAGGTACCAGAGACGACAATCGTTAGTAACCACAAACACCACACACTGACTACAGGAGAGGGTGTCAGCGGCTAATGCCATACCAACCCAAAGAAGCCAAGTGCGACAGGATGGGCACCTTGTGGAGCAAAGTGTACCTCGCAGAAAGAGATTTAACAAGGGTAAGTTCTTACCATAAATCTCGTTTTCTGCTGCGGGGTACACTGGGTTCCACAAGGATTACCATCGGGGATGTCCTAAAGCAGTTCCTTATGGGAGGGGATGCACTGCAGCGGGCACAAGAACCCGGCGTCCAAAGGAAGCATCCTGGGAGGCGGAAGTATCGAAGGCATAGAACCTTATGAACGTGTTCACTGAGGACCATGTAGCCGCCTTGCACAATTGTTCAAGGGTCGCACCACGGCAGGCCGCCCAAGAAGGTCCGACAGACTGAGTAGAATGGGCTTTGATGGTAGCAGGAGCTGGCAGACCAGCCTGTACATAAGCATGTGCAATCACCATTCTAATCCATCTGGCCAAGGTCTGCTTGTTAGCAGGCCAGCCACGTTTGTGAAATCCAAACAGCACAAAGAGAGAAGCAGACTTCCTAATTGAGGCAGTTCTCTTCACATAGATATGGAGAGCCCATACCACATCCAAAGACCGCTCTTTGGAAGACAGCTCAGGAGAACTAAAGGCCGGAACCAAAATCTCCTGATTAAGGTAGATAACCCGGACGCATTCTGAGAACCGCCCGGTCACGGTGAAAAATCAGATAGGGGGACTTACAGGATAAGGCACCCAAGTCCAAGACCCTTCTAGCTGACGCGATAGCCAGCAAAAACAAAAACCTTAAAGTAAAGCCACTTGAGGTCTTCAGACACAAGAGGTTAAAACGGAGACTCTTGCAAAGCCTCCAGAACCACCAACAGATCCCAAGGGGCCACGGGTGGTACATAAGGAGGCTGAATCCGCAACACACCCTAAGTGAAAGTATGAACATCCGGTAGGGTAGCAATCTTTCTCTGAAACCAAACCGACAAGGCAGAAATGTGAACCTTGAGGGAGGCCAGACAAAGGCCTAAGTCCCGGCTCTATTGTAGGAAGGCCAACAGTTTGACTGTACTAAACTTGAAAACGTCATTATTATGAGACGCGCACCAAGTAAAGTAAGAATTCCAGACCCTATGGTAAATCCGAGCAGAAGCCGGCTTACAGGCCTTCAACATAGTTTGAATGACCGCCTCCGAAAAACCCTTAGCCCTCAAGACGGAAGCTTCAAGAGCCATGCCATCAAAGCCAGACGGGCCAAGTACTGGTAAACACAAGGTCCCTGAATGAGGAGGTCTGGTCGTTGTGGAAGTAGACGGGGACGATCTAGCGAGAGGCCCTGTAGATCGGAGAACCAGTGCCGTCTGGGCCACGCTGAAGTGATCAGAAGTAGGATTCCTGCTTCTTGCTTGAACTTCCTTATTACTCTGGGCAGGAGTGACACCGGAGGGTACACGTACGGCAGCCGAAAGTTCCATGGAATTGCCAGAGCGTCCACGAATGCTGCTTGAGGATCCCTTGTCCTTGCTCCGAAGACCGGAACCTTGTGATTGTATCGAGACGCCATCAGGTCCACATCTGGAAGGCCCCACTTGTCCACAAGAAGTTGAAAAACTTCCAGATAGAGGCTCCACTCTCTGGCGTGTACGTCCTGATGACTGAGAAAGTCCGCTTCCCAGTTGAGGACCCCCGGAATGAACACTGCGGATATGGCCGTCAGATGGCGTTCTGCCCACTGAAGAATCCGTGATACTTCCATCATTGCCATACGGCTTCGAGTGCCACCTTGATGATGTACGCCACTGTGGTGGCATTGTCCGATTGTACTTGAACAGGTCTGTTCTGTATCAAATGTTGGGCCAGGTTCAGTGTATTGAACACCACCCGCAGTTTCAGAATGTTTATCGGGAGTAGAGACTCCTGCTCGGTCCACCGACCCTGAAGGGAGTGTTGTTCCAACACCGCGCCCCAACCTCTCAGACTGGCATCCGTCATAAGCAGGACCTAGTTGGATATCCAGAAGGGACGACCCCTGCTCAATCGATGGTCCTGAAGTCACCAGCTCAGTGACAGGCGGACCTCCGGAGACAAGGAGATCATTTGAGATCTGATCCGGTGAGGCAGGGGGCGAGAATGGAATTGAGCATACTCCACCATGTCGAAAGCCAACACCATGAGACCTAGCATTTGCATTGCCGAATGTATCAACACTATCGGACGAGATAGGAAGTATCGAATCCTGTCCTGCAGCTTCAGGACTTTCTCCTGAGACAAGAACAACCGCTGGTTGTGAGTGTCCAATAACGCTCCCAGGTGCATTATGCTCCTAGCAGGAACCAGGGAAGATTTCTTCCAGTTAACTAGCCACCCGTGGGCTTTCATGAACTGGACAGTCAGATCCAGATGATGCAGGAGAATTTCGGTGGAATTTGCCAGGATCAACAAATTGTCCAGGTACGGCAGAATCCTGACCCCTTGACGGCGGAGTACAGCCGTCATAACTTCCATTACTTTGGTGAAAACTCGGGGAGCCGTTGTCAAACCAAAAGGTAACACCCGAAATTGGCAATGAAGGTTGCCCACTGCAAACCTCAGGTACTGCTGATGTGACATTGCAATAGGAATATGCAGGTTGGCATCCTGTATGTCCAGGGATACCATATAGTCCCCAGGCTCCAACTCCAGAACAATAGAGCGTAGTGTTTCCATACGAAACTTGGAGACCCTCACATACTTGTTCAAGGACGTGAGATTGAGAATGAGCCGCGAGGACCCGTTTGGTTTCGGTGAATAGTACCCCTTGCCTCTCTGAGCCAGAGGCACCTGTACTACCACTCCTTTGGTCAGGAGGGATTGTACTACTGAATGAAGAATGTTTGTCTTCACCAGGTCCAAATGGACGTCTGTCAGGCAAAATCGATGAAGGGGACGTTTCTTTTTTATTCTGAAAAATAGCTTTTATTAGGGCTGCAGGAGCAGCCCCCCTGTTGTATGCCTGCTAACTGTATGGCACCAACTTACAAACTGAGCTCCTGAGCACAGAGGCGGGGTTATAGAGGAGGCGGCACTGTGCATCTTGGGAACAGTCAAAGCTTTGAGCCCATTGGTGCCTCGGATCAAGATCCTACTCTACACCCCGATGTTAATCCTTGTGGAGCCCAGTGTACCACGCAGCAGAAATATTAGTACTGGGCTGCAGCTGCACTATGGGCAATGACAAAAAAATACAACACCAGTGTGACATTTAGGGTTACGCCACAGCACCAGTGTGACACACTTAGACAATAGATGTAAGCTCCTGCACTATGAAAAATAATAAACAATGACTTACTAACTGCCTGTACAGTATATCTAACTTGCCCAATTTTAAAAGGACATAAGTGGACACTCAGGTATATCAGCTCAGCAAAACTGCAGTCAGTGTAGGAGGACAAATAATTCAGCTCAGCAGCACAGGACAGGAGTAGATGGACAGACAATTCAGATCAGCCTAGACAGATACAGTAGATTAGACTTCGGCTGAGCACAGCACACTTGTGGCATCAGCACAGACGTCAGAAGTACACAGCTTTCTCCGGCTGTAAACTGGTACTGAGTCACAGCTGCAGGCACTTATATCAAATCCAAACCCCACAAGATTTGATGCTGGGATCATACGCACACGCAGGGGGGGTTTCCGAGTACCTGGAAACCCCCCCTGCCCGCCGATCCATCGGCGCAGCTAACCGATGTGTCTTGACACTCCTCGGGCTGTCTATAACGCTGCAGCAGCATCCGTCCTTATATTTAAACGGAGAGGCTGGCTGAATGAACAGTAGGGGGAGCTGGAGAGCACAGCTCCTTTCAGGCAGTCTCCATGTACATGTGGCTTTGTGACGGACAGAGAGCTGGTCGGGTCCGAGGCAGTGACTGTATCTCCACCTACTGCAACAACTAGCAGGTGTGTGTCTTGCTATGGTGGCCTGTTTGCTTTACTTCCTGTAGTAAATTATGCTGGCTATGTTTAATTTTAATGTGAAAGAGGTGTATGTTTGTGTTCTATCTATATAGCTATCTGTGTGTGTTTGTGACATACATGTGTGCTATAGATTATGGTGTGTGTGGCTATGAGTGTGTGTTTGTGACATACATGTGTGCTATAGAGTATGGTGTGTGTGGCTATGAGTGTGTGTTTGTGACATACATGTGTGCTATACAGTGTATATATATATATATATATATATATATAGTGTGTGTATATGTATGTATGTATGTGTGATATAGATTGTATATATATATATGTGTGTGTGTGTGTGTGTGTGTGTGTGTGTGTTTGTGACATACAGTACATGTGTACAGCTGTGTGTTTATGTATGTATGTATGTATGTATGTATGTATGTATGTATGCACACTGCTCAAAAAAATAAAGGGAACACTAAAATAACACATTCTAGATCTGAATGAATGAAATATTCTTATTAAATACTTTGTTCTTTACATAGTTGAATGTGCTGACAACAAAATCACACAAAAATTAACAATGGAAATCAAATTTATTAACCCATGGAGGTCTGGATTTGGAGTCACCCTCAAAATGAAAGTGGAAAACACACTACAGGCTGATCCAACTTTGATGTAATGTCCTTAAAACAAGTCAAAATGAGGCTCAGTAGTGTCTGGCCTCCTCATGCCTGTATGACCTCCCTACAATGCCTGGGTATGCTCCTGATGAGGTGGCGGATGGTCTCTTGAGGGGATCTCCTCCCAGACCTGGACTAAAGCATCCGCCAACTCCTGGACAGTCTGTGGTGCAACGTGGCATTAGTGGATGGAGCAAGACATGATGTCCGAGATGTGCTCAATTGGATTCAGGTCTGGGGAACGGGCGGGCCAGTCCATAGCATCAATGCCTTCATCTTGCAGGAACTGCTGACACATTACAGCCACATGAGGTCTAGCATTGTATTGCATTAGGAGGAACCCAGGGCCAACCGCACCAGCATATGGTCTCACAAGGGGTCTGAGGATCTCATCTCGGTACCTAATGGCTGTCAGGCTACCTCTGGCGAGCACATGGAGGGCTGTGCGGCCCCCCAAAGATATGCCACCCACACCATTACTGACCCACTGCCAAACCGGTCATGCTGGAGGATGTTGCAGGCAGCAGAACATTCTCCTTGGCGTCTCCAGACTCTGTCACGTCTGTCACATGTGCTCAGTGAGAACCTGCTTTCATCTCTGAAGAGCACAGGGCGCCAGTGGCGAATTTGCCAATCTTGGTGTTCTCTGGCAAATGCAAAACGTCCTGCACGGTGTTGGGCTGCAAGCACAACCCCCACCTGTGGGCGTCGGGCCCTCATGCCACCCTCATGGAGTCTGTTTCTGATCGTTTGAGTAGACACATGCACATTTGAGGGTTGCTGGAGGTCATTTTGTAGGGCTCTTGCAGTGCTCCTCCTGTTCCTCCTTGCACAAAGGCGGAGGTAGCGGTCCTGCTGCTGGGTTGTTGCCCTCCTACGGCCTCCTCCACGTCTCCTGAAGTACTGGCCTGTCTCCTGGTAGCACCTCCATGCTCTGGACACTACGCTGACAGACACAGCAAACCTTCTTGCCACAGCTCGCATTGATGTGCCATCCTGGATGAACTGCATTACCTGAGCCACTTGTGTGGGTTGTAGGGACGTCATACAGGCATGTGGAGGCCACACACACTACTGAGCCTAATTTTGACTTGTTTTAAGGACATTACATCAAAGTTGGATCAGCCTGTAGTGTGTTTTTCCACTTTAATTTTGAGGGTGACTCCAAATCCAGACCTCCATGGGTTAATAAATAAGATTTTAAACCTACCGGTAAATCTTTTTCTCGTAGTCCGTAGAGGATGCTGAGGACTCCGTAAGGACCATGGGGATAGATGGGCTCCGCAGGAGACATGGGCACTTTAAGAAAGACTTTGGATCTGGGTGTGCACTGGCTCCTCCCTCTATGCCCCTCCTGCAGACCTCAGTTAGAGAAACTGTGCCCAGAGGAGACGGACAGTACGAGGAAAGGATTTTTGTTAATCTAAGGGCAAGATTCATACCAGCCACACCAATCACACCGTATAACTAGTGATATACTATCCAGTTAACAGTATGAAAAACAACATATCATCGGTCCAAAACCGTTGAAACTATAACATAACCCTTATGTAAGCAACAACTGTATACAAGTCTTGCAGAAGTAGTCCGCACTTGGGACGGGCGCCCAGCATCCTCTACGGACTACAAGAAAAAGATTTACCGGTAGGTTTAAAATCTTATTTTCTCTAACGTCCTAGAGGATGCTGTGGACTCCGTAAGGACCATGGGGATTATACCAAAGCTCCCAAACGGGCGGGAGAGTGCGGATGACTCTGCAGCACCGATTGAGCAAACAGGAGGTCCTCCTCAGCCAGGGTGTCAAACATATAGAACTTTGCAAAGGTGTTTGAACCCGACCAAGTAGCAGCTCGGCACAGATGTAGTGCCGAGATCCTTCGGGCAGACGCCCAAGAAGAGCCCACCTTCCTAGTGGAATGGGCCTGACTGATTTTGGTAACGGCAATCCAGCCGTTGAATAAGCCTGCTGAATCGTGTTACAGACCCAGCGAGCAATAGACTGCTTTGAAGCAGGGCCGCCAACCTTGTTGGCTGCATACAGGGCAAACAGTGCTTCTGTTTTTCTGATCCTAGCTGTTCTGGCCACGTAAATTTTCAAAGCCCTGACCACATTAAGGGACTCTGAATCCTCCCAGTCACGTGTAGACACAGGCACGACAATAGGTTGGTTCATATGAAAGGATGAGACCACCTTAGGTAGGAATTGAGGACGGGTCCGCAATTCCGCTCTATCCATATGGAAAACCAGATAGGGCTTTTATGTGATAAAGCCGCTAATTTCGAAACTCACCTAGCCGAAGCCAAGGCTAATAACAAGACCACCCACCAAGTGAGATATTTCAACTCCACTGTTTGAAGTGGTTCAAACCAATGTGACTTAAGGAAACTTAGCACCACGTTAAAGTCCCAAGGCGCCACCGGAGGTACAAAGGGAGCCTGAATATGCAGTACTCCCTTCACAAGAGTCTGTATTTCAGGTAGAGAGGCCAATTCCTTTTGAAAGAAAATGGATAAGGCTGAAATCTGAACTTTAATGGAGCCCAATTTTAGGCTCAAATTCACTCCAGTTTGTAGGAAGTGAAGAAAACGGCCTAGATGGAATTCTTCCGTAGGAGCATTCCTGGCCTCACACCAAGAAACATATTTTTGCCATATTCGAGGATAATGTTTAGATGTCACGTCCTTCCTAGCCTTTATTAGGGTAGGAATGACCTCATCCGGAATACCTTTTTCCGCTAGGATCCGGCGTTCAACCGCCATGCCGTCAAACGCAGCCACGGTAAGTCTTGGAACACACAGGGCCCCTGTTGCAACAGGTCCTGTCTTAGAGGAAGAGGCCACGGATCTTCTGCGAGCATTTCCTGCAGATCCGGACACCAGGTCCTTCGTGGCCAATCTGGAACAATGAGGATTGTTCTCACTCCTCTTTTTCTTATTATTCTCAACACCTTGGGTATGAGAGGAAGAAGAGGAAAGACATAGACCGATCGGAACACCAACGGTGTCACCAGGGCGTCTACAGCTACCGCCTGAGGGTCTCTTGACCTGGCACAATACCACTGTAGCTTTCTGTTGAGGCGGGACGCCATCATGTCTATCTGGGGCAGTCCCCACTGACTTGCAATCTGTGCGAAGACTTCCAGATGAAGTCCCCACTCTCCTGGAAGCAGGTTGTGTCTGCTGAGGAAGTCTGCTTCCCAGTTGTCCACTCCCGGAATGAACACTGCTGACAGTGCGCTTACACGATTTTCCGCCCAGCGAAGAATCCTGGTGGCTTCTGCCATTTGCACTCTGCTCTTTGTGCCGCCTTGGCAGTTTACATGAGCCACTGCGGTGATGTTGTCTAACTGGATCAGAACCGGTAGGTCGCGAAGCAATGTCTCTGCTTGCCGAAGGGCGTTGTATATGGCCCTCAGCTCCAGGATGTTGATTTGAATACAAGTTTTTTTGTAACTTGACCCAAAGACCTTGGAAGTTTCTTCCCTGTGTGACTGCTCCCCCACCTCGGAGGCTCGCGTCCGTGGCTACCAGACTTCAGTCCTGGATGTCGAACCTGCGACCCTGCAGAAGGGGAGCACTCAGTAGCCACAATAGGAGAGACACCCTGGCTCTAGGGGACAGGGTGATTATCTGATGCATCTGTAGATGTGATCCGGACCACTTGTCCCGTAGATCCCATTGGAAGGTCCTCGCATGGAACCTGCCGAAGGGAATGGCCCCGTAAGATGCCACCATCTTTCTCAGGACCCGATTGCAGTGATGCACTGACACCTGTTTTGGCTTTAATAGTTTTATAACCAGAGTCATTAGTTCCTGGGCCTTCTCCATCGGAAGATAAACCCATTTCTGGTCCGTATCCAGAATAATACCCAAGAAGGGCAAACGAGTCATAGGAACCAACTGTGACTTCGGGATAATGAGAATCCAGCCGAGTTGCTGTGACACCGTCAGCGAAAGTGACACTCTGTTCAACAACTGCTCTTTTGATCTCACCTTATTAGGAGATCGTCCAAGTATGGGATAATTGTGACTCCTTGCTTGCGTAGGAGCACCATCATTTCCGCCAATTACCCTGAAATTGGTAATGACAATATTGTATCGCAATTCTTAGGTACGCCTGATGGGGTGGATAAACAGGAACATGAAGGTATGCAGCCTTTAAGTCTAGATACACCATAAAATCCCCCCCTTCCAGGCTGGCGATGATCGCTTTAAGCGATTCCACCTTGAATATGAACCTTTTCAAGTATAGGTTCAGAGATTTAATTTTAAAATAGGTTTGACCGAACCGTCCGGTTTCGGGACTACAGCCAAGGTTGAGTAATATCCCCTTCCCTGTTGAAGGAGGGGAACCTTGAGCACCACCTGTTGTAGATACAATGTGTGAATTGTATTTAATATTATCACCCTTTCTGGGGGAGAAGCCGGTATGTCCGATAAGGAATTTCAGCTTGTAACCCTGAGAAACAATATCTATTGCCCAGGGATCCACCTGTGAGTGAACTCAGATGTGGCTGAAGAGTCGAAGACGCGCTCCCACTGTGGCGGACTCCCTTAGGGGAGCCCCAGCGTAATGCGGTGGATTTAGTAGAGGCCGGGGAGGACTTCTGTTCCTGGGAACTAGCTGTGCCCTGTGCCCTTACCTCTGGTAAGAAAGGACGCTCCGCGTACTTTCTTGTTTTTCTGCGACCGAAAGGACAGCATTTGATAATGTCGTGCTTTCTTAGGCTGTGAGGGAATATAAGGCAAAAGATTAGATTTACCAGCTATAGCTGTGGAGACCAGGTCCGAGAGCCCTTCTCCACACAATTCCTCACCCTTGTAAGGTAAAACCTCCATATGCCTCTTTTAGTCGGCATCACCTGTCCATTGCATGTTCCACAGGACACGTCTAGCAGAAATCGACATAACGTTGACTCTAGAACCCAGTAGACCAATGTCTCTTTGGGCATGTCTTATATATATAAGATGGCATCTTTTATGTATCCTAGGGTCAATAACATGGTATCCTTATCTAGGGTTTCAATCTCCGCTGATAAGGTATCTGTCCACGCTGCTACAGCGCTATAAACCCATGCCGACACCATCGTCGGTCTGAGTAGTGTACCAGAATGTGTGTAAATGGACTTCAAAGTACCTTTCTGCATGCTATCTGCAGGTTGCCTGAGGGTAGCTGTATCTTTGGGTAAACGTGTTAACGCCTAGTCCACCCTAGGGGAGGATTCCCATCGTATCCTGGCCCTAGCAGGGAAAGGATACGCCATGAGAATTCTTTTGGGAAACTGCAGTTTCTTGTCTGGAGATTCCCGCTCTTTTTCACACAATTTATTGAGAGGGGGGAAATGTTATCTCAGCTTTCTTCCCCTTAAACATGTGTACCCTCGTGTCAGGGACAGATGAGTCATCAGTGATATGCAAAACATCTTTTATTACAATAATCATATATTGAATACTTTTCTGCCCGTTTTGGCTGTAACTTTGCATCATCGTAGTCGACACTGGAGTCAGACTCCGTGTCGGTATCAGTGTCTATTAATTTGGATAGTGGGCGTTTTGAGACTCTGAAGGTCCCTGCGACATAGGGACAGACATGGGTAGATTCCCTGTCTGTTCTCTAATCTTTTGTGCAGTAAATTTACCTCAGCACTTAATTCCACATATCCAGTCAGGTGTCGGCGTTGTCGACGGAGACACCACACACACACATTTGCTCCATCTCCTCCTTAGTAGAGCCTTTTACCTCAGACATGTCGACACACACGTACTGACACACCACACACTCAGGGAATCCTCTTATCTGAAGACAGTTCCTCCACAAGGCCCTTTGGAGAGACAGAGAGAGAGTATGCCAGCACACACCCAGCGCTAACACCCCAGGAAAAAACACACAATGTGTTTACCCAGTAGCGCTGTAATATCATCATTTGCTGCCAATTATGTGCCTCCCTCTTCTCTGAAACCCCCTTTCACCGTGGATAAGCAGGGGAGAGTCTGGGGAGCTTCCTCTCAGCTGTGCTGTGGAGAAAATGGCGCTGGTGAGTGCTGAGGGAGAAGCCCCGCCCCCTCGGCGGCGGGCTTCTGTCCCGCTTAAATATAATAAAAACTGGCGGGGGGCTCTTTATATATACAGTGCCTAGCTGTATATATATATCTTTTGCCAGAAATGAGGTTTATATTGCTGCCCAGGGCGCCCCCCCCCTGCGCCCTGCACCCTTACAGTGACTGCCGTGTGTGAGGTGTGTGGGAGCAATGGCGCACTGCTGCACTGCTGTACGTTACCTCAGTGAAGATCATGAAGTCTTCTGCCGCCTGTAATGTCTTTTCCTCACATACTCACCCGGTTTCTTTCTTCCGGCTCTGCGAGGAGGACGGCGGCGCGGCTCTGGGACGGACGGCGAGGTTGAGATCTGCGTACCGATCCCTCTGGAGCTAATGGTGTCCAGTAGCCTAAGAAACAGAGCCCTGGAACTCAGAGAAGTGGGTCTGTTTCTCTCTCCTCAGTCCCTCGATGCAGGGAGTCTGTTGCCAGCAGGCTCCCTGAACATAAAAAACCTAACTAAAATGCTTTCTTTACAGGAAACTCAGAGAGCTCCTGAAATGCACCCAGTCTCCACTGGGCACAGTATCAAACTGAGGTCTGGAGGAGGGGCATAGAGGGAGGCGCCAGTGCACACCCAGATCCAAAGTCTTTCTTAAAGTGCCCATGTCTCCTGCGGAGCCCGTCTATCCCCATGGTCCTTACGGAGTCCCCAGCATCCTCTAGGACGTTAGAGAAAATTTGATTTCCATTGATAATTTTTGTGTGATTTTGTTGTCAGCACATTCAACTATGTAAAGAACAAAGTATTTAATAAGAATATTTCATTCATTCAGATCTAGGATGTGTTATTTTAGTGTTCCCTTTATTTTTTTGAGCAGTGTATATATATATATATATATATATATATATATATATACATACATACATACATACATACATACATACATACATACATACATATTTGTAAAGTGGCACTCCTCAATACTTAAAACATCCAGTTAAACAAACAAAAAAGCGGTGCCCTCCAGTTCAGGCTGTACTGATGTGTACAGCGTAATACAATGTCCATATGCGGCGGCACTCAAAATAAATAGACCAGGCAGGTTTGAGTCAATAAACGTTTCAATGCTCAAACAGCAGCATTTTCGTCAGGGTGCAAGACCTTGCACCCTGACGAAAATGCCACTGTCTGAGCATTGAACACACACACACACACACACACACACACACACACACACACACACACACACACGAGTGCAAACATAAAACATTACTGTGTGTGAATATATATATGTATATATATATATATATATATATATATATATATATAATGTGTTATGGAAACCCCCTCGGATAAATCCTGCGTTTGCCCCTGGGGATGATGACATTTTGCCTTGTTTTGGAATCCGAGCCTGTCGGGAAGACCCGAGCCTGTGCTCAGATTCCCATGAATACCTGAAGTTCTCTCTACTTCTTACAACATGAGAGTCTAAAAGGATCATTATGGTTATTATTACTACATATAGTTGCAAAAACCTATTTTGTTTTCAAATATTAAATTGTAATATGTAATGTTATATTGTATTTATCTGTTATCTGTGTTGTTTATTTTTTCCTTTCTGCTAACCTGCAATTTTTAGTCTCTCAGCCTACACACTTTTACATCACACTAGTTGAAAATAAATAGGAACTTGATGATAAGCCTCCAGGAATTGTCACTTACTGTCTGAGTTTAGTACACAAGGCTTCAGCCATCAGTGAGAAGAAATATATATTCTTCAAACCAACAGTTATAATTATATGAAGCAAAAAGTATGACTTTTTCCAGTCTTCTCCTAAGCTTTTTTTTTCCACAGCACACAATGGACCAGATTTATCAAGCCTTGGAGAGTGATAAACTGCACGGTGATAAAGTATCAACCAATCAGCTCATAACTGTCATGTTTCAAAAAGCCTGTAACATGACAATTGAGAGCTGATTGACTGGTACTTTATCACCGTGCTATTTATCACTCTCCAAGGCTTGATAAATCCTAGCCTATGTACATTTTAAATACAATTGTGATGAGATAATATTGATTAATATCACATTGTCATTATTTGAAATTATATCACATTAATATTACATTGCCATCACTTTGAGATTATCACAGGGATGTATCATAATGAACTAAGGCACACACACCATGACGGAGCCCCGGCTCCCAGCAGCAGGACTTCCTTAAACCCGGCAACTCCTGTGTGAGTAACACCCGCCTCCTAATATAATCTGGCCCTGGTGTCCATTATTTTGACGGGCTTTTAATTAGTTATAAATAAATACCCATTCACAGCCATACCCAGGATATATTGTGTGTTTTGAGAGCTCCAAACCCAATACCACTACTAGATCAGAAATACTGAATGAGAAAAAGCTTTTATGCAATTATGCAATTCCATAAAATGTCAACAGCTTTGTCTGTATTGCAAATGACATTTACACAGATTGTTCCAGACAGCATTTTTCTTTGGGAACCACTAGGCTCGTAACCACTGAACTAGCTAATTTTTTCCAATTTTTTTTTTTATTATCAATTACAGTTATGTAAATTACATCTATTTAAAGATGATTCAATATAATTTTTTAACAAAAATAGTACACCAAGTTTAAATAGCTAATATTTACATAAAGATATAATTGGGGGAAAACACAATTTGTAGGACTTTTTTTTAAATTAGTTTTTTAGTTTAAAAAAAATCTGTTTCAGTTTTAATACTGTATGTATACACACACATATGCATAGATATATATTTTATATATATATATATATATATATATATATATAGTCGACACTCACGCCATTCAATGTTACAAGATTCCCAAGAATCAACTGTCAAAGTCGAAAAATATCCTGATACATAATTACATATGCCTTGTACTAACCCCTCATGCACATGCCCGCTGCACGTGCACACGCTCTGCCGTGCGTGCACATATCCACAATTTGCGTAAGATCGCTCCGGCGATCACGCGCTGTGTATGCGCATTTACGGTAGAGTTTGTAAGCGTCTAGCGTGCGACTCGATCATAACATATTTAACCCATATAGTGTGTTTTATAGATAATATTCCCCTTAACAATGTCAGCAAGTATGTTTAGTTTAAACGGTTCTTGGACAGAGAGATTCCTCTTTGCATGATAGGAAGGGTCAGATAAAGGTTGAACGGTGGTGTCTAGTATCCAGCTGTAGAGTATTTTAATAGTAACATTTCGGTGTTGGTTAGGAAGAGATTGCTTGCTCCTGCGCATAGTTATGTACAAAAGTAGTTTATAGACATTTACTGTATTTGCTGTTCATTATCCATGCGGGGGGAATCCAGAGGATACCACCCACTACAGCAGTTGGGGAGAGACACAGCCCACCTGTTCGAACCCACCTATGACCTTTTGTTATAATGCAGAGACACATTCCTGTGTCCAATGAACCATGAGATTATAGGGACCATTGTATTGTTACTGTATGCTGTGTATATAAGGACCACCATTGCTGGGTCAGTCACTCACTCTCTCTGCAAGGTTTTCACATTGAAGGCTGAGGGCTGGATCCAGGACGCGCTTGCGAATCATTCCCATGTGTGTAAGTTCTCTGTAGCCATTTTGTTATCCTCTGTGTTTGCCATTTGTTCTCATTGTGTACTCATTCTGTTTGCTTGTGTTTGCGATCGTTCGCTATTGTTCATATTATTCCTTGTTATTCTGTTTAGATTTTGATGTTAGTTTTGTAGTGTATAAGCTGTATTGTTTTCCCCTTTTTACTCTAAAGCAATCCACGAAGGTGTTAGAGCCTGAGTGGTTTTTAAATCCAAACAAGGTCTTGCGTATTCACTAGTTACTGTAAAGGGTTTTCTTAGCGTCTCAATCGCTCAAACAGCTTTTCATATTATCAAGGTTAGTAAGCATTACATCATTACAGTATTACATTGCCAAGGTTTAGAGTATAAGCATACCCTTACTGTGTGTTATTACTAAGGTTTACTGTGTATCATTCCGTGAGCGTACGTGTCGCTCGTGCATCGCGCCCACGGCCTAGTGTCTGTTACGCTAAGTGCGTACCCTTACGGTACTCAGTGCGCCAATAGCGTACTTAGTCCGTAATAGAATATAGCTTAATGTTTAAAGGTAATAACTGACATTATCAATTGGGGGACTCATCCGGGCCTCCTCATATCTGCAACCTAGCGGAACCAGGCAGACTTTATCCATCAGCAAAGGGCGGGAAGGTAGTATCCCCTGTTAGCCGTTTGGTGGTTGGGGATACAGTAGTGCTGATCAGATAAGCGTCTGCTCCGCTTGGTTTGTAGGGATGCTGGTGGGATCCGGAACCGAAAGGTAAGAACGTTAAGCTATTGTCTTTTAAATCTGTTTTAATTTCTGTTTGGTGCCAACTGCGCACGCAACACATGTAACACACGAACACACACCTGTACTCTGCATATCTGACCATATTGTTGCAAAACAAGGTTCAAATGAATCATATTGTGTTTGATTCAGATTGGATTGCTTATCTGTTTAAGTAGGTTTAAAAGTATATTTAAAAGTTGCTGCAAAAGCCTTGATATAGTGTTGTTGTTTTTTTAACTCAGGCCTAAAATAACTTCAGGGGCTTGCATGGTGATTTTTTTTGTGACAAAGGAAGCCGCATGGTCTGTCCTCCATTTTGTGTAACCCTCATGGATGTGGAAGGGGGAGGAGCAGCGGCCATTTTTGGAAGGTCAATTTTTTTTTCTAAATAGCTGATTTTCAGTCTGCTCAGGAATATTCAGCCGTCCTTGGTCAAAAAGAAATCACCATTTATGAGTTACCAATGCATTTATTTAACCAATGCCATAGACAATTACAAATAGATTCAGATGGGGTTTAATAAAAGTTAATAGTAAGATTAATATTTGATGTAAGAACGACACACAGATATAAAATAAAGTTTTTTTTCTTCTTTACCCCTAGGATTCTGTTAAACTCTGCTTGTTGTAAGATAAGCCATTGAAATGCAAATTAACCTGTGGCAGTGAAAGGCCACCTTCACAGACAGTCAAAGGCACATTCATATGCAAATTAGAGGAGTGAATGGGTCTCGGGAGACCAGTGAATAGTACATAGATATAATATTATAATTATGTGTGTTTGTTTATATCAATGTATGTTCTCCAAGATAGCTATCCAATATGAATCATACTATTGGAAGCATTGATTAGTAGATTAATTTAGACCTGCATTTTGTGTATTCCGCATATCTACCTTCTTGTGTGCCATTAGCATTGATCACGTGCTGAGAAAATTTGTTGCTATTTAGTTAAAAGTAAGATTAATACTTAAGGGAGTAATTGTAAAATACGCACGCAGCCTGACCCAGTTATAAAGGTTATACAGGAGATACTGTGTGGTGCTTGGTAAACGATTATAGTTAAATATCGTTTGCATTTATAGAAGCGTGTTATATGTGTTACTGCGGGAGTATCCGGCCTGTGTACACGTGTCTTTGACCGAGTGCGAGACAGCGTACGCAACGCAAAGGCCTACACACGTGGCGTAAATCACGCAACGTGCGTACGGATACGCCCACTAAATACAAATCACACGATAGCATTGTTTTAGTAGTAGATACGGAAGCCACGAGATAATAGCACAAATTTGTTCAGTTTCCAAAATTTAGATTAAAAAGATCCTCCTCTCGTTGCATTACCTCTGGGATTAGCCTGTGTTACCTGAATGAAAGAAATTTTCTGTACAGAAAAATCAAAGTATATATGAAGTGAAAGAGCGTGTGCATGCAAGTAAAGTTTTCTTTGGTGTGAACCCCGGAATTCGAGATCTCATAGAAGGACACCCGTGAAGTGAACACGTGGTGGCGTGGGAGAAGGCCATCTCACGTTAACAATGAATAAGGTAAAAGGAGCAATTAGTGTTACAGCAGACCAGAAGGTCCGCGAAAGTCAGAAATCCGTTAAAAGTACCTATACGAAGTTTCCGAAGACCCTGACTTAAGAAAGGTCAGAGGTAGTGAGCGCAGCCCTCCAGGTATGATTGAGCAACTGCCAAATTGTTTGTCTGCTTGTGTGCAAGAGGCATTGAATGGGAGCAGCATTTGGAAGGCATGCTGTTCCTTGTAGTGCCAATGGAGATCCTGGGGGTGGCTCCTGGGTAAGTTAGCTCTCTGTCTGGAAGTGTTTTAGTAATAGCCTTTATCATGAGGCCTACTGTGACAAATTACATGGCCCTATGTGGGCACTGCTATTATGTAGGTTAGGACTGCTGTATCGGAAAAGCCGTGACGTGGCCAGCAGCTAAACATGTGTTTGCAAACATTTGTGACTAATTCTCTGAATTTTATTACCAGACAGGTTCAGGGATGGTTACAGGTAATTTTCAGTGTGCGGAAGGGAATTTAGGGGTGGGGATTTGCACCCCCCTCCTCTCTGTCTGTTGTTTGTCTGTGACCCCTCCCCCTTACAGCACCTGATATATAATTATCTCCAGGTATGATTGAGCAACTGCCAAATTGTTTGTCTGCTTGTGTGCAAGAGGCATTGAATGGGAGCAGCATTTGGAAGGCATGCTGTTCCTTGTAGTGCCAATGGGAGATCCTGGGGGTGGCTCCTGGGTAAGTTAGCTCTCTGTCTGGAAGTGTTTTAGTAATAGCCTTTATCATGAGGCCTACTGTGACAAATTACATGGCCCTATGTGGGCACTGCTACTATGTAGGTTAGGACTGCTGTATCGGAGAAGCCGTGAAGTGGCCAGCAGCTAAACATGTGTTTGCAAACATTTGTGACTAATTCTCTGAATTTTATTACCAGATAGGTTCAGGGATGGTTACAGGTAATTTTCAGTGTGCGGAAGGGAATTTAGGGGTGGGGATTTGCACCCCCCTCCTCTCTGTCTGTTGCAGTACCCATATAGGCCCGATTTGAGAATACGCTCCGGCTGAAGGTTTCGCAGCCTAAACAACCGATTCCGCTGGTCGTTCTGCGGATAAGTAATAGTTACTTATACGCAGTGCGACTGTACCGCATGTAATTGTGTGCATTAGTTGGTTACCTTGATACCCATTACGCAATTTGCGTACGCTTTGCGGGATCATAAACACTATTTGTACATTTTAACGTGATTTGTGTAGGTTTTTTTTATTTTAAGGGAGGTTCGCTGATCACTCAGGAATTCTTCAGCAACTGATACTTACTGGGGAGGGTAGCATACTCCCACACACCCAAGTAAATAGAGGTTACATAGGGGCCCTGGGTTGAGTACGCCAGCGCTGAAGCAGTGTGTGGGCATATTGGTCGACGTGGGCGAGAGTGGGTGAAGGCACTCGCTGGACTTTCACCGTCGCCTTACCTCTGAGAACGTGGTTTTTGTAGGAATTCGCTGAGAAGGCAATACCTGCAAAGAATGGGGGACAGTTGCTCAAGTAAGGGATGATCAACCAAGGTTCAGGTTGATATAATTCCGCGGCCAGCAGGGTCGGCGAGGTACATAATGTGTGAAAAATATGGATCACACGCTGAGGTTTTATGCAATGAGTGGGAACGTATGACTGTGAACGATGGGGAGAAGTTTCCCAGGGTAGGCAGTTTTAATCCTGAGGTTTCACAAAATCTAAGGAGAAGGATATGTCTGATAAAATCCGGGAAGCAATGGATTAGATATCATGATTATTTACAGTTATGGCAACAGGAAGGGGAGATACAAAGGGGATTAGCTCAAGCAGCTGGTTCCCATCTTAGCAGGAAACTGATGGCAACTGGAGAAACAATGGCTACAGAGAATGGCATACTGGTATATGATAATAGTGCACTTAATAAATGTATTAATGATGATAATAGTAAGCGTAATAAATGTAATAATGATAGAAGTAAAACTGATAAATGTACAAATTCTAACCCGTGCAAGTTGCACCCCATGTTAAACTTCCCTCAGGATTACAAGCAAGAAAGTGAGCCCAGCACGATGTCGGCACTTTTTCCAGCAGCCATCATACGAGACACCCAGGTGGGCACGGCCCAATCGGTAAAGGCAGTAGTCAAGCCCCCTTACGGAGGGTCAGGTGAGGTCGTGTTCACAGTTAAGTACGGTATTGTATGTTATGCACAGACAATTGCACCTCACATTGTAGAGTATAGAGAGGTAGCGGTTTCTGTATTAATGGATGGTTTAAAGGAAGTGTTGAGAACAAGGGTACAGACCACTCAACCAAATTGGAAAGGTATGTCGGTGGCTGCTTTGAGAGAGACCGCTATTGAACATGATCGGAACATCATAAGACACAGGGAGTCACAGGGCGGTAAGCAAATGACAATAAGTAGACAGGCCTGACAACGAAGCCACATCAGCTTAAGCCCCAGACCCCTGTGGGTAAGTCGAATGTGATAAAATGTTATAACTGCCAGAGGGAAGGGCATTATGCATGGAATTGTATGTTTAGAGACCCACATAAGGTATATAAACCCCCTAGACAACGACATAACGCACGTAATTGTAATCAGGGATCATATAGGAAAAATTTTGGGCCGCACCTGTAATTTGCAGCCAGTGAAGTTGATTATTAGCCTTGATAGTAAGCCTGAGGTTACAGTCGATGTAATTGGTAGGTCATTCCTTGTAGACACAAGGGCGGCCAGGTAAACTCTGTGATTTATCTTTAAATATTTCCTTTTCATCTCTGACGTTCACCAGACAGCTCAAACGTCACATGTCTACTTGGTCTTTTCAGAGGACTACCCAACCCCAGTATATCTTACCAGCATCGTTGTGTCTGGCCAAACACAAAGGGTGGAGAGTGGAAATACTGGTGGGGGAGACTGTGCAGAGATACCGATGGACATGTTGGTGTGACAGCCTGATGGTGAACATAAATCTGACAATGTTTCTTTTCTATTGTTCTCTCTCTTTGTTCTTTCATGTTTTACGGATGGTATGTCACACAACAGTTAGACAAATGGTAATGCAAGAGTTATGCTCCTTACAGAAAGATCGCTGAGTCGGAAAGAATATCGTATCACTGGAGTGTTCGTTTTGGGAAGACTGAGAGACAGCACTGTTGAGACGACATCTGAGCAAGAAGAACAACAAGACTATAGGACAATTATCGTAACACTTTTCTTTCCCTTCAATTATTTTCGGTACCCGCCTTACAACTTTCTCTTTCTCCTCCTGTAAGATGGACTCGCCCCAAGAGACTGCAGTCCGTGTTTTCCTGTTGATCCTGTTGTTGACCAGAGCAGTCTGTTTCGGTGAGAGTACCAGTGAGGTCGAGAAAGGATCTGGAATGGGTTCTGATGACCAGGATGGATTCGAAGAATTCCAAGAGCAACACAATCACCGAGCAAAGGCGAGTATCAGAAAACGATCTGGTAGCCATGACACTAACAGACATTGTGAAGGATTGTTAGCTGAAGAGAATTGTATCTGTAGGAATTGTGACAACATAGTTGAGGACGGGTGCATCCAGAGATGTCAGTCCAGCATTAATATCAATATGGACCGTCATCCATTGAGTGACTATCACTCATTAGTGGGTAAGGTTTTAAACCAAACGGAATGCTGGGTGTGCTCACAAGTACCTCAAGGTCATAGAAAGTCAGGACTAGTGCCATACTCTTTAACGATAGATGAGGTACTTGAATTAAGGGGTGGGAGACCGGTGGACAAGAAATTTAATATTTCTAGGCCTCCTAGTTTGAAGCTCCACCAATATCATGTGGATAGGTCCTTAGTATGTTTTAACATTTCCAATCCCCGAAAGCCGGGAAATTGGGAAGTGACATGGAACAACCAAACCATGACATTCTCACACAGAGCCGATAGAATGCCCATTGACTCAGAGCTTATACGCCAAATAGCCAACAGTGGGAGATATTTCCAATATAGGTACACTCTAGAAAGTAGGCCCATGCGAGTTGGAGAAGTATCACCAGGATACTGTGCGCATATCATACAACCTGATACGTGTACTAGACAGATGAGAGAGTTAGGGATAGGATTTTTCACCTGGAAGGTTTGTAATACGGTGATGTCATTTTCTGTCCCATATGTCCTCCCCGATGATGCATATTTCATATGTGGGATGAAGGCGTATTAGTGGCTTGCCCCAAACTCAGAGGGATTGTGTTACATTGGAAGAGTGTTACCGGAAGTAATGACCATTACCCATGATAGAATGAAAGACGTTCACCGCAATGCTCAAGCTCCTTACACTCACACCCATTACGAACACATTGTAAAGAGACACCTTATAGATAGGACAGAGCATGCAGCCTCTGATTTGATCCACGAATCCACCGGGATTCAACTCCTGCTCGCGCTAGATATCACCCGTACCGCCGGAGGAGTTATAAATTTTAAGTATATTACCGCGCTAGCGAACCTGATTGACAATATCACCGAGATGTATGATGACACCTTTAGGTATACTGGGAGAGAATTGCAAGCTTACAAAACGGAACTGATCCAGCACAGGATGGTTCTCAATTACATCACAGCAGTGACAGGAGGGTATTGTGTCACCCTAGCAACTCAGTATGGTGTAAAGTGTTGTACGTATATCACAAACAGCACTGAGGACCCAACAAAGGTCATAGATCAAAAGATGGACTATATCTTGCAATTAAAGTGGGAGTTCCGAAGGAGACACAACCTTACCCTTGCTTCTGTGGGTAATGAACTGACCGGCTGGGTATCATGGTTGAACCCACGCAATTGGTTCTCAGGTTTAGGAGAATGGGCTCAAAATGTTATCGTTACTGTAGGGAAATTCCTCTTATGTATCCTAGGAGTTGTCATAATGATTGGTTTGATATTCAGATGTGTTCGAATTTTAATGAATTGCAAGCGAAGGACCAAATTGATGAGTTTGAGGAGCGAGGGCATTGTAACAACAACTAGTTTAATTTATGACCCATCAATCGAGACAATGCTGTGATAAGATGTGATTCCACGGTCCGTTTCTTTCACCCGTTTCTCCTTTGTTTTTCTCCGAGGTAAAAAGACACCGACTTGGAAGAAGATTTTGATGACCCATTATACAGACATTGATGAACTTTGTCACAGCCATTTGATGAACTGTTAGAGACTTTAATTTTTATGGACACTTGAAGAGCTTTGCTTGCCACACAGCAAAGATACAGCAATCCGGACAAGACTTCAACAAGACATCAACAAGACTCCAACAGACACCCAAGGACGACCATATATATATATTCATACGAATGCATTTATAACGCATGTTTCTTATCTTCA
Source organism: Pseudophryne corroboree (assembly GCF_028390025.1). Classification (NCBI taxonomy): domain Eukaryota; kingdom Metazoa; phylum Chordata; class Amphibia; order Anura; family Myobatrachidae; genus Pseudophryne; species Pseudophryne corroboree. Next base: position 607,920,264 of record NC_086444.1, on the reverse strand, counting down.
TCTCTTCTATCTTCAGGTAGTGGCACACATAGTCGACAGGTGATATAGACACATATATCAGCACTCACATACTTTCCCCCTTCATGTCTCATCAACTAATGTGCACCCCATTTGTTGGAACTAAAAGCCGAAAAGAGCTCGGTAGAGTTTGTTAGCCCACTTACAGACCCTTAATACGGGATAAGAAGGATTCAATGTATACTTTGCAATACCTCGAAGCTTATTTTTAGAACATATACGGCACGATGATACATGACCCCTCAGACATGGATTTCATACATACATACATGCTTTTTTATCTCACTAGGTCATACATTTCCCACCTTCTCCTCTCCTCCCTACTCCAAATCATAATAAGGTATTTCATGGTAATATATATTTTTCTGCTTAATTGTTTAGGTAATGGCAGTTATTGTTGACTGTCAAAGTCGAAAAATATCCTGATACATATGCCTTGTACTAACCCCTCATGCACATACCCGCTGCACCTGCACACGCTCTGCCGTGCGTGCACATATCTGCAATTTGCGTAAGATCGCTCCGGCGATCACGCGCGGTGTATGCGCATTTACGGTAGAGTTTGTAAGCATCTAGCGTGCGACTCGATCATAACATATTTAACCCATATAGTGTGTTTTATAGATAATATTCCCCTTAACAATGTCAGCAAGTATGTTTAGTTTAAACGGTTCTTGGACAGAGGGATTCCTCTTTGCATGATAGGAAGGGTCAGATAAAGGTTGAACGGTGGTGTCTAGTATCCAGCTGTAGAGTATTTTAATAGTAACATTTCGGTGTTGGTTAGGAAGAGATTGCTCGCTCCTGCGCATAGTTATGTACAAAAGTAGTTTATAGACATTTACTGTATTTGCTGTTCATTATCCATGCGGGGGGAATCCAGAGGATACCTCCCACTACAGCAGTTGGGGAGAGACACAGCCCACCTGTTCGAACCCACCTATGACCTTTTGTTATAATGCAGAGACACATTCCTGTGTCCAATGAACCATGAGATTATAGGGACCATTGTATTGTTATGGAAGCTGTGTATATAAGAGCCACCATTGCTGGGCCAGTCACTCACTCTCTCTGCAAGGTTTTCACATTGAAGGCTGAGGGCTGGATCCAGGACGCGCTTGCGAATCATTCCCATGTGTGTAAGTTCTCTGTAGCCATTTTGTTATCCTCTGTGTTTGCCATTTGTTCTCATTGTGTACTCATTCTGTTTGCTTGTGTTTGCGATCGTTCGCTATTGTTCATATTATTCCTTGTTATTCTGTTTAGATTTTGATGTTAGTTTTGTAGTGTATAAGCTGTATTGTTTTCCCCTTTTTACTCTAAAGCAATCCACGAAGGTGTTAGAGCCTGAGTGGTTTTTAAATCCAAACAAGGTCTTGCGTATTCACTAGTTACTGTAAAGGGTTTTCTTAGCGTCTCAATCGCTCAAACAGCTTTTCATATTATCAAGGTTAGTAAGCATTACATCATTACAGTATTACATTGCCAAGGTTTAGAGTATAAGCATACCCTTACTGTGTGTTATTACTAAGGTTTACTGTGTATCATTCCGTGAGCGTACGTGTCACTCGTGCGTCGCGCCCACGGCCTAGTGTCTGTTACGCTAAGTGCGTACCCTTATGGTACTCAGTGCGCCAATAGCGTACTTAGTCCGTAATAGAATATAGCTTAACAGGAAACTAGGATACAGTTACAGAATTATTAAAAGTGACTAATTTACACATAGCCCTGTTGAATATATCTTTGGACAAAAGGAATTTAGTATGTGACTTACTGGAATTCCACACTCACTTGTGAATAAGTGTACATAGATGACACTAATGTTGTAAATAAGGGAAGATTGGACAAAAAGATGAACAAGTTGGAGGTGAGGGACATGCAGTCAAACAAACTGTGTATTGGTTAAGAAATGTATACTTACCCTAAGAATACCTACCCAAGACGCATTGACCAAAGATATACTTACCTAAAGAATCTGGAAGAAGTAGGTCAAAAAGAAGAAGAGAAAGCATAATGTATATATATATATATATATATATATATGTATGTATATGCAGAAAAGAAGTAAAATAAAAAAAGACATACAGTTTAGATGAGGGATAAGAGGGGGACATTGGTGGGAGAATTTCAGATAAAATATGGTTTGGAGGATAAGGGCAAAAGAAACATCAATGAGCAATAGCTAATCTAGACCAACAATTAATATTAACACAGATGGTAGGAGTAGATAGAGAGCACGAAATAGAATCACAGTATGGTGTGGTATGATTTTGTATGTGGCACTATATTTTTATCACAATTTTTTGTTTGGAAGCACATCACTCACGTTGGACACACATATATATGAGTCTATGTCTGAAAGAAGGAAAATTAATTACATAAGCACATCAATAACTATATAAAAAACTATTATTGATACACAATATTAATAATATCACACATAAACACACTTTTTTATATACATAAAAAATGAAGTATAAATAATTATTCACAGGCATGTTTTATCACAATTTTTATTTCTATATAAGGATAATATAGAGATCATCTAGATAAAATAATTATGAGAATTATGTAACACATAACATCATGGATGATAATCACAAATCACTTGCAATTAGGGGGTGTATATTCCAAATTATAAGTTAAACTAACCCCACCACTCCATTTCCATTCGGTAAAATCTTGAATGATTATCAGAATATATAAATAATGATTATTATCATCCCCTACTCCTACTTCGACCTATAGATAAAATCTATATGTGTATAAATAAACTTTTCTATGATATGAATAAATGTAAGAACTTGGGAGAGAATACTGGATACCCATAATAGCATATTAATTGATGGTTCTATTATTATACTTTAAATAATATGAAATACACATAGATGTCAGAATTAATTCAGTAAGATCATGGTGACCAAAGATATGAATAAACTCCAGAAGGGAATTTGTGGATATTCATTACTTATAAAAACTGTAAACTTTATACAAAATGGCAACAAGAAAATGTATTCCTCTTTACGAGTAATCAGGACAATGTATAAATGATCAAAGGTATAAATGATCAAAGGTATAAATTGCACATTTAGTCACTCTCTGTCTATATGAATGACTGGAAGCGCTTGATGACCAATAGGAATGGAGGGAGGGGTATATAAACCTGTCAATCATAACAATCAGGTTGATGCCCTGACGAAGCAGCCTCTGTGAAATGTGCGTTTCCGTTTTCTCTGACGTCCTAGTGGATGCTGGGAACTCCGTAAGGACCATGGGGAATAGACGGGCTCCGCAGGAGACTGGGCACTCTAAAAGAAAGATTAGGAACTCTCTGGTGTGCACTGGCTCCTCGCTCTATGCCCCTCCTCCAGACCTCAGTTAGAATCTGTGCCCGGCCAGAGCTGGGTGCTCCTAGTGGGCTCTCCTGAGCTTGCTAGAAAAGAAAGTATTTGTTAGGTTTTTTATTTTCAGTGAGATCTGCTGGCAACAGACTCACTGCTACGTGGGACTGAGGGGAGAGAAGCAAACCTACCTGCATGCAGCTAGCTTGTGCTTCTTAGGCTACTGGACACCATTAGCTCTAGAGGGTTCGAACACAGGGCCTGACCTCGATCGTCCGTTCCCGGAGCCACGCCGCCGTCCCCCTTGCAGAGCCAGAAGACAGAAGAACGATGAAATCGGCGGCAGAAGACTCCTGTCTTCATTAAGGTAGCGCACAGCACTGCAGCTGTGCGCCATTGCTCCCACAGCACAACACACACTCCGGTCACTGTAGGCTGCAGGGCGCTGGGGGGGGGGGGGGGGGGGTTGGCGCCCTGGGCAGCAATAATATTACCTTTTGGCATAAAATACACATAATACAGTCAGTTAACTGTATATGTGTAAAAACCCCCGCCATTAAGTTACAGAAAACGCGGGACAGAAGCCCGCCGCTGAGGGGGCGGGGCCTTCTTCCTCAGCACACCAGCGCCATTTTCCCTTCACAGCTCCGCTGGAAGCACGCTCCCCAGGCTCTCCCCTGCAGTATCCAGGTACAAGACGGGTTAAAAAGAGAGGGGGGGCACATAAATTTAGGCGCAAATCGATACAAACAAGCAGCTATTGGGAAAATCACTTATTAGCAATGTAAATCCCTGTGTTATATAGCGCTGTGGTGTGTGCTGGCATACTCTCTCTCTGTCTCCCCAAAGGACTTTGTGGGGTCCTGTCCTCAGTCTGAGCATTCCCTGTGTGTGTGCGGTGTGTCGGTACGGCTGTGTCGACATGTTTGATGAGGAGGGTTACGTGGAGGCGGAGCAGGGGCAGATACATGTGGTGTCGCCCCCTACGGGGCTGACACCTGATTGGATGGATATGTGGAAGGTCTTAACCGACAGTGTAAACTCCTTACATAAAAGGTTCGATGACGCAGCAGCCTTGGGACAGCCGGGGTCTCAGCCCGCGCCTGCCCAGGCGACTCAGAAGCCGTCAGGGGCTCATAAACGCCCGCTAGCTCTGATGGTAGACACAGATGTCGACACGGAGTCTGACTCCAGTGTAGATGAGGATGAGACATATGTACAGTCTACAAAAGCCATCCGATGCATGATTACTGCAATGAAAGATGTATTGCACATTTCTGTTATTAACCCGGTTACCACCAAAAAGGGTATTATGTTTGGGGAGAAAAAGCAGCCAGTGACTTTTCCCCCATCTGATGAATTAAATGATTTGTGTGAAGAAGCGTGGAGTTCCCCTGATAAGAAACTAGTGATTTCTAAGAGGTTACTGATGGCGTACCCTTTCCCGCCAACGGATAGGTTACGTTGGGAAACATCCCCTAGGGTGGACAAGGCGCTAACACGCTTATCTAAAAGGGTGGCACTGCCGTCTCAGGATACGGCCACCCTAAAGGATCCTGCGGATAGAAAGCAGGAAGCTATCCTGAAGTCTGTGTATACACACTCTGGTACTCTACTGAGACCTGCTATTGCTTCAGCCTGGATGTGTAGTGCTGCAGCAGCATGGACTGATACCCTGTCAGACAACATTGATTCCCTCGACAGGGATACTATTTTGCTAACCATCGAACATATAAAAGACGTCGTCTTATATATGCGGGATGCACAGAGGGACATTTGCCTGCTGGCATCTAGAATTAATGCAATGTCCATTTCTGCCAGGAGAGTATTATGGACTCGGCAGTGGACAGGTGATGCTGATTCTAAAAAACACATGGAGGTGGGGAGGAATTATTTGGGGACGGTCTCTCGGACCTCGTATCCACAGCAACTGCTGGGAAGTCGACTTTTTTACCTCAGGTTCCCTCACAGCCTAAGAAAGCACCGTATTATCAAATGCAGTCCTTTCGGCCTCAGAAAGGCAAGCGGGTCAGAGGAGCATCCTTTCTGGCCAGAGGCAAGGGTAGAGGAAAGAAGCTGCACCAGGCAGCCAGTTCTCAGGAACTAAAATCCTCCCCTGCTTCCACTAAGTCCACCGCATGACGTTGGGGCTCCACAGGCGGAGCCAGGTGCGGTGGGGGCGCGTCTCCGAAACTTCAGCAACCAGTGGGTTCGCTCACAAGTGGATCTCTGGGCTGTACAAATTGTATCTCAGGGATACAAGCTGGAGTTCGAGGCGACTCCCCCTCGCCGTTACCTCAAATCAGCCTTGCCAGCTGCTCCCAGGGAAAGGGAGGTAGTACTGGCGGCAATTCACAAGCTGTACCTCCAGTAGGTGATAATCAAGGTCCCCCTCCTTCAACAGGACAGGGGTTACTATTCCACTATGTTTGTGGTACCGAAACCGGACGGTTCGGTGAGACCTATCCTGAATTTAAAAACCTTGAACACTTATATAAAGAAGTTCAAGTTCAAAATGGAATCGCTCAGGGCGGTAATTGCAAGCCTGGAAGAGGGGGATTTTTCGGTGTCGCTGGACATCAAGGATGCTTACTTGCATGTCCCCATTTACCCACCTCACCAGGAATACCTCAGGTTTGTGGTACAAGACTGTCATTACCAATTCCAGACGTTGCCGTTTGGTCTCTCCACAGCACAGAGAATATTTACCAAGGTAATGGCCGAAATGATGATACTCCTTCGAAAGAAGGGAGTTATAATTATCCCGTACTTGGACGATCTCCTCATAAAGGCGAGGTCCAGAGAGCAGTTGTTGGTCAGCGTAGCACTCTCTCGGGAAGTGTTGCAACAGCACGGCTGGATTCTGAATATCCCAAAGTCGCAGCTGATTCCTGCGACACGTCTGCTTTTCCTGGGCATGATTCTGGACACAGAACAGAAGAAGGTGTTTCTCCCGGTGGAGAAGGCCGAGGAATTGTCATCTCTGGTCAGGGACCTCCTGAAACCAAAATAGGTGTCGGTGCATCACTGCACGCGAGTCCTGGGAAAGATGGTGGCTTCTTACGAAGCAATTCCCTTCGGCAGGTTCCATGCAAGGTTCTTTCAGTGGGATCTGTTGGACAAATGGTCCGGATCGCATCTTCCGATGTATCGGTTGATCACCCTGTCCCCAAGGGCCAGGGTGTCTCTGCTGTGGTGGCTGCAGAGTGCTCATCTTCTCGAGGGCCGCAGGTTCGGCATACAGGACTGGATCCTGGTGACCACGGATGCAAGCCTCCGAGGATGGGGGGCAGTCACTCAGGGAAGAAACTTCCAAGGACAGTGGTCAAGTCTGGAGACTTCACTACACATAAATATACTGGAACTAAGGGCCATTTACAACGCCCTGAGGCAAGCAGAGCCCCTGCTTCAAAACCAACCAGTACTGATTCAGTCAGACAACATCACGGCGGTAGCCCATGTAAACCGCCAGGGCGGCACAAGAAGCAGGATCGCAATGGCAGAAGCCACAAGGATTCTTCGATGGGCGGAGAATCACGTGTTAGCACTGTCAGTAGTGTTCATTCTGGGAGTGGACAACTGGGAAGCAGACTTCCTCAGCAGGCACGTCCTCCACCCGGGAGAGTGGGGACTTCATCAAGAAGTCTTCACACAGATTGTAAATCGCTGGGAACTGCCACAGGTGGACATGATGGCGTCCCGCCTCCACAAAAAGCTAAAAAAATATTGCGCCAGGTCAAGGGACCCTCAGGCGATAGCTGTGGACGCACTAATGACACCGTGGGTGTACCAGTCGGTTTATGTATTCCCTCCTCTTCCTCTCATACCCAAGGTACTGAGGATAGTAAGAAAGAGAGGAGTAAGAACTATACTCATCGTTCCGGATTGGCCAAGAAGAACTTGGTACCCAGAACTACAAGAAATGATCTCAGAGGACACATGGCCTCTGCCTCTCAGACAGGACCTGTTACAGCAGGGGCCCTGTCTGTTCCAAGACTTACCGCGGCTGCGTTTGACGGCATGGCGGTTGAACGCCGGATCCTAGCGGAAAAGGGCATTCCGGATGAAGTTATTCCTACGCTGATAAAGGCTAGGAAAGACGTGACAGCAAAACATTATCACCGTATATGGCGAAAATATGTTGCTTGGTGTGAGGCCAGGAAGGCCCCTACAGAGGAATTCCAGCTGGGTCGATTCCTGCACTTCCTACAGTCAGGAGTGACTATGGGCCTAAAATTAGGATCCATAAAGGTCCAGATTTCGGCCCTATCTATTTTCTTTCAAAAAGAACTGGCTTCACTGCCTGAAGTTCAGACGTTTGTTAAGGGAGTGCTGCATATGCAGCCCCCTTTTGTGCCTCCAGTGGCACCTTGGGATCTTAACGTTGTGTTGGATTTCCTGAAATCACACTGGTTTGAGCCACTTAAGACCGTGGAACTAAAGTATCTCACGTGGAAGGTGGTCATGCTGTTGGCCTTAGCTTCGGCTAGGCGTGTGTCAGAATTGGCGGCTTTGTCATGTAAAAGCCCATATCTGATCTTCCATATGGACAGGGCGGAATTGAGGACTCGTCCCCAATTTCTCCCAAAGGTGGTATCAGCGTTTCATCTGAACCAACCTATTGTGGTGCCTGCGGCTACTCGGGACTTGGAGGATTCCAAGTTGCTGGACGTAGTCCGGGCTTTGAAAATTTATGTTTCCAGGACGGCTGGAGTCAGGAAAACTGACTCGCTATTTATCCTGCATGCACCCAACAAGCTGGGTGCTCCTGCTTCAAAGCAAACTATTGCTCGCTGGATCTGTTGCACGATTCAGCTGGCACATTCTGCGGCTGGACTGCCGCATCCTAAATCAGTAAAAGCCCATTCCACAAGGAGGGTGGGCTCTTCTTGGGCGGCTGCCCGAGGGGTCTCGGCTTTACAGCTTTGCCGAGCTGGCTACTTGGTCGGGTTCAAACACATTTGCTAAATTCTACAAGTTTGATACCCTGGCTGAGGAGGACCTTGAGTTTGCTCATTCGGTGCTGCAGAGTCATCCGCACTCTCCCGCCCGTTTGGGAGCTTTGGTATAATCCCCATGGTCCTTACGGAGTTCCCAGCATCCACTAGGACGTCAGAGAAAATAAGAATTTACTCACCGGTAATTCTATTTCTCGTAGTCCGTAGTGGATGCTGGGCGCCCGTCCCAAGTGCGGACTCTCTGCAATACATGTATATAGTTATTGCTTCACTAAAGGGTTATTGTTATGAGCCATCCGTTGAGTGAGGCTCAGTTGTTGTTCATACTGTTAACTGGGTATGGTTATCACAAGTTGTTCAGTGTGATTGGTGTGGCTGGTATGAGTCTTACCCTGGATTCCAAATCCTTTCCTTGTTGTGTCAGCTCTTCCGGGCACAGTTTCCCTAACTGAGGTCTGGAGGAGGGGCATAGAGAGAGGAGCCAGTGCACACCAGATAGTACCTAATCTTTCTTTTAGAGTGCCCAGTCTCCTGCGGAGCCCGTCTATTCCCCATGGTCCTTACGGAGTTCCCAGCATCCACTACGGACTACGAGAAATAGAATTACCGGTGAGTATATTCTTATTTTTACAGAGACTGCCGCATGCTATGTAATACCACTGCTAATGAATTAATGCTGTATATGGTTACTGAACTGTAATACTGCTGGTCTAGTCCATGTGCTGCAAAATACCACTTCAATTAATTAATGACATAGAAAACTGTTGTATTGTGAGACTGCGGGTCCAGGCCGGGAGTCGCTGTATGAGGACGTGGGTGGTGAGAGCGCCAGTAAGATCTCCTACCTCACGCAGCGGCTATCCCGAGTACGGCTGTGTGTGGACGTGGGCGACAAGAGCACCAGTAACATCCCCAGCCACACACAGCGGCTGTCCCGGGAGCGACCACAGACAGCACGCACACAGATAGGGTTAGCCAGCAGCGTCCAGCAGGCTGTAGGAGCCGCTGTATAAAACTCAGACCACACGCACTAACACAATGTGCAAAGTGTGGATCTGAGTACCTATATCCACTCACTATAATGTACACATGTATTGGTATACTTGAAAGAATATCTGTGTGTTAATTAGTGGACACCATACTTGTGTAACGGCTCACTACAGATCCATTTGTTGTGAATCCGAATAAAGGATTTGACTTATTATTGAATAATACTGGAATTATAAATATAGCCGTATTTAACAGCTGAGTCTGAGTATAATAAGAGAGTATGGACTCTTGAATTAACCCATGAAATTTAACAGATAAAAGTGGAATTATTTATTAATATTGGAGATCCGACTACCCATATATGCCTATGAACTATCTATATGCATTTTGCATCTTATTATACGGAAATATCATAGGAGCCACTGTCCAAAAAGGGAGAGGGTGGCCTCAGAAACAGTACTAGCACAACAGCATTAACTGAGACCTGCACATATTGAGTTTATTACATGTGTAAGGAAATGTTACAGAATAGACATGTGTTTATAAACAAAGCTTCATTATAATGAAGGGTATATTACATCTAAGACGATTCACACTCTTGAGAAAGAAATCATACAGTGGACGTGATATTGGATACTCTGTATAAAAACAGTGATAATTACTAATTAATAGCTAGAAGCCTAAGGAATTTCACTTGATATTAACTTTGAAATAACACTGGTGGTCTTGGAAACGGTATCAGTACAACAGCATTGATTGAAACATATACACACTGGGCCCATTATGTGTGAGAAGAAATTATACAAAATAGATACATGTGTTTATAAATAAAGCTTTATTAAAACAAGGAGTAATATTACATCTATGACAAATGTAATTGTTGAAAAATAAGTCATACAGTGGATGTGATATTTGATACTCTTTATAATAAAAAGGTGGGAATTACTGATTAATATCGAATAATAATATTTAGAAGCCAGTAGAATCTCACTCAATAAAAGCTTTTGAAGTAGCAGTGGGGGCTATTAGGCCTTTATTTAACATAGCAGTGGCAGTCTCTGATGAGTATAAATTTATTTTAATATCACATTTTTTCAATACTTTTTCACTTACCTTATCTTTCACATTTTATCTATTTCATATTGCTGTAAATTTTAAATGATAACAATAAAGGATATGTTTTAACTTTAAAATTATTTTGTAAATGTCAAGTTTTCAGTGCACCCAGGAAACGGCTTCTTTTCTCTGTGTGTTTTTTTTATAATTTACACAGTCTCCACACACATTGCCAGCAAGTTACATTTATTCAAATGTTAGAACAATAGAGTTCTCCAGCTTTACAGAATGTGAGGGGACAGAGCAAGATTAGGACTTAGTGTTTGGTATCCAGATGTGCAGTATTTTGAGATCTATGTTCTGGGTGTTGTGTGCAGTTAATCACATGTTTCTGCGCATAGATATGCACAGAATTGTAACATTCACAAATACTGTAAATACTGTTCTCATGATATTCGGCGGGAACCCGGTGGTGGAGACCTGCAAGCACACCTGGACCAAGTATCACCCACTCATTGAAACCAACCTATGACCCCTCATGTACTGTAAATGACCTGCCCCTTGACCTAGGAAGAAGAGCTTATATTTCCTATTGTATTGTATCTTCACCCCGACAGTCGGTACCTTTTTGCTTTTACCTACAGGGGAGTACAGTACACCTGGACCCGCCTTCCCCAAGGTTTCATTGACAGCCCAAGTATTTTCTCCCAAGCCCAACATGACTGTTTACAATCCTTTCAACCTGAGAATGGGTCGGTGCTGATACAATATGTTGATGACTTGTTGTTGTGCTCTGATTCATTTGAGTCGTCCCTGGCAGACACTAAACAGCTTCTGTTTCACCTCTCCCAGACAGGACACAAGGTTTCAAAGGATAAATTACAGTTGTGCCGGACAAATGTTAAATACTTGGGACACTGCTTGACACAAGGACTAAGGCACCTCACCACAGACAGGATACAGGTCATCCGTGACATGACTCTGCTGCAAACCCAGCAACAAATTTGCACTTTTCTGGGTATGTGTGGGTACTGTCAGAATTGGATTCTGGGGTTCTTTATTCTGGCACTACCAATGCAAGAAATGGTCTCTTCAAGCAAACCAGAACGGGTCTCTCATACTGAGGAGTCCGAACTGGCATTTGAGAGACTAAAAGAGTGCTTGTCACAAGCACCAGCATTGGAGATGCCAGATTATGAGAAACCTTTTGAGTTATATGGTACCGAAAGTACTGGGTGCATGGCAGGAGTCCTAACCCAGAAAAATGGTGATGCCAGCAGACTGGTAGCCTACTACAGTGCACAACTGGACACTGTAGCACAGTCTCTCCCCACTTGACTACGAAGTGTTGCAGCCATAGCTTTGTTGGTAAGTAAAAGTAAAGACGTAGTGTTAGGACATGACCTGACAATCCATACACCTCAAGCAGTATCAGCCTTGGTCAACTCCACCCAAACCAGACATGTCTCATCCGCTCGGTTTACAAAATGGGAACTATCACTGATGGCCCCTTTAAACATCACCATAAAAAGCTATAGCACACTAAATCATGCAACTTATTTGCCGAGTGTGCCTTGTCATGCACAAAGGGTGGAGGATGAGAACGATGGTGAAGGAGGATTTAGTACAGACACTGATACACATGATTGTACTGAATACTTGAACAAGACTTTCACTGCGAGACCTGACATTAGTGACAACCCACTGGTAGATGTAGATCTTACCTTTTACACTGACAGTAGTTGTCACAGACAGATGACTCAGTAGACCTGTGCACTGGATACGCAGTTGTAGATGACAAAGGTATCAAAGAAGCTGAACCCCCTTTACCCTGACTAACCCCACTGTCTCTCTCCCCCCCATGCTACGTGAACTACGCAGATTCGGTTCCCTCTCGGGTTACAAAATAAATGAGGGGAAATCCGAGGCGCTATCCCTTCATATCCCACGCCAAACGCGACTGAACTTGGAATCTGCTTTTAATTTTCAATGGCGACCCACCCAGATCCGTTACTTGGGTATATATGTCACCAAGCAATACTCCCATTTATACCATGCCAATTACGCCCCCCTTCTCAGACGGCTTCAACAAGATATATCAACCTGGAAATCCCTTTATATATCTTGGATTGGAAGGCTCAATGCAGTAAAAATGAATGCCCTTCCTAAATTATTGTACCTATTCCAAACACTCCCGATTAGGGTTCCAGCACATGTCCTCCAATCTCTACAAGCCCTGTTTGGGAAATTTATATGGGCAGGCAAAAAACCGAGATTAAGCCGTCTGGTACTGTCCAAATCCACAGACAAAGGCGGTCTAGGCCTTCCCCTACTGCAAAATTATTACTATGCTACACAATTGAGCCACATTATCTCATGGCATTCCCCTCCCGGACTGAAAAAGTGGGTCGACATTGAAAACGCGTTATCTCCAGATCTTAGTGTAGACTCTCTCCCATGGCTGCCCCGTATTCACAGGCCGGCCTCGGCCTACGCCTATCCCTCTATCCATTTTACCCTGATGACGTGGGACACGATTAACAAGCGTTTTTCCCTCACGACTTACCCCTCCCCCTTAACGTCCCTTTGGAGACATCCCCTATTCCCGCCAGGATTTTCTGATAAATGGGCTGCCCCCTGGCTAGCGGCCGGCATCACTCGCTTTATGCACATTGCTGGGCACTCGGCTCCGTCCACTTTTGCAGGTTTTCAAGAACGATACCACCTCCCCGCGGCTTTGCACTACTCTTACCTGCAGATCCACCATTTTGTACATACTTACCGCAACTCTAAACCCTTTCGCCAACCCTCTCTTTTTGAACGCCAATGTCTCTACTCGGTTGGCTGTAGCGGTGCCATCTCTATGCTGTACCATTCTATTCTATCCGCCAAATCCCCCCATAAAGAATCTTTCGAAACTGCCTGGGAACACGACCTTGGCACACAGTTTGACGACGAGGAATGGTCTCGTATCCGACATCTGATCGCTAAAGCCTCCATTAGTGTCGGCATCAGGGAGACGACCTACAAGGTGTACACCCGTTGGTATTTGACCCCTGACGAACTTCATCGTATATATCCACATTCCTCAGCCCAGTGTTGGCGAGGCTGTGGCATGGTGGGCACCTTTTTTCATATTTGGTGGGAATGTCCGGTTATCCAACAGTTCTGGAAAGTGGCAGTGACCCTTATGGCAAATGTTACCTCCTGCTCTGTGCCTATGGATCCATCGATACTCCTTCTCCACATACCCCTTCGTTCGGCGTCTAAGGCAGAGAACAAGCTGATCTTTCATATATCTAATGCTTCCACACTCCTGATTGCCAAATTGTGGAAATCCCCCATACCTCCTACTCAGAGTGCTCTAATTAATAGATTGTGGTACGTTTCCTCTATGGAATATATCACCTCCCTTCTCAATGACACAGTGTCCGAGTACCATCGGGTAAGGAACTCCTGGTACACTTTGTATTCCTCACCCTTGCCAGGTACCCCTCCCTTACGCCTTTCCTCCTCCTAGCACCTCACTACTCCTTCCCCCCCCCCCTCCTTCACTCCTCCACCCTTCTTAACTGGCCGTCTCCTTCTCAGCACTATTTAATTCAACTTTTTTTCTCTTCCCCCTGTCTTTCTCAGGTTTTTCTCCCCCCCCCCCCACCTCGTCTGTTCCCTCTTTCTCTATAACACACTTAAAATTAGACATTTATATGCTTTGCTTTCTGAGATATTTGCTATTTGTTGATCTTTCTGTTTTTGTTTTTCTTCTCTGTTACACCATACTATTTCAGTGACAGCACTTAATGCATCCTCCTATATCGTTTTATCACCGAACTGTTAAATTTTTCTTTTTTCATCTGCTGTTCTCTGTGATTGGACATGCTCTATACACTGTTGACCAATTGTACGGTCGATCACCTATTCCAGTTATGTCCTGTTCTTATTGTTGACATAAAATAAAATAAATTGTTTAAAAAAAAAAAAGAAGCTGAACCCCTTGGTCCACCTCACTCAGCACAAGTCGCTGAGCTGGTAGCACTGACCAGAGCATGTGAGTTGGCAAAGGGTAAGTCAGCTAATATATATATGGACTTTAGATATGCTTTCAGAGTGGTGCATGACTTCAGGGCCCTGTGGCACCTCAGAAATTTAATGACGGCGGCTGGCACACCTGTGGTGCATGTGTCACACATCAAGAGACTGCTGACAGCCATACAGGAACCTGACAGAGTGGCTGTTATCAAGTGTAAAACACACACTTACAACCAAGACCCGATTTCACTTGGTAACAGCCGGTCGGATAAAGCTGCTAAATCGGCAGCAAGTACCACCATACAAAACACCACCACACAACTGAGGACATTCAATACAGTAAATACACAACAGTTAATTGAAATGCAAGATTTGTGTTCCCTACAAGAGAAGGCGGTCTGGAAGGTGAAGGTATATGGTCAGGAGTCCTCAGGACTTTGGAGAGATGGACAAGGTAAGCCAGTGGCCCCCAGGGCATATCTCCCAAGCCTAGCTGAGGCTGCACATGTTCTGACTCATCTGGGCAAGGAAGGTATGTGCAAATTGGTAAGAGCCTACTGGAGTGCACCAGGGTTCTCTTCTCAGGTGAGCAAGAAAGCAATGACATGTCTTACTTGCTTGAGGAAGAATATTGGTAAGACAATACCGACAGAGCCATCCCATATCCCTCCAACAGACGGACCTTTCCAGGTAATACAAATCGATTTCATACAGCTACCACCCTGTAAGAATTTGAAATATGTACTGGTATGCACTGATGTCTTCTCAAACTGGATAGAGGCATTCCCTGCCGCCACAAATACTGCTGTGTTTACCACTAAGAAAATTGTGCAGGAATTTGTGTGTAAATATGGTATCCCTAGGATTATTGAAAGTGATAGGGGTACCCATTTTACAGGTGAAGTCTTTCAGGTCATGTGCAAACTTATGGGTATTAATAGTAAGCTACATACTCCCTACCGGCCACAGCCCAGTGCGAAGGTGGAAAGAATGAATAGCACTATTAAGAACAAGCTGAGCAAAGTGATGGCTGAAACTGGACTATTGTGGCCGGAAGCACTGCCACTAGTGTTGTACAGCATTAGAACCACTCCCAGGTCACTGCTTAACCTATCACCCTTTGAAATTCTTTTTGGACGATAGCCCCATGTAATGATAGACCCCGAGGATGATCTGAAATGCAATAATGAAATGACTGTGCAATATTTGGTTAGGATAAGCCAGCAATTGAGAAACCAGTAAAGGAATTTGAAACTGGTGATTCCTTACCTACCAAACAGTAATTGTCATGAAATGAAACCTGGGGACTATGTGATGATTCAAAACTTTCTACGCTCAGGTTGCCTAATAGACAGGTGGGAAGGACCGTATCAAGTTTTGTTGACAAGCATGACAGCACTGAAGGTTGCCGAGAGAGAGACTTGGGTCCAAAAAGGTTGCTAACCGGAGAAAACTTGTGAGAAAGAGAAAGGTGAAGAAAACCTGATATAACTGGAGAATCTGTTCCGGGAAAGCTGAAAGGCAGGGCTGTTGAAACTGCACCTGAGCGTGGTGAAAAGAAAAATCGAGGATTGTTGTCTTCATTTTTTTCTCTCCAAACACTCCCCCTCTTTATTTTTTTCCTCCCCTTTTCTCTGCCGAAATGGATCCACATCAATAGACTAGTCCGGATTTTTCTTGTGATTCTATTTTTGATCAGGACAATTTGTTTTTGCGAGGGCCCCCGAGAAGTCGAGCAAGGATCTGGAATGGGTTCTGATGGAGAGGATGAATTTGCAGGACCCCAGGATCAGTCTATCACTTTGGTCAAAGCTGGTATAAGTAAGAGATCTGGTAGTCACGGAGCTCGGAGGCAATGTGAAGGGTTATTGTCTGATGAATACTGCATATGTAAGTACTGCGATAATATAGTCGAAGATGGGTTCATCCAGAGATGTCAGTTAAACAATAATATCAATATTGACAGACATCCTTTGAGTGACTATCACTCATTAGTGGGTACAGTCTTAAACCAAACGGAATTCTGGGTGTGCTCACAAGTACCTCAAGGACAGAGTAAATCGTGTTTAGTGCCATACCCATTGACAGTAAATGAAGTACTCTAATTGCATGGGGGGAGACCGGTGGACAGAAAATTCAATATATCTAGACCCCCTAGCCTAAAGCTCCACCAGTACCACGTAGATTGATCACTACTGTGTTTCAACGTAACCAATTTCTGGAAACCAGTAAATTGGGAAGTGACTTGGAACAGACAAGGACCTTCTCACTCAGAGCTGATAAAGAACCCATCAACACTGAAATTGTACATGGGATAGCCACAAGCGGGAAGTACTTCCAATCACAACTGAGGGCTGGTGTCTGTAGCTGGAAGCCTCAGTTGTAGGGGCTGACGGGTACGTAAATTTAGGAGGTAGGAGAGGACTCCTAGACATGTGCTAAGACACTAGTACCAGATGCCCGAAGGCATGACCACAACAACAGAGGGAGCTTTTGAGGGTTTTTATTAAATCATAAAAGTCAAAGAATGTGTAACCAAACAATAAATGTCACAAGTGAGTCTCTGAATCACGACTTGTTAAGACCAGCAATCCGGAGTATGAATGGGAGTGCTTTATGATACTTGGGTACACAGGGGAAACATAAAGTGATGCTGGGGATCATAGTTAAAGCTTTGAGTGATGCTAGGGATCACAGGTAAGGCTTTGAGTGATGCTAGAGATCGCAGGTTAGGCTTTGAGTGATGCTAGGGATCGCAGGTAAGGCTTTGAGTGATGCTGGGGGTCGTAGGTAAATACACTACTGTAATGGTGAGTACTGATAGTGGTGGAGACCGAGGACTGCTAGAAAGTGGATGCTGGAAGCCGGAGTCATACACTCTGCTAGTGCTGGGTGCGGGAACAAGGAAGGCAGGTTGCACCACAGAGCATCAGCACTGGAGAACTGGAGCTGCACCGCAGAGAGTAACCACAAGGGAGTCAGGCTATACTGCAAGGAGTGTTCACAGGAGAGTCCTTAGTGAAGATGCATACTGGAACGCTGGAGAGACAATGGAAGCACTGACAACCTTCTGTGTGCTGAGACAGGATATTTATACCTGCTGGATAGCAGGGATTGGCTGACAATTATGCTCAGGCTCCAGCAGCACTGCGGATAGGTGAGGAGAGTATCATGTGATTCAATCCAAAATGGCTGTGCCCATTGACGGAGATTGAAGGGTAAAGAAGCACTCAGAAACCATGTGTCAAATGGTAATGGCGGCAGAGGCCGCAGCAACAGAAACTCCACGAGCCCGGATGCACACAGCGGTCACAGGGACAACAGCGGTGGCCGCGGCACACAGAGGACACACATCCAGCAGAAGACCACAGGCGCGGCAGCAACGGCTGCGATGGGGCCGAGAGCACCACACCACTGTAAGTATATACACTAAGGAGGCCGCTGAACCAGCGCTGCAGGCAACAACCATGAAATGTACCCAAAACACAGCTATAGCCCAGCCCTAGCTCGCTGAGCCAACCTCAGGAGATACCTAACAGGCAGGAAACGGCATCATTACCCGGATCGTGACAGCACCCCCCACACACCCTTTAGGAGTGGCCCCAGGACACTTATTGGGTTTTCGCGGAAATCTGGTATGGAATTTCTGAACCAATTTAGGAGCATGGAGATCAGATGCATTCGTCCAGGAACGTTCCTCAGGACCATAGCCCTTCCAATCTATCAAATACTGGAGATTACCATATCTAATACGTGAATCCAGGATCTTGGCGACCTCATACTCAACACCACGTTGAGTCTGGACTTTGGGAGTAGAGGGAAGCGCTGAATGAAAGCGGTTCAGAATCACTGGTTTGAGGAGTGAAACGGAGGTAGCTGAAGCTTGTAAGCCACTGGGCTAACAACTTGTTCAATCAGGAAGGGTCCGAGATAGCAGGTGGCGAATTTCATAGTCGGAACCCTCAGTCGTAGATTCTTCGTAGACAGCCAAACACGGTCACCAACTTTAAGGGCTGGAATTGCCCTACGCTTCTTATCCGCAAATCTCTTGTACCTGGAAGATGCTTTCAAAAGAGCTGCACGAACATTCTTCTAGTTATTTGTAAACTGCCGAATCGTGATATCAGCTGCAGGCACCGATGTTGCTGGAAGCGGTTGGAACTCAGGAACTTTTGGGTGAAACCCATAATTGGTGAAGAATGGCGTGGAGGAAGATGAAGAATGATACTGATTGTTGTGGCAGAATTCAGCCCATGGAAGAAGTTGAACCCAATCATCCTGGGAAGAGGATACGTAGATACGGAGGAAGGCCTCCAAGTCTTGATTCACCCTCTCAGTTTGCCCATTGGTTTGAGGGTGATAGGCTGTAGAGAATTTCAGCTTGACTTGGAGTGCCTGACAAAGACTTAGCCAGAACTTGGCCACAAACTGAACACCTCTATCGGAAATTATCTCCACAGGGAGCCCGTGTAATCTGAAGATCTCTTGAATAAAGACTTGTGCCAACTTGAAAGCTGATGGAAGACCGGTGAGAGGAATGAAATTAGCCATCTTGGTGAACCGGTCAACTACCACCCAGATGGTGTTGAAGATGGGTCCACAGATGATGAGGAACAGACAAAGGAACCAGTTGCCCAGAGGGTGACTGGCGGGGTACTTTATATTGGGCACATTTTGGGCAGGAGGCCACAAATTCAGCAATGTCCTTCTTTAGGGTCGGCCACCAGTATGATCTGGAAACAAATTCTAAGGTCTTGTGTATGCCCTCGTGTCCGGCAAAGCGAGAGGAATGTGCCCAATGCAAGAGCTTCCTTCTGAGAGCCGGCTTCACAAAACTTTTCCCTGGCGGGGGCATAGAGTCCATCCTCACTGCGGAGAATGCCACTGGATCAATGGTATAATGCTTGTCAGTAGACTCAGACTCATTTTCTTGCTCCCAGGAGCGGGAAAGGGCATCAGCCTTGCGATTCTGTGAACCTGGACAAAACTACAATTTGAAGTCAAATCTTGAAAAGAAAAGTGCCCACCTGGCTTGGGGAGGATTAAGACATTGAGCGCCTTTTAGGTACAGGAGATTCTTGTGATCCATCATGATGGTGATGGTATGAGAAGCTCCTTCTAATAAGTACCTCCACTATTCCAAAGCGAGCTTGATCGCCAAAAGTTCTTGATCGCAAATGGTGTAATTACACTTGGCAGGAGAGAACTTTCATGAGAAAAAGCCACAAGGATGTAGATGACCATCGTTAGCTCTTTGAGACAGTACTGCCCCCACTCCAACAGAAGAGGCGTCCACCTCAAGGATGAAGGGCGAACTGGTATCTGGCTGTTTCAAAACCGGAGCAGAGATGAATCGTTGTTTCAACAAATTAAAGGCTTGGGTAGCTTCTTCTGACCATTTGGAAGGATTGGCACCTTTTTTGGTAAGAGCCGTGATAGGCGCTACAATGGTGGAAAAGTCTTGAATAAATTTCCTGTAATAATTGGCAAACCCTAGGAATCTCTGGATGCCCTTGAGGGTTACAGGAATCGGCCAATCTCGGATCGCTTGAAGTTTCTCAGAGTCCATCTCCAGACCAGAACCGGATACAATATACCCCAGGAACGGGATGGATTTTACTTCAAAGACGCACTTTTCCATTTTGCAATACAGATGATTGGTACGGAGACGGGACAAGACCTCTTTCACCCAGAACCGATGTACCTCCAGATCATTTGCGAAGATAAGGATATCATCGAGATAAACCACAACATGACGATAAAGAATGTCTCTGAAGAGTTCATTCACGAAGTGTTGAAATACCGCTGGAGCATTGCTGAGTCCGAAAAAGGCATGACGAGGTACTCGTAATGTTGGCCACGAGTGTTGAAAGCGGTCTTCCACTAGTCACCCTTTCGGATCCGGATGAGATTATAAGCACCCCTCACATTTAACTTTGTGAAGATAGTGGCTCCACTGACGCGGTCAAATAACTCGGTGATAAGCGGCAGAGGGTACCGATTTTTTACTGTGATGTCATTCAGACCCCGGTAGTCAATACAAGGCTGCAGGCCGCCATCTTTCTTCTTTACGAAGAAGAAGCCTGCGCCAGCTGGAGAGGACGAAGGCCAGATAAACCCTTTTGCCAGATTTTCCTTGATATACTCCTCCATGGAGTGGGTCTCAGGCAACGACAATGGATATGTGCGTCCACGAGCAGGAGTTTTCCCTGGAATGAGATCGATAGGGCAATCCCATTCTCTATGGGGAGGAAGAATATCGGCTGAAGACTTGCTGAATACATCGGTGAAATCTTGATATGGAGAAGGTGGAACATCAGGAGATTTAGAGGAGGAGTTGCAAACTGGAAGAACTTTATGTAGACATGTCTCAGAACAGGAAGTACCCCATACCAGGATATGGGTCGTCTTCCAGTAAACTTGATGATTATGCAAATTAAGCCATGGGAGGCCTCGAACCACAGGATGAGTGGTCCTTGGGATTACCAGGAAGGAAATCAGCTCTGTATGCAGAACCCCTACCCTCAGATGGATAGGTAGGGTCTTGGAGGTAATCACCGCATCAGGAATCTTACTGTCGTCCACGGCAGTTAAAGATATAGGAGATGACAGTCTCTCAGTGGGTAGAGACCACTGCTTAACAAACTTCTCAGTTATAAGGTTCCCGGCTGCTCCAGAATCCAACAAGGCAATAAGATTCTTGGTACGCTGAGCCACCTGAAGAGAAACTGAGAGGTCGCAGTTACTTGAAGACGGAGAGGAATTCATTACTCCTAGCCGACCCTCTCCTAGGTGGGCTAGGTTTTGGAGTTTCCCGGACGCTCAGGGCAGGTGTCAGTGAGGTGGGAAGGTGCAGCACAGTATAGGCAAAGACGGTTAGATAGACGTCTTCTGCGCTCTGCTGGAGGCAATCGTGAATGACCTATCTGCATAGGTTCGTCTTTGGATGGAGACGGCTGACGAGGAGGAGGAGCAGAAGGAGTCTTATGCACTATTGACCTGCCTCGCTCCATAGCCCTTTCACGAAACCGTAGGTCAACTTTTGTGCAGAGCAATATGAGCTCATTCAATGTCGAGGGCAAGTCTCTGGTGGCAAGCTCATCTTTAATACGTTCAGAGAGGCCTTGCCAAAAAGCTGCATAAAGCACTTCCTCATTCCAGGTAACCTCAGATGCCAACGTCTGGAATTGTACTAAATACTGGCCAACAGTTCGTGTCCCCTGACGCAGCCGAAGAATCTCAAAGAAGCTGACGACACTCGACCTGGCTCATCAAAGATGCGTCTGAATGTTGCCATGAAGTCGGAGTAAGATGACAGCAAGGTATCAGATCTTTGCCATAGGGGTGATGCCCAGTCGAGGGCGGCGCCACTGAGTAAGGAGATGATATACACAACTTTGGTGTGGTCTGTAGGAAAACTGCTGGGTTGCAACTCAAAGTGGATCTCGCACTGGTTTAGGAAACCCCTGCAGGCTTTCGGGGATCCATCAAATTTAGCAAGTGTCGGCAAATGGAGACATGAAGGAGAAGTGGGTATGGTGGGAGGGGATACCACTGGAGGTACTACAGTCGGCACACTAGATGCCCCTGACCCATGGAGGGTTGCCTGAATCTCATCCAGTTGGGAAGAGAGGTCCTGGAGACATCGGATAACATGGCTTTGTGCAGCCTCCTGATGTTCAAGACGGGCTGCCAGTTCTTGTATTGGTCTGGTCCCTTGGACTTGGTCTCCGACCGGATACATTAGGTCAGTGCTTACTGTCACAACTGAGGGCTGGTGTCTGTAGCTGGAAGCCTCAGTTGTAGGGGCTGACGGGTACATAAATATAGGAGGTAGGAGAGGACTCCTAGACATGTGCTAACAGTAGTACCAGATGCCCGAAAGCGTGACCACGACAACAGGAGGTACCTTTGAGGGTTTTTATTAAATCATAAAAGTCAAAGAATGTGCAACCAAACAATAAATGTCACAAGTGAGTCTCTGAATCACGACTGGTTAAGACCAGCAATCCGGAGTATGAATGGGAGTGCTTTATGATACTTGGGTACACAGGGGAAACATAAAGTGATGCTGGGGATCGTAGGTAAAGCTTTGAGTGATGCTAGGGATTGCAGGTAAGGCTTTGAGTGATGCTAGGGATTGCAGGTAAGGCTTTGAGTGATGCTGGGGATCATAGGTAAATACACCACTGTAATGGTTAGTACTGGTAGTGGTGGAGACCAAGGACTGCTAGAGAGTGGCTGCTGGAAGCCGAAGTCATACACTCTGCTAGCGCTGGGTGCGGGAACAAGGAAGGCAGGTTGCACCACAGAGCATCAGCACTGGAGAACTGGAGCTGCACCGCAGAGAGTAACCACAAGGGAGTCAGGCTATACTGCAAGGAGTGTTCACAGGAGAGTCCTTAGTGAAGATGCATACTGGAACGCTGGAGAGACAATGGAAGCACTGACAACCTTCTGTGTGCTAAGACAGGATATTTATACCTGCTGGATAGCAGGTATTGGCTGACAATTATGCTCAGGCTCCAGCAGCACTGCGGATAGCTGAGGAGAGTATCATGTGATTCAATCCAAAATGTCTGTGCCCATTGACGGAGATTGAAGGGGAAAGAAGCACACAGAAACCATGTGTCAAACGGTAATGGCGGCAGAGGCAACAACAGAAACTCCACGCTCCCAGACGCGCACAGCGGCCACAGGGACGACAGCGGCTGCCGTGGCACACGGAGGATGCACATCCAGCAGAAGACCATAGGCGCGGCAGCGGTGGCCACAACGGGGCCGAGAGCGCCACACCACTGTAAGTGTATACACTAAGGAGGCCGCTGAACCAGCGCTGCAGGCAACAACCATGAAATGTTCCCAAAACATAGCTATAGCCCGGCCCTAGCTCGCTGAGCCAATCTCAGGAGACACCTAACAGGCAGGAAACGGCATCCAGGTACCCGGATCGTGACACTTCCGATACAAGTATACACGTGGGATCAAAACCATGTGGGCTGGAAGAGTGTCACAGGGATATTGTGCACACATCATCCAGCCAGATAATTGTATCAAGCAGATGGAAAAACTGGGGACAGGTTTCTTCGTAAGGATTATCTGTGATATGATATTGATGCATTTTGTCCCCTATGTTCTCCCAAATGACGCTTATTTCATATGTGGAAGGAAGGCATACAAGTGGCTTACTCCGTGCTCTGAAGGATTGTGTTATATAGGCAGAGTACTACCAGAAGTCATGACTATTGCACATGACAAAATGAAAGACATTCCCTGCAGCGCTCCACCTCCTTATACTCACACCCACTACGAACACATTTTCAAGAGATACCTCACAGACAGGAGAGAGCATGCAGCCTCTAATTTGATCCATGAATCCACTTGCATTAGATATCACCCATACTGCCAGAGGAATCATAAATTATAGGTATATCCATGGGCCAGCGAACTTGATAGATAATACCACTGAGATGTATGACGACACCTTCAGATATATAGGTAGGGAACTACAGGCCTACAAGAAGGAACTGGTCCAACACAGGATGGTCTTAAATTACGTCACGGCCGTGACAGGTGGGTATTGTGTTACTTTGGCGACTCAATACGGTATGAAGTGCTGCACGTATATTACTAACAGTACTGAGGACCCAACGGAGATCATTGATCAAAAGATGGACGAGATCTTACAGTTGAAGTGGGAGTTTAGAAGGAGACACAATCTCACTTTAGCGGCTGTGGGTAATGAATTGACTGGATGGGCCTCATGGTTGAACCCACTCAAATGGTTCTCTGGGTTAGGAGAGTGGGCACAAGGTATAATTGCAAATGTGGGAAAGTTTCTTCTCTGTATCCTGGGTGTTGTCATAATTATCGGCCTGATTTTTAGATGTGTTCGAATTCTGACGCAGCAAAAAAGGCATAATACAAATTTGATGAGTCTAAGGAGCGGGTGCGTTGTAAACGCGACAGATCTGGTATACGATCCGACGATACAGTGCTGTGATAGGAATGTAAATGCATTTCATGGCCTGTTTCTTTCACCATCTTTTTGTGTTCTCTCCCTCTACCCAGCAAACCTTCTACCGAATCTGGACATCAGTGTGCAAAGACATAGGTACATGTATGTATGCAACGTTCATTCAAATCAGACATCTTAGGCTATAGCACTGCCCCAGCATACTCTATAGGTTGAATGTCGTACCACACCCAACCAGTTGTCCCTTGACCCGCCAAGTGCATATAGAGGATGTCTCGTCCTCCTCCCTGTCTTCCCCAACCATAGTCAAAGTCTGATTTGCGAAATAAATACATACGTGTGTCTAGGTCACCTGTTATTTGTTTTGAAATATTTTCTGTTTTGTTAGTAATTTATGACAGTTATTGTTTACTGTCAAAGGGTGGACTGTCAAAGTTGAAAATATTACACACACACCTGCAAACACCACACAGAGTGGCCTCTGTGCGTGCACATTTTCACTGTGCATACGCATACACGAACGTTAAGTACACTGCTCCAAGAGCCTTACGTGTTGGAGCGTGGTATGAATATATACGGTAGCATACGCATTTGCACAGAAAAGCTACAAAGACATATTCAATATTCAATTCATATAGTGCATAATTTACACATAGGGGTATATTTACTAAGCTCCCGATTTTGACCGAGCTGCCGTTTTTTCTTCAAAGTGTCATGTCGGGAATTTACTAAGCAAAAATCTTGGCAGTGATGAGGGCATTCGTAATATTTTGGAAGTCATAGGAAAAAATCACGAATCAATACACCATCGGTCAAATACGCCTGCAATTTGGTAGAAATCGGTAATTTACTAAAAAGTGCAAATCACAAACACTGCCGACAATAGCCAAACACTGCCGTGCAGAAATACAAATCGTGAAAAAGTGCTAAAAAAAAACAGACCTGCTTTTTTTAACCGTGTTTGGATAGGCATGCACGGATCCATGAGATCCGTGCATGTTTATCAGTGGGAAGGGGATGGGAAAGTGTTATTTTTTTGAAAAAAAAATGCATGGGGTCCCCCCTCCTAAGCAAAACCAGCCTCGGGCTCTTTGAGCCGGTGCTGGTTGCAAAAATATGGGGGAAAAAATGATAGAGGTTCCCCCATATTTAAACAACCAGCACCGGGCTCTGTGCCTGGTCCTGGTTCCAAAAATACGGGGGACAAAAAGCGTAGGGGTCCCCCGTATTTCTGAAACCAGCACCGGGCTCCACTAGCCAGATACATAATGCCACAGCCGGGGGACACTTTTATATAGGTCCCGGCGGCCCTGGCATTACATAACCAACTAGTCACCCCTGGCCGGGGTACCCTGGAGGAGTGGGGACCCCTTCAATCAAGGGGTCCCCCCCTCCAGCCACCCAAGGACCAGGGGTGAAGCCCGAGGCTGTCCCCCCCATCCAAAGGCTGCGGATGGGAGGCTGATAGCCGTTGTGTAAAAAAATGAATATTGTTTTTAGTAGCAGTACTACAAGTCCCAGCAAGCCTCCCCCGCAAGCTGGTACTTGGAGAACCACAAGTACCAGCATGCGGAGGAAAACCGGGCCCGCTGGTACCTGTAGTACTACTACTAAAAAAATACCCCAATAAAAACATAAGACACACACCTTGAAAGTATAACTTTAATACATACATCCACACCTCCATATACACATACTTACCTTATGTTCACACGAGGGTCGGTCCTCTTCTCCATGTAGAATCCATGGGGTACCTGTGGAAAAAATTATACTCACATAATCCAGTGTAGAAGGCTCTTCTTGTAATCCATTTGTAATCCAGGTACTTGTCAAAATAAAAAAACGGACACCCGACCTCGCACTGAAAGGGGCCCCATGTTTTCACATGGGACCCCTTTCCCCGAATGCCAGAAACCCCCTCTGACTTATGTCTAAGAGGGTTCCATCAGCCAATCAGGGAGCGCCACGTTGTGGCACCCTCCTGATCGGCTGTGTGCTCCTGTACTGTATGACAGGCGGCACACGGCAGTGTTACAATGTAGTGCCTATGCGCTCCATTGTAACCAATGGTGGGAACTTTGTGGTCAGCGGGTGACCGAAAGTAACCTCACCGCTGACCTCATAGTTCCCACCATTGGTTACAATGGAGCGCATAGGCGCTACATTGTAACACTGCCGTGTGCCGCCTGTCATACAGTACAGGAGCACACAGCCGATCAGGAGGGTGCCACAACGTGGCGCTCCCTGATTGGCTGATGGAACCCTCTTAGACATAAGTCAGAGGGGGTTTCTGGCATTCGGGGAAAGGGGTCCCATGTGAAAACATGGGGCCCCTTTCAGTGCGAGGTCGGGTGTCCGTTTTTTTATTTTGACAAGTACCTGGATTACAAATGGATTACAAGAGCCTTCTACACTGGATTATGTGAGTATAATTTTTTCCACAGGTACCCCATGGATTCTACATGGAGAAGAGGACCGACCCTCGTGTGAACATAAGGTAAGTATGTGTATATGGAGGTGTGGATGTATGTATTAAAGTTATACTTTCAAGGTGTGTGTCTTATGCTTTTATTGGGGTATTTTTTTAGTAGTAGTACTACAGGTACCAGCGGGCCCGGTTTTCCTCCGCATGCTGGTACTTGTGGTTCTCCAAGTACCAGCTTGCGGGGGAGGCTTGCTGGGACTTGTAGTACTGCTACTAAAAACAATATTCATTTTTTTTACACAACGGCTATCAGCCTCCCATCCGCAGCCTTTGGATGGGGGGGACAGCCTCGGGCTTCACCCCAGGTCCTTGGGTGGCTGGAGGGGGGGGACCCCTTGATTGAAGGGGTCCCCACTCCTCCAGGGTACCCCGGCCAGGGGTGACTAGTTGGTTATGTAATGCCAGGGCCGCCGGGACCTATATAAAAGTGTCCCCCGGCTGTGGCATTATGTATCTGGCTAGTGGAGCCCGGTGCTGGTTTCAGAAATACGGGGGACCCCTACGCTTTTTGTCCCCCGTATTTTTGGAACCAGGACCAGGCGCAGAGCCCGGTGCTGGCTGTTTAAATATGGGGGAACCTCTATCATTTTTTCCCCCATATTTTTGCAACCAGGATCGGCTCAAAGAGCCCGAGGTTGGTTTGGCTTAGGAGGGGGGACCCCACGCAATTTTTTTTTAAATTTTAACACTGATTTTTTTTTTAACAATGTGCACAATGAAGCCCAGCACGGATCTCTCAGATCCGGCCGAGATTCATTGTATTAAAGTCGGCAGTGTTTTACAAGTCACTCACGTAAAACACTGCCTAAAAAAACGAATGACATCGACATCGGTAAAACCGAAAATGCAGAATACGGCAGCTTAGTAAATTAGTCGTACTAAATTCAAAAAGTTGCATATTTACACTTTCGATGTCATTCGTGATTGAACTTTGACCTCAAACGGGAAAATACGATTTTTAGTAAATATACCCCATAGTCTCCACACACATTGCCAGCAAGTTACAATTATTCAAAGGGTAGAACAATAGAGTTATCCAACTTTACAGGATGTGAGGGGACAGAGCAAGGTTAGGACTTAGTGGTTGGTATCCAGATGTGCAGTATTTTGAGATCTACAGTATGATCCGGTTGTTGTGTGCAGTTAATCGCATGTTTCTGCGCATAGAATTGTAACATTCACAAATACATAATTACTGTACTCATGATATTTGTCGGGAACCTGGTGGTGGAGACCTGCAAGCACACCTGGACCAAGCATCGCCCACTCATTCAAACCAACCTATGACCCCTCATGTACTGTAAATGACCTGCCCCTTGACCTATGGAAGAAGAGCTTACATTTCCTATTGTATTGTATTTGGAACCATTGTATAAAAGAAAGGCTCCCTGACCAGGCACCAGTCTATTCTCTGAAGGTCATCTTGCTAAGACTGACTGAGGCCTGGATCCGGGAGCGCTGGCGAACAAACGTATGTACTATTGGTTGTAGCTTTTTACCTGTATTACTGTTGTATCTTTACTTGTATCTTTTGAGTAAATATTGTTGATGCATTGGACCACAACATAACATTTAACTACTGGTGTTGCATTCCATTCTTGTTTGGGGATAAGGTGTATTCAGCCACACGTGTTGCTGCATTGTGCGCACAGCCTGTCAGCGTGTATACGCAACATGCATACACTTATTGTTTACGTCTAGCGGCCGCAGCGACCCGAGCCACAGTGTGATTAGGTTTTGCATTTTCCTTGTTAGTAAATCGAACTTTACAAGTGATACTGCCATTTAAATCCAGTCCAGTTGTACTGCTGTATAAATCCAGTGGTACTGCCAGATAATTCCAGTTATACTGCCGAATAATTCCAGTGATAGTGCCATATAATTCCAGTGGTACTGGTGTATAAGTCCAGTGATGCTGCCATATAAATCCAGTCCAGTGGTACTGCCGTATAAGTCCAGTGGTACTGCCATATAATTCCAGTGATACTGCCATATAATTCTAGTGACACTGCCGTATAATTCCAGTGGTACTGGCGTATAAATCCAGTGATACTGCCGAATAATTCCAGTAGTACTGCCATATAAATCCAGTGGTACTGCTGTATAATTCCAGTGATACTGCTGTATACTTCCAGTGGTACTGGCGTATAAGTCCAGTGATCCTGCCGTATAAATCCAGTCCAGAGATACTGCTGTATAAGTCCAGTAGTACTACCATATAAATTCAGTGATGCTGCGGTATAATTCCAGTGGTACTGGCATATAAATTCAGTGATCCTGCCTTATAAATCCAGTCCAGTGGTACTGCCATATAAGTCCAGTGGTACTGCCATAT
Organism: Pseudophryne corroboree; assembly: GCF_028390025.1. Lineage (NCBI taxonomy): Eukaryota > Metazoa > Chordata > Amphibia > Anura > Myobatrachidae > Pseudophryne > Pseudophryne corroboree. The sequence continues at coordinate 607,891,076 of NC_086444.1, read as the reverse complement.
AATTCCAGTGATACTGTCATATAATTAGTGTGGTACTGGCGTATAAGTCCAGTGATCCTGCCATATAAATGCAGTCCAGTGGTACTGCCGTATATTCCAGTGATACTGACGTATAATTCCAGTGAAACTGCTGTATAATTCCAGTGATACTGCTGCATAATTCCAGTGGTACTGGCGTATAAATCCAGTGATACTGCCATATAAAGTCAGTCCAGTGGTACTGCCGTATAAATGCAGTCCAATGGTACTGCCGTATAATTTCAGTGAAACTGCCATATAATTCCAGTGATACTGCCGTATAATTCCAGTGGTACTGGCATATAAATCCAGTGGTACTGCCATAGAAATCCAGTCCAGTGGTAATGTCATATAAATTCAGTGGTACTGCCATATAATTCCAGTGATACTGCCGTATAAGTCCAGTCCAGTGGTGTTGCCATATAAGTTCAGTGGTGCTGTCCTGTGCTGTATATTATTTACTCCAAATAAAGGGGTTATTAATATTCAATGCAAATCATTTTCACAGGGTTTGCCCTGTGTGGTGTAGAGGTATGCTCTCCTGTACCGCATATTGGGTGTGATTCCGAGTTGTTCGCTCGCTGGATGGGGAGAGGTGGCTCTTACCACCATTTGCATGCCCTCTGCAAGTGCTGGAAGTAGCACCCACAGTCCAGTTTCTGATATTCAAATTGAAGATGTCACTTTTGAAGTACACCAGGATGAGGATATGGGTGTTGCTGGCGCTGAGGAGGAAGTTGATGATGAGGATTCTGATGGTGATGTGGTCTGTTTAAATTAGGCACCGGGGTAGACACCTGTTGTCTGTGGGATGAATGAGCCCATTGTGATGCCTGGGCAAAATACCAATAAAGCCACCTCTTCGGTGTGGAATTATTTCTCCACAAATCCGGACAACAGGTATCAAGTCATGTGTTGTCAATCTGTAATAAGTAGGGGTAAGGACGTTAACCACCTACGAACATCCTCCCTTATATGTCACCTGCTGTGCATTCATCAAAAGTCAGTGTCAAGTTGTGAAACTTTCGGTAAGAGCATAAGTAGTCCACTGACACCTAAATCCCTTCTTCCTCTTGTACCCAGGGGGTCATTCCGACCCGTTCGCACGCAGAGGTTTTTCGCTGCAGTGCGAAAAAGTGCAGAATGCGCATGGACGGCGGCCGCTGTGTGCGTGTGTGACGTCGGGTTACATCGCGTCTAAAGAAGAAAGCAGTCGCAGGACAGACCGCAAAGAAGATTGACAGGCAGAAGGCGTTCCAGGGCAGATCCGGACTGTTTGGAGCCGTTTTCGGGGAGTGGTGAGTAAAACGCAGGCGTCTCCAGGAGAACGGAGGGCGGAGGATTGAAGTCAAAGCTGGGCCCATCATCGCTGGATCCATCGCACAGGGTAAGTAGGTATAGGCCTAGTCAACTTCTGCTTGAATTTTTTTTAGCTTAGCAGGGCTGCACAAGCGATCGCAGCCCTGCTAAGCTAAAATACACTCCCCCATAGGCGTGTGCTAGTTGAGCGCAGCATCAGCAAAAAGTTGCTGGCTGCGATCAACTCAGAATGACCACCCCAAGCTGCTGCAAGCCACACCACCAACTCCCTCAACGTAAACTTCCTCCTCAGTCAGGAACACCAGTAGTCCTGCAGGCCATGTCACTGGCAAGACTGATGAGTCCTCTCCTAACCAGGATTCCTCCAGAGGATCCTTGAATGGTCGGCCTATTGCTGCTGCCGCTGCTGTTGTTGCTGCTGGGAGTGGATCGTCATCCCAGAGGGGAAGTCGGAAGACCACTTGTACTACTTCAAGTAAGCAATTGACTGTCCAACAGTCCTTTGTGAGGAAGATGAAATATGACAGCAGTCATCCTGTTGCAAAGCGGATAACTGAGGCCTTGGTGTTAGACGTGGTGTTAGGCCTTGGTGTTAGACGTGCATCCGGTATCCACCATTAGTTCAGTGGGACTTCGAGAATTGATAGAGGTAGTGTGTCCCCAGTACCAAATCCCATCTAGGTTCCACTTCACTAGGCAGACGATACTGAGAATGTACAAAGACGTCAGAAAAAGTGTCCTAAAAAATGCAGTTGTACCCACTGTCCACTTAACCACAGACATGTGGACAAGTGGAATAGGGAATACTAAGGACTATATGACTGTGACAGCCCACTGGGTAGATGTATTGTCTCCTGCAGCAACAACAGCAGCGGCACCAGTAGCAGCATCTTGCAAACGCCAACTCGTTCCTAGGCAGGCTACGCTATGTATAACCGCTTTCTATTAGAGGCACACTGCTGACAACCTCTTACGGAAACTGAGGGACATCATTGCACAATGGCTTACCCCACTTAGACTCTCCTGGGGATTTGTGATATTGGACAATGCCACCAATATTGTGCGTGCATTACATCTGGGCAAATTCCAGCACTTCCCATGTTTTGCACATTTAATTAATTTGGTTGTGCAGATTTTTTTTTAAAAATGACAGGTGCGTGCAGGAGATGCTGCCGGTCGCCTGAAAAATTGCGGGCCACCATTTGACATTCAGCCACCCCGTGCCAAAGACTGGAGCGCCAGCAAGCACTGCTGAACCTGTCCTGCCATCACCTAAAGCAAAATGTGGTAACAAGGGGGAATTCAACACTCTATATGCTTCAGAGGATGGAGGAGCAGCAAAAGGCCATTCAAGCCTATACATACACCTACGATATAGGCAAAGCAAGGGGAAATGCACCTGACTCAAGCACAGTGGAGAATGATTTCCATGTTGTGCAAGGTTCTCCAACCCTTTGAACTTGCCACACGTGAAGTTAGTTCAGACACTGCCAGCTTGAGTCAGGTCATTCCCCTCATGAGGCTTTTGCAGAAGCAGCTGGAGAAATTGAAGGAGGAGCTAAGATGGAGCGATTCCGCTAAGTATGTGGGACTTGTGGATGGAGCCCTTTATTCGCTTTGCCTGGATTTAAGGGTGGTCAATCTGTTGAAATCAGAGCACTACATTTTTGCCACCGTGCTCGATCCTAGGTTTAAAGCCTACGTTGTATCTCTCTTTCCGGCAGACACAAGTCAACAGAGGTTCAAAGACCTGCTGGTGAGAAAATGCCAACTCAAGCGGAACGTGACCCGTCAACAGCTCCTCCTTCATTTTCTCCCGCAACTATACCTCTATCAATTCTCGAAGTCCCACTGAACTAAAGGAAAAGGATAAGATTTCCGAGCCCACCCGTTGGCGGTGATGCAGGGCAGTCAGGAGCGAGTGCTGAAATCTGGTCTGGACTGAAGGACCTGCCAACGATTACTGACATGTCTACTGTCACTGCATATGATTCTGTCACCATTGAGAGAATGGTGGACGATTATATGGGTGACAGCATCTAAGTAGGCATGTCTGTCAGACAGTCCGTATATGTATACTGGCAGGAAAAAGAGCCAATTTGAATGCCTTTGCACAAATTGGCTTTATTTTACCTAAGTTGCCCCCCTCCAGTGTGTACTCCAAAAGAGTGTTTAGTGCAGCCGGTACCCTTGTCAGCGATCGGCGTAGGAGGTTACTTCCACAAAATGTGGAGAAGATAATGTTAATCAAAATGAATTATAAATTCCTCCGGAAAGTACACAGGGAACTGTGATGGTGGATTCCAGTGGGGACGACTTAATACTCTGTGAGAAGGAGGATGTACACACTGAAAGGGGTGAGGAACTGGAGGATGAGGATGAGGTCGACATCTTGCCTCTGTAGAGCCAGTTTGTGCAAGGAGAGATTGATTGCTTCTTTTTTGGTGGGGGCCCAAACAAACCACTCATTTCAGCCACAGTGATGTGGCAGACCCTGTCTCTGAAATTATTGGTTTGTTAAAGTGTGCATGTTCTGTTTATACAACATAAGGGTGGGTGGGAGGGCCCAAGGACAATTTCATCTTGCACCTCTTTTTCTCCTTTGCATCATGTGCTGTTTGGGGACTAGTTTTTTAAAGTGCCATCCTGTCTGACACTGCCGTACACTCCAGGGGTACTGCCGTATAAGTCCAGGTGTACTACCATATAAGTCCAGTCCAATGGTGGTGTCTTGTGTTGCCATAACTCCAGTGGTGGTGTCCTATATTATTTACTACAAATAAAAGGGTTATATACATTACTTATATTATTATCCAAATAATTTTTACAGGGTTTGCCTTGTGTGGTGTAGTGGTACGCTCGCCTGTGCTGCATATTATTATAATAGCTCCAAAAAGGTTTTATTATCCAAATTAATTTTACAGGCTTTGCTTTGTGTGTGGTTTAGGGGTACGCTCTCCTGTGCCACCAATATTGTGCGTGTATTACATCTGGGCAAATTTCAGCGCATGCCATGTTGTTTGTGCCACACACCTGTGTCGCTTAGCTTAGTCATACAGCTACCTCATTGCACCTCTTTTTCTTCTTTGCATGATGTGCTTTTTGGTGCCTATTTTTTAAATCTGCCATCCTGTCTGCCACTGCAGTGCCACTCCTAGATGGGCCAGGTGTTTGTGCCGCACACTTTTGTTGCTTAGCTTAGTCATACAGCCACCTCTGTGCAACCTTTTGGCTTAGAAACAGTATTGTGAGGTGTGAGGTGTTCAGAATAGACTGGAAATGAGTGGAAATGAATTTTACTGAGGTTAATAATACCGTAGGATCAAAATTACCCCCAAATTCAGAAATTTAAGCTGTTTTTATGTTTTTTTCAAAAATCATCCAGATTCAAAACCAAAACCAAAACACGTAAGGGTGGTTTTGGCAAAACCAATCCAGATCCAAAACACGAGGATTGAACGAGAACCAAAACACAAAACATGAAAAGTGCCCTCCGCACATCTCTAATACCTATATAGATGATTTTAGCAAGAAAGCAAAAAATAATCAAAAACCCAAGGCGCAAACTCACTTATGCAGCTGATTGCGCAAGCGAGGGCCACTCACCCCTCATAGGGAATACAATAGACAAATGAAAAATGCTCAAATAAAAGCGCTCAGTGTAATTTCATATATTGTAACTGGAAAGATACTTATTGTCCATATGATAATGTGTGAATAAAGTCCAACCTCTAGATGAATCCTCCTGTTGTAATCTGAGGACGATCAATTCTCCCACTCCGTAGGACGTATTAGAATAATATGTGAACAAAAGCAAAAATATACATCATGGTGTAATACGTCTAAAAATGCTGAAGAGAAACAATGTAGCTTGAGAACCAGATTTTCAAAGGAGATAGATGGCGTACCCCACTCACAATCGATAAAGCTAGTCTCCGCACATAAAGGTATCTTTCATTCTACCATAAATTGTAGGTCAAATATACAGTACGATGCGTACTATTACTCACTCGGAACAAGACGCAGATCCTCACATAGCGGTTTCTTTGTGCATGGCTCCAAGGATATTCATGAAAAGTGTGATAATTAAAAACACTTTATTATAAGATAAAACAAATATACATACAGTGGACCTTAACACAAAATGGTTCAAGGGCGGACAGTGGAAAAGCTGATATGGCCGCCGGCCGAACACAGCACTGACCAGCTAGATGGTAATGACACAAATCCAACCTCAAGAAACCAAGTCATGCAGGAGCCACCTGTAACACTCAACCAACGCGTTTCTCCCCGCAAATGGGGCTTTTTCAAGGATCAAGAGTGCTCTACTGACAAAAATATTTATAAAAGAAAAACGGAAATTGGAAAATAACCAGCTTAATTCAACTAATTAATTCAGTAAGACAGTAGCCATGGTAACACGTCTCCACGTGTACCCAGCATGCTGTGCATAACTAATTATATTAGCTTCCTGTAACCTCGTTATAGACGGACACTTCCGTCCTCACTACACTCACTTCCTGTCCGCGTCTCCATAGTAACCGCTAGTACTCGCGGACAGATAAACAAAACTGACGTGCCTCCGGAGCCAGAGTGTAGACGAACACTTCCGCCCACACTGTGATGAGCCCCTGCCTATGTCTCCATGGTAACCGCCAATGTGCACGGACAAGATTAACTTCCTGTCTACATCTCCATAGTTACTGCCAGTCCTCTCGGACAAATGCATAGTATAATGGGCCCCCGGGACCAGAGTGCAGACGGACATTTAAAGCCCACATTATAATGAGACCCTGCCCATGACTCCATGGTAACCACCAGTGCTCTCGGACGAAGTCACGTCCTCGTGCATAATGTTAGCAATGACTACCGCCCATCGGAGCCAACATTTGTTATGGCGCTGCCATGACACCTGGCAGAAGGGGAAACAAAGCAGGGTGGCCTGTATTCACCAACAAAATCTACGTATAATTTTCATAATGGTCAACTCGACATTGCGAGCAACCATATAGGACAAATCTTATGATAAAACACATTTTTTTAAATATTTTTTAATATTTAAAGGGCCATGTTTTACCAAGTGCCCAATATGAATATTAACAGTCTATCCAAATAATGGAAAACTATACAAAGATGCACAGCCAATACAAAATGCCACCACATTTACTGTATAAGAAACAAATTTGTTTCTGATCTCTAGGGGGCACACGTACAGTGTAGTTGTCACATACAATAAAATAAAAATAAAAATAAAAAGGTTGACTCAAAAAGGCACGTCTTGTTGTCTTGAGGTTGAAGTTGATCAACTAAAAACATAACTACATTCATAAAAACCATCTGAGTTCAAATTCATGATTAACACCTCCTGGTACCAAAGTTTGTAAATTAAAAATCCACTTCATTTCACTTTTTGCTAGTCTAATATCCCTATTATTATTCCGCCACTGAACTTTAGTTAATTCAATACCACAAAAAGTAACAATATGATCGGTTGAACAGTTATGAATCTTTTTAAAGTGTAGCGAAAAGGGATGAGTGACTAACCCCTTCCGTATGTTACGTAGATGTTCAGCCCAACGTATCTTCAGTGTCCTGCTCGTTTTTCCTATGTATAATTTGTTGCATGAACACTGTATCACGTAAACAGCATATTTGCTATTACACGTTATAAATTGTTGGATCTTGAACTCCTTATCATTCCATAGGAATGAGTTTAATTTCCTAAATTTGGATGGGCAGCTTTTACACATATTACAGTCGCCACACCTGTGGAAACCCTGATTTCTAACAATACCTCCTAGGGGTTTATTAGGAGAGGGGATTTAAACTCTCTGGTTTTTATGAATGTAGTTATGTTTTTAGTTGATCAACTTTAACCTCAAGACAACAAGACGTGCCTTTTTGGGTCAACCTTTTTATTTTTATTTTTATTTTATTGTATGTGACAACTACACTGTACGTGTGCCCCCTATAGATCAGAAACATATTTGTTTCTTATACAGTAAATGTGGTGGCATTTTATATTGGCTGTGCATCTTTGTATAGTTTTCCATTATTTGGATAGACTGTTAATATTCATATTGGGCACTTGGTAAAACATGGCCCTTTAAATATTAAAAAATATTTAAAAAAATTTGTTTTATCATAAGATTTGTCCTATATGGTTGCTCGCAATGTCGAGTTGACCATTATGAAAATTATACGTAGATTTTGTTGGTGAATACAGGCCACCCTGCTTTGTTTCCCCTTCTGCCAGGTGTCATGGCAACGCCATAACAAATGTTGGCTCCGATGGGCGGTAGTCATTACTAACATTATGCACGAGGACGTGACTTCGTCCGAGAGCTTTGGTGGTTACCATGGAGACATGGGCAGGGTCTCATTATAATGTGGGCTTTAAATGTCCGTCTGCACTCTGGTCCCGGGGGCCCATTATACTATGCATTTGTCCGAGAGGACTGGCAGTAACTATGAAGATGTAGACAGGAAGTTAATCTTGTCTGTGCACATTGGCGGTTAGCATGGAGACATAGGCAGGGGCTCATCACAGTGTGGGCGGAAGTGTTCGTCTACACTCTGGCTCCGGAGGCACGTCAGTTTTGTTTATCTGTCCGCGAGTACTGGCGGTTACTATGGAGACGCGGACAGGAAGTGAGTGTAGTGGAGCCATGCACAAAGAAACCGCTATGTGAGGATCTGCGTCTTGTTCCGAGTGAGTAATGGTACGCATCGTACTGTATATTTGACCTACAATTTATGGTAGAATGAAAGATACCTTTATGTGCGGAGACTAGCTTTATCGATTGTGAGTGGGGTACGCCATCTATCTCCTTTGAAAATCTGGTTCTCAAGCTACATTGTTTCTCTTCAGCATTTTTAGACGTATTACACCATGATGTATATTTTTGCTTTTGTTCACATATTATTCTGATACGTCCTACGGAGTGGGAGAATTGATCGTCCTCAGATTACAACAGGAGGATTCATCTAGAGATTGGACTTTATTCACACATTATCATATGGACAATAAGTATCTTTCCAGTTACAATATATGAAATTACACTGAGCGCTTTTATTTGAGCATTTTTCATTTGTCTAGATGATTTTAGCAAGCCCGGTACACCTGGTGGGTGATATTATGATGAGGGAGATAAATTTGGCTATTTCAAATCATCACCAGGGAAAATCTCCTGGTCCCGATGGGTTCTCTGGGGAATATTATAGCAAATTGCAATCTCATGCAGCCCCAAATTTATTAGAGTTATTTATAGAAATTCAGGAAAATAAAGTTCCTTATCAATCATTCAATGAAGCTTATGTGACGCTTTTACCTAAGCCTAACAAAGATCCCAGTTTGATGGCCTCCTATAGACCTATACTTTTATTAAATGTTGATTTCAAACTTCTAGCCAAGATCATAGTCGGTCGGCTTCAAACCATCCTTCAATCTATATTAACAGAGCATCAAGTAGGATTTGTCCAGGGTCGCCATGCAAGGTTCGTTAAGTGGTAAAAACATGCTTTTAAGTTTAGATGTCCATAAGGTATTCAATATAGTTTTGTGGCAGTATTTATTCAAGGAGGAAAGGGCCTTCCATACAGGTTTTGTCAATTTAGTTCTTTATTTCTAACAAAAAACCTCTGCCATTATTACTAATCAACAGAATAGTGGGACCTCGCTTTCATTTAGAACGGTGCGCTCATCAAGGATACACACTATTCCCATTACTATTTAACCTAGTTAACCCTTTGCTATGCTTTCTCCAAAATGAATGATCTTTCTTGGGAATAAGGATGGCACAACAGGAAGTAAACATCTCAGCATTTGTTGATGATATCCTTCTCTACATAGGTATCCCAGAACAAACTCTCCCATTTATACTGAACAAAATCAACCTTTTTGGTTAATTATCTGGTTTACACAGTGTGAGCACCCCTGGACCCCAGGAACCTGTGGGCACCACACACACCGCACCCATTATAAGTATGCCACTGCGTATACAATAACTGCCAATAATCTATACACTGACATCACAGCTACACTACACAGCAGACCTACATACTGAAATCACAGCTACATTACATGGCAAGGCTACACACTGAAATCACAGCTACATTATGAAGCAGGGCTACACGCTGACATCACAGCTGCATTACACAGCAGGGTTACACACTGACATCGCAGCTACATTGCACAGCAGGGCTACATACTGACATCACACCTACATTAAACAGCAGGGCCACACACTGACATCACATCTACATTCACAGCTGTGCTACACACTGAAATCACAGCTACATTACACAGCAGACCTACACACTGACATCACAGCTACATTACACAGCAGGGCTACATACTGACATCACAGCTACATTAAACAGCAGGGCTACACACTGATATCTGTCAGAGAAATTTGGACCCCTTATACTGGGACTGAATGCGTATAGGGTTAAAAGCTTGATGTATCAATATATTCCTAGGAGCAGAAAACATATATTCTGAATCATGTAGAACAGAGGTTCTCAAACTCGGTCCTCGGGGGCACACACAGTGCATGTTTTGCAGGTAACCCAGCAGGTGCACAGGTGTATTAATTACTCACTGACACATTTTAAAAGGTCCACAGGTGGAGCTAATTATTTCACTTGTGATTCTGTGAGGAGACCTGCAAAACATGCACTGTGTGTGCCCCGAGGACCGAGTTTGAGAACCTCTGATGTAGAAGAAGTGTTCTTCTTTTGTCTGCACCTGCTTTTTGCTAATTGTGCTTTATGTGTATGATCTACTGATAAGGGCCACTTTCCGTCATTAGGGGGCTGAGAGTGGTGTATAGTGCTTTATTACTAACTCGTGGCCCCTAAGTGACTGCCCGGGGTCATTCCTGGCCCATAATTATGAATAAGTATTGTATTTGGATGACAGTAATAAAGACGAACTGTGTTCCCGGTCACCTAAGCCATTTCTGATGTAATGTGTATTGTATACTATATAAGCTGTGATGACTGTAACGCAAATTGTCTCACTGAGCCTGCGTGCTCTGATGACACCCATCTGGGCCTAGATGCAAAATACACCATATATGCTTTTTCATCTGATCCTGGCGTATCTCCTTGATTGATTGCTATTACATATCACAGCTATATTATGCAGCAGGGCTACACATTGACATCATATCTACATTCACAGCAGTGCTACACACTGACATCACAGCTACATTACGCAACAGGGCTACACACTGACATCACAGCTACATTACGCAGCAGGGCTACACACTGACATCACAGCTACATTACGCAGCAGGGCTACACACTGACATCACAGCTACATTACGCAGCAGGGCTACACACTGATATCACAGCTACACTATGCAGAAGGGCTACACACTCACATCACATCTACATTTCACAGCAGGGCTACACACTGACACCACATCTACATTTTACAGCAGGGGTACACCACTGACATCAAAGCTATATTACACAGCAGGGCTAAACACTGAAACACACCTACATTACACAGCAGGGCTACACACTGACATCACATCTACACTACACAGCAGGGCAACACACTGACATCACAGCTACAGTACATTATACAGCAGGGCCACACACTAAAATCACAGTTACACTATGCAGCAGGGCTGTACACTGATATCACAGCTACATTACACAGCAGGGCTGCACACTGACATCACGGAGGAATACGAGGTGGAAGTGAGTTCCACCACCTGTAATGGTAGGGGGAACTAGTTCCAGCTCGTCTATTGCCCTGCACAGTAATTCCAACAGAAAAACCCATCTCATCACCTATATCAATCAATGATGCAGGCAGCAATGAGATCTAATCCCCCTTACTCAGGTCCTGGTGGCTCCATGGTCCTCCCACATCTACAGCCTACCCCTCCTGGTTCTCAGACATGTTGTGTTTGTTGGACAGTATTCATTCCCTCTTCGGGTCACAGTGGCTTCCTTTTCCAGCACGACGTACGTGATGCCATGCTGTCACCACTGCTGAAGTGCCATGAAGAGGAGCAGACTCTGTGTATCTTGAAGACAAGATGAGAGGGGGCTGGAGGGGCAAGAGAGGTAGGGAAGCTGCTTGAGGGATACAGGGAATGGAACTTTTGGAGGAACACAGGCAGTGAACTGCTGGAGTGACAGAGGCAGAGATGTGTATAAGGGGCACTACTGTGGGCACTATGTGTATAAGTGGCACTACTGTGGTCATTGTGTGTAAGATGCACTACTATTCTCGGCATTATGTGTAAGGGGCACTACTACTGTGGGCATTTTGTATATAAGAAGCACTACTACTGTGGGCATTTAGTGTATAAGTGGCACTTCTGTGTGCATTATGTGTATAAGCGACACTACTGTGGTCGTTATGTGTAAGGGTCACTAGAATTGTGGGCATTATATGTAAGGGGCACTACTACAGTGAGAATTGTGTATAAGGGGCACTACTGTAGGGAATGGAATATAAGGGGCACTACTAAGTGGCATAACATGTATAAACAGTACTATTGTGTAGGGCAATGTGATTAAAGCACTACTGAGTGAATAACCATAGTAAGGGGCATTACTATGAGGTGTAATATGAATTAGGGGCACTACATGCAGTGTCATATGAATAAGATTGAGCTATTATCTGCTGTAATTTGAATTGGGGGTACTATTGTGTGATCACGTTGCTTCTTTGTGAAATCAGTGTCCCTTTATAAAGTATGGGATGTAGGGCACTATTTTATAGTTTGCAGGGTGGTGGAGAAAACACTGGCACTGGCTCAGCTTAATGTGAGGGGGAATAGATGGCGGGCTAAATGAGTTCCACCACCTTTTCAGGAGCACTTAAAGCCCTGTACATCACATCTACATTACGCAGCAGGGCTACAAACTGACATCACACGGCAGGGCTACACATGGACATCACTCTGTCAGCTGATCGCAGCATCCAATCTCTAAGCACCATTGGGTATAAAGGTGATTTCTTCTGACATCAGGCAGTCAGTACAACAGTCTCTTCTCAGGAAGTGCTCTGTGCTGAGATCTTACATACTCAGTGTTTGCTCAGATTCAGTTATAGCACGGTAATTGTTAAGTCCAAGTATATCTGCTACCACATCTGCATCTCTCTAGGGCTTCCAGTGTCATCATTCCAAATCCAGCACTTTGGTCCATTCCCGGTTAGCACTTTGGTCCATTCTGGTTCCATGCCGGTCTCCATTCTCTGCAAGTACATCTGTATCTTCCAAGGACTCTCAGCAGTTCAGTCCGCCCCGGTTCCATTCTGGTTGCAATCCGGTAACTGTTCCGGATCCATTCCTGCCAACATCCCAGTTGCATTCAATTACCAACCTGGTTTTTCTTACAGAAACAGCAGTGACCCACTACCTGCCAGATTCAAGTTCCATGAGCAAAACCTGGTTAAAGCCACCTTGCTTCACTCACAGCCCCTCCAAGTCAGCTCCGCCCACAAATGCCTGCCCAAGCCAAACCATGCCCTCAGGCATGACATGGAGTATTTATCCAATAAGCAGTAAAGTGCCTGTCATCCGGCACAGCTCACCATTCCCGACAGCTGTATCGGTGTGTACAGCACAAATTAGTCATGGGATAGTGAGAGATTACATTTTCTAAACCTTGCACTCTATTCATTTGTGAAGAGAAGGTATGTGCAGTTTGTCTAATGCTGGATTAAATACATTATTTGCTAGCAAGCGCTAGAAGGAAGTTAGCTATTTACATGCTTTGGATGGATTTTATTGACATTTTTCTGATTTTCTATACATGAAATCTCTGATTTACTGAACTTAAGAAAAAACGAGAATTGAATTAAAACTGCATGGACTGACTTTGTCACAATATTTTACAGAGAAAAAAAGGGGGGATTCCGTAAAAAAACCAGACAACTATAGGAAGAACCAATGCCCACTTCTGTAAACACTGGTGCCAATTCTTGAATGACTGCTCATTTCAGTTAATAATCCCAGTAATAGAGAAGGTTAATTTCAAATTGGATTTGCTTGATACGGAAATTACAATTTGTGAGAGTGGTTTAGATGCTCTGAAGGCAGACACCACAGTTGACTGGTTGTCCAAAACCGAGAGCTGTCTTAACCTGTTTCATACTGATCTGCTGGCCTTAAAAAAGGTTCAGAAAAAACAGGGTGGGTTTTACTGCCCAGGATCACTCCTAGCCCTATTAACCCTCTAGGGCAGGGGTGGGCAATTATTTCAGCTGGGGGGCCGCTTAACACTTCCAGTGAATGTTCGTCGGCCACACACATGGGCGGGGACTAATATAAATGACAAATATTTGTAGGAGTAAGTCCTGGGCTGCGCAGAGACTGCACAAAGTAGATTTTTGCAGCTCTGCGTACACATACGCAGCTCTGCGTACACTTGCACGGGTGAATTTACATTCCCCCTGGGGGCGGCGACTACCCGAACGCAGGACAGCAAAATTTGCAGCACAGTGATCAGGTCTGAATCAGCTTCTTAGTCAGCAGTTGCTGAAAAATAAGACCCGTTATAGGGCCCAATTCTGACCCGGTCGCTGCTGTGTATTTTCGCACAGCAGATGATCGGGTCTGAACTGCGCATGCATTGCAGTGCGCAGGCACGTCGGTCCGCCGCGCTGGGGAGCGTCGGGCAGTAATGGGATGGTGCGAACAAAGCAATCGTACAGGCGATCGCAAGGTGATTGACAGAAAGAGGCCGTTTGTGGGTGGTAACTGACCGGTTTAGAGGAGTGCACGGAAAAATGCAGGAGAGACCAGGCGTTTGGAGGGAGGGTTTCTGACGTCAACTCCGGCCCCGATCATCCCACTGGAAGAGTAAGTCCTGGGCTGCGCAGAGACTGCACAAACTTCTGTTTCTGCAGCTCTCCTGCACATGCGATTACCCTCCTCCCCCTGTAGGCGGTGACTACCTGATCGTAGCAGTGCAAAAATCACACCCTAGCGATCAGTTCTGAATTAGGCCCATAGTTTTTATATATATATATATATATATATACACAAAGTGTAGTAATCCCGGCACTCCCTCTCCAAATGGCAATGTGCTGCAGTGCCCTCCTAGAGAAACAATGCTGATCCTCAATATAATGGATGGAGACAGGCGGCACTCAAGCAGACTCAAATAGAGTGAAAAAAACGGTCCGTTTATTGATCCAATATATGGATCAATAAACGGACCGCTTTTTTCACTCTATTTGAGTCTGCTTGAGTGCCGCCTGTCTCCATCCATTATATATATATATATATATATATATATATATATAAATAACTATAAAAACATAGTATTATATACAGATGTGTGTATATGTATATATATATATATATATATATATATACATACATACATACATATGTATATATATATAACTGTAAAAACACACACACCATGTGTGTAGCCCCCTCAGCGATAGCGATGCGCGGCCCCGCACATCGCTATCGCTGCTGCTAGATTGCATGCAGGCCAATCTAGCGGGTCGCTCACTTCACCCGCTGGGTGAAGTGATCGCCCCCCCTCGTCTCCCCCCGCACGGTCAGCACAGATCGCGCTGTGCTGAGCGGCAGGAGAAATGTGTGCTGAGCGGTTCGCTCAGCACACATCTCTCCCAAATCGGCCCGTGGGTACTTGGCTTAAAAAACATATCCAGTAATAAAAAAAATAAAAATAAAAAACTGCTGAAAACAAACAAACAAACAAACAGCATCCTGTGTAATGCTGTTATCAATCGTATTCACAGCTCCCCTCTCCCTTAAACCCATATAGTAGTCTCTACCCCCCTTCCCCCACCCCTGAACCCACATAGCAGTCACTTCCCCCCTTCACCCCTTCCCCTGAACCTATGCAGCAGTCTCTACCCCCCTCCTCTCCACTCTCCTTCCTCCTCCTCCTCTCCCCCCCGCCCTCCTCCTCCTCCCCCCGCCCCCCCCCCCCCCCTACCCATATAGCAGCTTTACCTTAGATGTGTTTTTTTCACTGGCAGATCTGCTGCCCAGATTATCCACCTTCCCTGCCAGATCCGCTGCCCGCTGCGCTGCGCAGAGCCGCTGCTGCTACCCGCTGCACTCTCCTGCCGTGGCTCCGCCCCTATGCCGCCCAGCGCCTGATGTCACAGAGGAAATCCCGCTCAGCAGACCGGGTATTTCCTCAGCGGCGCTGCGTCTCGGAGCTTCGTAGCGCAATGACAAGCGGCTCAGCCGGGCCGCTTGTCATTGCACAGTGGTATGGGACAGCGGGCCAGGCAGAATCGGTTCGCGGGCCGCATCCGGCCCGCGGGCCGCATGTTGCCCACCCCTACTCTAGGGTGAGTAGGAATGCTTAGAATTGCATAAGGAGATAGAAAAACAAATGAATAACCAAATTCCTTTCATTTGATGGCTGATGTTACGTCAGCAAAATCAATAATACAAGGATTGGTGGTGCACCCCAGAGTCAGAAAAAACGTATTTTGGTGTGAGGAAAAAAGAAGACTCTATACCTGGGTCACTCTTAACTATAATAGGAAAGAGTCCAGAATGGTATCAATATTGAACGGTATCAGTAGTGCCCAAAGAGGTACAGAGTCAGTTAAAGATTTTGTACTTTATACTGCTATACTGTTTTACGTTACCTTACAACTTGAAAGTACACTTGATACATTGCTGCCTGATACAGGAGCAGTTATTCTGCTACTAAAGGGAATTATTCTCTGGCATTCAGGGAGTGAGACAATCTTATCTCTGTGTTACTTATAGGGAATTGAAAGTTTGTTTCTAAGCTGAATGTTGTTCTAGATGGAACCATAACAATACTTATTACATGTGTCTGATACTGGTAACATTTCCCTATCTTATTTGCAAAATAGAATTTTTTGGGACTTCTTTATCTGTGGTGTATATTGAACAAGCCCAATGGGCATTCTAGTGATTATTACATAATAATGGAGTGTCCTCTCTAAGCGCATGCAATTAATCT
The DNA here is from genome assembly GCF_028390025.1 of Pseudophryne corroboree. NCBI lineage: Eukaryota > Metazoa > Chordata > Amphibia > Anura > Myobatrachidae > Pseudophryne > Pseudophryne corroboree. Next base: position 607,874,771 of record NC_086444.1, on the reverse strand, counting down.
AACAATCAGGACTCATTACAGTACAAATAATATTTTGGTCCCTAAAATCCACGCATTATTTATAATGTACCTGCACAGGTTTAATCAATAAATTATTGAAACCTATATGGCATTTATTCGCTGTCCAGGAACATAGTTTTCCCCTTTTTTTGTGTATGTGTGTCTGTGTTGTTCCTCTTATTTTAATGCATATCTAATAAATACAGGTTGAGTATCCCTTATCCAAAACGCTTGGGACCAGAGGTATTTTGGATATCGGATGTTTCCGTATTTTGGAATAATTGCAGACCATAAAGAGATATCATGGTGATGGGACCTAAGTCTAAGCACAGAATACATTTATGTTACATATACACCTTATACACACAGCCTGAAGGTAATTTTAGCCAATATTTTTTATAACTTTGTGCATTAAACAAAGTATATCTACATTCACACAATTCATTTATGTTTCATATACACCTTATACACACAGCCTGCGGGTCATTTAATACAATATTTTTTATAACTTTGTGCATTAAACAAAGTGTGTGTACATTCACACAATTCATTTATGTTTCATATACACCTTATACACACAGCCTGCGGGTCATTTAATACAATATTTTTAATAACTTTGTGTATTAAACAAAGTTTGTGTACATTGAGCCATCAAAAAACAAAGGTTTCACTATCTCACTCTCACTCAAAAAAGTCCGTATTTCGGAATATTCCGTATTTCGGAATATTTGGATATGGAATACTCAACCTGTAGTAGATTTTAGACTGATCAATATTGATACCGTTCTGGACTCTTTTTCCTATTATAGTTAAGAGTGACCCCAGTATTGAGTATATAATTGGTTGCAAGTTAGTGACAGTGGACCAAATTGTAGAAATACTAATAGATTTAAGAGAAATTGTGGTAACAGAAATTGCTCTCAAATTGAGACCAATACATCTGCTAGTGATTCAGATCAACCTCAGTCTGTTTCTTTTTAAAAGTGAAGCATTACCAGGAGCAGCAACATATTAACAAAAGGAAAAAGCCCTGCAGAAGGAGAGAAAGTAGACATAGTAACAAATAGAAATCCAGGAAGAAACTACAAAAAAAGAAACAGTAATCTTCAAATTGTCAAATCATATTCCCACTCCCTCTGAAATGTGAGTTCTTTCAAAGGGTCTGTCCACATTAGAACTTACAGGCAGAGTTCTTTTGGGTTCGAGGTAGAATTATTTAAATTCCACCAAGCATTAAAATTGAAGGATTATTTTGTTAGAAATAACAAAACTAGTGTTTTGATGGCCGATTTTAAATCCAAAAGTACCTTTGATCCACCAGGTGCAAATTCATCTATTAAGACGTTCATTAAACTAGTGAAACGCTGTCCATTATAGCAAAATAAATGCATATTCTAATTTCACTAAAGAAGAAAATGTAATTATAAATTCTCTAAGAGACCAGAACTTGTCATCTGCACCTTTGACGGGTGTAGTATGGCTGACTTACGGTCAGGAGACCGGCAGTCAGCATACCAACGCTGGGATCCTGGCAGCATACCAACGCCAGGATCCCGGCGAGGGGGAGCAAGTGCAGCAATACTATTCCCACTCTATAGATGTAGTGGATACCCACGAGTGATAATAGTCCCTGTTGGTCGGCATGCCAACCGTTGGGATAGTGAGGGGGCGGGATGTTGGGAGGAGGTCATGTGACCGTCGGTCTCCTGAACTCTGTTCACATGAATACCACCGTTTTTAACAAAGGGGGTGGAATTGTTTTATTAAACAAATCGGATTATATCAATGAGATAAAAGACAACTTGCTGATCCTGATTGCTATAAAGTATACACCTATGATACTGCATACTGTAGACATATAAAAAAGAAGTTGATGCAGTAATTATCTTAGGATTGTCAAATGGTTGGTTAGATGAGCCTACCTCCCAATTTTTTATGCAAACACACAGTAGTTAGTTGAACTACCTATTATCGAAGTCTTTGCTTTTCATATTAACCAAGGCCGCAGCATGCCTAAAGGTAGCCAGACACCTGAAGGGTCAGACAATGCCTCAAGAAGGCTGAGGGTAAAGGCATCTGGAGAGTCTACCCCCCTCCCACCATGCTCAGTCTAATTTGGTGGACTCTGATCGTTCACCGCTTACTCACAACAATTTACAATTCCTCTAATGATGTTTAGGAAACGAGATGGCCTGTTCAAGTGGAAGTCCATAAAGCAGTTAACTCTCTTAAAGCTGAGATAAATGACCTTGGCAACCTTGGACTAACCACCTTGGATCCAAATTAAAATGACGTGGTCCATTCGCAACAAGCGACGGGTGTGGAACTTGAAAGCTTGAAACAGGATGTGCTTCTTCTGGAGCATCAGGAAGATCAAGACTACAGAACATGGCATAATAATCTCCATATCAGGGGCATTCCAGTGGAGGTTGAAATGGCCTCTTTATATGACTATCTAAAGAATCTTTTTTCTCACCTGTCTCCTGCTACTCCAAAGGATCACCTCCTTCTGAACAGAGTGCACAAAGCCCTCTGCCCTCAATCCAGGACTCCTCTCAGCCTAGAGATGTTATGCTATGCTGTCACTACTATATATATAAAGAGAACATTTTCCACGAGGCCAGGAAAATTCCTTCTGTGTCTTTTCAGGGGCATTCACTTCAGATATATTAAGATATTACACCAGCTACACTTCTTAAGAAAAGGGTTTTCAAGCCTATCACGTCTCTGCTTATAGATAACAACCTACCACTGGGGATTTTTCTTTTCGTATCTTGACATGTCACCAAAATGTATTCCATCCAGCCAAGACCCTGGAAGAGGCTCAGCTTCTTCTTGGATCTCTGGGACTTTCCTTGCCAACCTGCACTTGTGACACCCTGGTCATGGCTCACAAAGCTCGTCCTGGTGAACCTGTCTTTACCCCTCAGCTATCTCTGGTTCATGATAAGTCTAAGGTGCCGTACTTGAGAAAGTCTGCTTCTTCTGGGCCTCCACCATAACTCTCATTATTGATCCACTTTTCTGGAATGTTCTCCACTGGGAATTATACTGCTGAAGTAAGGTGATTGTATTGTTTTTATAGTTTTTACTGTCTTATCCAATATATTTTATTCATCATATATGCTAGTGTTTTATGCTGCCTATTTTTCATAACTGTAAATGTTAGGAATTTCAGACATTTATGGCCCTGTTTCTTATATTTTCATTAGTTTACCCTGTTATTTCTTCTTTAGCGGTCTACTACCATTATTATTTTACTTATACTGTGGTACTATGCCCATTGACCACTTTTCTTTTGTTATTCCTAAGGTAGTGGGCTTAAACTCCCTCACATTTCCGTTCTCTACCATTTTTTTATCTCTCTATTATATATGTTGATTGGGTTTCTGGGTTGGGGAAAGTTTATCTTTCCCATTAATTAACCTATGTCTTTTTGCTATTTTGGCCATGTCCACCACGAAGGGTGTTGCATCCATGTCCAGCCTTTTCCACTTCATGGCATTCTCACACATTAACTTCAGTACAAAAAGTAAAAACAGCATTGTGTACCTGAGCTAAAAGGGGAATGAAACAGAGAAAAGGAAATGGGAAAATTGGGGACCAGAGCAAAAAAAAATATGATTGGTCTAAAATGCCGGTCGTGGCATTTCCTGGCTGGTGTTTTAGACCAAACATAATTCATAATGCATTCATAGTGTTAGGAACACTAGCGCTATTGCGTGAGACCCCTAGAGCCATTCCACCAATAACAGCCCCCCACTGTTCCCTTAGTGCACAAGATGCACACCAATACTTAGTTTGCTGTCTTGACTTATACCTCTAAGAGTAGGGTCTCAATAGACTAGGGCACAGCAGGATATTTGGACTGGAGAAGTTATTGAGAGTGGGTATGAATGCCACAGATACATGGAGTAATGGGTTCAGGATGGATGCATTACGTTATGGCGGCGCTTGGGATTATAGCACTGGGATCCTGACCGTCAGCATGCAGGCAGCTGGGTAAGCAAAAAAAATCCCCTTGCGGGTTCGCTGCGCTCACCACGCTATTTATTCTCCCTCCAGGGGTGTCGTGGACACCCCAAGAGGGAGAATAGTTGTCAGTATGATGGCTGTCAGGATTCCGGCACCAGTATACTGAGCACTAGGATCCCGACAGCCGGCATATCAAATTCTTCCCTTCAGGACTGGAACAGGATCTCAGTGAGGGATCCTGTGAGGGTTGATGAGGCACTGTGAGATGAGATTCTGACACAGTGCAGATGGTAATCTTGCAAGCTGAGTACACACTGGGAGGAAGGCAGAGTGTTAACACTCTAGGAACTAGACATGGGTGCAGACTGGACAAAGGCAGAGTTATAAGCAGAGTATCCACATGTCAAACAGAGTATACACGGCAAGGTAGGGTATACACAAGATCTGGAGACAAGGGCCAGCGAGTTATGCAGATGCGCTGCACGTATACTTTAGCATCCTGGTTGCTTAGGAGCAATGTCCCCAGCCAGTGTCCTGGGCACTAAGGAGCAGTGTTCCAAGCTGCCCGGCATCCTGGTCAGGGAGCACCAAGCAGAAGTACTTGCTGGAGAGACGAGCCACAGCAGCAGCTCGTAACAGCAGCTCTTAAGGAGGAGTTAAAAATTTCCCGAAACCTGACTTATCTGGATATTCCTTCAAAATGATTTCTTAAGTCTGACAACATGAAGAAACCTCTCAGGAACCCAGACTCTCTCCTCAGGCCCATAAGCCTTCCAGTGAACCAGGAAATTAACTTGTTCCTGGACAAACTTGGAATCTAAGATTCTTTCTATAACAAATTCATGATGGCCTTGGATCACTGCCGGAGATGGCTTCCTGGAACACTCAATGGTGTGCTGCCCTAGGGTGGTCGGGCCTGAGCCGACTTTGTGGGGTCCAAGCCCTGGACTTATGCTTAGTTAGGGACCTCCAGCAATAGAGCAGCCGTGAAGTGGCCTGGAGGCTTATCATATCTTTTGCAAAACATATGTAACGAAGAGCTCTAAATTTTCTATTATTACATAGTGTATACAGTTCTTCTTACTAACAGCCCGCAGAGTGCGTGGGAAAAATCCCTTTTGTATTTCTTGTCTAGAGTAACCCCCTCCCGCAGCACCTGGGGATTGTTACCAGCTTGATTAGAGCAGTTTTCCACTATTTATTGCAGTTCAGTGAGGCATAGATGGAGCCAGCATTAGGAGGGCATGCTGGGTCCTGTGGTGCCATTTGGAGGATACAGGGGTGCCTCCAGGTAAACTAGCTCTCAATCTGGATATGTTTTGTATGTGCCATTATCATGTGGCCATACATTAAGCAATTGTATGACCCATAGTGGATGTTATTATTATTATTATTATTATTATGCTGTGCATGGGTTTGGGGAGTGGTACCCCCCAGGTCTGGTGGGGCTGGGCCACCTTGGGGTAGCACGCCATATTATTTATTTAGCACTTATGTAACACTCTTATTTTTTCACTAATATTACTCTTTTGAGTATTTTATTAACACCCTTATTTTTGTAGCACTTTCTAACCCATAGCTTCTGCTTCTTTCTTAACACATATTAACACTTTAGTATTTCAATGGTGTGCTGCCCTAGGGTGGTCGGGCCTGAGCCAACTTTGTGGGGTCCAAGCCCTGGACTTATGCTTAGTTAGGGACCTCCAGCAATAGAGCAGCCGTGAAGTGGCCTGGAGGCTTATCATATCTTTTGCAAAACATATGTAACGAAGAGCTCTAAATTTTCTATTATTACATAGTGTATACAGTTCTTCTTACTAACAGCCAGCAGAGTGCGTGGGAAAAATCCCTTTTGTATTCCTGGAACAGCCAACCTTTAATTTAGAGAGGAAACCCAGTTTTAGGAGAGAGCAGTGAAAGAAGTTATTAATTTTCAGAGCTCCGTGTAGATTAGAAAGGCCACAGCATTAATCTGTTTGATGATCCAGAATTGCCCTATAAATCTAGGTCCCAACTTTTGCAAGGCCTGTTGGAGTTTACTATTTTGGGCAGAGAGCCACACAATGGCCCTCATTCCGAGTTGTTCGCTCGCAAGCTGCTTTTAGCAGCATTGCACACGCTAAGCCGCCGCCTACTGGGAGTGAATCTTAGCTTAGCAGAATTGCGAACGAAAGATTCTCAAAATTGCGAATAGAAATTTCTTAGCAGTTTCTGAGTAGCTCGACACTTACTCAGCCACTGTGATCAGTTCAGTCAGTTTCGTTCCTGGTTTGACGTCACAAACACACCCAGCGTTCGCCTAGACACTCCCCCGTTTTTCCCAGAAATGGCAGCATTTTTTCACACACACCTATAAAACGGTCAGTTTCCGCCCAGAAACACTCACTTCCTGTCAATCACACTCCGATCACCAGAACGAAGAAAAACCTCGTAATGCCGTGAGTAAAATACCAAACTTCTTAGCAAATTTACTTGACGCAGCCGCAGTGCGAACATTGCGCATGCGCAGTTAGCGGAAAATCGCACCGATGCGAAGGAAAATAACGAGCGAACAACTCGGAATGAGGGCCAATGTCACCCACTTTGAAAGCACAATGTCTTCTTCATCTGCCACAAAGATTTTTTTGAAAGGAGGCCTTGCAAATGGCAACATGCACCTTCCTATAAATAATCCGGAGATGGGAGACAGACCCTGTAGCAGAAGCACCTTCTTGTTCCAGATCAAATGCATTAGCTCTAGGGTGAAATCCCAAAACACAAATGAAAGGTGACATAGAAATCGAAGAGTGACAAATAATTATTGTATTCAAATTCCATAAATTGCAGATATTCCACCCAGTCGTTATGGCATTTGGAGACATAGCATCAAAGAGATTGTTACAAAGCTTGTTTGACATGTTACATTTGTCCATTAGATTGCGGACAATAAGAGGATAAAAGACTGAGATTGACACCCAATTTAGGGCCTAATTTAGCATCAGTTGAAGTTTTGCAAAAATTTGCAAAACTACGCCTTTCTCTAGCTTGCGGGGGGCTGCCCAGCACAGGGTAAGGCCATCCCGCATGCCGGGTCCTCCCCCCCCCCCCTAAAATACAAGCACTAGGCTGCCATGTTTTGGCTCACAGCAGCTGCATGTGACATCACGCAACCGCTGCGGCCCGCCCTGCAAACAGGCCGGATACACCTCTGTTGTCTGGACCGCACCCCCTTAATGCTGCCATGACGCCCCCAAAATGCTGCAATGATGTCCCTCTTAGATTGCGATTGCGTGCTATTCTGCTCTAAGGGCCTAATTCAGCTTCGATTGCTGAAGTGTGGAAATCGCTATCTGGCGATTTCCACACTTCTGCATATGCACGCACGCTGCTGTGCACAGGTGCAAAAGTGCAGAAATCGATGAATAGCAATTTCTGCCCATCAGTGATTGAAGCTGAATTAGGCCCTTTGAGCAGAATAACTTCCAAAATCAGGTGATGAATTGGGTGTCAGCTGAAACAATGTCCTGATGCAGTCAGTGCAATTTAAAAGCATGCTGAATAAACGGTGCTGCCAAATCCTTGGCACTGGGTAACTTGTATAGCAGAATGAATAAGCCATCTTACTAAACCGGTCCACCACCACCCAAATGGTATTGCACCTGGAACACACTGGGAGATCCACAATAAAATCCATGGAGATATGTGACCAGGGTAGTAATGGCACAACCAGAGGAAGAAGGTGACCTCTAGGAGGCACCCGAGGAGTTTTGTTCCAGTTATTGCATGCTTGCACAAACTCCTTTACATCACGAGACATGGAAAGCTACCAGACAGTACCATACCCTCCAACATGACCCGCCCCACTAGGTACAATATGCTCTGTTTCTGGACTTCCCTCTTAATTTATTATGGCCATCACCTGTGAAGAAACAGCTTTCTTATCATTCAACTAGTCCAACACAGGTGATGGAAATCATAAATTAAGAGGGAAGTTCAGAAACAGAGCATTTTGTACCTAGTGGGGCGGGTCATGTTGGAGGGTCTGCAGTACGAGAGAGTAATTCAAGAGTCCTGGAATCTCTGGGATGTCCAACGGCTATTAAAGTGAAATTCAGATAAAACTATTCCTCTGAGTCTTTTAGGAACAAACAGGAGTCCTTGAGGAGTGTCCAAAGGTGATGCGATTGCATGGTCTGAATACAAGAAGAAAGATTTTGAGTAAGACCGGCATAAAGGCACAAAGCTGGAATATTAGGTTCCCTGGGACTAGAAGAACCTCTAGCTAGAAGGAAGCTTTGAGACAAAGCATCTGTCTTAGCGTTCATTGATCCGAGTCTGTAGGTGATTATAAAATGTAACCAGGCAAAGAGTAATGTCCATCGTGCCTGTCTAGAATTCCATCACTTAGTTGACTTGATGTAGTATAAATTATTGTGATCAGTGAGCACTGTGACCACATGTCTAGCACCCTCCGGCCAGTGCCTCCATTTCTTCAGAACCCACTTAATGGCCAAGAGTTCCTGGTTGCCAACATGATAATTATTATCTACAGAGGAGAACTTCTGTAACAAGAAGGCATATGGATGAAGCTTGGAATCCATAGGATCTTTGTGGGAGAGAGCGGCCCCCACTGCTACTTCAGAGACATCAACCTCAACAATGTATGGCAGATCAGGATTGGGATGAGCAGAAATTATGGCTTTTTTAGGTCTGTAAAGGCTTGGAATGCCTGGGGAGACCAATGGGAGGCATCTGCTCCTATTTTGGTCAAATCCAATATGGGTGCAACAATGGTGGAGAAAGAAAGGATGAATCGCTAGTAATAATTAGTAAAACCCAAAAAATGCTGTATTGGCTACAGATTAGTGGGACAAGTCTAATCAAGAACCACTTGGAATTTACTGGGATCCACAGAGCATCCATTTGAGGTGATAATGTATCACAAGAAGGAGATCTTCTCCACCTTGAATTCACATTTTTTTTTTAACTTTGTATACAACTGATGTTCTCTAAAATTTTTGAAGAACTAACTTTACATGGCTACGATGATCCTTCAGAAACTGAGAATAAATCAAAATGAAAGCCAAATAAACGATGACAAATGTTCTAAGAAATTCTTGGAGGGCATCATTAATAAGATCTTGGAATGCTGTAGGAGCATTTGATAAACTAAAGGGCATGACCAGGTATACATAATGCCCTGAATGGGTATCAAAGGCCATCTTCCACTCATCCTCCTCTTTGATTCTTATGAGATTGTAAGCTCCTTGTAAATCAATCTAAAAAAAAGATGACTGAGATGAGGGGTAGCAGATTAGAATTACCTTGTTTAGGCCTCTGTAGTCTATGCAGGGACATAAAGTACCATCCTTCTAAGCCACAAAGAAAAACCCAGCTCCTACGGGAGACTTGGATGGCTGAATGAACCCCTTGTTAATGTTCTCCTGGATGTAATCCTCCATGACTTTAGTCTAAGGTAAAGAAGGATCATATATCCTCACTTTGGGAAGCTTGGCTCTGGGCACTTAATTGACGGCACAGTCATAAGTACGATGTGGATGGAGAATGTCTGTTGTTTTTTAGAGAATACATCAGTGAAGGTGTGATAAGGGAATGGCAACTCCTCCAGAATAGGCTGCAAAACCCGAACTGGCACAGATAGACATAAAGAGGAACATTCCCATCCCCAACAAACTAACTCGCCTGTTCTCCAATTTAAAGTTGGGTTGTGTTTCCTTAGCTAGGAAAGTCCTAAGACAATTGGGGCCACAGGACAATGTATTAACAGAAACAACAAATCCTCAGAATGTAAGGCTCTGATAGTCAGATGGAGAGATGGTGTCTGAAGGTTCACTCATCCATTCTGAATAGGACTCCCATCCAACCCATAGACCATCATTGGGGACTCCATACCCTCAACCAGAATATCAAGGTACCGAGCAAAGTCGATGTCCAAAAGGGCCAAGACTTTGACCTCCTTGTTGCAAACATAAACCCATATGGGTAGTAATAAAGAATTGTTGGGAGAAAAGGTTGAGAGGCCTGAGTGTAATCCCCTAGCTCGACTCAGGCCTTGTCGTTTCCCATCTTCTGAGGGCAGGAGCTGGCTAGATGTCCTTTGTCACTGCAGTAAAGGCATAACCCAAGAGTATGCATGGCCTTCTCCTGAGCTGACAAGCGGAATGATCCAATCTGTATTAGAGATGAGCGGGTTCGGTTCCTCGGAATCCGAACCCCCCCGAACTTCAGCCTTTTTACACGGGTCCGAGGCAGACTCGGATCTTCCCGCCTTGCTCGGCTAACCCGAGCGCGCCCGAACGTCATCATCCCGCTGTCGGATTCTCGCGAGGCTCGTATTCTATCGCGAGACTCGGATTCTATATAAGGAGCCGCGCGTCGCCGCCATTTTCACACGTGCATTGAGATTGATAGGGAGAGGACGTGGCTGGCATCCTCTCCGTTTAGATAGAGAGTGAGACACTTGATTTACTAGTAATTTAATTTTAGTAATTTTGGGGAGCATTAGGAGTACTCAGAGAGTGCAGAGTTTTGCTGATAGTTATACTAGTGACCACCAGTTTTATTTATTATTTAAAATCCGTTCTCTGCCTGAAAAAAAACGATACACAGTCACATACCATATCTGTGCTCAGCCTCAGTGTGCTGCATGATTGATAATATCATCGATGTATATCTGACTGTGCTGAGTGCTCACTGCTCACACAGCTTAATTGTGGGGGAGACTGGGGAGCAGTTATAGCAGGAGTACATAACAGTGCACACTTTTGCTGCCAGTGTGACTGACCAGTGACCACCAGTATATTGTCTGCCTGAAAAAGTTAAACACTCGTGTGGTGTTTTTTTTTTTATTCTATAAACGCATTCTGCTGACAGACAGTGTCCAGCAGGTCCGTCATTCATTATATTATAATATATACCTGCAGTAGTGATATATATATATTTTTTATATCATTATCATCCAGTCTATACTAGCAGACGCAGTACGGTAGTCCACGGCTGTAGCTACCTCTGTGTCGGCAGTGCTCGTCCATAATTGTATACCTACCTGTGGTGGTTTTTTTTTTCCTATCTTCTTCATACTAGTAGTTTAGGAGTCTGCTGCTGACAGTGTCCAGCAGGTCCGTCATTATACAATATATACCTGTCCTGCAGTAGTGATATATATATATTTTTTATATCATTATCATCCAGTCTATACTAGCAGACGCAGTACGGTAGTCCACGGCTGTAGCTACCTCTGTGTCGGCAGTGCTCGTCCATAATTGTATACCTACCTGTGGTGGGTTTTTTTTTCTATCTTCTTCATACTAGTAGTTTAGGAGTCTGCTGCTGACAGTGTCCAGCAGGTCCGTCATTATATAATATATACCTGTCCTGCAGTAGTGATATATATATATTTTTTATATCATTATCATCCAGTCTATACTAGCAGACGCAGTACGGTAGTCCACGGCTGTAGCTACCTCTGTGTCGGCAGTGCTCGTCCATAATTGTATACCTACCTGTGGTGGGGTTTTTTTTTTTCTATCTTCTTCATACTAGTAGTTTAGGAGTCTGCTGCTGACAGTGTCCAGCAGGTCCGTCATTATATAATATATACCTGTCCTGCAGTAGTGATATATATATATTTTTTATATCATTATCATCCAGTCTATACTAGCAGACGCAGTACGGTAGTCCACGGCTGTAGCTACCTCTGTGTCGGCAGTCACTCGTCATCCATAAGTATACTAGTATCCATCCATCTCCATTGTTTACCTGAGGTGCCTTTTAGTTGTGCCTATTAAAATATGGAGAACAAAAATGTTGAGGTTCCAAAAATAGGGAAAGATCAAGATCGACTTCCACCTCGTGCTGAAGCTGCTGCCACCAGTCATGGCCGAGACGATGAAATGCCATCAACGTCGTCTGCCAAGGCCGATGCCCAATGTCATAGTACAGTGCATGTAAAATCCAAAACACCAAATATCAGTAAAAAAAGGACTCAAAAATCTAAAATAAAATCGTCGGAGGAGAAGCGTAAACTTGCCAATATGCCATTTACCACACGGAGTGGCAAGGAACGGCTGAGGCCCTGGCCTATGTTCATGGCTAGTGGTTCAGCTTCACATGAGGATGAAAGCACTCAGCCTCTCGCTAGAAAAATGAAAAGACTTAAGCTGGCAAAAGCACAGCAAAGAACTGTGCGTTCTTCGAAATCACAAATCCACAAGGAGAGTCCAATTGTGTCGGTTGCGATGCCTGACCTTCCCAACACTGGACGTGAAGAGCATGCGCCTTCCACTATTTGCACGCCCCCTGCAAGTGCTGGAAGGAGCACCCGCAGTCCAGTTCCTGATAGTCAGATTGAAGATGTCAGTGTTGGAGTACACCAAGATGAGGAGGATATGGGTGTTGCTGGCGCTGGGGAGGAAATTGACCAGGAGGATTCTGATGGTGAGGTGGTTTGTTTAAGTCAGGCACCCGGGGAGACACCTGTTGTCCGTGGGAGGAATATGGCCATTGACATGCCTGGTGAAAATACCAAAAAAATCAGCTCTTCGGTGTGGAAGTATTTCAACAGAAATGCGGACAACATTTGTCAAGCCGTGTGTTGCCTTTGTCAAGCTGTAATAAGTAGGGGTAAGGACGTTAACCACCTCGGAACATCCTCCCTTATACGTCACCTGCAGCGCATTCATCATAAGTCAGTGACAAGTTCAAAAACTTTGGGCGACAGCGGAAGCAGTCCACTGACCAGTAAATCCCTTCCTCTTGTAACCAAGCTCACGCAAACCACCCCACCAACTCCCTCAGTGTCAATTTCCTCCTTCCCCAGGAATGCCAATAGTCCTGCAGGCCATGTCACTGGCAATTCTGACGAGTCCTCTCCTGCCTGGGATTCCCCCGATGCATCCTTGCGTGTAACGCCTACTGCTGCTGGCGCTGCTGTTGTTGCTGCTGGGAGTCGATGGTCATCCCAGAGGGGAAGTCGTAAGACCACTTTTACTACTTCCACCAAGCAATTGACTGTCCAACAGTCCTTTGCGAGGAAGATGAAATATCACAGCAGTCATCCTGCTGCAAAGCGGATAACTGAGGCCTTGGCATCCTGGGCGGTGAGAAACGTGGTTCCGGTATCCATCATTACTGCAGAGCCAACTATAGACTTGTTTGAGGTACTGTGTCCCCGGTACCAAATACCATCTATGTTCCATTTCTCTAGGCAGGCGATACCGAAAATGTACACAGACCTCAGAAAAAGACTCACCAGTGTCCTAAAAAATGCAGTTGTACCCAATGTCCACTTAATCACGGACATGTGGACAAGTGGAGCAGGGCAGACTGAGGACTATATGACTGTGAGAGCCCACTGAGTAGATGTATGGACTCCCGCCGCAAGAACAGCAGCGGCGGCACCAGTAGCAGCATCTCGCAAACGCCAACTCTTTCCTATGCAGGCTACGCTTTGTATCACCGCTTTCCAGAATACGCACACAGCTAAAAACCTCTTACGGCAACTGAGGAAGATCATCGCAGAATGGCTTACCCCAATTGGACTCTCCTGTGGATTTGTGGCATCGGACAACGCCAGCAATATTGTGTGTGCATTAAATATGGGCAAATTCCAGCACGTCCCATGTTTTGCACATACCTTGAATTTGGTGGTGCAGAATTATTTAAAAAACGAGAGGGGCGTGCAAGAGATGCTGTCGGTGGCCAGAAGAATTGCGGGACACTTTCGGCGTACAGGCACCACGTACAGAAGACTGGAGCAACACCAAAAACGCCTAAACCTGCCCTGCCATCATCTGAAGCAAGAAGTGGTAACGAGGTGGAATTCAACCCTCTATATGCTTCAGAGGTTGGAGGAGCAGCAAAAGGCCATTCAAGCCTATACAACTGAGCACGATATAGGAGGTGGAATGCACCTGTCTCAAGCGCAGTGGAGAATGATTTCAACGTTGTGCAAGGTTCTGCAACCTGTTGAACTTGCCACACGTGAAGTCAGTTCAGACACTGCCAGCCTGAGTCAGGTCATTCCCCTCATCAGGCTTTTGCAGAAGAAGCTGGAGGTGCGAGGAAAAGGCTCAGAATTCCGAGCCCACCCGCTGGCGGTGATGCAGGGCAGTCTGGAGCGACTGCTGATGCTGACATCTGGTCCGGACTGAAGGACCTGCCAACGATTACGGACATGTCGTCTACTGTCACTGCATATGATTCTCTCCCCATTGAAAGAATGGTGGAGGATTATATGAGTGACCGCATCCAAGTAGGCACGTCAGACAGTCCGTACGTATACTGGCAGGAAAAAGAGGCAATTTGGAGGCCCTTGCACAAACTGGCTTTATTCTACCTAAGTTGCCCTCCCACAAGTGTGTACTCCGAAAGAGTGTTTAGTGCCGCAGCTCACCTTGTCAGCAATCGGCGTACGAGGTTACTTCCAGAAAATGTGGAGAAGATGATGTTCATTAAAATGAATTATAATCAATTCCTCCATGGAGACATTCACCAGCAGCAATTGCCTCCACAAAGTACACAGGGAGCTGTGATGGTGGATTCCAGTGGGGACGAATTGATAATCTGTGAGGAGGGGGATGTACACGGTGATGAATCGGAGGATGATGATGAGGTGGACATCTTGCCTCTGTAGAGCCAGTTTGTGCAAGGAGAGATTAATTGCTTCTTTTTTGGTGGGGGTCCAAACCAACCCGTCATTTCATTCACAGTCGTGTGGCAGACCCTGTCACTGAAATGATGGGTTGGTTAAAGTGTGCATGTCCTGTTTATACAACATAAGGGTGGGTGGGAGGGCCCAAGGACAATTCCATCTTGCACCTCTTTTTTCTTTCATTTTTCTTTGCGTCATGTGCTGTTTGGGGAGTGTTTTTTGGAAGGGCCAGCCTGCGTGACACTGCAGTGCCACTCCTAGATGGGCCAGGTGTTTGTGTCGGCCACTAGGGTCGCTTAGCTTACTCACACAGCTACCTCATTGCGCCTCTTTTTTTCTTTGCGTCATGTGCTGTTTGGGGAGTGTTTTTTGGAAGGGCCAGCCTGCGTGACACTGCAGTGCCACTCCTAGATGGGCCAGGTGTTTGTGTCGGCCACTAGGGTCGCTTAGCTTACTCACAAAGCTACCTCATTGCGCCTCTTTTTTTCTTTGCGTCATGTGCTGTTTGGGGAGTGTTTTTTGGAAGGGCCAGCCTGCGTGACACTGCAGTGCCACTCCTAGATGGGCCAGGTGTTTGTGTCGGCCACTAGGGTCGCTTAGCTTACTCACACAGCTACCTCATTGTGCCTTTTTTTTTCTTTGCGTCATGTGCTGTTTGGGGAGTGTTTTTTGGAAGGGCCAGCCTGCGTGACACTGCAGTGCCACTCCTAGATGGGCCAGGTGTTTGTGTCGGCCACTAGGGTCGCTTAGCTTACTCACACAGCTACCTCATTGCGCCTCTTTTTTTCTTTGCGTCATGTGCTGTTTGGGGAGTATTTTTTGGAAGGGCCATCCTGCCTGACACTGCAGTGCCACTCCTAGATGGGCCAGGTGTTTGTGTCGGCCACTTGGGTCGCTGAGCTTAGTCACACAGCTACCTCATTGCGCCTCTTTTTTTCTTTGCGTCATGTGCTGTTTGGGGAGTGTTTTTTTGAAGGGCCATCCTGTGTGACACTGCAGTGCCACTCCTAGATGGGCCAGGTGTTTGTGTCGGCCACTAGGGTCGCTGAGCTTACTCACACAGCTACCTCATTGCGCCTCTTTTTTTCTTTGCGTCATGTGCTGTTTGGGGAGTGTTTTTTGGAAGGGCCATCCTGCCTGACACTGCAGTGCCACTCCTAGATGGGCCAGGTGTTTGTGTCGGCCACTAGGGTCGCTGAGCTTAGTTACACAGCTACCTCATTGCGCCTCTTTTTTTTCTTCTTTGCGTCATGTGCTGTTTGGGGAGTATTTTTTGGAAGGGCCATCCTGCCTGACACTGCAGTGCCACTCCTAGATGGGCCAGGTGTTTGTGTCGGCCACTTGGGTCGCTGAGCTTAGTCACACAGCTACCTCATTGCGCCTCTTTTTTTCTTTGCGTCATGTGCTGTTTGGGGAGTGTTTTGTGGAAGGGCCATCCTGCGTGACACTGCAGTGCCACTCCTAGATGGGCCAGGTGTTTGTGTCGGCCACTTGGGTCGCTGAGCTTAGTCATCCAGCTACCTCGGTGCAAATTTTAGGACTAAAAATAATATTGTGAGGTGTGAGGTGTTCAGAATAGACTGAAAATGAGTGGAAATTATGGTTATTGAGGTTAATAATACTTTGGGATCAAAATGACCCCCAAATTCTATGATTTAAGCTGTTTTTTAGGGTTTTTTGAAAAAAAACACCCGAATCCAAAACACACCCGAATCCGACAAAAAAAATTCGGTGAGGTTTTGCCAAAACGCGTTCGAACCCAAAACACGGCCGCGGAACCGAACCCAAAACCAAAACACAAAACCCGAAAAAATTCCGGTGCACATCTCTAATCTGTATAGGCTCCCCAGGATACTCAATCGGTTCAGAAGTTTCCACCCGAGATGGCAACAGTGGTAACTCCTTTTCCTTTGCTATACCTTAGCATCCTGGTTACTTAAGAGTAGCGTCCCCAGGCGCCGAGCATCCTGGTTGCTTTTGTTACCATCGGGGAGTGCTGAGAGGAAGTACTGTGTCATCCCGGTTTCTTAGCAATGACCAGAACTTGCTGGAAAGATGAGCCATGGTAGCGGCTCATATCACATGTCCCAGAAAATCCACCTCTTTCCTGGACTTATGGCCAGTGCCTGGAAATGGCACTGCAGGTATTGGTAGGCATATCAGTCCCCAGTGACTATGAACTGCTGCACGAGTGGTAAGACACCAACATGACCAGACTTGGCCACAAAAATAGCCACCATCTGCTTGACCATGCTGCGATAATGTCGGAACTTCTGTGGTGGCGTACCTCTAACTGGGGTCCACTGGGCCAATTGTTGTTTGGTCTCAGGATTGAAACTGTAGATCCAGAATTTATCCCCACTGATGATCTTCCAGACAGAGTTTTAGCGAGCTCAATCAAACCTGGTCAGCATGTTGTGGACCAAGTCACTCAAGCTTCCTTCTGCTCTTGAGTCAGCTAATGAGGTACCAAGCGTGCAAAAACCTTGCTCAGGCTAAGCTTTTCTTGGAGTATCAAGCGATTAGATGCATATCTCTATCTCTAAATAGGCATGGTCACCCTGGCATCCTTCTCAATTATGGCCTGCATGGCAGCAATTTTGTACTCAGTGATGGCATAAATCAGCCGCAGTGTCCTCGTCTTCAAGGGACTGACTCCCATGCTGAAATTCTGCAAAACACTCAAACACAATGGTTTGTGATGGTACTTCCAACCCCAAAAGCAGCTTGCAGTCAGTCAAAACTCTTCTGCTGTCGCAGACCACTCTTGTACTGTAGATCATGGCTCTTCAGTGGCCTCTGTTAAGCTACTGTATATAACGAGTTTGTGAAGGAAATTAACATGCTGACATCTTCAGTGTGCAGTGCTGCTTATATAGGATTTAGTGCCTTTCACAAGAACTTTAGTGAGACATTACAGTTCACAACAACCCAGAGTGTGTCTTCTCTACCTATGCACTGCACATCCAGAAACTTATTGCACACCCCTTATATATTCTGTACATCTTGACCACTATCACAAATCCAATCTAATCACAGTTCCTGACAATTGTGAGTCTCTACCTATCAATAGAAAAAAAAATTTCCCCACAATGGATGTATACTGTTTCTAATATTGCTTCACTTTACATTTTTCATTACTAGTCCCAGTCAAATAAACTGAATGTTAAGATCTTCTGAAAGACATCTGGCAACTAACAGAGTATGCAGTTACGTACACAAACCAGGCTATGGTTAATATGTTCATTGTCATCCTTAGTCTAGTATATTTAGGGGGTTATTCAGAGATGGACGCAGATCATTGCATCCGCAGCAAGATCTGCGTCCATCTCCTCACATGCTGGGGGCCATCCAGCACAGTGCAAGGCCGCCCAGCATTTGTGGCACCACCTCACGATGCATCCTCAATTTAATTGTAGATGCATCAATTAGAGGTTGACCCCTGCCAGCTCATCCTGGCTGTGCTGGCAGGCGGTCTGCTGCCATTTTTTGTATTGGACCAGCTGCATGTGACATCACGCAGCTACCCCAAAAACGCTCGTGACATGCCCCTGTTTTGGTGGCCACACCCCTGCAACGCCAAAACGCAACTTTTCCCGAATGCCCACCACTTTTCCCGAATGCCCAATCACCTTGCAGCCGCATCTCTCCAGGAGGCGGCTGCAAGGAGAAGGGTCACGCACACGCACTGTGGCCAGTGTGCGTGCACGGAGCACATGGACACAGCCACTGCATAAAGATGCGCTGCTGCGTCCATCTCTGAATCTAACCCTACAGTACATTAAATAGATTTAGCTGTCATGATTGGAGGAACATTTTAGAAGATACCATGACAGCTTTGCTTGAACCATATGAAAAGATGCCAATGGACATACTGTATATAACGTGCAATATAGAATGCAATATTTCACTATTTGAACTAACAAGTTATATGATATTTAACTATCTGTTTTATTTTCACAGCTTTTGTTGTATAGAATTTTTCAAACATCAGATAATGCAATGTGAGCGCTCCATTGTTTCTTTTATGGTTTCATATTTTCTCTGAAACAAAATTGAACAGCTGTCTAATGACTTTCATGAAGACTCTGTATTTGCCTGTCTCTCTCTCTCTCTCTCTCTCTCTCTCTCTCCCTCCCTCAATATAGGCTCAAACTAAATGTCAGAAACATAAAAGAATTATTGTCAGTTCAAAGCCATATGTCAGACTACCTGATAAAGGAATGTCACTAAGATACACAGCAAGACAACCTGTTCCAAAGACTGAGGTAAACTAAAGAGCTTATACAGTATAGGCAGAAGCGGATTGGCCCTGCCGGGATCCGGGGATGGATCCTGGTTAACTGGTCCCATTGTCCGTTCAGTTGGCTGCTGGTCCCTCTTTCCCCCCCTCTGCCGCCGGCTGCAGCGATCAGGCAGCGTTAACTGACTGCTTCAGTGACGCTATACCCCCCCCAAGGTTCGCCTCCAGATCTCTCAGTGTCTCCTCTACAAGAGTACTACAAAGTGGGTAGTTCCGCGACAGGTTGAAACATCAGACTATAACCTATTAATGGATATTAGTCCCTGACCGACTATATTACCAATTTACACCTGGTGTGTTGATTTCAAATGTCGGTGGTGCTCCCAGAGTCAGTAGCATGCATAGCAAAAAAGAAAAAGAAAAAAGAAAGACTCTGTGTTGGGGCACTCTTATGATTGTCAGACAATAAAACTTAACTTTTAATTCAATATTAAAATAGGATTAAGTAGCACACAACTTCAAAGAGTTATTTTATGTATATATGCAAATTACCAGTTTATTTTGCATAATTGGCACCCCATAGATGGAGTTGTACTTGATAGTAAATAACTGCCTAGGTGAAAATATTTGACTTAATAAATAATTACTCGAATGTCACTGTCTATACTTAATATCACAAGACAGATTAATTCTCCCCACAGGGTTCATTGTTCAGCGGTCTCTATAGTTGCAGATAATTCCTTAATATTATCACTCTCAAAGGTACAAGTCATAGATCTTAGTGAGTAAAAATGTTACCTCTATGGGTACTTAAATGCCTGCTGCTCTACGTTGAGACAGTGGTGTTACCATAAGGCTTTTAATTCAAATGATTAGTACCTCCTTGAGGTCTAACCATCAAAAAGACATTGGTTACAAAGCCTGTATCTCTCAATGCCCCTTACAGAAGGGGGGCTGTTAGTATCTGGTATCCCCTTTGTTGTGGGGGTTCATGATACCTAAAAAGGATCCTTATCACATACCCCTCGTATTTTTATGAAGAAGGTCTTACATAGTGTGTCCAGGTAGACACTGAAAATTAGATCGAAAATAGATGGTAAGTGGGTAGTTTCCTTCTGCTGTTCAGCATATAGGTTTACTGCACCTGGTATTCATTGCAGGTCTCCCCATCAATTACTTACCAGGCCTACCAGAGATTGGCTTCCAAGATCGGATGAGATTGGGCTTATCCTGTGGAGTATGGCAGTAATCTTTGCTGAAAGAGTGAGTTCTCTTACCAAGCAGGAAACAAGTGCTTCTGATGTCCAACCGGATGAGAGAGCACGTTTAGAATAAAGAAAAGAGAAAAAAAGGAAAAGAAAGGAGAAAAAATAAAGAAGATTAGAGAAAATGAAAAATGATAATGCAGCTAGCGCGGTTTTACGGGTAAAGATATGCGTGAGGTTGGCAATCCACGGTTACACAGTCTTATTGGTGCAAAATGACCAAATTGTGACATAAATTAAATTCAAGAATCATATAAGAAACTGTATGTTCAAAAACTGCACCAAGGATGCACCTAGTTGAAAAAATGAGACAGCTCCTATACTTGGGAGACCGATATATTTACTGAAAACAGAGGCTTATCCTGCTGCAGAGAAATTCTGGTATATCACTCAAAAAAACTAATCGTCTGAGTGCAGAAAAAGAAAACACTTATTTCTTACAGCTAAATTGCTGTTTACCAGCAAGGGTTAAGTGATAATAATAAAATTATAGGTGGATATTTGTCTTAGAGTATGTGATGATCGGCTGTTGTATTACATGTCTGTTAAACCAGAGAGTGAATGGTAACCTGTGAGATACTAATCATACCCAAATAGAAACATTCACATTGTATGACTTCTCAGTATCTACTAATTACTCAAATGTTAAATCAGCAACTTCGGAAATTACACTTAAAAGTAAGCATATAAAGTACAATCAAAAAGCCCAAATGGGCGTTTACTGAACCGGGGAACCCCTGGAGTGGGTATGGGCTGCGCAGTCCCAATACCCTCGTGGACCAAACGGACCGCTTCACCTCAAGTGCACAGTCCCAATACCCTCGTGGACCAAACGGACCGCTTCACCTCACAAGCCCACTTGAGGAGAAGCGGTCCGTTTGGTCCACGGGGGTATTGGGACTGCGCACTTGAGGTGAAGCGGTCCGTTTGGTCCACGAGGGTATTGGGACTGCGCAGCCATTCATTTGGACTATTCAAATGAATGCCAACAGGTCTCAGAACCCTGTGGAGGCGTCAGCATGAGACTGGAGCGGAGCTGGCCACGCAGACTGACACTGGTGACTTGCAGCAATGACAGCAATGTGCTGAGGCTGTGACAATATAATGGCTGTAAATACCTGACTCATGCTGGTACTTGGCTGACAGGAACTTTTTTGTGACTGTGTTAGCTACATAGTACTGTGAGTGTGTGCGCTGACCCCATAATATAGCTCCGTTTCTATGAGGCTGTGACCCTGGGCTGATAACCCTGTGTTCTGGCTGCAGAAAGCCTGCAGACAGAGCCAACCGATGTGCTGTATATCTTCCCTGTGACACCCAGACTGCACCATGCTTCGGGCTCGGTGTCTCGCTCCGCTCCGCTTCGCTCGCCACAGGTTACTATTCCAAATAGTTAGTGACATGGACCCAGGGGTTTATGGGAAAGGGCCTCTCCATGAAGGGAAACTAGACGCTACCCAGACTGCAGTGTGTATGCTCTCTGGTGCAGTACTAACTGCTCACTGCCAGAACATGCTGAAGCTCTATATACATATACAGGTTGAGTATCCCATATCCAAATATTCCGAAATACGGAATATTCCAAAATACGGACTTTTTTGAATGCGAGTGAGATAGTGAAACCTTTGTTTTTTGATGACTCAATGTACACAAACTTTGTTTAATACACACAGTTATTAAAAATATTGTATTAAATGACCTTCATGCTGTGTGTATAAGGTGTATATGAAACATAAATGAATTGTGTGAATGTAGACACACTTTGTTTAATGCACAAAGTTATAAAAAATATTGGCTAAAATTGCCTACATGTTGTGTGTATAAGGTGTATATGAAACATAAATGCATTCTGTGCTTAGATTTAGGTCCCATCACCATGATATCTCATTATGGTATGCAATTATTCCAAAATACGGAAAAATCCGATATCCAAAATACCTCTGGTCCCAAGCATTTTGGATAAGGGATACTCAACCTGTATTTCACACATACATGTTGCACAAATGCCCACTGTACACATGCTGCACACATACATACTGCACACATGCCCACTTCACTCCTGCCCACTGCAGACATACATACTGCACACATGCCCACTGCACGCATACATACTGCATACATGCCCACTGCACATATGCCCACTGCACACATACATACTGCACACATGCCCACTACAAACATACATACTGCACATTTGCTGACTGCACATATGTCCACTGCATGCATACATACTGCACACTTGCCCAGTGCACATATGCCCACTGCATACTGTCGAAGTCAAAAATATTACATAAAAAGAACATACATACTACACACATATAAGTCGCTAGACTTGCAAATACACGCAGCAAGCACAGCAATATATGGTAACACACGCATTTACATGGACATGCCACAGAGATGGATTCAACACTTATTTCATACAGTACATAATTATAAAAATATCAAGCGCCAGACATCATGATGATTTAAAATTATATAATGAAGTAATGTCATGTATGTGTATTATTTGAACGAAGCAAGATAGACCTGTCATATTTACTATTAAAGCAACCAGATTAATGTGTAAATTCATTTGATACTTGTTATTAAGTTGTAGGACATTGCAACAAATAGTTATGATTAAATGTATGTAAGCTAAAATCACTTTTATTAGAACAACAGATATTCCAAACAGGTAGTGGACAGGAAGCTCAGGCCAGCCCCCTCAGATTTCCCCAAGACTGAACCTGTTCAGCACACGAACAAACCAGTGACTCATCATGAATGAAAAAGTCCCCTCCCCAAAAAAACTAGATAACACATTGCTGATCACACAGGAGGTCAGTTGCTGTTTTGTCTCAGACAATGATGGAGTTCCTGCATGATTTTACAGAGAGAGAGAGAGAGAGAGAGAGAGTGATATGGAGAGACAAATTTATATGAGAAAGATAATGGTATTGTATGCTGGCCTGTAACTGTAACTGTATGTATTAACTGCTTACTGTATAAATTGTAATCATGTAATTATGTGTATACTGTACATTGTAATATATTGAATCCATATCCTTTTAATAACAAATATATACATTAATGAGCTTTGGAACTCAGATAATGTGTGGGTGTATTGTTTTCTCTTATGAGATGCAGTGTTCTGCTATGTATAGCGCACATTCATGGCACATGGTAATAAGAGGTGCAGGCGTTTACAATATATATTAGAGCGGGCATTTTAAATATTTGTAAGAAAGCAATTTGGTATTCACAAATGAGGGCTCTTACGGGATATCATGGTCTTAATGATGCACTGTACATTATAAACGCGATGCTGTGGTCGATCAGCTTGTGGTGGACGCATCTTAAAGCTGAGAAAATAATATCCATGTGTATTGTTGCGATATCAGTAAGCCAATGATATGAAATTTCAAGGGACAATGCGTTTCTCATAATATTTAAGATGCTAAAATGTATTTTTATTGTTCAAAACAAAGTTCAAAAAAGTCATACTGTGTTTGATTCAGATTGGATTGTTTATCTGTTAAGAAGGTTTAAAAGTACATTTAAAAGTTGCTGCATAGCCTTGATATAGGTTTTTTTTTTAAACAACTCAGGCCTAAAATAACTTCTGGTGCTTGTATAATGTGTGATTTCTTTGTGACAAAGGAAGCCGCATGGTCTCTCCTCCATTTTGGACTAACCACATGGCCTGTCCACCATTTTGTGTAAACCTCATGGATGTGGAAGGGGGAGGAGCAGTGGCCATTTTAGGAAGGTCAATTTCTAAATAGCTGATTTTCAGTCTGCTCAGAACAATCAGTTTCCTTGGTCACATCAAGCACCATTTATGAGTTACCAATGCATTTATTTAACGAATGCCATAGTCAATTACAAATAGTTTCAATTGGGCCTAGTGAGAGTAAATGGTGAGATAAATGCTTGGCTTGGTGTAAGAAATTGCACACAAAAAAGAAAAGGAAAAAAAAAATTTCTACTTCTTTCCCAGGATTTAGTTAACTCTCTGCTATAGGACAAGCCATTGACATGCAAATTAACCTGTGTAACTGCTTTTTCTTAGCAGTGAAAAGCAAATAGCTTTGATATGCAAATTAGAAGTACTGAATGGGTAAATGAGTCACATAGAAGGCTAGTGAGTGATACATATATATAATATTATTATAATTATGTGTATATTTATATATCAGTGTATGTTCTGCAAGATAGATATCCAATCTGAATCATATTTAAATTATAGATTATTGCATTCATTTAGATCTGTGTGAAATAGGATACATTTGTTGCTATATAGGTAAATTTGAAATAACAGTATTTTAAGGAAGTAAGTGTAAAGACACAAACGCAGGTCTGCATAAAAATTTATACAGAACAAGTTGTGTCTAGTGGGCAATAGTAATTAGTATTGTTCACATTTATAGAGCTGTGTGATTTGTTTTATTGCAGACGCAGGGTTTTGTACACGTGTCCTGGACAAAGTACAGGACTGCGCACGCAGCGTAAGAGACACGCACGGTCGCGTGTTTACGCAAAGTGCGTAAGAGTGTGGGCGCTAAGTACAAATTACACAATAGTGTCGTTTAGTTCAAAGGTGGGACAGTAGCCAGGCTACAATAGCACAAAACTACCCGGTTTCTAAAGCAGATTAGTATAAAACTTTTGTTTAAACTGTATTGCCTCTGGGGGTAAAGCTGCCAATCTGAATGAATTAAAATTTTCTGTACAGAAAAACAAAGTGTATTTGAGTGAGCGAACGTAAGAGTGAACATATTGAACCCCGGGAATTCGGGATCCCGTAGTGTGGTACACCAAGTGAGTGAAGGCTTGGCGGCGTGAGGCGGCTGACTCACGTTAGTATAGGATTTGAAATACGTAAGTCATGAAGAGACTTACACAGGAGCATGGTAGGGAATTGTGAATTGTGAACTGTGTGACCCATGTAGTTTTTTTTAATATGCTCCGGGTGAGGTTTCACAGATTGTGATTCGATTCCAGTTGTCGTACGGCAGATAAGTAACAAGTACCTATACGCTGTGCGATTGAACCTCGCGTTTGTGGGTGCGATATATAGTGCAACTTGATATCCCTATTACGAGCTTTTGCGTAAAATCGCGGTATCATTAGCGCTGTATACAGCATACGCAAGCGTGATTTGTGTATAAAAAGTGCATAGGGAGTTTTTGCTGGTCTCTCTCAGGAAAATCTCCAACGACAGATACTTTACTGGAAAGTGTAAGTTATCCTAAAAACTTCCAGTAAATATAGGTCAATTAAGGGCCCTAAGTTGGGTACATTGCCTCCGCTATCAACAGTGTATGGTAGTACTGGCCAGCGTGGGTTAGAGTGGGTGAAAGCGCTCGGAGAACTTTCACCGTCACCTTATATTGAGTATTTTGGTATTTGTGGAAATAGCCGAGAAGGTACTGCAGAATGTAAGCAGTAAAATATGTCTGATAAAATCCAGAAAACAAAGGGTCAGACATACAAAGTGTTTAAACCTGTGGCAGCAAGAGGGGTTGGTGAGTTTGATCCTAAGGTCTTGCAGGTGGTATGTCTAACCAAAGTCATATAAGACAAGAATGGAAATATAAGAACTGTTTGAACTTGTAGCAACAATAAACAAGTAGGAAGAAAAAAAAAAAAGAATGCAAGTACACCGCCATATGTAGATGTGGAAATAGTTATGGCCAGCACACAAACTATAGAAAATAATAAAAATATGAAAAATATGACTGTAACCTATATATGTACTAATTAGTGATGTGCACAGGACATTTTTCGGGTTTTGTGTTTGGTTTTGGATTCGGTTCCGCGGTCGTGTTTTGGATTCGGACACGTTTTGGCAAAACCTCCCTGAAAATTTTTTGTCGGATTCGGGTGTGTTTTGGATTCGGGTGTTTTTTTACAAAAACCCCTCAAAAACAGCTTAAATCATAGAATTTGGGGGTCATTTTGATCCCATAGTATTATTAAGCTCAATAACCATAATTTCCACTAATTTCCAGTCTATTCTGAACACCTCACACCTCACAATATTATTTTTTGCCCTAAAATTTGCACCGAGGTCGCTGGATGACCAAGCTAAGTGACCTAAGTGGCCGACACAAACACCTGGCCCATCTAGGAGTGGCACTGCAGTGTCAGACAGGATGGCACTTCAAAAAAATAGTCCCCAAACAGCACATGAAGCAAAGAAAAAAAGAGGCGCAATGAGGTAGCTGTGTGACTAAGCTAAGCGACCCAAGTGGCCGACACTAACACCTGGCCCATCTAGGAGTGGCACTGCAGTGTCAGACAGGATGGCACTTCAAAAAAATACTCCCGAAACAGCACATGATGCAAAGAAAAAAAGAGGTGCAA
Source organism: Pseudophryne corroboree (assembly GCF_028390025.1). NCBI lineage: Eukaryota > Metazoa > Chordata > Amphibia > Anura > Myobatrachidae > Pseudophryne > Pseudophryne corroboree. Next base: position 607,848,286 of record NC_086444.1, on the reverse strand, counting down.
TGAGGTAGCTGTGTGACTAATCTAAGCGACCCAAGTGGCCGACACAAACACCTGGCCCATCTAGGAGTGACACTGCAGTGTCAGACAGGATGGCACTTCAAAAAAATAGTCCCCAAACAGCACATGAAGCAAAGAAAAAAAGAGGCGCAATGAGGTAGCTGTGTGACTAAGCTAAGCGACCGAAGTGGCCGACACTAACACCTGGCCCATCTAGGAGTGGCACTGCAGTGTCAGACAGGAAGGCACTTCAAAAAAATACTCCCCAAACAGCACATGATGCAAAGAAAAAAAGAGGTGCAATGAGGTAGCTGTGTGACTAATCTAAGCGACCCAAGTGGCCGACACAAACACCTGGCCCATCTAGGAGTGACACTGCAGTGTCAGACAGGATGGCACTTCAAAAAAATAGTCCCCAAACAGCACATGAAGCAAAGAAAAAAAGAGGCGCAATGAGGTAGCTGTGTGACTAAGCTAAGCGACCCAAGTGGCCGACACAAACACCTGGCCCATCTTGGAGTGACACTGCAGTGTCAGACAGGATGGCACTTCAAAAAAATAGTCCCCAAACAGCACATGAAGCAAAGAAAAAAAGAGGCGCAATGAGGTAGCTGTGTGACTAAGCTAAGCGACCCAAGTGGCCGACACAAACACCTGGCCCATCTTGGAGTGACACTGCAGTGTCAGACAGGATGGCACTTCAAAAAAATAGTCCCCAAACAGCACATGAAGCAAAGAAAAAAAGAGGCGCAATGAGGTAGCTGTGTGACTAAGCTAAGCGACCCAAGTGGCCGACACAAACACCTGGCCCATCTAGGAGTGACACTGCAGTGTCAGACAGGATGGCACTTCAAAAAAATAGTCCCCAAACAGCACATGAAGCAAAGAAAAAAAGAGGCGCAATGAAGTAGCTGTGTGACTAAGCTAAGTGACCCAAGTGGCCGACACAAACACCTGGCCCATCTAGGAGTGACACTGCAGTGTCAGACAGGATGGCACTTCAAAAAAATAGTCCCCAAACAGCACATGATGCAAAGAAAAAAAGAGGCGCAATGAGGTAGCTGTGTGACTAAGCTAAGCGACCCAAGTGGCCGACACAAACACCTGGCCCATCTAGGAGTGGCACTGCAGTGTCAGACAGGATGGCACTTCAAAAAAATAGTCCCCAAACAGCACATGATGCAAAGAAAAAAAGAGGCGCAATGAGGTAGCTGTGTGACTAAGCTAAGCGACCCAAGTGGCCGACACAAACACCTGGCCCATCTAGGGCCAATATTTACTAAGAATTCGAGTTTGTCCGATTTGTTTTTTTTTTTCTAAGTCCCAATCCGGGAATTCACTAAGCACCAATCTCAGTGTTTGGACTATTCGTAATGGTTTGATTTCCGAAGTTCCGAAATATGAATGAATAGACCAACGGTCAAACACGGCTGTTATTTCATACAATACGGGCATTCACTATTCATTCGTATTTGGGTGTTAGTTTCTGAGTGCTCAAGTGCGGGTCTGTTTTTTTTCGATTAGTTAAAAAAAGCAGCAAAAAAATAGACCTGCTTTTCCAGTCGAGTTTGGATAACCATGCACGGATCAGTGAGATCTGTGCATGGTTATCTATGGGAAAGGGTCTGTTTAGTGTAAAAACTGAAAAAAAATTGTGTGGGGTCCCCCCTCCTAAGCACAACCAGCCTCAGGCTCTTTGAGCCGGTCCTGGTTGAAAAAATATGGGGGGGAAAATGACAGGGGTTCCCCCATATTTAATCAGCCAGCACCGGGCGCTGCGCCTGCTCCTGGTTCCAAAAATACGGGGGACAAAAAGTGTAGGGGTCCCCCGTATTTTTGAAACCAGCACCGGGCTCCACTAGCCAGGTACATAATGCCACAGCCGGGGGACACTTTTATACTGGTCCCTGCGGTCCTGGCATTACATACCCAACTAGTCACCCCTGGCCGGGGTACCCTGGAGGAGTGGGAACCCCTTAAATCAAGGGGTCCCCCCTCCAGCCACCCAAGGGCGAGGGGTGAAGCCCGAGGCTGTCCCCCCCATCCAAGGGCGGCGGATGGGGGGCTGATAGCCTTTTGAAAAAATGTGAATATTGTTTTTAGTAGCAGTACTACAAGTCCCAGCAAGCCTCCCCCGCAAGCTGGTACTTGGAGAACCACAAGTACCAGCATGCGGTGGAAAACCGGGCCCGCTGGTACCTGTAGTAATACTACTAAAAAAATACCCCCAAAAAAACAGGACACACACACCGTGAAAGTATAAGTTTATTACATACATGCACACCTCTATACATACATACTTACCTATGTTCCCACGAGGCTCGGTCCTCTTCTCCATGTAGAATCCTTAGGGTACCTGTGAAAAAAATTATACTCACATAATCCAGTGCACCTTCTGTTCTTTGTATAATCCAGTGTAGAATCAGACCTTTGTATAATCCACGTACTTGGCAAAATAATAAAACGGAAACCCGACCACGCACCACTGATTACACATGGGACCCCTTTCCCCGACTGCCAGGACCCCCCCTGACTCCTGTCAAAGAGGGTCCCTTCAGCCAATCAGGGAGCGCCACGTCGTGGCACTCTCCTGATTGGCTGTGTACTCCTGTAGTGTCTGTCAGGCTGCACACGGCAGAGATACAATGTAGCGCCTATGCGCTCCATTGTAGCCAATGGTGGGAACTTTGCGGTCAGCGGTTGACCGAAAGTAACCTCACCCCTTTCAGTGCGTGGTCGGGTTTCCGTTTTATTATTTTGCCAAGTACGTGGATTATACAAAGGTCTGATTCTACACTTTATTATGTGAGTATAATTTTTTTCACAGGTACCCCAAGGATTCTACATGGAGAAGAGGACCGAGCCTCATGGGAACATAGGTAAGTATGTATGTATGTATGTATGTATGGAGGTGTGCATGTATGTAATAAACTTATACTTTCACGGTGTGTGTGTCCTGTTTTTTTGGGGGTATTTTTTTAGTAGTAGTACTACAGGTACCAGCGGTCCCGGTTTTACACCGCATGCTGGTACTTGTGGTTCTCCAAGTACCAGCTTGCGGGGGAGGCTTGCTGGGACTTATAGTACTGCTACTAAAAACAATATTCACATTTTTTCAAAAGGCTATCAGCCCCCCATCCGCCGCCCTTGGATGGGGGGACAGCCTCGGGCTTCACCCCTGGCCCTTGGGTGGCTGGAGGGGGGGACCCCTTGATTTAAGGGGTTCCCACTCCTCCAGGGTACCCCGGCCAGGGATGACTAGTTGGGTATGTAATGCCAGGGCCGCAGGGACCAGTATAAGAGTGTCCCCCGGCTGTGGCATTATGTACCTGGCTAGTGGAGCCCGGTGCTGGTTTCAAAAATACGGGGGACCCCTACGCTTTTTGTCCCCTGTATTTTTGGAACCAGGACCAGGCGCAGAGCCCGGTGCTGGTTGATTAAATATGGGGGAACCCCTGTCATTTTTTCCCCCATATTTTTTCAACCAGGACCGGCTCAAAGAGCCCGAGGCTGGTTGTGCTTAGGAGGGGGGACCCCACGCAATTTTTTTCAGATTTTTAAAGACTTTAATCAACTTTTTAAGGTACACAATGAAGCCCTGCACAGATCTCACAGATCCGTCCGGGATTCCTTGTGTTTTGTCAGGCAGTGTTTTACTCATCACTCCCGTAAAACACTGCCTGATATTACGAATCACATCGACATCGGAAAAAACGATTGTGAAAAACTCGACAGCTTAGTGAATGATCGTATCAGGATTCAAAAAGTTGCAGTAAAATGCACCCGATACCATTCGAGTTCAAACACCCTTCAAAACGGCCAAAACATGAATCTTTGTAAATATACCCCTAGGAGTGGCACTGCAGTTTTCTAGCGAGAGGATGAGTGCTTCCATTCTCATGTGAAGCTGAACCACTAGCCATGAACATAGGCCAGGGCCTCAGCCGTTCCTTGCCACTCCGTGTCGTAAATGGCATATTGGCAAGTTTACGCTTCTCCTCAGACGCTTTTAATTTTGATTTTTGGGTCATTTTACTGATCTTTTGTTTTTTGGATTTTACATGCTCTCTACTATGACATTGGGCATCGGCCTTGGCAGACGATGTTGATGGCATTTCATCGTCTCGGCCATGACTAGTGGCAGCAGCTTCAGCACGAGGTTTTTACCCTCCAAATTTTTGTTCTCCATTTTTTAATGTGTGGAATTATATGCCAGTATCAATAGCAATGGCCTACTACTATATATACTACGCACAACTGAAATGCACCACAGGTATGGATGGATAGTATACTTGACGACACAGAGGTAGGTAGAGCAGTGGCCTACTGTACCGTACTGCTCTTTATTATATACTGGTGGTCAGCAAACTGTGCAAAACTGAAATGCACCACAGGTATGGATGGATAGTATACTTGACGACACAGAGGTAGGTAGAGCAGTGGCCTACTGTACCGTACTGCTATATATTATATACTGGTGGTCAGCATAATTATGCACTGTACTCCTACTATATACTACAATGCAGCACAGATATGGAGCGTTTTTCAGGCAGAGAATGTATAATACTGATGGTCACTGGTCAGCAAAACTCTGCACTGTACTCCTCCTATATAATACTGGTGGTCCCCAGTCCCCACAATAAAGCAGTGTGAGCACAGATATATGCAGCACACTGAGCACAGATATGGAGCATTTTTCAGGCAGAGAACGTATAATACGTGTGGTCACTGGTCAGCAAAACTCTGCACTGTATTCCTCCTATATAATACTGCTGATCCCCAGTCCCCACAATAAAGCAGTGAGCACAGATATTTGCAGCCACCTAAATAAAACTGAGAGGACTCCAGCCACGTCCTCTCACTATCATTTCCAATGCACGAGTGAAAAATGGCGGCGACGCGCGGCTCCTTATATAGAATCCGAATCTCGCGAGAATCCGACAGCGGGATGATGACATTCGGGTGCGCTCGGGTTAACCGAGCGAGGCGGGAAGATTCGAATCTGCCTCGGAACCGTGTAAAATGGGTGAGGTTTGGGGGGGTTCGGATTCCGAGGAACCGAACCCGCTCATCACTAGTACTAATGAATGTTGAAGTTTTATTTAGGAGGAGAAGGTGACCTGATTGTTTTCAGCCATTTCTCATGCACCCAGAGGAGTATCCAACCGGTAAAAGAAGAGCAGTAGCCTACGGGGGAAGTGGCTGAGACCAGTGGAACAGGTAAGTATAGTATCATTCGTGTATATATATAGTAAAAGCATATAAGAAGTATTTATTCCTAGTAATGCCCCTAGTCAAGATGAGCTCGGAAATGTTTGTTGGACCATGTACAGACCCTTAATACGGGATGAGAAGGATTGAATGAATACTTTGCATGACCTAGAAGCTTGTTAAACTTTTTTTTTTTTTGTCTTTTGCAGTAATAGAAAACTCTCCATCTGGGTAAGACCACTGGTAAACACTAATTCGGCAAATGGGAGGTGGCTGTCTCTGTGCAAATGGACGGGCTTAATAAGGCATTGAGTGTCAGGGTGCAGACTTCTTTGCAAAATTGGAAAGGGGTCACAGTAGCTAATTTTAGATAGTGTACTATTGAACATCACAAGAATAGTGCTAGGCGCAGAGAACAACAGGTGGAGAGGTTGAGGACGGTAAGTATACTGGCACATACAGGAAAGATCCATCAGTTCAAACCCCAGATCCCTAATAGTCAATAATATATTACACTTGTAGGAAGGAAGGGCATTTTGCCAGAGATTGTAGGAGTAGTAGGACACATAGTCAATATAGACCCCCTAGACAGAAAACACAAGCCACATTATTAAACACATAGACGGGACCAAGGGACATATAGTAAGGAATCATAAGCCATATAGAAAACACAGATTCGGCTAATGGGAAGAACAAAATAAATGCAACATTACCCTTTGACAAAACTTGCTAGGGTTAAGATGGGGCCTCTAAACTTTTGCTTCTTTTTCCTAGCAGAAATGGCCCCTGATTAACTTAATTATGTTAGATATGATATACATATACTGTGCTCCTGCTCAGGAAGTACAAAGTATGTTAGACACCCACGAAGACTAATGTCGCATTCTACTGTTCTAGATGCATGTCCATCACAGGTAGTGGAAATTATCTCACAGATACCGGGTTCCCTATGAATTTAGGATGGACAGGACACTAGATTTATGGCTGGGATAGTCCCAATAGCGATACGATAAACACAGAACTTTTTTAAGGGGAGTAGACCAAGTAGAGAATCACTTCCCCGTAGTGCCCAATCCAGTTGTCAAATTTTTATAAAATCTTCACCTCTACAAACTCATCTGTCACCAACCTCTATTCTGTTTCTCTACAGTTTTCCTCCTCATCTTTTGCGTTCACACAGGGTGGTACAATACATGGGCCCAAGTAAAGTTCAAACTCCACATGCCTAGGTTTTTCAGAGTTTTGCCCAAACCCAGTATATCTCAACAGCGCGATAACACCAGTATTACTGCAGTATGCCTTGTCATGCACAAAGGGTGGAGAATGGGAATACTGGTGAAGGGAAATTTTGTATAGACACTGATATGCCTGTTGGGGAAGGGCAAACCTGACATTTTCTTTTTCATTTTCTTCTTCTTTCTCTCCTCTAGAGATGTTTCTTTTTTCTTTTCTTTTTTTTTGAGTTATGCTCATGGTACTCTACATTGCAAACACACGATAGTAAATTAAAATGAAAAATGTGTGATCCCTACAGGAAAAGCAGTCTGGAGGACAAAGAGGTATGGCCAGGAGTCCTCAGGACTGTGGACAGGTGGACACGGTAAGCCAGTAGCCCCCAGAGCATACCTTCCAAGTCTAGCTGAGGTGGCACATGGTCTGACTCATCTAGGCAAAGAGGGTATGTGCAGGCTGATGAGAGCCTACTGGTGTGTGCCAGGATTCTATTCTCATGCATGTAAGAGAGCAATGACCTGTCTTGCTTTCTTGAGGAAGAATATTGGTAAAGCAATACCAACAGAGCCATCCCATATCCCCCCTGCAGACGGATCTTTTCAGGAAATACAAATCGACTTCGTACAGTTAACACCCTTTAGGAATTATTGTTATGTATTGGTGTGCACTGATGTTTTCTCAAACTGGGTAGAGGCATTTCCTGTCGCCACGGATGCTGCTGTGTTTACCGCAAAGAAAAATTGCGCAGAAATTTGTGTGTAGATAATGGTACCCCTAGAAGTAGGAGCAAAGCTTGAAATTGTACCATTGTGATCATAGATACTGCCACTAGTATTATGTAGCATCGGAACCACTCCCAGATCTTCACTCAACGAATCACCCTCTTCGAAATTTGTTTTTGTTTTTGTATTTGTGTTTATTTTGTGTTGTTTTTGGAAGACAACCTCATGTCATGATTGATCCGCACAATGATTAGAAATACACCAATGAGGTGACAGTACAGTACCTTATTGAGATGAGCCAGCATTTGAGAACTTGACAAAAGAACTTGAAACTGTTGATTGCTGGTATGCCAAATACAAACTGTCTTGATTGTGAACCAAGAGACTGTGTGATTGTTCTTACGCTCAGGTTGCCTAATAGACAGGTGGGAAGGACCATACCAAGTTTTGTTGACAGCACTTTCCCAGTGAAAGTAGCCGAGAGAGAGACTTGGGTCTACGATTCCCGTTGCAGGAAAGTCGGTAGTCCAGAAGAAACTCGTAAATGGAGTGAGATCGCAAAAGTATCCCCAGAGACTCTGTTCCGTGAAGACTGAGAGGCGGCACTGTTGAACACTACCTGAGCGTACTAAAGGATTGCAGAAATACCAGTCATTGTAATTGATTTGTTATGAACAAGAGTTGTTTTGTTCTATTTCTCTTTTATCTCTTTCCCGCTGACAAACATTTTTTTCAGGATATTCTATTTTTGTGAGGTTTTTTTATGAGGAGTCGAGTGTGGGACTGGAACTGGTTCTGGAGGAAGGAGTGATTTCCTTATAGGATCCCAGGATTAGCCGATCAGTTTGTTAAAGTCAGAGAAAAATCAAAGGTCTAGTAGTTATGGAGTTCAGAGGTAATCAGGAACAATCAGACAATGGCTATTCACACATTGCAGATAAAGAGCTCATTAATATATGTGGAAGAAAGGTTTATGAGTGACTCTCCCCGAACTCCGAAGGTTTATGTTATTTAGGAAGGACACTACTTATAACCCTTGTTCAATTATTAAACAGACCTAGCATACGTTCCAGAAATGGAAACAATGTTCAGAAAATGATAGGAATATGTAGATCATGAAAATTTTATATGTCACTGTCACAATTAGTTTGTGTCTTCTTCATCTACCCAGCAGAACCTCAATCGAATCCAAACATCAGTGTACAAAGACGTAGGTACATGTATGTGTGAAATGTTCATCGCAAATCAGACATTATAGGCCAAAGCACTGTCCCAGCATACTCTATAGGTTGAATGTTGTCCCACACCCAACCAGTGGTCCCGTGACCGCCGAGTGCATATAGAGGATGTCTCGTCCTCCTCCCTGTCTTCCCCAAATATAGTCAAGTGTCTGATTTGCGAAATGAATACATACTTGTGTCTAGGTCACCGATTATTGCAGTGATCGCAAAATACGCGCTATGGCGCGTTTTTACGCGCTACGGGCAGAGAGGGACTCGGATTTTAAAAGTGAGCGGGTCCCGCAGGACGCGCTGTTTTTCGCTGACCGTCGCATACAGCCAATAGAAATCCCCAAGCCCTGCCTCACCAGCCAATAGCCGCCGGCAGCGTCTCCCAATGCAAGCGCCACCTCAGACGTCTGTCCCTCCTCCCTACCCTGCCTCCAACCCATTGAATGTGCAGCTGGAAAGCGGGCGGGGACATCACGATGACGGGTATGTTAGATGCAGGAGGGAGCCGAGGAGAAGGAGAGGAGCGCCTTCACCACGGGCAGCCTGGTGGGTCTGCTGCAGAGAACATGAGCTGGGGCCAGCGGAACATCTCAGTGCGGTCGAGGACACCACGACCGCAAAGTATCAAGAGGTCAGAGCGCTGCGAGCGGGCTCGCTGCGCGGGGTCTGGGATCAACGAGACAATCTGATGGTTCACAGACATGCGGGTGGTTACTAGCGAGTGATCAATCTACAGTTTCACATACATGCGGGTGGCTGTCACCAGTGATAAATAATGCGACCTGGGGGAATGGTGTTAAATCTTTCGTTTCACGAACGTGTGGGCGGGCCTTTCCTATATGTATTTAATGGCCAATACCTGCACATTATACCTGTGAGGGTGCAGGCGGGAAACTAGGTGCACTTCCTGTTACTCTGCACCTTATTCCCCCAGCGTCCATTCCACTCCCAACTACTAATGCACACATCCTGCCCCCTGCTACCACTACTGCACCTATCTTACCCCCTGCTACCACTACTGCACCTATCCTACCACTACTGCACCCATCCTGCCCCCTGCTACCACTACTGCACCTATCCTGCACCTATCTTACCCCCTGCTACCACTACTGCACCTATCCTGCACCTATCTTACCCCCTGCTACCACTACTGCACCTATCCTACCACTACTACACCCATCCTGCCCCCTGCTACCACTACTGCACCTATCCTGCACCTATCTTACCCCCTGCTACCACTACTGCACCTATCTTACCCCCTGCTACCACTACTGCACCTATCCTACCACTACTGCACCCATCCTGCCCCCTGCTACCACTACTGCACCTATCCTGCACCTATCTTACCCCCTGCTACCACTACTGCACCTATCCTACCACTACTGCACCCATCCTGCCCCCTGCTACCACTACTGCACCTATCCTGCACCTATCTTACCCCCTGCTACCACTACTGCACCTATCCTTCCCCCTGCTACCACTACTGCACCCATCCTGCCCCCTGTTACCACCACTACTGCACCTATCTTACCCCCTGCTACCACTACTGCACCTATCCTACCCCCTGCTACCACTACTGCACCTATCCTGCACCTATCTTACCCCCTGCTACCACTACTGCACCTATCCTACCACTACTGCACCCATCCTGCCCCCTGCTACCACTACTGCACCTATCCTGCACCTATCTTACCCCCTGCTACCACTACTGCACCTATCTTACCCCCTGCTACCACTACTGCACCTATCCTACCACTACTGCACCCATCCTGCCCCCTGCTACCACTACTGCACCTATCCTGCACCTATCTTACCCCCTGCTACCACTACTGCACCTATCCTACCACTACTGCACCCATCCTGCCCCCTGCTACCACTACTGCACCTATCCTGCACCTATCTTACCCCCTGCTACCACTACTGCACCTATCCTACCACTACTGCACCCATCCTGCCCCCTGCTACCACTACTGCACCTATCCTGCACCTATCTTACCCCCTGCTACCACTACTGCACCTATCCTCCCCCCTGCTACCACTACTGCACCCATCCTGCCCCCTGTTACCACCACTACTGCACCTATCTTACCCCCTGCTACCACTACTGCACCTATCCTACCCCCTGCTACCACTACTGCACCTATCCTGCACCTATCTTACCCCCTGCTACCACTACTGCACCTATCCTACCACTACTGCACCCATCCTGCCCCCTGCTACCACTACTGCACCTATCTTACCCCCTGCTACCACTACTGCACCCATCCTGCCCCCTGCTACCACTACTGCACCTATCTTACCCCCTGCTACCACTACTGCACCTGTCCTTCCCCCTGCTACCACTACTGCACCCATCCTGCCCCCTGCTACCACCACTACTGCACCTATCTTAACCCCCTGCTACCACTACTGCACCTATCCTACCCCCTGCTACCACTACTGCACCTATCCTACCCCATGCTACCACTACTGCACCCATCCTGCCCACTACCACTGCTGCACCTATCTTACCCCCTGCTACCACTACTGCACCTATCCTGCTCCTATCTTACCCCCTGCTACCACTACTGCACCTATCCTTCCCCCTGCTACCACTACTGCACCCATCCTGCCCCCTGTTACCACCACTACTGCACCTATCTTACCCCCTGCTACCACTACTGCACCTATCCTACCCCCTACCACTACTGCACCCATCCTGCTACCACCACTACTGCACCTATCCTGTCCCCTACCACTACTGCACCCATCCTGCCCCCTGTTACCACTACTGCACCTATCTTACCCCCTGCTACCACTACTGCACCTATCCTGCCCCCTACCACTACTGCACCCATCCTGCCCCCTGTTACCACCACCACTGCACCTATCTTACCCCCTGCTACCACTACTGCACCTATCCTACCCCCTGCTACCACTACTGCACCTATCTTACCCCCTGCTACCACTACTGCACCCATCCTGCCCCCTGTTACCACCACTACTGCACCTATCTTACCCCCTGCTACCACTACTGCACCTATCCTACCCCCTGCTACCACTACTGCACCTATCCTACCCCCTACCACTACTGCACCCATCCTGCTACCACCACTACTGCACCTAACCTAGCCCCTACCACTACTGCACCTAATCTACCCCCTACCACTACTGCACCCATCCTGCTACCACCACTACTGCACCTATCTTACCCCCTGCTACCACTACTGCACCTATCCTACCCCCTGCTACCACTACTGCACCTATCCTACCCCCTACCACTACTGCACCCATCCTGCTACCACTACTGCACCTATCCTAACCCCTACCACTACTGCACCCATCCTGAAACCACCACTACTGCACCTATCCTACCCCCTGCTACCACGTCACCTATCCTACCTCCTACCACTACTGCACCCACCCTGCTACCAGTACTGCACCTATCCTACCACCTTCCACCTCTACTGCACCCATTCTACCCCACATACCCACACAGTGCCCATTATAAACACCCCCATACTGCTCAGTATTCACACCCCCATAGTGACCATCATATGCACACCCCAATACCGCACAGTGTCTATTATACACCCCCACAGCTCTCATATCACTCTATACCCACACAGTACTCATTAATACACACTTACAATGCTCATAGCACCCTCTATTACCCACACACACACCTGCACAGTGGCCATCATACGCACAACCCATGCCCACACAGTGCTCATAATACACCCCAACCCCCCAACCCCCCCCACACACACACACACACACACACAGCGCCTAGCATATGGGTACTCAATACCCACAGTGCCCAGGATACATCCCCCCATACACAGTGACCAGCATACATAAAATCCCATATCCACCACAGTGCTCAGCATAGACACAATTGCCACACCCACGCAGTGCTCAGCATACACACAAACAATCCCCAAACCAAAGCAGTGCCCAGCATACGCACCAACCCCATACTCAGACAGTGCCCAGCATACGCACACACCTCGTGTTATAGCGGTAGGGCTTCAAGAAGGACACGGAGAAGCTGATCTTAAAAGTTGACGGGGAGCAGGAAGCACCGAATCCTCGGTACTGATGCCTCCCTACCCCTAACACTGCCTACAGCACTACCTGCACCTAACCCCCTACTTGCCTCCCAATACTTCCATAACTGCTATCTACCATGTTGGGTGGTCTAATGCTATGTGGGGAGGCATAAGGGGAGCTCAAAAGCATACATTGCTATGGGACCCAGAAACTGTGAAGTAGGACCCCAATTTTTTAAAGTGAGGGGTCCCCAGGACCCACAATTTTTTCTGCTCGCCGCGATCACTGTATTGTATGAAATATTTTTTTCTTATGTTAATAATTGATGGCAGTTATTGTTTACTGCCAAAGGGTGGACTGTCGAAGTCAAAAATATTACATAAAAAGAACATACAAACTACACACATATAAGTCGCTATACTTGCAAATACGCGCAGCAAGCACAGCAATATATGGTAACACACGCATTTACACGGACATGCCACAGAGATGGATTCGACACTTATTTCATACAGTACATAATTATAATAATATCAAGCGCCAGACATGATGATTTAAAATTATATAATGAAGTAATGTCATGTATGTGTATTATTTGAATGAAGCAAGAAAGACCTGTCATATTTACTATTAAAGCAACCAGATTAATGTGTAGATTCATTTGATACTTGTTATTAAGTTGTAGGACATTGCAACAAATAGTTATGATTAAATGTATGCAAGCTAAAATCACTTTTATTAGAACAATAGATATTCCAAACAGGTAGTGGACAGGAAGATCAGGCCAGCCCCCTCAGACGTCCCCAAGGCTGAACCTGTTCAGCACACGAACAAACCAGTGACTCATCATGAATTAGAAAGTCCCCTCCCCCAAAAAACTAGATAGCATATTGCTGATCACACAGGAGGTCAGTTGCTGTTTTGTCTCAGACGATGATGGAGTTCCTGCATGATTTTACAGAGAGAGAGAGTGATATGGAGAGACAAATTTATATGAGAAAGATAATGGTATTGTATGCTGGCCTGTAACTATGTATTAACTGCTTACTGTATAAATTGTAATCATGTAATTATGTGTATACTGTACATTGTAATATATTGAATCCATATCCTTTTAATAAAAAATATATACATCAATGAGCTTTGGAACTCAGATAATGTGTGGGTGTATTGTTTTCTTTTATGAGATGCAGTGTTTTGCTATGTATAGCGCACATTCATGGCACATGGTAATAAGAGGTGCAGGCGTTTACAATTTATATTAGAGCGGGCATTTTAAATATTTGTAAGAAAGCAATTTGGTATTCACAATACATACATACATACATACATACTGCACACGTGCCCACTGCACAAATACGTACTGCACACATATATATATATATATATACATACTGCACACATGCCCACTGCACACATACATACTGCACACTTGCCCAGTGCACATATGCCCACTGCATACATACTGGACACGTGCCCACTGCACAAATACATACAGCACATATATATATATATATACTGCACATGTGCCCACTGCACACATACATACTGCACACATGCCCACTGCACACATACATACTGCACACATGCCCACTGCACACATACATACTGCACACATGCCCATTGCACACATGCATACTGCACACATACAAACGGCACACATGCCCACTGCACTCTTGCCCACTGCACACATACATGCTGCACACATGCCCACTACTGCACATATGCCCACTACACTCATGCCTACTGCACACATGCCCATTGTACACATACATAATACTGCACACATGCCCACTACACACATACATTTTTATTTAAATTGCTTCATTGTATTTTATTTTTATGTTACTCATTTCCTTTTATGCTCTTACTGCAAAACTGTGTAAATGAGATTTATTTTGGGGAATGTGTATGTCTGTCATTGAGGCCAGGAAGTGCTGCGCTCAGTGAGGCATGGATGAGCCGCTGTCAGTGAGGTGGGGGTGGGCCACTGTCAGTGAGGCAAGGATGTGCCGCTGTCAGTGAGGTGGGGATGGGCCACTGTCAGTGAGTCGGGGATGTGCCGCTGTCAGTGAGGCTGTGATGCGCTGTTGTCAGTGAGGCGGGGATGTGCTGCTGTTAGTGAGGCTGTGATGCGCTGTTGTCAGTGAGGCGGGGATGTGCTGCGGTCAGTGAGGCGGGGATGCGCTGCTGTCAGTGAGGCGGGGATGCGCTGCTGTCAGTGAGGCGGGGATGTCCTGCAGTCAGTGAGGTGGTGATAAAGCAGGTAGGTGCTGCTGTCAGTGAGGCAGTGATAAGGCGGGGATGGTGCGGGATGTGTTGCTGTCAGTGAGACATGGATGTGCTGGATAGTTATGCGCTGCTATCAGAAAGGCGGGATGTGCTGCTGTCATTGAGATGGGGATGTGCTGCTGTCATTGAGATGGGGATGTGCTGCTGTCATTGAGATGGGGATGTGCTGCTGTCAGTGAGGCAATGATGTGCTGCTGTCAGTGAGGCGGGGATATGCTGCTGTCAATGAAGTAGGGATGTGTGTGCTATCGGTGAGGCAGGGAAGTGCTGCTGTCGGTGAGATGGGGATATGCTACTGTCAGCGAGGCAGGAACGTGCTGCTGTACTGCACTACAGTTGTATCTGTTTACAGATGTGCTGTGACAAGAAATAGTTAAGGTGTACGGTTATGCTGGAATGTGTGGTTGCTGGAGAAAAATGTCTTGCTTCTGAGAAGACATCCTGCCCCTCCCCCAGACCCTCAACAAACTCCATCCCCATTAAGGCTGCTACCAGAAATTTCCCGGGCTGGTTTTCAAACCCAATCCGCCCCTGGGCAGAAAACACCAGTTGTTTGGCCAGAGGACATTGGGCCAAATTCAGGTCGCATTCCAAACGCAATGTGACACAATTTAGGTGATGGACCCCACCGCGCACATGCACAGGTCCCGTCCTGTGCATGTGACCTCAGTTAATGTGGTCGGGCCGCATTAACTGCGAACGCCTCTGCCTGATTGACGGGCAGAGGCATTCATAGGGCTGGGGTGGTGAGCGAGCGTATATGGGGCGGCGTCAGGGAAATGGGGCTGTGTCGTTAGGCATTTTCGGGGGAGCTGTGTGTCGATCAAAAAGCTGCACCTGCAGGAGCCATCTGCAGTTTCTGCGACCACGCTGTAATTATTATTATTACAATTTATTTATAAGGCGCCACAAGTGTTTAGGAGAGCCGTACATACAACACACTTTAGAACAATACAGGGTATACAGAACTTAACATCACAGAAAACTAAAACAGAGCACAGGTAACAATTAGCACCACAGTTCTCAGTACACACAACAGCTGAGATGTCAGGGAGCAAAGAAGTAATCGGCGTACTGCAGGGGGCAGGCAGCCATTGGAAGAGGTAAACAGTCACGAGCAGGAAGAAATGCAGGCATAGACAGTCACTGAGTAGGAGAGAGCTGTAATTGAAGTGCAAGAGAAGAGCGCTGTGAGAACAGGAGGGAAGAGGGCCCTGGAATGCAGATTCTGCTAAAATACAGAATCTACAGTCCTTACTAAATTAGGCCCTTTGTTACTAATTGTGCTTTCAGCCCCAGCATTGAGTAAAAACTGCTATCCTATCTCATTGAGCTGGCAGTGACATGATACATTGAAAATTGTATTTTGAAAACCTAAGAATCTTACATGGAATTAAAGAGGTTTATATGAACTCTTTTGTCAACATTTACTAAATAGTGTTAGGGCATATAAAGAAAACCACACAAACTCCCAAAATATAACTAGATTGATCTTCACCTGTAACAACCACTATTCATGTAAGAAGTACTGTAAGTTCTAAATAGTACTTGGATGCCACCTGGACTTATACACCGGATAGAAGTAGTTAATGTAGAAACCTGGTGAGCACAGAGAACAGACTGGAGTGGGAAACAGGCTGTAATATACCAGAGCCAGATAGCAAGGTCAGAAACAATCAAGAAGCAGAGACTGCTAACAGGCAGTTACACAAGCTGAAGTGCAGCTGGAGTTGTTTGTAAGTAAATAGAGACTGGGCTGTAATATGGCAAGAGTTGCAGGCTGATAATCACAAACTGACTGAGGTGAACTGATGCAGCTGACAAGCAAGGCAACCAGTCAGAGATCCAAACCAGGGAGTCAGACCTGACAGGATGGAAGAGTTGGCTGGTAGATTCTATGCAGGACAAGGATGCCACAACTGACAATAAGGCTTAGCCCTCCCTGCCTTTTTACCAGAAACAGGGGCCAATCAGATTGTCCCAGCAGGGACAGACCCCTTGAGTAAATCATTCTGCAGCTTTATGGCTGCACGTAGCTGAGCAGCCCAGGAAGGCATTTCAGCTGCTTAGTATATCAGCTAGTGCAGCTGCTGCAGAGACCTGGCTGCCTAGTAATGGCTGGGACGGGGGTGGCAGTGTGAGACGTGGCTTATAATATGTAGAAGGTTTGATGAGGTTTAGAAATCAATGGAACCTGCCGCAGGTTTCACAGTCACTCCCAGCATGAGCATAAGAGCAGCCTTTACTGGAATAGGCAAGTAGTTTCGGCCATTCTCCACGTATTGATGCACAGATGGCTGAGAATGGTCTTGACTGGTGAATATTATAAATTGTTATGCCATTTCCCCTCTACGGTAAGTGCAGACTAGTGTAAACTACGTGTTCTTTGTTCCCCAAAATTTGCCACTACCAGCTAACGCTTAAAGTCATAAGGCTGGTTAACAAATGGGGGAACCCCACATCATGTAAGAAAAAAATAGCCTCTATAGTAGGGGATCTAAAGTATGTAGGGGATCTAAAGTATGCAGCATTCTAGACAGACGTATATGTCAGAGGCAAGTCATATATTTGTAGGCTCGCTGCGTAATTATGGCTGGTTTCAAACCCACTACTTAGTAAATCTGGTGTTTCTTGTCTTCCAATGCTAAAAATTTTGATGGCTATTTGATAGGCTATTCTGTTACAAAGTGTAGTTTTGGTGATATTACAGCATTTTTGAGCTTAGTGAATCTGCTGGATGCAAACCCGATGAATAACCACAGCTAACCCACTGGGATTTTAAACCCACTGCTTAGTAAATGTTCCCTCTGGTAGATAGAAGTGACAGATGAGATATAATAGAAATGTTTAAACGTATTAAAGGTGTAAACCAATTTCACGAACAATATTTAAACTGAGAGGATATCTAGAACAAGAGAAAGAGTGTAGCTACTGTGGGTGCAGGAAGCATGATTGTCATGGGGCCCTCACCTCTGGGGTCTGCCTTCTTCCCTGCACCCAGTACACAACAGACTGAGGCCCCTGCTGCCAACCCTCATCTAAGTCACTCTGTGACTGCAGGCACTCCACACATTCATGCTGCATAGTCCATTCCAGCTGCTTGCCCTGCTCGGATGGACTAGCTGTACTGTCACATTAGGCAGAGTCACAACCCAAGACTGGAGGATGGGGGGACTTTGAAAATTCGGGACCGGGGAGGAGGCGGGTGTCACTTTTGAAAATTTTGCTGTGGGCTGTTAAGTTCTAGTTATGCCCCTGAACAAGAGGCCATAGTCTGAAAAGAGAAGAGTTTGAAAGGTAACTTAACAAAAAAATTCTTTATAGAGAGTTGAATATTCCATGAGAGCAGAAACTGTAGAGTTACTTAGGATTTATACATTTAAAAAAGTTAAATATAAATGAAGAAGAAAAAAACATTATTGAAAGAATGACTAAACAGTTGCAAAAAGATATATTACAAAAATGTATTTTATTTTTTTAATATAAAATGTACATCTAAAAACAAAATACAAGAGAATCCAGACACAATCTAGGCACTTACAGTATAGGCCTAGAAAGAAAAAATAGATCTGCTTTAAAAATCTTTTTGTTTAGGTACAGTCAGGGGTTAAATTGGTGGGGAACAAGGTGGAACTGAGTTCCACCACCTGTAATGGTATAGGGAACTAGTTCCACCACCTCCTTAGCCCTGCTCAGTAATTCCAACAGAAAAACCTGCCCCATCACCAGGGGTGTATCTAGGGGTCTGAGCGCCCCTGGCAAAGTAAGGAACTGGCGCCCCTCACCTCTGCCACCCAGAGACACATAGGGGGGAGTTACAGGTAGGCTGAGGTCAGGGACACTGAGGGAGAATTACAGGGAGGGTGTTATGCACACCAGTGCCTGCAGGAATGTACTGGTGTTTGAACTGTTATGCACACCAGTGCCTGCAGGAATGTACTGGTGTCTGAACAGAGAGGGATGCAAAACAAATGAACTCACAGACAGACTGGGAAATATGACATAACGTACACAGAAGGTGATAGGGTAACAAAACCAACACAGAGTGAACAGAGAAGCCCAGAGGCTAAGAAACTGGGTGTCTCCCTAGTATTAGAAATGCTCAGATGGAAAAAGCAAGATGTTGTGTTTTAATACGTAGAGAACCCGAAATGCTGTTGCTAAGGGCAACAGCAAAACCCTAAAGGGTTACCAACGGGTGTGACAGTAAACTCCTTGGTCAGAGATGGAATAATAGACACAAGGAGAGTCTCCACAATCCTAATTCTCACTTGCAGGGCCCAGGTACAGCTTACTGCCACTAAACTGACACATGGACACCCTGCACAGTGAGAGAGGATTAAGCAGGCAGGTCTGAAAGTACAGCCACAAACCTGCTGGGTTCACAGAATATCAAAAGAACCTCAGCAGGCTAAACGACTGACTCCAGTCTTACTGCTAGGTCTGGATTGGCAGAGTGTAGTACCAAATCCCCAGGCCTATTTGCAGTAAGCAACAACAAATACAAAGCTACACAGTACTGGCTAACTTTCAGGAACTGACTAACCAACAAAGATTCAGCAGCATCTGCTTAACCTGAGAAGAGGCATTATAAAGCAGGTGCTGTCCACGCCCCCCTCAGACCTCACAGACTGTGAGCACAAAAACCAGCACCGGATCCCCTGCCTGTAACCACTGCACAGCAAAAGACCCGAACCGGAGTATCAGCTGCGCTCAGGTTACTCCGCTAGCACTTGTCTCCCGGTTGCCATGACGACGTGGCAGCACATGGCAGGAGACCCTAACAGTACCCCCCCTCTGACGAGGGGTCAAAGAACCCCTACCACCGGGTTTATCGGGGAACTGCGAGAAGAAAGAGCGTATCAGTCTGGGGGCATGAAGATCACAACTGCGCACCCACGACCGCTCCTCCGGGCCATACCCCTTCCAGTGCACCAAAAATGACAGCCGACCCCGAACCATCTTGGAGTCAAGAATCCTTTCAACAACAAACTCCCTCTGGCCACGTATCAGAAGAGGGGAAGGTCTTCCTCTGGAAGAAGGATTACTAATCGCCCGTTTTAAAAGGGAACAATGAAATGTTTTATTGATACCCAAAGAACGGGGCAGATCTAACTGAAATGCCACCGGATTGATAACCCTGGTGATCTTATAAGGGCCGATGAACCGGGGGCCTAACTTATGAGATGGCTGTCTCAACTTCAAATTCTTGGTAGACAACCAGACGAAGTCTCCTAATTTGAAGCTGCAGGGTCTTTTCCGCTTATCAAAAACCCTTTTGGTCACTAATGACACAGACACAAGGGCTTTCTTCACTTTCCTCCAAATACCTCTAAGGACCGAAACGACAGAGGAACCACCAGGCGTGGAGTCCAGGGGGTCAAAAGAATTGGCCTTAGGATGATGCCCATACACACAAAGGAAGGGAGAGATCCCTGTAGCAGAGTGAGCCGCGTTGTTATAGGCAAACTCCGCCATTGACAGATGAGCAACCCAGTCAGTCTGACACTTGGAGACATAACACCTGAGGAACTGCTCCAAGGACTGGTTCACCCTTTCAGTCTGCCCATTAGACTGCGGATGGTAGCCTGACGACAAGCTGACAGAAATCTGGAGATCGGAACAAAATGCCCTCCAGAATTTGGCCACAAACTGGGATCCGCGGTCAGAGACCACATCAAGTGGCAACCCGTGGAGACGCACAACATGCAGCATAAATAATTCAGACAGGCGTCTGGCCGATGGCAGCCCAACCAGTGGAACGAAGTGCGCCATCTTCGAAAACCTGTCAACGACAACCCAGATGGCTGTCATCCCCGAGGATTTGGGCAAGTCCACAACAAAATCCATTGAAATGTGGGTCCATGGCTTAGATGGAATAGAGAGTGGATGTAATGGGCCAACAGGAACCCCTCTAGGAGTCTTATTTCGGGCACAGATGTCACATGCCCGAACCCACTGATCCACATCCTTAGCCACCGAGGGCCACCACACCGCCCTAGATAGCAACTCCCGAGTTCTGGCAATACCCGGGTGACCTGCCGACTTCTTGGCATGGAATTCCAGGAACACTCGCTGTATTAACCTAGGAGGCACAAACAAAAGACCTACCGGAAGGTCTGGAGGAGCCTGCTCCTGTGCTCTAAGGACTAATGACAAGAGGTCCTGGGTAATGCCCACTTTAATACATGATGGGGACACAATGGGCAACGGCTCCTCGGTGGTCTCCTGGATTGGAGCAAAACTCCGCGAGAGCGCATCAGCCTTGATGTTTTTTGACCCAGGGCGATATGTTATCAAAAAATTAAAGCGAGCAAAAAACAAAGCCCATCGTGCCTGCCTGGCATTGTGACTCTTCGCTGACTCTAAATATGCCAAATTCTTATGGTCGGTGAGAATTGAGACCACAAACTTAGTCCCCTCAAGCCAGTGTCTCCACTCCTCGAGTGCATCCTTAATAGCCAACAATTCCCGGTTACCCACGTCATAATTCATCTCGGCAGGCGAAAATTTACGGGAAAAGTAAGCACAGGGATGAAGGCGATTATCAGACACTCCCATCTGAGAGAGCACTGCCCCAATACCCATCTCAGAGGCATCCACCTCCACCACAAAAGGACGCTCTGGATCTGGGTGTCGCAGCACCTTGGCCGAGACAAATGCCCTTTTGAGACGGGCAAAAGCCGCTTTGGCCTCACGAGACCAGTGAGCAACATCCGCCCCTTTCTTAGTGAGTGCCACCAAGGGCGCCACTATAGACGAAAATCCAGCGATAAATCGTCTATAAAAATTTGCAAAGCCCAGGAAACGCTGAAGCGCCTTCAAACTAGTGGGCTGCACCCAATCCAGGACTGCCTGTACCTTGGAACCCTCCATTTGGAAACCTTCTGGGGAGATAATATATCCTAGAAATGCGATTTGCTGAACTTCAAATTCGCACTTCTCCAGCTTCGCCCCAAGCCGGTGGTCTCTGAGTTTCTGGAGGACTAAGCGTACATGCTTCCGATGTTCCTCCAGGGAATGGGAGAAGATTAGGATGTCATCTAAGTATACAACTAAGAATCTATCCAAATATTCCCTGAGCACATCGTTCATGAAATCCTGGAAGACTGCCGGGGCATTACAGAGCCCAAAAGGCATCACCAAATATTCATAATGCCCTGAGTGGGTATTAAAGGCAGTCTTCCATTCATCCCCCTCTCTTATTCGGATTAGATTGTACGCCCCGCGTAGGTCAATCTTAGAAAAAATGGTGGCAGTACGAAGCTGGTCAAACAAGACCGAAATGAGAGGCAGTGGGTATGAGTTTTTAATCGTGATACGGTTCAATTCCCTGAAGTCAATGCAGGGTCGCAATGAACCATCCTTTTTACCCACGAAGAAGAACCCCGACCCAACTGGAGACTGTGAAGGTCTGATAAATCCTTTAGCCAAGTTCTCCTGAATGTACTCTGCCATAGCCTGAGTCTCAGGACGTGACAGGGAGTACAACCTGCTCTTGGGAAGCTTAGCATTCGGCAACAAATCAATGGCACAGTCATAGGGGCGATGGGGAGGTAGTACCTCTGCAACTTTTTTGGAGAACACGTCCGCAAAATCTGCATAACACCCTGGCAATCCTGGCAAACTTAGCTGCGAGAGCCTGACTGGAAGGCTCAAGCAACTCCTGAAACAATCAGTACCCCAACTAAGAATCTCCCCAGAGACCCAGTCAAATTGAGGATTGTGGGCCCTTAACCAGGGTAACCCCAACACCAATGGGGCAAAAGTACAGGCAGTCACATAAAAGGACAATTTTTCAGAGTGTGTGGCTCCAATAAACAAAGAAATCTGGCTAGTGCAAGAGGTAATTTTACCCTGGGATAATGGTTCCCCGTTTAACCCACAAATCTCAATTTCCGACGCCAAGGGTACTAAGGAAACAGAGTGTTTCAGGGCGAATTGGCGGTCCATAAAAACTCCGTCGGCCCCACTGTCCACAAAGGCCCCAGTCTTGACAGTTTGACCGAGGATCTTCAAGGTCACCGGAATGATAAAAGTCTTCTTGGGAAATTCTGACTTCTGGCCTGACAGGATATTTCCCATCACCCTCAGGCCCTGAAGTTTTCCGGCTTTTCTGGGCATGATACTACCACATGACCCTTATTCCCACAGTACAAACACAACCCCTGCTGTCTCCTCCGCGTCTTCTCACGCGAGGAGAGGCGGGTAGCCCCAATCTGCATAGGCTCCTCGGAAAATTCCTCAGAGTCCGAGGTTCCCTTGGGAAAGAAGGAAACCTCGGTCTCCCTTTCAAGCCTACGCTCTCTCAGCCGTCTATCCACCCGGATGGATAACTGCATGAGCTGATCCAAGCTATCAGGCAAGGGATATTGTACCAGTTGGTCTTTTATCTGGTTAGAAAGACCTCTTCGGTACTGGTGTCTCAGGGCTGGGTCATTCCACTGGGTATCATGGGCCAACCTCCGAAACTCCGTACAGTAAACCTCAACTGGCCTTCGCCCTTGCTTAAGGATCGAAATCTGAGCCTCGGCTGAGGCCGTCTTGTCAGGGTCATCATACAACATGCCCAGTGCCGTAAAAAAAGCATCAACACTTTTAAGCGACGGACAGTCAGGCTGCAACCCATATGCCCAGACCTGTGGGTCTCCTTGTAGCAAGGAAATCACTATGCCCACCCGCTGAATCTCTGACCCAGAAGACTGAGGCCTAAGCTGGAAATATAACTTGCAGCTCTCCTTGAAACAAAAGAACTGCGAGCGATCTCCAGAAAAACGATCCGGAAGATTTACTTTCGGCTCCTTAACCCCTGAAGGTGCTGCTGCTGCGGGAGCTCCGCCAGCGGCCTGGGAGGTGTGCATTTTAATGGACAAATCATTAAATTGACGAGTCAGGACCTGCACCTGATCGACCACCTGTTGCAACGTATTTTGAGGGGTATGCTCCATATTCCCACAAAATTTCAACAGGAGTATTGGGCTGCTGAATATGTTATGCACACCAGTGCCTGCAGGAGTGTACTGGTGTTTGAACTGTTATGCACACCAGTGCCTGCAGGAATGTACTGGTGTCTGAACAGAGAGGGTGCAAAACAAATGAACTCACAGACAGACTGGGAAATATGACATAACGTACACAGAAGGTGATAGGGTAACAAAACCAACACAGAGTGAACAGAGAAGCCCAGAGGCTAAGAAACTGGGTGTCTCCCTAGTATTAGAAATGCTCAGATGGAAAAAGCAAGATGTTGTGTTTTAATACGTAGAGAACCCGAAATGCTGTTGCTAAGGGCAACAGCAAAACCCTAAAGGGTTACCAACGGGTGTGGCAGTAAACTCCTTGGTCAGAGATGGAATAATAGACACAAGGAGAGTCTCCACAATCCTAATTCTCACTTGCAGGGCCCAGGTACAGCTTACTGCCACTAAACTGACACATGGACACCCTGCACAGTGAGAGAGGATTAAGCAGGCAGGTCTGAAAGTACAGCCACAAACCTGCTGGGTTCACAGAATATCAAAAGAACCTCAGCAGGCTAAACGACTGACTCCAGTCTTACTGCTAGGTCTGGATTGGCAGAGTGTAGTACCAAATCCCCAGGCCTATTTGCAGTAAGCAACAACAAATACAAAGCTACACAGTACTGGCTAACTTTCAGGAACTGACTAACCAACAAAGATTCAGCAGCATCTGCTTAACCTGAGAAGAGGCCTTATAAAGCAGGTGCTGTCCACGCCCCCCTCAGACCTCACAGACTGTGAGCACAAAAACCAGCACCGGATCCCCTGCCTGTAACCACTGCACAGCAAAAGACCCGAACCGGAGTATCAGCTGCGCTCAGGTTACTCCGCTAGCACTTGTCTCCCGGTTGCCATGACGACGTGGCAGCACAGGGCAGGAGACCCTAACAGAGGGAGCAGGTACAGTGGCAAATGCAGGATTTCTAGAGGGGGGTTTCCAAATGCAGTACACAATCTCCCACTCTGCGGAACGTTGGAGCAATTGTGGGAGTCTGGGGGAGCAGTAGAAGAACCTAGTAAAGACCCCAGACATTAATGTATACTGTATGGAATACAGTATTAATATTTAACACTATAGATGTTCTATAGTATAGGCTGTATCACACATTTAAATAATATAAATAAGTGGTCAGGTCAGGTAAAAGATGAAACATAACATAATAAATAAATACACAAACATAACAGAACCAGTCCTGCACTTTTTAAGCACACATTCTCCCACCTCATGGTAAGGCTCCTGTCTTTTCTTCCTGGTAGCTACTCTCTTGCACAGTGTACTGATTGAGGATTCATACAGCAAACTTGGTAGAAGAAAATGCTACCACTGGACATGTGTAGCACCTCTGCTCTGTCCGTTAAACTGCATTATGTGGTGGTAGCTCTAGTTATCATATTATATACCATTGCTATTGTTTTCATAATTTGAGCCACTTGCCAAGAGGAGGGGGGTTTTCGGGCAACCGGAACCCCCCCTGCGTTTGCCTATGTGGTTGGGACAATGAGGTGGAGGGCTTACAGGGAGGCTGAGGTCAGGGACACTGAGGCGAAATTACAGGGAGGGTGTGGGCAGGGACACTGAGGGGGAATTATAGGAGTGTGCGGGCAGGGACACTGAGGGGGAATTACATGGAGGGTATGGGCAGGGCCACTGAGGTTGAATTACAGGAGGGTGTGGGCATGGACACTGAGGGAGGAGTCACAGGGAAGTTGAGGTCAGGAACACTGAGGGGGAATTACAGGGAGGGTTCGGGAAGTGAAAATGAGAGGGAGGGGCTACAGGGAGGCTGAGGTCAAGGACACTAAGGGGCAATTACAGGGAGGGTGCGGGAAGGGACACTGAGAGGGAATTACAGGAGTGTGCAGGCAGGGACACTGAGGGGGGAGTCACAGAGAGGCTGAGGTTAGGAACACTGAGGGAGAATTACAGGGAGGTAAATTACTGATTATTTCTAATAAATAGTTAAAATGCCAGCGTTAATATATGCTGTGGATGCAAGGCAATCTTATTACCATATACGATAAAAGTGCACTGTACGTTGCAAACACTACATCCCTTAAGAGAAAACAAGTAATCGCACACATTGTAGGTTGAGGTCCAACGCTCAGAGATGTATATATTTGATATTAAAAAGAGTATGCATACAATATAACACATGTACAGTATATATATGGTTATAGAGTTACAAATACACAGGAAGCAGTTGTAGTTACATAAGGATCAATTACAGCCAGCATACTTCACCCTGTCTCTCAATGCACAGTCCGCTCCATCTTTTAGAATCTGCACCAACAGCGACAAAAAACACAGAACTTCTTGGGTGAGGGGAAATACCTATATACTGTGTATTGGGGGAGGTACATGTCTGGGACTGAGTCTTCTGTTATTGGTCCAGGGGAGGGAGATCTCTCATTCATGATGTGTTATTAGTCAGTTCATATGCAAGCAACATCCAGCCTTGAAGATGCCATCATAGGGATTAGCCATGCTGTCTTTCAGGAAGTTCATAAATTTAATCATAACTAATCATTGCAATGTGCTACAATCTAACCACAGCTATCAAAGCAACACACACATTCTCCTGATCATTTTGACACCAAGCATGATATGTTTAATCTGTTCTGTTCCAATAATACATATATATTGATGTTAAACTCTATTATATAATTGAATACATAATGATGCTAAACATGTTATGTCTATGTGTTGTATGAATATGTTGTATATGTCTTTGTGGCTTCTCTGTGCGAATGCATATGCTACCGTATATGTGCAAAACGCACGAACAGTTTCCCTTCTGTTTGGAGTTTGCATGTGGTGTGTATGTAATATTTTTGACTTCGACAGGTGCAGGCAGGGACACTGAGGAGGAATTACAATGAGGGTGTGGGCAGGGACACTGAGATGGAATTAGGGGGAGGATGCAGGCAGGGAGACTGAGGGGGAATTACAAGGAGTGTGCAGGCAGGGACACTGAGGGGGAATTACGGTTAGGGTGCGGGTAGGGACACTGAGAGGGAATTATGGGGAGGGTGTGGGCAGGGACACTGAGGGGCAATTACGGTTAGGGTGCGGGTAGGGACACTGAGAGGGAATTACAGGGAGGGTGTGGGAAGGGACACTGAGAGGGAATTACAGGAGTGTGCGGGCAGGGACACTGAGGGGGAAGTCACAGGGAGGCTGAGGTTAGGAACACTGAGGGAGAATTACAGGGAGGGGTGCAGGCAGGGACACTGAGGGGGGAATTACGGTTAGGGTGCGGGTAGGGATGCTGAGAGGGAATTACGGGGAGGATGCAGGTAGGGATACTGAGGGGGAATTATGGGAAGAGTGTGGGCAGGGACCCAGAGGGAATTACAGGAGTGTATGGGTAGGGTCACTGAGGCGACAGTTACAGGGATGGTGCGGGCAGGGACACTGAGGGGGAATTACAAGGAGGGTGCGCAGGGACACAGAGGGGATATATGCACACATACATACAGTTAAAAACCCCTCTCTAGGTGTGGTGGCACTACATGTCCCAGAAAATCCAGTTGACAAGGTGTGCTGGGACTTGTAGTTTCAACACAGCTGGACAGGCAGTCACTGGTCTAGGTACCTCTCCACACAGAGCTCTTTGTAACCTGTGATCCAGACTACCAGGATAGACCATGCAGTGCAGCTATGGTACCGCAGAAAATGTACAGGTATGCTCATGCTGCAGTGCTGACTGGTGCTGATTGTAGTGGCTGCTGTTTGGTGACAGACCACGTGGGACCAATGAGAAGGGGAGCGGATGAGGAAGAGGAGGTGCCTCCCCCCTCCCTATACCTGGAAGTGCCCCACTCCCTGGCTATATTCACCATCATTGTGACCGTAGTCACAGAGAGTGTCAGAGTGCAATACGCTTCTGAGAGTCCGGCAGTGGATGAGCACTGCTAAGGGATGTACTCAGTGAGAACTACTATGTCATTCTACCCCCTGGCGTGGGTGGCACTGCCGGCCGGCGCCCCCCCTTGGCCGGCGCCCCTGGCAAGTGCCATCCTGGCCAATAGGAAGATACACCCCTGCCCATCACCTACATCAATAGATGATGCAGGCAGCGCTAATGTTACTGATGGGCTGCAGTCACCTCCTTCTTCCTCAGGTCCTGGTGGCCCCATGGTCTTCCTCCATTTACAGCCCACCCCTCCTGGTGCTCACACACACTGTGTCTGTTGGACAGCATTCATCACCTCATCAGGTCCAAGTGGCTTCATTTTCCAGCACAGTGTTTGTTAAGTCATGCTGTCACTGCTGCTGAAGTGAAGCGATGAAGAGGAGCAGCCCCCTCTCATTTCGAAGACAAGATGAGAGGGGGCTGGAGGGAAAAGAGGTGGTGAGCTGCTGGAGCGACAGAGGTAGAAATGTGTATAAATGTGCTGTGGGCAATATGTGTATAAGCGGCACTACTGTGGTCATTATGTGTAAGGGGCACTACTATTGTGGGTATTATGTGTAAGGGGCAATACAACTGTGGGCATTATGTGTAAGGAGTACTACAACTGTAGAAATTGTGTATAAGGGGCACTACTGTGTGACATACCATTGTGTAGTGCACTGTGAATAAAAGGCACTACTAAGTGACGTATCCTGAATAAGGGTCATTACTATGTGATGTAATATGAATTAGGCACTACATGTGGTGTAATGTGAATAAGATTGTGCCACTGTGTGGTGTAATTTGAATTGGGGGAATACGGGGTACTATTATGTGACCACACTACTTCTTTGTGAGATCAATGTACCTTTATAAAGTATGGGAAGTAGGCACTAATTTACAGTTTGCAGGTGGGTCCCGAAAACACTAGCACTAGCACTGGCTCTGGCTCCGCTTAATGTATGGGGGGTGGGTAGGTGGCTGGGTAAATGAGTTCCACCACCTCTCCAGTACCATTTTACCTAATTGAATTACTCTTTACATGTAATATTGTGCATGCTTGTTTGTTCTGTCTACTCATGAATAATTAGTGTATGGCATTTCAGGCGTTCAGATAAAAAGCATGTGCATAATACCATATTTATGTATAATGCTAGTATATTACAAATTATGTTTCATACTTGCTTGATTTAAGATGTACTGCATATGTGTATTTACAGCTTTTTTTTAAGTATTTGTGTTTATATAAATGCATGTAATTGTGGAATTAAGATTATTATTATTATTATTATTATTATTATTATTATATTTTTATGGGTATATAAAACACACCAGACAAAATAATATGGAATGTGAAAAGACAAATGGTATAATTTCAATGATGTGGGATATGAATATGCGTATAGATGGTGACACTAAAACTATTGGACGATCATTGTGAATGCCTTAGGTGCAATGCAAATTTTTTGAGACATTGTTTCTTTTTCAGGTGGAACCATGAGTCATACATGACGTGACTGAGTGGCAAAAGGGAGCCATTGGTTTTGGCCAAGAGCATGGCCATAGTCTGGAGGAGATGGCAGAATTTGTGGGTGTGCCCTCGAAGACAGTGAGTAGTATCCATCTACAGTGGAAGAAGCATGGACACCAAGAATCTCAGCAGGGGACCATTATTTTGTCTGGTGTGTGTTTTAAGTGTGGGATTCTGTACTGAGTAACTGTTGGTGGAATCTGATCTCTTTCTTTCTTCTGATAGCGAATGTTATCCACCACATTATAAGGTGAGACTCAAGTAAGGACATAATCTTAAGGAACATTTAAAGGAACGATTTGTTTTATGTTGTATACAGGGAAATAAATTAGGTAAAGTGAATTATAGAAGCTCACAATGATTACTCTTTATTAGTTTGGATAATAAATAATACATTATAATATCTCAGTATAAATTTAATACCATGTCAGCTCAGAATACTTCTTACCATTAATATCAAATATGTTTCACCTTTCTGAATCTGCTATTTAGTGTTATCCATGAGTTCATTACGAATGAGCAAAGTAATTTTTGTAGTTATTTAATTCATTACATGTGCAAAGGTGATACTGTCTTTCTGCAGGTACTGTACTGTAATGTATTACTACTGGTAAAGTTATCTATGTTGGTCATTATTCTCCTTATCAGGCAACAGTTGCTTGCAACCAGAGAGAACAGTGTAGATCTATAACATTAGTTCTCAACTCCAAGTACTCCCAACAGGTCACGTTTTGAGAATTTCTGCATGTGGAACAGGTGGGCTTTGTGCCAGCAAAATATATTAACTCACCTGTGCATGAATATAGAAATCCCAAAAATATGACCTGTATAGTACTTGGAGACTGGAGTTGAAAACCACTGATCTACTGTATAGTAGGGATGAAACTGAAACCACCCAAATTTACAGTTTCCGAGTATTTGGAACTTGTGTTTTTTGGATTCAATAAAAGTCCCTCCCTCATAGTTTGTGTGCCATTTCACACAGAATTCTGGAGGAAGAGGATATGGGGTGCCCTGCAATGTGATTAAGGGCTATTGCATGCTACTATGTGAGTTATTGTCACCCTCAGACTCAGTTTCATTAGTGAAGGGCTGTGGGCTGCAGCACTGTGACTGTTTCAGTGTTAAGAAAATCATCATTATAAAAAAATATGTGTGATATTGGTGTTCAGACACTGTACTTACAAAATAACGTTCAGTAGGTGTCACTCAAGAGCTACTGAACTGATTTTGTATTTCACTAAATTGTTCCTTTAGATCCTCCAAGTGGCATAGGCTATGAATCATCTCGCTATCATGTTAATTGGCTAATTGGTGAACAAAATTATCAATGCATTGAATTTTCTCTGTTGTCGTGCCACAGGAGTCAGAGCTACACATGAGTGATGGGGGGTGGGGGAAGTAAGGCACACATGGGTATTGGGATTCAGACACCATACTTAAAAAATAATGTTCAGTAGATGCCACTGTTACTTACTGCAATGCTAAAAAAAAAAATCATATGTGTTGTTGTTCAGGCATGGTACTTAATAAATAACGTTCAATAGGAGACACTGTTACTAATAGCGCTGTGAGTAAATATGGATCAGTCAATAGAGAGCAGGAGCAGCAACCCAGTACTAGTACAGTGGCTTTTGCTTGTCATGATAGTACTTTGAAATCTACTAAAGGTGGTCCAGGGGGGCAGAAAATTTAAGAAAGGGTTCCTGAAAGCTAAATATTTCACAATGTTAAAGAAAAGAATTAGAGGTGTCACCTTTAAAACAGACAAATCAGTGCACCCCAAAAAACAGAAGAACATTAAGGCTGAAGAACAAACTGTGTGTTCACAAATCCCTGAGGAGAGTCTAGATGTGTCCAAATTAGCTATGTGTGAGCCTGACATTTCTGACATTGTACTCATAGAGAAGTCTCCTGCCATTTCTGCACCGTCTGCAAATATAGGGCCTACCAGTACAAGTAAATGTGGTTACATAATAGAACTTGAGGATGCTAGTGTGTAAGAAGTGCAGTAGGATAAGGGGCATATTTGCAAACTATCTGACACTAATGAAGATGAGGAGGTTGTATGTGTAAGTCAGCCGCCAGTTCCAGCAGTTCTTGCTTGTGATAAAAAGAATGCCATTGTCATTGTCATGCAGGGGAATAAAGCCCAAAAAAGCCACCCCCTGAGTGTGGATTATTTTTACCCAAATCCTGACAACAGTTGTGAATGCCTCTGTTCCATTTGTGAGGCCAAAGTTAGTAGAGGTAGGGACGGTAGCCATCTAGGCACCTCCTGCCTATTACATAATTTGCAACAAGTTATTTGCAGCAAGTATAATAATTTGAAAAATAATAGCAAGCAGTCCAGTTTTAGCTACAAGCAGTTTGGAACAACACATGCAATCTCCACCTCCAACACCCTTATCATCAACCTCCTCATTACTGATCAGGGATAGTTCTTCCACAAAATTATTTGTGGGGGCCCAAACAAACCAAGGACTTCAGCCACAAAAGTGGCAGTCATTGTAGCTGCAGTGCTTGGCTTGTTAAACTGAGCATGCCCATTGTAATACACTACATAAGGGTGGGTGTGAGTGCCCATAGACAATTCCATCTTGCATCACTTATATATTTATAAATGGCTATATTTTTGGGGTGCATTGGGGACAGTCATAGACAAACTTTTTTATTGGTTATTTCTCTAAAACATTACTAATTCGCCACACATTTTTAACCAGAACAGAATACAGTGTTAATACAGTAGCCAAGGATTGCTGACAAGAGTTAAAGAGCAATGTTAATAGCCAAGGATTCCCGACAAGGGTTAACAGCAATGTTAATAGTCAAGGATTCCAAACAAGGGTTGAAGAGCAATGTTAATAGCCAAGGATTCCTGATATTTATTTATTTTTAGCTGTTTCTTATATAACACAGCAAATTCACTTTACAATTGAAAACAACAATGATAAAACATCTGGGTAATAACAAACAGTCATAAAGGTAGGAAGGCCCTGATTGCAAGCTTACAATCTATAGGGAAATAGGCATTGATGCACAAATATAGATGCTATGGGTTGATGAGCAATGTTAATAGTCAAGGATTCCCAACAAGGGTTGAATAGCAATGTTAATAGTCAAAGATTCCTAACAAGGGTTGAAGTGCAATTTTAATAGTCAAGGATTCCCAACAAGGGATGAAGTGCAATGTTAATAGTCAAGGATTCACGACAAGGGTTGATGAGCAATGTTAATAGTCAAGGATTCCTGACAAGAGCTGTAAAGCAATGTTATTAGTCAAGGATACCCAAAAAGCATTGAAGAGCAATGTTAATAGCCAAGTATTTCTGACAAGGGTTGAAGATCAATGTTAATAGTCAAGGATTCCCAACAAGCATTGAAGTGCAATTTTAATGGTCAAGGAAGGGTTTAAGAGCAATGTTAATAGTCAAGGATTCCCAACAAGGGTTAACATAGGAGGCTTACCTGCTGGTCATACTACCCCACCCTTCTCCCTCATAAATATTTTTAGTCAATCAAACAATTAAATTAAATTAACCAACTAATCAATCCTTTCATTCTTCATCTGCCTTTCACTACATATGTACTCCACCTTTACCTGTACAGACCTGTGGCCTCTTCTTTCGAAAACATTCATTCTATGCGGTCGTATAGTTTCTTAAATTGCCATCCTGTCTGCCACAGCTGTGCCGCGATGCTTTGTAGTTGTGCTGTATACTAAAATTAACTTCTGTTTGTTGGTGCCGATGCTCTGTAGCTTAGTTTAGCCAGTCAGCCTTTGACAAAGTTACACCACAAAGAATCTAAAAACAAGGGTAAGCTGGGTGTCCCAGAAGACATAAAGGAAAGCGTAGACAGGTCGGACTCCGAAACCACCATAGACAGTGACTTCTCCACATATAGCATTGAAGATTGTGAAAATTACGAGAATCTAGCAAGAGTCTCTTTAGAAAAGGGATTTCAGATATCAGTGAATCTAGAAGACATTGCCTCAACTGGGAATTTAGATAAAGAAGTTACAGACCAAGCAATCATAGAAACATGTGCAGATCATTTTTTAGGGAAGAATGCAGGCCACCTGTCCTGCGAACAGAATCAAGTAACAACACCACAAAAAAGGAAGTTAGAAGACCTAGACGAGGATGTAGAGGTGGAGGCAACAGGAAGAAACAAGAGAAACAACAACCAAAGATAGAAACCAAGGGCATTTTCAATTTAAGTACAGTCACACTTAAAGATGAACATGTAACACTCTTAATCAAGAGTTTGAAATTCGCACCCACAAAACAACTAAACAAGTTTCAGACATACTTAGACCTACATAGGTTTACAAGGAAACTAACACTGGCAAAGTACTACAGCAAAGGCCCAATCACAACTATAGAACCTAGAGACAAAGACAAAGACAAGACATACAAACATTCAGATTTGAAGCCTAAATCCAATTTCTACCCACAGCACATGAGAGGTTCCCTCATTAGTACATTTGAACAACTGGTTATTCGTGATGAAGACAAATTAGAAACAAAACCTAGAACTTTGAATTTAACAGGAACCGAAAAGAAGGCACTCAAAGACCTCAGTAACAACAGAGATCTAGTCATAAAACCGGCAGATAAAGGGGGGGAATAGTCCTGTTAGATAGAAAAGACTATACAGCAGAATCACTTAGAATTCTTAGTGACAAGAGTACGTATGAAATACTAACACAGGATCCCACATGCAGATTCAAAAACAGATTAACGACATTACTCAAGGAAGGGTCGGAAACAGGCATACTTACCAAGAAAGAATATGAATTTCTAAACATCACCAATCCCGTTCTTTCTGTTTTCTACTACCTGCCAAAGATACACAAAGACAAGCTTAATCCCCCAGGACGTCCAATAATATCAGGAATAGGTTCACTAACATCAAACCTATCTCAATACACAGATTCATACCTCCAGCCATATGTACAAACACAGAAGTCCTACATTAGAGACACGACCGACATAATCAGGACATTAGGTGACGTCACGAGGTCAGAGAATTATTGGATCTGTACAAGTGACGTCACCTCCCTTTACACAGTCATAGTTTAGAAACAGGGCCTAGAGGCAGTGGGCCATTTCTTATCATCAGATCCAACCATGGAAGCGAAGCAGACACAGTTAATTTTAGACTGCATTCATCATATCTTGCAGCACAATCATTTCTTTTTCGAAGGCACACACTATAGGCAGACCACAGGGACAGCGATGGGGACCAGGTTTGCTCCAAGTTACGCCAACCTGTTTATGAGTAGGTGGGAGGACAACAACATCTGGTGTGGGCGTGATTTTGGAGCAGGCCTGGTCCTCTGGAGAAGATTCATAGACGACGTGGTCTTCATCTGGCAGGGAACAGAGGAGAGCTTGCAATAATTCTTGACGTATACAAACTCAAACGAAAACAACCTAGTCTTCACCACAGAGTATAGCCGAACAACAGTTAATTTCCTAGACATAACGATCTTTATAGAGAATTCAACCATACACACTAAAACCTATCAGAAAAGCGTAGATGTAAATAGCTATATCTTGAACAATAGTGGACATCATCCCAATTGGTTACGGAATATACCAATAGGACAATTTAAGCGAGTTAGGAGAAACTGCACCAAGATGGAAGATTTCCAAATGCAAGCGGTAGAAATGAAAAAACATTTCACGGAGAAAGGCTACAAAGAAGAGACACTCGAGCAAGATCTGCATACAGTAACAAAGCTAGAAAGAGATACTCTTCTCACATACAAAAACAAAGAAGACAATAGTGGTAAATTCAAAACAGTGTTTTTGACACAGTACAGCACAAATAACAAGCAACTAGAGAGAATATTGTACAAACACTGGCACATCCTCTTAGAAGATGAGATACTGGCAAATACACTTCCACTCAGACCAAAAGTAGTGTATAGAAGAGCCCCGGATCTAAAATCTAGATTATCACACAGCCATCTTGGAAAGCCAGAACTAACACAGAGTACAATAACAGGGGAGAAACTCAGCAAAGGTTTCTTCCATTGCGGGACGTGTGCCTACTGCAAGATGCACAAGAGTAGTACCAAGAAAACAATCAGCTTTGATTCAAAGAAGACGGGGGGAAAATTTGACATACAAGATCATATATTGTGTCAAAGCAAAGGGGTAATCTACCTCATAGAATACCCATGCCATCTGCAATACGTAGGGAGAACCATAGGACCCCTAAAAATAAGAATAGCAGAACACATGAGGAATGTTAAAAAGGGATTAGAAAAAGGGGTATGCACTGACATGGTATCTGGATAGAGAACTGGACTGAGGAGCGGTGACATCATTAAAGGGATCCTTAAGCCTGATTCATGCCCTATGCGGTGGTGCCGGGCTAAATCAGCACCGGACCATTCTTGCTTTTTCCATAAGCTAGCCCACCGCAGGGCCAACAGATGGTGAGAGATTTGATCACTATTTCCACTGCACAAGCACTTTTGATCCAGCCACTGCCTCACAGTCCTACCGAGCATTAATGTGTCTATATGTTTTTTAAATATGTTTTTAATCTGTCCATATTGTCCATATATGTGAGTGTTTTTTGTTATTATTAAATGCACTTTTTTCCAACCCACTCTGGTTTGGTGTAGTACATCCCTCGAATTCATACAATGGATACATCTTACGGCTGGAGCGCCAATGTATGCTGCATATTTCCACTTCCTCTAAAAAAGGGATTAGAGACCCATAACCTATCCAACCATTTCAGAGAGACACATGGAAGTAACCCTGCAGGCATGAAGATCTTAGGCATCAAGCTAGTATCACCCAACTGGAGAGGGGGGGGGGGACTTCACGAAACAAATTAACAAAGAAGAGCTCAAGTGGATTTTCACATTGAAGACTCTGAAACCTCACGGCCTGAATATAGACAATGAGATGATGGCAGTGATAATGAGTTAATTATTCCACATTAGATCAGCTGAATTTACATGTACTGTATACACTACTGTTCACTTTATTCCCGTAATACAACCAATAAAGGGACATTGTACATTTGAACAAAAACAATGTAGATTTAAAGTCGAGAGCCAATTATTACAAAATGATTAAAGCTGTCAGTTAAGTAAGAGGAATAAAAACTGTTCTTTATGATACTCCACGATCACAGATACCCAGTTCTGTATATATCTCATATTTATTTTAAGTCTGAGCTTTTATGCCACATTTATTCTCCAATTTAATTATATTCAATTTAATTTATCTACTATATAATTTATAACTCTGCATTTATTCTTATTTGTATTAAATTTTAATTTTTATTTAATCTATCCTAATACATCTCTATGATCAATGTCTTTTTCTCCCCCTTCTTTTATTTCTTTCTGTACAATTAACACTTTCAGCTATGCCTGTATGCTAATTCTAACACACGCCCCCTTTCTGATGATGTAACGAGTTTTGGGCATAAAAAGCCCACAACCAACATGGCCACTAAGGACTCCCTGACGAAGACCCACATGGGTCGATACGCGTAGCAGCAGCACAAACAGCAGCAGTGTATATTATCATCACTGCACAACTACACAGAGACATTTGGAATCTATCACAGCCCAGCCGTTTTGACGAGCAGTGACCCCAGGGGTTCACAGGAAAGAGAGTCGAGCCCGGAGTCACGTGACCGCAAACCCTCTAACCAGGAAGAAGACTCAGCACCTGGAGCCACAGGAACGAAAGTGAAACTAAGTGGAGACGGACGCCGGGAAGCACCTCAGGAGATGCAGGTAACAGCTCTGTATGGGGGGAGTGGCGCGGCTGACAGTCCCGGCTGGGTCTGAAAGCTAGTGTCACTTTCCCCACAGAGACAGGCCCGCTTCCCTCTGTTCTGGCTGACGGACGGCGTCTGTAGTAACGGACGCTTTCCGGCAGCACAGTCGGAGGTAGAAGAGCGGCCGGTCCAGAGCGATCAGCATACCGATCCCTTTGAGTCCTTTCCCCCCGTTCATCCACCAGGGGTACCCCGTTCACTGTATACGCCGCTGGAACCAAGGATCCCTTCTAAGTTGTTCTGCTTCAAACAGACTTTTTTCCACAACAGACTTATTTACTAAGTTGGAGTATTACCAGGCTGGGACTGTATCAAATGTTTACAACTGCATGCAGATATAGACAGTGATTTCATTCTTGGTGCAAAACGAGGAGGTGGGACGCCACGCTCCATCGCAGCACCAAGTTTGGACTTTAGAAAACAGCGTTTTACTTCTTCACGAAAAAGACGTTTTTTTCTTTCTCCTTTATTATATTTTGTATTTTATTTCATTTATATTCTTTTCTTGCTTATTCAGATATTTCTGGTATATTATTAGATTGCAATAAATTTCCTTCTCTATTTTTGGGATATACAGTCACGTTATTTTATAGACCTAGTGAATTAGACAATGTTAGTGATACATTCTCAGGTACAGTTGCATAACCCTTTTTCTTCTGTTTTTGACCAATATTTGTAAACAATATCGTGAGCTGTGAGATGGTCAAAATTCACTAGAAATGACTGGAAATGAATGTTATTGAGGTTAATATTACTCTAGGAATAAAAACAGACCCAGCAGCTGTGTCGCAAATCCACCACTGTGCACACAAAGACGTTGCACCATCAGGCACTAGCAGAGGCATATCTAGAGAGGAGGGGACCCAGGTGCAGTCTCTGTGTGTGGGCAACCTCCTCTCCTGTAGCCGGCAGTGCCACTGTTAGCACTCTGAGCACTGAGACTCTGGCACAGTGCCAGAGTCTACAGCAGGGACCCATGTGCACCACGCACACTGCACCCATTATAGATACCAGTGACGTGCGGTGAAGTCAATGTAGTCCCCCCACACATCACTAAAACAGGCACCAGGCAGAACCAGCAGGGGGGATAATGCCATAGCAGGGGAGACACTCAGTGTGGGGTCCCCCTGCCATGCCATTAAAGTGCCCCCCAAACCAGTCAGCCCAGGGCTGGAATTTCTCGGAAAGTGGGGCCACCAAAAATTAAAATGGGGTCCCCCCTTCCAAGCAACAACCAGCACTGGGCTGATAGCCCAGTGCTATGCCCCGCACCCCTGGTGGTGGTGGGTGCGGGGTTCATTGTATGCTAATATTGTTCTTTACAGGTGGCCTACAGGTTCCAGCAAGTCTGCCCCAGCATGCTGGCACTTGGAGAACCACAAGTGCCAGCATGCCTGGACATAAAGGGCCCGCTGGAACTGGTAGTCCTCCTGTGAAGAAAATATAAAAAAAAACACAAAACTGTCTTTAAATTTTTTTTTTATTACACAGGGTCTTCACCTGGGGGAGGCGGCCTTTAAGCTCTTTTGCGTGGCCGCCGCCTTCCCAGTGCTTCCGGCATCTTCACCTGGTAGGCGGCGGCCTTTAAGTTCTTTTGCATGGCCGCCGCCTTCCCAGGGCTTCTGGCATCTTCACCTGGTGGGCGGTGGCTGTTAAGCTCTTTTGCATAGCCGCCGCCCATCCAGGACTTCCACGGTGTCTTCTTTCTTCAGGAGCTCTTCACTGCTCCTCCTCCGCCGTCGGACTGATGCCGCTGCCTCGCGCTAACTTATATAAGTCAGTGGGAGGGGGTGGGGTGATGTGATTGGCTTGCAGTGGCCATATTGAATTTCAGAAATGATGCTGAGGCGCCATCTTTGAAACTGTTACCGCTCCGCTGCCAAACTCTGCAGAATGGCCCTGACTGTTGCGTCCCGCCGCCGCCACCGCCGCCTGCATCTCCGCTGCATCTCCGCTGCATCCCGCCGCCCACACCTCTGCCGCATCCCGCTGCCGAGCCCACCAAGTGATGACAGCGGATCCAGTGACTGAATGGGAGGGGGTGGGGTGATGTGATTGGCTCGCAGTGGCCATCTTGAATTTAGGAAATGATGCTGAGGCGCCATCTTTGAAACTGTTACCGCTCCGCTGCCAAACTCTGCAGAATGGCCCTGACTGCAGCGTCCTGCCGCCGCCACCGCCGCCTGCATCTCAGCTGCATCTCCGCTGCATCCCGCCGCCCACACCTCTGCCGCATCCCGCTGCCGAGCCCACCAAGTGATGACAGCGGATCCAGTGACAGCGGTTCCAGATGACAGCGGATCCGTCACTGGATCCGCTGTCATCACTTGGTGGGCTCGGCAGCGGGATGCGGCAGAGGTGTGGGCGGCGGGATGCAGCGGAGATGCAGCGGAGATGCAGGCGGCGGTGGCGGCGGCAGGACGCGGCAGTCAGGGCCATTCTGCAGAGTTTGGCAGCGGAGCGGTAACAGTTTCAAAGATGGTGTCGCTTTCCTATGTAATTTAAATGGGCTTTTCCCCGCCCGCGCCCACCCCCTGCTCCCACACCTTTCCCATTCACAACGGGAGGCACCACAATCAGTGCCTCCCAAACACATTTAACACCTTATAATGATTAGCATAATAAAGGAGATACTTATGACACAGAATATGTCATAAGTATCTTCTTTGTATTATTTTACTCATTAATGACAGGGCACTGCCTCCCCTGACTGCACGTCCCTGATAAATACGCCACTGGGCAGTAGAGCAGCCAGTGTATTGGAGGTGCTGAATGTCTGTTTGAAAATACCAATGCAACTGCATCTAACTAGCCGCCCCCCCCCCCCCCCCCCCCTGTTCTGAGTTGGCGGTAACCATCAGGACACCTCTTTCTTTTTTTTTCATTCATATTTTTTTTCTACCTGCACATTTAATTGTATGCTTTTCTGCTTTCTCCTGATTAACACTATATAAAAATGGTGTTAACTTTTGGAGAAAAGTTTTTAAAAGAGAAAAGTTTTTCTTCTCCATAAAAAGCGTTACTGATCACTCCCCGTTGAAACCTATGGGGGCTGTGGGGGCGATGTGTCAAGCAGAGAAAAGACATATCTTAAGAGAAAAGAAAAGAAAACTCGACTGCAATTTTATCTTTTATAAATAGGGAGAAGATAAAAAAAGTATTTTTACTAGTGATGTGCACCGGACATTTTTTGGGTTTTGAGTTTTGGTTTTGGATTCGGTTCCGCGGCCGTGTTTTGGATTCGGACGCGTTTTGGCAAAACCTCCCTGAAAATTTTTTGTCGGATTCGGGTGTGTTTTGGATTCGGGTGTTTTTTACAAAAACTCCTCAAAAACAGCTTAAATCATAGAATTTGGGTGTCATTTTGATCCCATAGTATTATTAACCTCAATAACCATAATTTCCACTCATTTTTAGTCTATTCTGAACACCTCACAATATTATTTTTAATCCTAAAATTTGCTCCGAGGTCGCTGGATAACTAAGCTAAGCGACCCAAGTGGCCGACACAAACACCTGGCCCATCTAGGGGGTAAATTTACTAAGGTCCCGATTTTGACCGAGATGCCGTTTTTTCATCAAAGTGTCATCTCGGTAATTTACTAAGCAATAATCACGGCAGTGATGAGGGCATTCGTAATTTTTTGGAAGTCCAACAAAAAAATTACGAATGAATACACCATCGGTCAAAATGCGGCTGTTTAACTATGAA
Organism: Pseudophryne corroboree; assembly: GCF_028390025.1. NCBI lineage: Eukaryota > Metazoa > Chordata > Amphibia > Anura > Myobatrachidae > Pseudophryne > Pseudophryne corroboree. The sequence goes on along the minus strand of NC_086444.1, from coordinate 607,807,584 downwards.
TCTCGGTAATTTACTAAGAAGTGCAAAGCAAAAAAAAACCAAACACTGCCGTGAAAAATTACAACTCGTAAAAAAGTGCTTAAAAAAAACAGACCTGCTTTTTTTTACCGTGATTGTATAGGCATGCACGGATCCATGAGATCCGTGCATGTATATCAGTGGGAAGGGGTGGGAAAGTGATTATTTTTTCCAAAAAAATTGCGTGGGATCCCCCCTCCTAAGCATAACCAGCCTCGGGCTCTTTGAGCCGATCCTGGTTGCAGAAATATGGGGGAAAAAATGACAGGGTTCCCCCATATTTAAGCAACCAGCATCGGGCTCTGCGCCTGGTCCTGGTTCCAAAAATACGGGGGACAAAAAGAGTAGGGGTCCCCCGTATTTTTAAAACCAGCACCGGGCTCCACTAGCTGGACAGATAATGCCACAGCCGGGGGTCACTTTTATATAGTGCCCTGCGGCCGTGGCATCAAAAATCCAACTAGTCACCCCTGGCCGGGGTACCCTGGGGGAGTGGGGACCCCTTCAATCAAGGGCGCCCCCCCCCCAGCCACCCAAGGGCCAGGGTGAAGCCCGAGGCTGTCCCCCCCCATCCAATGGGCTGCGGATGGGGGGGCTGATAGCCTTTGTTGTAAATGAAAAGATATTGTTTTTAGTAGCAGTACTACAAGTCCCAGCAATCCTCCCCCGCATGCTGGTACTTGGAGAACCACAAGTACCAGCATGCGGCGGAAAAACGGGCCCGCTGGTACCTGTAGTACTATTACTAAAAAAATACCCAAATAAACACAAGACACACACACCGTGAAAGTAAAGATTTATTACATACATCCACACAAACATACATACATACTTACCTTATGTTCACACGAGGGTCTGTCCTCTTCTCCAGTAGAATCCAAGGGGTACCTGTTGAATAAATTCTACTCACCAGATCCCGGGTCCCAGGGTCCTCGGGGCAACCATTTGTAATCCAGGTACTTGAATAAAATAACAAAACGGAAAGCCGAGCCACGAACTGAAAGGGGCCCCATGTTTTCACATAGGACTCCTTTCCCCGAATGCCAGAAACCCACTCTGACTGATGTCTAAGTGGGTTTCTTCAGCCAATCAGGGAGCGCTACGTTGTAGCACCCTCCTGATCGGCTGTGTGCTCCTGTACTGTCTGACAGGCGGCACACGGCAGTGTTACAATGTAGCGCCTATGCGCTCCATTGTAACCAATGGTGGGAACTTTCTGCTCAGCGGTGACGTCACTTTAGGTCGACCGCAGGGCAGAAAGTTCCCACCATTGGTTACAATGGAGCGCATAGGCGCTACATTGTAACACTGCCGTGTGCCGCCTGTCAGACAGTACAGGAGCACACAGCCGATCAGGAGGGTGCTACAACGTAGCGCTCCCTGATTGGCTGAAGAAACCCACTTAGACATCAGTCAGAGTGGGTTTCTGGCATTCGGGGAAAGGAGTCCCATGTGAAAACATGGGGCCCCTTTCAGTTCGTGGCTCGGCTTTCCGTTTTGTTATTTTATTCAAGTACCTGGATTACAAATGGTTGCCCCGAGGACCCTGGGACCCGGGATCTGGTGAGTAGAATTTATTCAACAGGTACCCCTTGGATTCTACTGGAGAAGAGGACAGACCCTCGTGTGAACATAAGGTAAGTATGTATGTATGTTTGTGTGCATGTATGTAATAAATCTTTACTTTCACGGTGTGTGTGTCTTGTCTTTTTTTTGGTATTTTTTTAGTAGTAGTACTACAGGTACCAGCGGGCCCGTTTTTCCGCCGCATGCTGGTACTTGTGGTTCTCCAAGTACCAGCATGCGGGGAGGCTTGCTGGGCCTTGTAGTACTGCTACTAAAAACAATATCTTTTCATTATCACAAAAGGCTATCAGCCCCCCCATCCGCAGCCCATTGGATGGGGGGGGACAGCCTCGGGCTTCACCCCTGGCCCTTGGGTGGCTGGGGGGGGACCCCTTGATTGAAGGGGTCCCCACTCCCCCAGGGTACCCCGGCCAGGGGTGACTAGTTGGATTTTTGATGCCACGGCCGCAGGGCACTATATAAAAGTGACCCCCGGCTGTGGCATTATCTGTCCAGCTAGTGGAGCCCGGTGCTGGTTTTAAAAATACGGGGGACCCCTACTCTTTTTGTCCCCCGTTTTTTTGGAACCAGGACCAGGCGCAGAGCCCGATGCTGGTTGCTTAAATATGGGGGAACCCCTGTCAATTTTTTACCCATATTTTTGCAACCAGGATCGGCTCAAAGAGCCCGAGGCTGGTTATGCTTAGGAGAGGGGACCCCACGCAATTTTTTTTTGGGATTTTACAGTGTTTAATTTAAAAAAAAAAAAAAAAAGTGAACCCCAGCCCGGATCACACAGATTCGGCCGAGATTCATTGTAAAAAAGTCGGCAGTGTTTTGCTAATCACTGCCGTAAAAAACAGAAAAAAAAAACGAATGACATCGACATCGGAAAACCCGAAAAGGCTAAATACGGCAGCTTAGTAAATTAGACGTAATCAATTCAAAAAGTTGCAATATTACACTGTCGATGTCATTCGTGATTGAACTTTGACCTGAAACGGGAAAATACGAATCTTAGTAAATTTACCCCTAGGAGTGGCACTGCAGTGTCAGGCAGGATGGCACTTCAAAAAAATAGTCCCCAAACAGCACATGATGCAAAGAAAAAAAGAGGTGCACCAAGGTCGCTGGATGGCTAAGCTAAGCGACACAAGGGGCCGACACAAACACCTGGCCCATCTAGGGATGGCACTGCAGTGTCAGGCAGGATGACACTTCAAAAAAATAGTCCCCAAACAGCACATGATGCAAAGAAAAATGAAATAAAAAAAGAGGTGCAAGATGGAATTGTCCTTGGGCCCTCCCACCCACCCTTATGTTGTATAAACAGGACATGCACACTTTAACAAACCCATCATTTCAGCGACAGGGACTGCCACACGACTGTGACTGAAATGACTGGTTGGTTTGGGCCCCCACCAAAAAAGAAGCAATCAATCTCTCCTTGCACAATCTGGCTCTACAGAGGCAAGATGTCCACCTCCTCCTCATCGTCCAATTCCTCACCCCTTTCACTGTGTACATCCCCCTCCTCACAGATTATTAATTCGTCCCCACTGGAATCCACCATCTCAGGTCCCTGTGTACTTTCTGGAGGCAATTGCTGGTGAATGTCTCCACAGAGGAATTGATTATAATTCATTTTGATGAACATCATCTTCTCCACATTTTCTGGAAGTAACCTCGTACGCCGATTGCTGACAAGGTGAGCGGCTGCACTAAACACTCTTTCGGAGTACACACTGGAGGGTGGGCAACTTAGGTAAAATAAAGCCAGTTTCTGCAAGGGCCTCCAAATTGCCTCTTTTTCCTGCCAGTATACGTACGGACTGTCTGACGTGCCTACTTGGATGCGGTCACTCATATAATCCTCCACCATTCTTTCAATGGTGAGAGAATCATATGCAGTGACAGTAGACAACATGTCAGTAATCGTTGGCAGGTCCTGCAGTCCGGACTAGATGTCAGCACTCGCTCCAGACTGCCCTGCATCACCGCCAGCGGGTGGGCTCGGAATTCTTAGCCTTTTCCTCGCACCCCCAGTTGCGGGAGAATGTGAAGGAGGAGCTGTTGACGGGTCACGTTCCGCTTGACTTGACAATTTTCTCACCAGCAGGTCTTTGAACCTCTGCAGACTTGTGTCTGCCGGAAAGAGAGATACAACGTAGGTTTTAAATCTAGGATCGAACACGGTGGCCAAAATGTAGTGCTCTGATTTCAACAGATTGACCACCTGTGAATCCTGGTTAAGCGAATTAGGGGCTCCATCCACAAGTCCCACATGCCTAGCGGAATCGCTCTGTTTTAGCTCCTCCTTCAATGTCTCCAGCTTCTTCTGCAAAAGCCTGATGAGGGGAATGACCTGACTCAGGCTGGCAGTGTCTGAACTGACTTCACGTGTGGCAAGTTCAAAGGGTTGCAGAACCTTGCACAACGTTGAAATCATTCTCCACTGCGCTTGAGTCAGGTGCATTCCCCCTCCTTTGCCTATATCGTAGGCAGATGTATAGGCTTGAATGGCCTTTTGCTGCTCCTCCATCCTCTGAAGCATATAGAGGGTTAAATTCCACCTCGCTACCACCTCTTGCTTCAGATGATGGCAGGGCAGGTTCAGGAGTGTTTGCTGGTGCTCCAGTCTTCGGCACGCGGTGGCTGAATGCCAAAAGTGGCCCGCAATTCTTCGGGCCACCGACAGCATCTCTTGCACGCCCCTGTCGTTTTTTAAATAATTCTGCACCACCAAATTCAATGTATGTGCAAAACATGGGACGTGCTGGAATTTGCACAGATGTAATGCACGCACAATATTGCTGGCGTTGTCCGATGTCACAAATCCCCAGGAGAGTCCATTTGGGGTAAGCCATTCTGCGATGATGTTCCTCAGTTTCCATAAGAGGTTGTCAGCTGTGTGCCTCTTCTGGAAAGCGGTGATACAAAGCGTAGCCTGCCTAGGAACGAGTTGGCGTTTGCGAGATGCTGCTACTGGTGCCGCCGCTGCTGTTCTTGCTGCGGGAGGCAATACATCTACCCAGTGGGCTGTCACAGTCATATAGTCCTGAGTCTGCCCTGCTCCACTTGTCCACATGACCGTGGTTAAGTGGACATTGGGTACAACTGCATTTTTTAGGACACTGGTGACTCTTTTTCTGAGGTCTGTGTCCATTTTCGGTATCGCCTGCCTAGAGAAATGGAACCTAGATGGTATTTGGTACCGGGGACACAGTATCTCAATCAAGTCTGTAGTTGCCTGTGAATTAACGGTGGATACCGGAAACACGTTTCTCACCGCCCAGGCTGCCAAGGCCTGAGTTATCCGCTTTGCAGCAGGATGACTGCTGTGATATTTCATCTTCCTCGCAAAGGACTGTTGGACAGTCAATTGCTTACTGGAAGTAGTACAAGTGGTCTTCCAACTTCCCCTCTGGGATGACGATCGACTCCCAGCAGCAACAACAGCAGCGCCAGCAGCAGTAGGCGTTACACTCAAGGATGCATCAGAGGAATCCCAGGCAGGAGAGTACTCGTCAGACTTGACAGTGACATGGCCTGCAGGACTATTGGCTTTCCTGTGTAAGGAGGAAATTGACACTGAGGGAGTTGGTGGTGTAGTTTGCAGGAGCTTGGTTACAAGAGGAAGGGATTTAGTGGTCAGTGGACTGCTTCCTCTGTCATCCAAAGTTTTTGAACTTGTCACTGACTTATGATGAATGCGCTGCAGGTGACGTATAAGGGAGGATGTTCCGAGGTGGTTAACGTCCTTACCCCTACTTATTACAGCTTGACAAAGGCAACACACGGCTTGACACCTGTTGTCCGCATTTGTGTTAAAATAATTCCACACCGAAGAGGTGATTTTTTTTGTAATTTGACCAGGCATGTCAATGGCCATATTCGTCCAATGGACAACAGGTGTCTCCCCGGGTGCCTGACCTAAACAAACCACCTCACCATCAGAATCCTCCTTGTCAATTTCCTCCTCAGCGCCAGCAACACCCATATCCTCATCCTGGTGTACTTCAACAGTGACATCTTCAATTTGACTATCAGGAACTGGACTGCGGGTGCACCTTCCAGCACTTGCAGGGGGCGTGCAAATGGTGGAAGGCGCCACCTCTTCCCGTCCAGTGTTGGGAAGGTCAGGCATCGCAGCCGACACAATTGGACTCTCCTTGGGGATTTGTGATTTAGAAGAACGCACAGTTCTTTGCTGTGCTTTTGCCAGCTTAAGTCTTTTTATTTTTCTAGCGAGAGGATGAGTGCTTCCATCCTCATGTGAAGCTGAACTACTAGCCATGAACATAGGCCAGGGCCTCAGCCGTTCCTTGCCACTCCGTGTCGTATATGGCATATTGGCAAGTTTACGCTTCTCCTCAGACGCTTTTAATTTTGATTTTTGGGTAATTTTACTGAACTTTTGTGTTTTGGATTTTACATGCTCTCTACTATGACATTGGGCATCGGCCTTGGCAGACGACGTTGATGGCATTTCATCGTCTCGGCCATGACTAGTGGCAGCAGCTTCAGCACGAGGTGGAAGTGGATCTTGATCTGTCCCTATTTTACCCTCCACATTTTTGTTCTCCATTTTTTAATGTGTGGAATTATATGCCAGTATCAATAGCAATGGCCTACTACTATATATACTGCGCACAACTGAAATGCACCACAGGTATGGATGGATAGTATAGTTGACGACACAGAGGTAGGTAGAGCAGTGGCCTACTGTACCGTACTGCTATATATTATATACTGGTGGTCAGCAAACTGTGCAAAACTTAAATGCACCACAGGTATGGATGGATAGTATACTTGACGACACAGAGGTAGGTAGAGCAGTGGCCTATTGTACCGTACTGCTATATATTATATACTGGTGGTCAGCAAACTGTGCAAAACTGAAATGCACCACAGGTATGGATGGATAGTATAGTTGACGACACAGAGGTAGGTAGAGCAGTGGCCTACTGTACCGTACTGCTATATATTATATACTGGTGGTCAGCAAACTGTGCAAAACTTAAATGCACCACAGGTATGGATGGATAGTATACTTGATGACACAGAGGTAGGTAGAGCAGTGGCTTACTGTACCGTACTGCTATATATTATATACTGGTGGTCAGCAAACTGTGCAAAACTGAAATGCACCACAGGTATGGATGGATAGTATACTTGACGACACAGAGGTAGGTAGAGCAGTGGCCTACTGTACCGTACTGCTATATATTATATACTGGTGGTCAGCAAACTGTGCAAAACTTAAATGCACCACAGGTATGGATGGATAGTATACTTGACGACACAGAGGTAGGTAGAGCAGTGGCCTTCTGTACCGTACTCCTATATATTATATACTGGTGGTCAGCAAAATTATGCACTGTACTCCTACTATATACTACAATGCAGCACAGATATGGAGCGTTTTTCAGGCAGAGAACGTATAACACTGGTGGTCACTGGTCAGCAAAACTCTGCACTGTACTCCTCCTATATAATACTGCTGGTCCCCAGTCCCCACAATAAAGCAGTGTGAGCACAGATATATGCAGCACACTGAGCACAGATATGGAGCGTTTTCAGGCAGAGAACGTATAATACTGGTGGTCACTGGTCAGCAAAACTCTGCACTGTACTCCTCCTATATAATACTGCTGGTCCCCAGTTCCCACAATAAAGCAGTGTGAGCACAGATATATGCAGCACACTGAGCACAGATATGGAGCGTTTTTCAGGCAGAGAACGTATAATACTGGTGGTCACTGGTCAGCAAAACTCTGCACTGTACTCCTCCTATATAATACTGCTGGTCCCCAGTCCCCACAATAAAGCAGTGTGAGCACAGATATATGCAGCACACTGAGCACAGATATGGAGCGTTTTTCAGGCAGAGAACGTATACTGGTGGTCACTGGTCAGCCAAACTCTGCACTGTACTCCTCCTATATAATACTGCTGGTCTCCAGTCCCCACAATAAAGCAGTGTGAGCACAGATATATGCAGCACACTGAGCACAGATATGGAGCGTTTTTCAGGCAGACAACGTATACTGGTGGTCACTGGTCAGCCAAACTCTGCACTGTACTCCTCCTATATAATACTGCTGGTCCCCAGTCCCCACAATAAAGCAGTGTGAGCACAGATATATGCAGCACACTGAGCACAGATATGGAGCGTTTTTCAGGCAGAGAACGTATAATACTGGTGGTCACTGGTCAGCCAAACTCTGCACTGTACTCCTCCTATATAATACTGCTGGTCCCTAGTCCCCACAATAAAGCAGTGTGAGCACAGATATATGCAGCACACTGAGCACAGATATGGAGCATTTTTCAGGCAGAGAACGTATAATACTGGTGGTCACTGGTCAGCAAAACTCTGCACTGTACTCCTCCTATATAATACTGCTGGTCCCTAGCCCCCACAATAAAGCAGTGTGAGCACAGATATATGCAGCACACTGAGCACAGATATGGAGCGTTTTTCAGGCAGACAACGTATAATACTGGTGGTCACTGGTCAGAAAAACTCTGCACTGTACTCCTCCTATATAATACTGCTGGTCCCCAGTCCCCACAATAAAGCAGTGTGAGCACAGATATATGCAGCACACTGAGCACAGATATGGAGCGTTTTTCAGGCAGAGAACGTATAATACTGGTGGTCACTGGTCAGCCAAACTCTGCACTGTACTCCTCCTATATAATACTGCTGGTCCCCAGTCCCCACAATAAAGCAGTGTGAGCACAGATATATGCAGCACACTGAGCACAGATATGGAGCGTTTTTCAGGCAGAGAACGTATAATACTGGTGGTCACTGGTCAGCCAAACTCTGCACTGTACTCCTCCTATATAATACTGCTGGTCCCCAGTCCCCACAATAAAGCAGTGTGAGCACAGATATATGCAGCACACTGAGCACAGATATGGAGCATTTTTCAGGCAGAGAACGTATAATACTGGTGGTCACTGGTCAGCAAAACTCTGCACTGTACTCCTCCTATATAATACTGCTGGTCCCTAGTCCCCACAATAAAGCAGTGTGAGCACAGATATATGCAGCACACTGAGCACAGATATGGAGCGTTTTTCAGGCAGACAACGTATAATACTGGTGGTCACTGGTCAGAAAAACTCTGCACTGTACTCCTCCTATATAATACTGCTGGTCCCCAGTCCCCACAATAAAGCAGTGTGAGCACAGATATATGCAGCACACTGAGCACAGATATGGAGCGTTTTTCAGGCAGAGAACGTATAATACTGGTGGTCACTGGTCAGAAAAACTCTGCACTGTACTCCTCCTATAATACTGCTGGACCCCAGAATAAAGATATGCAGCCCCCTGAAACAAAGTGAGAGGACGCCAGCCACGCCCTCTCACTATCATTTCCAATGCACGAGTGAAAAATGGCGGCGACGCGCGGCTCCTTATATAGAATCCGAATCTCGCGAGAATCCGACAGCGGGATGATGATGTTCGGGCGCGCTCGGGTTAACCGAGCCATACGGGAGAATCCGAGTATGCCTCGGACCCGTGTAAAATGGGTGAAGTTCGGGGGGGGGGGTTCGGATTCCGAGGAACCGAACCCGCTCATCTCTACTTTTTACCAGATGAAATGCTGGAGAAAATAAATTTTTCTGTTTACTAAATATACCCCAAAGAGTCTGTAGTTCAGATTTGCTGATCCTCATTAAATGAACACTTTGTCTCTGATATTTTACTTCTTGCAGCCTTTATCTCAGTTAAATTATTAGTTGCTCGCATCACCCTGGCTTAGCTATGGTGCTGCATATAAGATAAACTGTTCAATTTAGTTACTGTGTGGTACCACTAATCTATAATTTGGAGCTTTATTTATTATCGACTAGTTACCAGCCCACCAACATGATGGAACAACATAGCAGTAATGCCAGTGCTGGTGGCTGTGCGTGCCCGAATGGAGCAACCATTGGGCACCATCTACTGGTCACTGGTGGGCAAACACTAATAGCCTAATTTGTCAATAAGTGTAAACAGCTTAAATGTCAAAATAGAAACATAGAAACATAGAATTTGTCAGCAGATAAGAACCTCTTGGCCCATCTAGTCTGCCCCTTTTTTTTTTTTATATTATTTTTATCTCTAACCTTATATGATCCTTATTTCTTTGTAAGGATATCCTTATGTCTATCCCATGCATGTTTAAATTGCTCTACTGTCTTAGCCTCTACCACCTCTGATGGGAGGCTATTCCACTTGTCCACTACCCTTTCTGTGAAATAATTTTTCCGCAAATTTCCCCTGAACCTCCCCCCCTCCAGTCTCAGTGCATGTCCTCGTGTCCTATTGCTTCTCTTCATTTGGAGAATGTTTCCCTCCTGGACTTTGTTAAAACCCTTCATATATTTGAAAGTTTCTATCATGTCCCCCCTTTCCCTTCTCTGCTCCAAACTATACATATTGAGATTTCTTAGTCTTTCTGGGTATGTTTTGTGATGTAGGCCATGCACCATTTTAGTTGCCCTCCTTTGTACAGTTTCTAATGTATTAATATCCTTTTGAAGATATGGCCTCCAGAACTGAATACAGTATTCTAGATGAGGCCGTACCAATGACCTATACAGTGGCATTATTACTTCTTTCTTTCTGCTGCTGATTCCTCTCCCAATGCAGCGAAGCATCTGACTAGCCTTCCTCATTGCATTGTTACATTGCTTACCTGCCTTTAAGTCATCTGAAATAGTGACTCCTAGATCCCTTTCCTCCTCAGTAGTTTCCAGTATAGGGCCATTAATACTGTATTTAGCTTTAGGATTTTTGAGACCCAAGTGCATGATTTTGCATTTTTTGGCATTAAACTGTAATTGCCAGACTCTTGACCATTCCTCTAGTCTACCTAGATCCTCAATCATTTGTTTTACCCCACCTGGTGTGTCTACCCTGTTGCATACCTTTGTGTCATCTGCAAAAAGGCATACTTTCCCTTTAATGCCATTTGCCATGTCACCAATAAAGATATTAAAAAGCACTGGTCCAAGTACAGATCCCTGGGGTACTCCACTGGTAACATTTTCCTCCTGTGAATGCACTCCATTTACCACAACTCTCTGTTTTCTATCCTTTAACCAAGATCTTATCCATTCAATAATCCTAATATCCAATCCCAAACTTTCAAGTTTATTTAGCAGTCTGCGATGTGGAACTGAGTCAAAAGCCTTACTAAAGTCTAGATAAGCTATATCCATGGCTCCACCTTTATCCATCACTTTAGTCACACAATCAAAAAAGTCAATAAGATTTGTTTGACATGATCTCCCCCCAGTGAATCCATGCTGTTTGGGATCCAGTAAATTGCCGGATTTGAGATAATCTACAACTCTTTCTTTTAAGAGTGTTTCCATCAATTTCCCTACTACTGATGTAAGACTCACTGGTCTGTAGTTGTTTGCCTCTTCCTTGCTTCCACTTTTGTGCAGTGGGACTACGTTTGCTCTTTTCCAGTCCCCTGGAATTACTCCTGTAGCTAATGACTGGTTGAATAATTCTGTCAATGGTGCTACCAGCACCTCTTTAAGTTCTTTTACTATCCTTGGATGTATCCCATCTGGCCCCATAGATTTGTCCACTTTCAGCTTTGAGAGTTCTGTTAGGACCTTCTCCTCTGCAAATGTACTTGTTTCATTTTCCTGAATATCCCTGCAACTTAACTGTGGCCCCTTCCCCTCTCTTTCAGGTAGGTAAGCATTCTGTAAGTATACTATGATTTGCTTTTGGTCTAGCTTAGAAAAGGCAGCCTCTAGTACTGAGGTTAACTGTATCTGGATGATGGTTATGGGATACTGTATATTGCCTCCAGTAGCGAAGAATATCAGGGTATGTTTCCCACAGGAGTACTCAGAGGTTAAAGTGAACTAGAATGGGGTGGAACTGCGTTCCGTCAGTTCCATTTGAAGACAGAACCAGTTCCGCCTCCTCTGGCTCACCTAACCCAGGAGGGAGATGTCGGGCGCCCGCTGAGATTTTGTTACCAGCAGCCGCCAACTCATTCACCTCAGTGGCTGCCGGAGGCTGGAGCTAATTTCTGAGCTCCGGCTTCCGGCTCAGGCAGTGTGTGGCTGGGTGGCTCTATGGGAGAGACGTCATGACGTCTCTCCCATATTTCTGAGGAGTGGGTGGCCAGACAGAGGGCAGCGCGGTCTGGAAGCAGGAGTGGGGCTGGTGAGTATAGTGTTTTTTTTTTGTTTTGTTTTTTGGGGGGGGGGTTTGTGTGTGTGTGTATGTGTAAGCAGCTCTACTAGGGGGCACATCTACTGGGGGAATAACTAATGGGGGCACATCTACTGGGGGCAATAACTAATGGGGGCACATATACTGGGGGCATAACTAATGGAGGCACATCTACTGGGGGCATAACTACTGGGGGCACATCAACTGGGGGCATAACTAATGGGGGCACATCTATTGGGCATAACTAAGGGGAATACATCTACTGGGGGCAAATCTACTGGGGCATAACTACAGGGGGCACATATACTGGGGGCATATCTACTGACTGGGGGCATATCTACTGGGGGCATAACTTCTGACTGGGTGCATAACTTCTGACTGAGGGCATATCTACTGGGGGCATATCTACTGGGGCATAAATACAGGGGCATAACTACTGGGGGCATTACTACACAGGGGCATTACTACTGGGGGCAATACTAATGAGGGCATTGTATAGGGGCACTTAATAAGGGGCATCATTCCTGGGGACATAAAGGGCACTACTACTGGCGGAACTGTGTAAGGGGCACCAATACTATGGTCTCTACATAATGGGCACTACAACTGTGGGCACTACCACTACAGTGGGCATTGCATAATGGGCACTTCTACTGAGGGCATTTTATAAGGGGCACTACTGCTGTGGGCATTATGTGTATTTGGGGTGCTACTACTGTGGGCTTTGTATATAAGGGGCACTAATGTGTGTCATAACAAGAATAAGGGACACTACTATGTGGTGTAATGTGAGTAAGATTGTGCTACTGTTCAGCATAATTTGGATTGGGGATACTGAGTGACCACGCCCATTTTGTATTAAGACCACACCCTTTCATTTTAAGACCACACCCTTTTGACGGCACATGCAATCCCTTCCTTTCACAGGCATGTGTGTGTGTGGGGGGGGTGAGTTCCACCACTTCTCTAGGACCACTTTAAGCACTGGGATTACTTAACTTGATGTTCTCCAGCCTGCAGTATGGACGGCACCCTGATGCCACCAGCATTTAACATTACCTCCAATGTTGTCTTGTGGTGTCTCCATACTGCTGAGTTGCTAGCAGACTACCGCTATGGACTAACAAGCAATGTACCTGTGCGACATCTACCTGTTCATCCACCCTGCAAAAACTGTTGATAGGTCATCACTGCAGCCTAAACATGGTGAAAGCAGTACAGTGAAAAACAGCGATACGCTAAACTTACTGTACCTCCCCCTCTTCAGGATGGACTCCGAACACCGAAAAAGACCTAAAAAGAAACAAAAATTTAGTACAAAGTCACATGAAATGGCAGTTTCATTTCTCCGATGATGCTTCTTTTTCTTACGAGATTTTCAAGGTCTAGCTACAGGGAGCATAAAGGTTATGTAGACTATAGATCTACACTAAAAAGGTCTACAGTCAATAGGTCTACCACGTATGGTAGACATGCATTAGGTCGACAAGGTCAAAAGGTCACAAGTTTTTTTTATTTTTTCATATTTAAAATAAAAAACAATGCGAGCCATAAGAGGGGATGCAGAACACTAATGAAGCTTGTTTGTTGCAGAAAGTGACAAAACACTCCAAAAAAGCAAAAAGAATCTACCTTTTTTGTGTCAACCATTTCCATGTTGACCTTTTGACCTTGTTGACCTTTCCTACTGTCTACCTATTTTATGTCGACCTTTTGACCATGTCAACCTAATGCATGTCTGGCATTAGTGGTAGACCTATTGACTGTAGACCTTTTTAGTGCAGATCTAATAACCCACACCTGCATAATAAAGATATTGTGATAATTTAAAAGAAGCAATGAAACTTCATTAGCTTCAGAGCCATAATCCAAATTCGAGTCTACATCACACGGTAGAATCACAGCTTTCTTTTAAGGAGCTGAATTCTTGACAGACTAGGTGGATTCAAAAGATCAGAATTTTCATAAGTCAATGAAATACAGCCAGCAGTTATGAATTTGGTCAGTAGCTTTTGTGAGAATTCGGAATAGCTGCAAGTTTTGTGAGATGGAGAGTTGTTGATATGTTGACTCCTCAAAGGTGTTTTGACCTCAGAAGTTCTTTCCAGAAGATTTGGACAGATCCATCTCGGAAACCACCAAATCTTTTAATAACGGCACAATGGAAGGCTCCCAACTCTTGAAGAACAGGATTGTAGGATGCAATGAGTGGCTTTGCCTATTCCAAAGCCTCTCCTTTGAAAGCCATAAGCAAGAATCACAGATCTTGATATTGCTCTAGCTTTCCATCGAAAGTAATAGGGTCAGGATTTTGGACTGAGTCAACAGATTGAGAGTCCTTAACTGGGCCACAGACTGAAGTTTCTTCTCAGGCTTTACAGAAGGAATACCTTTTTTAAGACTGACAGGAAGTGAAGTCCCTCATTGGGACTGACAAGACTGAAGGTTCTTCCCTGGGACCGGCAGGATAGGAAATTTCTCCTTAGGCATGGCATGAAGTCTCTTTAGCAGGAACAGTTAGATTGGGTTCGGAGACTGGAGCAGGCCAATTTTGACTAGAACTGGACATGACAGAGTGAATTTTCAGATGGTTTTGAAATGGCTGATTTTGGGGTGAATTTTTGTTGTGCTGCTTTAATGAAGGCAGACAGATCAGTGAGTAATTGATCTTTGGACTTGATGAAAGGCTTAGCCCAGTCCAAGGCTTTCCCTCTGAAGGTACTTAGGAAAATAAGTAACTGAATTTACAGGAGTGATGCTGATAGATGAATCTGATTTGATGTCGATGAGATACTGGAGAGTCAGAGCACGGAAATTGAGCTAGATCTCTTTCAAAGATAATGTTTCCTGGAGTATCAGACTAAAGATCTTTATTGAAACTGGAACTTACAGATGAAATTGAATTGTGCTTGGAGGAATGTTGGATAAAGTCTGGGAAAGCTGTGTTCAAACTGGAAATCAACTCTGATGCACTGTTTTCTGATTGAAATTGAGTCTGATACACTTTCTAGGGCTGAAGGGCTGGATATAGATACTGGAACCGCTCCTAGGGCTTCAGGACTAGATAACCCTTTTGGACACAGGCTGCCCCTCCTGGGATCATATCATCAGCAAATACATCGGATTTCCCGTCTAGGGTCTGGACAATGGCTTCCCCTCATGGGGTTAAGCCATCAGCTGAAACATCAGATACCCCTCCTGGGGTTAAACCATTGGCTATACACATCGGCAACCTCTCCTGGGTCAAGCCATCGTCTGCAACATCGGCTTCCCTTCCTGGGGTCAAGCATCGTCTGAAACATCAGCTACCCAACCTGGGGTTAAGTCATTGGCTTAGACATTGGCTACCCCTCCTGGGTGCTTATTAGAGATGTGCAGCGGGCAGTTTTCGTGTTTTGTGTTTTGATTTTGGATTCGGGTCCACGGTCGTGTTTTGGATTCGGACGAGTTTTGGCAAAACCACCCTTTCGGGTTTTGGATTCGGATGCGTTTTGGATTCAGGTGTTTTTTTTAAAAAAACTTCAAAAACAGCTAAAATCATAGAATTTGGGGGTAATTTTGATCCTATAGTATTATTAAGCTCAATAACCATAATTTCCACTCATTTCCAGTCTATTCTTAACACCTCACACCTCACAATATTATTTTTAGTCCTAAAATTTGCACCGAGGTCGCTGGATGACTAAGCTAAGCGACCCAAGTGGGCAGCACAAACACCTGGCCCATCTAGGAGTGGCACTGCAGTGTCAGACAGGATGGCACTTAAAAAAATAGTCCCCAAACAGCACATGATGCAAAGATAAATAAAAAAGAGGTGCAAGATGGAATTGTCCTTGGGCCCTCCCACCCACCCTTATGTTGTATAATAAACAGGACATGCACACTTTAACAAACCAATCATTTCAGCGACAGGGTATGCCACACGACTGTGGCTGAAATGATTGGTTGGTTTGGGCCCCCACCAAAAAAGAAGCAATCAATCTCTCCTTGCACAAACTGGCTCTACAGAGGCTAGATGTCCACCTCATCCTCATTGTCCGATTCCTCACCCCTTTCACTGTGTGCATCCTCCTCCTCACAGAGTATTAATTTGTCCCCACTGGAATCCACCATCACAGGTCCCTGTGTACTTGGGTCTGGGACTGAGGGGTCGACAACAAAAAGGTCGACACACCTTAGGTCGATGCCAATTGGTCGACACACCTTAGGTCGACATGGACAAAATGTCGACATGGACAAAAGGTCGACAGAACCACGTCAACATAGAAAAAGGTCGACATGAGTTTTTTATGTTTTTTTGGTGTCGTTTTCTTCGTAGAGTGACCGGGAACCCCAATTAGTGCACCGCATCCCCTCGCATGGCTCGCTGCACTCGCCATGCTTCGGGCATGGTGCCTTCGCTCTGCTCCGCTTCGCTCGGCACAGATTACCGTTCCAATCGTAGTCCACGTGGATCGTTAAGTATGAAAAGGTTAAAAAAAAAAAAAAAAACATAAAAAAACTCATGTCGAACTTTTTCCATGTCGACCTTGTTCCTGACGACCTTTTGTCCATGTCGACCTAAGGTGTGTCGACCAATTGGCGTCGACCTAAGGTGTATCAACCTTTTTGTAGTCGACCTGGAGTCCGGATACCGTGTACTTTCTGGAGGCAATTTCTGGTAAATGTCTCCACAGAGGAATTTATAATTCATTTTGATGAACATCATCTTCTCCACATTTAGTGGAAGTAACCTCGTATGCCGATCACTGACAAGGTTACCGGCTGCACTAAATACTCTTTCGGAGTACACACTGGAGGAGGGTCAATTTAGGTAAATTAAAGCAAGTTTGTGCAAGGGCCTCCAAATTGCTTCTTTTTCCTGCCAGTATATGTACTTGGATGCTGTCACTCATATAATCCTCCACCATTCTTTCAATGGTGACAGAATCATATGCAGTGACAGTAGACATGTCAGTAATCGTTGGCAGGTCCTTCAGTCCGGACCACATGTCAGCACTTGCTCCTGACTGCCCTGCATCACCACCAGCGGGTGGGTTTGGAAATGTTATCCTTTTCCTGGCAGCTCCAGTGGCGGTAGAAAATGAAGGAGGTTCTGTTGGCGGGTCACGTTCCGCTTGACTTGACAATTGTCTCACCAGCAGGTCTTTGAACATCTGCAGACTTGTGTCTGCCAGAAAGAGAGATACAACATAGGCTTTAAACCTAGGATCGAGCACAGTGGCCAAAATGTAGTGCTCTGATTTTAACAATTCACGGGTGGTCAATCCTGGTTAAGCGAATGAAGGGCTCCATCCACAAGTCCCACATGCCTAGCGGAATCGCTCCATTTTAGATCCTCCTTCAATCTCTCCAGCTGCTTCTGAAAACCTGATGAGGGGAATTACCTGACTTAGGTTGGCAGTGTCTGAACTGACTTCGCATGTGGCAAGTTCAAAGGGTTGGAGAACCTTGCACAACATGGAAATCATTCTCCACTGTGCTTGAGTCAGGTGCATTCCCCCGCCTTTGCCTATATCGTAGGCAGATGTATAGGCTTGAATGGCCTTTTGCTGGTCCTCCATCCTCTGAAGCAAATAGAGGGTTGAATTCCACCTCGTTCCACCTCTTGCTTCAGCTGATGGCAGGGCATGTTCAGGAGTGTTTGCTGGCACTCCAGTCTTCGGCACGCGGTGGCTGAATGCCGAAAGTGGCCCACAATTTTTCGGGCCACCGACAGCATCTCCTGCACGCCCCTGTCGTTTTTCAATAAATTCGGCACCACCAAATTAATTGTATGTGCAAAACATGGGACGTGCTGGAATTTGCCCACATGTAATGCATGCACAATATTGGTGGCATTGTCCGATATCACAAATCCCCAGGAGAGTCCAATTGGGGTAAACCAATCTGCAATGATGTTCCTCAGTTTCCGTAAGAGGTTGTCAGCTGTATGCCTCTTATGGAAAGAGGTGATACAAAGCATAGCCTGCCTAGGAACGAGTTGGCGTTTGCGAGATGCTGCTATTGGTGCCGCCACTGTTGTTGCTGCGGGAGCCAATACATCTGCCCAGTGGGCTGTCACAGTCATGTAGTCCTTAGTCTGCCCTGCTCCACTTGTCCACATGTCTGTGGTTAAGTGGACAGTGGGTACAAATGCATTTTTTAGGACACTGAGGACACTTTTTCTGACGTCTGTGTACATTCTCTGTATCGCCTGCCTAGAGAAGTGGAATCTAGATGGGATTTGGTACCGGGGACACGCTACCTCAAGCAATTCTCTAAGTCCCTGTGAACTAACGGTGGATACCGGATGCACATCTAACACCAACATAGTTGTCAAGGCCTGAGTTATCCGCCTTGCAACAGGATGACTGCTGTGATATTTCATCTTCCTCGCAAAGGACTGTTAGACAGTCAATTGCTTAATGGAAGTAGTACAAGTGGTCTTCCAACTTCCCCTCTGGGATGACGATCGACTCCCAGCAGCAACAACAGTAGCGCCAGCAGAAACAACATCAGTAGGCGTTCCACTCAAGGATCCATCGGAGGAATCCCAGTTAGGAGAGGACTCGTCAGACTTGCCAGTGACATGGCCTGCAGGACTATTGACATTCCTGTCTAAGGAGGAAATTGACATTGAGGGAGTTGGTGGTGTGGTTTGCAGTAGCTTGGGTACAAGAGGAAGAAGGGATTTAGTTGTTAGTGGACTGCTTCCGCTGTTACCCAAAGTTTTTGAACTTGTCAATGACTTCTGATGAATGCGCTCCAGGAGACGTATAAGGGAGGATGTTCCTAGGTGGTTAACGTCCTTACCCCTACTCATTACAGCTTGACAAAGGCAAAACACGGCTTGACACCTGTTGTCCACATTTCTGTTGAAATAATTCCACACCGAAGAGGTGGTTTTTTTTTGTATTTTGACCAGGCATGTCAATGGCCTTATTCATCCCACGGACAACAGGTCCAGTGTTGGGAAGGGCAGGCATCGCAACCGACACAATTGGACTCTCCTTGGGGATTTGTGATTTAGAACACACAGTTCTTTGCTGTGCTTTTGCCAGCTTAACTATTTTCATTTTTGTAGCGGGAGGATGAGTGCTTCCATCGTCATGTGAAGCTGAACCACTAGTCATGAGGAACATAGGAGAGGGCCTTAGCCATTTCTTGCCACTCTGTGTCGTAAATGGCATATTGGCAAGTTTACGCTTTTCCTCAGACAATTTTAATTTAGATTTTTGGGTCATTTTACTGAACTTCTGCTTTTTGGATTTTACATACTCTCTACTATGACATTGGGCATCAGCCTTGGCAGACGACGTTGATGGCTTTTCATCATCTCTGCCATGACTAGTGGCAGCAGCTTCAGCACTAGGTGAAAGTGGATCTTGATGTTTCCATATTTTACCCTCCAAATATTTGTTCTCCATTTTTTAATGTGTGGAATTATATGCCAGTAATATATCTGGAATTAGACGGCAGTAATGTCTGGAATTAGATACCACTAGATAGATACCAGATAGTCAGATACCACTGTGACTGGAATGATGATGACCTATGCACAGTGACAGGACACTACCACAGCACCCTACAGCAGCACGATTAGCACAAGACACTGTACTATTATTAGTAATGTAGTATTACTGAGCACCACAAGACAATGAGCAGTGATACTGAGCACTGATGATACTGAGCACTGATACTTAGCACTGATGATACTACTGAGAACTGACACTGAGCAGCACAATTAGCACAAGACACTGTACTAGTATTAGTAATGTACACTGCTCAAAAAATAAAGGGAACACTAAAATAACACATCCTAGATCTGAATGAATGAAATATTCTTATTAAATACTTTGTTCTTTACATAGTTGAATGTGTTGACATCAAAATCACACAAAAATTATCAATGGAAATCAAATTTATTAACCCATGGAGGTCTGGATTTGGAGTCACACTCAAAATTAAAGTGGAAAAACACACTACAGGCTGATCCAACTTTGATGTAATGTCCTTAAAACAAGTCAAAATGAGGCTCAGTAGTGTGTGTGGCCTCCACGTGCCTGTATGACCTCCCTACAATGCCTGGGCATGCTCCTGATGAGGTGGCAGATAGTCTCCTGAGGGATCTCCTCTCAGACCTGGACTAAAGCATCCGCCAACTCCTGGACAGTCTGTGGTTGGAGCGAGACATGATGTCCCAGATGTGCTCAATTGGATTTAGGTCTGGGGACCTAATGCCTTTGTCTTGCAGGAACTGCTGACACACTCCAGCCACATGAGGTCTAGCATTGTCTTGCATAAGGAGGAACCCAGGGCCAACCGCACCAGCATATGGTCTCACAAGGGGTCTGAGGATCTCATCTCGGTACCTAATGGCAGTCAGGCTACCTCTGGCATGCACATGGAGGGCTGTGTGGCCCCCCCAAAGAAATGCCACCCCACACCATTACTGACCCACTGCCAAACCGGTCATGCTGGAGGATGTTGCAGGCAGCAGAATGTTCTCCTTGGCGTCTCCAGACTCTGTCACGTCTGTCACATGTGCTCAGTGCGAACCTGCTTTCATCTGTGAAGAGCACAGGGCGCCAGTGGAGAATTTGCCAATCTTGGTGTTCTCTGGCATATGCCAAACGTCCTGCACGGTGTTGGGCTGTAAGCACAACCCCCACCTGTGGATGTCGAGCCCTCATGGAGTCTGTTTCTGATCGTTTGAGTAGACACATGCACATTTGTGGCTTGCTGGAGGTCATTTTGCAGGGCTCTGGCAGTGCTCCTCCTGTTCCTCCTTGCACAAAGGCAGAGGTAGCGGTCCTGCTGCTGGGTTGTTGCCCTCCTACGGCCTCCTCCACGTCTCCTGATGTACTGGCCTGTCTCCTGGTAGCGCCTCCATGCTCTGGACACTACGCTGACAGACACAGCAAACCTTCTTGCCACAGCTCGCATTGATGTGCCATTCTGGATGAGCTGCACTACCTGAGCCACTTGTGTGGGTTGTAGACTCCGTCTCATGCTACCACTAGAGTGAAAGCACTGCCAGCTTTCAAAAGGGACCAAAACATCAGCCAGAAAGCATAGGAGCTGAAAAGTGGTCTGTGGTCACGACCTGCAGAACAACTCCTTTATTGGGGGTGTCTTGCTAATTGCCTATAATTTCCACCCTACAGCAGCACGATTAGCACAAGACACTGTACTATTATTAGTAATGTAGTATTACTGAGCACCACAAGACAATGAGCAGTGATACTGAGCACTGATGATACTGAGCACTGATGATACTACTGAGAACTGACACTGAGCAGCACAATTAGCACAAGACACTGTACTAGTATTAGTAATGTAGTATTACTGAGCACCACAAGACAATGAGCAGTGATACTGAGCACTGATGAGACTACTGAGAACTGACACTGAGCAGCATGATGCAGCACAAGATAGACTCTGTACTAGTAATAGTGAGCAGCACAAAAGCACTCTGGAATTGTCACCCCCCAGATACCACTGTGACTGGAAGGATGATGACCGATGCACAGTCACAGGACAGTACTACCACAGCACCTACAGCAGCAAGATGCAGCACAAGAGAGACACTGTACAAGTATTACTGAGCAGTAATACTGATATTTGATACTGAGAGAATGTAGCCTTGTCCTCTCTGTACCCTCTACAATGCACGAGTGAAAATTATGGCGATGCGTGGCTCTTTCTATGGAATCCGAATCTCACGAGAATCCGACAGCGGGATGATGACGTTTTGCCTTGTTCGGGTTTTCCGAGTCAGGCGGGAACAACTGAGCCTGGCTCAGACCCGTGTTTAACACGTGGAGTTTGGGGGGGTTCGGTTCTCGGTGAACCGAACCCGCTCATCTCTAGTCCTTATACAGCAATTAAGAGTTTTGAGGTGATAAGAGCCTACTAGTGGAAGAATGACCATTATGTAGTATTAGAAAATTTAGATTAGAGTCAAGGAAGGGACCAATCCTTACCACCACCAACACCTTGTGTCCATATGTAGAGATCTTCGTTTACTTGAAATCTCTGAGGATGAACCTCTGAGAAGCTCTAACTGGAGGGACGGTCTTCTAATAACAAAACTAAATTAAGAACATTGACCGGTTAATAGTGATGATCCAAAAACAGTGAGGGAGGGGAGGATATTTTTACTGTGATGAAACCCCTGTGGGTAGTACACCCGTGCCCTCCAAGTGTAACTCACATCTGGTGACTGAGGAAAGTGCAATGGGACAGGACTGTTCCATGTCCTTGCGTGATAATGACAGCAATGCTGTACTTTAGAGTCAGAGAGTGGAAGAGATTCTAAGTGTGGTATAGATGACAGTGCTGTTAACCAGAGTGATGACCTGGAAAATGAACTAATGCATACAGACAATGATAATGGCATAGTGAGCAGAGAAATGCCCCTTTGTATATGAAATTCCTACTAATTTTTACATAGCCACAGTTTGGTGAACCTGTATACTTACCTTAAAATGATTCACACCAGTGTTTCACTCACCTGGCCACATTTTGGATACTCTCCATTCAAGGACATGAGAATTGCCCATCTGAATAAGTAGGGTTGTGCTTTATTCAGACCCTGTCAAAGAGGTCAAATCACATTTTCTGAGATACTGTAGAAAGTGGTACTTCTATCTAATTATACCTGCATATAGGATCTTAATTAAATACAAATACCTGTATATATGTTCGAAGTACTGTATGTACATGTTAGGCACAATGCAGAGTTAATGTAACTAAACTTCATCTATATATACAACATGACGAATGAGGAATATATATTTATTGTGGTATTTGTAGTAGAATATTATAAAAGAAAAAAGAGTGTAGTTCATGAGGACTCTTAAGTGGCTTCTCACCTCTGTGTGGCTGAAGAGCCAGCCTTGAGGTGGCAGTTAGTCTCCCAGGCATCTCTGCTGTTGAAAGCAAGTGGTTAAGTCAGGCCGAGCCTGGGAAGAACACAAACAAACAATAGCAGCGCTAATAAAATTGCTAACACATTGGATTGAGTGAAAAATATTTCTATTTAATATAGTGGCAATCTAAGCCTATTAAAACAAAAGTGCACAGCTCATAAACTGGAATGTATTGTTTGTTTGTGTTTTTGTTACTTTTGGGTGTGACTACCCCATTTTAATTAGCAGCAGCATTAGAGTTGCGGCAACCTTCAGCGCCCGATCCATTACCTATTGGTATACTTCTCGAGCCTGGGAAGAGGCAGAGACACTGAAGTGAGTGGCATCTGAGTAGGTGGAGCTATAAGAACAGCAGCAGCTAGTATTCCTGTCGACCAGCAGTGAATTGCCCTTGTGTGAAGATTTGTTGGTGTGGCCTCGGCTGCGTTTAAATAGCAGGCTATAGAAAGGAGACTGCATCAGTGTGGTGAAATAAATAACTGCACACTTCACAGACAGTGACACAGCTAGGGCAGATGCCATAACTGTACACGGTAAGTATATTCTAGTCACCTCATCTCCCTTCCAAATGATCAATATATCGTCTCTGTATCTCTGATAGAAAATGATGGTTGTCATTAAAGGGGTTATTGTTGCATATGTATTTCAGTTACCAGCTGCCCATATGCAGGTTGATGAAGCTTGGTGCAAAAACCATCCCAATGCAGTGCACTCACACGGAGGAAATACTCATCCAAAAAGTTTAAATAAATGTGTGTAAGAATTAAATTGATTAAAATACAGATAAACCCTTATGGTCTCCCTGGAGGTTTTGGTCTTATATTAAAAATGTACTCAATTCCTTTTTCGTGAACTATTGAAGTATACAAGGACTGGACATCAACTGTGATCCAATGGTAGTTATCTTGCCAAATGATGTTCTTCAGATGCTGTAGTATACATAGGAATTTAGTCCAATGACATATTTATGTAGAAAGGCCTCAACATTCTCAGATATGTGTACAGTTATGGAATCAATTCCTAGACTGCTGTCACAAGGTACGAAACACATTGAGAGTACTCCTCCATGCGATGCAATAATCAGACAAGTATGTTTTAGATTTTTGCCTATTTGTTTTTATGTGTGTAATAAATGCGTCAAAACGTCTTACATTATTAGCTTTTTTACTGTTTGGGAGTACTTTTTAAATTTACAGTGGAGGGCTAAAGTCCTTACAAGCACACACAGGACAGCAACTTCCCCACCGTCTATTATGTTGCAATGCAAAAGGGTACATATACTAACTTTTTTTATTTGATTGTACTGCCTTTGCCTTATGCTATGGGCTTATTTGGTCTATAGGCACTGTCTGTGTCGAGTCTTTTTACATTCGGTGCTTCTAGTGAGCTCTAAATGAGAGTTATCACTTTTTCTGCATCTTTTCTTTATGTGAGCACAAGTCACTTTATTCTAGTCATTATAAGAAACAAAAACTTTTATTCCTTTTCTTCATACTCATGATCAAACACACCGACTAAGTTTTGGGATAATAAGAGGGAGAAGTAGGGGAAAGGGATGAAATGCACTGCTACGAGCTGAAAACACTTTGATGGTTGGTACGCATATATTTATGATTTTTACAGGATTGATTGTACACTGAAGGCGCCGAGTTGTACCATTTTTTGGATTAAAATAAATAAATAAATAAATATATATATATATTATATACTGTATACACATATATATATACAGAAGGAGCCACGCTATTCGTGGCTCTATCTGTGGCTAGGCCTGGATGCTGTGGACATCACCGCCTGGACGGGCGTGCGAGCCCAGACGGAGACATGCCTTATTCACTTGAAAGGAGATCGTATCCGGGCGGGCGCGTGCACCCAGACAGAGACGCTTATAATGGGAAGCGGCTCTGTGCACTTCCGGTGAGACTAGGTGGACGGATCGCCTAGTCACGCCAGGAGTGCATGCGACTAGACAGGCATGGATAAGGAAGGCTCCATCTGTATAAATATATATATATATGTATATATATATATATATATTTATTTAGGTAATACCAGATAAGCACTGAGACAGCCTCACTTTTCAATATAAGAATTACATTTCACAATCAGGGCAGCATCTATCCTCAGATAGGGTCTTTCTGCCAGTAAAAAGCAAGGATAGAAATTATGTTAATAGGTCCTGAGGAGCGCTACTTAATATTTACTTTAGCACTGTTTACTTTAAATTTTACTATATCACTATATTAGATAAGAGATAAATAAGTATTCCCAAAAGTCGAATGATCTCTGATGTACACCGGGTAAAGATGATATACAGCAGAATTTATTAAAACATATTACACCTAAAATGTAACACAAATAAAATGATATCAATTCACTCAATTTTTACATTGAATAATAAGCATGATAAATCCTTTTCATGGATATCAACCTGTTAATAACCTCTTTCTGGGGAATTCAATTAGACTTGAGTCACTCCAATAAGGATTAACGACAGTCACCCAACATGTTTTGTCAATCATGACTTCGTCAGGGTTTTCTTAAACAAAGAATATATACATACAGTACATAAGGTATCATAATATGGCTAGTTGAAACACAAGATCTGTGCTAAAAACACATTTGTTACATACTATATATATATATATATATATATATACTAGTGATGAGCGGATTCGGTTTTACTCTCATCACTAATATATACATATATATATATATATAGACAGCGAGCGGTGCGGCACTCCAAGCGGCTAATAAAAACTGGCAGTCAAGTCCTTGGTGTAGACATCGTTTCAATGCGGTTTATTGCATTTTCGTCAGGTCAATGTGAAACAACAAGTGAACTCACCTAAATACCCAGAGTGTGCAGCGTCCTTCCCCGCACGTCCGGAACTCAGGCACACGCCAGGTCCGTCGGCGCTAGCTGGTGACGCAATCAACCAGTGTCTATCACCATAGAAACATGATACACATCAGCGCTCTGCACATACCATGCCCCGCACATGCATCTCTAACAAGGCAACAGCATAGCACACATTAACATAACAGAAATTACACACAAAAATGTAACATCAGCTCCCAATAATTAAATAAAAACCATATTCATAATGCACGGGAAAATATATACAGGATGACTATAGGTCCAGGACATATACTGGACACATATATGTATATTATACAAGATTACAAGCCAAAGAAATGTGTCTGATCACATAGTAATGCCTTTCTAACATGCAGAGGCAGAATAAACAGAAATAATCCATAAATAACAGGGCTGCCTAGCAGGAGCAATCACATTAACCTGCAGCACTATAGCTATATCATAGCAAGGCACTCAGACCCAATTGCTCATTAAGACACCTAGGCTGCAGGGTACCCAAACGGTGGATCCATCTCACCTCGAGTTGTAGCAATTTCAGACCCCTATCCCCACCTCGTACCAGAGGCGGGACGTGGTCTATCATACGGTAAGCAGAGCAGCAAGTGGATGTCGGGCTGACATAAAATGTCGTGCGACCGAATGGTCACTGGAACCCTTACAAATTGCTGCTTTAATAGCCGACCTGTGGGCTGTCATACGCTCCTTAAACATTCGCTGTGTCTTGCCAACGTATGACAGCCCACAGGGGCACAGCAATTGGTACACAACAAATTTGGACGAACAGGTTAATGTAAAGTTGATGGTCATAGACCGTCCCGTAAGGGGATGCTGGAAAATCCTACCACTGATCATAAATTGACATGTAGTGCAGGTGCATCTAATGCATCCACGTGGATTACTATGTAATACCAGATGTGGATTAGGAGAAATGTAAGCTTTAATCAACCTATCTCTAATGTTGCGCCGTCTAGTATAACATGACATGAGACGGGTCTGTTAGAGATCTATGTCCTGGTCTGATTGTACTGTATATTCCAAAGTTTTTTGGATGTACGATTTATCACACTACTGGCAGGACTAAACTGACCTACCCAAGGAATCATATCACTACCATCATTGGCAGAAGAAGCCTGATGTAGAATCTGTGCACGATCCAATGCCAATACTTTAGCCTTGGCTTGTACAAGTAGTTGCCCAGGGTAACATCTGAGTATGGACTTTCCAATCATGGCCTCCATTTGCAACTCTGCCACTTCTGGATCTGATGTAATGCGACGGATTCTTAATAATTGGGAATATGGCAAGCCTTGTTTTAGTGAAGGCGGATGAAAACTGGAAAAATGTAGAATATTGTTCCTATCAGTGGGTTTACTGAACAAAGATGTATGGATACATCCATCATGGATGGATATATTAACATCTAGGTAGTTCACAGATTCTGTACTCATAGAGTATGTTAATTTGACAGGGTGGTTCTGGTTGTTATGTGTGTCAATGATCTGTTTAAGTCGTTCTTGACTGCCCTTCCATATAACAAGGAGATCATCTATATAACGATAGTAGGTGATGATATCAGCAGGTACAGTATAGAGGGGTCATCAAAAAACACCTCTTGTTCGACTTTGAACATGAAGATGTTAGAGTACGATGGGGCCACAGGGGACCCCATCGCACAGCCAGTTTGCTGGAGATAGATTTTACCATCAAAAGAGAATTTTTTTTTGTTAGGGTCATATATAGTAGATCTAAACAGAATTGCAAATCTGGGCCCTTGAAATTAGGGTGACCATACAAGAAACTGTGCACCGCCTCCATGCCATAGGCATGAAGGATAATGGTGTACAAACTCTGTACATCAATGCTGCACAGAGTGACTTCACCATCAAATCTGTCCAACATCTCTAATTTGCGCAAAAGAGTGTTGGTGTCGAGCAAAAACCTAGGGTGAGATTGAATACATGGCTGGAAAACTGAGTCAAGAAACAATGCGGCCGGTTGGAACAGGGATTTTTGAGCAGAAATAATGGGCCTGCCCGGTGGTTTGGACAGACACTTATGAATTTTGGGGGTGGTATAGAGTAATGGAATAACTGGGAATTTAGGCACTAAAGCATTCCGCAACTCAGCAGAAATAATCCCTACTGCAACCGCCACATCCAATCTATCACACAATTCTTTTTTAAATAATAAAGTGGGATCAGACTGTAGTAAACTAAATGTGGACAGATCTGCGAGTTGGCTATCAATTTCTGCCCGGTAATCAGCCAGATCTTGTAGTACAAGAGCACCCCCCTTGTCGGCAGGTCTAAAGATAATGTCAGAACATGCTGACAACCGGTCCAGGTCAAGTCTCTCTACTTTTGTAAGGTTGTTTCTAATATGGGGCAGTGTGGCGATCTGTTGATCTGTCTCAGATTCCAATAACTGCATAAATGTCTGGATGGACACATTTTGCGTCTGGGGTTCAAAGGTAGACTTGGTTAAGATCTTCTTTAATTTTGGTCGAACGTCAGAAGCTGCGGCAGGCAGGGTAGGGTTCTTACAGAAATGCTCACGAAGTTTAGGCTGACGATGCAACCGGTATTTGTCAGCCTTCCATTGTAACTGATCTTGTGAACAGGAGGGTATGAAGGACAACCCTTTGGAGAGGACAGAGAGTTCTGTATCACTAAGCTCATAGCTGGATAAATTGATGACTACATTTTCTGTGTCCTCGCGTTCTTGGGGGGTCGGCCTACTCTGCACCTTCATCTGCCATTGATGCCCACGTCTTGTGTGGCGGCGTTGTCTCTTACACCAGGGAGCTTGTCCCTGGTGGCCACTGCTAAAGGGCGGTTGTGGCGGGTTGTGGAAGCCGTGGAGTCTGAATCACTAGTGGTAGACGTATGTTCATGAGATGACTCCAGATCCCGTGTTCTATGTTAGAAAGGCATTACTATGTGATCAGACACATTTGTTTGGCTTGTAATCTTGTATAATATACGGGTGGTCTTCAGTATGCCGGCTGACGGGATCCCGACGCACAGTATACCGGCGCCGGGATCCCGACAGCCGGCATACCGACACTTATTCTCCCTCGTGGGGGTCCACGACCCCCCTGGAGGGAGAATAAAATAGTGTGGCGCGCGTAGCGCGCCACCGTGCCCGTAGCGTGGCGAGCACAGCGAGCCCGCAAGGGGCTCATTTGCGCTCGCCACACTGTCGGTAAGCCGGCGGTCGGGCTCCCGGCGCCGGTATGCTGGTCGCCGGGAGCCCGACCACCGGCATATCGTAGTGAACCCATAATATACATATATGTGTCCAGTATATGTCCTGGACCTATAGTCATCCTGTATATATTTTCCCTAGCATTATGAATATGTTTTTTTTTTTTTATTGGGAGCTGATGTTACATTTTTGTGTGTAATTTCTGTTATGTTAATGTGTGCTATGCTGTTGCCTTGTTAGAGATGCATGTGCGGGGCATGGTATGTGCAGAGCGCTGATGTGTATCACGTTTCTATGGTGATAGACACTGGTTGATTGCGTCACCAGCTAGCGCCGACGGACCTGGCGTGTGCCTGAGTTCCGGACGTGCGGGGAAGGACGCTGCACACTCTGGGTATTTAGGTGAGTTCACTTTAGGTGAGTTTCACATTGACCTGACGAAAATGCAATAAACCGCATTGAAATGTTGTCTGTACCAAGGACTTGACTGCCAGTTTTTATTAGCCGCTTGGAGTGCCGCACCGCTCGCTGTGTATTTTATTCTTGTGAGAGCACCCAGCGCATTGATCCTGATTAATGGGAGAGCCGGACCTATTTGCTGTTTGTATATATATATATATATATATATATATATATATCATTTTCAAATCAGCACTCATATCTTAAACAAGTCAACTTTAGGGGTGTAACCCAGCCAAGAAACCATCCGAGCACATCCAGGAGCATGCGGCTATTGCTCCTGGACTTGCTCTGTCTTGACAAAGGTCCGCACTGGACCGAAATGTCGACATGCTCCCAATTTTGATGATGTGACCTATAAAGAATAAAGTATCATTGCTGTATTGGTGAGTGCCCTTCTGCTCTGTTCTCTATATATTTCATTCCTGATTCATGTCTTAAATAATTTTTAATTTTTCTTCCTTATAGTAATGCTCCTTACACATTATACACATATACACATTATACACCACACCGTAATGTCCCTTAAACATTATGCCACACACCGAAATGCTCTTACACATTGTGCATCACATCATAATGCCCCTTACATGTTATGCACCACTTTGTAATGCCCCTTACACAATATGCCACAATCAGTAATTCCCCTTACACATTATGCCACACATCGTAATACCCTTTACACAATATGTCACACACAGTAATTCCCCTTACACATTAAGCCACACACTATAAAGCACCTTACACATTTAGCCACACACCATAATGCCCCTTACATATTATGCAGGGATGCTGAGAGGGGAGTAAAAGGTATGCTGAGGGCAGGGACACTAATAGGGAGATACAGGGAGGCTGAGGGCTGGGATGCTGAGGGGGAGATACAGTGGGTCTGAAGGCAGGGATGCTGAGGTGAATATACCGGAAGGCTGAGGGTAGGGACACTGAGGGGGAGTTACAGGGAGCCTTAGTGTAGGGATGCTGAGGTAGAAATTGAAGGGAGGCTGAGGGCAGGGATGCTGAGGGGGAGATACAGGAAGGGGAAGTTATAGGGAGGCCGAGAGCAGGGATTCTGATGTGGAGAGTTATAGGGAGGGTGTGGGCAGTGATGCTGGGGGGGGGAGATATAGGGAACCTGAGTGCAGGGACACTGATAGAGGAATTACAGGGAGGTTGTGGGCAAGGATACTGGGCAGGGGAGATGCAAGGAGCCTGAGGGCAGAGATGTTGAGGTGGCAGTTACAGGGAGGGTAAGGACAGGGACACTGAGTAGGGAGTTACAGGGAGCCTGAGTTCAGGGAAGCTGTGGGGGAGTTACAGAGAAGCTAAGGACAGGGACACTGAGGGGGGAGGTACAAGGAGGGTGAGGGCAGGGATGCTGTGGGGGAGTTTTAGGGAGGGTGAGGGCAAGGACTGTGAGGAGGAGATACAGGGAGGATGAGTGCAGGGACACTCAAGGGGAGTTACAGGGAAGTTGAGCGTAGGGAAGCTAAGGGGGAGATATATTGAAGGTAAGGGTAGGGAAGCTGAGGGGGAGATACAGGGATATAACATAATTAACATAAGATAGATAGATAGATAGATAGATAGATAGATAGATAGATAGACAGACAGACAGACAGACAGACAGACAGACAGACATATTGGTTAAAAAAAATATATATGGGGGTGTGGCCTAGCAGGCAAGCAGAGAAGACGTGCCTGGGTAGAGATCCGGGTGATTCTTTTATTTAATAGAAGAAAACACCAGGAAACAGTTGCGCAATAAAAACTCAGTGATGCAGCCCAGATCTCCCAAATGGTTCACCAAACCAATACTAGAACATAATTAGGAAACAGGAAAACCTTGTGGCGCACACAGAGTCACAGAAACCGGCAGTTGCCGGAAAAAATAGGGATTGCCTTTTTTGGAGCACTCTTTTAAATAAGAAAGGGTCCACCAGCTTAACGCGTTTCGGACCGTTGGGTCCTTCGTCAGAAGCATGCTTCTGACGAAGGACCCAACGGTCCGAAGCGCGTTAAGCTGGTGGACCCTTTCTTATCACCCAGGGGACTTTCTTTTTGGGGATACTCACCTCTCCATTAAACCATCTTCAAGGACATCGACTACGTTGATGGATGGACCGGCTGGTTCCGCTGTTCGTCGTGTGTGTGATTCCCTAAAACCCCAGGGGAGGTTTTATATGCTTCTATTATATTGTCTTGTTGTAAGTGCATCCTTGAAAATAAATTGTTATTTTTTACAAAACAATGTTGCACTAAATTCTTCTCCCTCTTGAGTTCTATGTACTCCATTGGAGGAAGAGATACCCAGAAAACTTCTCTATTGGGAGGATGATGAGCAATTATTACATTGATTAAATGTGAGTGTGATCACCTCAATTAGAAGTGATTTATTACCCAAACGGTGTTACACTAAGCACTGTTTTTCTCTCATCTGAGGTACAAGTGTGGAGGATATTAAGAAAAACTATCCTGGAAGGATCTATAGACAGTTCTGATAAGGAAAGATTTTTGGACTTTTATTGTATTGTTACATGGTACTCTGTGTGCGCCACAAGGTTTTCCTGTTTCCTAAATACTTTCTTTTATTTAAAACTTTAAATTGGCCTTCTTTTGCAGACACCCGGCTTCCTACATACCCAGCCTATTGTCCACATCCTGCCTGGACTAAGTGTGCATACAGTAGTCTCGGAGCCGGAGGGGGCCTCCAGCCTCCTTGCAGGTTGAGGCCTGCACACTCTACAGAAGCCGGGGGCTATATTTCCGCAGGTATCCAGACTTGGCTACCTCCCCTCCTATACGCAGCGCTGTTATTCCCCTTGAGCAGCCCTGCACTCACCTATCTCCTGGGCCCTACCATTCCTCTGGATGAGCACTTCTGATCAGCACTGACCATGGGTGGGGAGAGCTCCGCTGCCACATTACAGCCCGGGATCTGGAGTCAGACGTGTCTCCCGGAAGTGGTCCCCATCCGCCTAAGACCTTTCTCACTGCGGCTCCCGTCTTTCTCCCGTCGCGGCTCCCATCCTCCTCTTACCACTGCCTTGACAGACAACTCTGCATGGGATTCCTCCAGTGACAGCCCGGCGGTGAGTCATTGTCGGTCGGCGCAAGTCCCTTCTGCGGCTGAGCAGTGTGATAACTTGTGCCGCGACGGGGTCCTGGTGCGGCTTACAGCTGCCGTGGGGTGCTGGGGTCCCTGACGCTTCCTCCAGAGCCCCTGTGCCGGCTTCACTGGGATTCTTACGTGTGGCCACCAACTGTGTCATACCAGGAGTGCGGACATATCTGGAGCCCCACAGGTTGCTGTCCGCCGGCAGTATATAGAGGTTCCAGTGGGTGCTAAGCACTGTGCCTCCTGCACTAATGAGGTACTGTTACTCCTGGACCAGGTGTCAGAGTGTCTAAGCCTCAGAGCTCTGATTCAGCTGCCCCAACTGCTGCAGTCACTCTTAGTGGGCCTGTGACATGGTATCCAATTACTGCCATCAATTTGGGAAACCGAGACCTGTTTATATGCGTGTCACAGGGCTACCTTTTATTAGCAAGGTCACCATATATACAGATGGGTCCATGTTTATCTTGACCTTTAATAGGATTAACTGAGACTGGGCAGTCGGACTTAATCTCCTGCTGTAATGATTTAATCCCCTGCTGTATTGTTCTCTGTATTGTATTGCAGCTGAGAACAATAGATGAAGGGTTTATGCCAGTGGTTCTCAAACTCGGTCCTCAGGACCCCACACGGTTCACGTTTTCCATGTCACCCGGCAGCTGCACTGTGTATCACCAACTGTCACATTTTAAAAATCTACCGGTGACCTGGAAAACATGAACCGTGTGGGGTCCTGAGGACTGAGTTTGAGAACCTGTGCTTTATGCTAATAAACCTTGTTGTGCCTAGGTGCAGCAAACTAGCCAAGATAACCGTGGACCCACCTGTACGCAGTGTCTACTGCGGGAAAGCCCGGCTTTGTTCTGTCACACAGTTCTTGCTTTATCTATGTGCTATTGGATGTGGTTTACTGTGTGGTTCTCCTTCTGAGGAAACAAGGCAGGATACTTTGCTCTCACAGGGGCCCCACTACTTTTGTCTTGAAACACCTGCTTATACATGTTAATCTGCAGCTTTTAATGCAGAGAGAGATGCTGCAGCAGCAGCTGGAACAGAGAGGTGCTGCAGCAGCCAGGGCAGAAAGAGGTGCTGCAGCAGCTGGGGCAGAGAGTAGTGTAGAAGAACAGAAGTAACCCTGCTGCACACTACACGCAGACATTGAGACATATAAAGAGGGCAGCAGAGCTCCGGCATGTGCTGGCTGTCAGTGTCTCCTGCTGTCGCCCATGGCCTGCCCTGTTCCCTACATAGTCTCCGAGTCAGTGTGCGTCCTTCTGCTTCTCCTACTCCTGCTCTGCTGCTGCCTGTACAGTGGCCCGCAGTATAGTGGATGGAGGGAGGGGTGCAGGTGGCTAAGCGCCCTCTAACTTTTCCAGCACCCGGAGCACACGCTCCACTGGAGCCACCCTCACTACACCCCTGTCTATACTAAGTCTTTGCAACTACAGCTGACGCCAACCTTGTTTAGCTTTACTGCACTGGCATTAACAGCAAAGGTGCTCCTAAGCATCCTGCTTTATGTTAACAGCATACAGCTGCAGTGGCTAGAAACACCTTTCCTGATGTGCCAAGCTATTACACCTATGCAATAACTGCAGCATCATCAGCCTCTCCACCGCTTTCTCAATGTTTACAGCTGCTATGAGAGGCAGCTGGTGAAGCATGGACAGCGCATATAGAAGCCAGCGGTATCAGTCCTCTACCTGCTTGCCCAATGTTTACAGATAATTATAGGCGGCAGAGGGAGGGACTTCCACAGTGCTGGCTTTCTATGCGTCTCTGCACTAGCTACTGCTCGGTGCTGGCTACAGCCCTGGAGCCCTCCTCCGCTATGTGTCATAGCTCTCAACAGCGGGGAAAGCGCCCATGAACTGTGCTCTCAACGAAAGATCTCCAGACTGCCGATCACTGCAGAAGAGCCTTTTGTTATGTTTCAAAGCAGTCAGGCTCGTGCTGACCGGCTGGCTCCCATTGGTCCCCCTCCTCCTATGCCGCCAATCAGTGCGCCCTCTATCCCAGAGGCTCGCGATCAGCGCGAGGGACCCACTTTTGCCGCCCTGCAGGCTATCTCTTAAGCGGCTCATGGTCAGTGCGAGGGACCCGCTTTGCCGCCCTGCAGGCTATTGCATCTCCACTGTCCTTATAAGACCACAATGACAGTTGACAGATGATATAACCTCGTGCAGCATAACTTTATTAACATAACGTTACAGACATACAGCTCCTATTTTCCGTAACCTTGACAACTGCTGTACATAAATACATAATTAATTTACATATACTGAACAGTATATAATAAGATTTTAAACCTACCGGTAAATCTTTTTCTCCTAGTCCGTAGAGGATGCTGGGGACTCCGTAAGGACCATGGGGTATATAAGGGCCCCGCAGGAGACATGGGCACTATAAAGAACTTTTAGTATGGGTGTGCACTGGCTCCTCCCTCTATGCCCCTCCTCCAGACCTCAGTTAGAGAAACTGTGCCCAGAGGAGATGGACAATATGAGGAAAGTATTTTGTTAATCTAAGGGCAAGATTCATACCAGCCCACACCAAACACACCGTATAACCTGGAATATACGCAACCAGTTAACAGTATGAACAAAAAACAGTATCAGTCAAAGACCGATCTTAACTGTAACATAACCCTTATGTAAGCAACAACTATATACAAGTCTTGCAGATTTAGTCCGCACTGGGACGGGTGCCCAGCATCCTCTACGGACTAGGAGAAAAAGATTTACCGGTAGGTTTAAAATCTTATTTTCTCTTACGTCCTAGAGGATGCTGGGGACACCGTAAGGACCATAGGGTTTATACCAAAGCTCCAAACCGGGCGGGAGAGTGCGGATGACTCTGCAGCACCGATTGAGCAAACGTGAGGTCCTCATCAGCCAGGGAATCAAACTTGCAGAATTTTGCAAAAGTGTTTGAACCTGACCAAGTAGCTGCTCGGCACAACTGTAATGCCGAGACGCCTCGGGCATCCGCCCAAGAAGAGCCCACCTTCCTAGTGGAATGGGCCTTTACCGAATTTGGTACCGGCAATCCAGCCGTAGAATGAGCCTGCTGAATCGTGTTACAGATCCAGCGAGCAATAGTCTGCTTAGAAGCAGGAGCGCCAACCTTGTTGGCTGCATACAGGACAAACAGAGCTTCTGTTTTCCTAATCCGAGCCATCCTGGCTACGTAAATTTTTAAGGCCCTGACTACATCCAGGGACTTGGAGTCCTCCAAGTCACCCGTAGCCACAGGCACCACAATAGGTTGGTTAATATGAAAAGAAGAAACCACCTTAGGCAGAAATTGAGGACGAGTCCTCAACTCTGCTCTATCCACATGAAAAATCAAGTAGGGGCTCTTGTGAGACAAGGCCGCCAACTCTGACACCCGCCTTGCAGATGCCAAGGCTAATAACATGACCACCTTCCAGGTGAGAAATTTCAATTCCACCGTTTGAAGAGGTTCAAACCAGTGTGATTTAAGGAACTGTAACACCACGTTAAGGTCCCATGGTGCCACTGGTGGCACAAAAGGAGGCTGGATGTGCAGCACTCCCTTTACGAAAGTTTGGACTTCTGGGAGAGAAGCCAATTCCTACTGAAAAAATATAGATAGGGCCGAAATCTGTACCTTAATGGAGCCTAATTTTAGGCCCATATCCACTCCTGTCTGTAGGAACTAGGAAGTGGAGAAAATGGCCCAGATGGAAATCTTCCGTAGGAGCATTCTTGGTTTCACACCAAGATACATACTTCCTCCAGATACGGTGATAATGCTTCTCCGTTACTTCCTTCCTAGCCTTTATCAGAGTAGGGATAACTTCCTCCGGAATACCTCTCTCAGCTAAGATTTGGTGTTCAACCGCCATGCCGTCAAACGCAACCACGGTAAGTCTTGGAACATGCAAGGCCCCTGCTGCAACAGGTCTTTCCTGAGAGGAAGAGGCCACGGATCTTCTGTGAGCATCTCCTGAAGATCAGAATACCAGGCCCTTCGAGGCCAATCTGGAACCACGAGTATTGCTTGTACTCTGTTTCAACTTATGATTCTCAACACTTTTGTGTTGAGAGGCAGAGGAGGGAACACATAGACCGACTGAAACACCCATGGTGTCACTAGGGCGTCTACTGCTACTGCCTGAGGGTCCCTTGACCTGGCACAATACCTTTGAAGCTTTTTGTTGAGGCGTGACGCCATCATGTCTATTTGAGGAAGTCCCCAAAGACTTGCTATCTCTGCAAAGACCTCTTGATGAAGTCCCCACTCTCCTGGATGGAGATCGTGTCTGCTGAGGAAGTCTGCTTCCCAGTTGTCCACTCCCGGTATGAAGACTGCTGACAGAACACTTACGTGAATTTCCACCCAGCGCAGAATTCTCGTGGCTTCCGCCATTGCCACTCTGCTCCTTGTCCCGCCTTGGCGGTTTACATGAGCCACGGCTGTGACGTTGTCTGATTGAATCAGAACCAGTAGGTCGCGAAGTAGATACTCCGCTTGTCGTAGGCCGTTGTATATGGCCCTCAATTCCAGCACGTTGACGTGTAGACAAGCCTCCTGGCTTAACCATAGTCCCTGAAAATGTCTTCATTTTGTGACTGCTCCCCATCCTCGGAGGCTCACGTCCGTGGTCACCAGAACCCAGTCTTGAATGCCGAACCTGCGACCCTCTAGAAGGTGAGCACTATGCAGCCACCACAGGAGAGACACCCTGGCCCTGGGGGACAGGCTTATCTTTTGATGTAGGTGTAGATGGGACCCCGACCATTTGTCCAGAAGTTCCCACTGAAACGTCCTCGCATGGAACCTGCCAAAGGGGATGGCCTCGTAGGCTGCCACCATTTTTCCCAGAACTCGAGTGCATTGATGAACAGACACTCTTTTTGGTTTTAGCAGGTCCCTGACCATGTTCTGGAAGTCCTGGGCTTTTTCTATTGGTAGAAAAACCCTCTTCTGTTCCGTGTCCAGAATCATGCCTAGGAATGATAGTCGAGTCGTTGGAATCAACTGTGACTTTGGCAGATTGAGAATCCAACCGTGTTGATGTAACACTCTCAGGGAGAGCGACACGCTTTTCAGCAATTGATCTCTTGATCTCGCCTTTATCAGGAGATCGTCCAAGTACGGGATAATTGTGACTCCCTGCTTGCACAGAAGCACCATCATTTCCGCCATTACTTTGGTGAAAATTGTCGGGGCCGTGGAAAGCCCAAACGGCAACGTCTGAAACTGGTAATGACAGTCCTGTACCGCGAAACGCAGGTATTCCTGTGGAAGAGGAAATATGGGGACATGAAGGTAGGCATCCTTCACGTCCAGCGACACCATAAAATCCCCTGCTTCCAGACTGGATATCACAGCCCGGAGTGATTCCATCTTGAATTTGAACTTTTTCAAGTATAGGTTTAGGGATTTTAGATTCTAAATGTGTCTGACCGAACCATCCGGCTTCGGGACCACAAACAGTGTTGAATAGTACCCTTTTCCCTGTTGGCCTAGGGGAACCTTGACAATCACTTTCTATTGACACAGCTTTTGAATTGCATTTAATACCACTTCCCTCTCCGGG
Organism: Pseudophryne corroboree; assembly: GCF_028390025.1. Lineage (NCBI taxonomy): Eukaryota > Metazoa > Chordata > Amphibia > Anura > Myobatrachidae > Pseudophryne > Pseudophryne corroboree. Next base: position 607,769,640 of record NC_086444.1, on the reverse strand, counting down.
GAAGAGGCTGGCAAGGCCGACTTGAAAAATCGGCGAGGGGGCACCTCTTCAAACTCCAGTTTGTAACCTTGGAATACAATTTCCAACGCCCAAGGATCCACGTCTGATAGAACCCAGACCTGGCTGAAGAGTCGAAGACGTGCCCCCACTGGTGCGGACTCCCTCCGTGGAGCCCCAGCGTCATGCAGTGTTTTTAGCAGAAGCCGGGGAGGACTTCTGCTCCTGGGAACTAGCCGAAGCAGGTGTTCTCTTTCCTCTACCCTTACCTCTGGCGAGGAAAGAGGAGCCCTGACCTCTTCTGGACTTATGCGACCGAAAGGACTGCATCTGATATTGTGGGGTTTTCTTTTGCTGTGGGGGAACAAAAGGCAAAAATGTAGATTTACCCACGGTAGCTGTGGAAACCAGGTCCGCGAGACCATCCCCAAACAAAACTTCACCCTTATAAAGACTAAATTCAAGGGAAAAGGGAAGGATTGGACTGGTAGTGGCGCACTCAAATTAAACAAATGTAATTAAAATATAACTTTTATTAACGTCTTCATAAAAGAGCCAAGAACTGTGAAATTGATAAATACAATGCAGACAAATGTGAGACAAGGTGCAACATATAATGTTAAAAACACACACTCTCTATATCCAATGTGCTGTGCAATGTCCAATCTATACTATAAACGTATTCTAGGTTCTATGACCTTGCCAGTAATTAATTGGTGCTGTCAGATATCAGATCAGGTACAAGTTAGAGTCAGAGTTATGGCATTACGGTGTTAATAGTTGTTTTCTTATCTAATAAACTCAGAGAATCAATCTGACTTATTATGTACTGTGTGATAATATGTATAACAGATTGTATCGGGAGATTGTTCTTTAATATATTAAGTCGTGTGGAACAGACCTAAGCGCTCTCAGTCTCAGCTGTCAGCGCGTTCATCTAATGGTAGGTATGCACAGCTTGTGCCTGTAATTTCCTTAACACAGAGTTAGACAAGGTACCACTATTTATTCAGGACAATAACACGGGCTCTCAGTCTCTGCTGTCAGCCCTTATTTATTCCTTATCACGAAATAAATCTGTAGTCATAAATTGTATAAACATATGGTGGGCAAAATACCCCTCTATTGTTTGAGGTATTAGTCAGTGCTCTCAGTTCTCTGCTGTCAGCACTCATAGAGGGTATCCCCCATAGTTAAATCCATAACAATGATGACTACCATCTGCCAAACTTCATAAGTGATACCCTTTATTTGGGGTCTGTTAGCTACACTGCGGTGTTCGCTATAATACACCTGGACTCCCTATAATGGGATTAGAATATCTCTTTCATTTGATGCTCTCAGTCTGAGGTATCAGCACTTATTATTTAAGCCAGTGAAAGGTAGATATGGAGTAAATAATATAACAAACCGATGGGTGTAAGAATTTGACACCTTGATGTGTGATCACAAGTGTTATATATATGTGGTTGCAAATCTCTGTTTCAGATATTCACTAATTTCAGTCACTATGGTTAGTGTTGGAGTCTCATTTATCAAAGTAGACTAATCATAGAGGCTACATAAATTATCTTTTTCCTCTATATTGATTTTAATAATAATGACTTATATATAGCGTTTGTAAATTCACAGTGGTTACTGAGATCTCCAATTATATATTCAAAGTATCGGTTTCACTAAATTCAATTAAGTTAATGAATGCCTATGTACTAAATTTCTGATTGCCAGTTATTTTCCAACACTGTGTGCAGTATTGCTTAATCATGATTTATTGCCTGGGCCATATTAAACATGTATAGGGGGCCCTGTGTCATTCATGATTAAAAGCAATTCCTGATTACCGTTGTAAACTGTTGCATAAAATAGCTACCTATAAGCTGTTTAGTATAACAAGATAGCTGTTCGCATATAGCAGTAGTGGGTGAAAGTTTAATCAAAGCTCCTCTATATATTTGTACTGGGAGCTGAGAAGCCGATACAATGTTGCTAAACAGAGTTGCAATCTGAGCTGAGCTGAGGCATGGATAGAGCCGATACTACACTTGACCCTATGCCTTGTCTCACGTACAGTTCCTTGTATAAATACACACAATCACTGACTAATACATCCTTCTGACTAGCACATTGAAACAGGACATGCACAATGGATTAAACACATGGTTAGGAGTGTGAATCGCCGACGCGCGTTTCACAGTTTTAGTTTCGTCAGGGCTAACCAGAATGACTGCCCCGCTTAGAATATCACTATTAAGCCGCACCAATCAAGGAGCGGTATTGTGGTCACGTGATAAAGCCGGCCTATCATTGCGCGGCTCTCGTCATTCAAAATCTAATGGTCCGGTCACGTGGTCAAAATAGGCCAGTTGTGAGCCGGATACCGTCACTAGAGGAAGAATACATATGTTAATTGTATGTCTGATGTGCTGGGCTTCATATTGCCGCCATGAAGCCCAAGTCACTCAAAATCTAGTGATACGGCTAGTCCGGTCACGTGATCCGGATAGGCCAATCATGAGCCGGATTCTGTCGATAGAGGAAAAGATGAATGTTAACTGTATGTCTGATGTACTGGGCTTCGTTTTACTGCCATGAGATCTAGGTCGAGTAGCTGTGTTTTCGTGTACGATTCCACTATCCCGTGCTTTGTGTAATTTTTGTTATTAATGTTAGGATAATTTTATCACAGTCCTATGTGCATATAGGTGTTTAATAATGATACCGTTATTAATTACATCACATGCCTTTACACATCACCACTTGCACCATATGTTGCAATATTTTCTTCATTATCACCCGCACTGTGTTTGCATATATTTTCACTGTGTGTTTTGTTTTGGTTTTTTCTACACTCACATATCACGTTTTTTGTTTTATTAGATATTCACATTTATTATTAGATTTATGGTATAAATATGGTCCCCGAATATATATATACAGGATCTGCTAATTATAAGTGAAAGCTCACAAAGCACGGGATAGTGGAATCGTACACGAAAACACAGCTACTCGACCTAGATCTCATGGCAGTAAAACGAAGCCCAGTACATCAGACATACAGTTAACATTCATCTTTTCCTCTATCGACAGAATCCGGCTCATGATTGGCCTATCCGGATCACGTGACCGGACTAGCCGTATCACTAGATTTTGAGTGACTTGGGCTTCATGGCGGCAATATGAAGCCCAGCACATCAGACATACAATTAACATATGTATTCTTCCTCTAGTGACGGTATCCGGCTCACAACTGGCCTATTTTGACCACGTGACCGGACCATTAGATTTTGAATGACGAGAGCCGCGCAATGATAGGCCGGCTTTATCACGTGACCACAATACCGCTCCTTGATTGGTGCGGCTTAATAGTGATATTCTAAGCGGGGCAGTCATTCTGGTTAGCCCTGACGAAACTAAAACTGTGAAACGCGCGTCGGCGATTCACACTCCTAACCATGTGTTTAATCCATTGTGCATGTCCTGTTTCAATGTGCTAGTCAGAAGGATGTATTAGTCAGTGATTGTGTGTATTTATACAAGGAACTGTACGTGAGACAAGGCATAGGGTCAAGTGTAGTATCGGCTCTATCCATGCCTCAGCTCAGCTCAGATTGCAACTCTGTTTAGCAACATTGTATCGGCTTCCCAGCTCCCAGTACAAATATATAGAGGAGCTTTGATTAAACTTTCACCCACTACTGCTATATGCGAACAGCTATCTTGTTATACTAAACAGCTTATAGGTAGCTATTTTATGCAACAGTTTACAACGGTAATCAGGAATTGCTTTTAATCATGAATGACACAGGGCCCCCTATACATGTTTAATATGGCCCAGGCAATAAATCATGATTAAGCAATACTGCACACAGTGTTGGAAAATAACTGGCAATCAGAAATTTAGTACATAGGCATTCATTAACTTAATTGAATTTAGTGAAACCGATACTTTGAATATATAATTGGAGATCTCAGTAACCACTGTGAATTTACAAACGCTATATATAAGTCATTATTATTAAAATCAATATAGAGGAAAAAGATAATTTATGTAGCCTCTATGATTAGTCTACTTTGATAAATGAGACTCCAACACTAACCATAGTGACTGAAATTAGTGAATATCTGAAACAGAGATTTGCAACCACATATATATAACACTTGTGATCACACATCAAGGTGTCAAATTCTTACACCCATCGGTTTGTTATATTATTTACTCCATATCTACCTTTCACTGGCTTAAATAATAAGTGCTGATACCTCAGACTGAGAGCATCAAATGAAAGAGATATTCTAATCCCATTATAGGGAGTCCAGGTGTATTATAGTGAACACCGCAGTGTAGCTAACAGACCCCAAATAAAGGGTATCACTTATGAAGTTTGGCAGATGGTAGTCATCATTGTTATGGATTTAACTATGGGGGATACCCTCTATGAGTGCTGACAGCAGAGAACTGAGAGCACTGACTAATACCTCAAACAATAGAGGGGTATTTTGCCCACCATATGTTTATACAATTTATAACTACAGATTTATTTCGTGATAAGGAATAAATAAGGGCTGACAGCAGAGACTGAGAGCCCGTGTTATTGTCCTGAATAAATAGTGGTACCTTGTCTAACTCTGTGTTAAGGAAATTACAGGCACAAGCTGTGCATACCTACCATTAGATGAACGCGCTGACAGCTGAGACTGAGAGCGCTTAGGTCTGTTCCACACGACTTAATATATTAAAGAACAATCTCCCGATACAATCTGGTATACATATTATCACACAGTACATAATAAGTCAGATTGATTCTCTGAGTTTATTAGATAAGAAAACAACTATTAACACCGTAATGCCATAACTCTGACTCTAACTTGTACCTGATCTGATATCTGACAGCACCAATTAATTACTGGCAAGGTCATAGAACCTAGAATACGTTTATAGTATAGATTGGACATTGCACAGCACATTGGATATAGAGAGTGTGTGTTTTTAACATTATATGTTGCACCTTGTCTCACATTTGTCTGCATTGTTTTTATCAATTTCACAGTTCTTGGCTCTTTTATGAAGACGTTAATAAAAGTTATATTTTAATTACATTTGTTTAATTTGAGTGCGCCACTACCAGTCCAATCCTTCCCTTTTCCCTTGAATTTAGTCTTTATATTGGCAACAATATGTTAAGTGGCAGCACCCCCTAAATTAGACCAGATACTAGGCAGTATAACCTATGAAGGGGTATTGTATACAAACCTTGTTACTAGTGCAGTAGTCTCCCCATCCCTTTTTCCTTTCTTATAAAACTTCACCCTTGTAAGGTAAAACCTCCATATGCTTCTTTGAGTCGGCATCACCCGACCATTGGCGGGTCCACAGAGCTCGTCTTGCCGAAACTGCCATGGCGTTGGCTCTGGAACCAAGCAGCCCCACGTCTCTTTGAGCGTCTCTCATATATAAGACTGCATCTTTAATGTGACCTAAAGTCAGTACAATGGTATCCTTGTCCAGGGTATCCATGTCAGCCAACAAGATATCTGTCCATGCTGCAACAGCGCTACAAACCCATGCCGATGCTATTGCCGGTCTGAGTAAAGCACCCGTATGTGCATAAATAGACTTTAAGGGAGTTTCCTGTCTACGATCCGCAGGATCCTTAAGGGCCGCGGTGTCTGGAGACGGTAGCACCACCTTCTTGGACAGACGCGTTAACGTCTTGTCCACCCAGGGCGAGGATTCCCACGGTATCCTGTACTTTGCAGGGAAAGGATACGCCATAAGCATCCTCTTGGGAATCTGCAGTTTTTTGAGTTTCCCAAGCTTTTTCAAATAATTTGTTCAGTTCATGAGATGGAGGAAACGTTACCTCAGGTTTCTTTACCTTAACATGTGTACCCTCGTGTCAGGGACAGAGGGGTCATCTGTGATATGCAAAACATCTTTTATTGCCATAATCATATAATGAATACTTTTGGCCACCTTAGGGTGTAACCTTGCCTCATCATAGTCGACACTGGAGTCAGAATCCGTGTCAGTATCAGTGTCTGCTATTTGTGATAGGGGACGCTTTTGAGACCCTGACGGCCCCTGTGATCCAGTCAAATCCGTGGATTGACTCCCTGCTGTTTCCCTGGAGTCAGCTTTGTCCATTCTCTTATGTAATAAGGTCACATTAGCATTTAAAATATTCCACATATCATACCAATCATGAGTCGGCGTTGCCGACGGAGACACCACAATCATCTGCTCCACCTCCTCCTTGGATGAGCCTTCCGCTTCAGACATGCCGACACATGCGTACCGACACCCGCACACACACACAGGGATATATCTATAAGGGGACAGTTCCCCAACAAGGCCCTTTGGAGAGACAGAAAGAGAGTATGCCAGCACACACCCAGTGCCAACTGACACTGGAAACAATTCCCAGATATAGCGCTTTTATATATACAGTATATTAACAGTGTAATACACTCACTGCGCCTAAATGTGCCCCTCCCCTCTCTTTCAGCCCTGTGTCACCGTTCTGCAGGGGAGAGTCCGGGGAGCCAGCTTCTCTTCAGATCACTGTGGAAAAAATGGCGCTGGTTAGTGCTGTGAGACCAAGCTCCGCCCCCTCTAGTGGCGGGCTTCGGTCCCGCTCAAAATTACAATAATGGCGGGGGATGTACATATCTACTGACTCCGCAGCCCATATGTGAAAAACATGCCAATACAGAAGTTTATATTGCTGCCCAGGGCACCCCCCCCTGCGCCCTGCACCCATCAGTGCCTGTCAGTGTGTGTAACATGTGGGAGCAATGGCGCGCAGCGTTACCACTGCGCGCTTACCTCAGTGAAGATCTGAAGTCTTCTGCCGCCTTAGAAGTCTTCTTTCTTCTTATACTCACCTGGCTTCTATCTTCCGGCTCTGCGAGGAGGACGGCGGCGCGGCTCTGAGACGAACGGCAGGGGGAGACCTGCGTTCCGATCCCCCTGGAGCTAATGGTGTCCAGTCGCCTAAGAAGCAGAGCCTATCATTCAAGTAGGTCTGCTTCTCTCTCCTCAGTCCCACGATGCAGGGAGCCTGTTGCCAGCAGTGCTCCCTGAAAATAAAAAACCTAACAAAATTCTTTTATCAACGAAACTCAGTAGAGCTCCCCTGTAGTGCACCCAGTCTCCTCTGGGCACAGAATCCAACTGAGGTCTGGAGGAGGGGCATAGAGGGAGGAGCCGGTGCACACCCATACTAAAAGTTATTTATAGTGCCCATGTCTCCTGCGGAGCCCGTCTATACCCCATGGTCCTTACGGAGTCCCCAGTATCCTCTAGGACGTAAGAGAAATCATATTTATTGTATTTTCTTTTAACCCAGTAATTATCTATATTTGATGCAACACAAATTATATGAAATAGAAATACATTTTTATATAGTTTTATTATTCCTATATATTTATATTTTAGCTAACTTAATATATATATATATCTATTATAAATTCTTTATTTTCAGGAAAAGGTTTTTCAGAACAAATCAGTCACATAACATATACAATATAAATGCAAACGTGCACTATACAGTAGAAAAAATTAAAAAAAACTTAAGAACACATGGGGGGTCATTCCGAGTTGTTCGCTCGTTATTTTTTTCTCGCAACGGAGCGATTAGTCGCTAATGCGCATGCGCAATGTTCGCACTGCGACTGCGCCAAGTAAATTTGCTATGCAGTTAGGTATTTTACTCACGGCATTACGAGGTTTTTTCTTCGTTCTGGTGATCGTAATGTGATTGACAGGAAGTGGGTGTTTCTGGGTGGAAACAGGCCGTTTTATGGGTGTGTGCGAAAAAACGCTACCGTTTCTGGGAAAAACACGGGAGTGGCTGGAGAAACGGAGGAGTGTCTGGGCGAACGCTGGGAGTGTTTGTGACGTCAAACCAGGAACGACAAGCACTGAACTGATCGCAGATGCCGAGTAAGTGTGGAGCTACTCAGAAACTGCTAAGAAGTGTCTATTCGCAATTTTGCTAATCTTTCGTTCGCAATTTTGCTAAGCTAAGATTCACTCCCAGTAGGCGGCGGCTTAGCGTGTGCAATGCTGCTAAAAGCAGCTTGCGAGCGAACAACTCGGAATGAGGGCCATAGTACGGTCCTCCAAAGTACACATCCATAAAAAACAAAACATCAATAACGTACATGAGTCTTAAGAGAACAAATAGAATAAGAAGCATCAAGTTCTAACAAATACAAAAGTTAGCAGAAAAACCATCGAGAAGTGGAAAAAAAAGGAAATGAGCGGAAACAGAGAACAAAGAAGGTAGAAGAGAGAGAGAAAGAGAGGGAGAAATCCACTCGGCTGAAGGGAACCATCATGCGGGTTGTTTAATCAATAGCTAACACCACCAATATTACACAACCAATCACAAGAAGGAGGACAAGGAAAGAATTGAACTAAATTGAACTAAAGACAAGGTAAACCACGTCCTATACTACAGATGCGGTGACTCAGGAACTATAGCCAGAAAGGACGGCAATCGTTTAAAGTCCAAACAGCTGAACCACAAAGCCACATATGTACCGTGTCTTTCGGGTATGGAATAATATATTTCGTCCATGGACATAGAAAAATCCATGCGTAGGCACCAGTCCCACACAGTAGGGGGAGACGATGATTGCCAACATACTGTGACAACTGCTCTAGCAGCATTGTTCATGTGCCTTAGTAAAGACTTCTTATATTCAGAGAGTGGTATATCAGTGTGGGAGAGCAACCAAAAATCAGGGCCCGAAGGGACAGGGAAACCAAAAACCTCAGCAGCAATTTTTTTGTATCTCCTCCCAAAAAGGGGCTATCAATGAACAGTCCCACCAAATGTGCAGCAATGACCCTAGTTCCAGGCCGCATCTCCAACACATTGGAGACACCCCAGGGCAATATTTATGTACAACAGTGGGGCAATGGTACCAACTAGATAAAAGTTTAAATTGGGTCTCCACCACGTCGATGCTGATTGAGCATGCACTGGTCACTTAGTATACCTTAGCCCAGTTGACTTCCAGCCCCTTAAGTAGGAAATTTGGTATATGGAGGAAATAGTATGAGTTGGGGGGTGTGATTGAACACAAAGTTTCTCAAACATGGTAAATTCTTTGTCCCATACACCTGATCTCCCCAAAGAGGAAATAAAGTGGCGTACCTGTACATAAAACCAATAATCTGATTTATGTAGATCTGTGTCCGCTAACAATGTCTCAAATGATTTAAGGCAACCTCCCTGTATAAAATTATAAATCCTAGTAACCCCCGCCGATTTCCAAGGAGCAGCAGCCTTCTCTACAGTACCTGGTATAAATGCGGGATTATGGACAACAGGGATCAACTGGGATATTGGTGACGCGATATTCAATTTCTCTCACAACCTCCTCCACAACAATAATGTAGGTCCTACAGTTGGGTGGTCAATAGACCTTACTTTTGACAACCAGGGTACCAGATTCAAATGGGAGTTGGTGGAGAGTGCTTCAATTGAGACCAACTGCTTATCACCTGAATTTCTCGTCCATTCCAATACCCTACTTAGCATAGATGCTTGGTAGTATGCCGAGAACATTGGCAATTGCCTACCCCCTTGGGATTTACGTCTAATGAGAATCTGATGTTTGAACCTAGGCTTCCTCCCTCCCCACACGTAATCACGTAAAGTATTGTGCAAAGCGGAGAGAAAGTGTGGTGGGACGAGTATTGGGATCGTTTGGAACAAATAAAGAAACCTAGGGAGAACGTTCATTTTGACAACATTAATCCGACCCAATCATGAGATCCTCTCTGGAAAGCACATGGACAGGTCATCCTTTATCTTCTTAAGCATTGGGGCAAAGTTTAGATCAAATAGTTTAGGAAGTTGTATGGGAATCTGAATCCCTAAATATTGGAGATGTGAAGAGGTCCACTTAAAGGGGAATGATTTGGAAAGAGTCTCAACCATCTCATCCAGTGTGATGATGTTCAGGGCCACGGACTTGGAGTAGTTAATCTTAAAATTCGAGAGAGTATTAAATCGGTGGAATTCCCTCATCAAATTTGGCAGGGAGATCATTGGATTAGTAATGAACGCCAGCAGGTAGTCAGCAAAAAGGCTCAATTTATAAACCTGCGGCCCTAATCTCATGCCCGAGATATCTGGATTAGCCCTAATTGCCTTTGCCAGTGCCTCCATACAAAGGACAAAGATCACCGGTGAGAGAGGGCAGCCTTGTCTTGTACCATTCGTAATATGCACTACTTTGGACAAGATACCATTAATTCGTACCTGCGCTGAGGGTGCTTTGAATAGAGCCAGTATCCTACTCAGGAAAGTCTCCCTCAAACCCAGTCTCTGCAACACTCCCAGTCAATCCTGTCAAACGCTTTTTCTGCATCGGTTGACAAAATTACCAAAGGGATATTAATTGTAGACACATAAGAAATCAAGTCAATAACCTTAATTGTATTATCCCTAGCCTCATGACCCGGAACAAAGCCTACTTGATCAGAGTGGATGAGGCCAGGGAGAAGAGGTTTCAAGCGGCCAGCTATCAACTTGTCATAAAGTTTAATGTCAACGTTTAGCAGAGAGATAGGCCTATAACTTGCCACTATACAGGGGTCCTTACCCTCTTAGGGGATCATCCTAATATATGCAGAGAGAGATTGGTTGGAGTACTGCGCCTGGGGAGAAACCGCATTACACACCCTCAGCAGCAGGGGGACCAATTTGTCCTGGAAAGCCTTATAGTAAGCTATAGGGAAGCCGTTGTGACCCAGACTTTTCCCATTGGGGGAAGTCTTAATAGCCTCTTTCAATTCATCTTCAGTGAATGGGGAATCAAGAGCCTGTGACACCACCTCCAGAAGAGAGGGGAACTCAACATCCTCAAGGAACTGCAAGATGTCAGCCTTATGAGCCGAAGTGAGTGAGTTTGTGCGGTTCCGAGTAAGATTATAAAGTTCAGAGTAATACTCATGGAAAACGGAGGCAATCCCATCGTTAGTAGCACAAATATTCCCAGACGAATTCTTCATTCTTTGTATGTACGTTAAGGTTCTCTGTGCTCGGGGGGATCTTGCCTGCATCTTTCCAGGCTTATTACCCCACCTAAAAGAGGTATGTCTGCACCTCCTATACGCCCTGTTGACCCCATCATTAAGCAAGCAATTTAGGGACGCTCTGGCAGTTTGTAATTGAACAAAAACATCTGAATCTCCAGAGGTTTTATGGGCCAACTCTAGAGCTTTGATTTTGGTCAAAAGGGCATCTCTGCATTCTAGTTTCTGCTTCTTAAGAAACGTTCCAAGTTGGATGCACCAGCCACGGACAACACATTTGTGGGCTTCCCAGATCGTAATTGGAGAGACATCGGCCGTGACATTGGACGCCACATAATATTCTATGAAGCTCAATAGTTGAGTTCTATAGTGAGAGTCTGTCAGGAGTTGCTCGATTAACATCCAGTGCCACTGTCGAGGCCTCGCATAGGCATTGTGCAAGGTAACAGTAATAGGAGCGTGATCAGAACCCGTAATCTAGCCAATGGTTGCCTCAAGCAATACATCCAAATGGGAATGAGCAATACACAAATAGTCAATACGTGAATAAGACCCATGTGGGGAAAAAAATGTATAATCCCTCTCTGCAGGATGTAATAACCTCCATGAGTCAACTAATTGAAACTCATGTAGAATTTCCCTAAATTTTCTCGCTTCCCAGTATAAGGCTTGAGGAGCCCCAGAAGACGTGTCCAAGAGCGGTTCAAGGGCCAAATTGAGATTGTCGAAGTTGAAAATATTTCAGCCATACACATCACGGACAAACTCCACACAGATGGCCTCCGTGCGCGTACTTGTGCTGCCGTGCGTGCACATGCTCGCAAGCTGCGTATAGCCGCTCATGCGGTAGTGCGTATTAGCGCGTGGTATGAGTAATTACGGTAGCATTTGTGATCGCATGGAAAAGCCACAAAGACACATTTCATATTTAATATACATAGCGCACAATTTACACATAGTCTACATACACCACACCAGCGAGTTACACTTGCTTAAAGGGTATAATAAAAAAGGGATTCACCTTTACAGGATATGAGGGGACAGAATTAGATTAGGAGGTGGTATTTGGTATCCAGCTGTAAGGTATTTTAAGAGCAATACTCTGGTATCAGTTTGCAGAAGATCGCACGCTCCTGCGTATAGATATGCGCAGGAGCAAAATATTAATATAAACTGTATTTACTGTACTCCTGATATTTGGCGGGAACCCAGTGGAGACCAACTGCAAGTGCACCTGGACCAGACATCGCCCACCTATTCAAACCGACCTATGACCTCTCCTGTACTGTAAATGACCATCCCAGTGACCTATAAGTGAAGAGATTACAGTTTCCATTGTATTAGGTTTTGGACAAATGTATAAAAGGCCAGCTGCAAGCCCGGTCAGACACAATCTCTGAAGGTCATCTACCTTGATTAACTGAGGACCGGACCGGGTAGCACACGTGAACAAACGTATGTACCATTGACTGTAGCCTTTTCTCTTATTGTATTGTATTATTGTTGTAACCCCCCGCTAGTAAATAACCATTGGTGGGTTGGACCCCAACATAGTTTAAAATACAATTTGGTGTCGTGTCCCTTTTCCTGCTAAGGTTTACAGTGTATTTACAGCCACTCGGGCTGCTGCATTGTACTATCAGCGTGTAGGCCTGTGTACGCAAACTGTGTACTTACTATGTCCGTTCGGTGTAGGTACGTAGAGTGCGCACATGGTACGATCTTGTGTACGTAAGGTGTGTAAAGAGTACAGAGGTTAAGGATTAAATACAGCGGCCGCAGCGGCTTAAACTTTGGTGAAATAAGGTATTACTTTATGTCCTGTAAAATATTCAGCATTCACAATTGGGGGCTCATCCTGTTCACTACATACTCACAGATTTGCAGCTAATAGTACAGACTTTGATCTATCAACAAAGGCACGAAAAAAAGCGTACACAGGGCGTATCGATACTTTGCATACCCTCTCACATATTGTTGCCACAGGTATAGATTATTAGGTCATTTTAGATCTGTGTGAAATTGGATACATTTGTTTGCTATATAGATACAGTTGATATAGTATATTAAGGACGTAATTGTAATAATACAAAACACAGTTCTGAAAAATATATAGAGTTACTCTGCGCTTAATATATGGTCCATAGGATGATTAAAAACACATGAAATGTTAATAATAATTTATTTAATATAATGCACTTTAAAACACGAAATATCAACCACAATAAGAAATGCAAAATGCATATATAAATGTGCTTAACCAGATGAAATAAGTCATACAGCAAAAATTACTTCCCACATAATATTAACTACTAATAATATTTTTCTTAATTGACAATTTTCACTATTCCTCGGTGGCTGCATTGAGAGAGTCCGCTATTGAGCATGATTGGAATATCACTAAACACAGGGAGTCGCAAGGGGATAAGCTGATGATGGTAAGTATACAGGCACTTACAGGAAAGTCCCATCAGCCAAAACCCCAAGACCCCTGATGGTAAGTCACGGGTAATAATATGCTACAATTGCCAGAAGGAAGGGCATTACTCAAGAGAATGTAGGAGCAAAGGGACACATAATGTATACAGACCCCCTAGATCTGAATACGAACCACGCTACAACACACATAGTTGGGAACAGGGACCACATAGAGGGGAAACACGGAGGTACCCACCTAGGAGGGACTGGCAGACCTCCAAAAACTTGCAATTATCCCCCTCACATATTGTAGCTGCCAATGCGCTGCGGGAAGGTCCCACTACACAATAGAGGTCAGGCAACACCTGTAGTCTACAGCCAGTGAAGTTGATTGCTAGCCTTGGAAAGGAACCTGAGGTCATGGTTGATGTAGCTGGTGTACCATTACCTTTTCTTGTAGATACAGGGGCGGCCAGGTCAGTGTTGAATTCCACAAAAGGTGTGAAAACCACGGGAAAAACTATTTCGGCAATGGGAGTAACAGGAACGGTGCAACAATACCCTTTGAGAAGACCTGCAGAGATTACGATAGGGCCATTGCAAACCAAACATTCTTTCCTGTTGGCAGCATCGTCTCTGACTAACCTACTTGGCAGAGACTTATTGTGTAAAATGAGGTGTGTCATATATTGTACTCCTGAGGGTGTCTTCTTGGATATACCTGAGAACCACGCACAAGAAGTTCAAAATATACTAGACACCCCTCAAAGGCTAATGTCGCATTCTACTGTTATAGACACTTGTCCATCAAAGGTAGAGGAAATGATTTTGCAAATACCGGGTTCCCTTTGGACCAAAGATGGACAGGACACTGGATTGATGGCGAATGTAGCTCCAGTAGCAGTACAAGTAAAAGATGGCAGGATAGCTCCAAAAATCCCTCAATATCCTCTGAAGCCAGAGGTAGAGTTAGGAGTGTACCCTGTCATAGAGCGGCTGCTACAGCAGGGCATCCTAGTCAGGACGTCCAGCACAGCCAATAGCCCCATCTTCCCTGTGAAAAAGAGTGGGAGGAGGGTTACAGGTTAGTGCAGGATTTAAGAGGGATAAACAAAATATTTGAGAGCCAATTCCCCGTAATGCCCAATCCAGCTGTCATCCTCATGCAAATTCCCCCTACCGCAAAATTCTTCGCTGTCATTGATCTCTGCTCTGCTTTCTTTTCTGTCCCTCTTCACCTTGACAGCCAATACTTCTTTGCCTTCACGTACAGGGGAGTACAGTACACCTGGACTCGTCTCCCCAAGGTTTCATTGACAGCCCAAGTATTTTCTCCCAGGCCTTGCATGACTGTTAACAATCCTTTCAACCCGAGAGTGGATCAGTACTAATACAATATGTTGATGACTGGTTGTTGTGTTCTGACTCACTCGAGTCGTCCTTGAAAGATACTAAACAGCTTCTGTTTCATCTTTCTCAGACAGGACACAAGGTTTCAAAGGATAAGCTACAGTTATGCCGGACCATGGTTAAATACTTCGGACACTGCTTGACACAAGGACTTAGGCACCTGACCACTGATAGGATACAGGCGATTCGCGACATGACTCTGCTGCAAACTCAGCAACAGATCCGCACTTTCCTCGGAATGTGTGGGTACTGTCGGAACTGGATTCCTGGGTTCTCCATACTGGCACTACCTTTACAAGAAATGGTCTCTTCGAACAAACCAGAACGGATCTCTCACACAGATGAGTCCGAACTGGCGTTTGAGAGACTAAAACAGTGTTTATCACAAGCACCTCTGTTGGGTATGCCAGATTATGAGAAGCCCTTTGAATTGTACGGTACTGAAAGTGCTGGGTGTGCGGCAGGAGCCTTAACACAAAGACATGGTGATGCCAGCAGACCGGTAGCCTACTACAGTGCACAGTTTGACACTCTAGTACGGTCTCTCCCCACTTTCTTGCAAAGTGTTGCAGTGATAGCTTTGCTGGTAAGTAAAAGTGAGGATGTAGTGTTAGGACACGACTTGACAATCCATACACCTCATGCAGTATCAGCCTTGCTGAACTCCGCCCAAACGAGACATGTCTCATCTGCTCGGTTTACAAAGTGGGAATTATCACTGATGGCCCCGGTAAACATCACCATTAAGAGATGCAGCTCACTAAATCCTGCAACTTACTTGCCAAGTGTGCCTGGTCCTGCACAAACGGTGGAGGATGAGAACGATGGTGAAGGAGGATTTAGTGCAGATACTGATAAGCATGATTGTATGGAATACCTGAACCAAACTTTCACTGCAAGACCTGACATCAGTGACAACCCACTGGAAGGAGTAGATTTTACCTTCTACACTGACGGTAGTTGCCACAGACAGACGGAATTGGGAGACCTGTGCACCGGATATGTAGTTGTAGATGACAAAGGTACTATAGAAGCTGAACGCCTTGGCCCACCGCACTCAGCACAAGTTGCTGAGCTGGTCGCCCTGACCAGAGCATGTGAATTGGCCAAAGGTAAGTCAGCTAAAATATACACGGACTCTAGGTACACCTTTGGAGTGGTGCATGATTTTGGGGCCCTGTGGTGCCTCAGAAATTTCATGACAGCAGCTGGCACACCTGAAGCGCATGCGTCTCACATCAAAAGTCTCCTGACAGCAATACAGGAACCATACAGAGTGGCTGTTATCAAGTGTAAAGTACACACTTACAACCAAGACCCAGTCTCACTTGGGGGTATATTTACTAAGGTCCTGATTTTGACCGATTTGGTGTTTTTTAATCAAAGTGTCATCTCGGGAATTTACTAACCTCAAATCTCAGCAGTGATGAGGGCATTCGTATTTTTTTCAGAAGTCAAAGTTAAAAAATACAAAATACACCATCGGTCAAACGCGGCTGTTTAGGTATACAACTCGGTAATTTACTATGCATTCGTATTTGAAATCTCTACCGTGAAAGTGCATTAGCGGCCGTGAAAAAAAGCGATTCGTAAAAAAAGGCTGGAAAAAAAATAGACCTGCTTTTGAGAAGCATGTTTACATGTGTTTCCAATTCTACATTAATCACACCTGCATTTTTGGCCCTTTAAAAGGGACCCAAGCTCATTTTTCAAATCTCTTACTCTGAAATGGCTGCTGCCGTGTGTAGTACTGATTTCTTGTTTGCTGTGGGATACCTGAGACTGCTCCATGAGGCTACAATAAACCAGGGCCAGGAAACTGAACATGGTCAGCAGGTTGTCCAGGTGCCGCGGAGGCTGCGCAGGCCTCGTTTTTTTAGGGGGCGTTTAAACTAAAACACATTGGCCGATGACCAAGTCATACAGATGTTCCGGTTAAATAGAATCAACATTTGCCGTCTGTATGACCTTGTCAAACTGGAACTAGACCCTTAGACAGCACGCTCTCACCCTGTCTCAGGCCTGCACAAACTCCTGGCTGTGTTGCACTTTATGGCTACTGGCAGCTTTCAGGCTGTGACTGGCGATGTAATTGGTATCTCACAGCCCACCTTTTCTAAATATTTAAATCAGGTGAGTTAAAACATACATACTCCTCTATGTCTAAGTGATGCTTCTGTTATGTAATATAACACAGTATTGTATTTATTACAGGTCATGACACTCACCTTATATTTTTTAATGTCCACTCAGGTTTTGGATGCTTTGGATCCACACATAGATGCCTCTATCTGCTTCCCTACCCAGGAGTCGCAGTGGCATGCAGTCAGGGTAGCTTTCTATGAGCTTGCTGGGATGCCCAATGTGCTGGGTGCCATAGATTGCACACATGTTGAACTGGGAACATCTAGGGGCAGGCAATACATTTATACCAATAGGCATCTGGCTCACTCCACTAATTTCCAGGTGGTTTGTGATGCAAATCTAAAAATGATGAGTGTTGTTGCTGGTTACCCTGGCGGCTGCCATGACTCCTTCATCCTCAGTCAGTCATCCCTCTTTGATAAATTTGAGGCCAGACAAATGCCTGATGGATGGCTGCTGGGTATGTTCCAAGTTTGTTGTGTGTATGTGTGTTAACCTCAACATCGTCATTATGTTTGCTATTTTTTGCTTAAAACACGTGTCCTAATGTTGGCTATATCTGTCTTTCAGGTGATGGGGGATATGGCTGCTTCTCTTGGCGTCTTACTCAATTGTCCCAACCTGATTCCCCTGCTGAACACAATTACAATAATGCATATAAGTCCACGTGGAATGTGATAGAAAGATGTTTTGGGGTGCTGAAATCTAGGTTTCGATGTCTGGATAAGTCTGCAGGGCTTTTGTTGTATAGTCCCTCAAAAGTGACTAGGATTGTGTTCTGTTGTTTTCTTCATAACATGTGTTTGTGCCAACATCTGCCACATGTTGAGGAGGAGGAGGCTGATGTTGGTGATGAAGAAAACAGTCAGCAAGTAGAGGAGTTAGAAACATCTGGCGACAGTGTGAGTACAGATGTATGGAGGCAGGTAAGCCAAGAACTGATTCTGCGTCATTTTACCGGTAAGTCTTAATTTTGCTTACTCAACATTGGCTAACACCAATCCTAAACAATATGTAGTTATGAATTATGTTTGTGATGCGGTATTGTTTCATGTTAGGCATGTTGTTTACAGTTAGTCACTAACATTTTCATCTTACACTGTCAGTCAATAACAAATTAAACATTGCACATATAGCGTTTGAGTCATTTATTACCTTAAACACTTGTTTTTGGTTGGGCACAATTCTATATTGTTGAAATATGGTTAGCAATACTGTATATACTGTTGCAGGGTTGCTCATTTCCTAGGGTTTTTTTGCTGGCTGCAGAGGATTGTGATGGCACATTGGACCATGTTCTGCTGGATCGTCTGACTGGGGAGGTAACTGGGGTCTGGCTAGGTGTGGTTGTCCCTGAGCTTGAGCCTTGTTGCTGGGATGCCAACACATTTATGTTTTGGCTCAGGTTGTTGAGGCTTGCAGGGAGTTGTGTGGTTGCGGCTGTGTTGTTGGAGATGATTCTGGACAGGCTTTCGGTAATTAACTGATTGTTTTGAATTATTTGAATGAGGGCTTGTTGATGTTGTTCGTCCATAATGTTGTTCGTCCATTATGCGCTGAAAACTTGCTATAAGTTGGCTGTTGTCTGCTCTCTGCTCCATCGTATTGGCCACTCTGCCAAGTTGCACATTCAGTCTGCTTGAGTTTCTACTGAGTCTAGGTAGATGATGGGGCAGACTGGCAAGATATTGGTTGTGTGTGCACAGACAGGCATGGTTTTGTGCCTGTTGTGTGGCCCAACTGTCCCAAAACTCTTGTCCCAAAACTCTTGTGGCTGGGGTGGTGTTGGGCTCAATTGGGGGATGGGGGATGTTTGGGGTGGTGGAGTTATGTCAGCCGGCGCGGTTGTCTGGTTATTATCAATTGCTTGCAGGTGGAGTGTGTACAAATGCTGCAAGTCAGTTTCCTGCTGGGTATCCTGGGGCATGATGTCTGCATCTGTATGGGGTTGAAGACAGCCACAATTTAGTTAGTGTTGGTCTTCTAGTTGGTTTCAGCTTTACGTAAACATGCATTATTTCTTAATATGCATGTTGTAAATTAAAAATAGAGTGTGAGCTAAAATTTTACATTTATTTTACATTATTTTATAAACATGTGGCTTCTTAGGTACCCTACTCATTCCAACAATTATTAAGGTAAATGTTGGACTATGTGCCTTACTTAATGGCCAAACACGTAGAACTATAATAACAAAAAATGCCAACAATGACATATTATGGTTAAAGCTTCGTTTTGCCAAACAAACACAATACATTAAATGTGTAGAAAAATACACTCATACATTGTTAAAGGCTGTCAGTCTTGGCCACTAAACTTTTTAAATTTTAATGAAAAAACATATTTAAAAAAATCTGGTTGGCTGAAGTGGGCACACCTATTTTGTGCATATTGGGCCTAATTCTGAGTTGATCGCAGCATCAAATTTGTTAGCAGTTGGGCAAAACCATGTGCACTGCAGGGAGGACAGATATAACATGTGCAGAGAGAGTTAGATTTGGCTGGGGTGTATTCAAACTGAAATCTAAATTGCAGTGTAAAAATAAAGCAGCCAGTAATTACCCTGCACAGAAACAATATAACCCACCCAAATCTAACTCTCTCTGCACATGTTATATCTGCCTCCCCTGCAGTGCACATAGTTTTGCCCAATTGCTAACAAACTTGCTGCTGCGATCAACTCAGAATTACCCCCATTGTTAAGGTGAGATCTGAACCACGAAATAATGCTTACCATGGGGTAAAATTACTCAAATGGAAGTTCTATTTAAGATGGGATGTTGTCCATAGCAACCAATAACATTCCAGGTATTATATTCGAGAAGGTGCTGTATAAATGTAAGGTAGAATAGGATTGGTTGCTATGGGCAACATCATATCTTAAATAGAGCTCCCATCTTAGTAAAGTTACCCCCATGTGTTTGCTGGTGTGGATTAGTACAAGGATGAGTGTGTGCTTTTGGTCATGTGTATTTTGTGTCCAAAAACACTGTGTAAAATGCACTTTAATTATTTGTTTATGTTTACTCACCAGACAGCTGAGGGGATTGTGGTTCCTCGCTTTGTGGACTGGCCAAAATGGCTTCTGGTGGCTGAGCCAACACAGTGGAGATGCGCCGTTGTGGTGGAGAGGATGCGGGTGTAGTTCCCGCCTCAAGACGGCGTCTCTTGCTTCCCCTCTTCTGGAGACTGGCAGACCCCTGTGAAGGTCGTCTTAGTGGAGTGTGGTGAGATGATGAAGTTCCTATGGGTTAAAATAGACATTATAATTCTGTCTTTCTATGTGTTTTCAGAATATGTGTATCCACAAAAATATTACCTGCATCACCAGCATCCGCATCTCTTGGAAGTGTGGTTTGTGTCCTGGCTGTGCTGGCTCTCTTTCGTACTGTAGAAATATGAAGTTTGGCCGTATGATCATTAAATTGTGATTAGATATTTGAAACAATTTTTTTTTTGTGATGTGGACATATGAAGAACATTATGAGAAATAAATAAAACTTTGGTTATGCTCTTCTGGCTGACTTCATTGGGTGTGTATAGTAGTGATGTGCACCGGAAATTTTTCGGGTTTTGTGTTTTGGTTTTTGGTTCGGTTCCGCGGCCGTGTTTTGGGTTTGGACGCGTTTTGGCAAAACCTCACCGGAAATTTTTTGTCGGATTCGGATATGTTTTGGATTCGGGTGTTTTTTTAGAAAAACACTAAAAAACAGCTTAAATCATAGAATTTGGGGGTCATTTTGATCCCATAGTATTATTAACCTCAATAACCATAATTTCCACTCATTTTCAGTCTATTCTGAACACCTCACACCTCACAATATTATTTTTAGTCCTAAAATTTGCACCGAGGTCGCTGGATGGCTAAGCTAAGCGACACAAGTGGCCGACACAAACACCTGGCCCATCTAGGAGTGGCACTGCAGTGTCAGACAGGATGGCACTTGGAAAAAATAGTCCCCAAACCGCACATGATGCAAAGAAAAAAAGAGGCGCAATGAGGTAGCTGTGTGACTAAGCTAAGCGACCCTAGTGGCCGACACAACACCTGGCCCATCTAGGAGTGGCACTGCAGTGTCAGACAGGATGGCCCTTGAAAAAAATAGTCCCCAAACAGCACATGATGCAAAGAAAAAAAGAGGCGCAATGAGGTAGCTGTGTGACTAAGCTCAGCGACCCAAGTGGCCGACACAAACACCTGGCCCATCTAGGAGTGGCACTGCAGTGTCAGACAGGATGGCCCTTCAAAAAAATACTCCCCAAACAGCACATGATGCAAAGAAAAATGAAAGAAAAAAAAGGTGCAAGATGGAATTGTCCTTGGGCCCTTCCACCCACCCTTATGTTGTATAAACAGGACATGCACACTTTAACGAACCCATCATTTCAGCGACAGGGTCTGCCACACGACTGTGACTGAAATGACTGGTTGGTTTGGGCCCCCACCAAAAAAGAAGCAATCAATCTCTCCTTGCTCAAACTGGCTCTAGAGGCAAGATGTCCACCTCATCATCATCGTCCGATTCATCACCCCTTTCACTGTGTACATCCCCCTCCTCACAGATTATTAATTCGTCCCCACTGGAATCCACCATCTCAGGTCCCCGTGTACTTTCTGGAGGCAATTGCTGCTGGTGAATGTCTCCACGGAGGAATTGATTATAAATCATTTTAATGAACATCATCTTCTCCACATTTTCTGGAAGTAACCATGTACGCCGATTGCTGACAAGGTGAGCGGCTGCACTAAACACTCTTTCGGAGTACACACTGGAGGGAGGGCAACTTAGGTAGAATAAAGCCAGTTTCTGCAAGGGCCTCCAAATTGCCTCTTTTTCCTGCCAGTATACGTACGGACTGTCTGACGTGCCTACTTGGATGCGGTCACTCATATAATCCTCCACCATTCTTTCAATGGTGAGAGAATCATATGCAGTGACAGTAGACGACATGTCAGTAATCGTTGGCAGGTCCTTCAGTCCGGACCAGATGTCAGCACTCGCTCCAGACTGCCCTGCATCACCGCCAGCGGGTGGGCTCGGAATTCTTAGCCTTTTCCTCGCAGCCCCAGTTGCGGGAGAATGTGAAGGAGGAGCTGTTGACGGGTCACGTTTCGCTTGACTTGACAATTTTCTCACCAGCAGGTCTTTGAACCCCTGCAGACTTGTGTCTGCCGGAAAGAGAGATACAACTAAGGTTTTAAATCTAGGATCGGGCACGGTGGCCAAAATGTAGTGCTCTGATTTCAACAGATTGACCAACCGTGAATCCTGGTTAAGCGAATGAAGGGCTCCATCCACAAGTCCCACATGCCTAGCGGAATCGCTCTGTTTTAGCTCCTCCTTCAATGTCTCCAGCTTCTTCTGCAAAAGCCTGATGAGGGGAATGACCTGACTCAGGCTGGCAGTGTCTGAACTGACTTCACGTGTGGCAAGTTCAAAGGGTTGCAGAACCTTGCACAACGTTGAAATCATTCTCCACTGCGATTGAGACAGGTGCATTCCACCTCCTTTGCCTATATCGTGGCCAGATGTATAGGCTTGAATGGCCTTTTGCTGCTCCTCCATCCTCTGAAACATATAGAGGGTTGAATTCCACCTCGTTACCACCTCTTGCTTCAGATGATGGCAGGGCAGGTTCAGATATTTTTGGTGGTGCTCCAGTCTTCTGTACGCGGTGCCTGAACGCCGAAAGTGGCCCGCAATTCTTCGGGCCACCGACAGCATCTCTTGCACGCCCCTGTCGTTTTTTAAATAATTCTGCACCACCAAATTCAAGGTATGTGCAAAACATGGGACGTGCTGGAATTTGCCCAGATGTAATGCACGCACAATATTGCTGGCGTTGTCCGATGTCACAAATCCCCAGGAGAGTCCAATTGGGGTAAGCCATTCTGCAATGATCTTCCTCAGTTGCCGTAAGAGGTTTTCAGCTGTGTGCGTATTCTGGAAAGCGGTGATACAAAGCGTAGCCTGCCTAGGAACGAGTTGGCGTTTGCGAGATGCTGCTACTGGTGCCGCCGCTGCTGTTCTTGCAGCGGGAGGCAATACATCTACCCAGTGGGCTGTCACAGTCATATAGTCCTGAGTCTGCCCTACTCCACTTGTCCACATGTCCGTGGTTAAGTGGACATTGGGTACAACTGCATTTTTTAGGACACTGGTGAGTCTTTTTCTGAGGTCTGTGTACATTTTCGGTATCGCCTGCCTAGAGAAATGGAACCTAGATGGTATTTGGTACCGGGGACACAGTACCTCAATCAAGTCTATAGTTGCCTCTGAATTAACGATGGATACCGGAACCACGTTTCTCACCGCCCAGGCTGCCAAGGCCTGAGTTATCTGCTTTGCAGCAGGATGACTGCTGTGATATTTCATCTTCCTCGCAAAGGACTGTTGTACAGTCAATTGCTTACTGGAAGTAGTACAAGTGGTCTTCCGACTTCCCCTCTGGGATGACGATCGACTCCCAGCAGCAACAACAGCAGCGCCAGCAGCAGTAGGCGTTACACTCAAGGATGCATCGGAGGAGTCCCAGGCAGGAGAGGACTCGTCAGACTTGCCAGTGACATGGCCTGCAGGACTATTGGCTTTCCTGGGTAAGGAGGAAATTGACACTGAGGGAGTTGGTGGTGTGGTTTGCAGGAGCTTGGTTACAAGAGGAAGGGATTTACTGGTCAGTGGACTGCTTCCACTGTCGCCCAAAGTTTTTGAACTTGTCAATGACTTATGATGAATGCGCTGCAGGTGACGTATAAGGGAGGATGTTCCGAGGTGGTTAACGTCCTTACCCCTACTTATTAGAGCTTGACAAAGGCAACACATGGTTTGACACCTGTTGTCTGCATTTGTGTTGAAATAATTCCACACCGAAGAGCTGATTTTTTTTGTATTTTGACCAGGCATGTCAATGGCCATATTCCTCCCACGGACAACAGGTGTCCCCCCGGGTGCCTGACTTAAACAAACCACCTCACCATCAGAATCCTCCTTGTCAATTTCCTCCCCAGCGCCAGCAACACCCATATCCTCATCCTGGTGTACTTCAACACTGACATCTTCAATTTGACTATCAGGAACTGGACTGCGGGTGCTCCTTCCAGCACTTGCAGGGGGCGTGCAAATGGTGGAAGGCGCAAGCTCTTCCCGTCCAGTGTTGGGAAGGTCAGGCATCGCAACCGACACAATTGGACTCTCCTTGGGGATTTGTGATTTCGAAGAACGCACAGTTCTTTGCTGTGCTTTTGCCAGCTTAAGTCTTTTCTTTTTTCTAGCGAGAGGATGAGTGCTTCCATCCTCATGTGAAGCTGAACCACTAGCCATGAACATAGGCCAGGGCCTCAGCCGTTCCTTGCCACTCCGTGTCGTAAATGGCATATTGGCAAGTTTACGCTTCTCCTCAGACGCTTTTCATTTTGATTTTTGAGGCATTTTACTGATCTTTTGTGTTTTGGATTTTACATGCTCTGTACTATGACATTGGGCATCGGCCTTGGCAGACGACGTTGATGGCATTTCATCGTCTCGGCTATGACTAGTGGCAGCAGCTTCAGCACGAGGTGGAAGTGGATCTTGATCTTTCCCTATTTTTTTAACCTCCACATTTTTGTTCTCCATATTTTAATGCGCACAACTAAAAGGCACCACAGGTATACAATGTAGATGGATGGATAGTATACTTAATGGATGACGAGTGACGACACAGAGGTAGGTACAGCAGTGGCCTACCGTACTGCTATATACAGTATAATGGACCTGGTGGACACTGTCAGCAGACTGCTAAACTACTAGTATAAAAAAAAGCCACCACAGGTATACAATGTAGATGGATGGATAGTATACTTTATGGATGACGAGTGACGACACAGAGGTAGGTACAGCAGTGGCCTACCGTACTGTTATATACAGTATAATGGACCTGGTGGACACTGTCAGCAGACTGCTAAACTACTAGTATAAAAAAAAGCCACCACAGGTATACAATGTAAATGGATGGATAGTATACTTTATGGATGACGAGTGACGACACAGAGGTAGGTACAGCAGTGGTCTACCGTACTGCTATATACAGTATAATGGACCTGGTGTATACTGTCAGCAGACTGCTAAACTACTAGTATAAAAAAAATGCCACCACAGGTATACAATGTAGATGGATGGATAGTATACTTTATGGATGACGAGTGACGACACAGAGGTAGGTACAGCAGTGGCCTACCATACTGCTATATACAGTATAATGGACCTGGTGGACACTGTCAGCAGACTGCTAAACTACTAGTATAAAAAAAAGCCACCACAGGTATACAATGTAGATGGATGGATAGTATACTTTATGGATGACGAGTGACGACACAGAGGTAGGTACAGCAGTGGCCTACCGTACTGCTATATACAGTATAATGGACCTGGTGGACACTGTCAGCAGACTGCTAAACTACTAGTATAAAAAAAAGCCACCACAGGTATACAATGTAGATGGATGGATAGTATACTTAATGGATGATGATTGAGGACACAGAGGTAGGTACAGCAGTGGCCTACCGTACTGCTATATACAGTATAATGGACCTGGTGGACACTGTCAGCAGACTGCTAAACCACTAGTATAAAAAAAAGCCACCACAGGTATACAATGTAGATGGATGGATAGTATACTTTATGGATGACGAGTGACGACACAGAGGTAGGTACAGCAGTGGCCTACCATACTGCTATATACAGTATAATGGACCTGGTGGACACTGTCAGCAGACTGCTAAACTACTAGTATAAAAAAAAGCCACCACAGGTATACAATGTAGATGGATGGATAGTATACTTTATGGATGACGAGTGACGACACAGAGGTAGGTACAGCAGTGGCCTACCGTACTGCTATATACAGTATAATGGACCTGGTGGACACTGTCAGCAGACTGCTAAACCACTAGTATAAAAAAAAAGCCACCACAGGTATACAATGTAGATAGATGGATAGTATACTTTATGGATGACGAGTGACGACACAGAGGTAGGTACAGCAGTGGCCTACCGTACTGCTATATACAGTATAATGGACCTGGTGGACACTGTCAGCAGACTGCTAAACTACTAGTAAAAAAAAAAGCCACCACAGGTATACAATGTAGATGGATGGATAGTATACTTTATGGATGACGAGTGACGACACAGAGGTAGGTACAGCAGTGGCCTACCGTACTGCTATATACAGTATAATGGACCTGGTGGACACTGTCAGCAGACTGCTAAACCACTAGTATAAAAAAAAAGCCACCACAGGTATACAATGTAGATAGATGGATAGTATACTTTATGGATGACGAGTGACGACACAGAGGTAGGTACAGCAGTGGCCTACCGTACTGCTATATACAGTATAATGGACCTGGTGGACACTGTCAGCAGACTGCTAAACTACTAGTAAAAAAAAAAGCCACCACAGGTATACAATGTAGATGGATGGATAGTATACTTTATGGATGACGAGTGACGACACAGAGGTAGGTACAGCAGTGGCCTACCGTACTGCTATATACAGTATAATGGACCTGGTGGACACTGTCAGCAGACTGCTAAACCACTAGTATAAAAAAAAAGCCACCACAGGTATACAATGTAGATAGATGGATAGTATACTTTATGGATGACGAGTGACGACACAGAGGTAGGTACAGCAGTGGCCTACCGTACTGCTATATACAGTATAATGGACCTGGTGGACACTGTCAGCAGACTGCTAAACTACTAGTAAAAAAAAAAGCCACCACAGGTATACAATGTAGATGGATGGATAGTATACTTTATGGATGACGAGTGACGACACAGAGGTAGGTACAGCAGTGGCCTACCGTACTGCTATATACAGTATAATGGACCTGGTGGACACTGTCAGCAGACTGCTAAACTACTAGTATAAAAAAAAGCCACCACAGGTATACAATGTAGATGGATGGATAGTATACTTAATGGATGACGAGTGACGACACAGAGGTAGGTACAGCAGTGGCCTACCGTACTGCTATATACAGTATAATGGACCTGGTGGACACTGTCAGCAGACTGCTAAACTACTAGTATAAAAAAAAAGCCACCACAGGTATACAATGTAGATGGATGGATAGTATACTTTATGGATGACGAGTGACGACACAGAGGTAGGTACAGCAGTGGCCTACCGTACTGCTATATACAGTATAATGGACCTGGTGGACACTGTCAGCAGACTGCTAAACTAAAACTACTAGTATAAAAAAAAAGCCACCACAGGTATACAATGTAGATGGATGGATAGTATACTTTATGGATGACGAGTGACGACACAGAGGTAGGTACAGCAGTGGCCTACCATACTGCTATATACAGTATAATGGACTTGGTGGACACTGTCAGCAAACTGCTAAACTACTAGTATAAAAAAAAAGCCACAGGAGTGTTTTTCAGGCAGACAAACGTATACTGGTGGTCACTATCAGCAAAACTCTGCACTGTACTCCTGCTATAGCTGCTCCCCAGTCCCCACAATTAAGCAGTGTGAGCACTCAGCACAGATATATCATGCAGCACACTACACTGAGCACAGATATGGTATGGAGTGTTTTTTTTAGGCAGAGAAGAGAACGGATAAAAAACTGGTGGTCACTATCAGCAAAACTCTGCACTGTACTCCTCCTAACAGCTGCTCCCCAATCCTCCCCACAATAGTAAAATAAACAAGCAAAGCAATCAGATCTACTGTCTCGTATATAAACGGAGAGGACGCCTGCCACGTCCTCTCCCTATCAATCTCAATGCACGTGTGAAAATGGCGGCGACGCGCGGCTGCTTATATAGAATCCGAATCTCGCGAGAATCCGACAGCGGGATGATGACGTTCGGGCGCGCTCAGGTTAGCCGAGCAAGGTGGGAGGATACGAGTCTGCTCGGACCCGTGTAAAAAAGGTAAAGCTCGAGTGGGTTCGGTTTCTCGGAAACCGAACCCGCTCATCACTAGTGTATAGTATAATTATGAACCAATTACACCAACCAATCCATACCCTAAGGTGCAGAATAAACAATATTATACAACTACAAAACCAACCGTGGATGTTTAACACAACAAGAATATTAGTCTCTAACAAAAAACATTATTTCTGAAAAAAAAAACACAATACCCAAATATATTGTTTTAAAAAAAACACACAATAATGATTCTGCGGCAATAATCACATCTTGCACACAAAGGCCTATCCACAACTACATACATTAACCATAAATACATTCACCAAAATGGACTAAAAATTCATGAAAACACGTGAGTCACACTTCATTTAAAAACACCCCCAAAAAATCAACAACAAAAAAAACACACCCAGAACAAAATAAATTTATCCTGCAAAAGGGCCAGGAAAACTGCTTACTTCACAATACAAAGGGAAAATACATAACTGTTTAGGTACAAAACTATATCACCAACACATTCGAACAATGAACCAACTTACAAACACAATTATCTACAATACATTTCAGGCAACTAAGGACAAAGCACATATGTTAAAACAATATACATATTGTACAACAAACTCACCATCCTGCGTTGGACGATCCGAATCCCGGACATTAGTCGCACCAACCACTTCTGGCGGAATAAGGGACCGCACAGGCTCCTCCCACTCCCGATATGACGCTCTGAAGGGATGGCCACCCCCTGTTTGTCTGGCTGACTTTGCCTCCTTGGCCATCTTAGCCTTGACACAGCGCTTGATGTCGTAGATTTTCTTACGACACGTGTCCTAGGTCCTCCTCACCACACCCTCACTGTTAACTGCCGCTACTACCTTCCCCCACAGAACACTCTTCCTGCGTGAAGGAACCTTGGCGGCATCAGGCCCAAACAGCTGACGATGATGGCTCATCAGCTCCGGCATCAATGCAACATTCTCTGCATAGCTGAACTTCACATTGCGCCCCGTCTTTGTAGTGGTGCGTGGCTGCGGAGCCACAGCACCATCACTGTCACTCTCACTCGAGGCTGCAGCACCAACCTCCCCCTCCTCCTCCCCCTCACTAACCTCCTCCACCTCACTCCCCTCCTCCCTCTCACTCACCTTCTCCACCTCACTCACCTCCTCCACCTCACTCACCTCCTCCCTCTCATTCACCTCCTCCACCTCACTCACCACCGCCACCTCACTCACCTCCGACTGGGACATATTCTGGACAAACAACAAATAACACTGATAAAAAAAACACAAAACTCACTCCTCCACTACCACTACACACCACACACCACACACCAAACACACACACACACACACACACACACTCACAAACAATGACAATAGACTGAAAAAAAATTACAAAGACAAAAAACTAAACAAACTTTTAAATAACTACACAACAAGTATGACAAGACTACTTACACACACAGTACAGCACTCACCAATCGCAAAAAAACACCTCAAATCCTCCAAATACTCCAAACAACTCTCCAACACCAAACACCACTTTCTCTCACCTCTCCACTAGCTAAACCCACGAGGTTCGGTCGGTTTGGGGCGGTTTTATAGTAATGAGCACAGACACTCCTCCATCACAACACCAACCAATCACGGACGAGTGTCAAAAAACGAAAGTCAGAAAAAAACCGCGGCCGGGAACGGAAAAACACTGCCGTAACATTCAAATTACGAATTCGTAAAAATAGCAAAAGACGGCCGCAAAAAAACAAAATCGTCCGCATTCTACCTTTGAAAAACACGATTGACATCGACATCGAAAAATAAAAATAATCAAAATACGACATTATAGTAAATGAGGCGTAACAAATTCAAAAAGTTGCAAATTCACACATTCGATGCCAATCGTGATTCATCTCCCACCAAATCGACATAAATACGAATTTTAGTAAATATACCCCTTGGTAACAGTCGGGCAGACAAAGCTGCTAAATCAGCAGCAAGCACCACCATACAAACGAACATAACACCACTGATGACATTTAACACAGTCAACACACAACAGTTAATTGAAATGCAAAATTTGTGTTCCCTACAGGAAAAGGTGGTCTGGAAGGCGAAGGGATATGGTCAGGAGTCCTCAGGACTTTGGACAGATGGACACGGTAAGCCAGTGGCTCCCAGAGCATATCTCCCAAGTCTAGCTGAGGCGGCACACGGTCTGACTCATCTGGGCAAGGAGGGTATATGCAAGCTGGTAAGAGCCTACAGGAGTGCACCAGGATTCTCTTCTCATGCAGGTAAGAAAGCAATGACATGTCTTACTTGCTTGAGGAAGAATATTGGTAAGGCAATACCAACGGAGCCATCCCATATCCCTCCTACAGACGGACCTTTTCAGGTAATACAAATCGACTTCATACAGTTACCACCCTGTAGGAATTTGAAATATGTGTTAGTATGTACTGATGTGTTTTCCAACTGGGTAGAAGCGTTCCCTGCTGCCACAAATACTGCTACATTCACTGCAAAGAAAATTGTGCAGGAATTTGTGTGCAGATATGGTATCCCTAGAATGATTGAAAGTGATAGGGGTACCCATTTTACAGGTGAAGTCTTTCAGGTCATGTGCAAACTAATGGGAATTAATAGCAAGCTGCTTACTCCGTACCGACCACAGGCGAGTGCGAAGGTGGAGAGAATGAACAGCACTATTAAGAACAAGCTGAGCAAAGTGATGGCTGAACCTGGATTGCTGTGGCCAGAAGCTTTGCCACTAGTGTTGTACAGCATCAGAACCACTCCCAGGTCACCGCTTAACTTATCACCCTTTGAAATTCTTTTTGGTTGACAACCCCATGTAATGATAGACCCCCAGGATGATTTGAAATGCAATAATTAAATAACTGTGAAATATTTGGTTAGGATGAGCCAGCAGCTGAGAAATCAACAAAGAAATCTAAAGCTGGTGATTCCTGACCTACCAAACAGTAATTGTCATGACATTGAGCCTGGGGATTATGTGATGATTCTAAATTTTCTACGCTCAGGTTGCCTCATAGACAGGTGGGAAGGACCGTACCAAGTCTTGTTAACCAGCACAACAGCACTAAAAGTCGCCAAAAGAGAGACTTGGGTCCACTCATCTCACTGCAAGAAGGTCGCTGACCCGGAGAAAACTCGTGACAAAGAGCAAGGTGAAGAGAACCTCGTATCACTAGAGAGTCAATTCCGGGAAAGCTGAGAGGCAGGACTGTTGAACGGCACCTGAGTGCGGAGAGCAATAAGATCAAGGACGGTTGTCGCACCATTTTCTTATTTTCCTCCTTTCCCCTAACGAAATGGATCTATCACAAGAGACTGCGTTTCGGGTTCTGCTAGTAATTCTGTTTTTGCTCAGGACAATTTGTTTTGGTGAGGGTCCCAGAGAAGTCAAGCAGGGATCTGGAATGGGTTCTGATGGCGAGTACGAATTTGTAGGATCTCAGGAGCAGCACATCACTCGAGTAAAGGCTGGTATCAGTAAGCGCTCTGGTAATCACGGAGCTCGGAGACAATGTGAGGGGTTATTGTCTGATGAATATTGTCTTTGTAAATATTGCGAGAACATAGTCGAAGACGGGTGCATCCAGAGATGTCAGTCCTACAGTAATATCGATGTGGACCGACATCCGTTGAGTGATTACCACTCATTAGTGGGTAAGGTCTTAAACCAGACAGAATGTTGGGTCTGCTCACAAGTACCTCAAGGACAGAGTAAGTCAGGATTAGTGCCATATCCTTTAACGCTAGATGAGGTACTCGAATTACAGGGTGGGAGACCAGTGGACAAGAAATTCAATATATCTAGGCCCCCCTAGCTTGAAGCTCCACCAGTATCATGTAGATAGATCACTAATATGCTTTAATGTCTCCAATTTCCGAAAACCCGGAAATTGGGAAGTAACCTGGAATAACGAGACAATGACCTACTCACACAGAGTTGATAGGATACCTGTTGACTCCGAACTTGTATGCAAGATAGCCAACAGTGGGAGGTATTTTCGGTATAGGTACACACGTGGGAGTAAGACTATGTGGGTTGGAAAAGTGTCACCGGGTTATTGTGCCCACATCATCCAGCCTGATACTTGTACTGAGCAGATGAGAGAACTGGGGATTTGTTTCTTTACCTGGAAGATTTGCAACATGGTTGTCAAAGTCGAAAAATATAGCGACCTATGATGCCTTGTACTAACCCCAATGCACGTGCCCGCTGCTCGCGCACCGACTCCCCCGTGTGTACGCATCCCCTCAGGTTGCGTAGGGGACGCTCTGACGTCGCCTGCGCATGGAGATGGGTATTTATGGCGGTGTTTGTGTGCGACTAGCGAGCGACTCGATCGCTACATATTTAACCAATATAATGCGTTTTATAGTTAATATCCCCCTTCATAATGTCAGCAAGTATGGTAAGTTTAAAACCTCTTAGAGAGATTCCTCTTTGCATGCTGGGAGGGCTCAGACAAAGGTTGGAGGGTAGTGTATGGTGTCCAGCTGTGGGGTATTGAAGAGGTGTTGTGTCTATGACAGTTGGGAGGGATTCGCATAGTTCCTGCTCATGGTTATGCACAGAAGTAGAACATAAGATTAATTGCATTCAGAATAAATTACACATAAATGCAGGGTGGGTGACTGGAATTCAGTCACCTCTTTACCACAGACTGAAAACAAATAGCCTTATTTACACTAAGCTTTGAGATTCTATGAAGAGGGTTTACACCTTTGTTTATGAATAGGTCCAGGTTTCTCTCCAGAATAATGAGTGCTGAGATGTCATTGTCTCAACTGAAAGAGGTGACCGTGGGGTAAACAAAGCCCAGAGATAGAGTTTGTTTGGAAGATCCAAACAATAGGTTTCCACAATACAACCAGAGAGGAATTTAGAATACTAAAAAGTCCTAACCAGCGCCCAAGTCTTGAACTAACCAATGATCCCAGGTGCAGTACATGTCCCACCCCCTAACCAATGGAAAGAGGGCACAACAGTATCTATTGTAGTATGTCTTGAGCTAGTACATAAATATAGTTTGCAATAGGCTTGGGGACACAAGACTCTACTCTCCACAAGGTTTTCATCACTGATTAACTGAGGGCTGGATTTCCAGATTGCGCCTGCGATTCATTCCCATGTGTGTAAGTACTCTCTGTAACCTACTTATTCTCTGTATTTGCCATACTCTCTCTCTCTCTCTCTGTTATTGTTAAACTGTTGTATATTGTATATGTGTAGTTATTATGTTTAGATATTGATGTTAGCCTGTAGTGTATGAACTGTTAACTGTTTTCCCTTTTTTACATAGCTAGATATTGTTAGTAAAGGTGTTGGAACCTTAGCAAGGTATTGTGTGTTTATTACATTACTGAGGGTATTCGGAGCGTCTCAATCGCTCAAACAGCTTTTGTATTAACAAGGTTAAGCAGCGTTATATCGCTACAGTATTTCAATACAAGGTTTACAGTATAAGCGTATCCTTTCTGTGTGTTGCATACAAGGTTTACTGAGTGTCATCCCGTGAGCGTCTGCGCCGCTCGTGTTCCCCTCATGGTCACGAGCGTCCGCTATGCTGGTAGCGTAGCATTACGGTAGTCGGCCGCCTATAGCATGCTCGACACCAAGCGTTAAGCTGTGAGCGAGCGTGCCGCATGTGCTTCTCGACCACGGCTAAGCGTCTGCTACGCTAAGTGTGTACCCTTACGGTACCCCATATGCCAATTGCGTACTGAGTCTCTTACCCACACATAGTGAATGTTATAAGATAAATAATTAGCTTTATCATGGTGTTGTTACATTTTGTCCCCTGTGTTCTCCCAGATGATGCCTATTTCATATGTGGGAGGAAAGCGTACAAGTGGCTCACTCCGAGCCCTGAGGGATTGTGTTATATTGGAAGGGTATTACCAGAGGTCATGACCTTAGAGCACGTTAAAATGAAAGACTTTCACCACAACGCTCAGACTCCTTATACTCACACCCATTATGAACACATCATCAAGAGACACCTCATAGATAGGGCAGAGCACGCAGCCTCCGATTTGATCCACGAATCCACCTAGATTCAGTTCCTTCTCGCATTAGATATCACCCGTACTGCCAGAGGAACTATAAATTATAGGTACATCCATGTGCTAGTGAACTTGATAGACAATATCACTGAGCTGTATGATGACACCTTCAGGTATACGGGCAGGGAGTTACAAGCTTACAAGACAGAGCTGGTCCAGCACAGGATGGTACTGAATTATGTCACGGCCGTGACGGGTGGGTACTGTGTCACTTTGGCAACTCAATATGCTAAAGGCACACTGTTCATTTTGTCATAATACATTTACTTGGTGAAATTCAGCATTTTAAGTATAATTCAGTAGAATTTAAAGTGGGCATTAACTTAGTGCCTAAAGTGCCTAAATGAATATGCATTAAAGGGTTAGGAAGAAGGACTGTAGTATTACAAAGCAGTTGAATTTATGCACAAATGTATATATGTTCAAATGTATATAAGTTCAATTAATGTATGTTTATTGAGAAGGTGTGTCATGCATGGCATTTAATTTAATAACCCGGGCGATAACTTTGGATTATTTTTTACAATCAAAGGTGAACTCAGGTCGCTACCTCAAAGGTAAAGGTAATTTTTGTATTGCGTGCAGGTAAACTGTATAGGCCTTAAGGGCAGGATTAGAAGGCAATGTGTGACCTATAAATTGTATTTTCTTGTTATATTACAAACTTTGTAATGTTATATTACTTTATTCTAATGAAATATTATCACATTAATTTAAAACACAAGAAAGCAGAGTGTAAGAGTGTTAATAATTTATTTAGCCCAGGGAATAGATCAACTATAGTTTGCTGTCCCAAGCCAGCCCTGTAAAGTAAAGTAATTAAAAACTTAAGTTAAGCTTGGGTGGAGGCACAGTGTACCAATAGTATAGTAGTGCATAGTATAATAATATTATACGTAACCTAGGGTTACATCTCATAGAAAGCAAATTTAATACACCTCCCCTCCCACTTAATTTCTCCTGCAGCATCAGATTTAGCAATTAACCTATAGCTGTTTTGACTGACAGAAAGAAAAAAAACAGGCTGGGTCCTCTGGTGAGTTTTGGCCAGGCATTCTAGGAGGAGCATTTGTGCCCCTAACGATAATCAATAGTAAGCACAGGAGGAGAGCCACAGATTTACTAGTTGTCAGTTTTAAAACCTTCTAAAAACCAACTGTAAAATGATGGCAAACCTTCCCAAATAATAGACCTGCCAGTTTGGGAGAAGCACTGCATAGATCACTGTGATCTGCGCTGGCATAGTTAGGTTTAAAAGGTTCTAAATATTTTTAAAAAATGAAAGAAAAAGTCTTAGATCCCCCCTAAATCAATAACCAGCCCTGATCTCTCAGCCTGGGCTGGCATTGGAAAATCACTGGAAAAAATGGTGCCAAGTTCTCCTAAATTTCTAATTACAAGCATCGAGCTGAATGATCTGGGAAGGTGAAGCTTTAGCAGGGACACACACAATTCATGGGGCCCTCCTGCAATAAAGGCAACCAGTCCAAAACTGGTCAGCCTCCCCAAAATATGTGTCCCCCTCATGAGAAACAACTACCCAGGATTATTCCCTGCACCTCTGGGTGGTGGGTGTGGTGTTTATAGTAAAAAAAAAATATATATATTGTTCAATTTTTATTTTAACTATTTACAACCTTTCAATCTTAACAAAGTCTGCACAGATCATAGCGATAATCTATGCAGTGCTTTTCCCGAATTCACCTGCCAAAGGCAGTTCTATTGTTTGTGAGAGTTTTCCAGTCAGTTGTTTAACTTCTATTTGTCATCGGTTTCGAATGCAAAGATCAAAATCGAATGACTTTAGAGCAGCCAAAAGTGACAGCTATCGATGTCAGGTTTCAATTGAAGCTGAAACCCGATGGATGATAAATACAATTTTTAGACAACAACAAGCTATCTTGTCTCTCGGTTTCCAAAGGTTTTGGTTTAGAATCATACCGAACGCTTATTAAATTTAACCTTAAGTCGTTGACATTTTTTGATGACATCAACTATGAAGGGTTATTAACACAAAACATGACAGTAATTTGCTGCAGTTTGTAGGACAAAATGGCAAACTGGGACATGAAATGTCAGATAACATTTAATGTCACTGAAAGTAGGATTATGCCATCTAGACAGTGGTAATTACTTTGATATTCACAAATTAAAAATACTATTATTGAGATGGAGGAAGATTGAGACAGAAATCTTTCAAACCTTGTAAAGAGAGGAAGTTGCCAATACAAACCAGTCAGCTTCTAGCTAGTAATCATCAAGTGCATTCTATAAAATGATAGGTAGAACCAGAGGTTGCTATGATTAACTTCTTCACTCTTTAGAACAGTGAAGGGGAACAGGCGACCGTCCAAGTCTTTGCTTGCAGCCACTATTGCCTTCCTGCTTTTTTACCATATTTGTTTGTTATAACTAGGGGTTAAAGTGGGGGGAACAAGGTGGAACTGAGTACCACCACCTGCAATGGTAGGGGGAACTAGTTCCATTACCTCTATTGCCCTGCACAGTAATTCCAACAGAAAAGTCTGCCCCATCACCCACATCAATAGATGATGCAGGAAGTGCTATAGTTACTGATGAGCTGCAGCCACCTCCTTCTTCCTCAGGTCCTGGTGGCTCCATGGTCTTCCTCCATTTACAGCCCACCCCTCCTGGTACTCACTTACGCTGTGTCTGTTGGACAGCATTCATCACCTCATCAGGTCCAAATGGTTTCATTTTCCAGCACAGTGTTTGTTAGCCATGAAGACGAGCAGGCTCTGTGCATCTTGAAAACAAGATGAGAGGAGGCTGGAGGGAAAAGAACAATGATAGAAAGCACTTTTGCACTATTAAAATCTAATGATACATTGTTATATTGTCCAGCTAAGGCTTAAGATAATGGGGCAGATGTATTAACCTGGAGAAGGCATAAGGAAGTGATAAACCAGTGATATGTGCAAGGTGATAAAGGCACCAGCCAATCAGCTCCAATATGTAAATAAACAGTTAGGATCTGATTGGCTGGTGCATTTATCACCTTACACATATCACTGGTTTATCACTTCCTTATTCCTCCTCCAGGTTTAAACATCTGCCCCATTGTGCTGTGCTGCTATCTAATGCACAGTCTATCATTACATCAACTTCCTCCACCAGATTATGCAAAAGACAATGAGTAGGTAAGGGTCTTATTACCATCAAGCGACTCTCTAAGCACAGACAGTTGAAGGCAGATTAGGAAAACACTTATTAACTTCTTTACAGGTAATAAAATATTTGTGTATTCTGCAGGGCTTTCTATTTATTCACTATGGGCTTAATTCAATTAGCTGTGAAATCGTGGTAATTTACTGTGAAAATGGGATTTTCATAGGTATGCTTGCTCACGCAATTTGCCTATTCAATTGCACACTCGCAAAAACGGATTACCATGAAAATTGTTGCTTGCAGTGAAAAGTGAAAAATGGTTAAATCTGCCTGTACCTCCAAAAATAGCTAAATTAACATTGGCGAACAGTTTAAAAGTTTATACTTGCTTATAATAAAAGTATTTATGGTATTTAAATTGGGTCAAATGGCTGTTATATGCATTTTGTGAGCAAATTTGTGAAAATCGCTATCTCAGACTCAATAGCGATCCATAGTAAATAAGGCCCTAAGCCCTGATAAAGAGGAAATGGCGGACTTCACAAAGCTGAAATAATGGTGTTTGTCCTGCAGATGGAACATAGTCAATATACCGGCTGTCGTGATCCAGGCAGTCAGGAGTCAGCAACCAACAACCAGCATTTTGTTGACATCAGGAATCCCACACCCACCTGCTACTCCCACTCGGTTGGTGGGTCCACGCCACCAACCGAGTGGGAATAGAACCTGTGGCTAGCGATGCCTCGCTGCTGGGATTCTAGCAGATGGATTGCCGATGTCGGTATAGTGACAGCCTTCATCCCATCTGCCATTATTTCATATGTATCCCCTGCAGACTAGGCATGCAAACATACTGTATGGAGTTCAGACCTAAAAAGCCAAAGGGGAACAACAAACCAGTGATACCTTATAGGTGAGGAGGGAGAGCAGAAGGGAAAGGGAGAAAAGGGGGTAATGGATTCAGGAAATATGAACATAGTAAAAAAGTAAAATCACAGAGACAAATAAAAAAAGAAGTAATGCATGAAAACGTGAATAAATTGAAAAAAGGAAGTAAACAACTAAGTTAAAAAAAAACACGTATTCAGGTCTGGCATTAACACTGTCTGGATGAGCCAATTAACACACACTTAAAATAAATGAATGCTGCTTCTAAAAACCGAGGAGACTGTCAAGGGAACCTCCAAAGAAATGAAACATAAACTCAAAAAAGGTCTCAGAAGCACTGTCAAATATTTAAAATATTTATTTATTAATTTATTGTTACCAATACATATTTGTTACCTATATATTGTTACTAATAAATTTCTGAAACCTTTTTTGGAGTAAACTAAACTAAACTGCGTCTAAGAAATATGCGGCCTGATTCAGAGGTGCACGCAGTTGCACACGCAGCTGCAATTCGCTGGCAGGGTAATTCCAAAATGATGTGAGTCACTGCTCACATACATAAGTGGGAATGTCAGACACACATCAGTCACACCACTGGAACTCTAAGCAACTCTATGCTGTCTGAGACTGAGCATCGCTCATAAAATGCCTTTGGCAATGAGCAGAAAATGTGCTCCACAGGCCTGTGTTTTTCTGGCCATCCCCATTTCTATCCCCCAAAAGCTGACTACCTGTCACTCACTTTGTGAGTAAATTCCCTGTGCGTGCTCTATAGCTAATCAATCACAGCATGTGTGCAGTGTATATTTCGCACATGTGCAGTGGCAAAAAAATCGCTTCACTGCATCTAACATTGTGCCTAATTCAGATCTGATCGCAGACGCAAATATGTTAGCTAATGGGAAAAACCATGTGCACTGCAGGTGGAGCAGATATAACATGTGCAGAGAGAGTTAGATTTGGGTGGGTTATATTGTTTCTGTGCAGGATAAATACTGGCTGCTTTATTTTTACACTGCAATTTAGATTTCAGTTTGAACACACCCCACCCAAATTTAACTCTCTCTGCACATGTTATAACTGCCACACCTGCAGTGCACATGGGGGGCAATTGATCGTAGACGAGCTAAATTCACTTTCACAGACATGCGGGGGGACACCCTGCACAGTCCGCCCCTCATGTCTGGCTTTGCACCCCCCCCCCCCCCCCCCCAGCACAGGTACAGAAGCATTGCATGGCGGTGATGCTTGTGTACCTGAAGAGTAGCTCCCGCTGGCAGGGACCTACCCATCACTCTCCGGGTTGCAGCGGCTGTGTATGACATCATGCAGTCACCGCAGCCTCCCCCACGCATGGTCAGGGCACGCCTGCGTTGCCCGGACTGTGCCCCCAAAATGGCGGCCCAACAGCCTGCCCCCTCCCGCCCAGCGAATGCCTCTGCCTGTCAATCAGGCAGAGGCAATCACTGGGCTGTGATGCTGATCTCCTCGCTGGCATGTACCGGTGCACTGCGGCACCAGCGCATGCGCAGTTTAGACCTAATCGCCAGCGATCAAGTCTGAATTAGCCCCACGTTTTTGCCCATTTGCTAACAAATTTGCTGCTGCGATCAGATCTGAATTAGACCCTTTGACAGTGTATGCACCCCTTAATCAGGACCTTAGAGAGAATAGTCAATTCTATATCCAGGAAGACAAATATTGCAGTGTGGGTGGTACAGGGGACAGTAATAGTGACTACCCAAAAGGAGCACTAAATGGGGAATGATTTATCTCTACAAATGACATAATCTAGTGCTTAAACATGAAAAATGCACATATTAGGTAAATGGCATGCAATAATATGGAGAGTAATAATAAGTCTGTTATGCGGCAAGAAATAGTAAGCAGGAACAATCTCACCAAAGGCGATCATCTTTAAGAAAAGTCCATGTAGCAAATCAGCAGGGACCAGACAAACCTTTTCACTTTTGTTTCAAGCTCAGAGCAAAAGGCCAGTGTCCCTCAGTCATAGGGAGGGAAGGAAACATGACTGGTAAATGAAGAGCTGTCCATTCTTGAATTGCCAGTGGCTGGATACCCTGAGATGAGAAGTAGGAGTCAAGGTCCAATGGTGAATGCAGGGATACTGCTTGTGGTATCCCTGCATACTACCATCGTGAGGAACTTGCAGGCTAAACGGAAATTCCCAACGATACTTCAAGTTATGTTTGTGAAAGCTTTTAGGTCCCTCCATTGCTGCAAAGTATGACATTGCAGATCAGGAAATATTTGTATTGTATTGCCATTAAAATCAATCAAGCCAAGTGAACATGTCTTCCGCAGGTTAGCTTCTTTCTTAGCAATGCTCCCCCAACCTTCCCCATATTTGAACAAGGATAGAGTGTGCCATAGGCGTGTGGCAAAAATAAAGGGGCATGTCTTTGTGGTGAAGGTGTATGGCCACAAAATAGCACCAATTCACATTACACCACACAGTAGTAACCCCTTATACACATTATACCTGACCACACAGTAGTTTCGGTTAGTCACATTACACCACACAGTAGTCTCCTTATACACATTACATCAGACAGCAGAGCCCCTTTATACACATTGCTCAACAGTACAGCCCCTCCTCCTCATTTCTCACCACCACCATCATTCCTCTTCCAAATTCTTCCTCTTCCTCATCATCCCATGCACACTGATCCAGTTTGCTTGCAGATTTCAGCACATAGGGCATTATCCTATTACATGCAGTGATTTACTGAATTGTAATAATGGGCTTTTTAGTTTAATTCCTTCTTACTCATAAAAAACTTTTTTACGGTGAGTTTACGTATGTATTTTTGTAAATCGATAAACGTATCAAAGGGATCTGCTTTCGTACTGGGTGCATATTTTAGACCCTTCATTAATACTTTTTCTTCCACTATAGATAGTTCCCTGCTACTTAAGTTAAATATTTTCATCTTATCCTCTTTCCCTCCTTTTGGTTCAATTAATAAAGGAGTTTTTACTTTAAGTCTGCCTCCTCTTTTTCCTCTTTTGGTTTTAACTAAAACTTTCTTTTGTGTCTGTAGTCCTGTTCTAAAAAAGGAGAGGTGTTGACTGATTGGTTCCAATCATCTCTTAATGGTAGGAATCTATTTTCCGTTTCAAAATGCCTCCTTTGGAATCTATTATTCGTATTGTACAATGGGTTAGATGATCTATCCTCCCACCGTCTATTTTCATTTTCACGAGTTCTCCAAGATTCCCTGTTTCCCTGATATTGTCTAGTTTGTTCTCTAAGGTTAAACCTCTTATTAGGAGTAGATTTTTGATATATTGGGGTTTTTGGATTTTTAGGAGTTTTACGATAAGTTATGGTGGTAGAGTCACCTTTTCTTGTATTATTTACCCCAGATTTTGATATATCTGCATTAGGTTCCTGAATTTGAGTGATCAAAGGTTGGTTTACCATTTTAAGATCTCTATTAAATTTGCGAATTTTTCTCTCCCTTAATTCTCTAGTTCTGGTATTAGAATTGATTCAGATGATATTTTATTGATTACTGTTTTTTATGTATTACTCACTCCTAAGGTGACCCTCTCCCTATGAAATTGGACTCCGTTTGCGTTCCAATACTATGGAAGTGAGAAGAAGCTGAATCCACTTCCAGGATTTTGAAACGCACATATTTCCGTGTGAAAGTACCATTGTGTCTCCACGGCATTTATATCCATCAGAACCGTCGGTGGAATGCGATGGAACGCACGATCGTCACTTCCGCTGATACGGGAAGTAAGAAGGAAAACGGAGAGGCAATAGAGGGTAATATTGAAAATTCCCTTAGACCCCGTTATAAAAACAAATCAACCTTTTATCCTGTTCAGTGTAAAGGCAGCTTTATAGATTGTTTTAACAAAATTGTTAGTGAAGAATTGGAAACAATAACCACAGTCCCTAGAAAACAATCTAAATGTAATCTTACTATGAAGGAATTTGCTGCTTTAAAAAGTCTACAGGAGGATAAAAATCTGATAATAAAACCCGCAGATAAAGGGGGAAGTATAGTCCTTATGGACAGAACAACATATATGGAAGAAATATATAAACAACTAAATAATGGGAATACCTACAAAAAACTAAGAAACGACCCTACAGATAAAGTTACAAAAGAACTTTTGGACTTTACAAAAATAGCATTTGAGCAAGGGGTATTAACAAAAAACGAATATGATTTTATTAATATTCAGAACCCCTCTATTCCAACAATGTATGTTTTACCTAAATTACATAAGGACTCTGTACGACCCCCAGGTAGACCTATAATAGCAGGGATTAATAGCATAACGAGTAATCTGTCAGCTGTTATTGATGGCTTTCTACAACCTATAGTTAAAACCACGAGAGCATATCTCAAAGACACTAAAGATGTCCTAAATACAATTGAAGATCTAGATTGGAAAAATGATTACATTTTGTGTAGCGCTGATGTCAGCACATTATATACAGTGATAGATTGTGCAAAAGGACTTGAATCAGTCTCTTTTTTCCTTGATCAAAGCCAACTAAATGAAGATGAAA
Source organism: Pseudophryne corroboree (assembly GCF_028390025.1). Classification (NCBI taxonomy): domain Eukaryota; kingdom Metazoa; phylum Chordata; class Amphibia; order Anura; family Myobatrachidae; genus Pseudophryne; species Pseudophryne corroboree. Next base: position 607,726,998 of record NC_086444.1, on the reverse strand, counting down.
AGAATTTTATACTTAAAGGGATAGAATTCATTTTAAAAAACTATTTCTTTTTTGATGGGTCATTTTATGTTCAGTTTATAGGAACCGCCATGGGCACCAGGTTTGCCCCCAGCTACGCCAATCTCTTCATGTCTTATTGGGAGGAGAATGCGATTTGGCATGGAGGTAGTCTGGGGGCGGGCCTGGTGTCTTGGCAAAGGTTCATAGACAATATATTTTTTGTTTGGAATGGTTCTGAGGAAGATCTTTCCAATTTTTGTAACTCATTAAACATAAACGACTTTAATATCTGTTTGACATTTCAGTCAAGTAAAAATGAAATAACCTTTCTTGACTTAGCTATTTATACCAAAAATGGAAAAATTCAAACACGTAACTATCGGAAGTCAATAGACTGCAATGGTTATATTTATAGAGACAGTCTACATCATGACAATTGGCTGGGTGGTATTCCTTTCGGTCAATACAGCCGTATAAAAAGGAACTGCTCAGAACCTGAAGTATGTAAAGAACTCATGATTGAGACTAGATCACGTTTTTTGGAAAAAGGTTATACTCCGGAAGAACTATTAAAAGCAGAAGAAAAAATTGAAAAAATTGATAGAACAGATCTTTTGAAGTCTAAGCCCAAAACTATAAGAAATAATGACTCTTCATGGGCGTTTATCAGTAGATATAGCTCTAGCTCTAAGGACATAGAGAAATGTATTAGGAAGAATTGGCCAATACTCCAAAAAGACCCTATAATTGGGAAGGAATTACCCAATAAACCGCCCTTTATCTATAGAAGAGCCCCCAATCTTAGAAACAAACTGGTGCGTAGTAGTATTGAGGAGGATAAACGTAGTAGTTTAAGAATACAAGGGTTCCATCGATGTGGACTGTGTTTAATGTGTCAGACAACAGTAAAAAATAACCCTTCAAAAATTAAAGATTTTACTACAAATGGGAGAACATACCCGATAAGGGATTTTATTACATGTTGCTCAAAAAACGTGGTTTATGCTGTACAGTGTACGTGCAATCTGGTATATATTGGAAAAACTACAAGGAACCTAAAAACCAGATTAGCAGAACATGTGTATAACATAAAGAAGGGATTAGAACTACACACGTTGTCGGCCCATTTTAAAGATAAACATCACTCAAAAGAATGTTTCATAAAATCCTTTTGGGGTATACAAGTTGTATTACCCCATTGGAAAACACGTGATATAGATTTGAGACTCTCTAGGGCTGAAATGAAATGGATATATCAGCTAAAAACTCTTGTCCCCCGAGGTCTGAACGGGGATTTTGAGTTAAAACACTTTTTATAAATGTTCTTTTATTATAAATGTCCCTTTTTCTATTTCTAATCTCCCTCTCTTCTGGTATTAGAATTGATTCAGATGATATTTTATTGATTACTGTTTTTACTGTGTATTACTCACTCCTAAGGTCACCCTCTCCCTATGAAATTGGACTCCGTTTGCGTTCCAATACTATGGAAGTGAGAAGAAGCTGAATCCACTTCCGGGATTTTGAAACGCACATATTTCCGTGTGAAAGTACCATTGTGTCTCCACGGCATTTATATCCGTCAGAAACGTCGGTGGAACGCGATGGAATGCACGATCGTCACTTCCGCTGATACCGGAAGTGACGTCACCGCAACTACCGTTACCGGAAGTACATCTTTATGCCGGATTTCTGGTTTTTCTGATTTGTTAATTCAAATTTAGGCGCCCACTGTGTCATTGGGGAGGGGGTGGAGCAAAAGGAGTATCCCATTAACACTGGGGTATAAATATGTGAACTATGCTGCTGACCACCATGCTTCTGATGAAGGACTTTACAGTGTCCGATACGCGTTAAGCAGGTGGTACCTTTCTGGACATTTCTTCTACCCATTGTGAGGGTGAAACAACTTGTTCTCTACGACGATCCTGGACCGGCTGGCTCGGACTCTATCTACCGTGAGAACTCTACCCTCCCTTGGGGTTTTTGTTATATGCTTATATGAATTTTATATTCTGTAAGTGCGACCTTGAATAAATTCTTTCTGTTTTTAACAAACGGTGTTGCACTAAACCTCTCTCCTTTACCTTTGAGTTACAACTGGATGAAGGATTAAAAGAAGTTTATTCCACCTACCGTGAGAACTCAATCTTCCCTTGGGGATCTTGTTATATGCTTATATGAATCTTATATCCTGTAAGTGCGACCTTGAATAAATTCTCTCTGTTTTTAACAAACGGTGTTGCACTAAACCCCTTTCCTTTACCTTTGAGTTTCATACTGGATGAAGGACTAAAAGAAGTTTTATTCCAGATGTGGAGGATTATGGGCATTTATATATCTAATTGAATGTGAGTGCAAACACTATATGCTTTATAGGAGTGTTACCCACTTATAATCACAGTGTTGCACTAAGGAAATTATCCTTTTGTCCGAGGTACAATTTACTTCAGAGTGGATCTTCAAAAAGAAAACTATCTAAGTTGAAGAAAACACTGAGGACATTTTTACAGGGAAGATGTGCTTTTAAATTGTTCTTTTCACTTTTGCGCCACTGGGTTTCTCTCTTTTTCCTGCATTGTATTTTCATGGTTTTTTGGTGAGCCATTTGAGTTATCTGGGCTGCATTATAAGTGTCTGTGCGCAACTGTTTTCTTCTAGTAATTTTCCTTCCTATCTATAGCTTCAGGAGCATATGTCACTAAACCCGATTTAGCATTCACAGCCAGAATATTGTTTTGGGAGTGTTGGGCCCTGAGTCGAGATGCTAGAATTCTGTCCACATTATCACCCTTCTCATAAAAAGTCTGCTTAAGCCACTGGAGAGTTTTCACTGTGCATTCTGAGAGGCAAATGAAATCTCAGATTTAGTCTTAAGCAAGATCTCTAAGTTAGCCGGTGTTGGGGAAAGCTTATGTTGTCATTCAAGCGTTTGAAGCCTAGAGGAGAGAGAAAGAAAGTGGTATTCCCTTTCCTTCTTAAATCTAGATGCCTGGGATATCAGATGGCCAATGAAGACAGCCTTATGGGCTTCCCACAAAGTGACAGAAGAAGTTTCTGGTAGGTCGTTATGTAGGAAATAATCAGGTAGATTTAGTCAGCAAATTCTGGGTTATGCAAAAGGGAGTAATTCAGCCTCCAAGAGGCAGGAGGGGGCTGAGGGACAATAGAGAGAAGGTCAACTGTAATCGGGCAATGGTCAGACCATATCATAGGATGAATACGGGCTGACATGAGTTTAGAAGATAGATCCAGGCTGAGAAGAATCATATCAATCCTTGAATAAGACTTGTGAACAGAAGAATAAAACGTATAATCTCTAGTCAGTGGCTCAAGCAATCTACATGAATCAAACAGTAAATGGTGTTTCAAAGAAGAAAGCAAGGCCAGAAAAGGAGAGAAAGTGGGTTTAGGCCTGATTTCTGGTTAGGGACGTAAACAGTAACAATGGTACATAGGGCGTTATTAATCGTCCCAACAAGTATGAGCCATCTACCCTCCTTGTACGCATTCACGTCTAACTGGTCAAAAATAAGGTGGGCAGCTAATAGAATGGAAACACCCCTCTTTTTCTGGTTGAAATCACAGGCATGACAAGTAAGCGGATAAGATTTGTACTTCAAATCTGGGTGGAGGTGTTTCTTAAAGTGGGTTTCCTGTAAGAAAACCACATTACTTTTGGACTGTTTTAGAGAAAGAAAAAGTTTGATACGTTTGGTAGGGCTATTCAAACCTTTAACATTTTCAGAGTAGAGTCTAATGGGTCTATTTACTAAGCCTTGGATGGAGATAAAGTCGCTAGAGCTAAAGTACCAGCCAATCAGCTCCTAACTGACATGCCACAGGCTATGTTTGAAAACTGACAGTTAGGAGCCGATTGGCTGGTACTTTATCTCCAGCGACTTTATCTCCACCCAAGGCTTAGTAAATAGACCCCTAAGAGCCATGGCAGTCAAGTCTTCGAATCGCCTCGTGTCCTTGCTCTGGAGTCCGCAATGCTAAAAGAAACCACAATATAAATGTTACAGAGAAAACACAGAAATATTTCACATCAGTAAACAAATGACCATATGGAAAAAAGAAGAAAAAGCAAAGGAAACAGAACCTGGGGAAAGTGGGAGAGAAGGGGGTGTTGGGGACCAGAAGAAAACACATCTGGTCTAATACACCAGTCAGGAAAGAAACAAGAAAAGGTCACTAAGTGACAATGACCAGATCCGGGTATAAAACCCTGTTGAGGGGACATGGCCTAGGCAGTCAATGGGCATTAGTAAGACAAATACTTCAAAATATGGGCCCAAAGTCTAGGGACAAATATATACAAAAGATAAATAATAATAGGGGACGATACTGTATGAGAGAGGCTGGAAGGAGTCAAGTCACAGGACCACCGATCACACAGGAGCAGCGCAGGTTAGTATCGTGGGGCCAGGCAGTGGGACTTAGAAGCCAAGGCATCCAGGATGAACACTGGGGAGCAGGAAGGGCAGCCGTGGATCTGCAGGCACAGACAGATTAGGAGGCCCTGGTCCGCCGCCTAGGGAATTCACAGCGGGTCCCGGCTCCGCAACCAGCTCCCACCATTTCCCAACCACTTTGATTAGGGTGAGGACTGAGTGCTAGGCAGGGTCAGGGAGTGCAGAAATTAGGGCTGTAGTAGGTGCCGGGCAGGAGCTTTACCAAGGCACGTCTTGTCCCTCAGACCACCAGGCCACAATCCCCCAAAACACAACAATTCAATCATCAGTTATGTTTTCATGTATAAAACAGTGTAAAGATACAGTTTCCCCTTTTAAGTAGTGTGCACTTGATACATTTGGATCAATAGGAAGCAATGAAGAAGTTCTATATTCGATTTTACATTAGATTTTCCTGGGGATTTCAATGGGGGTTTGAATGTTTTACCAAGCTCTCTCTGCTCCTCTGACTCTGAGTCCTACAGCTCTTCCTGTTCAGGCTCCTCTATGTCTTGGACCCTACTGTTAAGTTTTATTATTTTTACAAGAAAAAGCAATACCTTAACACACTGTTTGTATGGGCCGCTGCGGCCGCTAAACATAAATAACTGCCAAGATATGAATGCACGTTGCGTACACACGCCGACACACTATGCGCACAATGCAGTGACACGTGTGGCTGAATACACCTTATACCCCAAACAAGAATGGAATGTGACACCAGTAGTTAAATGTAATGTTGTGGTCCAACGCATCAACAATATTTACTCAAAAGATACAAGTAAAAGATACAGGAGGGGTCATAGGTTGGTTTGAATGAATGGGCGATGATTGGTCCAGATGTGCTTGCAGGTGTTCGCCACTGGGTTCCCGCCGAATATCCTGAGTACAGTATCATAACAGTTTGCTACTATTATATCTCTGCATATATCTACGAGCAGAGACATGCGATCAACTGCAAATAGCGACCGGAATGTATGTCACAAAATACTGCACATCTGGAAACCAAACAATAAGTCCTCAGCTTGCTCTGTCCCCTCACATCCTGTAAAGCTGAATAACTCTATTGTTCTAACTTTTGAGTATATGTAACTTGCTGGAAAAGTGTGTGGAGACTATGTGTAAATTATGCACTATATGAATTGAATATTGAATATTGTCTTTGTGGCTTTTCTGTGCAAATGCGTATGCTACCATATATACTCCTACCACGCGCCAATCCGCAAGGCTCGTGAGCCAGTGTATGTAGCATGCGTGTATGCGTACGCACGGTAACCAAGCGCACGCACAGAGGCCGCTGTTTGGTGTTTGCATGTGGTGTGTGTAATATTTTTTACTTCGACAGTCCACCCTTTGACAGTAAACAATAACTGTCATAAATTACTAACAAAAATATTTCAAAACACATAACAGGTGACCTAGACACACGTATGCACTTATTTCGCAAATCAGACACTGTCTATGGTTGGGGAAGACAGGGAGGAGGACGAGACATCCTCTATATGCACTTTCAACCTATAGAGTATGCTTGGACAGTGCTATAGCCTAAGATGTCTGATTTGAACAAACGTTGCATACATACATGTACCTATGTCTTTGCACACTGATGTCTGGATTTGGTAGAAGATTTGCTGGGTATAGGGAGAGAGAAACACAAAAAGATGGTGAAAGAAACAGAACATGAAATACATTTACATTCCTAGCACAGAACTGTCTCTATCGTTGGATCGTATACCAGATCTCTTACTTATACCAGCTTTCACCAAAGTGATGGACTGATACTGGGGTCCTACAAATTCATCCTCTCCATCAGAACCCATTCCAGATACTTGCTCGACCTCTCAGGGGCCATTGCAAAAACAAATTGTCCTGGTCAAAAATAGAATCACAAGAAATATCCGGAATACAGTCTCTTGATGTGGATCCATTTCGGCAGGAAAAAAAAGGAGAAAAAAAAAATTAAGGCGGGGTGTTGTTTGGAGAGAAAAAAATTAAGATAACAGTCATTGATTTTGCTTTTCACAACGCTCAGGTGCAGTTCAACAGTCCTCCCTTTCAGCTTTCCCGGAACTGATTCTCCAGTGATATCAGGTTTTCTTCACCTTTCTCTTTCTCACAAGCTTTCTCCAGATTAGCGACCTTCTTGCAGTGGGATGAGCGGACCCAAGTCTCTCTCTTGGCAACCTTCAGTGATGTCGTGCTGGTCAACAAAACTTGATACGGTCCTTCCTACCTGTCTATTAGGCAACCTGAGCGTAGAAAATTTTGAATCATTACATAGTCCCCAGGTTCAATTTCATGACAATTACTGTTTGGTAGGTCCAGAATCGCCAGTTTCAAATTCCTTTGCTGGTTTCTCAATTGCTGGCTCATCCTAACCAAGTATTGCATAGTCATTTCATTATTGCATTTCAGATCATCCTGGGGATCTATCATTACATGGGGCTGTCGTCCAAAAAGAATTTCAAAGGGTGATGGGTTAAGCGGTGACCTGGGAGTGGTTCTGATGCTGTACAATACTAGTGGCAGTGCGTCTTGCCACAACAGTCCAGTTTCAGCCATCACATTGCTCAGCTTGTTCTCAATAGTGCTGTTCATTCTCTCCACCTTTGCACTGGCCTGTGGTCGGTAGGGAGTATATAGCTTACTATTAATACCCATAAGTTTGCACATAACCTGAAAGACTTCACCTGTAAAATGGATACCCCTGTCACTCTCAATAATCTTATGGATACCATATCTACACAAATACCTGCACAATTTTCTTAGCGGTAAAAACAGCAGTGTTTGTGGCTGCAGGAAATGCCTCTACCCAGTTTGAGAAGACATCAGTGCATAAAAGTACATATTTCAAATTCCTACAGGGTGGTAGCTGTATAAAGTCGATTTGTATTACCTGGAAAGGTCCGTCTGTAGGAGGGATATGGGATGGCTCCGTCGGTATTGTCTTACCAATATTCTTCCTCAAGCAAGTAAGACATGTCATTGCTTTCTTGCTCACCTGAGAAGAGAACCCTGGTGACTTCAGTAAGCTCTTACCAATTTGCACATACCTTTCTTTCCCAGATGAGTCAGACTATGTGCCGCTTCAGCTAGGCTTGGGAGATACGCCCTCGGAGCCACTGGCTTACCTTGTCCATCTTGCCAGAGTCCTGACTCCTGACCATATCCCTTCACCTTCCAGACCGCCTTCTCCTGTAGGGAACACAAATCTTGCATTTCAATTAACTGTTGTGTATTTACTGTATTAATTGTCATCAGCTGTGTGGTGGTACTTTGTATGATGGTGCTTGCTGCCGATTTAGCAGCATAGTCCTCCCGGCTGTTACCAAGTGAAATTGGGTCTTGGTTGTAAGTGTGTGCTTTACACTTGATAACAGCCACCCTGTCAGGTTCCTGTATGGCTGTCAGAAGCCTTTTGATGTGTGATGCATGCGGCCGTCATGAAATTTCTGAGGCGCCACAGGGCCCCGAAATCATGCACTACTCTGAAAGCATATCTAGAGTCTGTGTATATATTAGCTGACTTACCCTTTGCCAATTCACATGCTCTGGTCAGTGCTACCAGCTCAGTGACTTGTGCTGAGTGAGGTGGACCAAGGGGTTCAGCTTCTATGATACCTTCCTCATCTATAACTGCGTATCCGGTGCACAGGTCTCCTGAGTCCATCTGTCTGTGACAACTACCGTCAGTGTAAATGGTAAAGTCTACATCTTCCAGTGGGTTGTCACTAATGTCAGGTCTCTCAGTGAAAGTCTGGTTCAAGTATTTCATACAATCATGCGTATCAGTGTCTGTACTAAATCCTTCTTTACCATTATTCTCATCCTCCACCCTTTGTGCATGACAAGGCACACTTGGCAAATAAGTTGCAGGATTTAGTGTGCTAGTAGGCTACCGGTCTGCTGGCATCACCATGTTTCTTTTAGGACCCCTGCCGCACACCCAGCACTTTCGGTACCATATAATTCAAAAGGTTTCTCATAATCTGGCATCCCCAATGCTGGTGCTTGTGACAAGCACTCTTTTAGTCTCTCAAATGCCAGTTTGGACTCCTCAGTATGAGAGACCCATTCTGGTTTGCTTGAGGAGACCATTTCTTGCAGTGGTAGTGCCAGAATAGAGAACCCCGGAATCCAATTCCGACAATACCAACACATTCCTAGAAAAGTGCATATTTGTTGCTGAGTCTGTGGCAGAATCATATCACGGATGGCCTGTATCCTGTCTGTGGTCAGGTGTCTTAGTCCTTGCGTCAAACAGTGTCCCAAGTATTTAACCCTAGTCCGGCACAACTAATTTATCCCTAGAAACCTTGTGTCCTGTCTGGGAGAGGTGAAACAGAAGCTGTTTAGTGTCTGCCAGGGACGACTCAAATGAATCAGAGCATAAAAACAAGTCATCAACATATTGTATCAGCACTGACCCATTCTCAGGTTGAAAGGATTGCAAACAGTCATGTAGGGCCTGGGAGAAAATACTTGGGCTGTCAATGAAACCTTGGGGGATATGGGTCCAGGTGTACTGTACTCCCCTGAAGGTGAAATCAAAAAGGTACTGACTGTCGGGGTGAAGAGGAACAGAAAAGAAAACAGAGCAGAGGTCAATCACAGTGAAGTACTTAGAGGTAGAGGGAATCTGCATGAGGATGACAGTTGGATTGGGCACTACAGGGAATTGGCTGTTGACTATTTTGTTTATTCCCCTTAAATCCTGCACTAACATGTAACCCCTCCCCCCACTCTTTTTCACAGGGAAGATGGGACTATTGGCTGTGCTGGACATCCTGACTAGGATGCCCTGCTGTAGCAGCCGTTCTATGACAGGGTATACTCCTAATTCCACCTCTGTTTTCAGAGGGTACTGAGGGATTTTTGTAGCTATCCTGCCATCTTTTATTTGCACTACTACTGGGGCTACATTTGCCATCAATCCAGTGTCCTGTCCATCTTTGGTCCATAAGGAACCCGGTATTTGTGAGATCATTTCCTCTACCTGCGATGAACATGTGTCTAGAATGGTAGAGTGAAACATTAGCCTTTGAGGGATATCTAACATATTTTGTACTTCCTGTGCATGGTTCTCAGGGATATCTAAAAACACACCCTCAGGGGTACAATATATAACACACCTCATTTTGCATAATAAATCTCTGCCAAGTAGATTAGTCGGAGCCGATGCAGCCAACAAGAAAGAATGTTTGGTATGTAAGGGCCCTATCGTAACCTCTGCAGGTGTGGTCAAAGGGTACTGTTGCACCTTTCCCATTACTCCCATTGCCAAAATGTTTTGCCCATGGTCATTATTCCTGTTGAAGAGTTCAATACAGATCTGGCTGCCCCTGTGCCCACAAGGAAAGGGTGTCTTGTGCCAGCTACATTGACCATGACCTCAGTCTCATCTCCAAGGCCAGCAATCAGTATAACTTTGCGCCACGAATCACACACACAGACGTGCGGTCCAATCGCACAGCTTATAGATACTTGTTATCTATACGCCCTACGATCACGGGAGTTGAATTCCAGTAGCTGCGCTCAACAGCCGGAGAGTAACATCAAATCACGCTACTCCGCATGTTTTTTTCACTACGTGCATCAATCTCAATACGTAAGGTCGCTAGCCTTCATGCCACCAAGCCTCTGCTAACTCAGTGTCTTTCTACGGGAACCCGAATTAGTCATGAAGTTCAATGCATTCACACTTACTTTTCAACAACCCACACTTTTAGATTTTCTGTACAGAAAAAAAAATCACTCCCTTTGATTGATAGCTTGCCCCAGAGGTAGTACACTTACAATAAGATTTCGAGTAATCTGTCTAAAATCGGATAGTTACTTGTTAATATATAACTATAAATCTTTTATCCCACCTTAAAATTTACATCTATTGTGTGGCAAAACTTGCGCTCGCTACTTTACGCAACCTTGTGTAAGTACGCAACCATGAACGTAATCATGCACACGTGAGCATTCCCGTACGCTCGCTTAACATACTTTTCTACCGTGCCACGTGTACACCATGCGTTCGGAACTAAATATTCCACACTTATCTCGATCAATGTAAGTAATGCAGCAGATTTGTGTTTCTACTGCTTTTGCTTAATACACAATACACCTTTGTTCCTCACACACGCTGGAAGTCACCCACGATGGATAACTTTCGTTGAGTGCTGCCTAAACTTTTAGGCCGGAACTGAGTCTTGTATGCATTTTACAAGTACCCACTTAAACAAATATACCAAATGTATAACAAATAACTTATCCGATTCTATGCAGATCTATAATGACTATTACAAACTATGGCAACAATATATGAGAATATACGGAAAATATCAGTATGTTTGTGAGCGTTTTTGTGCTAAAGTAACACAAAAAAATGAATGGTGAATAGCTTTTCCTTGCTGTCCCTCGGTTCGCACCAGCACCTCTGAGACTATACAGGATAGACGTGGTTTAACAACATTAGGTAGTTTTAACACAAGACAAAATTACTTTAGACAACCCTCCACCCTTTGTTAGACCAAAGTCTGTTAGGCCCTGTAAGTCCGCGAGTATGTGGTGAACCGGACGAGCCGCCAACTGTTAAGTTCAATTATTTTTACAAGAAAAAGCAATACCTTAACACACTGTTGTACGGGCCGCTGTGGCTGCTAAACATAAACAAATAACTGCTAAGATATGAATGCACGTTGTGTACACATGCCGACACGCTATGCGCCCAATGCAGCGACACGTGTGGCTGAATACACCTTATACCCCAAACAAGAATGGAATGTGACACCAGTAGTTAAATGTAATGTTGTGGTCCAACGCATCAACAATATTTACTAAAAAGATACTGGTAAAAGATGCAACAATATTACAGAGAAGAGCTACAACCAATAGTACATACGTTTGTTCGCGAGCGCTCCCGGATCCAGGTCTCAGTCAGTCTTAGCAAGATGACTTTCAGAGAATAGCCTGTCAGGAAGCCTCACTTTTATACAATGGGTCAAAATACAGTACAATGGGAAATGTAAGCTCTTTTTCCATAGGTCAAGGGGTAGATCATTTACAGTACAGGAGGGGTCATAGGTTGGTTTGATGCTTGGTCCAGGTGTGCTTGCAGGTGTTCGCCACTGGGTTCCCGCCGAATATCCTGAGTACAGTATCATAACAGTTTGCTAATATTATATCTCTGTGTATATCTACGCACAGAGACATGCGATCAACTGCAAATAGCGACCGGAATGTATGTCACGAAATACTGCACATCTGGATACCAAACACTAAGTCCTAAGCTTGCTCTGTCCCCTCACATTCTGTAAAGCTGAATAACTTTATTGTTCTACCTTTTGAGTATATGTAACTTACTGGAAAAGTGTGTGGAGACTATGTGTAAATTATGCACTATATGAATTGAATATTGAATATTGGCCCTCATTCCGAGTTGATCGGTCGGTATTTTTCATCGCATCGCAATGAAAATCCGCTTAGTACGCATGCGCAATATTCGCACTGCGACTGCGCCAAGTAATTTAACAATGAAGATAGTATTTTTACTCACGGCTTTTTCATCGCTCCGGCGATCGTAATGTGATTGACAGGAAATGGGTGTTACTGGGCGGAAACACGGCGTTTTAGGGGCGTGTGGATGAAAACGCTACCGTTTCCGGAAAAAACGCAGGAGTGGCTGGAGAAACGGAGGAGTGTCTGGGCGATCGCTGGGTGTGTTTGTGACGTCAAACCAGGAACGACAAGCACTGAACTGATCGCACAGGCAGAGTAAGTCTGAAGCTACTCTGAAACTGCTAAGTAGTTTGTAATCGCAATATTGCGAATACATCGGTCGCAATTTTAAGAAGCTAAGATACACTCCCAGTAGGCGTAGGCTTAGCGTGTGTAACTCTGCTAAATTCGCCTTGCGACCGATCAACTCGGAATGAGGGCCATTGTCTTTGTGGCTTTTTTCTGTGCGAATGCATATGCTACCGTATATACTCATACCACGCGCCAATCCACAAGGCTCGTGAGCCAGTGTATTTAGCGTGCATGTATGCATACGCATGGTGACCACGCGTATGCACAGAGGCCACTCTGTTTGGTGTATGCATGTGGTGTGTGTGTAATATTTTCAACTTCAACACCATCAAAACTGATGCTTAATAAATATACCCCTTAGAGAATATTCAAACTAGGCTTGTTTACTTTGAGAAAAAACAAAGACACAAAAAAACAGGTGAACTAGGTAGATAGTCATTAGGTCCTAATTGAAGACATACATTTCACTAATTCACAGCATACTGGGTTATTTACTGTAATGACGCTAAAGTAGTGGGAGGTCTTATTTCATCAGGTGGTGGTACAAAATTCACTAAACTGATTTTAAAATGAATTTTGTGATTGTTACAAAAAAAGTTATTTGTAGGTATAAATAGTTAGGGAGGTAATACAGACCTGATCGCTAGGGCGCATTTTTTTGCATCCCTGCAGGTAGTCGCTGCCTACAGGGGAAGGGTATCACCTTTGTGCAGGTGTGCATTCACTTTTGTTGGAGACCTGCGCAAACATCACTTTGTGCAGTCTTTGCACTGGCCAGGACTTACTCAGCCGCTGCTTTGATCATTTTGAGGGAGCTGGCGTCAGACACCCTCCCTCAAAACGCCAGGTCCCTCCTGCGTTTTCCTGGACACTCTTACAAAATGGTCAGTTGCCACCCACAAATGGCCTCTTCCTGTCAATCACGTTGCAATCACCCATGCAATCGCTTTTTCCGCACCATCCTGTCACTATGCACCAATGCCCGGTTCAGTCGTCCGACGCACCGTCGCATTGCAGTGCATACGCATGCGCAGTTCTGATCTGATCGCAGGCTATGAGAAAAAGCAGCCTAGTGATCAGGTCTGAATCGGTCCCAATGTCTGGTATGTTACGCATGTGCAGGTCTCCAATTCATGTCGCCGCTATTGTGGGTGAATTAGCTGCTAATTCTAAATAAACTACAAACCTTACTAGCAACAGAGAGCACTGAAATAATTCCACACAAATACAGATTTTAAAATTAATGACAGTGCTTTTACTTAAAGACTGCGTAATTATATATATATATATATATATATATATATGTAGAGAGAGAGAGAGCAAGAGAGAGAGAGAGAGAGACTCCAAGGTCCGGCACTCGAGTGAACCATATAGCAACTTCAGCCTGTGCTTTCACAGATATAAGAACATAGTCAAGAACGGTGCAGCACTCGGCTTGAATAAATGCAAAAGAGACATGCTTCAGCAACGTTTCAGTGTTATTAACACTATCATCAGGCTAAGTACATAACAAATAACACATACCTTATATATCTTAAGCCACCACGTGCAATGCCCATACCTGCACCTGGATCACACACCCGGCTGGCATCAGAAATCAATGGCGTCACTCCCAACAGCCAGGACGCCGGAGTAATGCCGCAGTGCTCACCATCACCATAGTTACAACTTGATGCTACAAAAAACATAACACACAGACTGCGAGAATGAATCAAAGAAACATAACACATATAGATAGAAACGGCATGAATGAATCATTGTAACAAATACAGTATTATAAATATTTAAAAGTATGAGAGTACTAAATTTTCATTCAGGCCATGCGGAGATAGCACTCCAAGCTTGTGAATCCACCTAGCTTCACATTTCAATAATTGTAAGTTACGATCACCACCACGATAAGAAACGGGTATATAGTCTATCATGCGGTATCGAATACTGGAAAGACTATGTTTTGCTTCTAAAAAATGTCTAGCCACCGGCTGTTCACTGCTCTCTGACTGTAAGGCAGCACGGATAGCTATTCGGTGCCCCGACAGCCTCTCTTTAAATTTGCATAGTGTCTTGCCCACGTAGGACAGACCACAAGGGCACACAATTTGATAGACTACATACATACTATTGCAAGTGAGATGATGACGAATCTTATATTTTTTACCAGAACAGGGATGATTAAATTCATCTCTTGCAAGCATGTACCCACAAGTAGCACAAGAGCATTTAAAACAACCAAGTTTTTTTACGAGACAGAAAGTGATCAGAGGCATCATTTGTTCTGATGGTGATATCAGATTTCACTAGGTAATCATGTAGATTTCTACTCCTTGAATAGCAGGGCATCAACCTGGTGTTAGACAAAGGTAGAGAGTTATCTGAAGTAACTATAGGCCAAGCGGTTTTCGAAATTCTATTAATGCTGGGAGATAAAACATTAAATCTATTTGTCCAAGGGAATATCTGATTATCACAATTGATGTTCTTTTTCTTCAATAAATCACTTCTATCAAGTAACTATACTCTAGCCTTGGTTTCTTCCAACAAAGCATGTGAATATCCACGTTCTTGAAATTTAATAATCATCTGATCCATTTGGTCAGCAGCTATATTGATATCACTATTGATGCGCATTGTCCTGATCATTTGGGAGTATGGTAATCCCTTTTTCAAATTAGTAGGATGACAGCTACTTGCCAATAAAAATGAATTACATTCTGTGTCTTTATGAAACACAGTGGTACTAATACAGCCATTATTCAAAGAAACAAGCACATCAAGGAAATCAATACGAGCTTGATATAACCGTACTGTAAATTTAACTGGATTTAAAGTGACATTATGGTTAGAAATGAACTCATGAAAGCTAGATTCAGTGTCATTCCAAACTATAAACACGTCATCTATATATCTTGTATAGAACAAGATCCTAGATGACACATTCGGATTAGAGAAGAATATTTCTTCTTCCATCATGAACATATATGTGTTCGCATACACAGGTGCCATGGCAGCACCCATGGCACAGCCAGACTGCTGGCGGAAAAACATCCCCATCAAATAAAAAGAAATGATGTGTTAAAATGAATTCCAACAGACGCATACAGAAATCCACAAAGGTACATCATATAAGCCCCTTTTCAACAACAAATTTATAACAGCCCGTACACCGTCATCATGTGGGATGACGGTATACAAGCTGACCACATCAGCGCAAATCAAACATGAACCTGACCGATGTTAGCAAGTGAATTAATGAACATGGTTGTATCCAATAGAAAATGCTCTTGCTCCTTAACAATAGGCTGCAGAATGGAATCTAAAAATATAGATGCTGGTTGTGATAAAGTCCCCCTCGCTGCAATAATGGGGTGGCCGGGAGGTGGAAAAATGCCCTTGTGAATTTTAGGCAGAGAATATAATAATGGTACCAATGGAAATTCTGGTAATAAAGCTTTAAATAAATCTTCCTTAATTATACCATCATTTAATGCCATTTGCAAAATAGACTTTAATTCTCCAGCATACTGTTTAGTAGGATCACCACGCAATTGCTGATAAACCAATGGATCATCCAATTGACGCATTATTTCATTACAATAATCAGAATGGTCCTCCAAAACGATGCCACACCCCTTGTCTGCGGGGCGGATGATAAGGTCCCGATTGTTGGCTAATGATTTTAAGGCTGCTCTTTCAGCTGGAGTCAAATTAGGGTGAAAGTTACAATTAGCATCCCTAGAGACAACAACTTCTTGCTGCACAATGCGCATAAAGGTCTTAATGCTCGAGTTCATTGAAACAGGTTCAAATGTAGAGCGTTTCTGTAGTTTACGTAGCTGTAAGGGAATGCTACTAGCTGCAGTGGGTGTTATATTTTCGGGTTTATGAAAAAACTCTTTTAATTTCAACTGCCTGCGCAGATTGTGTTTTTCAATCTGCCATTGAAAATCATTGAAAGGAACTGTAGGAATAAAAGAAAGTCCCTTATTTAATTAATTATATTCACTTGGAGAAAGGGTATAGGATGAAAGACTGAAAATTATTTCTTTCTCGGGAGAGGAGGTCTTGCGCCACGACCTTTGCCTGCGGTTTTGTTTGCCCCACCGCGTGAATCCGAATCTTTTCCTTTTCCTCTGCCCTGGGAACGAGTCGCAGCACCCAAAGGGATCTATTTGATGCTAGTTGATGGTTCAGTGTCACTATTGGTAATAATATCATCATGTGAAGAATTAGTGTCTGTAGCAGACCTGGCGTACTTGCGCCTAAAGAAAGGTCGTCTCTGTGGATTGCTTCTTCCACCACTAAGCCACTGATAAACATGGTGTTGGTCGTAATCCATTTCTACTTTGACAAGTTTTTCTTTCTTGAATCTCATACAGTAAGTTCCTTTTTAGAAAGGGTGATTTGATTGTTTAGTTTCTGGATCCAATCAGTTTCCTCATCAGTGGATAGTGTTGGTAGGTGGTTTAATTCAAATAATTCAATTTTCTCTTTTACTAGGGTGACCTCCTTACGTGATTGTTCGATAACTAAAAGCATTAGGTCTAACGAACATATGTTTAATATTGCGACCCACTTTTTGCAAAATTGAGGGTGATAGCGACCTATTGTAGGGCAGTTGTTCATTCTGAACCCTCTAGGTATCATACGTGCTCTATAATAGTCGCTAAGGGAGATGTCATGTAACTGATAATCCACCTCACGTTTCTTAAATTTCAGTAGATCGCGGTAAACAATATCTGCTGTCATTGCTTCAGCCTGTTCACGCATACTTTCTTTCTCCAAGATAGCCTCAGCTTTGGATTCAGAAAAACCGTAAACATCCCCCGTAGGGAACAGAGAGGGATTAAACGGTAAATCACCTTACACTACTGGATACTCCGCCATGTTGATCTTAGCACATAGTTAAGGAGCACAACCCAGACAGTCAATGTCCAACACCGATAATACACCCCAAAAAAGTGAACAAATAAACTTATAAAAACTAGAGCAACGTGATGATCATAGGATTATCCAATAAGAATTGGTATATATATATATATATATATATATATATATATATATATATATAATAGTGCTATTAAACAACTTCATTTGTATTCACTGTATTTCATCTTTTTTTAATGTATTGAGTTAAAAAAACATCTATGCAATCATCTGCAAAACCATTCAAATATAAAGAATGGTACACTCTTTATTATTTCCATACTTATGTTTCCTTTTTTCTGCAATGTAATTTAGGTCTGTGCAAGTTGCAGAGAGGCACATTTGGCAAATGGCCCTACACCTAGAGATCATAAGGCCTTCCCTTTCTCTTTAAACTACTGTAGGCAGATGTGTGTCTTATGCAGAAGCCATTTTGTTTCACATCTTTGCTAAAAGCATATTAAATGAGGTAAGTACTTCATACATACATTCATAATACTTCACGCACCCCAACCCTCTTTCTGCATTTCCTCCTCTCGTCTCCAACTGCTTCCCAGCCCACTTTCTCTTCTCATATTTATACCCATTTTTTGTTTATAAATCCAATTAATTCATATTCATACGTATTAAGTCTTCATTGGCCATCTATACCTTAGGCATAATATTGATATATTTCTGCATTACTGTTCTTGTTCCCATGCGAAAATCCAACATGGTTGCCTGTTTGGCCTTCATTTCTGCTTATCATTGTTAAATGTTATCTTAGCTAGCTCATTTGGTTATGTGAAAACTCAGACCTGCTTTTGTCAGTCATTCTGTATGTGTGAAAATTATACTTTTTAGACCTATAAGCCTTACTGCTAAAACAACATATATAGCAATTTAACCTATGCATATCTCTGCAATTAATTACACCTACAGAGACAATAACACCATTCACTAGTATATAGAAAATCAATATTATTATCATGGCAAAAAATATTAAAATTCCCTATGTATGCATAATGTTGACCAATCAATTTCCCACCCATGAGAACATGGTTCTGGGCCATTGGGAATCACACCATCACCTCTATTTTGTTCTGCAAACTCATTTTTAATCCAAATAATTGCATTTAAACTTTCTTTTATACTTTCTTCAGTAACGTTTGCAAAGTAACACAAAATTCTGAAGTTGCAGATGTTAGGTGGTCTAACACCATTGTGTGCTGCTCTCTTCTCATAAATCTAAAAGTACTATCTGTGATATTGTTTAATAAATCTCCTAATCCCTTTATCATTCTTCGATTTTTCATTACTCCCCATCTACTAAATATTATTATGTTCCCATTTCCCAAACGAATCTTGTAACCTTGGGACAATGTAAAAAGGTGCTTGTATTTCTCATGTACCATTTGTGTCTCTCTTTTTACCGTTCTTTCTCTTTTCATGAGTAATTCTTTCATATATGTTACTTTTAGATCAGTTGTATTGCCACTACATCAGGTACAAATGTTCCTATAAAACATATTCAAAAACAATTTACTGGTAACCATTTATAAGCCATATATAAAAAAAAAATTGACACCAAACTGTGTCCAGGGCGCTTAACAATGTAAAAGATATAACATTGATGATTTTTATACAATACGTTCCTGATCGGAGTTGTGAATGGTCTATAGTTTAATTGATTCGATGAGAAGGGTTCACAGTGTCTTCCAATGATATCTGAAAATCACATTTCTCGCATATGCGGGTAAAAAGATACAATATGTAGTATTGTTTATAAATGATACATATATAAAGAGGACACTTTGTAACTGATAGTGAATTGATTGAAGCTAGCGTACTCCACTTACACAATAAAAGGTGAAAACGTGCACATAAAGGTATCTTTAAACGCTGTAGAAGCTTCAAACGACTTTATTTCAATAGATATAAGGTCACACCCAACTGTTATGGACAGGTGTACCCAAGACACACACAGATCGTGTTTTGAACACTCCTATAATGGTATCTTTAATATATGGTCCACAAAATGAGGGCGTACCCCAACTCACACTGGAACTGAGGGATCGACTCCTATCAAGGTTTCTTTATGTTGTCCCAGGCGTACTGTGGTAGATCCCCCGAAATATCTTGCTAATTCCCCAGTTTACCTAGTGACTAGGAGATTAACTTCTACCAAAATGTTTTTAAGATAGTTCCGCATACACTGCGGTACATGAACAAATAATCCAAAAGGACCAAGTGGTAAAAGAAATGTCCATAAAAACAATTTATTCCATCCAGAAACAAGTTTAAAAGTACAAAAAAGTATGCAAAAATATAAAAATACAAAAATACAATGACAAAGTCTTGTGGCGTTTTCCCTTCCAACAGGGTATAAAAAGGCAAAATATAGTTACTCACAGTCCAGATAATGACGACGCGTTTTGGTCAATGGACCTTTGTCAAGACATGTCTGGACTGTGAATAGCCCAGATATTTATGGGACTATCAGTCTATCTGTGAGTAGCATAGAAACATAGAAACATACATAGAAACATAGAATTTGACGGCAGATAAGAACCACGTGGCCCATCTAGTCTGCCCCTTTTTTTTATCCTTTCAGAAATCTTAACCCTTTTTGAACCTTAATTCTTTGTAAGGATATTCATATGCCTATCCCAAGCATGTTTAAATTGCTCTACAGTCTTAGCCTCTACCACCTCTGATGGGAGGCTATTCCACTTATCCACTACCCTTTCTGTGAAGTAATTTTTCCTTAAATTTCCCCTGAACCTGCCTCCCTCCAGTTTCAGTGTATGTCCTCGAGTTCTATTACTTCTCTTCCTTTGAAGAATGTTTCCCTCCTGAACTTTGTTAAAACCTTTGGTATATTTGAAAGTTTCTATCATGTCTCCCCTTTCCCTTCTCTCCTCCATACTATACATGTTAAGATCTTTTAGCCTTTCCGGGTAAGTTTTGTGATGTAGGCCATGCACAATTTTAGTTGACCTTCTTTGTACACTCTCTAATGTATTTATATCCTTCTGGAGATATGGTCTCCAGAACTGGACACAGTATTCCAGATGAGGCCGCACCAATGACCTACACAGTGGCATTATTACTTCTCTTTTCCTGCTACTGATTCCTCTTCCTATGCAACCAAGCATCTGACTTGCCTTTCTCATTGCTTTGTTGCAATGCTTTCCTGCCTTTAAGTCACTTGAAATGGTGACTCCTAAATCCCTTTCCTCCTCAGTAGGTTCCATTATAGTACCCTTGATACTATATTTAGCCTTTGGGTTTTTGAGACCCAAGTGCATGATTTTGCATTTTTTAGCATTAAACTGTAGTTGCCATGTTCTTGACCATTTTTCAAGTCTAGCTAGGTAATCCATCATTTGTTTTACCCCTCCTGGTGTGTCTACCCTGTTGCATATCTTTGTATCATCTGCAAAAAGGCATACTTTCCCTTCAATACCATTTGCAATGTCACCAACAAAGATATTAAAGAGAACTGGTCCAAGTACAGATCCCTGGGGTACTCCACTGGTAACATTTCCCTCCATAGATTGCACTCCATTTACTACAACTGTCTGTTTCCTATCCTGCAACCAGTTTCTTATCCATTTAACTATTTTATAATCCACCCCCACACTTTCAAGTTTATTTATCAGTCTGCGATGTGGGACAGTGTCAAATGCCTTACTAAAGTCTAGATATGCTACATCTACATCTCCCCCTTGATCTTTTATTTTCATCACAGAGTCAAAAAAGTCAATAAGATTTGTTTGGCATGATCTCCCACCAGTAAATACATACTGTTTTGGATCCTGTAAGTTGTTTGATTGCAGATATTCCACAACTCTTTATTTTAGTAGTTTTTCCATTACTTTCCCTACTACTGATGTAAGGCTTACTGGTCTGTAGTTACTTGCTTCTTCCTTGCTTCCACTTTTGTACAGTGGAACTACATTTGCTCTTTTCCAGTCCTCTGGAATGGCACCTGTATTTATTGACTGGTTAAATAATTATGTTAATGGTGCCACCAGCACATCTTTTAGCTCTTTTAGTATCCTTGGGTGTATCCCATCTGGCCCCATTGATTTATCCACTTTTATTTTTGAAAGTTCAGTTAGGACCTTTGTAAATGTACTTTCATCTACCTAATTTTTATGAATGTCCTTGCAACTTAACTCTGGCCCCTTCCCTTCTCCTTCTGTAGTAAATACTGAGCAAAAATAATGATTTAGGTGATCTGCTATTGCCTTGTCTCCCTCCACCAAATTCTCACTCTCTGTCTTAAGTCTTATTATTCCTCCATTTGATTTTCCCCTTTCATTTATATACTTAAAAAAAGTTTTGCCCCCTTTATCTACTGACTGGGCCATTTTCTCCTCGGCTTCTGCCTTTGCACATCTGATCACTTTCTTAGCATACTTCCGTCTGTCAAGATACACCTCTTTGTCATTCTTATTTTGAGTCTGTTTGTATTTCCTAAAAGCCATCTTTTTTGCTTTCACACTAGTTGATACTTCTTTTGTGAACAACACTGGCTTCCTTTTCCTGGTGCTTTTCCTAACCCTTTTGATACAAAGGTCTGTGCCCTTAGTATTGCACTTTTCAGTTTTTCCCACCTCTCCTGCACCCCTTCCAAGTTCCTCCAGTCCGCCAATGAATCACCTAAACATCTCCCCATTTTTGCAAAGTCAGCATTTCTAAAATCCAACACCTTTGTTTTTGTGTGACAGGAGTTGGATCCTGTCTTTATACTAAACCATACTGCTTGATGATCACTGGATCCCATGTGCTTACCCACATATATGTCTGATATCCTGTCACCATTTGTAAGAATTAAATCTAATATTGAGTCTTTGCGAGTGGGCTCCCTCACCAATTGCTTGAGAGATGCTCCCTGTAAGGAATTTAGAAATTTGCCACTTGTAGCTGAACTTGCAAAGGACCCCTCCCAATTTACATCAGGTAAATTAAAGTCTCCCATGATTATGACTTATCCCTTTAAAGCCATTTTAGAGATGTCCAACAATAGGTTCCTGTCCAAATCCTGCCCCTGGCCTGGTGGTCTATAGATCACCCCAATGTGAATAATGTCCTTCTCCCCGGTTTCTGTGGTGACCCAAAGGGCCTCAGTTTTGTCCTCAACATTTTGTATTAAAGTAGCATTTATGCTTTTTTTTTCACATACATTGCTACCCCTCCTCCTATTCTTCCCATTCTATCTTTCCTAAATAAATTGTAACCTGGTATAGCTATGTCCCAGTCATAATTCTCATTGCACCATGACTCAGTAATTTCGACAATATCCAGGTGATCCCTTGTCATTATCGCAATTAGCTCTGGAATTTTGTCTCCTAAGCTCCTAGCATTTGCACACATAGCTTTAAGAATTTTGTCTGTGCATCTGTTATTAGTAGCCATGTCCAGACAGTACAAAATAAATGTCAAGTTTAAAGTTGAAATTACCTGTTTGGTGATGTTGTTCAGAGTTTGGATTTTTTTTTCACTAATCAGGAATCACACTCTGTCCTTTACACCATGACTACACCTCACTAAATGTAAAGATATAGTAAACCTGTCCACAATGGCCAAATGGTCAAAGGAGGTAAACACCAGACAGCATGCAGTAATAAACTGTTTCACTGAACAACTTCCCCACACATGCAATGCCAATTACAAGCAAATCATTACATCAAAAACATACATGAGTTTGCATAAGAGAGAACTGTAGTGAGCAGATTGGAGCTGTCTTTTCTTGGTTTTAAAGACAGATAATATGCATAAGATGAATTACATACTTTTGAGGCATTAAGGCAGTCCATATGTCATAGTTTTGGTGTGTTGTTGTTTTCCCTCTGTTTTCCTTCGGTTTAACGCAGGTATAACGCTAATATTATAATAACACTTTTATGTCAGCACTTCTATGGAAGCACTACCAGCCAACGGCTACCAGCCGTATACTAGACTTTAAATAGGAAAAATTTCCATGTGAATGCAATGATTGCTAACTCCACCCAAGACAATCCCCCTTTAAAGCTAAGGCCATAAATTAGCTAAGACAAACAGGCATTACGGGGGTAATTCCAAGTTGATCGCAGCAGGAATTTAGTTAGCAATTGGGCAAAACCATGTGCACTGCAGGGGAGGCAGATTTAACATGTGCAGAGAGAGTTAGATTTGGGTGGGTTATATTGTTTCTGTGCAGGGTAAATACTGGCTGCTTTATTTTTACACTGCAAATTAGATTGCAGATTGAACACACCCCACCCAAATCTAACTCTCTCTGCACATGTTTAATCTGCCTCCCCTGCAGTGCACATGGTTTTGCCCAATTGCTAACTAAATTCCTGCTGCGATCAACTTGGAATTACCCCCTACATTCCAATAAGGCAGCCAAATAAATTTTTACAAATAACAAAAAAAAAAAAAACCTTTTTCAATGTACCTATATAATACAACACTGCTATGCCACACAATCCTGTTTCATTTGCATTCAATGGTAGTAATGATAGTTCAATGTAGTTGTTAATGAGAAGGAGTGATGAGAAGTCAGTTCACAATCGATAACAGCTGAGGATATAACTTAACGCAAGTATAAAGGAAGTGATGTCAGCATTTACTGAACTTCCTATGTAAATATGCACAAACTCTATGAAAACAATAAAAGGTACAAATATGATGTCTATTTGTTGTTAAATGATCGCTTTATATAACAATATAATTATTACTTTACAATACTAGAAAATTGAAAGAATGGTCCACGTTTATCCATAAGCCGATTTCTGTACATGGAGCATCATGGGACTTGTAGTTTGTTGAAATCACGATCTATCCAAATAAGGTGCTTCCGCCGGAAGTGAAAGCGGAAAGGACGTGACGGACGAGTGTTAATTTCCGGAACTCACAGGCATTGTGGGACTCATAGTTTCTGACCTTAAACAAGGTCTATATCGAATTTCTTAATAAAAACGGAATTCCAAATTAATTTCAACATTTAGCTCTAGATTCAATTTAGTAACATACAGTGAACTAATGTATCCTTTTGCAAAATATACAATAATATGCATTGCGCCCTCCAGAATATACGTAAAGTTTCCATCAATCCACAGACAGGCATTATGGGACTCGTAGTTTCTGGCCTTAAAATAGGTCAATATCAGATTTCTTAGTGACAAACAAAATGTTAAATATATTACAACATTTAATTGAAACAAGTGATAAATGATAAACAAATCTCCCCTTTCAATAGTAATGTACCTTGCATCCTCTAGAGTGCACATAGTATTCCATCAATCTACGGACACATTATTCATTACCAGATATACTTCGCAATGAATGTCAGATCTGCCCCGCAACCAATAGTTCAAGGTCATTTTTTTCCCTTTGAACATGACGAAATTGGTGAGGAGCTGACTTGGCATTCATTCCTATATGCTTTCTCCATACCATAAACAGTATATCTATTTTTTTTTCCGTAACGCATAATGTGAATATGTCCATTTTAGAACAATTAGATGTAAATCAGTGTTTCACTAATACTGTTCACACAAATTGTCTAAATAAAAACACCTTGGTCATATCCAAGATAAAAGAGCATCACTAGTGGGGCCTAGACGGGTGTAACAGAAATATGATGATCTCATTAATAGATCCTGATTAATCTATAGACCTCGTGCCATTGAAGGGGCGGGGCTTCGCTAAGAGCAGATCCAACAGCTCACAAGTACAATTTTACCTACTGCAGCTGACACAGATGCTGACTGACAGGGATGCGCAGCTCCTCCGGAGAGATTCCAGATTACCTAGCGGTATCAGGGGGTCATAGCAGGGGGGGTGCGATTAGTAGTGTACTAAATTCCTAATCTAGGTACTTAGTCTGCAATCTGGCTAAACTTGGCATTAGCGATAAGGGCGCCGTGTGCTGATTTCATACTCTCTCTGTGTCTCCCTGGAAGGGCTCTTTGTGGGTTAATTCTGAATTTAACCTTTTCCTGTGTGTGTGTGTGTGTGTGTGTGTGTGTGTGTGTGTGTGTGTGTGTGTGTGTGCTGTTACTTTTACAGTATGTCAGGCAAAGAGTGTGTTTCATGTTGTACTCAGTGTAGTATCCCTTCCCAGGCTAGTGGGGCAGAACCAGCATGGCTGGACTCCATTAGGGGAACGATTTCCACAATTTCTACTAAGTTATCACGGAATGAGAAAGAGATGCAATACTTAAGACAGTCTGTGACTGACTTAATGAAAAAAGACTCAGTACCCAAACCAGCGTCTCACATCCCCAGCTATTTGTCTGCAAAAATGTACTTTGGCCCATATCCTGCAGTCTGACTCTGATGATGAGGAGTCAGAAATGGAGGAGGATAAGGTGGACTCAGATGCGGGGGAGGGTACTCTGTCACGGGGAATAGAGGCTCTCATAAAAGCTATCAGAGAAGTTCTGAATATCCCTGATAAAGTGACAGAGGAGAGTGAGGAATCTTATTTTAATATAAAGAAGAAATCCTCAGACAATTTCCTGTGTCAAAGGAACTAAATACCCTGTTTGAAGAACCGTGGGTTAATCCCAATAAGAAATGTAAAATCCGTAAACGGTTGTTATCATCTTTTCCTTTTCCTCCTGAGGATAGGAAAAAATAGGAGAATCCACCAGTAGTGGATGCATCGGTCTCCAGGCTCTCAGGAAAAATTGTATTGCCTCTCCCGGGTGCAGCCTCCCTAAAAGACATGGCTGATTGCAAAATTGAGACTACGCTCAAATCTTTGTATACTGCTGCGGGGGTGGCCCAGAGACCCACTATAGCATGTGGGTGGATTACACGAGCCATTGCTAAATGGTCGGGTAACCTAATTGAGGGGTTAGATACCTTGCCTCAAGGGGAGATTATTTTGCTCCTGCAACATATACAGGATTCTGCAAACTTTATGGTGGAAGCCATAAAAGAGATTTGATTGCTTAATGCACGCACTACTGCTATGGCAGTGTCTGCATGCAGGCATTTATGGCTACGCCATTGGACTGCAGATGTGGACTCCAGGGCAGGCGTGGAAGGACTACCTTTCACAGGTGCGGCTTTATTTGGAGATGAACTAGACAAATGGACATCCAAAGCTACTGCGGGTAAGTCCACATACCAACCTTCTGCAGCTCCCCCAGATAGGAAGGCCATTTCAGGATCCTACTTACAGTCCTTTCAGATGGCCAAGTTTAGGGGCAAGGTCCAGAGGTTCTTCTACTCCTGCAAGAGGTGCTAGAGATAAACCATGGAAACCAGCAACTGCCGGTTTACAGGAACAGAGTTCAGGCTCTGCTTTATCAAAACCTTCCACATGATGGTGGACCGCAATGCCTGTAAGGCTGTCAAGTGGGAGCCCGGCTAAAATTCTACAGTCTCATCTGGACAAGATCGTGCCAAGATCCCTGGGTCATAGACCTTATATCCCAGAGCTACAGACTGGAGTTCCAGGAGCTCCCACCTCACAGATTCTTCAAATCAGGCTTACCAGTTTCACAAGAGGCAAGAATAACCTTATAGGATGCCATTCAAAAACTGTTACAGACTCAGGTCATTTACAAAACAAGGGTTACTATTCCAGCTTGTTTGTAGTACCGAAGCCGGATGGTTCAGTAAGACCAATTCGGAACCTCAAGTCATTTAATCCGTACTCACAAGTGTTCAAATTCAAGATGGAGTCTCTGAGAGCGGTGATCTCCAGTCTGGAGGAGGGGGAATTACTAGTGTCTCTGGATATCAAGGATGCATACCTTCACATTCCGATCTGGCCGCCTCACCAGGCATATCAACGTTTGCACTGCAGGACTGTCACTACCAGTTCCAGGCCCTGCCATTTGGTCTCTCCACAGCACCGAGGGTGTTCACCAAAGTGATGGCAGAGATGATGTTACTTCACCGCAAACAAGGAGTGAACATAATTCCATTCCTGGAAGATCTTCTGATAAATGCACAGTCCTGGGAGCAGTTGTTGGAGAACATTGGTCTCTCAACCAGACTACTCCTGGATCATGGGTGGATTCTGAACCTAACAAAATCTCACCTAGCACCAACACAGAGGCTTCATTTCCTGGGAATGATACTGGACACAGAGTCTCAGAAAGTATTCCTTCCCTTGGAAAAGGCAATGTTAATCCAGTCAATGGTTCGGGCTGTCCTGATGCCAGCCTGGATTTCAGTGCATCTCTGCATATGCCTTCTGGGCAAAATGGTGGCCCCTTATGAGGCCTGTCAGTAAGGAAGGTTTCATGCGAGGCCCTTCCATCTGGATCTGTTGGACAAATGGTCCGGATCGCATCTTCACATGCACCAGAGGATTCGTCTGTCCCCAAAAGCCAGGAATTCCCTTCTGTGGTGGCTACAAACTTCTCACCTAGTGGAGGGTCGAAGGTTCGGGATTCAGAATTGGATTCTTTTAACCACAGAGGCAAGCCTCAGAAAATGGGGCGCAGTCAAACAGGGATACAGTTTCAGGGAAGATGGTCAAGTCAGGAAGTCGTCCTTCCAATAAACATCCTGGAACTCAGGGCTATCTACGACACCCTTCTGCAGGCCTCATTTCTTCTTCAGAATCAGGCTATTCAGGTCCAGATGGACAATGTGACGGCAGTGACGTACATAAACCGGCAGGGCAGAACAAAAAGCAAAGCTGCAATGTCAGAGGTGTCGAAAATTCTCCTCTGGGTGGAAAAACACGCATGTCCTCAGCAGACACGACCTGCACCCAGGGGAATGGGGCTTTCACCTGGAGGTGTTCTGTTGGTTGACACGTTGGTGGGAATATCCACAAATCTAAATGACTCTCTCTGATTACTCTGTGGGTCTAGCAATTGGTGTACGTGTTTCCTCCACTTCCTTTGATCCCAAGAATTCTCAAAAGAATAAAAAGGGAAAAGGTTCCCGCAATACTCATTGCTCCGGACTGGCCATGAAGGGCCTGGTATGCGGATCTTCTCGAGATGCTGCTCGAAGATCCGTGGCCTCTACCTCTTCGCGAGCATCTTCTGCAACAGGGCCCGTTCATTTATCAAGACTTACCGCGGCTACGTTTAATGGCATGGAAGTTGAACGGCTGATTCTAGCCAGGAGAGGGATTCCTGACAAGGTCATCCCGACTATGATCCAAGCCAGGAAGGGGGTAACGTCTTAACATTACCACTGTACCTGGAAGTAGTATGTCTCTTGGTGTGAGGACAGACAATATTCTGCAGTGGAATTTCATCTGGAAAGTTTTCCTGCTTTTTTCTGCAGTTGGGAGTGGATGTGGGCCTACGACTAGGCTCAATGAAAGTCCAGTTTTCGGCCTTATCTATTTTCTTTCAGAAACAATTGGCTTCTCTCCCTGAGGTCCAGATGTTCTTGAAAGGTGTTCTGCACATCCAACCTCCCTTTGTGCCTCCCACGGCACCTTGGAATCTCAATTTGGTGCTGCAGTTCCTCCAATCAGACTGGTTTGAACCTTTACAGGAGGTAGACGTAAAGTACCTTACGTGGAAGACCGTTACACTGTTGTCTTTGGCTTCAGCAAGATGTGTGTCGAAGTTGGGGGTGCTGTCTTACAAGAGCCCCTACCTAATTTTCCATGAGTACAGAGCTGAACTCAGGACTTGACAGCAATTTCTTCCTAAGGTGGTGTGTGCGTTTCACGTAAACCAACCTATCGTGGTATCGGTTGTTACGGACACCTCTGCTACTTCAAAGTGTTTGGATGTTGTGAGGGCTTTGAAGGTGTATGTAAAGAGAACAGCTCGTCATGGGAAATCGGACTTGCTGTTCGTTCTCTATGATCCCAATAAAATTAGGTGTCCTGCTTCAAAGTAGTCAGTTGCATGCTGGATTAGGCTCACTATCCATCATGCTTATTCCACGGCAGGCTTGCCGGTTCCAAAATCTGTACAGGCCAACTCTACCAGGTCGGTGGGTTCTTCTTGGGCGGCTGCCCAGGGTGTCTCTGCCGAGCAACTACTTGGTCAGGTTCGAATACATTTGCTAAGTTTTACAAGTTCGATACTTTGTCCTCTGAGGACCTTCAGTTTGGTCAATCAGTTCTGCAGGAACCTCAGCACTCTCCCACCTGGTTTGGGAGCTTTGGTACTTTCCCATGGTACTAAATTGATTCCCAGTATCCCCTAGGATGTAAGAGGAAATAGGATTTTAATTACCTACCAGTAAATCCTTTTCTCGTAGTCCATTGGGGATACTGGGCGCCCGCCCGGTACTTCGTTCTTCCTGCACTGTTACTTGGTTAAGTAATGTTGTTTGGTTCAGCTGCTGCTGCTGTTCCTGTTTACAAGTTTTTGTTAGCATGGCTTAGCTCTTGTTTTGGTTGTGCTGGTTCAAAATCTTACAACTTTCCTTTCCTATATCCTTCTCTCAAAGTATGTCCGTCTCCTCGGGCACAATTTCCTAGACTGAATCAGGTAGGAGGGGCATAGAGGGAGGAGGCAGCACACCTAATCAAACTTCTATAGTGCCCATGGCTCCTAGTGGACCCGTCTATACAGCCATCGTACTAAATTGATTTCCCAGTATCCCCTACGGACTATGAGAAAAGGATTTACTGGTAGGTAATTAAAATCCTATTTTCTTCTTGCTCATCACATTGTGCTATACGATGACTACATGTTTTACTATACTACAACATTCCTTCTGTCATTACACACTTTAGCAGTTCCCTCACACATTCTTCCTTATAAGGTTTTGTGTATTTGATGTTCTCTAAAAGAGCCTTTCCCCACCCAAGTTTAGTTTTAGAAGATTGTATTATAAACTCTGGTTCTCAATTAAATCCCTTTAGCTCCCACTTCCCGTACTATTTTATTACTACACGTGATGTAGTCCTATTTCTACAGTACTTTTGATACTTTGTTAATTTTATACCTAGGGAGCCAGTGACTTTATAGGGTTCAAGTGTGTGTGAAATGTTGTTTGATTTGAGTGCAATGATATGGCCATTAACCCAACTGAATGATATAGTAGGCGACTACATACCCAACAATACTAAATGGTATAGTAGGCGAATACATACCCAATAATCAGTCAACCTTATTGTTCTGCCTATTAGCTCATGGTAAGTGTCTAGGGAAGAAGTGTCTGTTTGCATTGAGGTGCTTTTGTGCATCATTTTATATACCTCTTCTCTGAATTTATACCATAAGATTCACATGTACATTTTGTACAAACCTCCATACCTTTTCCTTCACATAATGGCTCTTATTTTTGGATACTTTTCCAAACCTTCTAATTATTTTAACATATGGACTATTAAGCACCTTTACCTTTGTCTTTTGACCATCCTCTGATTCATACCTATACGTGGGAATATCTGTAGTAAAATCAGTGTGTGTCTTTTGTGACTGTTGATAACCTATCACTTTTAATCATGGGTTCCAAAGCAAAAGTTGATTCCACCATGATGACCCTGGCAGGACCTCTGGGATAACTCTCTAGACTGTCCCTGTTAGCCACCAATCCTTGACAACCCTTATTCACTATAAAAAATAAAAAGCATAATAATGCAAAAAAAATAACAGCACCAATCAGTGGATACACAGAAACTTGGTCGCCTATAGCAATCTTTGCTTTTCCTTGCCCGCAATCTGCAGGGACACCACTAAGGATGCCCTCAATTCTGTGGATCTTGTCTTGGTCTGAACTGTGGTTCTGAATTGGCCCATCATTAAATAAATTGTTAGGTTCAAGCCAAAGGCAATGTCTTTATCTGCATCAGTATCTTCTTTTGCTTATACTGATTCTTTTGCTTATACTGATTTCACTACCAGGGCCAATATTTACTAATATTCGTGTTTGTGTCGGATTGTGTAGTGTTTAAACTCGTCTTGTATCGGGTGCATTTTCATGCAACTTTTTGAAACTATATACGCTAAGTTACGAAGCAATCGACTTTATGCTTTTCGTGTTTTCCGATGTAGATGCCAGTCGGTTTTTTTTGGACCATTCTCGGCCGTCATTGTCATTTGCGTGCGTCTTTTGGTTATTTTTACTGGTATTTTTTCTAAGTTAAACGCGGCAGGGGTTTTTTAAGACCCCGGCCGCATTTTCACTTTTAGTTTCGATTTTCATCCCCGTTCGTGATTGGTTGTGTTTCAGATGGTAGGAGTGTCTGTGCGCAACCATATAAATACGCCCCAAACCGTCCGCACCTCGTGGGTTTAGTTAGTGGTGAGGAGGAGGGAGGTTGTGCTGTGGAGGTAGGTGAATTAGTGGTTTGGTGAGGAGTGTTGGTATCGATTTCTGAGTGTGGTATTGTGTTTGTAAGTCGTCTTGTCATTCTTGTAGTCTTGTTTTTTGTGGTTTTGTCTCATTTTTGGTCCAAGTTATTTTTCTTTATAGTCCCTTGTCAGTGTTGTGTGTGTGTGTGTGTGTGTGTGTGTGTGTGTGTGTGTGTGTGTGTGTGTGTGAGTTGTGTAGTGGTAGTGGAGGAGTGTGTTGTTTGTCTTTTTTTTCCAGTGTTAAGTGTTTAGACACACAATTATGTGTGACTCAGAGGTGGGTGAGGTGGAGGGTGTGAGTGAGGGGGAGGAGGTCGGTCAGGTGGAGGAGGTGAGTGTTAGTGAGGTTAGTGAGGTGGAGGAGGTGGGTGAGGTTGCTGCAGCAGCCTCAAGTGACAGTGATAGTGACAGTCAGACAGCTCCACAGCCACGCACCACTACTAAGACTGGGCGGAATGTAAAGTTTAGTTTTGCTGAAAATGTGGCATTGGTGCGTGAGCTGATGAAGTATCAGCGGCAGCTATTTGGGCCTGAGTCCGCCAAGGTGCCAACACAGAGGAAGACGGTGTTGTGGTCGAAAGTTGTTGCTGTTGTCAATAGTGAGGGGGTGGTCAAGCGGACGGAGGACACGTGCCGCAAACAGTACTATGACATAAAGCGACGTGTCAAGTCCAAAATGGCCAAGGAGGCGAAGTTGGCTCGAAAAACCGGTGGTGGCCAGCCCTATATTGCAAGATATCTGGAGTATGAGGAGCCCATGCGGAGTGTAATGCCTCCTGAAGTAGTCTCTGCAACCCATGTCCGGGATTCAGATAGGCCCAGGAAGAATGGTGAGCATGTGTATTTGCATTAACATTCTATGACCTTATTTTTTTTTATTTTTTTTTTTAAATGTGTGTTATGTCACGTTGCATATGACTCCCATCTTCAAGTGTGTGTCAGCAAATACATTGTTTTGGGTAATGTTTTATACAAAAGCCAATGTAACATCTTACTTTATTGTATGTCATGTGCTTTTTTCCAGTATATTTTGCATGTGTAGTTTGGACTTGGTGTGTCATTGAATTGTCCTGCAATAATGTTTTCCTTTTGGGCATTTTTGGATGTTTAATTTGGCCTATGTTTTATATTTAGGTTATCCATGTGCGATGTTTCAAAAACAGTGGTTGTCATGTTAGAGGCTGGAGTAGTGGAAAGTGGTTTGGAAACTACTTACATGTGTAATGTCATTATTACAGAATCTAATGTTTTTTTTATTCAAAACCACTATTTGTTTGTTCAGTTTGAGTTTGTATTTGTACCGTGACACAACACTGCAGTCTAATTTTTTTATTTGTGTTTTTTTTTGTTTGGCTCATATAGTGGTAATGTGTTTGGAGTGCCACATCACAGAGCAATTTCTATATTGCATCTGTAATATTTTTCCTTTCATTACAAAATGAAGATGTGTGTGTTTTTGGTTGTTAATGTATGTATTTTTACTTGTGGCCTATGTCAGTGTCCTGTACATGTTTTCCTGTGTTGAACTTTCCATAGTGCATATGGCTATTGGACAATGTTTATTGTTTTATGTAGTGGTTTTTTGGTTTCCGGTCCTTATGTTTTTCAGAAAAATAAAGCAAGCATTTCTTAAAGAATAAATGTTTATAAGCATAATGTGTGGATGTATCAACAATAGCATGAATACATTTTTTATTTTAATATTTTTACAGTGTTTGAAAAAAGCAGTACTACTCGTCCTCCAGTAACTCCCATCACATCTGAGGATGATGACGCTGCGGAAGCAGGTAAAGTGTCCATTGTAGTATAGGGTATGTTTGTAAAGGAATGGCCATAACAAAATTTAACTTTCATTAATAGGTCCATTAAAAGAAGTCTGGAGCAGCAGAAGTGGGACTTCTGTAAGACACCACCACAAAAAGCCTGTGGCAGCAAAGAAAGCAAGGGCTGATGTCCAGGGCCAACCACAGCAGGCTACCCCGCCACGAAGATTATCCACAGTATGTTCAGTCCCCCCACTCCAAATTTTGGACACACCTCCAAGACGTCATCCACACTCCCCTCATCTTGATTGTGAGTATCAAACTGAAATAAATGTACACAATGTCAGATCGAAAACAAACTTTTTCTTAACCGCATTAATTCAAAACACATCAAAAAAAATAATTACCGAAGTAAGTATAACATGAAATGGAATCCAAACAAAATGGCCTTGTCCACATCCAGTAAAGCTATGTATGTCCACTTGAGGCATACAGTAGCACATTGTGTGTAAGATGCTGCAACAGAAACTCATGTTTAATTTTTGCAAATAGTAAGGTTGTTTTTCAAATTTTATCATGTGTGTTTGAGCTCACATTGCCAAATACATATAAAAACATTACTATGTTTGTTTGAGAAAAGCTATAAGGTAACACATTATGGGTTACAATGTGTTTTTATGTTGGAGTATGTCTGATCTACAATAAAACTAAAGTGTTTGCTTTCACAATTAAGTAAACAGAAACATTTGCCACAAACAGGCATATGTATGTATTTAAGTTAAGAGTGATGATGTTGCTATGCAGAATATCTGAAAGCAACAGTGAATGACATGTGTTCCATGTGTAGTGATTTGTTTTCATTTATCAAACATATGGATAGCGAACGGCGATTTTTTATACATTTCATCTTCTAGTCCTGGTAACAGCATCCCTCTGCAACAACAGCAACACAGTGACATGGAGGAGACAATCATCTTAGAAATGCAGCCATTAAGCCAAGGAATCAGCCCCCCAGCACCTGTGAGTACACCACCACAACAAAGCACACCACCACCACAACACAGCCCAACAACACCAGTAACACAAGGCCCTGATCAGGTGTTTTGGACCATTTGGGCTAGACAGCAGGCCACTAATGAATATTGCCTGCGTAGGCAGACACAAATGTTTGCAAGCCTACCATGTCACCTCAGAAGAATCACCAGAAATCTGAGTAGACAAAATGAACAAACAACCAGAATTGGCAATACCATGGAACTCATGCGTACAGACATTACACAGGTCATGGGCAACTTACAGAGCATAATGGAAGAACAGCACAGACTAATGGAAGAACAGCACAGACAACAGCAAAGTTATATGAACATTTTTCAAAACAATCAAAAGATTAATGAAAGTTTATTCCGAATTGTAGACAATCAAAATGCTGCTACACGTGAACTCAATGCCACCCTCACTAACCTGAATGAAACACTCAGATCCATGCACCAACAGCAAACAAGCAGCAGCTCTGGTACGACTACTCCAAATATCACGCCAGTCTCATCACCACCAAGATGCTCCACCAGAACACGACAACATGACAGTGCTATTTGCAAAGGGCAGGACAAGCAGGCACCCAAAAAAAATTAAAACAAAACAAACAAATTTAACATTTCTGAGAAGTAATTCAGAATAGTTAGTAAGTGTATGTTTGGCAAAATATATATAACACTTAGCTCCTTGACAATTTATACAACATCATTAATTATAATTGCTACAAACAACAGCATCAAATTTGTACGCACATTTATTCTTTACCATCTTTGTTTATTTTTGGAGGAGGGAAATGTTGTTGGAGCTGCACATACTGTACATGTTAGCAGGAAGTAACCATACCACTTGATTTTTTTCAAATCATTACTCTTTCTAGATTCCAATCATTCTCATATCCTGCACACACAATCATTGCCAGGCAGCCACATACATGTTAGCAGGAAGTAACCAGACCACTTGATTTTCTTACAATCATTACTCTTTCTAGATTCCAATCATTCTCATATCCTGCAGCCAATCCAAATTACAATGTGATTGTTAACTATTTTACCTTTCTTCTCTATACAACATTACAAGAATAACACAATTGAGTTGCGTAAAAAGCTTTTAATATGTTGTCATTGAATTGAGATAATTCATTGCCAAAATGAAAGTAATTATTGTTGGGCCATGTTTGTGTGTGTTAAAAATGAGTAATAATGTTATTACACATGATGCAGAAACCAAAAAATAAGAAAATCTAAACCAAAAAACAAATAATGTGGATAATAATGTATATATGTGGCAAACTGTGTATTTCCTTACAAATCAGCAAGTTTACTGCAGCAAACATTACGAAATAAATTATTTTTGATGAGAGTAAGTTTGTGTCCCTTAAATATGATGGAGCATCACACACAGGGACACATGTATTCCTCAAGGCTAACATATTATATGTTGAGGACTGTTTATTTAGAACACAGGTTCTCAAACTCAGCCCTCAGGACCCCACACTGTGCATGTTTTGCAGGTCTCCTCACAGAATCACAAGTGACATAATTAGCTCCACCTGTGAACCTTTTAAAATGTGTCTGTGAGTAATTAATACACCTGTGCTTCTACTGGGTTACCTGCAAAACATGCACTGTGTGTGGTCCTGAGGGCCGAGTTTGAGAACCTGTGCATTAGGACATTCCACACAATCATAAAGTACAATACTAAATAAATTACTATGTGGATTATGTGTGCTAGTAATAAATTATCAGTGCAAGTTTACGAACACTTATCCAGACTTAATGCATGCCACTCATAATCTGTTGTTTAGATTTTTAAAATAAACACAAGACACATGCGACATTTGTTTTGCATAAAGCGAGGGTATGTTTGTATGTCTCAAGGAGACAGACACATTCTGAGTAATGGTTTTTACACTAAAAATGGGCCAACATCTATTTATGATTACACAACAAATGAAATAAGCAAAACATAATTACCTTAGAAATAGCGAGTGATGAGCTCTTGCCTAACCTGCCTCCCTACATCTGTACTCCAAGTATCACCAGATGTCTCTAATTCCTCTGCTTGCTGGCTGCTTTCTTCATCCTCCTCCTCCTCAACATGTGGCAGATGTTGTTGCAAACACATGTTATGAAGAAAGCAGCAGCAGAACACAATTTGAGTCACCTTGGAGGGACTATACACCAAAAGGCCACCAGACTTATCCAGACACCGAAACCTAGATTTCAGCACACCAAAACATCTTTCTATCACATTCCGTGTGGACTTATGTGCATTATTGTAATTGTGTTCAGCAGGGGTATCAGGTTGGGACAATGGAGTTAGAAGCCAAGAGAAACAGCCATATCCTCCATCACCTATAAGACAGATATAGTAACGTGATTCATGTTAAGATACAGCAATACATAAGTAACACACTGTGGGGCAGATGTATTAACCTGTAGAAGGCATATGGAAGTGAAAAACCAGTGATATGTGCAAGGTAATAAAGGCAGCGGACAATCTGTTCCTAAATGTTAATTTACATATTGGAGCTGATTGGCTGGTGCCTTTATCACCTTGCACATATCACTGGTTTCTCACTTCCTTATGCCTTCTACAGGTTAATACATCTGCCCCTGTATTTGGACAAAGTATACGCAGGCCTACACATATCAAATTACATACCCAGCAGCCATCCATCTGGCATTTGTCCGTCCTTAAACTTATCAAAGAGGGATGACTGACTGAGGATGAAGGAGTCATGGCAGCCCCCAGGGTAACCAGCAACAACACTCATTATTTTGAGATTTGCATCACAAACCACCTGCACATTTGTGGAGTGTTCTAGATGGCGATTAGTATATATGTGCTGCCTGCGCCTAGGTGGTCTCAGCTGAATGTGTGTGCAATCTATGGCTCCAAGCACATTGGGCATGCCAGCTAGCTCATAGAAATCTACCCTGACGGCATGCCACTGAGACTCCTGGGTAGGGAAGCAGATTGAGGCATCGATGTGGGGCTGCAAAACAGCCAACACCTGTGTGTATATTTGAAAGAACAATAAACATGAGATTTTAGGACAGAACTGGCCACCGATAAATTAAAACAAACAAAAAACAGAAGAGGTAGTTAGGTATACATCACCTGTGTTAATATTCTCGAAAATGAGGGCTGTGAGATTCCTATGACATCCCCAGACACAGCCTGAAAGCTGCCAGTAGCCATAAAGTGCAACACAACCAGGAGTTTGTGCAGGCCTGAGACAGAGCGAGAGCGTGCTGTCTCAGGGTCT
The DNA here is from genome assembly GCF_028390025.1 of Pseudophryne corroboree. NCBI lineage: Eukaryota > Metazoa > Chordata > Amphibia > Anura > Myobatrachidae > Pseudophryne > Pseudophryne corroboree. The sequence continues at coordinate 607,689,524 of NC_086444.1, read as the reverse complement.
AGGCCCAGTTTGACAAGGTCATACAGACGGAAAATGTTGTTACGATTTAGACGGAACATCTGTATGACCGTATCATCGGACAATGCGTTCAAGTTTAAACGCCCCCTAAAAAAATGAGGCCTGCGCAGCCTCCGCGGAACCTGTACAACCTGCTGGCCATGTTCAGTTTGTTGGCCCTGGTTACTTACAGGCTGATGTCTGAGTCTGAGGAATCCCACAGCACACAAAATATCACTGGTCCACAGTCCTGCTGCCATTTCTGAGTGTAGGTGGATTGAATTGGGCCTAACATCCTTTTATAGGCATCCGTATTCAGGTGTGATTGATTTTTGAGTTGCAACACATGTACACACGATTGAAAAAAGCAGGTCTATTTTTTTTGCCGCTTTTTTTACCGAATCGCAAAAAAATATGACCGCAATTGAGCACTCAGAAACTAACACCCAAATACGAATGAATAGTGAATTCCCGTATTGTATGAAATAACAGCCGCGTTTGACCGATGGTCTATTCATTCGTATTTCTGAACTTTGCTAATCAAACCATTACGAATAGTCCAAACACTGCCGAGATTGGTGCTTAGTGAATTCCCGGATTGGGACTTAGAAAAAAAAACACAAATCGGACAAACTCGAATTCTTAGTAAATTTTGGCCCAGGTTGGAGATCTTCTTGCAGTAAATCCAATTGTCTTTTTCAACCACTCTCAGGGACATCAAGGTTGTTAGCAGAACCTGAAATAATCTATGAGACAATCAGAACATAAGAAATTTCTCACCATTACTTAGTGTTTAAGCTGAATTCCATGACAATGACCCTCTGGTAGTCCTTTCATATGCTTTCCTTGCTTTTATTGTAAAGCTTTCAGATGCTATGAGAATTTTATAACATAGTCCACGGTTAAATCATATGAGAGTGACAAGTCTGCTGCTAGACTTACAATGTTAGGCAGTTTTCCAAAAAGTATCTCATAAGGGGACAGGTTGTGGCTGATTTGGAGTGGTGCGGAAGCTATACAAGACTAGAGGTAAAACCTCAAGCCAACTCATGGTAGTCTCCAAACCGACCTTCATGGTAGTCTCCACACCCACCTTCGTGGTAGTCTCCACACTTACCTTAGCTAACTTGTTCTTTATGGTCATATATACATGTTCAATTGACATACTGCTTGGAATACCTTCCCTGTAACATGTGTACCTCTGACATTTTTAATAACACATGGGATACCATATCTGGACACAAATTCCTGCACCAATTTTCTTGCTGTGAATGATGCTGTACAACAGCAGTAAATGCTTCTACCAACTTGGAGAACATATTAGTCTGAAAAATCTGAAAAACATTAATTTGCATAGTGGTGTGATACCCTACACCCACCATCCTGTGATACCCGACAGCCACCAGAAACTCTTTTATTACCCAATGAGACAGAATCATTTTGTGAAGTGTGAGGTTGACACTTGACAACTACTACCTGGATAGGGAGTTGTATAGCCACAATGAGCTCTTGTATTTGCTGGGCATGTGATATTGGGGTACCTGAAGCAGTTACTCTTCTGTTGCCCATATCATGCCGAGATCATACACAATGCCATAAGTATGTCTAGAATATGTGCATATGTTAACCATCCTGCCCTTAGCCATGTGCCAGGCTCTGTATCTGAAACTACTATATATCCCATACAGAGTAATCCTGTGTCTCTTTGTGACAACTACAATTCGTGTAGAGTGTAGGATCTACCTTACACAGTGGCGTTTCAGAGATGACCGGTCTGATGGAGCATTTCTGGTAAAAATATTTCTCACAATCATGTTCCAAATCATGATACTCTCCGTCCATCCTCCGGGACTTCTAGGTCACGCAAGGTAACAAAGTAGCAGGATTTAGTATTCCACACCTGAAAATGGTCAGGTTAGGTGGAGCCAGGAGCAACAACTCCCAACAAGTGAATCGTGCACTCGAGATGTGTCTTGTCTGTGAGGAATTCGTGAGACGCAACAGCATGAGGGACACATAGGGTCGGATTCAAATGTGTTCTCCCCCCTCCCAGCCGCAATCGCGCCCGCCGCCAGTATTTTAATGTTACTGCCGACAGGGGCGACAAGTTAATTTCAGCTTGCACCCATTAGTTTAGTCGGGTGTAGGTGCTTTGCGCACATAAACCCAACTGCACTGGGCGCGATCAGCGAGATAACAGAGGCCATTTGAATATTGCCCCTCTATCTCCCATCAGTTTAGATGGGAGATAGGGGGCGTGTGAACATTTGAATTCCCCCCATAGTGTAGAGGGTGTTGTAGTATAATATCCTGCACCTTCTATACAAAAGCTGCCACAGCCCTTAAACGTGATGGTAAAGCGGAAAGTTTGCAGCTGTAGTACCCAATGGGTCTATGTGAGCACCCATGTCTTAAAACTCCCAAAGCAGCCGCTTGCTGTTCATTACAAAAGGGACTAAAAGGTTTGGGGTAATCTTGTATACCAAATGCCAGGTAATTGTTTTTGGTTGAGAGGAAGTGGGTATCTGTGAATGAGTGCAACCCTTTCTACTGTAAACTGACAGTTTTTCTTTGTGAGGCAATCGCCCAAGTAAGTTACCTTGGATTGGCATGGCTTCAATGTCTCCTTTGAAACCCTGCTTCCTGTCTCAGAAAAATATAGCCACAATAGAAAAGTATCAGTAAGAGATTCCTGTAATAGATTATTGATTAGGATATGAAAGCGAAGCTATAACAGTAAGCTTAGATTACATCAGCATCATTATCATCAGAGACAAGTCTTTGTGGTGCAAGCCTTGGATTGAATAGGGTAAAGCGACAGAACAGGTGAAGATGAAAGAGGGGAAGATGAAACATTATTGTAGGAAGGAGTTATGGTAGGGAGGGTCAGAGGAGGAGCTGTGAGGGCCATTGGCTGACTGCTATCCTGCATTGTAGATGTAGCTTCCTGTTGCCACACCGTGAGACATTGCAATTCCTTGATTTTAGGCCAATCTGGATAACATAACTGTCACTTTAAGAGCTACTAAAAGACTGATTAAAGGCGCCAGGCATGGAAAAAGGTTCTGGAGACAACTTGGATTTTTCACACCATTTAGAAACAAATTTCACACTCTCATCACCATACTTGTCTTTCATAATAGCATACACACTTTTCCCCTAGATCCTGCTTTACATTAACCTTATTACCAGAGGCATAACTGGGGAGGGGTCGAGCAGGGCATGTGCTTCACACAGTCCCAGCTCCCAGCTCGCCGTCTCTCAATGTCCCAGATCCCGGCTAAAGGTGAGGGGGGGGGGGGGTAGGAGCCAATGACAGGAAGACATGAAGGAAAAGGGGGTACACACACACACCCAGATACATAAAATGAAGGTGGGAGATACAGAGAGGCATAGAAAAAAGGGGGGCACATACACTGAGGCACAGAATGAGGGGGAGTGGAGGAGACACACAGAGAGGCAAATAATTGGGAGGGGAGGAGACACACGGAGACAAAGGGGCAGATTCAATTGTTTTTCCCTATGGCTACCACCAGGGGGCACAAAATGGGGCAAATAAATTGTTGCTTCATTTAGACGCCCAGTAGCTGCGGGGCTGACATTTCTTCTCGCAGCCACCTGAAATGCAAGAAAAAATGTGTGGCAACTCAGCACTTTGGGCATTTGGATGCCCAAAGCAAGGAGTTTAGACAGGTATAGCCATTCCCAGTTTAGACAGGTTTAGCCATTTTTAGCCAGTCTATTTGGGCCTGACATGCGCGATGTGCATGGGCGACCAAACACAATTGAATAGTGACAATTGTTTGGAGTCTAAAAAGTCCTGTTTAGTCAGGTTTTTTAGATGCCCAAAACAATTGAATAAGCCCCATAGAATGATGGGCAGATAATGCAGGGGGAGATCATGGATTGGCTAAGAGATGACGGCGGGTGGGAGATGATGTTGTGCAGGGAGACGATGCAGGGGGAGATTAAGGTGTGCTGAGAGATGTCACAGGGGTTAGGTGATGGTGTGCTGGGAGATGACGCAGGGGGGTAGGTGATAGTGTGCTGAGTGACGCCACCGAGGGATTTGATGGTGTGACTGAGAGATGACACGGGGGAGATGATGGTGTGGCTGAATGCAGGGGGAAGATGGTATGGCTGAGAGATTCAGGGGACAGAATGGGACACAGGTTACAAGAGTCTGGTTTAACCGCTGTTGTATGCTGCTGACCTTGTTAATATTCCTACACAAACAGGCATTTTCTTGACAATGTGATCTCCTACATGAATAGTGAATACTGACGAAGATGGCATCTGCCTTAGAGAATACATTTCTTCAGAGGTTCCACATTGCGAGAAGCCATCATATAGGTGCAAATGGTGCATGTGGAATTGAAAAGAATGTTCCCAGTTTTGACAAGAAACAGGTGGCATGTCATGTTGGCACGCCTCATTTTCAGTGGCTATGTCCCTTCTAGAATGTGTATCCACACCCATTTTTTGGCATGCGCACATACAGTACTTTACTTTGTACATCTTTTTTTATGGGAGGGGGGCGCCATTCTTAATCTTGCCTTAGAGTCCAAGAACCCTAGTTACGCCTTCTGCTCATTACCCATTTTCTGCTTCCAAGCCATACAAAGTCTTCTTTGTAATGACTTTGTTAACCCATTATCTCACAGCAAATCATCTGATCCCATAGATAAGATATTTCTTTCTGCAGCAAAATAAAAACTTTTTTCTTTTTCTTTTCTTTACAGCTAATCTACTCTCCTTGAAACAGAAACACTCCAATCTCAAAGAAGCATTTACACTTGCAATGAGAAACATAACATTTTAAGCATACATTTGTTAGAGGGATTATACTTTCAATAGGTAACTAACTACCCCTGTATCCTTATAGTTTCACCAAACCAATTCCTTCACCTTCATTCATACCTCCCAACATGGACCTCTTTGCTCTGCTTCTGGACTTTCGTCTTAATTTATGATTTCCGACACCAGTTTTGAACAGGTTAATGGATAAGAAAGGTGTTTCAGCACAGAGGGTGAATCATACATTAAGAGCAAAGCCCAGGAGCATAGCATTCTGTCCCTCCTGAAAAGGGTCATGTTGGGAGGTAAGAAATAACCTTTACTATCCAGTTGCTTAATTCGCCACATCCCTTCTAATCTTTAGCTTTATTAAAGGTTACAGTTAATTTCTCAGCACATTCAAATCACTTGCTCCATATCATTTACAAAAACTCTCCTTGATCCCATAGCAATACTATGGAGTATACTCATAGTTTCATACAGGTTTGGCCCATTCCCGATAGTGTCAATCCGACTTTTTTTAAAGTCGGATTGACATTGTCAGAAACTGGGCTAAAACCTGTCGGGTTTGGCCCTGCTACCAACAATACACGCGGCTCAGCGACTGAAGCCGCCGATCCGCATGTATTCCGACAGCATTCTGACAAGACGGAAACTGAGCCCAGGTGGAATAGAACAAAATGTAAGTTGCTCAAATCAATTAGGAAATACAATTCAGGTGCATTAAAGGGAGGGGGTAGTTTGGCTAGAAACACATTGGGGATAAATCCCTGGTGTCCCCCAGCACACTGAGCTGTACCTATACCAAGACATGAAAGACATATATATATATATATATATATATATATATATACACATATAATAGAAATCTAGAGGTCTTAGTTACATACAGTTTGCAAACATATCATAAGCCACCAGGCCCCGACAAGGCTCCTCTGATGCTGGTGGTCCCTAGCTGTAGGTCTGGGTCCGGGGTGCAGAACCCCACAAACTGGCAAAGGCCAGCTAACCCCAGGGCAGCACAACGCGAGAAGGTAACATGTTAGTATGTGTTAATAAAAGGAAAACAAAATCTATATACAAAAATGAATATACCAGTGAAATTGTGATTGAAAGACCAGAAGGATTAATAAATGTGTTAAGGGGGTGCTAAATAAGATCTGGCAGTGTGCTACCTCAAAGCAGCCCAGCCCCACCAATCCAAGGGGAACCACACCCGAGACCCACCCAGGTACTAATAATAATAATGACAACCCTTCCGGGTAATATAACATAATGCCACATGATAATAGCATCTGAGCAAATGTATCCAAATTGAGAGCTAACTTACCTGAAGATACCCCCGGGATCTCCAAATGGCACTACAGAGACCAGCATACCCTCCAAACACTGGTCCCAACCATGTCCCTCATACTAACAGAACAAAATGTAAGTTGCTCAAATCAATTAGAAAATACAATTCAGATGCATGAAAGGGAGGGGGTAGTCTGGCTAGAAATACATTGGGATAAACCCCTGGTGTCCCCCAGCACACTGAGCTGTACCTGTACCAAGACATGAAAGACTAATATATAAATAAATATATATATATATAGATATAGATACATATATATATATATATATATATATATATATATAATAGATATCCAGAGGTCTTAGTTACATACAGTTTGCAAACGTATGATAAGCCACCAGGCACCGACAAGACTCCGCTGAAGCTGGTGGTCCCTAACTCTAGGTCTGGGCCCGGGGTGCAGGACCCCACACTCAGGCAAAGGCCAGCTACCCCAGGGCAGCACAATGCGAGAAGGTAAAGTGTTAGTATGTGTTAATAAAAGGAAAACAAAATCTATATACAAAAATTAATAAACTAGTGAAAGTGTGATTAAAAGACCAGAACCCCTTCCGACCTATTCCAGTCGGAAACTGACATCTTTCCGACAAGACAGCAGTTTCCAACTCTATTTGAATATACCCCTTAGAAGTGTTACCCTTTTAAAAAATAAAAAATAAAATAATAATAATAATAATAATAATAATTATGACACGTCTTCCAAAATAAAAACCTCCAAAATACCTAGCCTGTGCTATCTGTCCTCGTTATCAGATCAACAGCTTCACACCACCAGTAACTCGTTATCAGATACCTGCTGTAGACTTCTCTCTTTGTCTATAACGGGCCTGGCCAACCTTTGTCTCTCCAGCTGTTGTGAAACTACACATCTCAGCATGCCTTGCCAAAGTCTGATCATCCCCTAATAACAAAACGGTGGCAAGGCATGCTGGGACATGTAGTTTCCCAACAGCTGGAGAGTCACAGGTTGGCCAGGCCTGGTCTATAATATTATCCCTGCATCTCCTACATACAAGTTTGCATCCCCATACACACACCTTCAATAAAAGATATTAAACAAATCAAACTGAAAAAGAATACAAGATATCTATGTCACCAATGCCTATCATCCTAACCCCTCAATACTTAACAATAAAAAAAACCCTAAACATTTATCTGACAAAACCAAATCTTAAACAATATTTAAGTCGACTTTAATTAGGGGAAAATACAGCCTCAGAAAGATGTTATAGGACTTAAAAAATCAGGGTTCAATCCCTCAAATCCTGAAATGAACAAATCAATTCTACATATATTTTAAAATGTCACATCTACCTGGTCCCATCAAACAAGGGTTTCCACCAAAGGAGAGGAGGAGGACAGTGAGAGAAAGTATGTGCAATCTTCTGGACTACTCACACCTGTTACATGCACTGCTATCTATGGATTTATAGCATACCTCTCAACATGACTATTTCCAGGAGGGACAGAATTAGGGAAGCCAATCCCGGGCCATTTTTTCATTCCCTGGTATCGGGATTGAAAAATGGGCAATCCCGGGATTCCCGGGATACTCGGGATTGGCTTTTAGCTATGTGGCCGCCCCCTCGTCCCACCCCGCCTGCCCCACACACATAACTCACCATATACCCGGGGGGAACAACCTCTGATCTCTCCTGGCAGCTCAATGCAGCAGCTGACGGCGCAGCGTGACCTCTCGTGCTGCGCTGGGGAGCCAGAAGAAGGAAGCCAGGCAACGTCCGAGCGTCCTGTGGACGCTCAACGCTGATCCCTCAATCCCCGGGATTGAATCCTGGACATTTTTGGCCCTAATTCCCGGGATCCCGCCGATCCCGATCCCGGGATTTGCCACCATAGACAGAATGCTCCGCACCTGGACTTCCCTCTTAATTTAAGATTGCCATCACCTGTGCTGATACACCTTTCTAATCAATTAACTAGTTCTACACAGGTGATGGCAGTCATAAATTAGGAGGGAAGTCCAGGAACAAAGCATTTTGCCCCTCCTGGAAATGGTCATGTTGGTTGGGAGGTACTGTGTACATATGTTATAGTGTGTGTTTTTCACTTGTGATACGGGACCTTTATTCTAAACCTAACTCCAGGCGGAAACCAGAAGTAATACCCAGGTAGGATACTTACCGGAATCTGCAGTCGTGAAGGTCAGTTGCCATAGAAATAGCACACACATACACACATGTTCACACCTTTAAAACTGGTTTGCACAATTTTTCAGCTCAGAATGAGCAGAAAAAGAATAGAAGAAATCAATGCAATTCTTTGACACAAGTTCAAGAAACTACGAACAAGCAATTATTGTAACAATAAACGTTTGCTCAATATTTAAGAGATAATGAAATCTCTTAATAATAAAATAACAATACAGTAATCATTTCAGAAATTAATGCACCAACAAAAGAATACTGTAGAGAAAGAGGGGAAAAAAACAATACTGCACAATTAAAAAAGATTTATGAGTAAAACAGCTTACCGCCCGTGCAGACGCTCTCTCCTTTAATCACTGATTCAAGTGGGCGCCAACCTCGTTGATCTCACTGGGGCCAAAAAAATTGCTAAAGCTGCTAATTCTATATAAACTACAAACCTTACTAAGTTGTAACAGAGAGCACTGAAATAATTCCACACAAATACAGATTTTAAAATTAATGACAATGCTTTTACTTAAGGACAGATTAATCAAATATATATTGGCAATGCAGACTTTCATAAAAAATAAGACAGGTTATATCGACAGCAGTAACAAATACTTCTAAAGAAATTTGTGACAACAGATGCAGAATAACAGGATAGCAGTCAGCCAATACTTCATACATATGTAGCGGCACTGTCGACTCTCCTTCTGCATTTTCTCCTTTCTTCTCTAACTTTATACACAAAAAAAAGGGTATAAACATGAGAAGTGAAGGTGGGCGGGACCTTCACTTCTCATATTTATACCCTTTTTGTGTTTATAAATCCAATTAATTAATATTCATATGTATTGAGTCTTCATTGGCCATATATGTCTTAGACATAATATTGGTATATTTCTGCATTATCTTTCTTGTTCATATGCGAAAATCCGACATGGTCTCCTGTTTGGCCTTCATTTCTGCTTGTTACTGTTAAATGTTATCTTAGCTAGCTCATTTTATGTGAAAACTCAGACCTGCTGTCATCAGTCATTCTGTACTTATGAAAATTATACTTTATAGACCTATAAGCCTTATTCTTAAAACAATATATATATATATATATATATATATAGCAATTTTGACCTAGCATATCTCTGCAATGAATCACACCTGCAGAGACAAAAAGACCAATCTCTACACACTTTGTAATACCTCATTTAACATGCTTTTAGCTAAGATGTGAAACAAAATGGCTGCAGCCTCAGACACTCATCTACTTCAGTAGTTTAGAGAGAAAGGAAAGGCCTTGTACTCTCTAGGCCTAGGGCCATTTGACAAGTGTGGCCTTCTGCATGGAAATAATAAAGAGTGTACCCTGCTATATATTTGAATGGTTTTGCAGATGATTGCATAGATTTTTTTTTTTTTTAACTCAATACATTTTTTTTAAAGCTGAAATACAGTGAATACAAAGGAAGTGTAATGGTATTTAAATAACCATCCAGTGAACAGAGTTGTGCCCAAAGGTTTTAAAACATGGTAGACTAGACTAAATCCATTTCGGAATCCTAAAATAGTATATTACAGTACATTGAAAAAAGTAACAAGATGAAATTAAGCAAAGAGCTACTGTATATTGGACATAGTCAATGCTCTGCATGTTTCCCAATCTAGAGGATGATATTCTTGCTTTGTCTCTAAATTTGTGATGCTTACAGTATATGAGTTATTCCAAAAGCCAAAGAAAAAAATGGCTAATTTAGGTAGATATACATTTAATCACAAGTACCTCATTTCATCAGAGCAGGAGGTTACTAACCTAAGCATGTATGTAATTATTATTATTATTATTATTATAAAGCACCAATATATTTTATGCAGCATAGCAACATACCTCCCAACTGTCCTGATTTTCGCGGGACAGTCCCGTTTTTTTTGGGACTGTCCTGCTGTCCCACCCATGGGCCACAGTGTCCCATGGTGGTGGGGGCAGTTAGGAGGCTCCTCTCACCCACTGAGTCACTGCTCTGCAGCAGTGAATAGATGATGTGCACATTCACGGGAGGCAGAGAGGCTGGGGCATGGCCAGCAGCTCACAGTGATGAGAATGGGAGGCGTGGATTGGCCATAGCAGTATTCCTGCTCTACCACACACCCTTTTGCCGAGGCCATGCCTTCTTTTTGGGAGCTAGCAAGTGCAGGAGTCCCAAATCCACTTTTTCGGAATCTTGGGAGGTATGTAGTACATTGGGGATTATAATACACACAAATTGCACATAAGTTAAGATGGCATTGCCCAAATGGGATTTCAATCTAAAATGTATGAGGAAAACTTGTCAGAATAACAAATGTTGCAATTGGTGGGGAGAGTATGTGGCTACTCTAAAGCTGGGTACAGACTAGATGATATAGTGGACAATATGTCCGATTCCGACACATCGTTCACAAATATTATCTAGTGTGTAAGCACTGTTGCTGATAATGCATGCTTCCTCACTTCGTCAGCGACATCGCTCATCGACCATGCATGCTGGTGACAACATCACCAGCAAGGGCCCCAGCTACCTCCAATCCCCCCCCCATCGCTGGCAGCATCAGCAAGTGAGTATGCACTTGGCGATGTCTTCCCAAAAGCCAGGTACCATTGCTAATGAGATCACCGGAAACACACATGGTCCAGTGTGTACCCAGCATAAGGCAGCAGCATTATCAATCAACAACATAAATGCCACCATTGGTCATCGTTGCACTTGGGGAATCTATTAGAGAGCAGAACATATAGTACAGAGGGTGTAGATCACCCTCTGCCAATGGCGTGAGGTAGAGCCTTTCCTGCCATACTAACTTTTAAACCAGAGGTTTAACTATATAACATATATGACAAATACAAAGAATTTAATATAAATATCTTATTTTTATTATTCTAATGATTTGTAAAAAGTGTATGGCAGGTGAGGCAGTCATCACCTGTGTATAATGCCCACATGCACCCTTTGGCACATAAATTGTGTATGAATCTGGCACTCAGGGATGGCAACAGAAATCTTGGGGCCTGGGGATATATCTGGGGACCCCTCAGAATATATATATATATATATATATATATATATATATATATAAAAAGAAACAGAAAAGTCCCCGGCCCTCCGGTCTTACGTATACCTTGCCCAGGTGCCTTCCCCTCAGATATGTATCTGCATGTATATTTCCTTCAGAGTATGGGCGGCACTCAGAGACTTGCATAACACAAATTAAGTGTATTGGGCCTCGCATGCTTTAAATTTGTGTTATGCAAGTCTCTGAGTGCCGCCCATACTCTGAAGGAAATAGTTTATATATATATATATATATATATATATATACAAACAAATCTAGAAAACCACAGCACTCGCCACCCCAGAAGCGGGGTGCAATATCTGCACTCACCACTCATAGGGTGGGGTGCATGCAGCCCATGGCCACCAACCCAAATATATACAAACAGAAAGTTCAGCACTCACCATAGCAAGCTCACTTATCCTCACAACATCAATAATTTATTGATGTTGTGAGGATAAGTAAGCTTGCTATGGTGAGTGCTGAACTTTCTGTTTGTATATATATATATATATATATATATATATACAGATACAATTCAGCCGGCACTCAAGTTTTAATAACAGCATGCTCCGGTGCCATAATCCAAGAAACAGCATACACATCCAACCACGGACAATAAGGCACTCCAGAGGCTTGATTTAAAGCAGAAAATGTATTGTAAAAAGCGACATTTCGGGGCAGAGCCCCTTCCTCAAGGCTTACCAACACACAGTGAAAGACAAAACTTTACCCACTAAAAAAAATTTTTTAGTGGATAAAGTTTTGTCTCTCACTGTGTCTTGGTAAGCCTTGAGGAAGGGGCTCTGCCCCGAAACATCGCTTTTTACAATACATTTTTTGCTTTAAATCAAGCCTCTGGAGTGCTTTATTGTCCGTGGTTGGATGTGTGTGTGTGTGTATATATATATATATATATATATAGAAAATCGGCAAGGGTCCGGCACAGCCACTTGTATAATTACCACACTGGGTGCCTTCACAAGGAGATAGTCAGCTAGAACGGAAGGTGCGGCACTCCAATGATTTGAACTCACACTATTCATAGATTACTAGTAATCTATGAATAGTGTGAGTTCAAATCATTGGAGTGCCGCACCTTCCATTCTAGCTATATATATATATATATATATATATATAAGAGATGAGCAGGTTCGGTTCATCAAGATCCGAACCCCCCCGAACTTCACGTGTTTTTCATAGGTCCGAGGCAGCCTCGGATCTTCCCGCCTTGCTCGGTTAACCGGAACGAGGCCGAACGTCCTCATCCCGCTGTCGCATTCTCGCGAGATTCGTATTCCATATAAAGAGCCGCGCGTCGCCGCCATTTTTACTTGTGCATTGGAGATTGAGCGGAGAGGACATGGCTATGTTCTCTGCCTGAAAAGCTCAATATCTGTGCTCAGCGTGCTGCAAATATCTGTGCTCAGTGTGCTGCATTGTGGTGACCACCAGTATCTTATAGTAGTACAGTACAGTAGGCCATTGCTGTATCTTGCAGCTCCGTGTCAGACTCAGTTCTAGACAGTATCCTGATGATCAGTGCTGAATATCTGCTGCATTGTTGTGTGACCAGTATATTATATAGTAGTACAGTGCAGCATTTTGGTGACCACCAGTATATACTTAGCACAGTACAGTAGGCCATTGCTGTATCTTGCAGCTCTGTGTCACTTCAAGTATCCATATCTGTGCTGCATTGTTGTGAGCAGTATAGTAGTACAGTGCAGCATTTTGGTGACCACCAGTATATATAGTAGTACAGTACAGTAGGCCATTGCTGTAACTTGCAGCTCCGTGTCACTTCAAGTATCCATATCTGTGCTGCATTGTTGTGAGCAGTATATAGTAGTACAGTGCAGCATTTTGGTGACCACCAGTATATATAGTAGTACAGTACGCCATTGCTGTACCTTGCAGCTCCGTGTCACTTCAATTATCCATATCTGTGCTGCACTGTTGTGAGCAGTATATACTAGTACAGTGCAGCATTCTGGTGACCACCAGTATATATAGTAGTACAATACAGTAGGCCATTGCTGTAACTTGCAGCTCCATGTCACTTCAAGTAGACATATCTGTGCTGCATTGTTGTAAGCAGCATATAGTAATACAGTGCAGCATTTTGGTGACCACCAGTATATATAGTAGTACAGTACAGCAGGCCATTGGTGTACCTTGCAGCTCCGTGTCACTTCAAGTATCCATATCTGTGCTGCATTGTTGTGAGCAGTATATAGTAGTACAGTGCAGCATTTTGGTGTACACCAGTATATAGTAGTACAGTACAGTAGGCCATTGCTGTACCTTGCAGCTCCATGTCACTTCAAGTATCCATATCTGTGCTGCATTGTTGTGAGCAGTATATACTAGTACAGTGCAGCATTTTGGTGACCACCAGTATATAGAGTAGTACAGTACAGTAGGCCATTGCTGTACCTTGCAGCCCCATGTCACTTCAAGTATCCATATCTGTGCTGCATTGTTGTGAGCAGTATATACTAGTACAGTGCAGCATTTTGGTGACCACCAGTATATATAGTAGTGCAGTACAGTAGGCCATTGCTGTACCTTGCAGCTCCGTGTCACTTCAATTATCCATATCTGTGCTGCATTGTTGTGAGCAGTATATACTAGTACAGTGCAGCATTTTGGTGACCACCAGTATATATAGTAGTACAGTACAGTAGGCCATTGCTATTGATATATTACTGGCATTTAATTCCACACATTAAAAAATGGAGAACATAAATTTGGTGGGTAAAATAGGGAAAGATCAAGATCCACTTCCACCTCGTGCTGTAGCTGCTGCCACTAGTCATGGCAGAGACGATTCAATGCCATCAACGTCGTCTGCCAAGGCCGATGCCCAATGTCATAGTAGAGAGCATGTAAAATACAAAAAACAAAAGTTCAGTAAAATGACCCAAAAATCTAAATTATAAGCGTCTGAGGAGAAGCGTAAACTTGCCAATATGCCATTTATGACACGGAATGGCAAGGAACGGCTGAGGCCCTGGCCTATGTTCATGGCTAGTGGTTCAGCTTCACATGAGGATGGAAGCACTCATCCTCCCGCTAGAAAAATGAAAAGAGTTAAGCTGGCAAAAGCCCAGCAAAGAACTGTGCGTTCTTCTAAATCACAAATCCCCAAGAAGAGTCCAATTGTGTCGGTTGCGATGTCTGACCTTCCCAACACTGGACGGGAAGAGCTGGCTCCTTCACACCATTTGCATGCCCCCTGCAAGTGCTGGAAGGAGCACCCACAGTCCAGTTCCTGATAGTCAAATTGAAGATGTCACTGTTGAAGTACACCAGGCTGAGGATATGGGTGTTTCTGGCGCTGAGGAGGAAATTGACAAGGAGGATTCTGATGGTGAGGTAGTTTGTTTAAGTCAGGCACCCGGGGAGACACCTGTTGTCCGTGGGATGAATATGGAAATTGACATGCCTGGTTAAAATACCCAAAAAATCACCTCTTCGGTGTGGAATTATTTTAACAGAAATGTGGACAACAGGTGTCAAGCCGTGTGTTGCCTTTGTCAAGCTGTAATAAGTAGGGGTAAGGACGTTAACCACCTAGGAACATCCTCCCTTATACATCACCTGGAGCGCATTCATCAGAAGTCATTGACAAGTTAAAAAACTTTGGGTCACAGCGGAAGCAGTCCACTGACAACTAAATCCCTTCTTCCTCTTGTACCCAAGCTCCCAGTGCAAACCACACCACCAACTCCCTCAGTGTCAATTCCTTCTTAGACAGGAACACCAATAGTCCTGCACGCCATGTCACTGGCAAGTCTGACGAGTCCTCTCCTGACTGGGATTCCTCTGATGGATTCTTGAGTGTAATGCCTACTGCTGCTGGCACTGCTGTTGTAGCTGCTGGGAGTCGATCGTCATCCCAGAGGGGAAGTCGGAAGACCACTTATACTACTTCCAGTAAGCAATTGACTGTCAAACAGTCCTTTGCGAGGAAGATGAAATATCACAGCAGTCATCCTGTTGCAAAGCGGATAACGCAGGCCTTGGCAGCTGTGTTGGTGTTAGACATGCGTCCGGTATCCGCCGTTAGTTCACAGTGACTTAGAGAATTTCTTGAGGTAGTGTGTCCCCGGTACCAAATGCCATCTAGGTTCCACTTCTCTAGGCAGGTGATACCGAGAATGTACACAGACATCAGAAAAAAACTCACCAGTGTCCTAAAAAATGCAGTTGTACCCAATGTCCACTTAACCACGGATATGTGGACAAGTGGAGCAGGGCAGACTCAGGACTATATGACTGTAACAGCCCACTGGGTAGATGTATTGCCTCCCGCAGCAACAACAGCAGCGGTGGCAGCAGTAGCAGCATCTCGCAAACGCCAGCTCGTTCCTAGGCAGGCTACGCTTTGTATCACCGCTTTCCATAAGAGGCACACAGCTGACAACCTCTTACGGAAACTGAGGAACATCATCGCAGATTGGCATACCCCAATTTGACTCTCCTGGGGATTTGTGACATCGGACAATGCCACCAATATTGTGCGTGCATTACATGTGGGCAAATTCCAGCACGTCCCATGTTTTGCACATACAATAAATTTGGTGGTGCAGAATTTTTTTAAAAATGACAGGGGCATGCGAGAGATGCTGTCGGTGGCCCGAAGAATTGTTGGCCACTTTCGGCATTCTGCCACCGCGTGCCGAAGACTGGAGCACCAGCAAACACTCCTGAACCTGCTCCGCCATCAGCTGAAGCAAGAGGTGATAACGAGGTGGAATTCAACCCTCTATATGCTTCAGAGGATGGAGGAGCAGCAAAAGGCCATTCAAGCCTATACATCTGACTACGATATAGGCAAAGGAGGGGGAATGCACTTGACTCAAGCACAGTGGAGAATGATTTCAACGTTGTGCAAGGTTCTGCAACCCTTTGAACTTGCCACACGTGAAGTCAGTTCAGACACTACCAGCCTGAGTCAGGTCATTCCCCTCATCAGGCTTTTGCAGAAGCAGCTGGAGAGATTGAAGGAGGAGCTAAAATGGAGTGATTTTGCAAGGCATGTGGGACTTGTGGATGGAGCCCTTCATTCATTTAACCAGGATTCACGAGGGGTCAATCTGTTGAAATCAGAGCACTACATTTTCGCCACAAGTCTGCAGATGTTCAAAGACCTGCTGGTGAGACACTTGTCAAGTCAAGCGGAACGTGACCCGCCAACAGCTCCTCCTTCATTTTCTCCCGCCACTGGAGCTGCCAGGAAAAGGATCAGATTTCCAAAACCACCCGCTGGCGGTGATGCAGGGCAGTCAGGAGCGAAAACTGACATCTGGTCCGGACTGAAGGACCTGCCACAGACTACTGACATGTCGTCTACTATCACTGCATATGATTCTGTCACCATTGAAAGAATGGTGGAGGATTATATGAGTGACAGCATCCAAGTAGGCACGTCAGACAGTCTGTATGTATACTGGCAGGAAAAAGAGGCAATTTGGAGGCCCTTGCACAAACTGGCTTTATTTTACCTAAGTTGCCCCCCCTCCCCACTCCAGTGTGTACTCCGAAAGAGTGTTTAGTGCAGCCGGTAACCTTGTCAGCGTTCGGCATAGGAGGTTATTTCCACTAAATGTGGAGAAGATGATGTTCATCAAAATGAATGATAAATTCCTCTGGGAAGACTTTTACCAGCAATTGCCTCCAGAAAGTACAAAGGTACCTGGTATGGTGGATTCCAGTGGGGACGAATTAATACTCTGTGAGGAGGAGGATGTACACAGTGAAAGTGGTGAGGAATCGGAAGATGAGGACGACATCTTGCCTCTGTAGAGCCAGTTTGTGCAAGGAGAGATTGATTGCTTCTTTTTTGGTGGGGGCCCAAACAAACCAGTAATTTCAGCCACAGTCGTGTGGCAGACCCTGTCGCTGAAATGATGGGTGTGTTAAAGTGTGCATGTCCTGTTTATACAACATAAGGGTGGGTGAGAGGGCCCAAGGACAATTCCATCTTGCACCTCTTTTTTTCTATTTATCTTTCCATCATGTGCTGTTTGGGGCCAATTTTTTTAAGTGTTTGACACCGCAGTGCCACTCCTAGATGGGCCAGGTATTTGTGCCGGCCACTTGGGTCGCTTAGCTTAGCCATTCAGCGACCGCCATCCAGCGACCTTGGTGCACCTCTTTTTTCTTTGCATCATGTGCTGTTTGGGGACTATTTTTTTAAGTGCCATCCTGTCTGACACTGCAGTGCCACTCCTAGATGGGCCAGGTGTTTGTGCCGGCCACTTGGGTCGCTTAGCTTAGCCAAGCAGCGACCACCATCCAGCGACCTTGGTGCACCTCTTTTTTTCTTTGCATAATGTGCTGTTTGGGTACTATTTTTTTAAGTGCCATCCTGTCTGATACTGCAGTGCCACTCCTAGATGGGCCAGGTATTTGTGCCGGCCACTTGGGTCGCTTAGCTTAGCCATCCAGCGACTGCCATCCAGCGACCTTGGTGCACCTCTTTTTTCTTTGCATCATGTGCTGTTTGGGGACTATTTTTTTAAGTGCCATACTGTCTAACACTGCAATGCCACTCCTAGATGGGCCAGGTGATTGTGCCAGACACTTGGGTCGCTTAGCTTAGCCATCCAGCGACTGCCATCCAGCGACCTTGGTGCAGCTCTTTTTTCTTTGCATCATGTGCTGTTCGGGGCCAATTTTTTTAAGTGCCATCCTGTCTGACACTGCAGTGCCACTCCTAGATGGGCCAGGTGTTTGTGCTGGCCACTTGGGTCGCTTACCTTAGTCATCCAGCGACATCGGTGCAAATTTTAGGACTAAAAATAATATTGTGAGGTGTTCAGAATAGACTGGAAATGAGTGGAAATTATGGTAATTGAGGTTAATAATACTATAGGATCAGAATTGCCCCCAAATTCTATGATTTAAGCTGTTTTTGAGGGTTTTTAAAAAAAAAAAACCACCCGAAGCCAACAAAAAATTTTAAGGGAGGTTTTGCCAAAACGCGTCCGAATCCAAAACACGGCCATGGAACCGAATTAAAAACCATCTTCCCGCCTTGCTCGGTTAACCCGAACGTGCCCGAACATCATCATCCCGCTGTCGGTTTCTCGCGAGATTCGTAATCTATATAAAGAGTCGCGCGTCGCCGCCATTTTCACTCATGCATTGGAGATTGAACGGAGAGGACGTGGCTGCATTATCTCCCTGAAAAGCTCCAAATCTGTGCTCAGTGTGCTGCAAATATCTGTGCTCAGTGTGCTGCAAATATCTACGTTCTCTGCCTGAAAACGCTCCATATCTGTGCTCAGTGTGCTGCAAATATCTGTGTCAAGTATACTATCTCTGTGCTGCATTATTGTGAGCAGTATATAGTAGGACAGTGCAGCAGTTTGGTGACCAGCAGTATACATATAGTACAGAACAGTAGGTCATTGCTGTATCTTGCAGCTCTGTGTCAAGTATACTATCTCTGTGCTGCATTATTGTGAGCAGTATATAGTAGGACAGTGCAGCATTTTGGTGACCAGCAGTATACATATAGTAGAGTATAGTAGGCCATTGCTGTATCTTGCAGCTCTGTGTCACTTCTAGTATCCATATCTGTGCTGCATTATGGTGACCACCAGTATATAGTAGTACAGTACAGTAGGCCATTGCTGTATCTTGCTGCACCGTGTCACTTCTAGTATCCTGATCAGTGCTTAATATCTGTGCTCAGTGTCAGTGCTGCATTGTGGTGACCAGTATACTACAGTACAATAGACCAGTGCTGTTCTCGCTGCTCAGTGTCAGTTCTCCATAGTATCATCAGTGCTCAGTAAAATCAGTGCTCAGTATAATCAGTGCTCAGTATAATCAGTTCTCAGTATAATCAGTGCGCTGTTAGACGTGCGCCCGTTTTCCGCCATTAGTGCATTGGGATTTAGACAATTGATGAAGTTATTGAGTACCCGATACAAAATCCCATCTAGATTTCACTTCACTAGGCAGGCAATAGCGAGATTTTAACAATTAATATCAGTAATTTATAATTATTAATTACGGTGATCTTGCCAAATAATTCCTGTGATTTTGTCATTTTCTTCCAGTGATTTGGACCAATAATACCATTGATTAGAACGAATAATTCCTGTGATATTGAGGTGTTTGTGTCGCTTAACTTAGCCATTCAGCGACCACAGTGCACCTCTTTTTCTCTTTTCTTTGCATCGTGCTGTTTGGGGACTATTTTTTTAAGTGCCATCCTGTCTGACACTTCCGTATATGTCCAGTGGTACTGCCATTTGATATAATTCCTGACATTACTGCCATTTAATTCCAGTGATTTTGTCATTTTCTTCCTGTGATTTGGACCAATAATACCATTGATTAGAACAAATAATTTGTGTGATTTTGTCATTTTCTTCCAGTGATTTGGACCAATAATACCATTGATTAGAACAAATAATTCCTGTGATTTTGTCATTTTCTTCCAGTGATTTGGACCAATAATCGCATTGATTAGAACAAATATTTCCTGTGATATTGAGGTTTTGTGTCACTTAGCTTAGCCATCCAGCGACCACAGTGCACCTCTTTTTCTCTTTTCTTTGCATCATGTGCTGTTTGGGGACTATTTTTTTAAGTGCCATCCTGTCTGACACTGCAGTGCCACTCCTAGATGGGCCAGGTGTTTGTGCCGCACCCACTTGGGTCACTTAGCTTAGTCATCCAGCGACCTCGATGCAAATTTTAGGACTAAAAATAATATTGTGAGGTGTGAGGTGTTCAGAATAGACTGGAAATGAGTGGAAATTATGGTTATTGAGGTTAATAATACTATAGGATCAAAATTACCGCCAAATTCTATGATTTAAGCTGATTTTGAGGGGGTTTTGAAAAAACACACCCGAATCTGACAAAAAATTTTAAGGGAGGTTTTGCCAAAACATGTCCAAATCCAAAACACGGCCGTGGAACCGAATCCAAAACCAAAACACAAAACCTGAAAAATTTCCGATGCACATCTCTAAAATATATATATATATATATATATACAAATGATATCTCTGTGGAGCGCACTTCTTTAATGTATTAGGCAATTATTTGTCTAATGATAATACTTTTTCTGAATATATATATATATATATAGATGAAGAGAGGATGACTTTACACATTTAGTCACCCATATTTAAAAAAACACATGTTTTTATTGTTAAGACAATGTAGTTCAGAATCACATTTGCAATAAAAATTATAATTGTAGGTTTTCAATAGTGAGGTCAAAGATATAGAAATAAATATAAAAAAAATACTTACTAATTACTAGTATCAGTATTAGTGTCCAAAAAGAGGGCTTTTAGCTGTTATCAAGCTCCTCTCAATTCTCCTAATAGAGATAATATATTACTATATATCCTAATTTTAACCATAATAGAGTAGGGCAAAATTTCCATATAGCTTACAAGCAGCAATCCTATATGTCTGCATACATTGGAATCCAAATGTAGAATGAATGCTAAGCTCCCAGGCTCACTATTTAAGCTCCCCAACTGATTACCACACTTCCTATCTGACTTTGTTAAGTACTTAATTGATGCAATCAATATATGTGGTTTTCTATAATATAAACACATGTTTGGAATCCCTTATTATTGTAATGGCCTTTTAGTGACTATCCATATTGAGAAGAAAATGTTAGTGAACTAAAAAGAGCTTAAGTTACCAGTTTTTATACCTTAAAAGGTTTAATTGGTTTATCATGTGACTGCGGTCATATGAAGCTAATCGCAGTCACATGATACTTATATACTTGATGATAGCTATATTTAATACACTGGGAGACCGCAATCATACTTTTTATTAACAGATCATTGACACTTCATATTACTGAACTACTACATTAACCACATGTGAACCAATCTAAATAAACCTTATTAGTTTAATAGTGAAATTATTAAAATATTGTGAATCTTCTAAGTGTGTGCTATTTTATAAAAATCTATGGTGGTGTTCTATTATTTAATCCTAATGTTTTTTAAATCTTATCAAATATATATTCGCTTTGTACTAATTTTATTTTATTATTTATTATAGTTTGTTCTTAGCTTATATGAGTGTTTATCACTATTTACTACCCCTTTTTAATTGGGTTTTTACCCCTTTTTAATAAGGTGTCTATTAATAAATTATAGTCAATATTTTATCAATGTGTTTGGTATACAATATACTTTTTTTTCTCTTTTTCTTTTTTCTTTTTTTTTCTTTTCTTTTCTTTTTTTTGATGAATATGTGAAAATTAATTAATATAAATTAAAATGAAACTTCTGTTCCCTATTAGAGCCCCCATAAGGTTTCCTCTGGAGTATTTCTATTGACACACATTTTACACAATATGGCTAACCTAACACAGATGGTAATCATGATTCATTGGAATAAATGATAATGACAGATTAAACCAGGACTTTTGATCATGCAAAAAAATATCTTCATCACAGAAATGAAACAATATCAATTGCCTCATTCATTCCATATGGAGCAAGGGTGTTTAAGGTGAATATTCAGTATGACTCCCTTTTGGATAACTCTAATTCTCTATTACCCCCTCTGTCGCTTTCTGTGATATGTACACAGACATCAGAAAAAAACTCACCAGTGTCCTAAAAAATGCAGTTGTACCCAATGTCCACTTAACCACGGATATGTGGACAAGTGGAGCAGGGCAGACTCAGGACTATATGACTGTAACAGCCCACTGGGTAGATGTATTGCCTCCCGCAGCAACAACAGCAGCGGTGGCAGCAGTAGCAGCATCTCGCAAACGCCAGCTCGTTCCTAGGCAGGCTACGCTTTGTATCACCGCTTTCCATAAGAGGCACACAGCTGACAACCTCTTACGGAAACTGAGGAACATCATCGCAGATTGGCATACCCCAATTTGACTCTCCTGGGGATTTGTGACATCGGACAATGCCACCAATATTGTGCGTGCATTACATGTGGGCAAATTCCAGCACGTCCCATGTTTTGCACATACAATAAATTTGGTGGTGCAGAATTTTTTTAAAAATGACAGGGGCATGCGAGAGATGCTGTCGGTGGCCCGAAGAATTGTTGGCCACTTTCGGCATTCTGCCACCGCGTGCCGAAGACTGGAGCACCAGCAAACACTCCTGAACCTGCTCCGCCATCAGCTGAAGCAAGAGGTGATAACGAGGTGGAATTCAACCCTCTATATGCTTCAGAGGATGGAGGAGCAGCAAAAGGCCATTCAAGCCTATACATCTGCCTACGATATAGGCAAAGGAGGGGGAATGCACTTGACTCAAGCACAGTGGAGAATGATTTCAACGTTGTGCAAGGTTCTGCAACCCTTTGAACTTGCCACACGTGAAGTCAGTTCAGACACTACCAGCCTGAGTCAGGTCATTCCCCTCATCAGGCTTTTGCAGAAGCAGCTGGAGAGATTGAAGGAGGAGCTAAAATGGAGTGATTTTGCTAGGCATGTGGGACTTGTGGATGGAGCCCTTCATTCATTTAACCAGGATTCACGAGGGGTCAATCTGTTGAAATCAGAGCACTACATTTTGGCCACAAGTCTGCAGATGTTCAAAGACCTGCTGGTGAGACACTTGTCAAGTCAAGCGGAACGTGACCCGCCAACAGCTCCTCCTTCATTTTCTCCCGCCACTGGAGCTGCCAGGAAAAGGATCAGATTTCCAAAACCACCCGCTGGCGGTGATGCAGGGCAGTCAGGAGCGAAAACTGACATCTGGTCCGGACTGAAGGACCTGCCACAGACTACTGACATGTCGTCTACTATCACTGCATATGATTCTGTCACCATTGAAAGAATGGTGGAGGATTATATGAGTGACAGCATCCAAGTAGGCACGTCAGACAGTCTGTATGTATACTGGCAGGAAAAAGAGGCAATTTGGAGGCCCTTGCACAAACTGGCTTTATTTTACCTAAGTTGCCCCCCCTCCCCACTCCAGTGTGTACTCCGAAAGAGTGTTTAGTGCAGCCGGTAACCTTGTCAGCGTTCGGCATAGGAGGTTATTTCCACTAAATGTGGAGAAGATGATGTTCATCAAAATGAATGATAAATTCCTCTGGGAAGACTTTTACCAGCAATTGCCTCCAGAAAGTACAAAGGTACCTGGTATGGTGGATTCCAGTGGGGACGAATTAATACTCTGTGAGGAGGAGGATGTACACAGTGAAAGTGGTGAGGAATCGGAAGATGAGGACGACATCTTGCCTCTGTAGAGCCAGTTTGTGCAAGGAGAGATTGATTGCTTCTTTTTTGGTGGGGGCCCAAACAAACCAGTAATTTCAGCCACAGTCGTGTGGCAGACCCTGTCGCTGAAATGATGGGTGTGTTAAAGTGTGCATGTCCTGTTTATACAACATAAGGGTGGGTGAGAGGGCCCAAGGACAATTCCATCTTGCACCTCTTTTTTTCTATTTATCTTTCCATCATGTGCTGTTTGGGGCCAATTTTTTTAAGTGTTTGACACCGCAGTGCCACTCCTAGATGGGCCAGGTATTTGTGCCGGCCACTTGGGTCGCTTAGCTTAGCCATTCAGCGACCGCCATCCAGCGACCTTGGTGCACCTCTTTTTTCTTTGCATCATGTGCTGTTTGGGGACTATTTTTTTAAGTGCCATCCTGTCTGACACTGCAGTGCCACTCCTAGATGGGCCAGGTGTTTGTGCCGGCCACTTGGGTCGCTTAGCTTAGCCAAGCAGCGACCACCATCCAGCGACCTTGGTGCACCTCTTTTTTTCTTTGCATAATGTGCTGTTTGGGTACTATTTTTTTAAGTGCCATCCTGTCTGATACTGCAGTGCCACTCCTAGATGGGCCAGGTATTTGTGCCGGCCACTTGGGTCGCTTAGCTTAGCCATCCAGCGACTGCCATCCAGCGACCTTGGTGCACCTCTTTTTTCTTTGCATCATGTGCTGTTTGGGGACTATTTTTTTAAGTGCCATACTGTCTAACACTGCAATGCCACTCCTAGATGGGCCAGGTGATTGTGCCAGACACTTGGGTCGCTTAGCTTAGCCATCCAGCGACTGCCATCCAGCGACCTTGGTGCAGCTCTTTTTTCTTTGCATCATGTGCTGTTCGGGGCCAATTTTTTTAAGTGCCATCCTGTCTGACACTGCAGTGCCACTCCTAGATGGGCCAGGTGTTTGTGCTGGCCACTTGGGTCGCTTACCTTAGTCATCCAGCGACATCGGTGCAAATTTTAGGACTAAAAATAATATTGTGAGGTGTTCAGAATAGACTGGAAATGAGTGGAAATTATGGTAATTGAGGTTAATAATACTATAGGATCAGAATTGCCCCCAAATTCTATGATTTAAGCTGTTTTTGAGGGTTTTTAAAAAAAAAAAACCACCCGAAGCCAACAAAAAATTTTAAGGGAGGTTTTGCCAAAACGCGTCCGAATCCAAAACACGGCCATGGAACCGAATTAAAAACCATCTTCCCGCCTTGCTCGGTTAACCCGAACGTGCCCGAACATCATCATCCCGCTGTCGGTTTCTCGCGAGATTCGTAATCTATATAAAGAGTCGCGCGTCGCCGCCATTTTCACTCATGCATTGGAGATTGAACGGAGAGGACGTGGCTGCATTATCTCCCTGAAAAGCTCCAAATCTGTGCTCAGTGTGCTGCAAATATCTGTGCTCAGTGTGCTGCAAATATCTACGTTCTCTGCCTGAAAACGCTCCATATCTGTGCTCAGTGTGCTGCAAATATCTGTGTCAAGTATACTATCTCTGTGCTGCATTATTGTGAGCAGTATATAGTAGGACAGTGCAGCAGTTTGGTGACCAGCAGTATACATATAGTACAGAACAGTAGGTCATTGCTGTATCTTGCAGCTCTGTGTCAAGTATACTATCTCTGTGCTGCATTATTGTGAGCAGTATATAGTAGGACAGTGCAGCATTTTGGTGACCAGCAGTATACATATAGTAGAGTATAGTAGGCCATTGCTGTATCTTGCAGCTCTGTGTCACTTCTAGTATCCATATCTGTGCTGCATTATGGTGACCACCAGTATATAGTAGTACAGTACAGTAGGCCATTGCTGTATCTTGCTGCACCGTGTCACTTCTAGTATCCTGATCAGTGCTTAATATCTGTGCTCAGTGTCAGTGCTGCATTGTGGTGACCAGTATACTACAGTACAATAGACCAGTGCTGTTCTCGCTGCTCAGTGTCAGTTCTCCATAGTATCATCAGTGCTCAGTAAAATCAGTGCTCAGTATAATCAGTGCTCAGTATAATCAGTTCTCAGTATAATCAGTGCGCTGTTAGACGTGCGCCCGTTTTCCGCCATTAGTGCATTGGGATTTAGACAATTGATGAAGTTATTGAGTACCCGATACAAAATCCCATCTAGATTTCACTTCACTAGGCAGGCAATAGCGAGATTTTAACAATTAATATCAGTAATTTATAATTATTAATTACGGTGATCTTGCCAAATAATTCCTGTGATTTTGTCATTTTCTTCCAGTGATTTGGACCAATAATACCATTGATTAGAACGAATAATTCCTGTGATATTGAGGTGTTTGTGTCGCTTAACTTAGCCATTCAGCGACCACAGTGCACCTCTTTTTCTCTTTTCTTTGCATCGTGCTGTTTGGGGACTATTTTTTTAAGTGCCATCCTGTCTGACACTTCCGTATATGTCCAGTGGTACTGCCATTTGATATAATTCCTGACATTACTGCCATTTAATTCCAGTGATTTTGTCATTTTCTTCCTGTGATTTGGACCAATAATACCATTGATTAGAACAAATAATTTGTGTGATTTTGTCATTTTCTTCCAGTGATTTGGACCAATAATACCATTGATTAGAACAAATAATTCCTGTGATTTTGTCATTTTCTTCCAGTGATTTGGACCAATAATCGCATTGATTAGAACAAATATTTCCTGTGATATTGAGGTTTTGTGTCACTTAGCTTAGCCATCCAGCGACCACAGTGCACCTCTTTTTCTCTTTTCTTTGCATCATGTGCTGTTTGGGGACTATTTTTTTAAGTGCCATCCTGTCTGACACTGCAGTGCCACTCCTAGATGGGCCAGGTGTTTGTGCCGCACCCACTTGGGTCACTTAGCTTAGTCATCCAGCGACCTCGATGCAAATTTTAGGACTAAAAATAATATTGTGAGGTGTGAGGTGTTCAGAATAGACTGGAAATGAGTGGAAATTATGGTTATTGAGGTTAATAATACTATAGGATCAAAATTACCGCCAAATTCTATGATTTAAGCTGATTTTGAGGGGGTTTTGAAAAAACACACCCGAATCTGACAAAAAATTTTAAGGGAGGTTTTGCCAAAACATGTCCAAATCCAAAACACGGCCGTGGAACCGAATCCAAAACCAAAACACAAAACCTGAAAAATTTCCGATGCACATCTCTAAATATATATATATATATATATATATATATATATATATACAAATGATATCTCTGTGGAGCGCACTTCTTTAATGTATTAGGCAATTATTTGTCTAATGATAATACTTTTTCTGAATATATATATATATATATAGATGAAGAGAGGATGACTTTACACATTTAGTCACCCATATTTAAAAAAACACATGTTTTTATTGTTAAGACAATGTAGTTCAGAATCACATTTGCAATAAAAATTATAATTGTAGGTTTTCAATAGTGAGGTCAAAGATATAGAAATAAATATAAAAAAAATACTTACTAATTACTAGTATCAGTATTAGTGTCCAAAAAGAGGGCTTTTAGCTGTTATCAAGCTCCTCTCAATTCTCCTAATAGAGATAATATATTACTATATATCCTAATTTTAACCATAATAGAGTAGGGCAAAATTTCCATATAGCTTACAAGCAGCAATCCTATATGTCTGCATACATTGGAATCCAAATGTAGAATGAATGCTAAGCTCCCAGGCTCACTATTTAAGCTCCCCAACTGATTACCACACTTCCTATCTGACTTTGTTAAGTACTTAATTGATGCAATCAATATATGTGGTTTTCTATAATATAAACACATGTTTGGAATCCCTTATTATTGTAATGGCCTTTTAGTGACTATCCATATTGAGAAGAAAATGTTAGTGAACTAAAAAGAGCTTAAGTTACCAGTTTTTATACCTTAAAAGGTTTAATTGGTTTATCATGTGACTGCGGTCATATGAAGCTAATCGCAGTCACATGATACTTATATACTTGATGATAGCTATATTTAATACACTGGGAGACCGCAATCATACTTTTTATTAACAGATCATTGACACTTCATATTACTGAACTACTACATTAACCATATGTGAACCAATCTAAATAAACCTTATTAGTTTAATAGTGAAATTATTAAAATATTGTGAATCTTCTAAGTGTGTGCTATTTTATAAAAATCTATGGTGGTGTTCTATTATTTAATCCTAATGTTTTTTAAATCTTATCAAATATATATTCGCTTTGTACTAATTTTATTTTATTATTTATTATAGTTTGTTCTTAGCTTATATGAGTGTTTATCACTATTTACTACCCCTTTTTAATTGGGTTTTTACCCCTTTTTAATAAGGTGTCTATTAATAAATTATAGTCAATATTTTATCAATGTGTTTGGTATACAATATACTTTTTTTTCTCTTTTTCTTTTTTCTTTTTTTTTTTTTTCTTTTCTTTTTTTTGATGAATATGTGAAAATTAATTAATATAAATTAAAATGAAACTTCTGTTCCCTATTAGAGCCCCCATAAGGTTTCCTCTGGAGTATTTCTATTGACACACATTTTACACAATATGGCTAACCTAACACAGATGGTAATCATGATTCATTGGAATAAATGATAATGACAGATTAAACCAGGACTTTTGATCATGCAAAAAAATATCTTCATCACAGAAATGAAACAATATCAATTGCCTCATTCATTCCATATGGAGCAAGGGTGTTTAAGGTGAATATTCAGTATGACTCCCTTTTGGATAACTCTAATTCTCTATTACCCCCTCTGTCGCTTTCTGTGATATGTTCCAATATAGTGAACTTTAAACTTTTAGTATCAGAATTATGAACTTCAGAGAAATGTCTAGGTACACTATGTGTGCTAACTTTATTTTTTATATTCCTCAAATGTTCTTGGATCCGCAATTTAATCATCCGTTTGGTCTTTCCTATATAAGCTTTCCCACATCCACAAGTGATTCTATAGATGACAAAGGTGGAATTGCAGTTATAAACCCCTTTTAAGCTGAATGATTTTTTGTTTAGTTCATCATATATTACTGGTGATTTTTCTATAAATTTACAACAAATGCATCTAGTGCACGGGTAACACCCTGATTGCTTTAAAAAAAATTGCCTGGTTTGTTGTTGATTTTATCTATTTCTCGGAGCTATCATATTTTTCAAATTTGTTGCTTTTCGGAATATGATAGTGGGTTTCTGAGCAAGATGAGGACCTAGGATTGGGTCTCTTTGCAAAATTGCCCAATTGTTTTCAATAATTCTTCTAATCTGTTTGTTCTCTTTATTAAATTGAGTAATGAAAGGCCAATTATTGATAATGTTTTGATCTTTATTGGTATTAGGTTTCAATAATTCAGTTCTATTTCTTCTAAACACTTTAATTCTGGCCTCTTCTACTCTTTCTTTTCCGTAACCTCTATCTAGAAATCTTTCTACAAGTTTCTCCGATTGTTCCCAATAACAGTTGTCATCACTGCAGTTCATTCTAATTCTAAGGAATTGTCCAAATGGAACATTATGTTTCCAGTTGGGGAGATGACAGCTAACAGTGGGAATATAACTGTTCATATCTGTCTCTTTAAAGAAGGTGGAAGTTTCTATTTTACCCGAAATTGAACCCTTCAATACCAGATCAAGATAATCTATTTTTTCTCTTTCTGTTCTATGAGTAAACTTTAAATTATAGTTATTGATATTAATGTAATCTATAAAGTTATTAACACTAATCAGATCTCCTATCCAGATAATGATTAAGTCATCAATATATCTTTTGTATAATGTAATATGATTAGTTTCCCAATCCTTATAGTAAATAAATTTATGTTCCCAATCACCCATGAGTATATTTGCATATGCGGGTGCAAATTTAGTTCCCATGGCTGTACCTTGGCACTGTAAAAAGAATTCTTCCTCAAATTTAAAATAATTATGCTTTAATATAAATGAAATACTATCTAGTATAAACTGATGTTCTTTAATTGATGTTTCCCTATCTTCTAAAAGTTTTTTCTCCACTGCTTCTAACCCCTTCTAATGTGGGATTGAGGAGTATAATGATTGGACATCGATTGTTAGCCATCTAAAATTTGGGTTCCATGTAGTTTCATTTAGAATATTAAGGAAATTCATAGAGTCTTTAATATAGGACTTAAGATTTTTTTACATATTTTTGCAATTTAAAGTCTATGTAGTGGGATAGGTTCGCTGTCAGAAAATCCATCCCTGATATAATGGGCCTTCCAGGGGGGCAGTTTTTGTCTTTATGTACTTTAGGTATGTGGTATAAGGTGGCTAGTCGTGGATGTATCATATATAAGTAATCAAACTCTTTTTCACCAATTAGACCATCTATTTTTGCTGTGTTTAATAGTTGGAATAGTTCTTTGTGATACTCCATTGTAGGATCCATATCTAATTTCTTATAGGTATTATTGTCATTCAAAATTTTATATGCCTCAATGAGATATTGATCTCGATTCTGAATTAAAACTGCCCCCCCTTTATCAGCCTGCTTTATCACAATTGTACTGTCAGTTTTTAATTGTTTTATTGCCTTTTTCTCTATAGGCTTAAGATTACAGTCTCTCTGTTTCTTTGGATCTATCTTTCATTTTCTAAATTCTTCTTTAAAACAGTCATAAAAAATATCTATACGGCTCCCTTTAGATTCGACTGGAAAGTATTTGGAGGGAAGTGAGACTAAAGGTTTTTTTGTAGGCTCATAGGCCAATTTAGGTACTGGATTTTTTTTTAAATGTCTTTGTAAGGTCAAACTCCGGACATATTTATTTAGATCTATAAATAGATCAAACCTGTTTATATGTAGGTCTGGAGCAAATTTTAAACCTTTTCTAATATCTTACTTTGTGGTTCGGATAATTGCTTGTTGGATAGATTGATGACTCCTGTCGATTTTCCTCTATGAGGTTTGATGGATTTTTCCTTTTTTTGGCGAGCCTCCTACTGTCCCTCTTTCCTTTTCTCCAATGTTTAACCTTCTTTTTAAACCCTGTGGAGAATCCAATCTGTAATGGAGTTCTTCCTTCCTTTGGGTATGTGGGAGCTGTGTGCTCCTTTTCCCATCTAAAAATGTCTCCTAGTGGGGGGTGGTGATGATGAGAGGGGTTCGTAATGATTTCTGACTGGGACAGGGTTATATCGTTCCTTATGGCTCTGTTGTGGGGCAAATCTTGCCGGCCCTTTTTTATTTCTATTTACTTCATACCATCTTTCATTACTTTGATGGTTACTCACTGACCTTTTTCTGTTCCTTTGATGGAAATAATAATTTCTTGATCTATCTCTATTATACCTTCCTTGGTAAAGTCTACTGTTCTATTGCTTATTTTATATCAGTTAGTTTATGCTATATTAGTTAGTTTAACACTATTTCTTTTATAGGCAGGCTTCAACACAGAGAAAGGATCCCTTATCGACAGAGATCAACATAGAAATAGATACACAAATGATATCTCTGTGGAGCGCACCTCTTTAATGTATTAGGCAATTATTTGTCTAATGATAATACTTTTTCTGAATATATATATATATATATATATATAGCCAAAAGAAAGAGGCGGCACTCCCAGCGTTTTTCAATAGTGCAAAAAATTTATAGTCACGAACGACGTTTCGGGGGATCTCACCCCGTCATCAGGATAACAGTGCAATGTGCATGAACAAACATTTATACTTACCTGCTGCTCGTGTCTTTCCTGACGCCGGCTGCAGCCCACGGACGCCCGCACCAACTTCCGGATCCAGGGCCCTGACGTCACCGGAACCCGCGAGGTCACGTGAGCCCACACCAGGCAGTCTGGAGGAAACGAACAGCAGGAGTTTACATGTTACCATAGTGACAAGATCCAAACCAGTGAGCATGTACTTAAGATGTGGGGTAACAAGCCCCACAATGAAACAGTGTAAAACCACAATCAAATAGAATAAAATTACATAGTGATAACAAACAACATGATGAAGCACACACTGCGAGCTATAAAAACAATAAATCTTAGAACTGAATAATAATAGATCCGGAACATAACATAACTGTATGCGTTGTGCGACAAATTCATAACCCATTTAAAAGGTACTACCACATGATTAAATACTTATAATGTGTGCTGACTACTGAGTCATAACAGCAATGGGGTACATGAATGAAACGTCAAGCGAGCTGGATAAAAATGATCTTGTGCAAATAAGCAGAAATGCAGCATAAAAACTATACTTAGTTAAGAGGCAATGGACATTATTAAGATGGTTAAACTTATTTAAATGAACGCAGACAAACTTAAAGATTTGTCTCTTACTAATACAAATAATTTAAGATGGATAAGGTTTTATTTTTAGATATATTATGTTGTTTTAAGTAAACCTCAGCTGCTAATAATGGGCAATCAACACAGCCTTTAAAAAGGGCAATCTCACAATGGACAGTCATACCTTGATAAAGCTGTTGATACAGTGAAACGCGTTGGTTTTGAAGATCCGGGCACCACAGATTTCATCACTTAAACCTGGAAACCGCCTAGAAGTCTACTGCATGAACGGGGAATTGGCAGACATCCACAAAAGCACATGAGACCCAGCTTTAAATAGGACTGCATTTTGTCCAGAATCAAGCACAAAAAGGTCTGTCTTTTGAATTATGTGGACTGTCATCTGCTGGTACTAAATCCATCCCCAGGACTGTGGCACTTTTCCATGGACTCTATACATAGTGGAATATAGCCGGCCTCCATATGTGGTAATTTACCAAAAAATTGCTGTTTTTGCCCTACCAATATAATCTAATGGTTTACTTATCTTTAAATTTTTAATTGTTTACTTGTTGCAACAATTTTTATGTAATAAAACATTATTGGTTTTCCATGTCCAGTCTAGAGCGCTGCATATACCTTTTACCATTTTGTTCTTTTGTAAAAGCCTCTTTGATCCAACTGAAAACCTGACAATGCGATACATGAGGATAATAGAAGAAGCAATACATCTGGGCACCATCACACAAGCAGAATATGAATATCTCAAAGTTCAGAATCCAAGGGTACCAACCTTTTACCTATTACCCAAGGTTCACAAAAACCTACAGAAACTGCCTGGGCATACGATTGTCTCAGGGAACGGAGGACTATTAGAGAAGGCATGCACATTCCTAGAGATCCACCTAAAGGAATATGTAACCAATTTACCCTCGTATACCCGGGACACAACGGATGTATTAAGAAAAATTGACGATATCTATCTGGAGGATAGACATTTGCTTGTAAGTCTTGATGTAGAAGCCCTTTATACTAGTATCAATCATGATCTAGGTATTAAGGCAGTCAGGCACTTTCTACAGACAAATGGGCTGGATGACTTCCATGAATTTCTACTGACCATTTTGGACTTTGCTTTACGCAAAAATTACTTCACATTCAATAATTACTTTTAAACCCAGGAAAGAGGTACAGCTATGGGGGCAGCTTGTGCCCCCACATATGCTAACCTCTTCTTGGGTTGGTGGGAGCAAGAAGTTGTTTTTTGTGAAGATCAAGATCACTTCACCAAACATATTGTCCTTTGGATGCGGTATATTGACGACATTCTTATGATCTGGGAAGGGACACAGGAAGAACTCTCACGGTTCCTATCATTTTTGAATGATAATAATCTGAACCTCAGATTCACCTATGAACAGAGTACAGAAAGTATCTCCTTTCTGGATCTTAGGATCTATAGGGGGAGGGACAACAAACTAGCTACTGACATATATAGGAAGAAAACCTCCACCAATACTCTGCTACACCAACAAAGTTCCCATTTCCCACCCACCATTCAAAACATCCCCAAATGGGAATTTCTTCTACTAAAAAGGAATAGTTCGAGTAAAGAAGTATTCGATGATAAATGCAAAGATCTTTCAAAGAGACTCAAAGAATGAGGGTACAGTTCAAGACTCATAAAAAGGTCAAAAAAAGTCTTCAACAAACCACAAGATAATCTTTAATATTTCAGCAAAAACTCTCTGCCAAGAAAGACAATGTCCTAAGGTTTGTAGGTACAGTCTGTGAGGAATGGAGAGACCTCAAAGGGATTCTTCAACAACACTGGCCAGTACTGTTGTTGGACAATGACTTAGCTACGAGATTGAATACTACAATTGATATGAGCTGGAGACGCTCACCTAATCTTGGAGACCAACTAGTTCAGAGCCACTACACATCACAACCCCCAAGAAAGCCCATTATCACAGGTACCCATCCATGTGGAGATTGTAAAGCCTGTCTCCAGAACCTCAGAAATAGTGGACAAATTTAAAAATAATATACAAATCACAGATTATTTCAATTGCAAAAGCACAAATGTCATCTACTGTCTCACTTATCCCTTTGACAAAAAATATGTGGGCATAACTACCCATATGCTCAAACAAAGGGCACTTGAGCACATAGGATCAGTGAGAAATGCCAAAACAGATCGACAAAAATTCAAACAACTGACTACGGTCGCCAAACATTTTCTTTCATGTCATTCAGGCTCGCCCAAGGAACTAAGGATATTCGGTCTGGAACAGATCAAAATAGGTATCAGGGGCGGCAATGTAACAAGAGCTCTTTTAAAGAAAGAAAGTGAATGGACATTTAAACTTGGGACCATAGCCCCGGACAGCCTAAACGAACACATTAATTACAGTGTCTTTCATGAATAACTATACAATTTGGCCTCTTTCTTCAGCACAATTAAGAATGTTCTCTTGCCTAGGGAGATAGCAATCTCCACATAAATGTATTACAAATTGTCAAAGGTTGTCTATGCAGAATAGTGAACCAATCCAGTCATAATTATGTCATACACAATGACTTAATAAATCTTGGTTTTCTTAATAAAAACTGAAAAATACCAATCCCAACCATTTTCACTCACTTCCTCTCACTCCCTTTCTTTTCACATGATATTCACGGTCTAAACCAACATTTTACCACAATGCTCTCCTCATACACATTTAGTCACGACACATCATCACCATTCTTTCACACTTTCATCACACATTTGTCTCAGCCAGGTCCATTTCCATCGCCTTTCCATTAAGGAAGGCGATGGAATGAGTCATATTAGACCTCAATACTCCACAACACATTACTGTAGAGCTTCCTTCAATCACAGGTTCAGTGTTTTTTAACTAGAGTGTTCACCAAGTTGTGTAGTCAAATTTTTTCACCATTACTCACTTTGCAGCGGTTAGTTTACAATTTCCCACAACCCTTCACACATTCAAAAGTTATTCAAGCCCCATACACAAGTGTATTATATTCACACAGCCATCACATACCTTCACAATCTCAATGCAACCGAACACTATTTACACAATAATAATTTATATATACATACTGCTTCCCCCTTTTTTTCCATAACATTTTTTTCAATTTTTTTTCATATATTTATTCATTTTATATTCATTTTTATTTTACTTTATTCACATTTATTCTTATTCATTCATCTTATTTTTTATAAAGCACAGTATAAACCTGTCACCTTATATTCACTTAATTCTTCAATTCATATTGTGGTTTCATTTTTATATTCTTTATATATATTTACACTAAATCCCATTAAAATCAAGAACACAAATCAGTTCCTGAATTTACAATTAATACATTATATAGCAATTTAGAATATCTTCATTCTGCCCCTCTGAATTGTAATCCTTATTGGTTGAACAGCCTGTCAATCATCTGAGACCTAGGAGAAACTCCTATCTCTTAAATATGTAAACTTCATTGGTCCAATAACATGCTAACCCTTTGGGATTCACAAAGAAATTCCATTGGCTAATCTACCCATCAAATAACACTGGCACTACTTTTGTTTGGTCTCATAGCCTCTCAATCATGCGGGACCCATATAACACTCCTATTGGTCCAAGGAGTTGTCAATCAGTTTCCCCTGCAATAGGATTGGTCAGTGCAGCAGTTAAGAAGCACTCACGGAGTGCTGTCTGATCAGACGATCAGGTGAACAAGCTCCTCACAGCGAAACACGCGCCACTACCGGTGCCCAACTTCCGGGATCTCCATAACGGGGCTCCAGAGGGCTGACTCCTCTCCACAGCGCACGGCAGGTATGATACACCACTCCTCAGCTGCCAGCTCTCCACATAGGACTTCTATCTCCAGCTCCCAATAGCGATAGTGACACACAGCGGTAGCGGGGACCCGTCCACCCCACTCTGTGTTTTCACACAGATAGGGTTTTGCCTTCTTTTCTGATATAAGAACAACAGTCACACTCCCCCTGGGTATTGTACAAATATAATCCACTTTGTACAAAAATAATACAGGGATTTTAACTCGGTGTTGATCTCTGCAATACTTTGAGACAGATTTAGAACTCTGATTACAGCAATGTGGTGTACTTAAAGCCACAGTACTATATTTATTCCTATATAAGGAGAGTGTGTTTTATCTACATTTATATGTTTAATGATATAAGATCATATAAATCATTTCAAGTATCTTCCTGCATTCTGTCCTTTTTGATGTGATTTATGAGAAAATTGTATTCATATTAATGAGCATTTGTATGGGACAGACTCAGAACTGTGATTACAGCAAAGCGGTATACCTAAACTGTGTGAGTTCCTTCGTGCACTCTCTCATCCATGAATAAAGGACTGTCCTCTGCAATGCTTATTACAGTAATAGGGGCTTCCTAGTGGACAGCAGAAGTGCAATACTGATTCTATTTTCCAATCCTGACTTATCAGGTCTAATACTTACCTCATCTTTTAATACCTTATACTTACCTTGAATTTCTCAACAATCCATTTCAAATACTCTCTCATCCAATTGGGTACCCCTGTACGCAAACAGATGTTCTCCTAACTATCTACAGTCCTACCACACTGGACATGCCCGATCTCGTCTGATCTTGGAAGCCAAGCAGCGTTGGGCCTGGTCAGTACCAGAAAGGGAGACCCTCTGGGAATACCGGGTACTGTAGTATCAAGGGACATTACAACCCATTGATGCACCCAGGAAAGCAGAAGTGTACTTACTTCTTTCATAACCAGAATATCTAGGCGATAACACTCTCTCATTGCCCATTCGATGGTCACAGATGAACAAAAGTAGAAGTGACTGGTTCTGTAACACCTTCTTATATCTCCTTGAATAGAAGTGGGGCAATATGAAATACATAACTGTAACAATCTTCCACTGCCTTGAACACTGATATCAGACCATGTTAAATGTTTACTCAATTAGCTACCCTGAAGGAGTTTGGAGTCAGAAAGCATATACAGTTGTGCTCATAAGTTTACATACCCTAGCATAATTTGTGATTTTATGGCCATTTGTCAGAGAATATGAATGATGACTCACAAACTTTTCTTTCACTCATGGTTAGTGGTTGGGTGAAGCCATTTATTGTCAAACAACTGTGTTTACTCTTTTTAAATCATAATGACAACAGAAACTACCCAAATGACCCTGATCAAAAGATAACATACCCTGGAGATTTTGGCCTGATAACATGAACACAAGTTGACACAAACGGGTTTGAATGGCTACTAAAGGTAACCATCCT
The DNA here is from genome assembly GCF_028390025.1 of Pseudophryne corroboree. Taxonomy (NCBI): domain Eukaryota; kingdom Metazoa; phylum Chordata; class Amphibia; order Anura; family Myobatrachidae; genus Pseudophryne; species Pseudophryne corroboree. The sequence continues at coordinate 607,652,318 of NC_086444.1, read as the reverse complement.
CACCTGTGATCTGTTTGCTTGTAATCAATGTGTGTATATATAAAAGGACAGTGAGTTTCTGGACTCCTGAAAGACCCTTGCATCTTTCATCCAGTGCTGCACTGATGTGTCTGGATTCTGAGTCATGGGGAAAGCAAATGAATTGTCAAAGGATCTGCGGGAAAAGGTAATTGAACTGTATAAAACAGGAAAGGGATATAAAAAGATATCCAAGCAATTGAGAATGCCAATCAGCAGTGTTCAAACTCTAATTAAGTAGTGGAAAATGAGGGATTCTTTGGAAACCAAATCACAGTCAGGTAGACCAACAAAAATTTCAGCCACAACTGCCAGGAAAATTGTTTGGGATGCAAAGAAAAATCCACAAATAACTTCAGCTGAAATACAGGACTCCCTGAAAAAAAGTGGTGTGGTTGTTTCAAGATGCACAATAAGGAGGCATTTGAAGAAAAATGTGCTGCATGGTCGAGTCGCCAGAAGAAAGCCATTACTACGCAAATGCCACAAAGCATCCCGCTTACAATACTCCAAACAGCACAGAGACAAGCCTCAAAACTTCTGGAACAAAGTCATTTGGAGTGATGAGACCAAAATGTAACTTTTTGGCCACAACCATAAACGTTACATTTGGAGAGGAGTCAACAAGGCCTATGATGAAAGGTACACCATTCCTACTGTGAAACACGGAGGTGGATCGCTGATGTTTTGGGGATGTGTGAGCTACAAAGGCACTGGAAACTTGGTCAAAATTGATAGCAAGATGAATGCAGCATGTTATCAGAAAATACTGGAGGAAAATTTGCACTTATCAACCCGGAAGCTGCGCATGGGACGTACTTGGACGTTCCAACATGACAATGATCCAAAACACAAGGCCAAGTTGACCTGTCATTGGCTACAGCAGAATAAAGTGAAGGTTCTGGAGTGGCCATCTCAGTCTTCTGACCTCAATATCATTGAGCCACTCTGGGGAGATCTCAAACGTACAGTTCATGCAAGACAGCCCAAGAATTTATAGGAACTGGAGGCTTTTTGCCAAGAAGAATGGGCAGCTTTACCATCTGAGAAAATAAAGAGCCTCATCCACAACTGTATAGAACAAACAAAGTGTTAAGAAGGTAAGTTTGCGCTTAAGGTGTAAAGCAGCCCACAGCCAGTGGAAAAGGTAACACCAGGACCTTAGACATACAACCCATACAAAAAATACCACTGTTTATATAGGCGCTTGGCAGTATAACGGACAATTTCAATAGTTCCTTTGTTGTTCATAAATGTTTCCTTAAACAGAAATAAAAATACAACAAATAGTGCAGATGGTAATATTCAGATTTTATCATGCAAAGAGGCACTAATGCCAGACTCCTACCAGAATGTAGACAAACATCCACAACTGTCATAAAAGACTTCAAGCTGTCATTGATGTTAAAGGGGGCAATACACGGTATTAAGAACTGGGGTATGTAAATTTTTGATCAGGGTCATTTGGGTAGTTTCTGTTGTCATTAAGATTTAAAAAGAGTAAACACAGTTTGACAATAAATGGCTTCACCCAACCACTAACCATGAGTGAAAGAAAAGTTTGTGAGTTATCATTCATATTCTCTGACAAATGGCCAGAAAATCACAAATTCTGCTAGGGTATGTAAACTTATGAGCACAACTGTGTGTATATATATATATATATATATATATATATATATATAAATCTCATAAGTTGATAGAGAGAACTAGAAAATAGAAATTTTCACTTTGATAAACGCCATATATTGATAAACACCAAAAATACAGAGGGTGTGCATAGAGGCAATTTGCCACCTAACTTATAATGAGTGAGTAACATATTATTACTTTTTCTTGATTTAACCTTTTTTTAACTAATTGTTGCCTATTCAAATTACAATGTTATCGTCTGTACAGAATAATAAAAGTTAAGTTTTAAACTCACACTTATTGTGTACTTTATATATCTGCAATACATTAATATTAATTGATTTAAAGTGTGCCCCAGAGAGACAATAAAACAGTCTTCTTTTGCTTCTTCGCAACCCCCCCCCCCAATAATGATGTGTCCCACCTGTTAGCATTATTTGTATCAAAAATTCACAAACTATGGCAATATTTAGAAGAAGACAATAATAACATAACACTATTCATATAATGAACACTATCATGCATAATAGGAAAAAATATTTTCCATCTCATGAACTCTACATGAATCAAATTAAAATCCTTAATCTGCATACATCTATTTAGTTACATTTACTGACCAGCAATCACTACCGCACCATAAAGAACACAACAGGGATGTCTCCATCCAACAACTGCTACGTTCACCGAGCGGAAGGGATAGCTGTAAGCTGAAAGATAATGAAATACAATAAGAGAAAAATACAGGAATGAAAATTAATCTCCCAGAAAGGGGACAATATCACATCCCTCATTCATACCATGCGGAGAGAATGTGTTTAGAGTATGAATCCACCTGGTCTCCCTTTTTGATAATTTCTTCAATAAGTCTCATTTTCTGGAATCTAATGATACTTAATCTATGGCTTTAAACTTAAAATTTACAAGGGATGATTTTTGACAAGAAGCAAAGTGTCATTGGGACACTGTGATTGGTGACTTTACTGATAATTTTTATGGTATGTTCTAATATTCTCAGCTTTAATTGCGTAAGGCTAGGTCACTTAAAAACAGGTTAGCACCGAGCCAGTTACCGGAAAATAAAACTAATAATTTATGGTTGAGTGGTACCAAAGGCTTTTTTCCGTGTTCACACTGTAAAGTGTGTAAATATGCTAGTCAAGATAGGTACAATATTCAAAATTCTGATAATTCTAAGACCTTCAAAATTCTGAGTTTTATGAATTGTCAATCAGTGTGTGTAGTTTATATGATCAAGTGTCAATGCGGTTTTAGATACACAGAGAAAACCAAATGGCAATTAAAGCTGAGAATATTAGAACATACCAGAAACATTATCAATAAAGTCACCAATCACAGTGTCCTGAGACACTTTGCCTCCTGTCAAAAATCATCCCTTGCAAATTTTAAGTTTAAAGCCATAGAACAAGTATCATTAGATTCCAGAAAAGGAGACTTATTGAAGAAATCACCAAAAAGGGAGACCTGGTGGATTCATATTCTAAACAAATTCTCTCCGCGTGGTATGAATGAGGGATGTGATATTGTCCCCTTTCTGGGAGATTAATTTTCATTCTTGTATTCTTCTATTTTTCTCTTATTGTATTTCATTATCTTTCAGTTTAGAGCTATCCCTTCCGCTTGGTGGACATAGCAGTTGTTGGATGGAGACATCCCTGTTGTGTTCTTTACAGTGTGGGAGTGATTGCTGGTCAGTAAATGTAACTAAATAGATGCATGCAGATTAAGGATTCTATTATAATGCGCCTGCTGGAATAATGGTTTAGTACCAATTGACAGCTATGAATATTACCCCTCCCGGATAATTTAATGTCAATATGTTAATTGCTATAGCCCTGGATACATTTTCCAGTTAGAATCCGTTTTTAAATGCATTTACAGAGTCTGCCATTATTACCTTCTCCGGCAGGGAGTTCCAAATCTTTATTGCCCTTACTGTGAAGAACCCTTTCCTACGTTGTGTACAGAATTTTCTTTCTTCTAGCCTCAGCAAGTGCCCATGCGTCCTATACAGAGCTCTTTTAATAAATCCGCTGCTAGCTCCTTGTTATGATCCTTTACATATTTAGAGATATTAATAATATCTCCTCTTAGTCGCCTCTTTTCTAGTGTATACATATTTAACCTAGTAAGCCTTTCCTCGTACTCCAGTGTTTCTAACCCTTTAATCAATTTAGTAGCTTTTCTTTGAACTCTTTCTTGTTCCACGATATCTTTTTTATAATACGGCGCCCAGAACTGAACACAATATTCCAGGTGCGGATTTGTACAGCGGCAGGAGAACAAACCTCCTACCTTGTCTCAATGCCCCGTTTAATGCACGCAAGCACTTTGCATGCCTTCTTTGCTGCAATTTAACATTATGTACTGTTATTAAGCCTATTATCTATGAGCACCCCCAAATCTTTTTCCACCATAGTTACCCCTATATTTTTCCCATCTAGAGTAAAGGATGCAAGTGTTGGATATAAGCCTCCTTCTATCAAGTCCCTTCAATTGTTTGTTCATTACCGTTTGTTTACCAATCTATTGGGAATCCCAGAAAGCAGACACACACAGGGTTATGTCGGCCAGATGAGACTGAAGCTCGTTTAATCAGCAGGGCGTTATATAGCAAAAAGGTACCTGCATGAACACTTGAGACACGTCACATATTAAAAACAATAATGCATCCCTTCTCAGAACTCCTCTCTAGCTGACACCCTCCTTCGTGTCCTTCACAAGAAGTCTAAACACAGAGAAAACTGTCTAATAACATATTTTCAAGATTATAGCTATGACCTTGCTTCCCACAGAACGTACTAACTGTGAAATGTCAGCATTATTATGATTTCTTAGCAAAGCATACTTCTTATTCACTACATTATGGCTGCTACTTAACAAAATGGCTGATAGTTGCTTAAGCTCAATATATATCTCTCAGTCCCTCCTTTCATAGTAATATGACATTACAGTTGAGCTACAAAGCATTACACAAACTCTACCTACAAGAGTCTAGGCAAACAATCTAGCTATAATGGTGCTAAGTGTTATATTCCCGTAGGATCGTGCTTGTCACTCTATCCCACGGAAGGTAAAGAACCGAACACATCATATCCATTAAGGTAGACTGCCCACGGCTCCTTCTTGTCAAGCTCTTCTGTAGTCTCTTAAACTTGGAGGTTTCACATCTTTGAGTTTACAGACTTCTTTCAAGCTGAAAGGAAAAGGAAACAAAATAGCATCTTAAAACACAGATATATGCAAATTGCTAAGCCAACAATTTTTAATAAAAAACATCACTATTTCAACAATCTACTACTTGATCCCGCTAAACCAATTAGCTGGGTTTAAGCAGGACATTTCTCTGAAACACTTCTTGTGCACTATCTGTTTCATTAGTAATAAATATACAAAACATTCTTGGAGTTCTCTTTATACACATTTTAAAAATGTCACACTCTGTTTTGTAGTATGTATGTCACACTCTATTTTGTAGTATTTGCTCCAGAGGAATTTAAAAACCCTTATATGTAGTGGGGACAGATGTCCACTCCCCTACTTTTCCAGATGTGGGCCCATGTGAGCCCAGCATTTCTTAACTAACTGGTATTTTTGAAATCCTAGAGATTTCATGATCTTTAATTTGCTTAACACAAGATCTAGGTGGTCATTCCGAGTTGATCGCAGCCAGCAGCTTTTTGCTGTTGCTGCGATCAACTAGTCCATGCCTATGGGGGAGTGTATGTTAGCTTAGCAGGGCTGCGATCACTTGTGCAGCCCTGCTAAGCTAAAAAAAATTCAAGCAGAACTTGACCAGCCCTATACCTACTTACCCTGTGCGATGATCCCTGCGATGCTGAAGCTGTTTCTGACGTCAGACATCCACCTTCCGTTGTTCTGGACACACCTGCATTCTCCAATCCACTCCCCGAAAAAAGACTGCAAATGCTGTGGAGACACCCAGGTCCACCTTCTTCCTGTCCATCTTCTTTGCGGTCCACTCTGCGACCGCTTTCTTCTCAAGACGCGACGTAACCCGGCGACCCCTGTTGCCGTGCACCTCCCGCTGCTTTCTACTGCATCTGCTGGCTCCAGTATTTATTGGACACAAACATCCTTCCTCAGTGGGCAAGGTGACTGTAATCATACCTTCTGTTGTTTCTTCTGGAGACATTATGTTCACTGGGAGGCACCTGAAGAAGCCTGCAATTCACGTTGGCAGAAGAAGCATCAATATTTTGTCTTTTGGAACCTCTTCTGTTTTGTTCCTTATTATTTGCTTTAACACTGGTGCTGCTGGTGCTTTAAATATTCTTCTCATGGATTACCGCTGTAATCTTGCCATATAATACTGACCACTGTCAGATGTCTTTCTTTGTCTCTCTTAAAACAGACTTCCTTTAGTCTTCAAACTTTCATGTGACCTTCATATTGCTTCTCAACTTTCCTTCTTCCAATCACCTTTCTTTATGATCCATCCATTAACCTTAATACTTTGTCCTTTCTTTACTGCCATTTTTTTTCCCCTTCTGCTGCTGGCATGTTTCAATTCAAAGGTTGTGGTTTCTATTTAGTCTAAGTCCACCCATGCTGGTGTTCAACAAAATGATGTCCATGCTGGGAGTTGTTGTTCCTCTTCATCTTATTTTTCCTGTGAGAGGTAGACTTGTATAGCAACTTTTATTTCAGGTTACATCCTTGCTGGAATGTTGTGGGTAAATCTTGCTTTCTTGCAGGGGGTAGGGCTTGACCTGCCAACTCAGTTGCTTCGATGGCCTGATCTGGAAGCAAATGTGGAAAAATCTGGTTGTGCATAAAAACAGTTCTTGAAACCCTTTTGTCTCCTCTGGGTAAAGTCACTTTTGTTGAAATGCCAGTGGCGGCTGGATACACTGTTGCTGTTGCCGACACAGAGGTTGCACACCCTCATATTCTGTCATCTCGTGTGTGCTGCCTAACATATGGCTGATAAGAAACCTGTTGCCATGCTTTTAAAACCTGTTCTTAATTTACTTAACAGGGTCTATATATATACTGTATATATATATATATATATATATATATATATATCTATCATACATCATACATGTGTTGTATTTACTTAAAGAATGCAGCAGGATTCTATTCCCTCATACCTGGTAACTTGTTTACAATTCCCAACACATTTGACTGAAACCATGGTATGTAATGTTCTCAAACAATATGTTTGGGGCTGCAATGTCTAACTCATTTTCCCCTGCATCAAAACTACATTAGCAAATTTTTAGTATGTTAAACGATAGTAAAGTACTGTAATAATGAGCACTATACTACTATCTTCAGCTACCTGACAGCTGAGAATTATTTTCTAAACCAAAACTAAAATACACATTGCATATATGAAAAATGACTTTATGGAAGTATATAAATCTGCATAATTATGCGTAGTCACCCATTGATATAATTTGCAGTAGCATGTTCTATAAAATTTACTGCTTACTAATTATCTTTAAAGTCTTGTAAGGCATTCAGGAATAAAATGACCAATATTTTTCTAATGCAATTTTTCTTACTGTTATATTATCCATATTCCGTAGTCATAAACATTTTACATCCGCATGTCATTAGTTACATAGGTGAATTGTTACCTTACTTCCCATTCCCAGCCTGTATATTTACAGAGCACATAGAACAGATTATAATTGATAATGTTACTATTATGATAAACTTTGATATATAAATTATCTGTTGTTCAGATTTTGTAATATTTTGGATTTACACACTGGTAATTTGGCAATATGGAATCAGCTTTTGTGGCTTCCCTGTAGGATTTATAACATAAACGGGCTGGGGCTGTGGTTCTGTATGATTACTTTGCCTGTCGGTTCCATTCTCTTTGCTATATTATTCACATTTCCAGGAACCTTACTTATAGGGAGTAACCCTTAACTTTCTCTCGTTACCGCTTCTAGTACTAAGTGCTGTGGGCAGAACCCCAGACTTATCAGTTCTGCATTTTTCAGAACTCGGAACATTACAATTTAGACAATCTTTATTTGTACATTTCCATCCTGATACTTTTGTATAAACCAGGGAACAATTTGGATCCACTGTTTTTGTGGATGACATATTAAAAACTATTCTGAAGATTGGGTACAACTAAACCATTAAGTATCTTTAACACTCAAGTATATTAATCTTCGGTGACATTTAACACTTAGGTACTTTTCCAAGTATCAATATCCATGATCTAAAGGATCATGGGATATGCAGCTATGTGCTCGATTTCCTGAACTAGCAAGGAAACTCAACCACTCTGCCGATATCACTTGGTTTTGGAATTAAGTGACACCCCATCAATATATAAAAACTTTCTACTGAGTCCGTGGTGTTTCTCCACACTCCTGGTTCAGCAAAAAATTAAATAGCTCCCAATATAAAAGGGCCCTACCCCTTTTTTCTATAAATGCCACACACAAACACTCTGAGCATACATCTTCTGTCGACACACTTTTAACTTTTTATTCATACAGGGGATGTACTGAACCTTATGCCCCTGAAACAGTTTGTCAAATTCTTAACAGTGTCAGTAAAACCTCGTTTATCAATCCAGTGTTTGTTGTTTGCTTCTAATTTCCTTCATTAGTCAACACTTCCCTTCCTCTGGGAAGTTTGCCCCTTACACAAATTGCACCTATAAGTGCCTGTTTTCCTTCCCCAGCACTGACGATTTCCAGGGGCTCACTGTGCTGTCCCTTCGCTCGTGATTGATCAATTCACTTTGCGAAATCCTTTGGGGCTGCACCTTTACTTATACTGTGCAGTATCCAAAATAAGTCAGTATATACCTCAGCTTCAAAGACTAACTCTTTAAAGCATCACACTTATAGTAATACGTGTTTACTAGGGAACTCTCCGTTTAAAAGACCTAGTCTTGCAAACATAAAATACCTCAGTTTAAAAGATATATCTTCTTTTAAATATCACACTTATATTATTTAAGGGTTTTCTGTGTTCATCAACAAAAAGGACCAAATGAAGCAAACCACGTGGATCTTAATCCTCTGACACAACAAACCAAAATTCTGTTATTACTGACTTGACTCTACACTAAGTCATATGTCTTTTCATATGCGAATGAATTACCTTTGGCAATGACAGATTTAACGTTCTTTTCTTCTAATAATGTTTAACTCTTTGAACAGACAGGAATAAATGCTGGTGACAAATGATTAATAGGTGGACAATCGTAGACAATAGGGATAAGCCCCACCAACAAACTGGATTACTGCATCAGCTAGTATACTTTTCTATGAATAACTGATACCACTATTACAACACCTTTTATGTTAAATCTTGACTGCAGATTCCTTACATTTCAAGAGACACACAGTCCCTGGCTATACTGGTTTTAATAGGCTGAGTATGCGAGTGTTCAGTGTCTTAACCTGATTCCATACCATCTGGTTAAATGTTATATAATCAGTAGAGTTTCCTTCACTAACTATACATCTGGGACCAAAGCGTAAGGAAGACAGAGATTTAGAACACACCACTTGATAGGTTCCTGGTATATAATTAACCAGTAATTTATCAAGACAATATGGAAATTTATCACCAATACATTTTTCTATCACCACTTTATTAACATGACACCCCACAACTGTTGCAAAACCTGTCTTAGGTTCCCTACAAAACTGAAATCACTACTCTGCAATATACCTTTAAATTCACAATATTTAGACTCAATAGCAGGATTATACCACAAAAATTCTGACACGTCATTTAAAAATAAAACCAAATTTTTTCCTTGCAAAAGTGAAACTGAAACTTATAACTCTATCAGCACACACAGACAAATAATGAATGCTTTTCAAACAATTGGGTCCAAATGATCGAATATTGCTTGCCTAAGCAGATGAACAGACCAAAGGACTGTACACAAGTACTGACAGAGTAATCAGGTTGACAAATAATCAATCTTCAGATTACTTACCCGGGTATGTCAGTAGTTGTATACATCCAGCAGTCGTGTTATCATCTGATGTCGGCAGCTGTTATCGATCCCGGCAAAGAGCCCCCATGTAACTGTCAGAGATAAGCCTCCTCCTATCAAGTCCCTTCAATTGTCTGTTCATTACCGTTTGTTTACCAATCGATTGGGAATCCCAAAAAGCAGACAACACACAGGGTTATGTCAGCAAGATGAGACTGAAGCTTGTTTAATCAGCAGGGTGTTATATAGCAAAAAGGTACCTGCATGAACACTTGAGACACGTCATATATTAAAAACAATAATGCATCCCTTCTCAGAACTCCTATCTAGCTGACACCCTCCTTCGTGTCCTTCACAAAAAGTCTAAACACAGAGAACACTGTCATATAACATATTTTCAAGACTATAGCTACAACCTTGTTTCCCACAGAATGTACTAACTGTGAAATGTCAGCATTATTATGATTTATTAGCATAGCATACTTCTTACTCACTACATTATGGCTGCTACTTAACAAAATGGCTGATAGCTGCTTAAGCTCAATATATCTCTCTCACAAGTGTGTTTTTTGCCCCAAAATGCATAACTTTGCATTTTTCTATATTGAACCTCATTCTCCATGTAGACGCCCAGGTTTGAAGTTTAATTAAGACATTCTGTAGAGACTCCACATCTCCTTATGAATTAATTACCTTACACAGTTTAGTATCATATGCAAAGATTGACACTGTGCTTTCCAGGCCTATTACTAGATCATTGATAAATATAGTGAACAGCATTGGGCCAAGAACGGACCCTTGTGGTATTCTGCTGACTACTTGTGCTCAGCTGGAGAGCATCCCATTGACCACTACTCATTGTACTCTGTTATACAGCCAATTACTTATCCATCTACAAATAGTATATCCTAGGCCACGTTTCCTTAATTTGTTGATCAGTCTCCTATGAGGCACTGTAACGAAGGCTTTTGCGAAATCTAAATACACCATGTCCACTGCTTTTCCCTGATAAAGATTCTCGCTCCCTTCCTTGTAGAAGCTAATTAAGTTGGTTTGACATGATCTGTCCCTTACAAATGCATGCTGACTTTTGCTAATAAACTTAGTAGCCTCCTCTATGCTATCCCTCAAAATGCCTTTCAATATTTTACTCACAATAGAGGTTAAACTAACTGTTCTATAGTTTCCAGGATTATTTTTTGTTCCCTTTTTAAATAAAGACAGTATCTCAGCTATGCACCAATCCTTTGGTACCATGCCTGATCTAATTGAACTATGGAAATCAAGTATAAGGGTTTTGCTAGCTGTGATCTAAGCTCCCTAATAATCCTAGGATGAAAACCATCTGGGCCTGGTTATTTATTAATCTTTACCTTGCTTAGTCTCTCCAGTACTACTTCCTCACTTAAACAAGCATCAAGCCACGAGTCATTACCTTCCCTTCAAGAAAATGGTGCCCGCAATACATAAATAGTATTGTTTAGCCTGTACAAAAATGGTGCCTGTAACAGTGATTGAGAAAAGCCTATTAAAGTTTTCCCGTGTTATTTATAAATGGAGTTCCATTGGTTGAATAGATCACGTAATTGTTTGATGTAATATTTATGTATGGAGGATGTGCCTCTAAGCCACACCCACTGATGAAGTCCTGGCGGACGAAACGCATCTGGTCATGGCTTATTCTAGACGTGAACATGCTGACGTCATGGAGCCATGGAGCTGGAAGCGTGTAGTGTGGATACTGCTGGAGAACACCGGGGAATACCGATGTCTTCTCGAGACTTGCAGCCGGAGATGCCAGGGACCGTGATCATCTGAATCAGGTCTAAATTGACCAAAAAGCGCTTCTGTGATATATTTCATTATATGTCACCACGTTTTTTGTGAGTGTGCTTTTAATTGTTTTCTGAGTAAAGACGATGTGAATTATAAAATGCGACACTATTGTGCACCTCCTAACTTTTAGGTTACATGGATATCTGACCCTGCGGGACAGGGGATTGGAGTGCGGCACCATATGCAAAAGTTATCAGCTGATACCAGAATTTCATGAACTTTTTAACATTGGTTTGCGCAACATAGAGACATTGTTTTAGTTTATATCAATTGTTCCTTACCTCTGTGTGCAGCATTCTTGTGTATTTTTTGAATTTTGTGGTTTTTTGAGTTTTGTGGTTTTTCATACATTTAACATTAAGCATGATGCGATCTGATTATAGAGACAAAAGCTCAGATGAGCATCATAAGATTTTTAATGAATATTTTAATGGCAATATTAGAGCAACAGATATGAATTTTGATAATTTGTGTTTACATCAGGAAAAATTTCTGACAAAAGAGATGCGATTGAGCTGCAAAGTTACTTCAATTGAAAACTACCTGGAGGCTGGAAGAATTCTCAGAGGTTTGAGGATTTTAAAAAATCCCAACTTTGGGAATGAGAATAGTGATTTTAAAGAGATATGGTTCAGCATATTCGATGTATGTTCTATGGAGTTAATGAAGTTAATTGTGTCTGAACGTAAGAAAGAGTTATTGGAAATAGATAATGAAATGGCCAGCCTGTTGGAAAAAAAAATAACCAATTAAGGGAATGGAGTATTATTTGGAAATTAAAAGAACTATAGGCACAAAAGTCATTAAACTAGAGAAAGATGTAATAGAGACCAAGGTTTCTAAGTTCAGAAGGGATCTGTCAGACTATAGACTCAATAAAATAAGAGATTGGTCACAGAATAAACAAGACTGGTCACATAATAAAAGAGATAATTGGAATAATAAAGGTTGGGAAAAAGTGTAGTACAAAAAAAAAACAGATATCAGGAAAGGAGAAATCCTAGACAGGATAGAGCCACTCTACAAGAGGATAGCTATATTCCAGTATCAAATAGATATGAAGTTTTAGACTCCTCAAAATATTAAAAAAAACTTTCAGAGGAGAAAACTCTCAACAAAGGAAAATTTCAGGCGTACAGACAGGAGTGAAGTAATGACAAATTATCAGGAATTTCCACGTTCATACAAAAGAAAGCAGGGAGAACTCAAAGGCAAAGGAGAGGAGAAAAAAGGAAAGTGGATGAGAGATGTAAATTACCGATAGAATCTGGAATATTTCATTTTTCCACTTATCAATTAAAGAAGGAGGATATTATCTTATAGAAAAAAGGATTCAATTATGCTCCATGAAAAGGACCATCTAATTTTAATCTTTTTATAGACACTAATAAATTTGTTAGAAATATGACCCTAAAAAAAGCATTTTCTGAAGGCGGAAAAAAAGGATTTTAGAGATGAGGTAATACTATTGAGAACTATACAGGTTTTAAAAATAAATCTTCATTTTAGCCAATAGAATCCAGGGGAAATCATCTTGATACATTTTTTGGTCTGATTAAAAAGGATTTTGAATCCCTGGGTAATAATAGGGATTATTCAAAAAAAAAGTAACTCAAAAAGAATGGATAGCCCTAAAATGTCTTGAAGAAAATAAAGATATTGTGATTTAAAATGTCAACAAAGGTGGGGGCATAGTGATTTTAAATAGGACTGATTATTTGACTAAAGCATGGAGAATTCTGGGAGATGAAAATACTTACCTTAAAATTGATGAGGATATGAGTGATACAATTAAGGAGGAGGTTAATAACTTGTTATTGAAAGGTGTGAGTAATGGTAGTCTTTCTAAAGATGAATATAATTATTTGAAGGTTGAGCACCCCAGCATTGCATAAAAGGTTAATAATCCACTGGGGCGCTCAATTGTGTCTAGCCTAAATTCAGGAACATCTAAACTTTCTGAGTTTATATATCAGAAATATGTGTTGAACAATTGAGTTCATATCTAAAAGATTCTACTGTTACAGATTATGGAGAATTTTAATGGTCGGCCAATTATTCATGGTGCACAATTGACACTGAAGCACTTTATACTAGCATCCCACATGGAAAAGGGGTGTCAGCTGTGAATGAGTTTTTGTTGAAAGATCCTAGTATTATTGAGAACAAGAGAAACTTTTTGACCTATTACATGCATTATATTCTGGTTAATATTTTTTTAAAATTTCAAGACCAATATATTTTACAGCGGTGCAGATCTGCAATGGGTACGCCCTTTGCACCCAGTTTCACGTGTCTTTATTTGGGTATATGGGAAAATACCTTTGTTCTTGATGGTAATAATAATCCATTTTTAAAAAATCTTTAAATGTATAAGATATTTATAGACAACATTCTTATAATATGGGAAGGGACTGAAGATGAATTTTTGAGATTTATGGAATATTTGAGTTGTAATGATTTGAATTTGAAATTCACATACAACTTCCAGAAATATAAGATAGAGTTTCTGGATCTAGTGTTAGATACCAATTATATGGATGAACAAGCTAGTAACCAGATAAACACATACAATCACATATTAAAAAGGTTGACAGTAATAGTTATGTTCATTTTAAAAGTTGTCATTATAATAAATGGAAGACAAACATACCATATTCTCAGTTTAAGACGTAACTGTCGTGAGCAACAGAAGTATGATAGTCAAGCTCATACTGTATATATAAAAAGAGTTTTTTGGAGAAGAAATATCTAGAGAGTTTAATTGATGACAGTCTTAATAGAGCATTGGTTATTCCCAGACAAAAATTGTTAACCTATAAAGACAAAAAAAGCAAAAATTGATAAAGAAGATTTTTTTTGTACCTTTTATAACGCAGTATAATACAGTACCAAAGAAAAAGAAATCAGAAATATTCTGAAGAGACATTGGAATGTCTTAACACTCGATACAATATTAGGTGGAATCCTGCCAAAGGAACCACAAATAGTTTTTCATAAGGCTAGGTCACTTAAAAACAGGTTACCATGGAGCCAGTTACCGGAAAATAAAACTAATAATTTATGGTTGAGTGGTACCAAAGGCTTTTTTCCATTTCACACTGTAAAGTGTGTAAATATGCTAGTCAAGATACTGTAGGTACAATTTTCAAAACTCTGATAATTCAAAGACCTTCAAAATTGTATTTGTATTGTCTTGTATTTCATTATCTTTCAGCTTACAGCTATCCCTTCTGCTTGGTGGATGTAGCAATTGTTGGATGGAGACATCCCTGTTGTGTTCTATATGGTGTGGTAGCAATTGCTGGTCAGTAAATGTAACTAAATAGATGCATGCAGATTAAGGATTCTAATTTGATTCATGTAGAGTTCATGAGATGGAGAATATTTTTTTCTATTATGCATGATGGTGTTCATTATATGAATAGTTTTATGTTATTATTGTCTTCTTCTAAATATTGCCATATTTTGTGAATTTTTGATACAAATATTGTTAACAGGTGGTACACCTCATTATTTATCAGGCTTTATTTATGTAGCTAATATCAAGCATTATTTTATTCTAATCTGATGTGCTGATATAATAGATGTATTGTGTATATTTAGATACACTTTACAAATTTTTTTAAGTAATAAAGTGAATTACAATTATTATTATTATTATTATTTTTTACTAATGGGCTTCAAGGAAATGGTGCCCACAATACATGAATAGTATTGTTTAGTCTATACAAAAATGGTGCCTGTAACAGTGATTGAGAAAGGCCTATTGAAGTTTCCACCTGTGTTATTTATAAATGGAGTTCCATTGGTTGAATAGATCACGTGATTTTTTTGATGTAATATTTATGTATGGAAGATGTGCCACTAAGCCACACCCAGTGATGAAGTCCTGACGGAAAAAACGTGTCTGGGCATGGCTTATTCTAGACATGAAGGCACTGACGTCACGGAGCCGGGAAGCTGGAAGCATGTAGCGTGGTCACTGCCAGAGAATGCCGGGGAATCCCGCTGTCTGCCCAAGACTTGCAGCCGGAGATGCCAGGGACCGTGAGCATCTGATTCAGGTCTAAATTGACCAACAAGCGCTTCTGTGATATTTCATTGTATGTCACCAGGTTTGAATTAAAAAAATACTATACTATTGTGCACGTCCTAACTTTTAGTATATATATATATATATATATATATAAAAGCTTTATTGATTATTGTCATTTTATGACGATGTGAAGCTGTGTGTAGCGGCGTTTGGTGCACAGGTTGGAGGTTGCATTGTGTGCGGCTCATCCTGTGTACCAGCACTGCACACCAGTTTTTAAATATATTGTGTTTTATATTTCCACCTTTTTGGTATTTCACTGATTGCTTTATATGTTTATAGATGTATAGCTTCCCCTGCCAGGCAGAACGGCCGGGGACAGCGTCAGCAACTCCGTGCATTGGGTTGCTGTGGTTACCGCCGCCTCCCGATGATGTCATCTTTCAGGTGCCCCGTCCTGACTGGAAGTTCCACGCTGCCCCGTGGTCGAGGATGCCGGCATGGGGACGCTATATAGGTAAGTTTTATGTTATATGTATGTTTGTTCACCTGTTTGTTGTAAGCACCAGCACGACCTGAGGAAGGGTCCTGTGTGGCCTGAAATGCTGCATCGTATGTAACATGCTTGTGCCTTGATGTTATGTTTTTCATACTGCACCACTGGTACTTGTGGATGTTTGTACCCCGGGTCAGGAGTGATGCAGGTTGTTGACTAAGTTGGGACATTAAAATTCATTTATACTGAGTCCTGGAGTGCCGTGTCCGTCTTGAACATTTGCCTGTTCTGACTCCACCATGTATTTATGCTTGGACAACGGCACACAGGCGGTTGGATACTACTAGGAGTGCCGGATTATCCAGATATTGTATTAGATTGGGGTAATACCCCTGTGTATCAAGGCACCCGCCAAATATTTAATTTTTCCACATTATTGCGTTGGTGATTCGTGACCATTATTGGTGGAAACAACTTTTAGGATGGAACTGCTGACATTGCCAGAGTGGAAGCCAGTCCATTCATGGATATGTCATCTCAGACTGGTGACATATTGAGTTTTAGTAAAGCACAAGCTGACCGTATCTTATTTGCTGAAGATTGTGTGCCGGAGGTATTTAAACAGCTATTACGTTTGAAGAAACGTGAAACCGACTATCAACTACACGGCTCCATGCTATCAGATTATTTTAGACAAAATTTGATCCTGCGGGGCTTCCGTGTCCGCAACACCCCGACAATAGGGAGGACCAACCCTGAGTTTTGCCGACGTTGGATCTCTGTACTGAACAAGTGCAGTTTCGACTTGATGCTTCTTGTCATAGAAGAATTAGGACGAGAATTACAAGTCGCTAAGTCTAAAATTGAGGTTCTGAATACTACCCATGCAGGAATCATGTCTGACCCTAGCCACGCAGCGACCTGGGCTAAATTGACACAACAAATAGAAAATTACAGAAAAGAATTACTTAAATTTAAGAAATCAAAATTACAAGTTGCTCAAAATGACTATGAAGACTTCCAGGTCTACAGATGGCTGACGGGTACAGATTCCGCTAAATCCAACTACAGAGCCCAGACACGCACTACATATCGGCAATGCAGGGGTCGTCCAGATAAAGGACATTATTCATCAAATAGCGACAGCGACTTTGTGGTCGCTGATTCAGATGATGCTCTTTCTGCAAAACGTCCCCCTTTAGGGGCTACCACCAGGGCCAGGGCAGAGGCTGGTCCAAGCCCACGAGACGTGGCGGACAAAAACAAAGGATCGGAAAAAAAGGGAACAAGTCCAAGAAAACTTGATTTTTAACTTGTCCTCGAGACAATTAACATCTACAGAAGAAGCTGTACTTAATAAAGGACTTTCTTTTGTTCCAATGAACTATCATGACCCTTTTGAGTGGCAGGCCGATATACATCAGATGAATAGAAAGTTACAACTAAGAGAATTTTTCAACATACAAGTAGTCAACCACAATCGGATCCAGCCAACCACATCATGCAGAAATATAATATCTCAACATTTGACCCCGTTTCCAACAATGCATCGTTGAAGACGTTCGGACGGCTGATGGACGATTCGGTCAATAGGTTTTTAACTACTCCGAAACCGATTTATAACAACCTATCACGTGACCAGCATAAAGCTTTGAAAGATCTGAGCCAAGATTCGTCCATCATAATTCGCCCAGTGGACAAGGGTGGGGGCGTAGTGCTGCAAGATAAAGTACAGTATGTCCAGGAAATCATGGGACAACTTGCTCGCACCGATACCTATATAAAATTAGAGAGAGATCCGACGATGAATTTCCAAAAGGAACTGAATACGATTTTGGACCAGACGGTTTTAGACAAGTTGCTTGATCTGAAGCTCAAGGAGGCCCTCATTCCGAAGAATCCTATTATTCCTTGCCTATATACACTGCCAAAGGTCCACAAGAGCTTAGTGAACCCCCTGGGTCGACCTATTGTGTCGGCCAGGGGATCTTTATACCAGCCGACAGCGGAATTCCTGGACTCTCTTCTCCAACCTCATGTGACCACATGACATACATACCTCAAGGACACGACAACGTTCCTTAGAAAGATGAGGGAGTTTGAAGGACTGCCAGCGGATACGCTACTGTGCACCATGGACGTTTCCTCCCTCTATACATCTATTCCACATGGAGAGGGATTAGATGCTATGGACAGATTCATCAGTAACCTAGATGTTGAATTTGGTTTGGACAAAGCATTATTTCTTAAATAATTAGAATTGGTTCTTACGAAAAATTATTTTTTGTTTAACGGTATGTTTTATTTACAGAGAGCTGGTTGTGCCATGGGCAGTAGTGTGGCACCAGCATACGCCAATATATTTATGTTTGATCAGGAACAGAAATTATTTTTTGACAATGCTATATACAGTGACAATATCAGATGGTTCACTAGGTATATAGATGATTTATTTATGTTATGGAAGGGGAGTTATGTTTCTTTTCAGGAAATGATGCATAATATTAATCAGACACCGGGTCCCATCAAGTTTACTTTTGTTTGCAGACCTGATAAGATTGATTACCTTGTGTCAGATTGTGTTCGGTCTGTGTCCCCGGAGGGGGCGCTAGTGGGTCAGTGGAGGTGGAAGGAAGGAAACGAGGAGGTTGAATAACGTTCCTGCGCATGAGCGCAAAGGTATTTTTATTAGGCAGATGTATAACAGTTATTGCAGCAGAAATAATAATAACAGGTGAAAAAAGTCAATCACTCAGTAATGAATCTGAAAGTCTATGGCAAATGAATGATAAATGAATTTGAGAAATAATATCCAGAATATAAATCAGAAGAGCAGAATGTCTTATGGAATGGTTCTGGCTTGGAAACCAGTGCAGGGTTAAAATGGGAAACTAGGCAGTAGATGATATGGCAAACCTGAGCATAAGCAGGAGACCGACTCACAGTGCAGGTGATGGGCACTGGCAGCAGCAAGCTGTGTCACAGGTGGAGGAAATGAACGCACCTGGAGTTTGTCTTCAACTGCAGGCTGAAGCACACAAGGTGGTGATGAGTGTGAAGCCTTATGCAGGTTGCAGGTATTGCTGAGCCTTGAAGTTCCACGGGAGAATGCAGAGTAACCAGGAGTATAATGTTCTTAGCAGAGAACCAGGAACTCAGGAGAGACAGGAACCGATCCTTTCATGTAGGTCGCAGATAGACACAAAGTCCAGGATGCCTGTGAGCTGTACCTGTAGCCTCCTATATACCCCATGGTACGCAGGGATTGGATGAGTGCAGGAAAGGTGGGTGCGGCCACGCACCGGATTGGCCGCAGCATACTGGCTATTGCAGACTGTCATGGCGGCGCCCACGCCGCGGCCCAGCGGGGACGCGGCGCGCTACACGCCTGCTGTCTCAGCAGTGCCCCCAGGATCCAGATGATGACCCATGGCAGGGGCATAGGCGACCGGTGACCGCAGGGAGCCAGGACGGAGTCCGCAGCGGCGGACGGATGTCAGCCTGGTAAGTCGATTCCTGACAGTACCCCCTCCTTTAGGGGTGGACACCGAACACCCACGTGGTTTGGAGGGATGAGTGCTGTGGAAAACACGGACCAACCTAGGAGCATGGACATCAGATGAATTCACCCAGCTTCTCTCCTCTGGGCCATAACCGCACCAATCGACCAGGTACTGGAGACGTCCATACCGGCAACGGGAGTCCAGAATCTTGTTGATCTCAAATTCCACGCCCCGCTGAGTTCGGATCTTGGGACCTGCTGGAAGAGTATTCTGAAAGCGGTTTAGAACTAAAGGTCTGAGGAGAGAAATGTGAAAGGCATTAGGTATACGAAGTGAAGATGGTAATTTCAACTTGTAAGCCACTGGGTTGATGACACTCTCAATAGGGTAAGGACCAATGAAGCGTGGTGCAAACTTCATGGAAGGAACCCTGAGACGAAGGTTGCGGGTTGATAACCAAACTCGATCCCCAGGTTTCAAATAGGGAACCGCACGTCTCTTGCGGTCGGCAAAGATCTTATATCGACTGGAGGCTTTTTTGAGGGAAACGTGAATCTTTTTCCAAATGGTTGAAAACTGAGTTAGTGCAGAAGTGGCAGCTGGAACATCCATATGAGGAAGCTCTTGGAATTCAGGTACACGGGGATGTTGCCCATAAACTGCAAAGAATGGTGTCGTATCAGTGGCAGTATGATATCGAAAGTTATGGGCAAACTCGGCCCACGGGAGCAGATTGAACCAATCATCCTGGGAAGATGACACATATAACCTTAAAAAAGTCTCAAGTTCTTGATTGACTCTCTCTGTCTGCCCATTCGTCTGAGGATGGTATGATGACGAGAATTTCAATTTTACCTGCATGGCAGAACAGAGGGCCCTCCAAAACCTCGCTACAAACTGTACCCCCCGATCAGATATTATTTCAGAGGGTAAACCATGTAAGCGGAAAATCTCCTGTATGAAGATTTGGGCAAGTTTCGGGGCAGAAGGGAGACCCTGGAGGGGAACGAAATGAGCCATCTTGGTGAATCTGTCCACTACAACCCAAATGGTATTATGTCCCTGAGAAGATGGAAGGTCAGTGATAAAATCCATGGACAGATGAGACCAAGGACGACTAGGGACAGACAAGGGTTGTAACTGACCTGCTGGTGACTGACGAGGAGTCTTGTGCTGCACACATTTAGGACAGGATGCCACGAAATCCTGGATGTCCATTTTCATCTTTGGCCACCAATATGATGCG
Organism: Pseudophryne corroboree; assembly: GCF_028390025.1. NCBI lineage: Eukaryota > Metazoa > Chordata > Amphibia > Anura > Myobatrachidae > Pseudophryne > Pseudophryne corroboree. The sequence goes on along the minus strand of NC_086444.1, from coordinate 607,631,573 downwards.
GAAAGGAACTTGAATGTCTTCAGGACACCAGGATGACCAGTGAACTTGGACTGATGGGCCCAAGATAGCAACTTGGGACGGAGCTCTGAGGAAACAAAAGTCTTACCAGGAGGAGGAGCTGGGGAGACTTGAGAGGCAGCGAAAACCACGGGACTCAGGATGGAATGTGGCACAGAGTCAGATGTTCCTTCTTCAGATTCCATGGATCGGGATAATGCATCGGCTTTCACATTCTGTGAACCTGGGCGGAAATGAAGCTTAAAATTAAAACGTGAGAAAAACATAGCCCACCTGGACTGGCGAGGGTTAAGGCACTGGGCTGCTTTTAAATAAAGCAAGTTCTTATGATCCGTGAAGATGTTAAACGGATGTTTGGCCCCTTCTAGGAGATATCTCCATTCCTCGAGAGCCAGCTTGATTGCCAGTAACTCTTGATCTCCCACGGAGTAGTTAGCTTCTGCAGGAAGAAACTTGCGAGAATAAAATCCACACGGGTGGACTTTCCCATCAGATCCCTTCTGGGAGAGAACAGCACCTACCCCAACTGTAGAGGCGTCTACCTCCAACTCGAATGGTCTGTCGACATCTGGCTGTGACAGCACTGGAGCAGACATAAAGGCTAGCTTGATTTTCCGGAAGGCTGCCAAGGCTTCTTCTGACCAGTTGGAATGATCTGCCCCTTTCCGAGTCAGGTTGGTAATAGGAGCGATGAGAGTGGAGAATCCTCGAATAAATTTTCTATAGTAGTTGGCGAAACCCAGGAACCGCTGGATAGCTTTGAGGGAAGTTGGAATGGACCAGTTGGCAATGGCTTCCAATTTCGTCGGGTCCATCTGAAGATCCGATCCGGAGATTATATAACCCAGAAAGGGTATAGAGGGAACTTCAAAGGTGCATTTAGATAGTTTCCCGTAGAGACGATTCTCACGAAGACGTCGGAGAACTTCACAGACTTGTAGGCGATGAGATGGAAGGTCTTGAGAAAAGATAAGAATATCATCTAAGTAGACAACGAGGTATTTATACAGCACATCTCGAAAAATTTCATTCACAAAGTGTTGGAATACCGCTGGAGCATTACTCAACCCAAATGGCATTACCAGGTATTCATAATGGCCATCTCGAGTGTTGAAAGCTGTTTTCCACTCGTCACCACTCCGGATTCTGATGAGATTATAGGCACCGCGGAGATCTAACTTGGTGAAAATGCGGGCCCCCTTAACTCTATCAAAAAGTTCGGTAATGAGTGGTAAAGGATAACTATTCTTGATGGTAATGTCATTGAGACCCCGATAGTCAATGCATGGACGCAGTCCTCCATCCTTCTTTTTGACAAAGAAGAAACCTGCACCAGCGGGTGATGATGACGGACGGATGAATCCTTTCTGGAGATTCTCTCTGATGTAATTACTCATCGCCTCTGTTTCAGGAACAGATAAAGGGTAGGTGCGCCCCCTAGGTGGCTTCTTGCCAGGAAGGAGATCGATGGGACAATCCCATTCCCTATGGGGCGGCAGAATATCAGCAGCCTTTTCACAGAAGACGTCTGCGAAGTCTTGATAAACTGCTGGAAGACTTAGCTGTGACTTTACTTCGGTTGATTTAATGGGACACACTTGGGCTAAGCAGGATTGGTGACAATGTGAACCCCATGAGGTAAGCTGCAACGTTGTCCAGTTGAACTGTGGGTTATGTAGCTGGAGCCAAGGCATGCCCAAGACAATCTCCTGGGTGGCCTGAGGGATGACCAGGAACTTGATCAGTTCTGAATGAAGAAATCCAACTCCCAGAACCACTGGGGTAGTTTGATGTGAAATGTTCCCCTTAGAGATTCTACTACCATCCACAGCAGTAATGTATACAGGACAAGAAAGTTCACAGGTAGACAGACGAAATTTATTTACGGCAGCTTGGGTGATAAAATTTCCTGCAGCACCGCAGTCCACTAATGCTGACGCAGACTGGAGCCCAACGGAGGTTTCTAGCGTCACTGGAAGAATGAGGTCTTGTTGGGAAGGAGCTTGACTGAGAGATCCTAACTTGACTCCTCCCTTACAAGTCAGGATCTGGCGTTTCCCGAACGCATCGTGCAGGAGTTAATTTGATGACCCGCAGCAGCACAGTACAGGCAGAGCCTCTCCCGTATTCTTCTTGCCCGCTCTTCAGGAGATAGGCGGGACCTATTAATCTGCATAGGCTCGTCAGAAGAGGGAGACTGGAACTGTACAGGAGGTATGTACCTTGGTCTGCGAGACTCACTCCGAGCGCGTTCATTATTGCGTTCGCGGATGCGAGAGTCCAGCTTAATACATAGGGAGATCAAATCAGGCAGTTGAACAGGAATGTCACGGGTTGTCAATTCGTCCTTGATCCGATCCGAAAGTCCGTGCCAGAAGGCTGCTACCAGAGCTTGGTTGTTCCACTGGATCTCTGCAGCCAACGTCTGGAACTGGATGACATATTGTCCCATGCTTCGGTTACCTTGACGAAGTTGGATCAGGTCTGCCGAAGCTGATGTTGCTCGACCAGGTTCGTCAAAGATCCGTCTAAAGGTTGACACGAAGTCTGAGTAGTTGTTGATCAGAGGGTCAGCACGTTCCCACAGAGGAGACACCCAACTCAGAGCAGAACCAGAGAGTAAGGAAATGATGTAGGCAACCTTGGACCTTGGTGTGGGAAAGTTATGTGGCAATAACTCAAACTGTATTTCACACTGATTGAGAAAGCCGCGACATAGTTTAGGACTGCCATCATATTTGCTCGGCACGGGCAGGTGCAGGCGTGATACTGGAACTGATGCAGCCGACGTAGAAGAATTTACAGCACTGGCAGGTGCTGGAGTAACTGGAACAGTAGGTGAAAGTACACTGGGCAGGGATTGCTGCAGTGTATCCAATCGGGAGGACATCCCTTGTAGAAAGTGAAGCATCTGCTGCTGCGCAACCTCTTGACCATCCAGACGGGAGACCAGATCTTGCAAGGCCTCTGACCCCACACTCCGTCCACCATCCGAGTCCATCGATCCTGGACTTACTGTCAGATTGTGTTCGGTCTGTGTCCCCGGAGGGGGCGCTAGTGGGTCAGTGGAGGTGGAAGGAAGGAAACGAGGAGGTTGAATAACGTTCCTGCGCATGAGCGCAAAGGTATTTTTATTAGGCAGATGTATAACAGTTATTGCAGCAGAAATAATAATAACAGGTGAAAAAAGTCAATCACTCAGTAATGAATCTGAAAGTCTATGGCAAATGAATGATAAATGAATTTGAGAAATAATATCCAGAATATAAATCAGAAGAGCAGAATGTCTTATGGAATGGTTCTGGCTTGGAAACCAGTGCAGGGTTAAAACGGGAAACTAGGCAGTAGATGATATGGCAAACCTGAGCATAAGCAGGAGACCGACTCACAGTGCAGGTGATGGGCACTGGCAGCAGCAAGCTGTGTCACAGGTGGAGGAAATGAACGCACCTGGAGTTTGTCTTCAACTGCAGGCTGAAGCACACAAGGTGGTGATGAGTGTGAAGCCTTATGCAGGTTGCAGGTATTGCTGAGCCTTGAAGTTCCACGGGAGAATGCAGAGTAACCAGGAGTATAATGTTCTTAGCAGAGAACCAGGAACTCAGGAGAGACAGGAACCGATCCTTTCATGTAGGTCGCAGATAGACACAAAGTCCAGGATGCCTGTGAGCTGTACCTGTAGCCTCCTATATACCCCATGGTACGCAGGGATTGGATGAGTGCAGGAAAGGTGGGTGCGGCCACGCACCGGATTGGCCGCAGCATACTGGCTATTGCAGACTGTCATGGCGGCGCCCACGCCGCGGCCCAGCGGGGACGCGGCGCGCTACACGCCTGCTGTCTCAGCAGTGCCCCCAGGATCCAGATGATGACCCATGGCAGGGGCATAGGCGACCGGTGACCGCAGGGAGCCAGGACGGAGTCCGCAGCGGCGGACGGATGTCAGCCTGGTAAGTCGATTCCTGACACCTTGATGTCACAGTTCATCTGACGGATGGCAAATTGAATTCCACAGTGTTTTACAAAAACACGGACCGCAATTCACTGCTTGATGCTAGCAGCCACCACCCAGTAGCGTTGAAGAAGGGTCTTCCCTATTCGCAAATGCTACGGGTGGCTCGCATTACTAGCAATCCTGAACAGCTAGGGGATGAATTAGAAACTGTGGTCAGTAAGTTTAAAAATCGTGGTTATAATATTAGGGATTTGGAGCTAGCTAAAAATCGTGTGATGAGCCAAGATCGGGCAAATATACTTCAAGAACCATCCGATAAGAAGCATGATCAAAATAAGTTTATTTGGTCCACCAGATATTCCACTGCCAGTCCCATTATACCCCGTGCCAGCAAAGCGCTATGGCCTATAATTAAGACCGATAAAACCTTACCGTGTTTCCAAAACACTCAAGTCATGACGAGTTATAAAAGAGGGCGCAATTTGCATGATTGGTTAGTTAAAACCGACATCACTGACTACACCCCCCAAACCAGGCATTTTTGGATCAGTTAAAAAAGCAGGCTGTTACAGATGCCCTTCTTGCATTACATGTTCAGCTTTGATCACAGGATCATTTTTTATACATCCAGTAACCAAGCATAAATTCAACATCAGGTACATTTTGAATTGTACGACCAGATACATCATTTACTATATTATTTATCCATGCAAATTATTGTATGTGGGTCTTACAACCCGCACCTTACGTGAACGCATGGCGTTACATCGCTCCAACATTAGCCAGGCATTAGCAGGTAATTTTAATGAACAACCGGTGTCCAGACATTGTTGTGCCAAAGCCCATACATTGTCTGAACTCCGTTATCAAATAATTGATCACATTCCAGAGTTACCGAGAGGAGGTGACAGGTTCCTGGCATTGCATAGACTAGAGGCTAGGTGGATCATTAAGTTGAACACGTTGCAACCTTTAGGATTAAACGAGAAAATTAATTGGAATTGTTTACAATATAGATAATTCTAGTCAGGTGGCTTAATTACCTATTAATTGATTAGGCAAGGTTGTTTGATCTATTCGGCAGTATACGTGTGGCATTTGGAGGATCCATACGGACGTTATCTTTAGTTTACAGGTCTTTTCATTGTTTATACATACCATGATATACTGTCTTCCATCATGCTAGCAAGCTTTATTAATTATTGTCATTTTATGACGATGTGAAGCTGTGTGTAGCGGCGTTTGGTGCACAGGTTGGAGGTTGCATTGTGTTCGGCTCATCCTGTGTACCAGCACTGCACACCAGTTTTTAAATATATTGTGTTTTATATTTCCACCTTTTTGGTATTTCACCGATTGCTTTATATGTTTATAGATGTATAGCTTCCCCTGCCAGGCAGAACGGCCAGGGACAGCGTCAGCAACTCCGTGCATTGGGTTGCTGTGGTTACCGCCGCCTCCCGATGATGTCATCTTTCAGGCGCCCCGTCCTGACTGGAAGTTCCACGCTGCCCCGTGGTCGAGGATGCCGGCATGGGGACGCTATATAGGTAAGTTTTATGTTATATGTATGTTTGTTCACCTGTTTGTTGTAAGCACCAGCACGACCTGAGGAAGGGTCCTGTGTGGCCTGAAATGCTGCATCGTATGTAACATGCTTGTGCCTTGATGTTATGTTTTTCATACTGCACCACTGGTACTTGTGGATGTTTGTACCCCGGGTCAGGAGTGATGCAGGTTGTTGACTAAGTTGGGACATTAAAATTCATTTATACTGAGTCCTGGAGTGCCATGTCCGTCTTGAACATTTGCCTGTTCTGACTCCACCATGTATTTATGCGTGGACAAGGGCACACAGGCGGTTGGATACTACTAGGAGTGCCGGATTATCCAGATATTGTATTAGATTGGGGTAATACCCCTGTGTATCAAGGCACCCGCCAAATATTTTATTTTTCCACATTATTGCGTTGGTGATTCGTGACCATTATTGGTGGAAACAACTTTTAGGATGGAAGCTGCTGACATTGCCAGAGTGGAAGCCAGTCCATTCATGGATATGTCATCTCAGACTGGTGACATATTGAGTTTTAGTAAAGCACAAGCTGACCGTATCTTATTTGCTGAAGATTGTGTGAGGAAGGGTCCTGTGTGGCCTGAAATGCTGCATCGTATGTAACATGCTTGTGCCTTGATGTTATGTTTTGCATACTGCACCACTGGTACTTGTGGATGTTTGTACCCCGGACCAGGAGTGATGCAGGTTGTTGACTAAGTGGGACATTAAAATTCATTTATACTGAGTCCTGGAGTGCCGTGTCCATCTTGAACATCTGCCTGTTCTGACTCCACCATGTATATATATATATATATATATATATATATATACTAGAGATCAGAGGGTTCGGTTCTCAGAGAACCGAACCCTACCGGACTTTGCCTTCCGAGTTCAGTTCTGAGCCCGGCTCGGATTTTCCCGCCTGACTCGGAAACCCGAACGCGGCAAAACATCATCATCCCACTGTCGCATTCTCACGGGATTTGGATTCCATATAAGGAGCCGCGTGTCGTGGCCATTTTCACTCCAGTCTCGGAGAGTGTATTGAGAGGACGTGTCCTCAGTGCTCAGTGTCTGTGTGGAGGCGGAAAAGTGGGGTGGCGAGTCTTGTGCTGTGTTGTGCTGCTCAGTCCAGTCCAGTGTAGTCACACTGGCAGGGACGTGCGGTGAGCTAAATGGCTCAGGAGGCACTGGCTAACCCCAGAGCCAGAATTCCATGCAATATATGAGCCAAAGGGCACATCTGGGCATTATACAAATGTGCAGCAGTATAAACTCCTGGAAATGTGGTGAGTTTTGATCAGAGATGTGCGGAAAAGATAAGTAGGTGAGGCACTGCCTCACCTGCCATAGACTTTTGACTCCACAGTTTTGGCTATAAAAATTATTAGAATAATGCAAAGAAAATATTTCAAACAAATTATTAGTATTTTTCATATATTTTATTCAGTCAAAACTCTGGTTTAAACGTAAGTAAGACAGGAAAGGCTCTGCCTCACCTGCCTCACCCCACCGCACGTCACTGAGTCACAGTGTTGGTGTCCTCTACTGCCATATATTCAGTGTAGCTGTATAAAGTGGTGCTGTGTTGTGCTGTCCAGTCCAGTGTATTCAGTGTATTGTGCTGCATCAGTTCAGCCAGTCACAGTGTTGGTGTCCTCTGCTGCCATATATCCAGTGTAGCTGTATAAAGTGGTGTTGTGTTGTGCTGCATCAGACCAGTGGTAGTGTCCTGTCTCATCAGTCATTCCAGTGACGAGTCAGTCACAGGGGTATATGCTGCTGCTATATGTCCACTGCTGCCGTATAATAATAATAACAACAACAACCACAAGTCCCTTACAGTGTTGCTGTGTTGTGCTGCATCAGACCAGTGGTAGTGTCCTGTCTCATCAGTCATTCCAGTGATGAGGCAGTCACAGTGTTATACCCTGCTGCTATATGTCCACTGCTGCCGTATAATAATTAGAACAACCACAAGTCCCTTACAGTGTTGTTGTGTTGTGCTGCATCAGACCAGTGGTAGTGTCCTGTTCATCAGTCATTCCAGTGATGATATACGCTGCTGCTATATGTCCACTGCTGCCGTATAGTAATTATAACAACAAAAACAAGTCCCTTACAGTTTTGTTGTGTTGTGTTGCATCAGACAAGTGGTAGTGTCCTGTCCATCAGTCACTCCAGTCATTCCTGTGCCGCATATTGTCTCATATAACTCCCAAAAAATAATGGAGAACAAAAATTTTGAGGATAAAATAGGGAAAGATCAAGAAGAACCACTTCCTCCTATTGCTGTAGCTGCTGCCACTAGCCATGATATAGACAATGAAATGCCATTAACGTCATCTGCCAAGGCCGATGCCCAATGTTATAGTAGAGGGCATGTAAAATCCAAAAAGCCAAAGTTCAGTAAAAAGAACCAAAACAAGAAATTTAAATCATCTGAGGAGAAACGTAAACTTGCCAATATGCCATTTACAACACGGAGTGGCAAGGAACGGCTGAGGCCCTGGCCTATGTTCATGGCTAGTGGTTCAGCTTCACATGACAATGGAAGCCCTCATCCACCAGCTAGGAAAATTAAAAGAGTTAAACTGGATAGAGCACAGAAAAGAACTGTGCGTTCTGAGATGGTATCACAAATCCCTAAGGAGAATCCAAGTGTGTCGGCAGTTGCGATTCCTGACCTTCCCAACACTGGATGGGAAGAGGTGGCTCCTTCCACCATTTGCACGCCCCCTGCAAGTGCTGGAAGGAGCACCCACAGTCCAGTTCCTGATATTCAAAATGAAGATGTCACTGTTGAAGTACAACAGGATGAGGATATGGGTGTTGCTGGCGCTGAGGAGGAAGTTGACGATGAGGATTCTGATGGTGATGTGGTTTGTTTAAGTCAGGCACCGGAGGGAGACACCTGTTGTCCTTGGGATGAAAAAGCCCATTGTGATGCCGCGGCAAACTACCAAAAAAGCCACCTCTTTGGTGTGGGAGTATTTCTCCACAAATCCAGACAAAAGGTGTCAAGCCATCTGTTGCCTCCGTCAATCTGTAATAAGTAGGGGAAAGGATGTTAACCACCTAGGAACATCCTCCCTTATACATCACCTGCTGCGCATTCATCAGAAGTCAGTGTCATGTTGTTAAACTTTGGGTAAGAGCGTAAGCAGTCCACTGACACCTAAATCCCTTTGTCCTCCAGTATCCAAGCTCATGCAAGCCACACCACCAACTCCCTCAATGTCAACTTCCTCCTGAGTCAGGAACATCAGTAGTCCTGCAGGCCATGTCACTGTCAAGACTGAGGAATCCTCTCCTAACTGGTATTCCTCCATAGGATCCTTGAGTGGTACGCATGCTGTTGCTGCCGCTGCTGTTTTTGCTGCTGTGAGTGGATCGTCATCCCAGACGGGAAGTCGGAAGACCATTTGTACTACATCCAGTAAGCAATTGACTGTCAAACAGTCCTTTGTGAGGAAGATGAAATATGACAGCAGTCATCCTTTTGCAAAGCGGATAACTGAGGCCTTGACAGCTATGTTGGTGTTAGATGTGCGTCCGGTATCTGCTATTAGTTCATTGGGACTTAGAGAATTGTTTGATGTACTGTGTACTTGGTACCAAATCCCATCTAGGTTCCACATCTCTAGGCAGGCGATACCGAGAATGTACACAGACGTCAGAAAGAGTCACCAGTGTCCTACAAAATGCGGTTGTATCCAGTGTCCACTTAACCACAGACATGTGGACAAATGGAACAGGGCAGACTAAGGACTGTATGACTGTAACAGCCCACTGGGTAGATGTATGGCCTCCTGCAGCAACAACAGCAGCGGCCCCAGTAGCAGCATCTCGCAAACGCCAGCTCGTTCCTAGGCAGGCTACGCTATGTATCACCTTAAGAGGCACACAGCTGACAACCTCTTATGGAAACTGAGGAACATCATCGCAGAATGGCTTACCCCAATTGGACTTTCCTGGGGATATCGGACAACGCCATTAATATTGTGCGTGCATTACATCTGGGCAAATTCCAGCAAGTCCCATGTTTTGCACATACAATTAATTTGGTGGTGCAGAATTTTTTGAAAAATAACAGGGGCATGCAGGAGATGCTGTTGGTGGCCCAAAAAAATCACATGCCACTTCCGGCATTCTGCCACTGCGTGCCGAAGACTGGAGCGCCAGCAAAAACTCCTGAGCCTGCCCCGCCATCAACTGAAGCAAGAGGTGATAACGAGGTGGAATTCAATACTCTATATGCTTCAGAGGATGAAGGAGCAGCAAAAGGCCATTCAAGCCTATACATCCACCTACGGTATAGGCAAAGGAGGGGTAATGCACCTGACTCAAGCACAGTGGAGAATGATTTACATCTTGTGCAAGGTTTTCCAACCCTTCGAACTTGCCACACGTGAAGTCAGTTCAGACACTGCCAGCTTGAGTCAGGTCATTCTCATCAGACTTTTGCAGAAGCAGCTGGAGAAATTGAAGGAGGAGCTAAGACGGAGCGATTCCGCAAAGTATGTGGGACTTGTGGATGGAGCCCTTCATTCACTGTGCCAGGATTCAAGGGTGGTCAATCTGTTGAAATCAGAGCACTACATTTTGGCCACCGTGCTCAATCCTAGGTTTAAAGCCTATGTTGTATCTCTCTTTCCAGCAGACACAAGTGTGCATAGGTGCAAAGACCTGCTGGTTAGTAAATTGTCAACTCAAGCAGAACGTGACCTGTCAATTTAATTTCTCCCGCCACTGGGGCTGCAAGGAAAAGGATAAGATTTCCTAGCCCACCCGCTGGCGGTGATGCAGGGCAGTCAGGAGCGAAAGCTGACATCTGGTCCGGACTGAAGGACCTGCCAATGATTACTGACATGTCTACTGTCACTGCATATGATTCTGTCACCATTGAAAGAATAGTGGAGGATTATATCATTGACAGCATCCAAGTAGGCATGTCAGACAGTCCGTATGTATACTGGCAGGAAAAAGAGGCAATTTGGAGGCCCTTGCACAAACTGGCTTTATTTTACCTAAGTTGCCCCCCCTCCAGTGTGTACTCCAAAAGAGTGTTTAGTGCAGCCGGTAACCTTGTCAGCGATCGGCGTAGGAGGTTACTTCTACTAAATGTGGAGAAGATGATGTTCATCAAAATGAATTATAAATTCCTCCGGGCAGATCTTTACCAGCAATTGCCTCCAGAAAGTACTCAAGAACCTGTGATGGTGGATTCCAGTGGGGATGAATTAATACTCTGTGAGGAGGAGGAGGATGTACACAGTGAAAGGGGTGAGGAATCGGAGGATGAGGTCGACATCTTGCCTCTGTAGAGCCAGTTTGTGAATGGAGAGATTGATTGCTTCTTTTTTGGTGGGGGCCCAAACAAACCAGTCATTTCAGCCACAGTCGTGTGGCTGACCCTGTCGCTGAAATGATTGGTTTGTTAAAGTATGCATGTCCTGTTTATACAACACAAGGGTGGGTGGGAGGGCCCAAGGACAATTCCATCTTGCACCTCTTTTTCTTCTTTGCATCATGTGCTGTTTGGGGAATAGTTTTTTTAAATTCAATAGTTTTTATTTGAATTTTCAAAGTTTACATCAACACTTCACTCAAAACAAACATAAAACTACATACATACACGGAATGCATGGAAACAGCTGTACATAAATAAGGCACATAGTAACTTTTGCGAAAATAATGTCACGTAAGTCAAACAATCACATAGTCACAGCGTCTGAGAGTAGCACACCTCTATCTTATTCCTTCCAGTATAGGCATAAGCATAGCAGAACAAGCATAATACATCTCAATACAGCTCAACAAGGCCGGCTGCGAGGGTGCCCACCCCCAAAAATCCCAGAGTGAAATAAGGCGAGAGATGCAACTCAGGACCCTATCTCTCCTTGAAGTATTTAGAGTCTATCCACCTACCCCATATCGTAAATAATTTCCTCTCCACCTTCCTCACCAGGAACACAAATTTTTCGTGTGCAACAGTTTCATTGACCAGGGATATCCAAGCCTTAATTGACGGGGCCTCGCCCGCCAGCCACAGCCGGGCTATACAGACCCTAGCTAGAGCACAAAGATTAGTAACATATCAACAGTGTACACAATGCAGGCGTACATATGGAAGATGGAACACCCGTATCACACATGGTGCGTATAACAGCCGTCCAGAACCAAGACACGCCAGGGCATACCCAAATTAGATGCCAGAAGTCGGCACCTGCGGCTCCACATTTGGGGCATTGCGAGTTATGGGACCCCCCAATATGTGCTAACCTCACCGGGGTCATATATACTCTATGCAGGATGTATAGTTGTATTTGTTGGTACCTAACAGATGAAGTGGAGATCCGATGGGCTCCCACAGCAGTATTCCAAGCATCGTCTGATAATGTACCCACGTCTGATTTCCACCTATCTCGAAGAGTAGTTAGGGGATCTATATGATGCATCTGGAGAATACGACCATATATTTTAGAAACCAGGTGTCCCGAGTCCAGCGTCTGCATCATTAATTTGACCGGGGAATCAACGAGGGCTGGGGGACCATTTGGAAACTGGGCAGCCAGAGCATGTCTCAGCTGAAGGAATCGGAAAAAAAAACCCTGAGGGGACATTATGTGTCTGCTGGAGTTGTTGGAATGAGGTAAGGGTCTCATCTTTATATAAATGTCCTAAAGAGTGCACTCCCCAGTTACCCCAAACCTCTCGGACCTGAAGATGACACAGTTCCGGCAGCCCATAAGCATTATCCAGTGGGGTATCCGGATCAACACTGTGACCCCGCATCACAGAGTGCACCAATTTCCATATTAGGATGGATTGCTTAATAAGTGGCAATGTGGACATTTTGATACTACCACAAAGGAGTAGCTGTAATGGGGAGCCCCCTGGGTAGTCATGGTGCAGCATCAGCGAGTGCAGAGCCAGGGTGTCACAACTGAGGGCCTGAGCTGACAGGAGGCAGCCTCAGTTGTAGGGGCTGAGATGTAACGGAACCTGGGAGGTTGTATCAGACCCCTAGACATGTAAGTAACATGTAGAATAACTGCCCGAAGGCGTGACCACGACAACCAGGATAAAAGTCAATGATGTTTATTATGACAAATTCCGTAACACAGCAGCAGTAAAGGAAACATAAAAGTCAACAGAGGATAAATACAATTCCTGGGTACTACAGGGTGGCAAGGGTCACAGGCACTGGTAGTGTGAGACAGTTCTTATAATCTTCTAGTTGGAAAGTCCTTACCAGGCCTGACTGTAGCAATGGAGAGAACCCAGGATCGTACCAGCTGATGTTCCAGGAAAGGCTGGGCTGCTGAAGGTAAAACGGCTGCTGTGGATACTGGCTGGAACCAGACTGTTGTTGGTACGGAGTGGAAACTGGCTGGAACCAGTTAAATAATAAACGAACTTGAGAGCGATGAAATAATAATGAAGTTTGGAGTTTGAGAGCGGTGAAATAATAATACCGGTGGAGAGTGGTAAACTGCAGAAAAGGACACCGGCCCTTTAAGAGAAGCTATACACTGCTGGAAGCTGGGCTGGAAGCAGGTGATTGTTTGAGAGCGGTGAAACAGGTGAGTCCAGAATGGATCGGGGAGTCAGGCTACACCGCAGATGGAATGCTGGTGCGGGTCTCTATAGCAGAAGTCTGGAGACAGGAGCTGGAACCTGGAAGACAACCACAGGAGAGAGACAAACTGGAACTAGGTTAGACAACCAAAGCACTGATGCCTTCCTTGCTCAGGCACAGCATACTTATACCTGCAGCAAGGAAGGGGTTGGCTAGGCAATTATGCAAATCAACAATACAGACAGCAGATTGGTGGAAATAATCAGATGACAAAATCCAAGATGGCTGCGCCCATGCAGACACTTGGAGGGAAGTTTGGTTTGTAATCCATGTGAGAATTGAAACAGCAATGGCGACCAGATACCCGGATCGTGACAGCACCCCCCCCTTTAGGAGTGGCCCCAGGACACTTCTTAGGCTTTAAAGGAAACTTTGCGTGGAAATTTCGGACCAAGGCAGGAGCATGGACGTCTGAGGCATTGGTCAAAGAGCGTTCTTCAGGACCATAGCCCTTCCAGTCAATGAGGTATTGTAACTGACCGTAACGGAAACGTGAGTCCAAAATCTTGGCCACCTCGTACTCGACTCCCCGTTGAGTCTGAACTTTGGGAGCTGGAGGAAGTGCGGAATGAAACCGATTCAGGATCAGCGGTTTCAACAAAGAAACATGTAATGTCCTGGGTATTTTCAAGAAGGATGGTAACTGTAACCTGTAGGCAACAGGATTGATGACTTGTTCAATCTTGAAGGGTCCGATGTAGCGAGGTGCAAATTTCATGCTTGGAACTCTCAACCTCAAATTCTTCGTGGACAGCCACACACGATCACCCACCTTGAGAGCAGGAACCGCTCTACGCTTCCTATCGGCAAACTTCTTATACCTGAATGAGGCTTTAAGCAGGGCTGCGCGGACGTTCCTCCAGTTATTTGAAAACTGACGCAAGGTGACATCCACTGCTGGAACAGAAGTTGCGGGAAGCGGTTGGAATTCTGGGACTTTAGGGTGGAATCCATAATTAATGAAGAATGGTGTAGAAGAAGATGAGGAATGGTATTGATTGTTGTGGCTGAACTCGGCCCAAGGAAGGAGTTGAACCCAGTCATCTTGAGAGGAAGACACATATATACGGAGGAAGGCCTCCAAGTCCTGATTCACCCTCTCGGTTTGACCATTGGTCTGAGGATGGTAAGCCGTGGAAAACTTTAACTTGACTTGGAGGGCTTGACACAAACTTCGCCAAAATTTTGCTACAAATTGTACTCCACGATCCGAGATGATCTCTTCAGGAAGACCGTGAAGTCGGAAGATCTCTTGTATAAACACTTGAGCCAACTTGGAAGCTGACGGAAGACCGGTGAGAGGGATGAAATGTGCCATCTTGGTGAACCGGTCAACTACCACCCAGATGGTATTAAACTTGTTGCAGATAGGTAGATCGGAAACAAAGTCCATCGACAAATGGGTCCAAGGTCGACGGGGAACAGATAATGGAACCAGTTGCCCCGCAGGCGACTGGCGGGAGACTTTGTGTTGGGCACACTTTGGGCAGGAGGCAATAAATTCCATAACGTCCTTCTTCAGAGTTGGCCACCAGTAGGACCTAGAAATAAATTCAAGGGTTTTCTGAATGCCTGTATGTCCAGCAAAACGGGAAGCATGGGCCCAATGCATGAGCTTCTTCCTTAGAACTGGCTTAACAAAACTTTTCCCTGGTGGAGGCGTAGAGTCCATCCCTACCGTGGAGAATGCCAACGGATTAATAATAGGATGCTTGTCTGCAGACTCGGACTCATTTTCTTGCTCCCATGAGCGGGAAAGGGCATCGGCCTTACGATTCTGAGAACCCGGACAGAACTGGAGTTTAAAGTCAAACCTAGAGAAGAAAAGTGCCCATCTGGCCTGACGAGGATTCAGACATTGTGCGCCTTTGAGATATAAAAGGTTTTTGTGGTCGGTAAGTATGGTGATTGAGTGGGAAGCTCCCTCCAACAGGTATCTCCACTCCTCCAGAGCGAGCTTGATGGCTAGCAACTCCTGATCGCCAATGGCATAGTTGCGCTCAGCTGGGGATAACTTCCGGGAGAAGAAACTGCAAGGATGTAGATGTCCATCTTTGGCCCTCTGGGATAACACTGCTCCTACTCCAACGGAGGAGGCATCTACCTCTAAGATAAAAGGAGAGTCGGTGTCGGGCTGTTTCAGAACTGGTGCAGAGATGAACCGTTGCTTCAGAAGGTGAAAGGCCTGTGTAGCTTCCTCGGACCACTTGGACGGATTAGCACCTTTCTTGGTTAATGCAGTGATAGGCGCCACAATGGTGGAAAAGTCTCGTATAAATTTTCTATAATAATTGGCGAACCCTAAGAACCTCTGGACCCCTTGGAGGCTTAAGGGTATAGGCCAATTCTGGATTGCTTGGAGTTTCTCAGGATCCATCTCTAGTCCGGAACCGGACACAATGTAACCTAGAAACGGAATGGTTTTAACTTCAAACACACACTTCTCCAATTTACAATAGAGGTGATTGACACGGAGACGGGAAAGAACCTCTTTTACCCAGAAACGATGATCTTCGAGATTATTAGCAAAAATGAGGATGTCGTCTAGATAAACCACGACATGGCGGTACAAGATGTCCCTGAAAATCTCATTCACAAAGTGCTGGAAGACTGCTGGAGCGTTGCTCAATCCGAAGGGCATGACGAGGTACTCATAATGTCCGTCACGGGTGTTAAAGGCGGTCTTCCACTCGTCACCCTCACGGATTCGGATGAGATTGTAGGCACCCCTCAAGTCCAGCTTTGTGAAAATAGTTGCACCACTAACTCTATCAAAGAGCTCGGTAATCAGGGGTAAAGGGTATCGGTTCTTGACGGTAATGTCGTTCAGACCTCTGTAGTCGATGCACGGACGCAGACCACCGTCTTTCTTCTTAACGAAGAAGAAGCCTGCGCCGGCTGGAGAAGAAGATGGTCGGATGAAACCCTTCGCCAGGTTCTCTTTGATGTACTCTTCCATGGAGTGTGTCTCAGGCAGAGACAACGGATAAGTTCGGCCTCGCGGTGGAACCTTCCCTGGAATGAGGTCGATTGGGCAGTCCCATTCTCTATGAGGAGGAAGGATATCAGCAGAGGCTTTACTGAACACGTCCGTGAAGTCTTGATATGGAGGAGGCGGAACATCAGATGACCTGGGGAAGGAAGAACAAACAGGAAGAACTTTGGCTAAACAAGTCTCAGCACAGGAGGGACCCCATGCCAGTATTTGCGTAGTCGTCCAGTCAATTGATGGGTTGTGGAGACGGAGCCATGGAAGGCCTAAAACCACTGGATGTGTGGCTCTTGGAATCACTAAAAAAGAAATATACTCAGAATGAAGAACTCCTACTCTCAGACGAACTGGAAGAGTCCTTAAGGAAATGACTGCGTCAAAAATCTTGCTGCCATCCACGGCAGTCAAAGAGATGGACGAGGACAGTCTCTCGGTGGGTAGGGACCACCGTTTAACATAAGCTTCAGTTATGAAATTCCCAGCTGCTCCGGAATCAAGGAGGGCAATGACGTTCCTGTAACGTTGAGCAATTTGGAGCGACACTGGGAGGTTACAGTCATGAGGAGATGGAGAGGAGATCATTACTCCTAGCCGGCCCTCTCCTTGGCGAGCTAGGATCTGGAGTTTCCCGGACGTTTGGGACAGGCATTGATAGTGTGCGACGGAGCTGCACAGTAGAGACAGAGAGACTCAGAGAGACGTCTTCGGCGCTCAGCGGGAGATAGACGGGAACGACTAATTTGCATAGGCTCATCCTTGGATGGAGATGGTTGACGAGGAGGAGGAGCAGAAGATTTAGGAGTAGATGATCTTCCTCGCTCGGTTGCTCTCTCTCTGAAACGTAGATCAACCTTCGTGCAAAGAGAAATTAGCTCATCCAACTTAGAGGGCAAGTCTCTGGTAGCTAACTCATCCTTGATGCGTTCTGATAAGCCATGCCAGAATGCAGCATACAGGGCCTCGTCGTTCCATGCCAGTTCGGATGCCAGGATTTTAAACTGTATAAGATACTGTCCCACAGTACGTGTTCCCTGGCGTAAACGGAGAATCTCAGATGAAGCAGATGTTATCCGGCCTGGCTCATCGAAGATGCGCCTGAATGTAGCTACAAAGTCAGTATAGGAGGATAGCAGGGGATCAGACTTCTCCCATAAAGGTGATGCCCAGTCAAGGGCTGAGCCACTGAGAAGGGAGATGATATAGGCAATTTTGGTACGGTCACTGAAGAAATTGCCAGGTAGAAGCTCAAAGTGGATTTCACATTGATTGAGAAATCCCCTGCAGAACCTTGGAGATCCATCAAATTTTGCTGGCGTTGGAAGATGAAGATGTGGACTGGAAATGGGTAAGGTGGGTGGGGTTACAGCTGGTGTCACTGTAGTGGACGCACCGGACGTGCCAGGTCCACGGAGGGTCGTTTGAATCCCATCCAGCCGTGTAGAGAGATCCTGGAGACAGCGGATGATGTGGCCCTGTGCAGCCTCCTGATGTTCAAGTCGGGCTGCCAGTTCTTGCATCGGCCTGGCCGCTTGATCCTGGTCTCCGGCTGGATTCATTAGGTCAGTGCTTACTGTCACAACTGAGGGCCTGAGCTGACAGGAGGCAGCCTCAGTTGTAGGGGCTGAGATGTAACGGAACCTGGGAGGTTGTATCAGACCCCTAGACATGTAAGTAACATGTAGAATAACTGCCCGAAGGCGTGACCACGACAACCAGGATAAAAGTCAATGATGTTTATAATGACAAATTCCGTAACACAGCAGCAGTAAAGGAAACATAAAAGTCAACAGAGGATAAATACAATTCCTGGGTACTACAGGGTGGCAAGGGTCACAGGCACTGGTAGTGTGAGACAGTTCTTATAATCTTCTAGTTGGAAAGTCCTTACCAGGCCTGCCTGTAGCAATGGAGAGAACCCAGGATCGTACCAGCTGATGTTCCAGGAAAGGCTGGGCTGCTGAAGGTAAAACGGCTGCTGTGGATACTGGCTGGAACCAGACTGTTGTTGGTACGGAGTGGAAACTGGCTGGAACCAGTTAAATAATAAACGAACTTGAGAGCGATGAAATAATAATGAAGTTTGGAGTTTGAGAGCGGTGAAATAATAATACCGGTGGAGAGTGGTAAACTGCAGAAAAGGACACCGGCCCTTTAAGAGAAGCTATACACTGCTGGAAGCTGGGCTGGAAGCAGGTGATTGTTTGAGAGCGGTGAAATAATAATGAAGTTTGGAGTTTGAGAGCGGTGAAATAATAATACCGGTGGAGAGTGGTAAACTGCAGAAAAGGACACCGGCCCTTTAAGAGAAGCTATACACTGCTGGAAGCTGGGCTGGAAGCAGGTGATTGTTTGAGAGCGGTGAAATAGGTGAGTCCAGAATGGATCGGGGAGTCAGGCTACACCGCAGATGGAATGCTGGTGCGGGTCTCTATAGCAGAAGTCTGGAGACAGGAGCTGGAACCTGGAAGACAACCACAGGAGAGAGACAAACTGGAACTAGGTTAGACAACCAAAGCACTGATGCCTTCCTTGCTCAGGCACAGCATACTTATACCTGCAGCAAGGAAGGGGTTGGCTAGGCAATTATGCAAATCAACAATACAGACAGCAGATTGGTGGAAATAATCAGATGACAAAATCCAAGATGGCTGCGCCCATGCAGACACTTGGAGGGAAGTTTGGTTTGTAATCCATGTGAGAATTGAAACAGCAATGGCGACCAGATACCCGGATCGTGACACAGGGCATCGAGGTTGGTAACCCACTCCCAGACATGTGCCAACTGTGCCGCGTAATAGTAAAAACGGAAGTTGGGGAGAGCCAGTCCCCCCATTTCCCGTGACCTGGTCAGGGTATCTATTTTCAACCGTGCCCGCTTACTAGCCCACACCAGAGAGGAAAGCAGCCCATTTATTTGTTGAAAGGTCCTCTGCGGAATATAAACGGGAGAGTGCTGTAGGACATATAGAAGTTTGGGCTGGAAGACCATTTTTACCATATTAACCCTCCCCGTGACCGTTAAAGGTAATTTTCCCCACGCCTTCACCCGACTGCGGAGATATGTTATTTGTGGGGTAATATTTAGGGAGGGGAATTTTTGAGGATCATTAGACACCCAAATACCCAGATATTTGAAGGAGTCTACCCACCGCAACGGGAGAGCCACCAACGGGGAATTAGGAACTTCGCCCTGAAGTGGGATAATAAAGGATTTCTCCCAATTGATCAAAAGCCCAGAGTATCGCCCAAACCCACCAATAATTTCTAAAATCCTAGGCATAGACTCAGCATAGCGATCCACAAACAGTAAAACATCATCGGCGTATAGGGCCACCCTGTCTTCACGAGCACCCACCTTAAAGCCAGAGATCCCCGTATCCGCTCTCAGGAGGCACGCAAGGGGCTCTATGGCTATAGCAAACAGGGTAGGAGACAATGGGCAGCCCTGTCGCGTACCTCTAGACAGGGGGAAGGAATGAGATACGAATCCATTGACCGCCACTCTCGCTGAAGGGGAGGAATACATCAGTCGGACATATTTAATGAAGTTCGGGCCTATACCGAATCTACGCATAACTTCCCACAGGTAGGCCAACTCCACAGAGTCGAAAGCCTTAGCGGCATCCAACGAAACAACTATAGAGGAGGTGGGGTCCCTACGGGGAATTTGCAGATGTGTGAACAGTCGTCTAAGGTTAATGGATGTCGATTTATTGGGCATAAATCCCGTCTGATCCGGATGTGTAATTTGGGAAATAACTGTATTTAATCTGCCAGCCAGCACCTTAGCCAAAATTTTTATATCAGTGGGTAGGAGGGATATAGGGCGATAGGACTCAACTCTCCTGAGATCCTTGTCAGGTTTAGGGATAACTACAATCACTGCCTCCGCCATAGACTGGGGGAGAGACTCCTGCGCAAAGATCTGGGCATACAACTCGAGTAGACGAGGGACAAAGAAGTCCAGGTGATGCCCATATATCTCAGAGGGTATACCATCCAAGCCCGAGGCTTTACCACTAGTGGAGGCCTTGATAGCAGCCATAATTTCATCTGATGAGATAGGTGCCTCTAACAAGTCGCAAGCCTCACTGGACAGGGTGGGGAACCGAACTTTGTCTAAATAATTGCTTAGGTGTGACTGAGTGCACTCTAATTTAGATTCATACAGGTGGCTATAATAGGATACAAATTCAGCTGCCATTTGTGGGGTCTGAGTCAGAGATATGCCATCAGAGTTCATAATCTCAACAACCACACTATTAGGTCTATCACCCCGGGCCAAAGATGCCAGGTACGACCCCGGTCTATCACCAGTAGCGTAGAAAGTATGGGATGAAAAAAGGAGTCTATGCTGAGTCTTCTCCATTAGGTACTCCCTCCATTCCCTCTGAGCCGATAACCAGGCCGCCCTAGAGCTGTCTAAAGAATCTTGTAGGTATTGCAATTCTGCAGCCACACTCTGGGCTTCCAGCACCGCCTCCCGTCGCTTATAGAAAGACTTCAAGCTAGATACCCGTTTAATCAAACTCCCCCTCAGGAAGGCCTTAAACATGTCCCATAGTGTAGAGATAGCCGTATCGGCGCTATTTAATTCAAAGAATTCCCGCCATGCGGCCACCAGGTCAGAGCCGTCCCCCATGTGTACAAGCCAAAATGGGTTAAATTTCCATACAGCCTGGCCCCTAGAGCAATTAAAGTCTAAAGTAAAGGTCAAAGGGGAGTGATCTGATATACCTCTAGTCTCGTATCTAATACTACCAACCCGGGGGATCATGTTGTTCGAGAGGAGGGCCAGATCGATCCTGAAGAACAAAGAATGGGAGTGAGAGAAACAGGAGTATTGTTTAAGAGACGGGTGTCTCAATCTCCAAGGGTCGACCAGGCCCAATCCCGACACCACATCTGCAAAGGCGGACTTCCCAGGACATGCAGCAGACGGAGACATAGAGAGCCTATCCATCGCCGCATCTAGCACATTATTGAAGTCCCCAAGGCAAATAACCGATATCCCGGGGGATGAGGCCATAAACCCAGCAGCTTTTTTAAGAACCTCAGGGGAGTAGGGGCGGGCACATAGACAGCCATAAGGAGGACAGGGACATAGAATAGTCTACATTTCAAGAACACATATCTCCCCCATGGATCTGTCTGCATGGATTCCAGTACAAAGGGGACAGTCCGCCTAATAAGGACTGAAACCCCACGAGAGGCCGAAGTGTGCACGGAGTGGTACGCCCATCCCACCCATGGCCTCTTCAATGAGAGAGTCTTACTCCCCACCAAATGCGTTTCCATAAGGCAGACCACATCAGCCGCATAGTTTTTGAGCTGTTGAAGTACCAGGGACCTCTTAATTTTATCGTTAAGCCCTCGCACATTCCACGCTAACACTCTAATCCCAGCCATATTGCATCAAAAGTAAAACACATGTAGCACCCCACGGCCAGCCCGTTCCGCCGTGCACAGATTCAGTCATCAGACGCCCATGTTTAAGTAGTACAGCAACATACCATGTCCATTCACAACATACCTTTCCACACAAACAGTAAATACAACCCAAAACCTTCCCCCTCCCCCCTCCCTGTATACCACCCTGAACCTGCAGCATACTTGGATCCCAGAACTAAATGCAACTACCTAAAAGAAAAAAATTTAAGTAGCAAAACTTCGTAGCACCATTAACCAGTGCATACACACCGTAGTCGGGGCCAAGAATATAATGACTCTCGGGAAATATAGAGGTAGTCTCCAGCCACCAACCACCACCCCCCGAAAAAATGGGGGGGAAATCATATAGATCCACCCCCTAGGTCTATTCGTGCCAAAATAATTCCTACACAAATATCAAAGAGCCAAGCATAGCAAACCAAACATATTACCCCCCTCCCCCGCTCCCCCAGAAATACAAAATATAATAAAATAAAAAGATAAAAAAAAGAGGGGGAAAAAAAACAGGAGGTAAGGAAGGCTCGGAAGCATACCATAGATATCAGAGTAGGCTGGCGAGTATTCATATACCCTGTTTGAGGCTTGAAAACAGAGCAGTGGAGATAAGTGGACATCAACAGCAGTCAACCACCCCCGCATCTTTTCGTTTCCCATTAAATAGCTGATATATGTTAATCAATTGTAGTAAATACCAAAAGATAAGGAAAATAAAAAAGGAAACACAGGAGAAAGTCAGCATCAGGGCTAGGCCGGAGATTCACGGATTTGCAAGGGCACGCCTCGCCGGGAATCGGCTGTCCAGCCACACCATGGCCTCACGGGGAGTTGTGAAAAACTTTGTTTCCCCATCAGCCACTACTCGCAACTTGGACGGGAAAAGCATGGCGTATGGCAGGTCAAGTTCACGGAGCCTCCTCTTAACAGGCAGGAACTGAGCTCTATCCTTTTGCACATCCACCGCGAAATCCGGGAATACAGATATAGGCGATCCATTCCACTTTAACGGGCCTTTGGTACGAGCCAACCTCAGAACTGTGTCCCGATCACGGAAGTGGAGGAATTTAGCAATAAAGGTGCGGGGTGGAGCCCCTGGAGGCAGCGGGCGCATCGGAACTCTATGGGCCCGTTCAACAGTGAAGTAAGGTGAAAACTCCTCAGAACCAAAGGCATCCCGGAGCCATTTTACGAGAAACTCTTCGGGAGCCGAGCCCTCTTCCTTCTCGGGCAGACCAATAAAACGGACGTTATTGCGCCGCAGACGCCCCTCCATGTCTGTCATCTTTCTGCGCACATCTGTCATCTGAGATTCCAAAGCGTCAGTGCGGTGACCCAGTGGGCCGACAGAATCTTCGATATTGGATATGCGGGTCTCAGCTTCCCCCACTCTCTCTCTCACCCTCTGATGGATAATGGAGAGATCAGACTGTACTTGCCCGATTTTATCAGCCAGACGCGCCTCACTGGCGGTGACCGCATCCAGTACTCTCTGCAGCGCAGCATCCGGAGGGTCAGAAGAGGCGGAACTGTACGCAGGGGATGGGGGTGATGTCTCATGTCTTACGCTCTCCCCCCTTCGCTGTTGCGGGCCAGGATCACGAACAAACTTATCCATTGCTCCTGCATTCGCGCCAGTCTGGCGACCCTTCACCATTTTGGACAGCACGGTGACCGACCCTCCAGTTAGCAGGGTATATCAAAGCAAATACAGGCAGAGAAGAGTGTGATAGTGTATATATATATATGTATAGATAGACAGCAGGGCCAGAGTCACGAGATATACCACAAAGTGGCCGCTTAAGCAGGGATGGAGGGACCGCCACCCCCAGGGCACATAGTACCAGTCCCCCGGCAGCAGGCTCTAGACACAGCAGGGAAGCTCGCCCTGCAGTTAATTCAGGCCGGGTTGGCAGTCCAGGAGAGAGAAGCAGGCGGAAGGAGGGAGGGGAGTGTGCGCTCAGTAATCTCCGGCAGCCCAGACTCAGCTGCAGGTGTTGTCCTCCCCCACTTCAAGTATTGTGTGCCCTAGTACCTGGTTCCAGCGTGGATGTGGACACAGAGCATCAGGGGGTGCAGAGGATAGACGCTGGGGGCAGGCAGCTAGCTGTGTGTTCCCCTCCGGGTGTCACACACAGCGAGAGGCAGTCCAGACCCGCGGTCCGTGCTCCGGCGATTCGGCTGGCTGTAGCGGGCGGCGGCGGACAACGGGAGCCGCACTTCCGGTCTCCCGTACCGCGCGAGTCCGCGATGTCAGAGCGGTGCAGGGAGCCTCACACAGGACTCTCCCCTGGCAGTGTAGGAGGCGATCAGAGTAACGGAGGAGATCCCAGCGCCCTCCTCGTCCAGGTAATCAGCCAGTCGCCGCGGGCAGTAGCGGGGAGGAGAAGCCGGACTTCCGGCTATAGCACGAGGCAGTAGTCCCAGCGTGGGTCAGGGCCCACCAGCACACAGTGCTCCAGAGCCTCCGCAGATGATAGCAGCAGGATTAAACCCAGTCCAGGGGGGGCAGGAGGCATTCACTCAGCTAAGGCCCCAGTATCAGACCCAGGGGGGGAAATCAGGATGTGTATTCAGGATGATATGGCTGGAGAGCTGCACACTGCAAGTGCTACTCCATGCCCGTCCAGGCCACGCCCCCGGGAATAGTTTTTTTAAGTGCCATCCTGTCTGTAACTGCAGTGCCACTCCTAGATGGGCCAGGTGTTTGTGCTGCACACTTGTGTCGCTTAGCTTGGCCATCCAGCTACCTCATTGCACCTCTTTTTTTTCTTTGCATAATGTGCTGTTTGGGGACTAGTTTATAAAGTTCCATCCTGTCTGTAACTGCAGTGCCACTCCTAGATGGGCCAGGTGTTTGTGCCGCACACTTGTGTCGCTTAGCTTGGTCATCCAGCTACCTAATTGCACCTCTTTTTCTTCTTTGCATCATGTGCTGTTTGGGGACTAGTTTATTAAGTTCCATCCTGTCTGTAACTGCAGTGCCACTCCTAGATGGGCCAGGTGTTTGTGCCGCACACTTGTGTCGCTTAGCTTGGTCATCCAGCTACCTAATTGCACCTCTTTTTCTTCTTTGCATCATGTGCTGTTTGGGGACTAGTTTTTGAATAGTGCCATCTTGTCTGCAACTGCAGTGCCACTTCTAGATGGGCCAGGTGTTTGTGCCGCACACTTGTGTAGCTTAGTTTAGTCATATAGCCACCTCTGTGCAACTTTTAGGCCTAAAAACAATATTGTGAGGTGTGAGGTGTTCCGAATAGACTGGAAATGAGTGGAAATGAATGATATTGAGGTTAATAATACCGTAGGAGCAAAATTACCCCCAAATTCTGTGATTAAAGCTGTTTTTATGTGTTTTTTTTTAAATAATCCAGATCCAAAACCAAAACACGAAAGGGTGGTTTTGGCAAAACCAAGCCAAAACCAAAACACGAAAGTGGAATTAGAACCAAAACCAAAACACAAAACACGAATAGTGCGAGCCGCACATCTCTCTCTCTCTCTCTCTCTCTCTCTCTCTATATATATATATATATATATATATATATGCACAGAACCAGTCATAAGTTTGGACCACCTTCTCATTCAATGGTTTTTATTTATTTTAATTATTCTCTACATTGTAGATTAATACTGAAGACATCAAAACTATGAAAGAACACATATGAAATTATGTTTTAAACAAAAAAAGTGTTAAACAAATCAAAATATGTTTTATATTTTAGATTCCTCAAAGTAGCTCCCTTTTGCTTTGATGACAGCTACCAAGCGGCTCTCACACCCCACCAGAAGAGGCCGAGGCAGGGCACGGGAATCCTGGCCAGCGGAGCTGCTGCCATGTCCTATAACTGATTGCTACAGAGCTGGACCCGGAAAAGCGGGCACACACTTGCGCCGTATATACGAAAGGCTTTAGTCACTCTGAGGCTGCGCCCACACTGCCTACAGCTCACTGCCCTATTTGGACAAGACTGCTCCCATCCCTGCTGGGTACTAAGTGGCGTATCCTTGGGGCCCCTCTGATACTTGGGGACCAGTACATACCCCACCCTGTCACTGGCCCTGATGGTACTAGCTAGTGCCTCCTGAGCCATTTAACTCACTGCACTTCCATGTCCTCTGCCAAATGCTGTAATCCAAGTAAGCTAAACCAACCAGTAAGCTAAACCACTGGGCCATCCACAGCTCATAACCACAGAACTGTATGTTCACCAGCTGTGTTGACATATCAATAAACACATAAATAAAACATCATCTGAGTTAAATGCTCCATCAAATATAAAATCCCTGCTGAATTTTTTTGTGGTGAAACTAATTATTTTTCTACACGGCAAACGCTAAATATTACATCACTTGCTACCACCTTGGCAAGCTAAATAAATTATATACTGTACACTATAGTATACATGATAATTATTCACTTAGAAGCTCAATAAATGTACAGGGAGGGACTGACTCATAGTGGTAAGTTCATTGTGTATTCAAAAATAAATTGAGATCTGACTGTATTCAGGATGTATCTTTGTTGCTGCACTGTCGTTATCATCACTTTTCATGTGCATTCACTCCTGCCTTATGCTTGTTGCAAGAGATTTGTCTGAAATCAGATTTATCTCTGCATATGCTCTACTCTCAATACATAGTATCTGAGGTTGAAAAAAGACAATTGTCCATCGAGTTCAACCTATTTGTGGTCTCCTATGCGTGATGATTTGACTAAAATTTCTGACTGATGCTGCTGTCAGCCGTTGCATTTTATCCCTATTTATAGTAACTATAATGCATGACTATGCACCATACCCCTGGATATCCTTATCCATTAGGAATTTATCTAACCCATTCTTAAAGGTGTTGACAGATTCCGCCATTACAACTCCCTCGGGCAGGGAATTCCAAACACGTATTGTCCTTACCGTGAAAAAGCCTTTACGCCGTATTGTGCGGAATCTCCTCTCCTCTAACCTGAGCGAGTGTCCACGAGTCCTCTGTGTTGATCTAACCAAAAACAGGTCCCGCGCAAGCTCTGTGTATTGTCCCCTTATATATTTGTAGATGTTGATCATATTCCCTCTTAGTCTCCGCTTTTCCAATGTAAACATGCCTAGTCTTTCAAGCCTTTCCTTGTATTCCATCGTCTTTATGCCCTTAATTAGTTTGGTCGCCCTCCTCTGTACCTTTTCAAGCTCCAGGATATCCTTTTTGTAGTACGGTGCCCAGAATTGTACACAGAATTCAAGGTGTGGCCTCACTAGTGATTTATATAACGGGAGTATAATACTCTCGTCCCTAGCATCAATACCCCGTTTTATGCATGCTAATATCTTATTAGCCTTCTTTACTGCAGTCCTACTTTGGGTACTACTGCTTAGCTTGCTATCTATGAGGACACCCAAGTCCTTTTCCAGTACAGAATCCCCTAATTTTACCCCATTTAGTAGGTAGGTGTAATTTTTGTTCTTGTTACCACAGTGCATTACCTTACACTTGTCTGTGTTGAAGCGCATTCTCCATTTGGCTGCCCATGCTTCTAATTTAACTAAGTCGTTCTGAAGAGACTCGGCATCCTCCTCTGTATTTATAGCCTTACACAATTTGGTATCATCTGCAAAAATTGACACCATGCTCTCTAGACCTTCTGTTAGGTCGTTAATGAAAATATAGAACAATAGCGGTCCTAATACTGAGCCTTGCGGCACACCACTTAGCACTTCAGTCCAAGTTGAAAAAGATCCATTAACCACAACGCGCTGCTCCCTATTATCTAACCAGTTTTTGACCCAAGTGCATATTGTGCTTCCTAGCCCTGATTCTTGTAGCTTGTAGATAAGTCTCATGTGTGGTACAGTATCGAACGCTTTGGCAAAGTCTAAAAAGATTACATCCACCTCTTTACCCTGATCAAGGTTTGCGCTTACTGTTTCATAAATAGCCAGCAATTCCAGTAATAGCCAGTAATAACTCTCAATAGCCAGTAATAGAGAGCATTACACTGAAACCACATAATATAGAGAGAATCAGAGTTACTGCCATACAATACACCACACTCCCAAGTAATGCCATATACAGTACTTTGAAGAACATTGCAATAGGTGCCATGTAATACACATAACTCAAACAACCACCAACAGCCTGTGCCGGCTCCCTAAATCTATGACATAATGATGTTATATCTAGGGGGTTGGCCAACAGCTCTGGTAAGTAGAGCAATACCCAAAACAACCTAAGCATGCTCTGGGCATCTTCACAGGTGGCATCCAAGGGATACTTCTGGCAGCTCTGAAGTAGGGTTACTGGCTGCAGGGTCCCATTCCAGGCACTCTGCAAGCCACATACAGCTGTCATGTGGCAGCAATGATGCTGCCCCCAGGGCCATGCGCCCTGTACGATGCCACCAATTACACTAGTTAAGGCCCTAACAAGCACCACAAAGTGCAGAGGACATCATAGCCACAAAGCATGGCCCCTGGAATGGGGTAAGTCAGATACTGTAGATAGACAAGGTAAAACCGAGTTTGTTTTACCTTGCAGGAGATTGCTGATTTAAAAAAAAAATGGGCAGACTCACTCAAAGTCCCGACCCTCCTGCAACTTTCAAGGCTATTACATTTAACCCTAGGAATACACTTCAGAATGGAAGAGGAGGTGAGAAAACTGAACAAGAGCTTGACTTCCAGCAATAAAAACAGTCACCTGTAAAGACTGTTATTTTCCAGTGTTAACAAGATTGTTTGGCTTTGCCATCAAACCCCCAACAGCCCAATATTAAGGTTAAGAGAGGAGGAGATAAGTGTGGAGTGAACACTCAACCACACAATAGACCCATCAACCCACCTTCACAGATTTTTTTGCTGCTGAGCATGCACAAAAGCCCTGGAAACGTACTGCATACTCACGAACACAAGCACCCAATGGCATTCACAGTTCCAATGAGGGCCGGACTGTCCATCTGGCACTTCTGTCAAATGCCAGAAGGGCCGATGGATTGGTGGACAGGTCCTGTTATTCAGACAGCCGGGAAGGCCGTGCACAGTGCAGCCTCCGGCTATCTGCTGTGGACGTTCCCCCGCCCCCCTGCCCATCTCCATGGAAATGGAGGCATGCCGTGAGTCCACGCCCCCTGACTCGCGGCATACCCCCGCACGTTTCCATGGAAATGGGGATGTGATGCAAGTCTACGCCCCCTTGACTCGTGGCACACCCCCGTCGCTAGTGTTCGCGTGTCCCCGGTTTTGGCCCCCAGTCCATCCCCTGGTTGCAATACTGCATTTCAGGGTGGTGACTGGGAGGTGACTTAATGTGAATGCAAAGGGGCCATTTCATGGGTGTGTTATGGGAGTGTCACGGGCTTGTCTGGGAACACTGCTGCATTCCCAATCACAATTACACTGCTTCAAAGGGCCTGTTTAGTAGGATGTGAGGAGAGCAGCTAGAGTAGACCCTAGGCTACCGCAAATGCCAATGGTGCGAAGAATGATGTTGCATCTACAGTATATTGGAGTGTTTACAAACTGCATTGCAATTGCACAGACCACAGAGCCTGAAAGTGGGTGTCCCAGCACTCAAATACTCCATCACATGGTAGAGCACAAAGGGAAGACTGAGATTAGCATTTATACTGTATAATATCATTCTGTATATTTCAGCAACTGCTATTGAGAGAGAGAGGCTACGATCACGGCTGCATTACCAAATGTCTTTGAATCAGGCCCTAAATTAAGTGGCACCATTATGATGACACTATTACATTAAATAGCCCCCACCATCATATAACCCATGAAAAAAATAATAGTCCCTCCATAATTAATTAGCCCCATCACTCCGCCTTTATATTAATAGGCCAGGCCTCAACTCCTTTACATTTGGAGTTCTCACTTTTCTACCCCCTAAACTTCCCTCTGGTACTACAAATGTCACCAGGGCAGAGGGTACATGCCTAAATGGTCCACAAAGTGTAACTACACCTCCTCCTGCGGATGTCCAGGTAAGTAACAAGCTGGAAATTGTAACTGTATATATATATATATATATATATATATATATATATATACACACACATATACAGTGCTTAAAGTGGTCCTAGAGAGGTGGTGGAACCCACCCCCCTCCCCACGGCGCTCATGTAATAAAGGTATTGTGCACCGCAAAAGGGGTGTGGTCTCAAAAAAGGGGCGTGGTCACACAATAGTAATAATACCCACATTAGTAGCACCCCATAATATACATAATGTCCACAGCAGTAGCACCCCTTATACAATGCCCACAGTAGTAGTGCTCCTTATGCAATGTCCACTGTACTGGTAGTGCCCCTTATATATAGCCCATAGTAGTGGTGCCCCTTATGCAATGCCCCCAGTAGTAGTGTCCCTTATGTCTCCAGGAGTGATGCCTCTTATGAAGTGCCCCCTTTACAATGCCCTTATTAGTAGTGCCCCCATTAGTAATGCCCGTGAAGTATTGCCCCCAGTAGTAATGTTGCCTGTAGTAATGCCCCCTGTTGTTTAGCCCCAGTAGTTATGCCCCCAGTGGTAATGCCCCTGCAGTTATGACCCCAGTAGTTTACCCCCCCCCCCTTTAGTTTAGCCTCCCAGTGGTAATGCCCCCAGTAGTTTAGCCCCAGAAGTTTGCCCCTTGTAGTTTAGCCAACAGTAGTAATTCCCCCAGTAGTAATGCCCCCCTATAGTTTAGGCTCTTCAGTTATGCCCCCTTGTAGTTTAGCCCCCAGTAGTAATGCCCCCAAGTAGTAATGCCCCCAAGTAGTATTGCTCCTGTAGTTACGCCCCCAGTAGTAACGCCCCTGTAGTTATGCCCCTAGTAGTAATGCCCTCCTGTAGTTTACCCCCTTGTAGTTTGCCCCCAGTAGCTTGCCCCCTTGTAGCTTGCCCCCAGTAATAATGCCCCCCAGTAGTTTTCCCCCAGTAGATGCCCCACAGTAGTTTGCCCCATTAGATGCCCCCCAGTAGTAATATCTTTCTGTAGTTTGCCTCCCAGTAGATGCCCCCCAGTATTAATGTCCCCCAGTAGTTTGCCCCCAGTAGATGCCCCCCAGTAGTAATGTCCCCCAGTAGATGCCTCCCAGTAGTTTGCCCCCAGTAGGTGCCCCTCTGTAGTAATGACCCACAGTAGGTGCCCCCAGTAGTTTGCCCACAGTAGATGCCTCCAGTAGTTTGCCCCAAGTAGGTGCCCCTCTGTAGTAATGCCCCCCAGTAGGTGCCCCTCTGTAGTAATGCCCCCCAGTAGTTTGCCCCCAGTAGGTGCCCCTCTGTAGTAACGGACCCCAGTAGTTTGCCCCCCAGTAGATGCCCCTCTGTAGTAATGACCCTAGTGGTTTGCCCCCAGTAGATGGCGCTGTACAACAGAAAAAACAATAAACAAAATACACCATACTCACCAAGCCCCGCTCCGTGTCCGGCCACTGCAGTCCTCTGGGCGCCTGCTCTTCAGCACTATGGGAGAGACCCATAGCGCACAGTGACAGCGCCGGAAGCCAGAGCTCAGTACTGGCTGCGTTCTGTCTCCAAGTGGAACTGACGTACAAAATGGTGGGGCGTTCAACGTGCATTCCACCGCCGTTCTAGACGGTGGTGCGTTCCAACGTGTGTTCCACCATAATTTTTATGCACTAAATAGGTTATTTAAGCTCGTTTTCTATCTTGAGTTCACTCACTAGCTGTATTTAATTTTATACCTCACCATTGGGTGGATATATAACTATATGATCTATTTATATCGGTCTCTATATGATAACCCAGAAGCACAGGAAGTGAGGTCATAACTGTTGGACATAAACAATTATCTCCTTCTGGTATAAATGGAGCCTCCAGACTCATTGTGTCTATCCCCTTGATGAAGTCCAGATATTGGGGTCATTCCGACCCAATCGCTTGCTGCAGTTTGTCGCAGCACAGCGATCGGGTCGGAACTGCGCATGCACCGGCGCCGCAGTGCGGTGCCCAGCGATAACCTCTGAGACAGAGGTGGTCGCTGGGCGGAAGGGGGCTGAATGGTAGGCGTGGTCATGCCAATGCAGGCGTGGCCGGACCATTGGGGGGGCATGGTGCGGCGGCTGCGTGATGTCTCACGCAGCCGCTGCGGCCAGCGGCACACAACTCCCGGCCAGCCACAAGAGCTGCACTGGCCGGGAGTTACTCCACAGATACAAAGGCATCGCCTCTGTGCGATGCTTTTGTATTTGTGCAGGGGGGGGGGGGCACTGACATGTGGGGTGGACTAGCCCTGTGCTGGGCGTCCCCCCGCATGTCTGAGTTTACAATCGTAGCTGTGCTAAATTTAGCACAGCTATGATCAACTCGGAATGTCCCCCATTGATGGACGAAATGCGTTGGGACGCTTTGCTGCTATCTCCTTTAATGACAGATAAGCTTTATATACTGTTTAATCTTGTACGTGTGTTTTTCAGCCATTCTTATGTCATTTTATTAAATGTATGTATTTTAAACTTTACACTGCTGAGGCTGATAATTGATTCTAATTGGGAATAAGCTGGTTTCCTATGGATGCCTTGCTATTTCAGACAGTGATATATGACATTGCTGCGAATGGTACACACTATGTTTTGCTGTTTTCTCTTTTGCATGTACTAAGCTTCAAATGATGGCTGTCTGATCAATGCCTTCTTAAACCAGATAATTGATCCGGGCCGCATTTACTATCTCCTGTACCTGCTTTCACCTTGTATATTATTTATACACTCGTTGGGCGCTTGTATTCTCCATTTCCTATATATATATATGAGATACGGGGGGAGGGGGATATATAGCGACCACTGTATCAATAAATACTTTCAGGCGCCCACAGTGATAAAATCTAATTTAATATTGAACACAAAGATGCATAAAAACATACATAAAAAATGGGACAACAATAAATACACAGCTGGACTAAAAGCACTAAATGAATTAAGAACTACAGTAAAAATATTTAAAATCAAATTTTCCTTATTTTAGGTGTGAGGTAGGTACAGGTCATCCAACGCGTTTCGTCTGATGAGACTTCTTCAAGGGGTAGTGACAGAATGAGTGTGGCTCTGCTATTTATAGCCATAGTATTAAGTGGGAGGGGTGTGACATCATAGGAGGTCATATGACCTAGTTAACTGTAAATCACTTAGAAAGCATTAACATTGTAGTCACAACATTGCCAGGTTACCAGGAGTTAGGAGCACATAGCAGCAGAGCAAAACGAACAGGCTGCAAGTCATAAAATAGCTTGTAAATAATATAAAGAGACGATTTGCGGTGACTTCCGCCACACTTCCGGGTGCGGCGGACGCGACACATCACTTCCGCCCCACTTCCGGCATCCATTGCGCATGCGCCCGCAGCGATTTTCTCCATTCTGGACAGCACAAGATACTCATAGAGGGAGTGTGGAATATGTCCATATAACAGTGGCCATTTTAGAAGGGATTTTGCCAGTATCTTCCATGTAGTGGCGGCCATTTTCTAGGAGTCCATAACAGTCAAAATACAAGTACTCCAGAAATCCACATAGAAGAAAAAAATAAATAAATATATCAGAGGCATATCATTAATTATGAACATCTCATCCTCTTAGTTAGAGTTTAGAACCAATAGTAAACAAGCCCATTGGTGGATAATACAGATAATAATCAGCAGCAAGGTGTATGGTTAAAAGGTATAAGAATTATGTATTAAAATACTACAAACAAATTTTTATCTTTCAGTATACTATCGACCCTTTAGATAGTTCATAGAGGTGGAATATATATATTAGTAATCGAATGTCCAAATGATAAACATATGTTACTTAGGATACTCCATATACCTATTGAGTTTAATGAAAACAAGTAAACGAATATGCAGAGAGACAGTGCGTGAATGTGAGACAACCCGTATTGCTAATACTGGTGCACGTTACTATAGAATATATAATAGTGAGTGGGCAGAAATTATTAATATTAATATAAATGTTAACGATGCTGATTGTAGATACATACCGGCTCAGAGTACATTACCTTCCTTAGGCCTCTATTAATACCCGTTCTATACAGTACCTGATCTTCCCAGGCGGTCCCCCTCACTGGTACTGATCAGGCCCACGCTGCTTGGCTTCCAAGATCGGATGTATTTGGGCATTTCCAGCGAGGTTTGACTGTACCGACGTTGTGCCTTAATATGTAATCACTCCGCACCGTGTCAATAATCTATACTCATAAATTCTTAAATGTGAAATATTATGTGAGTGTATATGCAGTGAATTATAATATTTCTGCAGTGAGACGGGTGGATTAGTGGGGGGGGGGGGCGGTTTCGTGAGGGGTGGGGGTGTGAGGGAAGGGGGGTATATGGGGACTAGCAGTGAGGTGAGGAGTACGGGAGGACAATGCAGGTGGGGATTAGTGTACAGAGGAGAGAGACGAATCAGAAATAAATTACCGTATATTATAAAAAGGGGGCGATCTCGTAATTATCATTGAATCCTTTTGGTTGCAGTGTCTGTAGTTCGAAAATCCAAAACATCTCTCGACGTGAAAGTTTGTTAGCAAGATCTCCTCCTCTGTCTCCTAATTTCACCAGTTCGATGGCCTTAAAAGTCAGGGCTTCCGGGTTGGAATTATGTGCAGAAATAAAGTGTTTGGAGACCCCATGACTCTCCACCTTATTCCTAATGTTTCTCACGTGCTCTTGTATCCTTAGCTTCAAAGGTCTTTTCGTCTTTCCTATGTACTGTTTACCGCATTCGCATTCCAGAAGGTATATGACCGATTGGGTTTTGCAATTCATATAGTCTTTAATTTTGTGGTCCTTCTTCTTTCCACTGTCCGTAAATGTTTTTCTGTTAGGATGTAGATATCTGCATACGTTGCATCGTCCACATTTGTAGGAACCTACACATTTAGGCCATGTGTGGTCATTCTCTTTATTTGTCTTCAACATACTAGGGGCTAGTAGATCCTTCAAGTTGCGTGATTTTTTTTGAAGACTATTTCGGGATGAGGAGGGAGGATTTCTTTAAGAATGGGGTCCATAAGCAATATTCTCCAATGATTTCTAAATGATTCTCGGATACATTTCTCATGCTGGTTAAAGGTAGTAATGAATGCTGTGGAATCTTTAGTTTTCTTTGTTGTTTTATATTCCAATAACCTTGATCTTTCAGCCTCATTGGTTCTGGTAATGGCTTTTTCCAATACGGTATCCGGGTATTCCTTCTTTTTTAATCTATCCCGGTACATCTCCATCTGTTCCTGGCAGTCCTCTGGTTTGCTGCAGTTTATTTTAATTCTGCTGAACTGGGACAATGGGATGTTGTTCTTCCAGCTTCTAAGATGGCCACTCTTGTAATGGAGATAGCTATTAGTATCCACATGTTTGATAAAGTTTTTGGTGGTAATTCTCCCATTTTCTTCTGTGAGAACCAGATCCAAGAATTCTATGTGTGTCTTATTTGTATTGGATGTAAAAGCAAGATTCATCGAATTGATGCTGATATGTTTAAAAAATTGGTTAAAATGTTCCAAATCTCCATCCCAGATTATTAAAATATCATCTATGTACCTCCTATAAAAAATTATATTTTTGTTAAAATCGTGATGGTCATATATAAAAACTTTCTCCCAACAACCCATAAAAAGATTCGCGAAACTGGGAGCGAAAATTGTGCCCATCGCGGTACCACACTGTTGGGAGATAAAATTGGTCTAAAAATTTGAAATAATTGTGATGAAGAATAAAATACATGATGTCGCAAATAAAATCCTTGTGGTTATCTGTCAGTCCTGTGTCATTGTCCAAAAATTCCTTACAAGCTGCCACTCCCTTCTCATGTTCAATACATGTGTAAAGTGATTGAACATCTATAGTCACCCACATGTACGAGTTCTTCCACTCAATATCTTTTAGAAGGTTCAGTACTGACGCTGTATCTTTAAGGTATGAAGGGAGATCCTTCACATAAGATTTTAAAAAGACATCGGCGTATTCTGATAAATAAGAGGTGAGTGAGTCTATACCCGCCACAATTGGTCTTCCGGGCGGGTTATCCAAGCTTTTGTGTATTTTTGGTAAAAAGTAAAAAATGGGGGTAGTGGGGTCTGGTCTCATTAAGAATTGGTACTCCTCTTTCGTAATAATCTCTGTTCTTAGTCCATGTAGTAGGAGTGTCCTCAATTCTTCAATAAATTCATCCTTCTGGTCTCCTGTTAGTTTGGAATATGATTGTCCATCTGACAGTAATCTCTCTGCCTCCGCAATATATTTATCCTGATCCATGATGACCAGCCCCCCCCCCCCCCCCCTTTGTCAGCTTGTTTTATGATAATCCCTTTGTTTTTTTGTAGGTTTTTCAGGGCCTCACTCTCTCTGTTGCTAATATTCTTCTCTTTTATCTTCTCTTGGTCCATGTCGCACAGGTCCTTCTTTACCAGCTCATAAAATGTGCTAATATTACTTCCTTTTGACTCCAACGGGTAATACTTTGAAGTTGGTTTTAAGCCTGACTTGGAACGGCTTTCGTAGTTGGCTATTACTGCATCTTCTTTCTTTAAAAAGTGCCTCTTTAGTGTTAATTTTCTGACAAATTTGTTAAGATCAATGAATGTTTCGAATTTATTTAGACCCGTTGTTGGTGCGAATGATAGTCCTTTGTCTAAAAGAGATATTTCGGGTTTAGTTAAAACATGTTGGGATAAGTTAAAAATGCCTTTTTCTCTTGGATTAACCGTTACTATACTACTTTTCTTTTGTTATTCCCTCCCTCCTGCCTCCTCGGCATCCTCTTCTTCTGTTAGTCTTCTTTTGAGGGGCGATGCATAACGTATGTCCTCTTTCACCGGATACCTTATGGTGTTTTTTGGCCTTGCACCCTGTCATTGGGATAAAAAATCCTGGTCACTGTTAGAACCAAATCTCTGCAGGGCCGTGAATCTATTTGATGTCTTTATATCACTGTTCGGAGTATCCTTGTTTTTATTCTGTGCAGTGTTATTTCTTGTGGTGACAGTTTTCCAATTTCCTCTATCTTCTTTCTGGTTAAATTGTCCCATGGATTTGAATCTGCTCCAGTTTTTCACTCTCCCTTGTTCGTAATCGTTCTTGTCCCTTAAGAATTTATTTTCCTTCCCTTTAATCACCTCCTCCTCGATACATTCCAACTTCTTATTAAGTACTTTCTCGTTTATTCTGTAGTCCTCCTTGTCTTTGAAAGGTTCCAGCTCTTTCTCCTTTTTCTTAATCTCAGTCTCTATGGATGAGAGGGATTTTTTCTTTTCATCGACCAGGAGCTTCATTAAGTCTATAGAACAGGTGTGTAATATTTTGTCCCAAGTTAACTGTAAATCACTTAGAAAGCATCAACATTGTAGTCACAACATTGCCAGGTTACCAGGAGCTAGGAGCACATAGCAGCAGAGCAAAACGAACAGGCTGCAAGTCATAAAATAGCTTGTAAATAATATAAAGAGACGATTTGCAGTGACTTCCGCCACACTTCCGGGTGCGGCGGACGCGACACGTCACTTCCGCCCCACTTCCGGTATCCATTGCGCATGCGCCCGCAGCGATTTTCTCCATTCTGGACAGCACAAGATACTCATAGAGGGAGTGTGGAATTTGTCCATATAACAGTGCCCATTTTAGAAGGGATTTTGTCAGTATCTTCCATGTAGCGGCGGCCATTTTCTAGGAGTCCATAACAGTCAAAATACAAGTACTCCAGAAATCCACATAGAAGAAAATAAATAAATAAATAAATATATCAGAGGTATATCATTAATTATGAACATCTCATCCTCTTAGTTAGAGTATAGAACCAATAGTAAACAAGCCCATTGGTGGATAATACAGATAATAATCAGCAGCAAGGTGTATGGTTAAAAGGTATAAGAATTATGTATTAAAATACTACAAACAAATTTTTATCTTTCAGTATACTATCGACCCTTTATACGAAACCGCCCTCCCCCCCCCCCACTACTCCACCCGTCTTACTGTAGAAATATTATAATTCACTGCATATACACTCACATAATATTTCACATTTAAGAATTTATGAGTTTAGATTATTGACACGGTGCGGAGTGATTACATATTAAGGCACAACGTCGGTACAGTCAAACCTTGCTGGAAATGCCCAAATACATCCGATCTTGGAAGCCAAGCAGCGTGGGCCTGATCAGTACCAGTGAGGGGGACCGCCTGGGAAGATCAGGTACTGTATAGAACGGGTATTAATAGAGGCCTAAGGAAGGTAATGTACTCTGAGCCGGTATTTATCTGCAATCAGCATCGTTAACATTTATATTATTATTAATAATTTCTGCCCACTCACTATTATATATTCTATAGTAACGTGCACCAGTATTAGCAATACGGGTTGTCTCACATTCACGCACTGTCTCTCTGCATATTCGTTTACTTGTTTTCATTAAACTCAATAGGTATATGGAGTATCCTAAGTAACATATGTTTATCATTTGGACATTCGATTACTAATATATATATATTCCACCTCTATGAACTATCTAAAGGGTCGATAGTATACTGAAAGATAAAAATTTGTTTGTAGTATTTTAATACATAATTCTTATACCTTTTAACCATACACCTTGCTGTTGATTATTATCTGTATTATCCACCAATGGGCTTGTTTACTATTGGTTCTATACTCTAACTAAGAGGATGAGATGTTCATAATTAATGATATGCCTCTGATATACAGGTTGAGTATCCCTTATCCAAAATGCTTGGGACCAGAGGTATTTTGGATATCGGATTTTTCCGTATTTTGGAATAATTGCATACCATAATGAGATATCATGGTGATAGGACCCAAGTCTAAGCACAGAATGCATTTATGTTACATATACACCTTATACACACAGCAGGAAGGTAATTTTAGCCAATATTTTTTGTAACTTTGTGCATTACACAAAGTGTGTGTACATTCACACAATTTATTTATGTTTCATATACACCTTATATACACAGCCTGAAGGTCATTTAATACAATATTTTTAATAACTTTGTGTATTAAACAAAGTTTGTGTACATTGAGCCATCAGAAAACAAAGGTTTCACTATCTCAGTCTCACTCAAAAAAGTCCGTATTTCGGAATATTCCGTATTTCGGAATATTTGGATATGGGATACTCAACCTGTATTTATTTATTTATTTTCTTCTATGTGGATTTCTGGAGTACTTGTATTTTGACTGTTATGGACTCCTAGAAAATGGCCGCCGCTACATGGAAGATACTGGCAAAATCCCTTCTAAAATGGCCACTGTTATATGGACAAATTCCACACTCCCTCTATGAGTATCTTGTGCTGTCCAGAATGGAGAAAATCGCTGCGGGCGCATGCGCAATGGATGCCGGAAGTGGGGCGGAAGTGACGTGTCGCGTCCGCCGCACCCGGAAGTGTGGCGGAAGTCACCGCAAATCGTCTCTTTATATTATTTACAAGCTATTTTATGACTTGCAGCCTGTTCGTTTTGCTCTGCTGCTATGTGCTCCTAGCTCCTGGTAACCTGGCAATGTTGTGACTACAATGTTGATGCTTTCTAAGTGATTTACAGTTAACTAGGTCATATGACCTCCTATGATGTCACACCCCTCCCACTTAATACTATGGCTATAAATAGCAGAGCCACACTCATTCTGTCCCTACCCCTTGAAGAAGTCTCATCAGACGAAACGCGTTGGGTGACCTGTACCTACCTCACTCCTAAGATAAGGAAAATTTGATTTTAAATATTTTTACTGTAGTTCTTAATTCATTTAGTGCTTTTAGTCGAGCTGTGTATTTATTGTTGTCCCATTTTTTATGTATGTTTTTATGCATCTTTGTGTTCAATATTAAATTAGATTTTATCACTGTGGGCGCCTGAAAGTATTTATTGATACAGTGGTCGCTATATATCCCCCTCCCCCCGTATCTCACATAATTCTCCTCAGGGATTTACCACCCCTGGTTTATTGAGGGACTAAGCTGACGCCCCATTACTAGCACTGGGGAGTATCATTTAGGGTTGCCTGTTTTATCATATATCTGTTTTTTATCACATGTGGCGCAGTATTAATCTCTGTTTTTACATATATATATATATATATATATATATATATATAATTGAGCTCTACAGCTGTTTCCAACATGATATGATAAAAGTATGACTTATTTTAGGTGCATGTAAGCCAGCTCTATGGTGACCCCCCCCCCCCCCCCCCACTTCAGAATTGTAGCACCTTAAGCAGAGCCGGCCCTAACTAATAGGATGCCCTAGGCAAGATTTTGGCTGGTGCCCCCTAGCACCACCACTGGTTCCACCTCTGACCTTGCACCTCTTTCCCAGCACCACCACCCCTCATCCATTGCAGTCCTTATTTTGGTGTTTGTACCCCCTATATTTTAAATAGGAACAGTTCGCACATTTGGCGCACAGGCCAAAAAGGGGTGTGTTTTTGCTGGCAAGAGGCATGGCCACACAATAGTAACCCCAATTCCAATTACGCCACACAGTACTGCAACTTTATTCACTTTTGATCATGCGATAGTGTCCATAATTCATATTACATCCCACAGTAGTATCACTTTACCTTATAAACTTTACCTTAGATTGTAAGCTCTCACGAGTAGGGCCCTCTTCCCTCATGTGCTTATCCTTTTCTTACTTTAATAATACTCAACTGCCCAAATCAAGCAGTTTTTTGGCCACCTGGAACTTCTCTGTCATTTACTGGTGTAGTTATGCTTAGTTACCCTGTACTTGTCCTAAATTGTCATCAACTGTAAGTCACTGTTTTCCTGTTTTGATTATGTGCATATGTACTCTGTAATTGGGCGCTGCGGAATCCTTGTGGCGCCATATAAATAAAGGATAATAATAATAATAATAATAATAATAATAATAATAAACGTTACTCCTCACAGTAGAGCCCCTTATTCGCATTACATCACACTGAATTGCTCCTTATTCACATTACACCACACCCTATTGCTCTTTATTCACATTAGACGACACAGTAGTCCCCTTTCTATATGCAATGCCACATAGTAGAGCACCTTATTCACATAATGCCACACAGTAAAGCCCCTTACACATATGAGACACATTATTAATGTCCTTATAAACATAATGCGCCTTACACATTATGACAACCTTTATTAATGTCCTTTTACACATAATGTCCCTTACACATATGCTGCACATTATTAATGCCCTTATACACATAATGACACATATTGTGCTCCCTACACATTTGCAGCACATTATTAGTGCCCCTATACACATAATGACACACATACAGTAGTACCGTTACACATATGCCGCACATTATTAATGCCCTTATACACATGATGACACACATAGTGCCCCTTACACATATGTTGCACATTATTAATGCATTTTTACATGACACACATAATGCTCCTTACACATATTACGAACACTGCACAACCAACCCACTCACATGCACACAGCACTCACACTGCCACTAACACTGTGACCTGTGACCTCTGACTCTGCTTGGATACAGATGTGTCCTTATAAATCTTGCCTCAATGCTTACGTCGGGCACATTTTTTTAATGAACATGCATCTTATTTGCATTGCTATCTGGCTAGGATGCACAAGCAGCTTCTGCTGATTAAAATGATATGCAGCATGCCTATATACTGTGTGGGACTGTGGCTGTATCTGCATATGAAATGCTACACACAGAATATAGGCATGCCGCATATCATTTTAATCAGCAGAAGCTGCTGATGCCCCTAGGCATATCAAATGTCCTAGGCAATTGCCTA
This sequence comes from Pseudophryne corroboree, assembly GCF_028390025.1. Classification (NCBI taxonomy): domain Eukaryota; kingdom Metazoa; phylum Chordata; class Amphibia; order Anura; family Myobatrachidae; genus Pseudophryne; species Pseudophryne corroboree. Next base: position 607,590,179 of record NC_086444.1, on the reverse strand, counting down.
GTTTGCCTATGCCTGTGGCCGGCTCTGACCTTAAGCTACTGCTTTAAGCTGGCAATTGGTAGCACTGGTCCTGCACCTTTGTGTGTGAATATGAGGAAATTCTGTAGAGGTGCACTTTACAACATCTGTGGATGTGATAGTAACAGTCTAACCACTTTAGAACCTGTGCATTTCATGGAAATCTTGGTGCACTTACGCGAATTGAAGTACAACGCCAAAAGGATTTTACTCGGAGCACTACCTAGTTCATTCTCTATATATGTGGTTCTCTGTCTAATTTACACTCACTCCATTAAAGCTAATTAACTCTTATTAGGTACTGTGCATTTTCACATACATTGTAAATAAACAATAAATGTATTTCTCCTTCATATTCTTAGCTTTCGTTATAACTAAACCATCTAGTAGCACTTAAAGCTACATAGGATTGACAGGCATTTGCATAAACTTTCATAGCACATATGTCTGGTGTTTGTTGAGGCAGAACATTATTTTACTCTTACTTTGTTTCTGCATTGATCAGAAACCTGTGGGAAGAATTCTGTCCCTTGAGAGTCTCTCTTTTTTGTTGCTTAATTGGGATAAGCTGGACCAAAAAATATAATAATAAAAATCAAATCACAAAAGAACACCATATCCACAGACATGACTTTAATTGCCTATATCACTGCATGCCAAACTGAAATATTTGGTAAACAGAGGTTAATGAGCGGTTGCACTTGTAGTTGGGTTAGTCAGTTAATAATACTCAGTGAATCAGGGAGAACAAGTAAATGAGGTAGGCAGAGGTGCCCAGATGGGGTGGCAGCTACAGATTATCAGCAAGGATGGCCATCAACCATCAATAATTTTCCATCAATGGCAGAGATCGAATGGTTCGCCACCATCAATGGCTGCCACTCAGTGCTGGGTTTTTTTCTGATGCAGGGGTCACAGGGCTTTGTCCCACCTCCACACTGCATCACTTAACTCCACCTCTGAACCTGATTTACTTGTGGCTTGTCGTACCCCACAGCAGAGATAACCATCAATGGCAATCCTTAAATATCTGAGCCTGGGATTGTCTGGGGCCCCGAGCCAGAAATGGTGGCATAGCAGCATGCAGATTATTCACAAAACATACTTTAGCGAGAAGAGTGTTGCCATGCCCCATGATTGGTCCCGACCCCTCTCTAGCAACAGGGCCTGCAAGATGTCTTTCTTGGTATTGGAAAACAAAGAACTGTAACCAAAATTACTTTCAACCACTTGTACTAATGCTAATGGGTGTGGGGTCACCAACCAAAGGGCTCATGAGCAGCTAATGTGATGTTTTGGGAGGACCTTTTGGCTCAACTTAAGAACATGGGACCCCCCCCCCCCCCCTTCTCCTCAGACATCTATTGGAAAGGGTAATGCTACTACTACAATTTATTTATTTATTAATCACCAGTTATTTATGTAGTGCACATGTATTCTGCAGTACTTTTACAGATAATTGGCCAGATTGGCCATTCACCAGTCCCTGCCCCAGTGGAGCTTACAATCTATATTCCCTACCATATACACATGCTTACACACTTACACACTAGGGTTAATTTTGGTTGGGAGCCAATTAACATTTCAGTATATTTTTGAATTGTGGGAGGAAACAAGAGTATCCCCCGGAAACCCACAGAAGTACGAGGAGAATATACAAACTCCACACAGTTAGGGCCATGATGGGAATCGAACCCATGACCAGCGCCGTGAGGCAGTAATGCTAACCATTACACCATCCGTACTGCCCAACTGGACTGCATATGGAAATAGTAACCTGTGGCGAGCCCAGCAGTAGCGAATCGAGCCACCATGCTTGAAGTGTGGTGAGCAAAGTGAGCCTGCGGGGGTACACGTTTTAATGTTCTGAACAGATTTAATGATGTTCTGAAGCAGTTAAGTTATGTTAACTTGAATTATACCTTTTACTATAGGTTTAGCTTGTTGGACATGAGTATCCACAATGATGTACTTGACTTTATGTATAACTGTAAAAACAGGAAAATACGTACATCCTAATGAACATTATAGTACTGAGACTGGAGAAATGTGTACCATGTAGGCAGGTGCCAGTAATAGTCCCTACTGTACTTCACCTTTTTTTGCCATATACTGTACTGTAGGTTACCTGCTACATAGCCCAAAGAAGTCAATGTACAGCACAAGCTGAAATGTAAATACAATTAAATGTAGCAATAGTAGTAATGTCTGTAAATTGTAAAGAGTTAAATAAAAACAAATGAGAATTTAAACATATTTTAGGATATACTGTAAGCGAGAAAACTAACCACTGTGAAGTTTTTGTCTAAATTTTGTTTAACAGACCCAAAGGTTTAGTTTTGCCGAAATATCCATTTGCATGAACCATTTATTTTACTAATGATCCGACTATAAAAGACGGCAGCAGTATGAGGAGACTTTTGATATAGTTTAAACTGTTAATAAAAGTCATTATTATACTATAAACCACTGGTTTGATGTGGATTATATCTCTTTATCAATCAGAATTAGTGCAGGAAATACTCTTTATATAAACCAGTAATTCTTATTTAATACAACGATTACCTAGCAGAGTACCTCTCACTAATAACTCCACAAGCTGCTTACCCACAGATCCAAAACTACAGTATGCATAGAAAGTATATAGCAATGTTCTGTTCCTCAGTTGCTTTGGTCACGCATACTGTACAAAGGCGCAGCCCACGCTCCATAGTCTCTCTACGATTACAGAGCTATTACATGTAATCTGTGTCCCCCTTCCACAGGAACCCCCGTACAAGCAGTGTCACTATACAGAGCCATTACTACATGTATGTAGCCGGCAGTGTGTGACCGCTGTGCGTATGAACAGCAGCTGCTGACGTAACGTGTCCGAATCTGCTCCTGGCAGAGGGACGCCTGACTCCCGGCATACGGGTGCCCGTGCTCCGGAGAGGCAGCTAGCGTCCCGGGCAGGTCGTAGTCCGAGTGACAGAGAGACCTTCATCAGCAGGAAGGCTCCATAGCTACACTGCCTGCAGTCAGCAAGTGTCACTGAGGGTCCTTCCTCCTCCTGCTTGTGTATTCTCCTAGCTGTGAGTGAGCGCCCTGACACTGTCACCTGTAGAGTGGGAACACGGCACCTGGAGGAATGATGCAGGAGTTCCCATCCAGCCCTCACATGGAGAACTATTCCTCACTCTTTAACGACTCCTGCATGGGACTGGTGCTGTACCCATGTAACAACGTCTCTGAGGGACGGGAGGACCCCCCTAAACCGCCCCAGTTGGTGGACGCCTGGCTTGTGCCCCTCTTCTTTGCCATGCTCATGGTGGTAGGACTTGCTGGGAACTCATTGGTTATCTATGTTATTTCCAAACACAAGCAAATGAGGACTGCCACTAACTTCTACATAGGTAAGTGATATTTCATCTGATCGATGGTGCATCTAGAACTGTATATCCTGTGTATTACGAGACAGCTTCTCTGTGTTTAAGGCATTTATCCATTTACCTCAGGGGTCTATTTAAAAAGATTCAAGGAAAGGGATTGTCAAATTGTGCAACTTTTGCTGCCTTTTGCTTAGCAACATTTGTCAAGTTAATATATTTACTAAAGCCAGGACAGATCATTAGGTAAAGGTGTATCCTGCGAAGACTTTCTAACTGTTCCGAGATGTCTTCACAGTTGCGTCAGACATCTGTAAGACTATGCACACACTAGAAGGATATGTGCGCCCCATGCGATATTGTATACAATTGCCCAACATACGATTTTGGGCATACAGTGTGAAACAATAAGATAAGATGAAATTATATCTTATAGGGCTGGTATTGTTTTTAAGGGAGCACAAGAATGAGGAGAAGGGTCCAGGATGACGTCTACGCCTTGAAATCATGTGGTTGTATGTGTTGCACTATCAAGACTGCATGCAAGTCAGATGTTGGATGTCAAATGCGATCTGCGGGGCCACGCATCATGTGATAAATCTTGTGTACACACTATGCAATGTTGTATGCAATATTTCATAAAGTGTATGCAGCCTGACTGTAAAGCACATGTATCATGTTGACGCATGAGCAGCGCCACAGTGTGTGACACACCCCTTTGTGACATTAGGTGCCAAGTGACCAGTACACTATGGGACAGACCAGTCTCTTCCCCGTTTTTCTCCCTGACTACCGACTGGTAAGTGTACCTAATGCCATCTTCAGATGGATAAACAGCAGGAGAAAAGCTCTTAGTACTTTCATAATTAGAGTCCTCTAACTCATACACATATTTGCCATATTCAGATGGATAAACAGCAGGAGATGAGCTCTTAGTACTTTTATAATTAGAGCCCTCAAACTCATACACATATTTGCCTATCAATGATCATGCTAAGAAATATCTTATGCATGCGTATTGTACATGTGTTCAAAGAGTTGTGAAAAAATCTGGACTAAGGGCCAGATTCAATTTGGGTTTGTAAATCCCAGGTTAAGAGCCTGGAGCTATTCAATTACAGCCCACAGTAAGCATATAGACTGCACTTACCGCAGATTTCTGCTCACACCCTCCTGAGATGTAAGCAGAAATCTGTGGTAAGTAGGGCTTTCTGTCCTTACCATGACTGGTGCAAGCACATTAACCCATATCTCTGGGCACTTAACATTGAATCTGTGGGTTATGCATTAGCCATGGCCTTACCATTTGTGCAAATGTAACTGAATAGCTGCGGGCATTAAACCCCTTAGCTACACACCTGTGGTAAGCACCGTGGGTATTTTAAACCAGTCCTTAAGAGATCTATTTATTGAAAATTGTTATCAGCTCCAAAAATGAACATTACTTAACACCACATATTAGTTGATTGGGAATGTTATTTCAGGGCTGCAATATTTTTTGTAGGGCTATTTATTATAGGGGCTATGCTAAAAATGTATTTAAACATGCAGAAAAAGTTGCCAGTGGCACAGAGATTGGGGTGGTGGAGCAGGGCCATAAAGAAGGAAGTACAGCAGGTGCCGCCACACAGAACAGGATACCCTGGGGGTGGAATCCGCCATGCTCACCACTGCTGCAGCCAACATACAGTACTTTGCCTCACGGCTCAACCACTGAGATCTGTACAGCTGCTCAGAGCTCAGAGAGTCCTCTGAAAACTACAGGCAGTATCGTATTTTCCCAGCAGTTGTGGCCCTATGAAACCCACCCACTGGTGCGTGACTTTACAAGGGCATGCACTCAGAATGCACTGCCACAATGTTCACGGTTATGTAGGAAAGGCTTAACAGAGAAGATAACTCAATTATCTTTTCCGTTAATACACCTACATCATTTTTATTGTAGAGAGCAAGTAACTACTCTTTATTGTACCCTACATTTTCTTACATTATATATATATATATATATATATATATATATACAGATGTGTCCTCTTACATCCTTGCTGCAGTCACGCTAAACAGCTCTTGAAGTTGTGCCATGCTGTTGCAGGACTCTGTGGTGCCGAGCGTCTTTTTTTGCATTTTTTCCACGAAAATGCATCTTAGATGCAAAGAAATGCATTAGGGCGCATAAGCAGCGTCAGTTGCTTAAAATGATATGTAGCATGCCTATAATAAGATTTTACTTACCGATAAATCTATTTCTCGTAGTCCGTAGTGGATGCTGGGGACTCCGTCAGGACCATGGGGAATAGCGGCTCCGCAGGAGACAGGGCACAAAAGCAAGCTTTTAGGATCACATGGTGTGTACTGGCTCCTCCCCCTATGACCCTCCTCCAAGCCTCAGTTAGGTACTGTGCCCGGACGAGCGTACACAATAAGGAAGGATCTTGAATCCCGGGTAAGACCCAAACCAGCCACACCAATCACACCGTACAACTTGTGATCTGAACCCAGTTAACAGTATGATAACAATGAAGTAGCCTCTAAAAAAGATGGCTCACAACAATAATAACCCGATTTTTGTAACAATAACTATGTACAAGTAATGCAGACAATCCGCACTTGGGATGGGCGCCCAGCATCCACTACGGACTACGAGAAATAGATTTATCGGTAAGTAAAATCTTATTTTCTCTAACGTCCTAGTGGATGCTGGGGACTCCGTCAGGACCATGGGGATTATACCAAAGCTCCCAAACGGGCGGGAGAGTGCGGGTGACTCTGCAGCACCGAATGAGAGAACTCCAGGTCCTCCTCAGCCAGGGTATCAAATTTGTAGAATTTTACAAACGTGTTCCCCCCTGACCACGTAGCTGCTCGGCAAAATTTTAAAGCCGAGACCCCCTCGGGCATCCGCCCAAGATGAGCCCACCTTCCTTGTGGAATGGGCATTGACAGATTTTGGCTGTGGCAGGCCTGCCACAGACTGTGCAAGCTGAATTGTACTACAAATCCAACGAGCAATAGTCTGCTTAGAAGCAGGAGCACCCATCTTTTGGGGTGCATACAATATAAACAGCAAGTCAGACTTTCTGACTCCAGCCGTCCTGGAAATATATATATATATATATTTTTAGGGCCCCGACAACGTCTAGCAACTTGGAGTCCTCCAAGTCCCTAGTAGCCGCAGGCACCACAATATGTTGTTTCAGGCGAAACGCTGACACCACCTTAGGAAGAAACTGGGGACGAGTCCGCAGTTCTGCCCTGTCCGAATGGAAAAACAAATATGAGCTTTTTTTAAGACAAAGCCCCCAATTCTGACAATCGCCTGGCCGAGGCCAGGGCCACAACATGGTCCCTTTCCATGTGAGATATTTCAAATCCACAGATTTGATCGGTTCAAACCAATATGATTTGAGGAATCCCAACACTACGTTGAGATCCCACGGTGCCACTGGAGGCACACAAGGGGCTGTATATGCAATACTCCCTTGACAAACGTCTGGACTTCAGGAACTGAAGCCAATTTTTTCTGGAAGAAAATCTACAGGGCCGAAACTTGAACCTTAATGGACCCCAATTTGAGGCTCATAGACACTCCTGTTTTCAGGAAGTGTAGAAATCGACCTAGTTGAAATTTTTTCGTGGGGCCTTCCTGGCCTCACCCACGCAACATATTTTCACCACATGTGGTGATAACGTTGTGCGGTCACCTCCTTCCTGGCTTTGACCAGGGTAGGTATGACCTCTTCCGGAATGCCTTTTCCCTTAGGATCCGGTGTTCAACCGCCATGCCGTCAAACGCAGTCGCGGTAAGTCTTGGAACAGACAAGGTCCCTGCTGGAGCAGGTCCTTTCTTAGAGGCAGATGCCACGGTTCCTCTTGGAACAGACATGGTTCTTGCTGAAAGCAAATCCCATCTTAGCTCCCGAGGCCATTAGTCCTCTGTGAGCATCTCTTGAAGTTCCGGGTACCAAGTCCCTCTTGGCCAATCCGGAGCCACGAGTATAGTTCTTACTCCTCTACGTCTTATAATTCTCAATACCTTGGTTATGAGAAGCAGAAGAGGGAACACATACACCGACTGTTACACCCACGGTGTTACCAGGACGTCCACAGCTATCGCCTGAAGGTCTCGTGACCTGGCGCAATACCTGTCCCGTTTTTTTGTTCGGGCGGGACGCCATCATTTCCACCTTTGGTCTTTCCCAACGGTTCACAATCATGCGGAAAACTTCCCGATGAAGTTCCCACTCTCCCGGGTGGAGGTCGTGCCTGCTGAGGAAGTCTGCTTCCCAGTCGTCCACTCCCGGAATGAACACTGCTGACAGTGCTATCACATGATTTTCCGTCTAGCGAAAAATCCTTGCAGTTTTGACCACTGCCCTCCTGCTTCTTGTGCCGCCCTATCTGTTTACGTGGGCGACTGCCGTGATGTTATCCCACTGGATCAATACCGGCTGACCTTGAAGCAGAGGCCTTGCTAAGCTTATAGCATTACAAATTTGCTCTTAGCTCCAGTATATTTATGTGGAGAGAATTCTCCAGACTTGATCACACTCCCTGGAAATTTTTTCCCTGTGTGACTGCTCCCCAGCCTCTCAGGCTGGCCTCCGTGGTTACCAGCATCCAATCCTGAATGCCGAATCTGCGGCCCTCTAGAAGATGAGCACTCTGTAATCACCACAGGAGAGACACCCTTGTCCTTGGATATAGGGTTATCCGCTGATGCATCTGAAGATGCGATCCGGACCATTTGTCCAGCAGATCCCACTGAAGAGTTCTTGCGTGAAATCTGCCGAATGGAAGCGCTTCGTAATAAGCCACCATTTTTTACCAGGACTCTTGTGCAATGATGCACTGACACTTTTCCTGGTTTTAGGAGGATCCCGATTAGCTCGGATAACTCCCTGGCTTTCTCCTCTGGGAGAAACACCCTTTTCCTGGACTGTGTCCAGAATCATCCCTAGGACCAGCAGACGTGTCGTCGGAACAACTGCGGTTTTGGAATATTTAGAATCCACCCGTGCTGTCGTAGAACTACTTGAGATAGTGCTACTCCGACCTCCAACTGTTCTCTGGACCTTGTTCTTATCAGGAGGTCGTCCATTTTCTTTGAAGACGAATCCTCATTTCGGTCATTACCTTGGTAAAGACCCGGGGTGCCTTGGACACTCCAACGGCATCGTCTGAAACTGATAGTGACAGTTCTGTACCACGAACCTGAGGTACCCTTGGTGAGAAAAGCAAATTTTTGGGACATGGAGGTAAGCATCCCTGATGTCCCGGGACACCATATAGTCCCCTTGTTCCCAGTTCGCTATCACTGCTCTGAGTGACTCCATCTGGATTTGAACCCTTGTAAGTGTTCAAATTTTTCAGATTTAGAATCGGTCTCACCTAGCCTTCTGGCTTCAGTACCACCCTATAGTGTGGAACAATACCCCTTTCCTTGTTGTAGGAGGGGTAATTTTATTATCACCTGCTGGGAATACAGCTTGTGAATTGTTTTCAATACTGCCTCCCTGTCGGAGGGGGACATTGGTACAGCAGACTACAGGAACTTGCGAGGGGGGAAACGCCTCGACATTCCAATCTGTGCCCCTTTGATACTACTTGTAGGATCCAGGGGTCCTGTACGGTCCCAGCGTCATGCTGAGAACTTAGTAGAAGCGGTGGAGGGCTTCTGTTACTGGGAATGGACTGCCTGCTGCAGTCTTCTTCCCTTTCCTCTATCCCTGGGCAGATATCTTATAGGGACGAAAAGACTGAGGCTGAAAAGACGGTGTCTTTTTCTGCAGAGATGTGACTTAGGGTAAAAAACGGTGGATCTTCCAGCAGTTGCCGTGGCCACCAGGTCCCATGGACCGACCCCAAATAACTCCTCCCCTTTTATACGGCAATACATCTTTGTGCCGTTTGGAATCTGCATCCCCTGACCACTGTCGTGTCCATAAACATCTTCTTGCAGATATGGACATCGCATTTACTCTTGATGCCAGAGTGCAAATATCCCTCTGCGCATCTCGTATATATAGAAATGCATCCTTTAAATGCTCTATAGTCAATAAAATACTGTCCCTGTCAAGGGTATCAATATTTTTAGTCAGGGAATCCGACCAAGCCACCTCAGCTCTGCACATCCAGGCTGAGGCGATCGCTGGTCACAGTATAACACCAGCATGTGTGTGTATACTTTTTAGGATATTTTTCAGCCTCCTATCAGCTGGCTCCTTAAGTACGGCCCTATCCGTAGATGGTACCGCCACTTGTTCTGATAAGCGTGTGAGCGCCTTATCCACCCTGAGGGGTGTTTCCCAATGCGCCTTAACTTCTGGCGGGAAAGGGTATACCGCCAATAATTTTCTATCGGGGGAAACCCACGCATCATCACACACTTCATTTAATTTATCTGATTCAGGAAAAACTACAGGTAGTTTTTTCACCTCACACATAATACCCTTCTTTGTGGTACTTGGAGTATCAGAAATATGTAACACCTCCTTCATTGCCCTTAACGTGTGGCCCTAAAGGAAAATACGTTTGTTTCTTCACCGTCGACACTGAAATCAGTGTCCGTGTCTGGGTCTATGTCGACCGACTGAGGTAAATGGGCGTTTTTACAAGCCCCTGACGGTGTCTGAGACGCCTGGACCGGTACTAATTTGTTCGCCGGCCGTCTCATGTCGTCAACCCACTTGCAGCGTGTTGACCTTATCACGTAATTCCATAAGTAAGCCATCCATTCCGGTGTCGACTCCCTAGAGAGTGACATCACCATTACAGGCAATTTGCTCCGCCTCCTCACCAACATTTTCCTCATACATGTCGACACACACGTACCGACATACAGCACACACATAGGGAATGCTCTGATAGAGGACAGGACCCACTAGCCCTTTGGGGAGACAGAGGGAGAGTTTGCCAGCACACACCAAAATGCTATAATTATACAGGGACAACCCTTATATAAGTGTTCCTCCCATATAGCATTTAATATATATATATATCGCCAAATCAGTGCCCCCCCTCTCTGTTTTAACCCTGTTTCTGTAGTGCAGTGCAGGGGAGAGCCTGGGAGCCTTCCCCTCAGCCTTTCTGTGAGGGAAAATGGCGCTGTGTGCTGAGGAGAATAGGCCCCGCCCCCTTTTCGGCGGGCTTCTTCTCCGGAGATTGTGAAGTCTGGCAGGGGTTAAATACATCCATATAGCCTCAAGGGCTATATGTGATGTATTTTTCGCCATACAGGTATTCTACATTGCTGCCAGGGCGCCCCCCCCCGCGCCCTGCACCCTCCGTGATCGCTGTGGGAAGTGTGCTGACAGACAATGGCGCACAGCTGCAGTGCTGTGCGCTACCTGAGGAAGACTGAAAAGTCTTCTGCCGCCTGGTTCCGGACCTCTTCAATCTTCAGCATCTGCAAGGGGGTCGGCGGCGCGGCTCCGGGACGAACCCCAGGGCGAGACCTGTGTTCCGACTCCCTCTGAAGCTAATGGTGTCCAGTAGCCTAAGAATCCAATCCATCCTGCACGCAGGTGAGTTGAAATTCTCTCCCCTAAGTCCCTCGATGCAGTGAGCCTGTTGCCAGCAGGACTCACTGAAAATAAAGAACCTAAAAACTTTTTCTAAGCAACTCTTTAAGAGAGCCACCTAGATTGCACCCTTCTCGGACGGGCACAAAAACCTAACTGAGGCTTGGAGGAGGGTCATAGGGGGAGGAGCCAGTACACACCATGTGATCCTAAAAGCTTGCTTTTGTGCCCTGTCTCCTGCGGAGCCGCTATTCCCCATGGTCCTGACGGAGTCCCCAGCATCCACTAGGACGTTAGAGAAATTCTGTGTATAATTGCTGCCATTTCTGCATCCGAAATGCCACGTTAGTGTTTTCCATGAAAACACTTTAGCATAGCATTTTGCATGCAAATACTGTCGAAGTCACACACACAATATATGCATGCTCCATATAATTTTAATCAGCAGAAGCTGCCCATGCGTCCTATTACATTACTTTGAATCTAAGATGAATTTTGCGAAAATAATGCAAAAAGGAAGCTCAGCACTACTGAGTCACATGGCACTCACGCGTTATGTGTAATGCACGGAGCAAAGATGTAAGAGGATACATCTGTATATACTCACCAGCAGACTCGGCGCTACATGTTCAGCAAAGGGATGCAGAGCAGGGAGGCACCAGGCTCTCCCTGCTCTGCATCCTTGCTGATGTCCCCTGTTGCTGCCCACTGCTGTGCCTGTCACACAGAGTTACAGGCTGCTACAGCACAGCTCCAGCCAGCTAGGCTGTGAAATGTAAGTTTATGGAAAGAGAGTGAGTGATAAAGTGTGTGTGTGTGTGTGTGTGTGTGTGTGTGTGTATATCTGTGTGTATTTTTGTATGTGTGTGTATTTTTGTATGTGTGTATATCTGTGTGTGTGGGTTTGTATGTGTGTGTGTATATCTGTGTGTGTATGGTTGTATGTATGCATGTGTGTCTGGGCATAACGTGTGTAAGTGCCTTTACTACAGGGGGTATTATGTGTAAACCGCACTACTACAGGGCATTATATGTAAGCGGCACTACTACAGGGGCATTATATATAAGTGACACTACTACAGGGAGCATTATGTGTAAGCAGCACTACTACAGGGGGCATTATATTTAAGCTGCACTACTACAGGGGGCATTATATGAAAGTGGCACTATTACAGGGGACATTCTGGAACTGCGGGCGGTGTTCAATGCGTTGACAATGGCCCAGCATCTAATACAGAACAGAGCTGTTCAAGTACAATCGGACAACGCCACCACGGTGGCTTACATCAATCATCAAGGCGGCACTCGTAGCTCGTAGCCACATGGCATTGAGGGAAATATCACAGATTCTTCAGTGGGCAGAACGCCATCTGCCGGCCATATCCGCAGTGTTCATTCCAGGGGTCCTAAACTGGGAAGCGGACTTTCTCAGTCGTCAGGACGTACACATCGGAGAGTAGAGCCTCCATTCAGAGGAGATTCAACTTCTCATGGACAAGTGGGGCCTTCCAGATGTGGACCTGATGGCGTCTCGACACAATCACAAGGTTCCAGTCTTCGGAGCAAGGACAAGGGATTCTCAAGCAGCGTTTGTGGACGCTATGGCAATTCCATGGAACTTTCGGCTGCCGTAAGTGTTCCCTCCGGTGTCACTCCTGCCCAGAGATAAGGAAGTTCAAGCAAGAAGGAGGAATCCTACTTCTGATCGCTCCAGCGTTGCCCAGACTGCACTGGTTCTCCGATCTACAGGGCCTCTCACTAGATCGTCCCCTTCTACTTCCACAACGACCAGACCTCCTCGTTCAGGGCCCTTGTGTTTACCAGGACTTGGCCCATCTGGCTTTGACGGCGTGGCTCTTGAAGCTTCCATCTTGAGGGCCAAGGGTTTTTCTGAGGCGGTCATTCAAACTATGTTGAAGGCCCGTAAGCCGGCTTCTGCTCGGATTTACCATAGGGTTTGGAATTCTTACTTTACTTGGTGCGCGTCTCATAATCATGACGTTTTCAAGTTTAGTACGATCAAACTGTTGGCCTTCCTACAACAGGGCCTGGACTTAGGCCTTCGCCTAGCCTCCCTCAAGGTTCACATTTCTGCCTTGTCGATTTGGTTTCAGAGAAAGATTGCTACCCTACCGGATGTTCATACTTTCACTCAGGGTGTGTTGCGGATTCAACCTCCTTGTGTACCACCTGTGGCCCCTTGGGATCTGTCGGTGGTTCTGGAGGCCTTGCAAGAGTCTCCGTTTGAACCGCTTGCATCTGCAGACCTTAAGTGGCTTTCCGTTAAGGTTTTGTTTTTGCTGGCTATTGCGTCAGCTAGAAGGGTCTCGGACTTGGGTGCCTTATCCTGTAAATCCCCCTATCTAATTTTTCACTGTAACCGAGCGGTTCTTAGACCGCGTCCAGGTTATTTACCCAAGGTGGTGTCTTCCTTCCATCTTAATCAGGAGATTGTGGTTCCGGCCTTTAGTTCTCCTGAGTTGTCTTCCAAAGAGCGGTCTTTGGATGTGGTACGGGCTCTCCGTATCTATGTGAAGAGAACTGCCTCCATTAGGAAGTCTGATTCTCTCTTTGTACTGTTTGGATTTCACAAACGTGGCTGGCCTGCTAACAAGCAGACCTTGGCCAGATGGATTAGAATGGTAATTTCACATGCTTATGCACAGGCTAGCCTTCCAGCTCCTGCTACCATTAAAGCCCATTCTACTCGGTCTGTTGGACCTTCTTGGGCGGTTCGCCGTGGTGCGACCCTTGAACAATTGTGCAAGGCGGCTACGTGGTCCTCAGTGAACACGTTCATAAGGTTCTATGCCTTCGATACTTCTGCCTCCCAGGATGCTTCCTTTGGATGCCGGGTTCTTGTGCCCGCTACAGTGCGTCCCCTCCCATAAGGAACTGCTTTAGGACATCCCCAATGTTAATCCTTGTGGAGCCCAGTGTACCCCGCAGCAGAAAATGAGATTTATGGTAAGAACTTACCGTTGTTAAATCTCTTTCTGCGAGGTACACTGGGATCCACAAGGCGCCCACCCTGACGCACTTGGCTTCTTTGGGTTGGTATGGCATTAGCCGCTGACACCCTCTCCTGTAGTGAGTGTGTGGTGTATGTGGTTACTAACGATTGTCGTCTCTGGTACCTGCTACTGCATTGGACTGGTTAACGAAACTGAGCTCCTGTGCACGGAGGCGGGGTTATAGAGGAGGCGGCTCTGTGCATCTTGGGAACAGTCAAAGCTTTGAGCCTGTTGGTGCCTCGGATCAAGATCCTACTCTACACCCCGATGTTAATCCTTGTGGAGCCCAGTGTACCTCGCAGAAAGAGATTTAACAACGATAAGTTCTTACCATAAATCTCGTTATTCCATAAGGTGAGACGTCACATGCCAACTTCATAGGTAGAGATGGATTAACATGTCTGATGTTTGCTGTGATTAGCTTCTCTGTATTTTTTTTGAGATACAGATGTGTCCTCATACATCTTTACTGCAGTCACGCAAAACAGCCCCTCTCAGCACACCAGAGAGCCTTCTAGCATCAGGCCTCTTTTTTGCTTTTTTGCCGAAAATGCTTCTTATTCCGCAATGTAATGCGACTAGGATGCACAAGGAGACTGTGCTGATTAATTTGATATATTGACTATTGCTTATCTGTGTCTGAGTGTCTAAAGCTGTACACGAGGTGCTACGGTGTAGTAGCCACAGCTTTCTTCCAATACAAGTTCTGATTTGCTCCGTATACAGACTCAGTCACACACATTATACAAGCATCATATCAAATTAATTAGCACAGTCTCCTCATGGGTCCTAGTTGCACTGCATTGCGAGTAAGACACATTTTCAGCAAAAAAAGACACTCAACAATAGCAGAGTTGCACCTGATCTGGCGGCTCACTCACACCAGGCATTTCACACTGCATGGTGTATTAAGGTTTGATGTATGAGGACACATCTGTAATTTCCACTGTACTGAGGACCTCATTCAGCTTGGATCGCTATTGAGATTTTTCAATCCTGCTTCTACTATAAATCGCATGTGAAGAGCTGCCCAGAAAGGTAAAAGATGCCCACCACTGCAATCACAAAGTTGCATATGGAGTCGCATGATTGCGATTTATACGCTGAAATGGAGTATCATCGACAGTTACGGATGACCCAGGGCTACTCAGAACAATGAGAATGCATTGCACCAGGCACCGTGTTTAAGTTGCAGCAATCGCACCTGACGTCAGATGCATGCCCCATAAACGGCTATGACACACCTGCATTTCCTCATCCACTCCCCCGAGAATACCGTGTGTATGGCCATGAACACCCACCGCCCGTGAATCACCCAGCGATCACACCCCGACAAGATATGATCACAAAAGAATAAAAAATTACTGGTCGCACATGTGCAATGTGTTTGTAGCGCATGCGCAGTTGTCCGATAATTGTCCATTTACAATTTTGCAACTGAAGCTGAATAAGGCCCTATATTCTGTAAGAGTGTATTGAATGGGTGTAACCATTGATATTTTAGGTAGGAGTTTGTTATAATAAGTCACTAAACTTAGATTAGATTTCAACTGGTCTAGGGATTGTGGGCATGGTTTTCCAAATAGTGCTTCAGTTTTGGTTTTGAACTTCTGCAGGCTCTGTGTTTCCAATTGCATGTCCACAGTAAGAAATTTCTTCTAAGAAACTCACATTAGTCTCGATTGGCTCTCAGCACATATTCATAAGTTCTATTAGGTATGCTTTAGAAAGTGGTTAAATAATCTTAATTTTCTTCTTTGAGGACCATGTATTCTTTGTAATACTAGATCCATGGGTCTGAAGCTGAAACTATTCCAAAGACAAGACAGGACTGTACTAAATAACCCTTTGTGTGTATCAAGTATTTCTTTGACGTATCTTCAATTTCCATTTACAAATAAGATTGTGCTCATCCAAAAAGAACAGCAAATGACTCAATTCTGCAACATATGCAGAGATACTTTAACCATTAAATTAACTTTTCTATGAAAACAATATCTCGGCACAGAAACATGTAAGTGCTGAACTACCGTCAATGCGTTTAGTTGAAATCAACAGAATCAACAACTTGTGGCATTGAGCTGGATGCATTAAGCTTTGCATTTTGCATGCAATACATTCTTCCACTCTAACGCCGTATACTTGAAGAAAATCTCCCGATAAGAGCTGTTCTTTGCGATATAGAAGGACTTATGGGTTTAAGACCCTGGAGTCCTTCTTTGTATGAGTTGAGTGACTCACGCACCGTGGGAGGGGGGACTGGAAGGGATCTGATTGGAGCCCTCTCAGAGGGAATTGCAGATAGAAGCCCATGGGCTACTATTGGGTAACTCACTGCATCCACGCTCTAGAATGCATCGCAAAAAAGACAGAAAGAATTGCATGGGGGTGTCCCCACTTTTTAACCAACTCTGTAGAAAAACTGATGTAGGGTCCCCCCAAATTTCAGGATGACCACACTTCTTTGCGAGCCTGGGCTGGTGGTACCATAAATGGGGTCCCATATCCCCCAAACATCTCAATTTTGGTGGGACAGTCACTGTCCCACTATCCAATCTGTGGCAGCTGTGTCTCACTGGGGAGGGAGGAGAGTTTTGGGGCATAGGATAGTCGGTGCAGGCTTTGCAGTGCACAATTGACACAGCACACACCCTGCTCCTGTACATTAGACTTACCTCTCCAGGTAAATATAGCAGAACCAGCTCTGCAGAAATCACTGAGAACATGGCACATGTGCAGTAGACACTCGCAACGATCTCGGTGAGGATGGTGTGTGGCTGTATAGAGGGTACACTCAGCCTCCCTCTTTTCTTAAAGCAAACCTTGGTTGAGGGGTGTACTCTCTCTCACTGATTTAAAGCCCTTGTCACGCCTGAAGGTTGTGCTTGATTATGAGAGGTGTGAGGAACAGAGGTCGAAGTAGTGTGGTAAATCTGGGATACCTAATCCAGTTGCTGCTCATGGACCAGATGATGTGAGAACATTGATATTCACAATGATGTCAGCAACTGGTCAGGATGAGTTACTTTCTGAATTGGACTTTGCAGAACCTGCCTGAAGGCATTATCATACAGCACTAAAATTATGTGAACTTTAATAGCGTAGGGCATTTTTATAAGAGTGTTTTTGCTTGCACACCCTGATGAAAATGCCCCTAGCTGTCTAAAAAACAGTGTATTCATCTAATCAAACCGTGGAGTACCGTCTATTCCTTACAACAGGGTCTATTATGCTCCCTACACGTAAGGGACCTATTATATATTGAATCGAAGGAGGGACATAGTCATGGTCAAATTTCTTTGCACCCTGCCATGAAAAAAAGAAGAACCCTTATTTTTCTCTGAAATAACCCAAAAGTGACAAAAGTAATTAGCATGCTCCATTGTATAGTCTATATTTAATATAAATCAAACTTTGCCTTTGATTTGTGATTCAACTGAATATTTTAAATTATAAAACAATTGAAAATGGCAAGGACAAATATGATGGGAACCTTAACCTAATATTTTGTTGCACAACATTTAGAGGCAATCACTGCAAGTGTGCAATTTCTGTAGCTCTCAATGGGACCTCAGCACCTGTCAATAGGTAGTAAACTGCTCCACCTGTCTCAGGTTTGCTGGGTGCATTATCCAGACTTTACGTTTCAGCTTTTTCCATAGATGTTCAATAGGATTCAGATCAGGGCTCTTAGATGGTTGCTTCAGAATAGTCCAATGCTTTTAATGTTTTTTTCATATCCATTCTTGGGTGCTTTTAGCTGTATGTTTTGGGTCCTTATCCTGTTGAGGACTACCAAGGTATTCTGGAACAATGGGGGTCATTCCGAGTTGATCGCTCGCCAGCTAGGATTAGCAGCCGTGCAAACGCTATGCCGCTGCCCACTGGGGAGGGAGAGAGATACAGAAAGGGGCACACTCCAGATTTCCATATATGCAACAAACTATTTATTGTGATTTAAAATGCATACTCAGCTCAAACGTTTTCGGTCCATCCGGGCCTTCATCAGGAAGCACTACAGCATAATAGAAATTAGGAGCATTTCCCATTAAAGTCCAGCAGCAGCAGCAGCAGGAGGTTTAGGATATACGGAGGCAACAGCACCAGGACCATGAGATTCTTAAAGAGGTTGTGCAGCTTCTCGAAGCACGGCCTGGAAATGCTTCCCCAAATGTCCCAACCAGTTCCAGCGCCATAGGGCTAGTACTTTCCATAAAAAAATGACAGAGACTGATCATGTGGAGGCGTATCTGACCACGTTTGAGAGGATGGCTTAGCAAGAAAGTTGGCCTAAAGGACAGTGGGCCGGGTTGCAGGCACCCTTTCAGTGAGTCATAAAAAGCATTGCAGATGTTTTGGACTATGAAAAAGTAAAAACAGAAATTTTGAAAAAAGAGAAAGTACTCTCTCAGTGGGGCACTCACCTACCTAGTGATAGAGTGAAGTAGCTGTTTAAAGCTTAACATTTACAGTATATATAAAATTGACCTTAATGACATTACATGAACAAACAAACAAAAAACAAACAACATATCAGAATTGGACCTCAGCACCAGGGCAGTCGAGAGCCGGCTGGGCCCAGGTACTTTTCAAGGGGCGTGGCCTAATCAGAGGCGGTGTGAAAAAAATAGTATTTTAATCACCTCCATGGCCACACTGCAGCCCAGTACACAGCAGAGTGTGCTGGGCTGAGGAGAAGAGCTGCAGCTGCTGCTGCCCGGTAACGGGGAGGGGGCCTAGGCCCCTACTGGACCCTCACTGGGCCCCTCCATCAGACTTGGGCCCAGGTAATTTGTACCCTAGAGAAGAAAAATATTTTAGGAATAATTTGTGAGCAATAATTAAGCTGCTGGTAACGTCTCAATGATCCTGGAGGTTTCCTTCACCGCTCAACAACACAGTGCACAACAGAAAAAAATATCGGAAAATGAGACTTAACTAGCGCTTCTATTCACTTCCGTTGGTCCTTGAATTTCATGGGGGAGATTCAAATGCTTCTAAAATAAGGCTTATAGAGGATTGCTGCGTCCCAGAGAGCAGCAGTAGTGATATCTACAGGTGGTCACTCAACCCCCTTGAACATAAATACACAAACAAATGAGAGATCATTCCTGTCTTTCCTAAATATGACTTTGTGCGTTTTAACGTGAGTACGGTACGCACGAAGTCATATTTACCCTATTCTTTTGGATTGGGACCACCCTTAAGGCACCTTTACGTATAGGTCCATTCACCATCCCGTTACGCACTCCCTCATTAAGAGAAAAAGGAAATAGACGTTCATTCATTACGAACTTACTATACTATTAGTTGTCTTTTCCCTCTTACCCCCGAGGATACGAATCCACTGAGGATCCTACTCGGAGAAGTGGGAGGAAAGACAGGAATGAAGCTCTAAAGATATCATCATAGGAGGGGTTTACCACGTATTAACGTGAGTACGGCACATATCAAGTCGATGTGCACATTTTTATGAAAAGGAACTGAGAAAAATAACTGACTTTGCACCATAAACCTAATTCCTTGATGTGTTTAATCATTCGATGAGCGCAGACGTGATCTCTCATTTGTTTGTGTATTGAGATTCAAATGTTTGAAAAGTCAGTTGGGTGTCTGTTTTTTCCTATCTAATAGACAGGAAAAAACAGACACCCAACCGACTTTTCAAACATTTGAATCTCCCCCCATGAGTCTCCGTCACTCAAGGGTAAATACCATGTGAACAAAGATAAAAGTGTGTATAGTGAAATACCGTTTTAATAGCATAAAAACACACATCAATAAATTCATCAGATATTGCACAAATCCCTTCAAGCAGCAGAAAGAGGACAGGCTAATTACCAGATCACTCGGAACTGTGGCTAAACAGTTCTAAAAGCACATGGGAGATGGTAGTGAGGGATTTCCGGATAGTCCCACCACACACACGTCAGATCTTACTGGATACTGGTCCGTAGTTCTGTCCTCAAGCTTGTCAGGAGGTAACCAACGCGTTTCCACCCCTAGCTGGGGTCTTTGTCAAGGTTCAAAGTTTGAATGCTGATCAGCCCACTTTGGCTGCTATTTAAATGCTCAAAGCACCAATGAAATCCACGGGCGCCCAGCTGGACCCTGTACACATTAAAACTACATATCCCATGGTCCTCTGCTGCAAGTGTCCCTATGGAAACTCCAATCCTAGTTTAAACAATATGTGAGTGGGCGGACTTGTTGTTATGGACACACTTTTGTCATTCATTCCACAGGCTAACTCCTGGCGCCCTGCAGCGTTACGTCACTTCCGGACGCGTTACCATGGAAACCCGCGTCTCCGTCCCCGCAGGTTATCCCAGGCGCCGTGTAGCGCGTTGTTATTTCTGGACTCTAGGTCTGCTCATCCAATGTATTAAAGTCTTTAAAGTCTTTCCTTCCCCTCTCACACATCTTCTTCAGGGGTCCTTTTATTAACAATAAGAATGTTCAATATCTGCTCCCATTGTTACGTAACGTCACTTCCGGTGACGTCATATTATAACAAAGGAGTACAGGTATTTCACTGGTCATAAACCTACAATAATAATTAATAGGGGGTGAGTCATTTCATAAGTAGAGAGATATGCACTATCATCATTGGGGCATAAATACCATTTAATAAAATTGAAAAATAATTATAAACGGGAGCTAGTAGGTTAGATAAAAACAGCATCATGTGGTCATGTAAGAACCATTTCAATTTAAAATGGTAAGTCGCTCCATAAGTAGAATAAATCTAAACATCTTCAAGGTATAAAATATAAAATAAATTATAGATATACCATTACATACAGTGGGGTTTAGAGGGAACTAAAAAACTAAAAAAACAGCAGCATCAAATTATCTTATAAAAACCATTTCACCTCGAAATCGGAATTAATATCTCCTGGCTTTAAAGTGCCAAATTCATAAATAAGTTGCATTTCCTTTTTTGCCAATTGACTAGGAATATCCTTACACCTCCAGTTTCCTTTCACATGTTTAATCCCACAAAACTGTCTGATGGCTGAAGTCTTACTCTGATGGACAGTTCTAAAATGTTCTTATAGTGCATGTGTGGTTAAACCATTTCTTATATTCCTCAAATGCTCACCAATACGTGTTTTTAATGCTCTAGAGGTGCGGCCTATATACCAAAGACTGCACGTGCATTCTATAGCATAAACAACATTTGAGGAATTGCATGTGATGAAGTCGGTTATTTTCCAATCTCGTTTATTAATGGTTACTTCCATAATTTTACTAGTCTTGGTCTGGATCCCCCTACAACCCAAACAGAGGCCACAACGAAAGAAGCCCTTTGATTTAATTGTGCACATTGCTTTTTTTAGGGGGTGTGCACTCTTAACAAGGCTAGTTTTTAGACTTGGTGCTTTCCTAAAAATGCATTTGGGTTTTCCTGGGATGAATTCCCCAATAATTGGGTCCTTTTTCAGTACCCCCCAATGCCTAGCCAAATTTTTCTCAATATTTCTGTACTGACTATTAAACGAGGTTATGAAGGCCCATTCAAAACTGGAATTCTTCTTGGTCTGATCCTTACTTTTAGGTAGCAACAAAAGTTCTTGATCTATTTCGGCTACTCTATCTTTTGCACCTGCAATTTTTTCTTTATAATATCCAGATGCCTTAAACCTGAATTGCATCTCTTTTGCCTGTTCTTTGTATCTTGTTCCTTGTGTGCAATTCCTTTTTAATCTTCTAAATTGGCCCTCCGGAATTGAACCCAGCCAATCTGGATGGTGACAACTCCTCGTGTTAATGTAAGCTCCTGAGTCCGTAGGTTTTTTAAAAGTCATAGTATTCAGTTTACCATTTTCTATATAAACTGTTACATCAAGAAAGTTGATACTAGTACTACTCTTTTCAAAGGTAAAATGAATATTCAACTCATTGGTATTTAAAAAGGTAAAAAACTCATTTAAAAGGGTTTCTCCGCCCCTCCACACAAAGAAGACATCATCGATGTATCGTCTCCATAGCACCAGGTTCGCTCCGAAGGGACAGTGGTTCCAGATGTTTTCCTCTTCCCACTGTCCCATGAAGATGTTGGCATAACTCAGAGCGAACGTGGTGCCCATCGCTGTACCAAAACATTGGAGGTAAAAAATGCCATTAAAAGAGAAATAGTTGTTCTCTAAAATAAGCTTGAACCCCTTGAAAATAAACTCCTGAAGGTCCTCTTCTAATCCGCTGTTGTTTAAAGCCACATGAAGTGATCTCAGACCTGCAGTATGTTCTATAATGGTGTTGAGGGACCGGACATCCGCTGTGACTAATATTAGTCCCTACTCCCATTGTATATCATTCATCAACCTCAAAAAATCTCTGGTATCTCTCAGATGTGCCTTATTTTTAGACACAAGTGGTTGTAAAAAATAGTCGATTAATTCCGACAAATTCGCAATTACTGAGCCTATCCCTGACACAATCGGGCATCCGGGAGGTCTAACCGGGTCCTTATGGACCTTGGGTAGGACATACAGGACCGGGATAATTGGCTCTGTGATACAAAGTTTCATTTTCCTTTCCTTCAAAGTTCCCTTTTGATGATACTCCACTAATTTAGTAAGGGTTTTTTGGATTTTCTCAGTCGGATCTGACCTCAGTCTACGATATGTAGTCCCATCCCCCAATTGCCTGAGCACCTCTTTCTCATAGTCCTCTCTTGTCATCATAACAACCCCCCCCCCCCTTATCAGTTGGTTTGATCACCAAATCTTCATTTGTTCTTAGGCTCTTCGGTGCTTTTCATTCCTTAAATGTCAGGTTAGTTCTGGGGACCTCAGTCTCCATCATTTGAATGTCATCTGACACTAATTTTAAAAATGTTTCGATAAAATTTCCTTTAACATGTAGCGGATTAAAAACAGATTTGGGCTTAAAAAGGGGTATCGGTGGTGGTTGGTAAACTCATTGTAGTTGGTAAACTCATTGTAATTCCATCTTCTTTCATTAGAAAGAACTTCTTAACGCATAATTTTCTAACAAATTTGTGGAAATCTACAAATGTGCTGAATTTATTTAAAGTAAGTGCCGGTGCATATTTGAGGCCTTTCTCTAAAAGGGAAATCTCCTCCTTTGCTAGTAGGTCAGTACTTAAGTTAAAAATCTTGACTTTAGTTTTTTCCTCTATAATGGGTGAAGTATCTGTGCCCATAGGCAATTTCTCTATTCCTTTGTTCTTACGTCTAATTCTTAATTTTTTCCTTACTTTCTTCTTTTTGCCCCCTCTAGTTCCTCTCTTCTTTACCTTAGATACCTCTGGTTCCTCCCCCTGGATAAAAAAGGTACTGGGGACTGTGGTTGATCCTCCAATGGTCTGAATCTATTCTGTGTAGTGGTTTTAACCGAGGTGTCTCTCCTTCTCTCTCCTACTCCATTATTAAAATCAAAATTCCTGGGCCAATCCTTTCTATTGTTGTAATTGGTGTAGTTCCTTGGCCTCCATTCTCTCTCCTCCCCCCTATATTCCCTGGGTCTATAATTCCTATTCTGAGGTGTCCTCCCTCTTTGACTTACATAGTTATCCTGCCTCGGGTGATTTTTATAGTGTGTCCTTCCTGAGTTCAATCTCCCCCTATTATGATAAGGACGATCCAATTTTCTTCTATTCAGTCCTGGAGTGTATGCCTGAAGTGGTCTCTTTACCTCTCTCTCTTCCCCCTCATCATCCCCCTCTTCTTCTATATTCAATTCCTGTTCTCCCAATGGTTCACATTTCTTATCCCGATTAAATTGTCTAACTTTCCTATCTATGAGTGCTTTCTCATTCTTTTTCAAGCTATTTTCTATCCTTTTCTCAAGGTCTTTGAACTCTTGTACAGTAGATCCGTGAATGGGTGAATCAGAGTCCTATAGTTGGCAATTTCTGCCTCCAGTTTTACCAATTCCTGCTTCCTGTCTGCAACTATCAAATTCATCAGCGAAAATGAGCATGTCTTTTTAAGGGGCGTGGCCTAATCAGAGGAGGTATGGTCATGTACCCTTAGAAAAAAATACTGGGGAAAAAATAGTATTTTAATCACCTCCATGACCACACTGCAGCCCAGTACACAGCAGAGTGTGCTGGGCTGAGGAGAAGAGCTGCAGCTGCTGCTGCCAGTTAAGGGGGAGGGGGCCTGGGCCCCTACTGGACCCTCACTGGGCCCCTCCATCAGACCTGGGCCTGGGTAATTTGTACCCTCTCCCCGCTCTCTCGGCACCACTGCTCAGCACAATAAGTAGCGTGCATGTACAGTAATTGTTTCTTGTATGCCCAGAATTTCACAATTCCTGTTAATGGTGTAGTGTAGTTTATATAAAAGTAGACACTACATATAAGGACCTACAGAACAATATAGGAATAAGCAACAGTACAGCAAATAACTATGTGGTGCGATGACTCATGCTGAAAGCTTGTAGCATTGATAATTCTACAGTACATATTGGGGGTCATTCCAAGTTGATCGCTCGCTAGCAGTTTTTAGCAGCCATGCAAACGCATTGTCGCCGCCCACTGGGGAGTGTATTTTCGCTTTGCAGAAGTGCGAATGCTTGTGCAGCAGAGCGCCTGCAAAATCTTTTTGTGCAAAACAAGACCAGCCCTGTAGTTACTCTTCGTGTGCGTTGATTCTAACGACGGAGGGACGGCTTTTGACGTCACACACCCGCCCAGCGAACGCCCAGCCACGCCTGCGTTTTTTCTGCCACGCCTGCGTCTTTCTAAGCACTCCCTGAAAACGGTCAGTTGACACCCAGAAAAGCCCACTTCATGTCAATCTGTTGTTCGTTACACTCTGTGCATACCCACGATGCTCATTGTACCTGTACGATGTGCCTGCGCATTGCGGTGCATACGCATGTGCAGAAATGCTGATTTTTAGACTGATCACTGACCCCCATTATTTGTTACATGATACATACATTGTGTTTGTTGCACAATATTTTGCAGTAAAGCCATTCCTGCATACTTCTATGTACAATCATCATACCATAGCATTTAATATATTGACATTAAGTATCTGGGAGTGGTACAAAATATATTTGTCAATTGGTACGAGGGGGCATCAATAACCATCATAGAACAATAATCCCGAGTATTTCCGCCAACAACTGCAGGCGGTGGAACGCATACTTCCGGTTCTAGCCATGTGGTGAAACACAAATGGCGGGAACTGTGAAATCAGCTATTTCCGGACAAGCACCTTAAATAGGGCAGCAATCCACACTTTAACATAAGCACTTGAAAAAGGATAACCTATCCGAAACGCGTTGTGCCTGGAGTGGGATTTCGATCTTCTTGGACCTCTACCGTTGATCTTGCTGTATCCATCTGTTATTGGGCTAAGTGTGTGGTGTGGTGTGTTGCTGGGCTGCCCGGTTGGAACCCATCTTCTTAACATCGAGGCACACACCACATACCCAAAACGGTATGAGCCAGAAATCCCACCATTGAAAAATCTTGCACAAAGACTGTCCTTTCATGTTTACACTGCCAATGTTTACAAATTAAGGGTCTGTGCAATATATTGTTTTTAATATATGTCACTGTTTGTAAAATCCATGTTTATGTGCACTGTGTCACTTTATAATCATGGCTGTTTAAAAATAAAACATTTGTCTTTTTTGTCATAAATTAGACTTTGTTTTATAATCCAATTGCCACCTCCTTGAGGAAAATAGCGCTCACTATAGATATCACTTTTTTCTCAACAATTGGTACGAAACCATTACTTCAGCTGGTGCATTATAACGTGCACATCTTAATACAGACTACAGGTTGAACCCGATGGGCATTTTACCTCTATTAAACCTCAGTAACTATTTAACCAGGCGATAGTTAATGCAGAAGCTGTGTAGTAAGTAACCACTTCAGGATACGTTGTCGTTCCTGGTTAAAGCTTGTAGCATTTGATAACTTTATGATACAATGCATCTACTACACAATACCTTGCAGAAAAAGAATTTCTACAGACATCTATGCATAATTATCATATTAGGTGACCGCTTAGGGACAGATTAAGCCTTGTGGGTGCCCGGGTCACTTAGACAGGGGGGCCCCCGTGGAAGGGAGATAAGATTGTGCATACCTCCCAACATGACCAATTCCAGGAGTGAAAAAATGCTCTTTACATGGACTTCCCTCTTAATATATGCTTGTAGTCACCTGTGTTGAACTATTTAATTGATAAGAAAGGTGTTTCAACACAGGTGCTTGCAATCATAGCTTAAAAATGTTGTCCCTCCGGGAATGAGTCATGTTGGGATGTATGGATTGTGTATATTAAATTTAGCCCAATGGTGTATATTAGATTTAAACTAATAGTTTAATATTGCCTAGGTACTGTTTATAGCTCCACCTAATTGAAAGACGACTATTTTATAAAATGCAGTTATAGTGGAACAAAGACAACTTATACAACCTTAAAATACACATAGAAAAAAAATCTATAATTTATCTTGTCACATGCAAATATAGCTGCAGCCTCTGCACTACTTACACACTAGAGCAGGACTCAGGAGGACTCTGTGTGTGTGTGTGTGTGTGTGTGTGTGTGTGTGTGTGTGTGTGTGTGTGTGTGTGTGCGTCTCTCTCTCTAGACATTCATTAGATAACAAATTACACATGACTCAGACACCCAGGTGTAGAGAGATCTGTAAGTGAAACAGGGATCCCACCCTGTGTCACAGCTCTCTCCGCCCTCCTATCGCTCCTCTGGTTGGGGACCCTGGTAAATAGTTCATGAAATCTGATACTCCTGTATGTCTGCCTGCATTATATACTGTCCTGCTCGCATTCTGGCTGTCTGGTTCTTCTGTTGCATAAGGGAAAAAGCTAGTGATGTCAGTGTGCTCTGGCTGGGGTGGGGGGGCCTGACAGAGGGAGGCCCGGGGTACCGTATGCGCTGCATCCCCCCTTTAATCTGGCTATGTGACCACTTATATATATATCATGACCTAATGCTCAACTAGGAGCCATATTGTCACACACA
This sequence comes from Pseudophryne corroboree, assembly GCF_028390025.1. Taxonomy (NCBI): domain Eukaryota; kingdom Metazoa; phylum Chordata; class Amphibia; order Anura; family Myobatrachidae; genus Pseudophryne; species Pseudophryne corroboree. Next base: position 607,563,273 of record NC_086444.1, on the reverse strand, counting down.
GGTGTACTACGATATACCGGCGCTCGGGATCCTGACCGCTGGAATGCTAGCAGCAGGGCAAGTGTAAAAGAGCCCCTTGCGGGCTCACTGTGGGCATGGTGCCACGCTAATTATTCTCCCTCCAGGTGTGTCGTGGACACCCCAAGAGGGAGAATAGTTGTCGGTATCCCGGTAGTCGGGAACCCAGCGCCGTTATGCAGAGCGCAGGGATCCCGACAGCAGGGATATCGAGTGCCTCCCATCACAAACACCACACACCTGAATTGTTGTCTGTGGAACAATCAGTTGATTCCACAAATATAACATATACGTGAAAAAGTTACTACATTTATACTTTGCACTAATAACTAGAAGTGTGAAATTGCTGGTCATACCCTGAGTTTATACAGGGAACCATTATAATACATGCCCACTTGCATACTACATATTGGGCTGTCTTTTTTTCCTATTTGTTCTGTGTGTCTTTACATGTGGTATCATTTCAGTGATTTTGTATATACCGCACTGCACTATCAACAATAAGTGTAAAATGATGGCCATACCCTGTATCTACACAGGGAATTATCATTACACAAGCCCACCTGCATTCTGCTAATTGTGTTTTGGTCCTTTTTGCTGCACTAATAACAAGAATTGTGAAATTCCTGGGCTATCCTGAAATTATACGGTTATTAATATACATGCCCATGTGCATGTTAATATCCCAAGAGGGTGGAAAAAGAATAGTAGATACCTGCTTTAACACTGCAGTGCTCACCTTGGCCTGTTGCTAATAAGCAGTGCAGACCTCAGGTAGGTAAAGCAGCTGTCATGAGAGTGCCAATAGGATAATACTGCTGTATATAGACAAATCCTTTATCAGCCTATATAAACTGCTGCTACTCCCATTGTGCAGTCCGTAGTGAATTGGGAGTGAGCAGGTTACCTATAGTGATAGTGGATTGAAATTAAGGGGGTAATTCCAAGTTGATCGCAGCAGGATTTTTGTTAGCAATTGCGCAAAACCATGTGCAGTGCAGGAAGGGCAGATATAACATGTGCAGAGAGAGTTAGATTTGGGTGGGGTGTGTTCAATCTGCAATCTAAATTGCAGTGTAAAAATAAAGCAGCCAGTATTTACCCTGCACAGAAACAAAATAACCCACCCTAACTCTTTCTGCACATGTTATATCTGCCTCCCCTGCAGTGCACATGGTTTTGCCCAATTGCTATCAAAAATCCTGCTGCGATCAACTTGGAATTACCCCCTATGACTGTTTAGCAAGGGAAAGAGCAGCACTGAAGGATGAGAACATAAGTTTGAAATGGAGGAAGTCTGCCTTAGAGCGTGATTTCCTCCAGTGTCGCTCAGCAGTACGTGAGCATTTTTGAAGATATCTGGTGAATTTTGTGTGCCAGGGTTGAGGTGTTAATTTGCGAGGGTGAATAGTGGTTGGTGGAGCGACAGAGTCTAGTGCAGAAGTAAGGGATGCATTGTATAGGGAAGTGGATTGTTCAGGGCATGAGAGAGAGAGCGAACAGGAGACAGAAGTGAGTCAAATAAGAAGGATAGGGATGTGGTGTCAATAGCCTCAATGTTACATTTAGTGATGGTAGCCTTAGGAGGGAGAGATGGTGAAGCAGAGAGAGATAAGTTAAAGGAGAGTAGGTGTGGTCAGAGAGGGGAAATAGGGAGTTGGAGAAATCAGAAATATCACAACGGTGAGTGAAGACCAGATCCAGTGAGCTCCCATTCACATGGGAGGGTTAGGAGGTCCACTGGGAGAGACCAAGTAACAATGTGAGGTTAAGGAGTTTAGAGACAGGGAATTTGGGGGGTCATTCTGAGATGTTCGTTCGTTGCCGATTTTCGCAACGGAGCGATTAAGGCAAAAATGCGCATGGTACGTCCAAATGAAGAGTTTTCATCGTTGAAGTGATCGGAGTGTGATTGACAGGAAGTGGGTGTTTCTGGGCGGAAACTGACCGTTTTCTGGGAGTGTGCGGAAAAATGCAGGCATGCCAGTATAAAACGCGGGAGTGTCTGGAGAAATGGGGGAGTGGCTGGCCGAACGCAGGGCGTGTTTGTGACGTCAAACCAGGAACAAAACGGGCTGAGCTGATCGCAGTGTAGGAGTAAGTCTCGAGCTACTCAGAAACTGCTAAGAATTATTTAATCGCAATTCTCTAATCTTTCGTTCGCTATTCTGCTATGCTAAGATACACTCCCAGAGGGCGGCAGCCTAGCGTGTGCAATGCTGCAAAAAGCAGCTAGTGTGCGAACAACTCGGAATGAGGGCCTTTGTGGGGATATTGATAGGGATGTTGAAATCACCTAGGATAATGTAGGGAATGTCAGAAGAGAGGAAGTGGGGAAGTCAGGAAGCAAAGTTGTCTAGGAATTTGGAGGCAATGCCAGGGGTTGGTAGGAGTAACTAGAGGGTAAAAGGACCCCAACACCACCACCATGGCGACCCCCAGGTCGGCGGGTGTGTGAGAATGTGAGGCCCCTAGCAGATAGAGCAGCAGGAAAAGTAGTGTCAGAGGGAGTAATCCAGGTTTCAGTAATGGCTAGTAGATTCAGGGAGATGTAGATGAAAAGGTCATGAGTGGTGGCCAGTTTATTACAAAGAGATCTGGCATTCCAGAGGGCACAGGATAGGGGGTATGAGTTTGAGGGAGAGATGTAAATGAGATTATTAGCTTTGCTGTAGCATTGAGGAGAGATTAACTTTGAGCAGGAATGATGAGAGAGTAGTGATGGTGTGGGTGTCTGAGCTAGGAAGGGAAACTGCAGGAGGTGTGCAGGGAAGAGTTCAGTGTGATGTGGATGGCGGTGTGGGGAGATGACAGACAGAGAAGGGAGGGAGCAGGGCTGAGTGGTGGGGTAGTTGGACCATGGGGCAGAGGTGAATGAAAGTGGGGTAACAGGATAGGAGGGGAAAGGAAACAGAGGGGTGGAGGGGAGACAGAGAAGGTGAGAAAGGAGGAGGTGTAGGAGACTAGGGGCCTAATTCTGAGTTGATCGCAGCAGCAAATTTGTTAGCACTTGGACAAAACCATGTACACTGCAGGGGGGACAGATATAACATGTGCAGAGAGAGTTAGATTTGGGTGGGGTGTATTCAAACTGAAATCTAAATTGCAGTGTAAAAATAAAGCAGCCAGTATTTACCCTGCACAGAAACAATATAACCCACCCAAATCTAACTCTCTCTGCAAATGTTATATCTGCCCCCCTGCAGTGCACATGGTTTTGCCCAATTGCTAACAAACTTGCTGCTGCGATCAACTCAGAATTACCCCCTAGGAGAGAAGGATAAAGGTGGGAACTCCCCACAGGACTAAGTAGACACGGAGTGATGTGGGGAGTAGAAGAAAACCTTGAAACTGGAACTAGGAGTGGAGGCTGTAAGGGAATCAGAGCAGAAGAATTGCGGAAATGCAGGTGAGAAAAGCAGTGTAAGCTCAATGGGTGTGAATTTAGTTTGAAGTGAATCAAAAGCATAGATAAAATGGGTGCAGAAATTGATTCGGACTGTAAGAAATGAGAGGATTGTGAGTCGGAGAGAGAATTGACAGCATAGGAAAGGAATGAGTTAAACATCTTGTGAGGGGTGGACCTAGCTGGAAGGAAAGTACAGCCCTTGGGAAAAGGGGAGGGTTAGTATATATAGGGAAGGATAGGCCATTTTGTCTCTCTCTGGTTCGTGAAATTGCCTAGTTCTGGGTGAGTGCTGCAGTGCAGAGCTCCCCATATTTTGTGTACAGCTTGTGCTTTGCATTTAATTGCTCTCCTTCCTTTTGGCTGCTATGGCTTCTCGCCCTCGCCGTTCCGCCGGGACCCCAGCTCGATACCGCGCTTCTGGCGGTGGAGCTGGGCCGGGGAAAGGGATGGCAGGCCTGGGGAACGGGGCTCCGTCCCCCGCGGCCTCCACGGGCGCGGGCAGGAGCGCAGCTAGGCGGGGTAGGCCGGAGATCCAGTCAGGCCGCCCGGAGGTAGACGGGCATCAGCCCTCGCCTCCGGGAGCGCCTGACGAAGCGGCGGTGTCCGGCACCCGCGGTCGCGTGCATGCGTGCCGCAGCGGGCGCTCGGCGGCTGCTGCACAGGCGGCCCCTGTCTCTTCCCCCTTGCCGCGGCCGGAGCTGAGTGCCAGGCGGGGGGTAGAGGCTGGACGGGGGTCGGTGGCTCGCCGTGCGGGGCTTGCTTCGGGGCCTCGCGCGGCGGGTATGTTCAGTGCGGCTGGCGGGGGAGCTGTGACGGAGAACAGTGGGACGCGCGCACGAGGTGCGGGGGCGCCCATGCCTGCCTCAGGCGGCGCCGGCCGCGCACGTGTGCGCGCAGCGGCGCCGCCAGCCCCTTTGTCCCTCTTTTCAACTCAGTTAACTCCCCGGCAGCCGGAGTCCGGCGGGGGCCGGGGGGAAAGGAGAGGCAGGGCGGCTTTAGTGGGCAGGCGGGAGGCACAGGTGTCGGTAGGGAATGAGCACCGGAGTGCAGCTGCACACGGTGACAGGGCGCGCGTGCGGGAGGCGTGCGAGCCCGTGCCCACTGCGAGCGGCGCAGTGCGCGCGCGGGCGTGCGCAGCTGCGCCGCGGGTTTCTCGGTCTCCCCTAGTTACTCCCCTGGGGCCGGAATCTAGCGGCCCGCGGGGGAGGAGGGGGGACAGGGAATGGGTCAGCGGCCGCAGGGCTGCGGCGCGCGCGGCTTAATCTCGGGGCGTCTCCCCCCTGGCGGCGGGAGATAGTTCCGATTCGCAGGGGGAGGGGGCGTACTTGGAGGTGGAGAGTGAGGACAGCGCGGCCGCCGACAGGGGCGCCCCCGTCTTCCCACTGGGGCAGCGGGCGTTGGGTGCCCGGTTGCCGCCTGTCGGGCAGCGGGCGCGTGGTCACGCGCGTGCCCCGGCGGGAGGTCCCTCGGGGCCCGATGCCTCGTTTTGGGGGGGTCGCGACCCCTCCGGAGCGCTGGCGTCGGCCCTGGCCACTGTGGTGGAGGCTTTAGGGCCATTAGCTGCGGCTGCCTCCCCGAGGGCGACTGCTAGTTCTGGCGAACCTGCGGTGGCAGGCGGGTCCGGTGGTCGGAGGGCTGCCGCGGCGCAGCGAGTGGCACGCGCCTGCCGGGAGCTCGGGGCGGCCGCCACAGAATTGGAGCAGGGTCCGGGGCAGGACGCGCAGGGGTGCTCGGCGGCAACTCCCCCCTCACGGAGGGCTCGGCATGCGCCGCGAGTGCTGGCGGGGTCCTCCGCTTCTTTCTCTGTTACAGCGGATCTCGGGGAAGTTGAGATGGCAGAATACGAAGAGGAAGACGTCGGTTTGGCCACGCCGGAGGATTCCATGTCGGGGTCGCCGGCATCAGGTGAGGTGGTGCAGTCGGTATCGGGTTCCTCCACGAGCTCTAGTTCTAGTAGCTCTTCCTCTTCCTCCTCTTCGTCTTCTCTGTCGTCGCAGGTGTCCGCAGTCAGTAGCACGACTAGGGCAAGGAAGCGGGCGACGAAATTCGCCAAGAGGGCAGCAGGCCAGCAGAAGAGGCGGAAGAGGCGCAAGTGGCTTAGCGAGGAAGCTCGTAGGGCCAAGAAGCGTCGCGATTTGCCCGGGGTCGTGCGCTGCGACTATACTGCCGTTATGCGGGGGCTGCGAGATAGCTGCCGCAGGAAGATTCGCAGAGGGGACTTCGTTGATGTGTTCGTCTTGACCAAGGACGCGAAGAAGGAGTATAAGGCGGCGGCCGCAAAGAAGGGTATAGGGGCGGAGGCATTCCGTACCTTCGATAATTGGCTGGCCGGGTTTTGGGTCTTCGCGGCGTGTTACTTGGAGGACAGGCCAAACGAGCACATGAACATAATTCGGTACCTGCATCTCGTGCACGACATGCAGCGCACGTCTTCGGGATCGGAGTGGCGTAGGTACGACCAGGAATTCAGGGAAAAGCAGGACGGTTTGCAGGTCATGGACTTTGGGTTCAAGGACGTTGAAATCTGGCTCAAGGTCACTCGGGCTTCGCAACAGGCTGAGGAGCCCCGGAAGCCGGGGGCGGACGGGCACCGCGCAGGGTCGTCCGCCCAAGGGTCCGGCGCGGAAGGCGGATTGGCCAAGCCAGGTAGGTCGGCCGTCCGCGCAGGGGGGCGAGCCGCCACAAAAGGAAAATGTTTCGCGTTTAACAACGCGGCGTGTTCCTTCGGCAAGCAGTGTCATTTTCGACACTCGTGCCTGCAGTGTGGCGGATCCCACCCAGCCTCCTCCTGCTTCAAAGGCAGTCGGCAGGGTGCCCGGGGTAAGCAAACTTACCCCAGACAAGCCGCGGGCGGGAGCGCTCCGCAGAGCGCCAACACCAATTAAATTGGAGACTATGGGCCGGTGGTTGGATTTGTATCCGAATAGGGAGGATGCACAATTTTTATTTTCCGGTTTTCAGTTTGGGTTTCGCTTGCCTGTTGCGAGCGAGGTGTCCGTGCGGGCCCAGCGGAACCTCCAGTCTGCCCGAGCCTTGCCGTTAGTACTGAGGGAGAAAGTGGATAAGGAGGTCAGGTTGGGCAGGATGGAGGGACCGTTTCTATCGCCCCCGGTGGATGACTTGGTCATCTCTCCAGTGGGGGTGGTTCCCAAGAAGACTCCAGGCGCTTTCCGGCTCATTCAGCATCTTTCTTACCCGTCGGGGGCGTCGGTCAACGACGCAATACCGCCGGCTCATTGCTCGGTGGTGTATCAGTCGTTTGACGAAGCGTTGGAGATGGTCCGCAGTTACGGGTGTGGGGCCCTCATGGCTAAGATTGATGTTGAGTCCGCTTTTCGGTTGCTGCCATTACATCCGGACTCATTCCGTTTTATGGGTTTCCGGATTGGAGCAGAGTATTTCATCGACAAATGTTTGCCGATGGGATGTTCCGTTTCATGCTCATTTTTCGAGCGTTTTAGTACGTTTCTACATTGGTGCGTGGAGTCTTCGTCAGGGGGTCACGGGGTCGCCCATTACCTCGATGACTTCCTGTGCGCGGGTCCGGCAAATTCACCGCGGTGCGGCGACTTGCTTTTCAGCATCCGGGCGCTGTTTTTCCACTTCGGCGTTCCTGTGGCCGAGGATAAAACAGAGGGCCCGTCCTCCTGTTTGTCCTTTTTGGGGATTGAGATTGACACAGTGGCAGGATCGTGTCGGCTTCCTCGGGACAAGGTGGTGAAGCTCCGCGACGCTATTTGCCGGTTTGAAGGGTCGCGTAAGGTCACACTACGGCAGGCGCAGTCCTTGCTGGGCATGTTGAACTTTGCTTGTCGGGTAATCCCGATGGGCAGGGTTTTCTGCCGGAAGCTAGAAAGGGCGACTGCGGGGTGTGCCAGACCACACCATTTAGTGCGTTTGTCCTCAGAGATTAAGAGGGATTTGGCCGTATGGGCCTCGTTCCTGGCGGACTTCAACGGGGTGTGTATATGGCAGGCCCCAATGGTGGACAGCGCTAGGTTGCAGTTGTTCACCGACGCAGCGGGTGCCTCTGGATTCGGTTGCTATCTGGAGGGATCTTGGTGCGCGGCCTCGTGGCCGGCGGAATGGCGTTGCGAAGGTTTAACTAAGGACCTTTTGCTTCTGGAGCTTTTCCCCATTATGGTGGCGCTGGAGGTATGGGGCGATCGGCTGGTTCATCGCAGCATCTTGATGTGATAATCTGGGTGTGGTGCATGTGATTAATAACCAGAGGGCGATGTCGCTGGTGTTCTGCGGGTGCTGGGGCAAATGCTGTTGACATGCCTTCGTCGGAACGTGTGGTTCCGCGCGCAGCACGTGCCGGGGCTAGAGAACGGAATTGCTGACGCGTTATCACGAGGGCAGTGGGAAAGATTTTGTTTGTTGGCACCCGAGGCCGACGAGCATGGTTTTCATTGTCCCGGTTATGTTTGGCAGGTGATCGGGCCGGACTGGAGGGTCTAGCGTTGCGGTCAGTCGCGCCAACCACGCTTAAGGCTTACAGGCAAGCTTGGAGCGAGTGGGAGGAGTTTGTTCAAGGACGGAATTCACAAGGTAAGAGCGGGCATCGGATGATGCTTTCTTTTATTTGGCAGCTGTATGTTTCGGGTAGGTCCAGAGCGGTGGTATCCCGGTACTTGGCTGGCATTTCGTTTTTCAGCAAAATAAAGGGCGTCACCGACGTGACAAAAAGTGGGATTCTGCTGAAGGCGATGAAGGAATGGGCGCGAGTCGCGCCGACGCCGCCTGACAGGAGGCGGCCCATTGATGCGGCTTTGTTGCCGGCTGTCATCAGGGCGGTAGGAGGTGTCGCATCGTCCATGTTTGAGTCGCTGTTGTTCAGTTTGGCGTTCTCAATGGCTTACCACGGGGCCTTTAGGGTTTCGGAATTGGTAGCGCCTTCTAAGCGAGCAGATTCGCGCATGCTGGTCGGGGACGTGGTGGTGGGTGAGAGGTCCTTGCTTTGCAGATTGCGTCGCTCTAAGACGGACCAAGTGGGGAGAGGTCGTTGGGTCACCTTGGTTCCGGCACTGGATGAGAGCATGTGCCCAGTAAGTTTGGCAGTGCAGTATGCGGCAGTACGGCCTGGCGGTCGGGGATCATGGCTGCTGCATTATGACGGGCTGCCGGTGAGTATCAATTTCGTTGGATGCTGGGTAGCTGTCTTGCGAGCTTGGGCCTTCCACCCGCTGCGTTCGGGACGCATTCCTTCTGCATAGGGGCTGCGACGTCGGCTGCGGCGGCGGGATTTTCCATGGCCGAGATCCAGGCGGTGGGGCGATGGAAGTCGTCAAGTTACAGACGGTATATTCGCCCCGTTGCATGAGATGTTGGCTCGCGCGTACTCTTTGTTTAATTGCAGTTGTTTATTCGTGTTGTTACAGTTCAGTACGTTATGGTGTTGTGCGTTTGTTTGTCTTCCCGTTTTATCCTACTCAGGGATTAGCTACTCGCCGTTGCGGGCATGAGCCGGCAGCGGGGGTCTGGAGTTATTTTGCGATTTTTTGCCTGACTTGATGGACTGAATTCTAATCCACAATTCGGCTAATCTGTTCTAATCAGAGTCCCTCAGCAGGTCTTTACGCTTTCACCTCCAGCTGAGTTCTTACATGTTTTACCCCTTTTTTACCCCCCCCTTTTTATTTTCTTAAATTTGTTTTCATTTTCCCCATTTGTGTGTTCATGTTCTGCTTCAAATTGGCTGGAAGCTCGGCTAGGCCGAGATTTCTGCAATATTCGGAAACAATTTTTTTCTTTTTGGCAGATCCTTCAGGTTAACGCAATTACTGAATCATGGTATAGATATTTAGTAACCAATTTTACCCCTTTTCCTCCTCTTCAGGTTGGTTTGCTGATGACTTGACCGTTTGGGTGGTGGGCCACTTGTATGTGTTTTGGGCCGCAAAGTTTTTAGCCTCGGCGGGGGCTCAGCGGTTTCCTAGGGCTCAGGGAGTTATATGGCTTGGTTGGCGAGGAATGCTGTGGAAAGATTTGAGGAGTTGGCTAGTTAGTCAGACCAGCAAGCATGGAGTTCCTAGAGTATTGGTTGTCCATCTCGGTGGCAACGACCTGGGGAAGAGGACATCTTTGGAGTTGCGGTGGGCCATGATACAGGATCTGGCAGGTGTGGCCGCAGCATGGACCGATTGCATATTGGTTTTCTCCTTGATGGTGCCAAGGTTGAGTTGGCGAGGTGTGGCGGACGGTCGCGTAATTGATGAGACCAGAAAGAAGGTGAATGGGGCTGTGGCGAAGTGGGTGCTGTCCCACGGAGGCAAGGTAGTTCGCCACCCTAGGATTCGGTTCCGAGACAGTCACCTTTTTCGGCCTGATGGTGTGCATCTATCCAATGAGGGGATGATGCTTTTCCTGGAGGATCTGTTCCTAGTGTTGCAGGAGTTAGGGTGAGGTTATGGTGGCGGTACGAAGACTCTGGGGAGGAGTCTTTCGCTGTTGGCGGTAAAGAACGGCAGTTTGTAGTTGTATCGTAAGCTGTAGTGATTTACAGTTTGATTTGGTTTAGGTGCACTCACCTCCATCGACTTATTGGCCGCTCGACCACCCGACCGGGAGGCAGCGGAATGGGCACCCATCAGGGTGGGAAGTCACTGTGGGGGTTGAGCTAGCACCTATTACCGTTTTGATAGTTTGTAGTTAAATTAGGATGGTTTGGATTTTAGCATTTTAAGGTTAGCGTCAGTTTAATAGAGCCGTTCTTTTTTCTGCCACCATATGCCGGCTGAATCGGCATCTTAACAAAGTTTTTCATTTACAGGTTTGCTATGGTTAGGATCAAATAAATAGCTAGCAATTTTTCTGCCAAATTCAAGTCTCTGTGTCATTATTTCTTGGTATTAGAGGTAACGAATGCTTTACTTAGAATGAAGGGGTCCACCAAATGTCACTAGGATGTTTAAGGGTAAAAAAGCAATGGTAATTCAGACAGGACTTTTAAGTATTTGAAGGTAAAATTGCATTGGTACAGCTGTGCATAAAAAAAAATACAGATAAAAGCATGTCTTGGTAAAAATGGATGGTTTTTGAAATGTCCAAGTCAGGTAGTTCAGTGTTATTTAATTAGATTCAACAATCAGGAGGCGAATGAGATGAAGAGTATGTGAATTCACATTTGTTTTTTAAATTAGTTCTTCAGTTTTCTATTTTCGTGTCTTTCTGTTTCACTTTGGTTGAACACTTGTGGAACGCTGCTGTTATGTGTCCGTTTTATCACACTTTGATAAAAATGCACACTTCGATAATAAATGCACAGCCTACCAGCTTTGCACAGGCTAAATGATGGAATTTAAGTAGAGTCACTAATCCCATCTGCAGCAGCAGGAAATAGGAATCCTTATTCACTTTAATATATTATTACAGAGTCACCAGGACATGGGCATTAGGTGACAGAGCTTGGTAAATCTGGCAGCCTAGCAGCCCCCATAGATATCTATGGGGGCTGCTTCTGCTGTCAGAAATGGAGGCACACTGCTGTTTCTCCATATTACATCCGGGTGATCCTTAATATTTGAGTTTATCCATCGAAAATGGCTATTTTCAGGGCATATCCCACACATATTATTTGATAAATAGGCCCCTAAGAGAGCTATATATTGACACCACATTTTTATAATTGCAACCTGTATATAGTTATATAATTATGAACTATATTGTGATAATTGAATCAGTGTGAACAGCAGACGCATATAGTCACACTTTCATCAGCTCCCTCATGGTCTAGCAGCAGTGTCACTGCAACAAACTGCTTTGAAAAAGGGTTCTCTGGTCACTACATAACATAGACAATTAGAACAGTGTGCACAGCAGTTTCATAGCTGACATGCTGAGACTAGCCTCCCGGCATTTGGTAAATGGCGCAGCTCCTATTTAATAATTGATTGTATCACTCACTTATGGTGGCCAATCCCGGGATCGGGATCGGTGGGATCCCGGGATTTAGGCCCAAAAATGGGCAGGATTCAATTCCGGGATTGGAAGCTCCAATCCCGGGGATTGAGGGATCAGCGTTGAGCGTCCACAGGACGCTCAGACGCTGCCCGGCTTCCTCTTTCCGGGTTCCCAGTGCAGCGTGAGAGGTCACGCTGCGCTGTCAGCCGCTGCTGGGAGCCGCCAGCAGCGATCAACAGATGTTTTCTTCCCGCCCGCCCTCGGTATATGGTAAGTTATGTGTGCGGGGCGAGGGGGGCGACCACCTGCTAAAAGCCTGGGATTGGCCATTTTTTAATCCTGATACCCGGGATTGAAAAAATGGCCTGGGATTGGCTTCCCTACACTCACTCCTACAGTCAAAGTTTATATCACAAAATACCACATAATAGAGTGAGCAGTGGATGCTTCATTATTGTACCATCACTGGCTCTCTGATAGCACAAAACAGTGCTGTTTATTTATTATTTATTTATTAACAGTTTCATATATAGCACAGCAAAATCCATTGCACTTTACAATTGGAACAACAGTAATAGCACAAAACTGGGTGATAACAGACAGACATAGAGGTAGGAAGGCCCTGCTCGCAAGCTTACAATCTATAGGGAAGTAGGCATTGATACACAAGGATAGTTGTTATCTATTGCATAATGGTCCACCAGATGTCAAAGGCCCCTAGTGGACTGTATGATATGGTCTCACACCAGTGTTGGCCAGGGGTCAGGAGGAAGTGATACTGAAGAGAAAGAAAATACGTGAGGATAAGTGTGGACTGTACAGTGTGGATGTAATTGGATAGGAAATTTATGAAGGTTATGTGGGTGGCAAGCTTGCCTAAAAAGGTGAGTTTTCAAGGAACGCTTGAAGATTTGGAGACTAGAGGAGAGTTTTATTGTGCGTGGCAGGGCATTCCACAGAGTGGAAGCATGACAAAGAAAGTCCTGCAGTCTTGATTGTGAATGAGAGACGTCGATCTTGTAAAGAGCGAAAAAGTCGGGTTGGGAGATATTTTGAGATAAGCGAAGAGATGTACATTGGTGTAGTTTGGTTAATGGCCTAGTCTGTAAGTAAAAGTATTTTATATTGAATATGGTAGAATACAGGCAACTAATGGAGGGACGTCTGTGGATGGAAGAATATTACAACAGAATTATTTACACAGAAAATTAACAGTGACGTGAGAAAAATCTAAATTATTGAATTGATACATACTGTATGTATAACAGTTAGGAGTAGCTGTATGACAATTGAAAAGGAATAATAGCTTTTCTGGTTGTAATTTAGTGTTCACCATTGAATCTGATAGCTGACATAGACTTATAAAGGGTTAATGAATCCTGACCTTTTCTTCAGATGCCTGTCTATTTTAATAAAAATTTGGTGATGTGGTGCATACAGAGTTGACAGACCTGATCCTGCTGCAATAAATGTGCTGTTCAGCACCTTCAGAAACATGGACAGCGTTCTCTCAAACTCTCAGCTCTCTCCGAGTGTCAGTGATTGCGAAGGGGGATGATTCAGGGGAGGCTCTGGCTCACATCTCCAGCCTAGCCTCCTGTCAGTCACTACAAGGAAGTCCCGATCCCCGACTTTCAGAGATCTCGACGCTGTCTCTTCCCTCAGACAAGCAGCGGTTCCTAGGCAGCAGCCCCAGTAAACACAGCTCTGCTACTCCAGTTATTCACCACAGGAGAGCTCCCAGAAACCTCTGTGAGTCTCCTTTTCTAGCATCAGTCGCACACTGGTCAGTTTCCTGCACACACTGCCCTCCCTTGAACACTTGCCATACAATGCGCAGGCTCAGTTTCCCCCTCACTGAGGGCATGGGAGAGTCCTTTGCTGTGCACCCTCGCAGGTATTTTTTTAACAGACCTGGCTCTTCAGCCTGCTCCAATTCCCCTCCTGTGAGGGTGCACACATTCGCTCCAGCTTCCCTTCTTGAGAGGTACATGAACCATACCTCCCAACTTCTGTGATTGTTGAGGAGGGCCCTACACACTGGGCGATATTTAAGGGTATCCGGTCTTTAGGTCGACATTCATTAGGTCGACATGGTCTCTAAGTCGACATGGTCACTAGGTCGACATGGAAAAAGGTCAATGAGTTTTTCAAAAAAAATTTAAAATTTTTTGAACTTTTTCATACTTTACGATCCACGTGGACTACATTTGGGAACGGTAACCTGCGCCGAGCGCAGCGAGGCGATACGGTGTACTCATTGGGGTTCCCGGTCACTTTACGAAGAAAACTATACAAAAAAAAACCCCCATAAAAAACCCATGTCGACCTTTTTCCATGTCAACCTAATGACCATGTTGACCTATTTCAGGTGTCGACCTAGTCACTGTCAACCAATAGTGGTCGACCTAGTCACTGTCGTCCTAGTTACTGTCGACCCTATGAGCCAGACCCATATTTAAGTACGATATGAACGATATCGTTCAGAAATGAACAATATATCGTTCATATCATTTAGTGTGGCAGCACCAACGATGAACGATGCGCGTCCCCGTGGTCGATCATCACTGGATTTTTATTGTTAAACATAGCAAGATAATTTGGACGATATCATACAACGTCCATATCGCTCATCGTGCAAATCGCACAAAACGGACAGTGTGTAGGGCCCTTGTGGCACGCCAAAGGCACTCGTCTATAATTGGAGGCGTGTCCTCGTGATAAGGGTGCAGGGCCTCATGACAAGCACTGCGATCGCAAGCTACGCCTCCATTTTTGTCAATATGGGGGCATGGACAGCGCTCAGTGAGCTGCTGGCCATGCCCCCTGTCCCTCTCTGTAGGGTAATAGACGTTGTGCGCATGCGCACAGCATTTATTCATCTCTGCTCAGAGCAGCAAGTAACGGGGGATCTCCCAACTGCCCCACCCCAACCATGGAACACTGCAACCCGCTGACGGAACAGCAAGACAGACCATGAAAAACGGGACTGTTCAGCCAAAATCGGTATGAATGAACTCAAAAATTGAATATTTTATTTACCTATTTCTCATTCACAAATAAGGCAATTAACTATCCACTATGCAAATACATGAAATTTCCACACCAGCAACTGTGAAAATGATATATGTTGTGCATGCAGCACTTCTTCTGTGTTATCATAGAGGCACTATAATGTGGTATAACGTAAACTGGGGGCAATATAATGTAACTAAGAACCAGATTTATCAAGCCAAGAGAGTGATAAATTGCTCGGTGATAAAATACCAGCCAATCAGCTCCTAACTGCCATGTTACAGGACGTGTTTGAAAAATGACAATTAGGAGCTGATTGGTTGGTACTTTATCACCATTCAATTTATCACTCTTCAATGTCATAATGTTAATAGGGGGTAGTGTATTGCATAATATGTACTGGCAGGTCTACAGTGTGTCAAAGTGAACTACTGTAGTTCATTACTATGGTTCATAAAATAAATTAGGACACTACTACCGTGGGGAATAACATACTACAGCTCAGAAAATGAACGTGGGTACTATTATTGGGCATAAAATAAAAAATGCTGCAAGCAAAAGTTGTCTTTACCTTTACAGAGTTGGGTCCCTTTACTTTAGCTAACCTCTCACTAGTGTGATGCCCTGGGGCGGTTGGCTTGTGCTGGCATAGTATATAGGCATGCTGCATATCAGTTTAATCAGCAGAAGCTGCTTGTGCATCCTAGCCACATAGCAATGCAAATAAGATGTATTTTCATTAAAAAAAGGTGCCCGACGTTAGCATTGATGCAAGATTTGTGAGGACACATCTGTATCCAAGCAGAAGCAGAGGTCACAGTGTTAGTGGCAGTGTGATTGCTGTGTGCATGCGAGTCGGTTGGTTGTGCAGTAGTGTTCGGAATATGTGTAAGGAGCATTATCTGTGTCATGTAAAAATGCATTAATAATGTGCAACATATGTGTAAAGGGCCACTATGTGTGTCATTATGTGTATAAGGGCATTAATAATGTGCAACATATGTGTAACAGGGTACTACTGTATGTGTGTCATTATGTGTATAGGGGCACTAATAATGTGCAGCAAATGTGTAGGGGGCACTATGTGTGTCATTATGTGTATAAGGGCATTAATAATGTGCGGCATATGTGTAAGGGACATTATGTTTAAAAGGGCATTAATAAAGGTTGTCATAATGTATAAGGTGCATTATGTTTATAAGGACATTAATGTGTCTCATATGTGTAAGGGGCATTACTGTGTGGAATTGTGTATAAATACATTACTAATGTATGGCATTATGTGTATAAGGTGCTCTACTATGTGGCGTTGCATATAGAAAGGGCACTACTGTGTCGTCTAATGTGAATAAAGAGCAATAAGGTGTGGTGTAATGTGAATAAGGAGCAATTCAGTGTGATGTAATGTGAATAAGGGGCTCTATTGTGAGGAGTAATGTTTATAAGGTAAAGTGATACTACTGTGGGATGTAATATGAATTATGGACACTATCGCAAGATAAAATGTGAATAAAGTTGCAGTACTGTGTGGCGTAATTGGAATTTATTTATTTATTAACAGTTTCTTTTATAGCGCAGCAAATTCCGTTGCGCTTTACAATTTGAAATAACAATAACAAAATGGGTGATAACAAACAGTCATAGAGGTAGGAATTGGGGTCACTATTGTGTGGCCATGCCCCTTCCCAGCAAGAAGATGCCCCTTTTTGGGCTGTGCATGAAATGTGCGAACTGTTCCTATTTAAAATATAGGGGGTACAAGGACTGCTATGGGTGAGGGGTAATGGTGCTGGGAAAGAGGTGCAAGGTCAGAGGCAGAACCAGCGGTGGTGCTAGGGGGCACCAGCCAAAATCTTGCCTAGGGCATCATATTGGTTAGGGCCGGCTCTGCACATGGGCCTGGAGCTGAAAATTATGAAGGGCCTATTGTATGCCGCTGCAGCAGAGCATGATTAAGGGGAATATGTTATAGCTCTGGGACAGTTGCATGCATTTTTGTTTTTCAATGAAGAAGTTCAGTGGCTGGAGGTTCCTGCCCTCATGCGTTCAGTGGTTTCCTCCAACTCTCTCACCATGCACCTTGAAGCTGAGTACCCAACGCAGCCAGCTCACATTAATGACAAGCGCTGGTTTACATTTCCCCATGGAGGAGACCACCACACAGAAGTAGTAGCAAAAGAATTCTGTGCTCTCCTGCTGTGTAGGTGAGTTATGTATCATGAGAGCAAGCAGAGCTGTCACATAACAAGAGACACATTACAGCCACAGCGGCAGCCAGCCACCTGCACTGACCAAAGGCTACAAGTGCAGCTCTGGGATGTCTCTATAGAACAGCAGAGGACTTTAAACTTAGGCTATATCTATTGAGGGCATTCTGTTGATGATGCATGCCTTCAACCACTTTATATGGTAGCTATAACAATAAAAAGATTTTTTTGTGTATGAAAGAGTGCTAAAGTGATAAATGACCAGCCAACCAGCTCCTAACTGCCATTTCACAAGCCGTGTTTGAAAAATGACAGGAGCTGGTTGGCTGGTACTTTATCACTCTTTATCCATCTCCACTTTATCTCTTGTTAAAGCTTAATACATTTGGGGGCCTTTCCAGAAAAATAAATAGCTACAATGACAATACTGCACCAAGGTGGTAAAGGGTTGGGTTTGTGAGGCCGGCAGCCAGGATCCTAGCAGTTAGCATACCAACGCCAGGATCCCGGCCAACAGAATGACGGCAGGGGGGCGAGCGCAATGAAGCCCCTTGCGGGCTTGGTGGCTCGCTGCGCTTGCCACAGGATATGTTCCCACTCTATGGGTGTCGTGGACACCCACGAGTGGGAATAGCCCCTGTTAGAAGAGATTCCGGCTGGCGGCATTGTCAGCGGTTGGGATTCCAGCGTCGGCATCCAGTGGTAAAGGTTAACTTACTGCTTTGCAGTTGTGCATGCATGAGCCGGTGTAGCTCCTGGTTTTACTTTTTAGTAAAAAAATACAAATAAAATTTTGAATAAAAAATATTTAAGTTCATAAAAAAATCTCAAAAAAGTTTTTACATACAAAAATATATTTTTAAAAAAATGTTTTCAACTATCAATGCCATCCTGAGATGGCACTATCAAAACAAGTAATGTGGTGGTGCAAGTACCAAAGCAATACTAGTTAAATATGCTTCCCCATTCACAGGCTGTGGGAAGCCTTCATCAGATACTGTAGCAGTGCTACCGCTACTGAGTGGTAAATTTTATGTTTATAGAAAAAGCCACCGATTAGGATTTTTGTGTATACTATTGTAATTTTTATTAGAGATAGTTAAAAAAATATTGTATTACCTTTTTTTACGTTTATGGCAAAGTGAAACTGTATATTACAGAGAGCATGTTATGCACACCAGTGCCTGCAGGAAAGTACTGGTGTCAGAACTGTTATGCACTCCAGTGTCTGCAGGAATGTACTGGTGTTTGAACTGTTATGCAAAAACAGATGGACTCACAGACAAACTGGGGGATATGACATAATGTACACAGAAGGTGATAGGGTAACAAAATACACACAAAGTGAACAGAGAAGCCCAGAGGCTAAGGAACTGGGTATCTCCCTTGTATTAGAACTGCTCAGATGGAAAAGCAAGATGTTGTGTTTTAATACGTAGAGAACCCGAAATGCTGTTGCTAAGGGCAACAGCAAAACCCTAAAGGGTTACCAACGGGTGTGGCAGTAAACTCCTTGGTCAGAGATGGAATGATAGACACAAGGAGAATCTCCACAATCCTAATTCTCACTTGCAGTGCACAGGTTTTAGCTTACTGCCACTAAACTGACCCCTGACACCTAGCACAGTGAGACAGGATTAGACAGGCAAGTCTTAGAATACAGCCGCAAACTTGCTAAGTTCACAGAGTAGTAACAGAACCCCAGCAAGCTAAACGACTGACTCCAGTCTTACTGCTA
This sequence comes from Pseudophryne corroboree, assembly GCF_028390025.1. Classification (NCBI taxonomy): domain Eukaryota; kingdom Metazoa; phylum Chordata; class Amphibia; order Anura; family Myobatrachidae; genus Pseudophryne; species Pseudophryne corroboree. The sequence continues at coordinate 607,544,981 of NC_086444.1, read as the reverse complement.
GGTCTGGATTGGCAGAGTGTAATACCAAATCCCCAGGCCTATTTGCAGTAAGCAACAAACAAATACAAAGCTACACAGTACTGGCTAACTTTCATGAACTGACTAACCAACAAAGATTCAGCAGCATCTGCTTACCATGAAAAGAGGCCTTATAAAGCAGGTGCTGTCCACGCCCCACTCAGACCTCACAGACTGTGAGCACAAAAACCAGCACCGGATCCCCTGCCGTGCACCGAGCCTATAACCACTGCACAGCAAAAGACCCGAACCGGAGTATCAGCTGCGCTCAGGTTACTCCACTAGCACTTGTCTCCCGGTTGCCATGACGACGTGGCAGCACAGGGCAGGAGACCCTAACAGTACCCCCCCTCTGACGAGGGGTCAAAGAACCCCTACCACCGGGTTTATCGGGGAACTGCGAGAAGAAAGAGCGTATCAGTCTGGGGGCATGAAGATCACAACTGCGCACCCACGACCGCTCCTCCGGGCCATACCCCTTCCAGTGCACCAAAAATGACAGCCGACCCCGAACCACCTTGGAGTCAAGAATCCTTTCAACAACAAACTCCCTCTGGCCACGTATCAGAAGAGGGGAAGGTCTTCCACTGGAAGAAGGATTACTAATCGCCCGTTTTAAAAGGGAACAATGAAATGTTTTATTGATACCCAAAGAACGGGGCAGCTCTAACTGAAATGCCACCGGATTGATAACCCTGGTGATCTTATAAGGGCCGATGAACCGGGGCCCTAACTTATGAGATGGCTGTCTCAACTTCAAATTCTTGGTAGACAACCAGACGAAGTCTCCTAATTTGAAGCTGCAGGGTCTTTTCCGCTTATCAAAAACCCTTTTGGTCACTAATGACACAGACACAAGGGCTTTCTTCACTTTCCGCCAAATACCTCTAAGGACCGAAACCACAGAGGAACCACCAGGCGTGGAGTCCAGGGGGTCAAAAGAATTGGCCTTAGGATGATGCCCATACACACAAAGGAAGGGAGAGATCCCTGTAGCAGAGTGAGCCGCGTTGTTATAGGCAAACTCCGCCATGGACAGATGAGCAACCCAGTCAGTCTGACACTTGGAGACATAACACCTGAGGAACTGCTCCAAGGACTGGTTCACCCTTTCAGTCTGCCCATTAGACTGCGGATGGTAGCCTGACGACAAGCTGACAGAAATCTGGAGATCGGAACAAAATGCCCTCCAGAATTTGGCCACAAACTGGGATCCGCGGTCAGAGACCACATCAAGTGGCAACCCGTGGAGACGCACAACATGCAGCATAAATAATTCAGACAGGCGTCTGGCTGATGGCAGCCCAACCAGTGGAACGAAGTGCGCCATCTTCGAAAACCTGTCAACGACAACCCAGATGGCTGTCATCCCCGAGGATTTGGGCAAGTCCACCACAAAATCCATTGAAATGTGGGTCCATGGCTTAGATGGGATAGAGAGTGGATGTAATGGGCCAACAGGAACCCCTCTAGGAGTCTTATTTCGGGCACAGATGTCACATGCCCGAACCCACTGATCCACATCCTTAGCCACCGAGGGCCACCACACTGCCCTAGATAGCAACTCCCGAGTTCTGGCAATACCCGGGTGACCTGCCGACTTCTTGGCATGGAATTCCAGGAACACTCGCTGTCTTAACCTAGGAGGCACAAACAAAAGACCTACCGGAAGGTCTGGAGGAGCCTGCTCCTGTGCTCTAAGGACTAATGATAAGAGGTCCTGGGTAATGCCCACTTTAATACATGATGGGGAAACAATGGGCAACGGCTCCTCGGTGGTCTCCTGGATTGGAGCAAAACTCCGCGAGAGCGCATCAGCCTTGATGTTTTTTGACCCAGGGCGATATGTTATCAAAAAATTAAAGCGAGCAAAAAACAAAGCCCATCGTGCCTGCCTGGCATTGAGACGCTTCGCTGACTCTAAATATGCCAGATTCTTATGGTCAGTGAGAATTGAGACCACAAACTTAGCCCCCTCAAGCCAGTGTCTCCACTCCTCGAGTGCATCCTTAATAGCCAACAATTCCCGGTTACCCACGTCATAATTCATCTCGGCAGGCGAAAATTTACGGGAAAAGTAAGCACAGGGATGAAGGCGATTATCAGACACTCCCATCTGAGAAAGCACTGCCCCAATACCCATCTCAGAGGCATCCACCTCCACCACAAAAGGACGCTCTGGATCTGGGTGTCGCAGCACCTTGGCCGAAACAAATGCCCTTTTGAGACGGGCAAAAGCCGCTTTAGCCTCACAAGACCAGTGAGCAACATCCGCCCCTTTCTTAGTGAGGGCCACCAAGGGCGCCACTATAGACGAAAATCCAGCGATAAATCGTCTATAAAAATTCGCAAAGCCCAGGAAACGCTGAAGCGCCTTCAAACTAGTGGGCTGCACCCAATCCAGGACTGCCTGTACCTTGGAACCCTCCATTTGGAAACCTTCTGGGGAGATAATATATCCTAGAAATGCGATTTGCTGAACTTCAAATTCGCACTTCTCCAGCTTCGCCCCAAGCCGGTGGTCTCTGAGTTTCTGGAGGACTAAGCGTACATGCTTCCGATGTTCCTCCAGGGAATGGGAGAAGATTAGGATGTCATCTAAGTATACAACTAAGAATCTATCCAAATATTCCCTGAGCACATCATTCATGAAATCCTGGAAGACTGCCGGGGCATTACAGAGCCCAAAAGGCATCACCAAATATTCATAATGCCCTGAGTGGGTATTAAAGGCAGTCTTCCATTCATCCCCCTCTCTTATTCGGATTAGATTGTACGCACCGCGTAGGTCAATCTTAGAAAAAATGGTGGCAGTACGAAGCTGGTCAAACAAGACCGAAATGAGAGGCAGTGGGTATGAGTTTTTAATCGTGATACGGTTCAATTCCCTGAAGTCGATGCAGGGTCGCAACGAACCGTCCTTTTTACCCACGAAGAAGAACCCCGACCCAACTGGAGACTGTGAAGGTCTGATAAATCCCTTAGCCAAGTTCTCCTGAATGTACTCTGCCATAGCCTGAGTCTCAGGACGTGACAGGGAGTACAACCTGCTCTTGGGAAGCTTAGCATTTGGCAACAAATCAATGGCACAGTCATAGGGGCGATGGGGAGGTAGTACCTCTGCAACTTTTTTGGAGAACACGTCCGCAAAATCTGCATAACACCCTGGCAATCCTGGCAAACTTAGCTGCGAGAGCCTGACTGGAAGGCTCAAGCAACTCCTGAAACAATCAGTACCCCAACTAAGAATCTCCCCAGAGACCCAGTCAAATTGAGGATTGTGGGCCCTTAACCAGGGTAACCCCAACACCAATGGGGCAAAAGTACAGACAGTCACATAAAAGGACAATTTTTCAGAGTGTGTGGCTCCAATAAACAAAGAAATCTGGCTAGTGCAAGAGGTAATTTTACCTTGGGATAATGGTTCCCCGTTTAACCCACAAATCTCAATTTCCGATGCCAAGGGTACTAAGGGAACAGAGTGTTTCAGGGTGAATTGGCGGTCCATAAAAACCCCGTCGGCCCCACTGTCCACAAAGGCCTCAGTCTTGACAGTTTGACCGAGGATCTTCAAGGTCACCGGAATGATAAAAGTCTTCTTGGGAAATTCTGACTTCTGGCCTGACAGGATATTTCCCATCACCCTCAGGCCCTGAAGTTTTCCGGCTTTTCTGGGCATGATACTACCACATGACCTTTATTCCCACAGTACAAACACAACCCCTGCTGTCTCCTCCGCGTCTTCTCACGCGAGGAGAGGCGGGTAGCCCCAATCTGCATAGGCTCCTCAGAAAATTCCTCAGAGTCTGAGGTTCCCTTGGGAAGGAAGGAAATCTCAGTCTCCCTTTCAAGCCTACGCTCTCTCAGCCGTCTATCCACCCGGATGGATAACTGCATGAGCTGATCCAAGCTATCAGGCAAGGGATATTGTACCAGTTGGTCCTTTATCTGGTTAGAAAGACCTCTTCGGTACTGGTGTCTCAGGGCTGGGTCATTCCACTGGGTATCATGGGCCAACCTCCGAAACTCCGTACAGTAAACCTCAACTGGCCTTCGCCCTTGCTTAAGGATCGAAATCTGAGCCTCGGCTGAGGCCGTCTTGTCAGGGTCATCATACAACATGCCCAGTGCCGTAAAAAAAGCATCAACACTTTTAAGCGACGGACAGTCAGGCTGCAACCCATATGCCCAGACCTGTGGGTCTCCTTGTAGCAAGGAAATCACTATGCCCACCCGCTGAATCTCCGACCCAGAAGACTGAGGCCTAAGCCGGAAGTATAGCTTGCAGCTCTCCTTGAAACAAAAGAACTGCGAGCGATCTCCAGAAAAACGATCCGGGAGATTTACTTTCGGCTCCTTAACCCCTGCAGGTGCTGCTGCTGCGGGAGCTCCGCCAGCAGCCTGGGAGGTGTGCATTTTAATGGACAAATCATTAAATTGTCGAGTCAGGACCTGCACCTGATCGACCACCTGTTGCAACGTATTTTGAGGGGTATGCTCCATATTCCCACAAAATTTCAACAGGAGTATTAGGCTGCTGAATATGTTATGCACACCAGTGCCTGCAGGAAAGTACTGGTGTCAGAACTGTTATGCACTCCAGTGTCTGCAGGAATGTACTGGTGTTTGAACTGTTATGCAAAAACAGATGGACTCACAGACAAACTGGGGGATATGACATAATGTACACAGAAGGTGATAGGGTAACAAAATACACACAAAGTGAACAGAGAAGCCCAGAGGCTAAGGAACTGGGTATCTCCCTTGTATTAGAACTGCTCAGATGGAAAAGCAAGATGTTGTGTTTTAATACGTAGAGAACCCGAAATGCTGTTGCTAAGGGCAACAGCAAAACCCTAAAGGGTTACCAACGGGTGTGGCAGTAAACTCCTTGGTCAGAGATGGAATGATAGACACAAGGAGAATCTCCACAATCCTAATTCTCACTTGCAGTGCACAGGTTTTAGCTTACTGCCACTAAACTGACCCCTGACACCTAGCACAGTGAGACAGGATTAGACAGGCAAGTCTTAGAATACAGCCGCAAACTTGCTAAGTTCACAGAGTAGTAACAGAACCCCAGCAAGCTAAACGACTGACTCCAGTCTTACTGCTAGGTCTGGATTGGCAGAGTGTAATACCAAATCCCCAGGCCTATTTGCAGTAAGCAACAAACAAATACAAAGCTACACAGTACTGGCTAACTTTCATGAACTGACTAACCAACAAAGATTCAGCAGCATCTGCTTACCATGAAAAGAGGCCTTATAAAGCAGGTGCTGTCCACGCCCCACTCAGACCTCACAGACTGTGAGCACAAAAACCAGCACCGGATCCCCTGCCGTGCACCGAGCCTATAACCACTGCACAGCAAAAGACCCGAACCGGAGTATCAGCTGCGCTCAGGTTACTCCACTAGCACTTGTCTCCCGGTTGCCATGACGACGTGGCAGCACAGGGCAGGAGACCCTAACAGAGCATCACTGACCACCGTATATTACAGAGATCACAAGTGACCACCACATATTACAGAGAGCACCAGTGACCTCCGTATATTACAGGTAGCATCAGTGACCACATATATTACAGAGAGCATCACTGACCACTGTATATTACAGGGAACACCAGTGACCGTGGTATATTACAGAGAGCACCAGTGACCACCATATATTACAGAGAGCACCAGTGATCAAGGGTATTACAGAGAGCACCAGTGAACATGTAAATTACAGAGAGCATCACTGACCACCGTATATATTACAGACAGCACCAGTGACCACGTATATTACAGAGAGCACTAGTGACCACATATATTACAGAGAGCACCAGTGACCATCATATATTACAGAGAGCACCAGTGAACACGTAAATTACAAAGAGCATCACTGACCACCATATATTACAAAGAGCATCACTGACCACGTATATTACAGAGAGCACCAGTGACCACCGTATATTACAGAGAGCACCAGTGACCACCGTATATTACAGAGAGCACCAGTGATCACTGTATATTACAAAGAGCATCACTGAACACCTTATATTACAGAGATCACAAGTGACCACCATATATTACAGAGAGCACCAGTGACCTCCATATATTACAGGGAGCATCAGTGACCACGTATATTACAGAGAGCACCAGTGACCACGTATATTACAGAGAGCACCAGTAACCACTCACAAATCCACAAGGAGAGTCCAATTGTGTCGTTTGCGATGCCTGACCTTCCCAACACTGGACGTGAAGAGCATGCGCCTTCCACCATTTGCACGCCCCCTGCAAGTGCTGGAAGGAGCACCCGCAGTCCAGTTCCTGATAGTCAGATTGAAGATGTCAGTGTTGAAGTACACCAGGATGAGGAGGATATGGGTGTTGCTGGCGCTTGGGAGGAAATTGACCAGGAGGATTCTGATGGTGAGGTGGTTTGTTTAAGTCAGGCACCCGGGGAGACACCTGTTGTCCGTGGGAGGAATAGGGCCATTGACATGCCTGGTGAAAATACCAAAAAAATCAGCTCTTCGGTGTGGAAGTATTTCAACAGAAATGCGGACAACATTTGTCAAGCCGTGTGTTGCCTTTGTCAAGCTGTAATAAGTAGGGGTAAGGACGTTAACCACCTCGGAACATCCTCCCTTATACGTCACCTGCAGCGCATTCATCATAAGTCAGTGACAAGTTCAAAAACTTTGGGCGACAGCGGAAGCAGTCCACTGACCAGTAAATCCCTTCCTCTTGTTACCAAGCTCACGCAAACCACCCCACCAACTCCCTCAGTGTCAATTTCCTCCTTCCCCAGGAATGCCAATAGTCCTGCAGGCCATGTCACTGGCAATTATGACGAGTCCTCTCCTGCCTGGGATTCTCCCGATGCATCCTTGCGTGTAACGCCTACTGCTGCTGGCGCTGCTGTTGTTGCTGCTGGGAGTCGATGATCATCCCAGAGGGGAAGTCGTACTCGTAAGACCACTTTTACTACTTCCACCAAGCAATTGACTGTCCAACAGTCCTTTGCGAGGAAGATGAAATATCACAGCAGTCATCCTGCTGCAAAGAGGATAACTGAGGCCTTGGCATCCTGGGCGGTGAGAAACGTGGTTCCGGTATCCATCATTACTGCAGAGGCAACTAGAGACTTGTTGGAGATACTGTGTCCCCGGTACCAAATACCATCTAGGTTCCATTTCTCTAGGCAGGCGATACCGAAAATGTACACAGACCTCAGAAAAAGACTCACCAGTGTCCTAAAAAATGCAGTTGTACCCAATGTCCACTTAACCATGGACATGTGGACAAGTGGAGCAGGGAAGGCTCAGGACTATATGACTGTGACAGCCCACTGGGTAGATGTATGGACTCCCGCCGCAAGAACAGCAGCGGCGGCACCAGTAGCAGCATCTCGCAAACGCCAACTCTTTCCTAGGCAGGCTACGCTTTGTATCACCGCTTTCCAGAATACGCACACAGCTAAAAACCTCTTACGGCAACTGAGGAAGATCATCGCAGAATGGCTTACCCCAATTGGACTCTCCTGTGGATTTGTGGCATCGGACAACGCCAGCAATATTGTGTGTGCATTAAATATGGGCAAATTCCAGCACGTCCCATGTTTTGCACATACCTTGAATTTGGTGGTGCAGAATTATTTAAAAAACGAGAGGGGCGTGCAAGAGATGCTGTCGGTGGCCAGAAGAATTGCGGGACACTTTCGGCGTACAGGCACCACGTACAGAAGACTGGAGCACCACCAAAAACGCCTGAACCTGCCCTGCCATCATCTGAAGCAAGAAGTGGTAACGAGGTGGAATTCAACCCTCTATATGCTTCAGAGGTTGGAGGAGCAGCAAAAGGCCATTCAAGCCTATACAACTGAGCACGATATAGGAGGTGGAATGCACCTGTCTCAAGCGCAGTGGAGAATGATTTCAACGTTGTGCAAGGTTCTGCAACCTTTTGAACTTGCCACACGTGAAGTCAGTTCAGACACTGCCAGCCTGAGTCAGGTCATTCCCCTCATCAGGCTTTTGCAGAAGAAGCTGGAGACATTGAAGGAGGAGCTAACACAGAGCGATTCCGCTAGGCATGTGGGACTTGTGGATGGAGCCCTTAATTCGCTTAACAAGGATTCACGGGTGGTCAATCTGTTGAAATCAGAGCACTACATTTTGCCCACCGTGCTCGATCCTAGATTTAAAACCTACCTTGGATCTCTCTTTCCGGCAGACACAAGTCTGCTGGGGTTCAAAGAACTGCTGGTGACAAAATTGTCAAGTCAAGCGGAACGCGACCTGTCAACATCTCCTCCTTCACATTCTCCCGCAACTGGGGGTGCGAGGAAAAGGCTCAGAATTCCGAGCCCACCCGCTGGCGGTGATGCAGGGCAGTCTGGAGCGACTGCTGATGCTGACATCTGGTCCGGACTGAAGGACCTGACAACGATTACGGACATGTCGTCTACTGTCACTGCATATGATTCTCTCCCCATTGAAAGAATGGTGGAGGATTATATGAGTGACCGCATCCAAGTAGGCACGTCACACAGTCCGTACTTATACTGGCAGGAAAAAGAGGCAATTTGGAGGCCCTTGCACAAACTGGCTTTATTCTACCTAAGTTGCCCTCCCACAAGTGTGTACTCCGAAAGAGTGTTTAGTGCCGCCGCTCACCTTGTCAGCAATCGGCGTACGAGGTTACATCCAGAAAATGTGGAGAAGATGATGTTCATTAAAATGAATTATAATCAATTCCTCCGTGGAGACATTGACCAGCAGCAATTGCCTCCACAAAGTAGTACACAGGGAGCTGAGATGGTGGATTCCAGTGGGGACGAATTGATAATCTGTGAGGAGGAGGATGTACACGGTGATATATCGGAGGATGATGATGAGGTGGACATCTTGCCTCTGTAGAGCCAGTTTGTGCAAGGAGAGATTGATTGCTTCTTTTTTGGTGGGGGTCCAAACCAACCCGTCATTTCAGTCACAGTCGTGTGGCAGACCCTGTCACTGAAATGATGGGTTGGTTAAAGTGTGCATGTCCTGTTTATACAACATAAGGGTGGGTGGGAGGGCCCAAGGACAATTCCATCTTGCACCTCTTTTTTCTTTCATTTTTCTTTGCGTCATGTGCTGTTTGGGGGGTGTTTTTTGGAAGGGCCATCCTGCGTGACACTGCAGTGCCACTCCTAGATGGGCCAGGTGTTTGTGTCTGCCACTAGGGTCGCTTAGCTTACTCACACAGCTACCTCATTGCGCCTCTTTTTTTCTTTGCGTCATGTGCTGTTTGGGGAGTGTTTTTTGGAAGGGCCATCCTGCGTGACACTGCAGTGCCACTCCTAGATGGGCCAGGTGTTTGTGTCGGCCACTAGGGTCGCTTAGCTTACTCACACAGCTACCTCATTGCGCCTCTTTTTTTCTTTGCGTCATGTGCTGTTTGGGGAGTGTTTTTTGGAAGGGCCATCCTGCGTGACACTGCAGTGCCACTCCTAGATGGGCCAGGTGTTTGTGTCGGCCACTAGGGTCGCTTAGCTTACTCACACAGCTACCTCATTGCGCCTCTTTTTTTCTTTGCGTCATGTGCTGTTTGGGGAGTGTTTTTTGGAAGGGCCATCCTGCGTGACACTGCAGTGCCACTCCTAGATGGGCCAGGTGTTTGTGTCGGCCACTAGGGTCGCTTAGCTTACTCACACAGCTACCTCATTGCGCCTCTTTTTTTCTTTGCGTCATGTGCTGTTTGGGGAGTGTTTTTTGGAAGGGCCATCCTGCGTGACACTGCAGTGCCACTCCTAGATGGGCCAGGTGTTTGTGTCGGCCACTAGGGTCGCTTAGCTTACTCACACAGCTACCTCATTGCGCCTCTTTTTTTCTTTGCGTCATGTGCTGTTTGGGGAGTGTTTTTTGGAAGGGCCATCCTGCGTGACACTGCAGTGCCACTCCTAGATGGGCCAGGTGTTTGTGTCGGCCACTAGGGTCGCTTAGCTTACTCACACAGCTACCTCATTGCGCCTCTTTTTTTCTTTGCGTCATGTGCTGTTTGGGGAGTGTTTTTTGGAAGGGCCATCCTGCGTGACACTGCAGTGCCACTCCTAGATGGGCCAGGTGTTTGTGTCGGCCACTAGGGTCACTTAGCTTACTCACACAGCTACCTCATTGCGCCTCTTTTTTTCTTTGCGTCATGTGCTGTTTGGGGAGTGTTTTTTGGAAGGGCCATCCTGCGTGACACTGCAGTGCCACTCCTAGATGGGCCAGGTGTTTGTGTCGGCCACTAGGGTCGCTTAGCTTACTCACACAGCTACCTCATTGCGCCTCTTTTTTTCTTTGCGTCATGTGCTGTTTGGGGAGTGTTTTTTGGAAGGGCCATCCTGCGTGACACTGCAGTGCCACTCCTAGATGGGCCAGGTGTTTGTGTCGGCCACTTGGGTCGCTTAGCTTAGCCATCCAGCGACCTCGGTGCAAATTTTAGGACTAAAAATAATATTGTGAGGTGTGAGGTGTTCAGAATAGACTGAAAATGAGTGGAAATTATGGTTATTGAGGTTAATAATACTTTGGGATCAAAATGACCCCCAAATTCTATTATTTAAGCTGTTTTTTAGGGTTTTTTGAAAAAAACACCCGAATCCGACAAAAAAAATTCGGTGAGGTTTTGCCAAAACGCGTTCGAACCCAAAACACGGCCGCGGAACCGAACCCAAAACCAAAACACAAAACCCGAAAAATTTCCGGTGCTCATCACTAGATAGTATGCTTAATGACAACACAGAGGTAGGTACAGCAGTGGCCTTCCGTACTGCTATATATAGTATACTGGTGGTCACTGTGTCAGCAAACTGCAAAACTAAAATGCACCACAGGTATAGAATGTAGATGGATAGTATACTTAATGACGACACAGAGGTAGGTACAGCAGTGGCCTTCCGTAATGCTATATATAGTATACTGGTGGTCACTGTGTCAGCAAACTGCAAAACTAAAATGCACCACAGGTATAGAATGTAGATGGATAGTATACTTAATGACGACACAGAGGTAGGTACAGCAGTGGCCTTCCGTACTGCTATATATAGTATACTGGTGGTCACTGTGTCTGCAAACTGCAAAACTAAAATGCACCACAGGTATAGAATGTAGATGGATAGTATACTTAATGACGACACAGAGGTAGGTACAGCAGTGGCCTTCCGTACTGCTATATATAGTATACTGGTGGTCACTGTGTCAGCAAACTGCAAAACTAAAATGCACCACAGGTATAGAATGTAGATGGATAGTATACTTAATGACTACACAGAGGTAGGTACAGCAGTGGCCTTCCGTACTGCTATATATAGTATACTGGTGGTCACTGTGTCAGCAAACTGCAAAACTAAAATGCACCACAGGTATAGAATGTAGATGGATAGTATACTTAATGACGACACAGAGGTAGGTACAGCAGTGGCCTTCCGTACCGTACTGCTATATATACTGTTGGTCACTGTGTCAGCAAACTGCACAACTGAAATGCACCACAGGTATAGAATGTAGATGGATAGTATACTTAATGACGACACAGAGGTAGGTACAGCAGTGGCCTACTGTACCGTAATGCTATATATTATATACTGGTGGTCACTGGTCAGCAAAACTCTGCACTGTACTCCTCCTATATAATATTATACTGGTGGTCCCCAGTCCCCACAATAATGCAGCACACTGAGCACAGATATGGAGTGTTTTTCAGGCAGACAATGTATACTGGTGGTCACTGTCAGCAAAACTCTGCACTGTACTCCTGCTATATAATACAGCTGCTCCCCAGTCCCCACAATTAAGCAGTGTGAGCACAGATATATGCAGCACACTGAGCACAGATATGGAGCGTTTTTTTCAGGCAGAGAACGGATAACTGGTGGTCACTGATCAGCAAAACTCTGCACTGTACTCCTCCTATATTATACAGCTGCTCCCCAGCCCTCCCCACAATTAAGCAATAGTGCACAATCAAGTTCAACAATAACGGAGAGGACGCCAGCCACGTCCTCTCCCTAACATTTCCAATGCACGAGTGAAAATGGCGGCGACGCGCGGCTGCTTATATAGAATCCGAATCTCGCGAGAATCCGACAGCGGGATGATGACGTTCGGGCGCGCTCGGGTTAACCGAGCCATACGGGAGAATCCGAGTATGCCTCGGACCCGTGTAAAAAGGGTGACGTTCGGGGGGGTTCGGTTTCCGAGAAACCGAACCCGCTCATCACTACTTTAAATAGAGACAAAAAGGGCAATTCGCCCTGTACCTGCACCAATGTGACGGTAGCAATGAGGCCAGTTAACTATTCACCAGTATAGGATATAACTTTCTCTAATTACTGAATTCACTTTATAACCGAATACACATACACTTTACTCTTTGGTATATCACTTTAAACCTCTATCGGATATCCGAATATAACTACCAGACATCAGTGTCCCAGTTCTGTTCAGTAACCTGTGCATAGGATTGGTTATTTTATTTGGCGAACAAGGTACGATACCAATTAGGTGGAGCCTCTTCAATGCCCCAATCCAGTTACGGCAGGGTATGTGATCCACAAGTAGCAGGGATTAACTTGGAGGGCCTGTGGTGGGATGACACTTAAATCTTTTCGAAGTCTAATGGCCCGTACACACTGGTCGATGTATCGGCCGTTCTCTTGAACGGCCGATACATCGCGGGACTGTCGGCCAGTGTGTACGGGCGATACGTCTGTGAACTCCGTCGTTCACAGACAAATCGCGTCGGCCGCGCAGCACAGCCGACAGCCAATATATCTAACGATATATTGGCCCGTCGCTGTGTGTGTACGGGGCGGTCGTCCGACCGCCCGTACACATGCTGCAGCGGCCGGCGGTGATTGACAGGTGAACTGGGCGGGCGCGAGCGCCCGCCCGCCCAGTTCATGACGTCAGTCCCCCGACGGATCGGGCTGTGTGTATGCACAGCACACTGCCCGATCCGTACATAGATATATCTGCAGATCAATTGATCTGCAGATATATCTAATAGTGTGTACCCACCTTAATGCAGGGTACATACTGGCAGATATATTGGCCAATCAGTTGGTTGTCCAATATATATTTTGCTAATCTGCAGGTGTGTACAAGCAATATGTCTGTAAAAGACATCTTTCACAGATATATTGCATCTGCTGTGCAACACAGCAGATGACCAATATATCTGCAGATATATCAGTGCATCTTTCAGTGTGTATGATCAATCCCCATCTGCTTATATAGCTGCAGATAGATTTAACAACAGATATATCTTTAAGATATATTGTTGCATCTTTCTGTGTGTATGAAGTTGAACAACCACCATCTGCACATATATCTGCAGATCGATTGAACTGCAGATATATCTGCACTGGATAGTGTATCTTCAATAATTATCCTTATGCTGGCCATACAATTATGCGATGCCCAGCGACGCGATATCGCGGGGCATCACACCGGCAGTTCAGGTGAGATCAAATCGCACCTGAACTGCCAAAGTGGTTACCATGCGATCATGCGATAGATCGCATGGTAATCATGTGATGGGCACGTCACTGCCGTGCCGAGTGGGAGCGACCTCTGGCGGGTGCCCATCGCACATCGCAGTACGATATATCTCATGTGGGTTTAAAACCACATGCGATCGCACTGCGATGCGGGAAATATTATGTGCAGCACATAATATCTTGAGACGCGATATTCGACTGGCGTGCCCACGCATTGCATCTCAAGGTACCTAAAATGTGCATACAATCCTTCGATTTCTCTCACAGATGTGGTCGAAATCGAAGGATAGCACCGATTATCTCATAAGTATATGGGCACCAATAGGCAAATATATCTAAACTTTTCACAGTCTTTGGTCATATACTTTTTTAAGGTGGGTACACACTGACAGATATATCTGCCGATCAACTGATCGGCAGATATATCTATAGACGGATCGGGCAGTGTGTTGAGCATACACACTGCCCGATCTGTCGGTGACTGACATCATGAACTGGGCGTGCGTGTACACACACCCGCCCAGTTCAGCTGTCAATCACTGCCGGCAGCCGCAGCATGTGTACAGGTGGTAGGCCGACATACACACACAGCGATGCACCAATATATCGGTAGATATAATGGCTGTCGGCTGTGCTGCGGGGCCGACGCGATATGTCTGTGAACGATGGAGTTCACAGACATATCGGCCGTACACACTGGCTGACGGACCCGCGATATATCGGCCTTTCAAGAGAACGGCCGATATATCGGCCAGTGTGAACCCACCTTTAGTGCAATTCACGTGGGCATAAAGCATGAACAATCAAATAGACTTATTCCTTATGGAAAGTACCGCACTGAGACTGTGGCACACAGTCAGCATTCATAATAGAGGTTGGAGATGCAGTCACAACATAGCTTCCGCGCCTTCTGCGCTTCTATGCAGTAGAAGGATGTTACTCCTAATGAGGAAGGGTAAAAAGTGATTCGAATATGTATCCCTGTGCTTGGCTCAATAAAGTCAGTGTCTCTTAATAAGGCAATTGGTCACTCAGTTTCTGGGATTCCTGGGAGTATGGCTTACAGTGCGGAGCGCTTTGAATGCTAGGTGTTACCCGGTTTCCCCAGAGCTCTTACCAGTCTCACTCACGTCTCTGCTTCCAGGATATCAGTGTCCGCTAACTTCATGCCTTCTGATCCTGTTGAGTCACTCTCCCCTCTGCCGGCAGCGTAATGGGATTCCCCCTTGGTGCCGCCAGAGGCCTTACACTGTACCACCCACGACAGCCGCTTCCACACAGTAATAGGTCTTTCCAGTCACTCCGGTTGCCGCCTGGTGAGTCGCACATCCTTAAGGCAAGACGCGGGTCATTTCCAGTCCCACTCCTCGCACGCTCACTCTCTTCACATCGGTTCCCCTGGCGTCTGACGTCATAGCCACCTTTTCTCAACTAATCCTGTCGCTCTCTGGCTTCCCGCTCTCTCTTCAGGTGTCTTTCTCCCCTGGGTCTCTAAGTCTGCTAGATTGCCTCCGTTCAAGTCATGAAGGTTGCCTAGCAACCAGTCAGGGGTGTCAAACACCGTAGCCACACTTCTGTTACCCCTACGAGCACGGGGTTGAAATCACAGTTTGTAATCCACTTAAAAGTGAAATCCCACGACAGTGGGGTGTCACACATGTCAGTGGTGACGTCACCAACCTGGCATATTTAAATGTGTTGGAATGGCCTAGTTAAAGCCCAAATCTCAATCCAATTGAGAGTCTGTGATCAGACTTGAAAATTGCTGTTCACAAGCAGAAACCATCCAACATGAAGGAGCTGGAGCAGTTTTGCCTTGAGGAATGGGCAAAAATCACAGTGGTAAGATGTGGAAAGCTCATAGAGACTTATCCAAAGCGACTTTCAGCTGTAATTGCAGCAAAAGGTGGCTCTACAAAGTACTGACTTTAGGCCGGTGAATAGTTATGCACGCTGAAGTTTTCCGTTATTTTGTCCTATTTGGTGTTTGCTTCACAATAAAAAAAAAAAAATCTTCAAAGTTGTAGGCATGTTCTGTGAATGAAATGATGCTAACCTTCCAACAATCCATTTTCTCTTACGTCCTAGAGGATTCTGGGTACTCCGTAAGGACCATGGGGTATAGACGGGCTCCGCAGGAGACATGGGCACTATAAAGAACTTTTAGTATGGGTGTGCACTGGCTCCTCCCTCTATGCCCCTCCTCCAGACCTCAGTTAGATCCTGTGCCCAGAGGAGATTGGGTGCACTACAGGGGAGGTCTCCTGAGTTTCTCTGAAAAAAGAATTTTGTTAGGTTTTTTATTTTCTGGGAGCACTGCTGGCAACAGGCTCCCTGCATCGTGGGACTGAGGTGAGAGAAGCAGAACTACTTAAATGATAGGCTCTGCTTCTTAGGCTACTGGACACCATTAGCTCCAGAAGGAGTCAGAACGCAGGTCTTCCCCCGCTGTTCGTCCCAGAGCCGCGCCGCCGTCCTCCTCACAGAGCCGGAAGATAGAAGCCGGGTGAGTATAAGAAGAAAAGAAGACTTCAAGGCGGCAGAAGACTTCAGATCTTCACTGAGGTAAGCGCGCAGCGGTAACGCTGCGCCCCATTGCTCCCACACACTACACACACTGAACAGGCACTGATGGGTGCAGGGGGGGCGCCCTCGGCAGCAATATAAACCTCTGGACTGGCATTATGTGGATATAGGCTGCGGAGGCAGTGTATATATCAATACCCCGACATTTTTTTATACAATTGAGCGGGACCGAAGCCCGCCGCTGGAGGGGGCGGAGCTTGGTCCCTCAGCACTAACCAGCGCCATTTTCTCCACAGAGCACTGCAGAGAAGCTGGCTCCCCGGACTCTCCCCTGCTGAACACGGTGACAGAGGGTTGAAAAGAGGGGGGGGGGGGCACTTGTAAGGCGCAGTGAGTGTATTACACGATTATATATATAAAAAAAGCGCTATATCTGGGAAATTGTTTCCAGTGTCAGTTGGCGCTGGGTGTGTGCTGGCATATTCTCTCTCTGTCTCTCCAAAGGGCCATTGTTGGGGAACTGTCCCCTTATAGATATATCCCTGTGTGTGTGGGGGTGTCGGTACGTGTGTGTCGGCATGTCTGAAGCGGAAGGCTCATCCAAGGCGGAGGTGGAGCAGATGATTGGTGTATCTCCGTCTGCAACGCCGACTCATGATTGGTTGGACATGTGGAATATGTTAAATGCAAATGTAAACTTATTACATAAGAGAATGGACAAAGCAGAGTCCAGGGAAAAAGCAGGGAGTCAATCCACGGATTGGACTGGGTCACAGGGCCCTTCAGGGTCTCAAAAACGTCCCCTATCCCAAATAGCAGACACTGATACCGACACGGATTCTGACTTCAGTGTCGACTACGATAATGCAAAGTTACACCCAAGGGTGGCCAAAAGTATTCATTATATGATTATTGCAATAAAAGATGTTTTGCATATCACTGATGACCCCTCTGTCCCTGACACGAGGGTGCGCATGTATAAGGAAAAGAAACCTGAGGTAACCTTTCCCCCATCTCATGAACTGAATGAAGTATTTGAAAAAGCTTGGGAAACTCCAGACAAAAAACTGCAGATTCCCAAGAGGATTCTTATGGCGTATCCTTTCCCTGTACAGGACAGGGTACGGTGGGAATCCTCACCCAGGGTGGACAAGGCTTTAACGCGTCTGTCCAAGAAGGTGGCGCTACCGTCTCCAGAAACGGCAGCCCTCAAGGATCCTGCTGATCGCAGACAGGAAACTACCTTAAAATCTATTTATACGCATACGGGTGCTTTGCTCAGGCCGGCGATAGCATCGGCATGGGTTTGTAGCGCAGTTGCAGCGTGAACAGATACCTTATCAGCTGACTTTGATACCCTAGACAGGGATACCATTTTACTGACCTTAGGTCACATTAAAGACGCAGTCTTATATATGAGAGACGCTCAAAGAGACGTTGGGCTGCTTAATTCCATGTTAGGGTCTCCTGCCCTGTGCTGCCACGTCGTCATGGCAACCGGGAGACAAGTGCTAGCGGAGTAACCTGAGCGCAGCTGATACTCCGGTTCGGGTCTTTTGCTGTGCAGTGGTTACAGGCAGGGGATCCGGTGATGGTTTTTGTGCTCACAGTCTGTGAGGTCTGAGTGGGGCGTGGACAGCACCTGCTTTATAAGGCCTCTTCTCAGATTAAGCAGATGCTGCTGAATCTTTGTTGGTTAGTCAGTTCCTGAAAATTAGCCAGTACTGTGTAGCTTTGTATTTGTTATTGCTTACTGCAAATAGGCCTGGGGATTTGGTACTACACTCTGCCAATCCAGACCTAGCAGTAAGACTGGAGTCAGTCGTTTAGCCTGCTGAGGTTCTTTTGCTATTCTGTGAACCCAGCAGGTTTGTGGCTGTACTTTCAGACCTGCATGCTTAATCCTCTCTCACTGTGCAGGGCGTCCATGTGTCAGTTTAGTGGCAGTAATCTGAACCTGGGCCCTGCAAGTGAGAATTAGGATTGTGGAGACTCTCCTTGTGCCTACTATTCCATCTCTGACCAAGGAGTTTGCTGCCACACCCGTTGGTAACCCTTTAGGGTTTTGCTGTTGCCCTTAGCAACAGCATTTCGGGTTCTCTACGTATTAAAACACAACATCTTGCTTTTTCCATCTTAGCATTTGTAATACTAGGGAGACACCCAGTTTCTTAGCCTCTGGGCTTCTCTGTTCACTTTGTGTTGGTTTTGTTACCCTATCACTTTCTGTGTACGTGATGTCATATTTCCCAGTCTGTCTGTTAGTTCATTTGTTTTGCATCCCTCTCTGTTCAGACACCAGTACATTCCTGCAGGCACTGGTGTGCATAACATATTCAGCAGCCCAATACTCCTGTTGAAATTTTGTGGGAATATGGAGCATACCCCTCAAAATACGTTGCAACAGGTGGTCGATCAGGTGCAGGTCCTGACTCGTCAATTTAGTGATTTGTCCATTAAAATGCACACCTCCCAGGCCGCTGGTGGAGCTCCCGCAGCAGCAGCACCTTCAGGGGTTAAGGAGCCGAAAGTAAATCTTCCGGATCGTTTTTCTGGAGATCGCTCGCAGTTCTTTTGTTTCAAGGAGAGCTGCAAGCTATATTTCAAGCTTAGGCCTCAGTCTTCTGGGTCAGAGATTCAGCGGGTGGGCATAGTGATTTCCTTGCTACAAGGAGACCCACAGGTCTGGGCATATGGGTTGCAGCCTGACTGTCCGTCGCTTAAAAGTGTTGATGCTTTTTTTACGGCACTGGGCATGTTGTATGATGACCCTGACAAGACGGCCTCAGCCGAGGCTCAGATTTCGATCCTTAAGCAAGGGCGAAGGCCAGTTGAGGTTTACTGTACGGAGTTTCGGAGGTTGGCCCATGATACCCAGTGGAATGACCCAGCCCTGAGACACCAGTACCGAAGAGGTCTTTCTAACCAGATAAAAGACCAACTGGTACAATATCCCTTGCCTGATAGCTTGGATCAGCTCATGCAGTTATCCATCCGGGTGGATAGACGGCTGAGAGAGCGTAGGCTTGAATGGGAGACCGAGGTTTCCTTCTTTCCCAAGGGAACCTCAGACTCTGAGGAATTTTCCGAGTAGCCTATGGAGATTGGGGCTACCCGCCTCTCCTCGCGTGAGAAGATGCGGAGGAGACAGCAGGGGTTGTGTTTGTACTGTGGGAATAAGGGTCATGTGGTAGTATCATGCCCAGAAAAGCCGGAAAACTTCAGGGCCTGAGGGTGATGGGAAATATCCTGTCAGGCCAGAAGTCAGAATTTCCCAAGAAGACTTTTATCATTCCGGTGACCTTGAAGATCCTCGGTCAAACTGTCAAGACTGAGGCCTTTGTGGACAGTGGGGCCGACGGGGTTTTTATGGACCGCCAATTCGCCCTGAAACACTCTGTTTCCTTAGTACCCTTGGCGTCGGAAATTGAAATTTGTGGGTTAAACGGGGAACCATTATCCCAAGGTAAAATTACCTCTTGCACTAGCCAGATTTCTTTGTTTATTGGAGCCACACACTCTGAAAAATTGTCCTTTTATGTGACTGTCTGTACTTTTGCCCCATTGGTGTTGGGGTTACCCTGGTTAAGGGCCCACAAACCTCAATTTGACTGGGTCTCTGGGGAGATTCTTAGTTGGGGTACTGATTGTTTCAGGAGTTGCTTGAGCCTTCCAGTCAGGCTCTCGCAGCTAAGTTTGCCAGGATTGCCAGGGTGTTATGCAGATTTTGCGGACGTGTTCTCCAAAAAAGTTGCAGAGGTACTACCTCCCCATCGCCCCTATGACTGTGCCATTAATTTGTTGCCGAATGCTAAGCTTCCCAAGAGCAGGTTGTACTCCCTGTCACGTCCTGAGACTCAGGCTATGGCAGAGTACATTCAGGAGAACTTGGCTAAGGGATTTATCAGACCTTCACAGTCTCCAGTTGGGTCGGGGTTCTTCTTCGTGGGTAAAAAGGACGGTTCATTGCGACCCTGCATCGACTTCAGGGAATTGAACCGTATCACGATTAAAAACTCATACCCACTGCCTCTCATTTCGGTCTTGTTTGACCAGCTTCGTACTGCCACCATTTTTTCTAAGATTGACCTACGCGGTGCGTATAATCTAATCCGAATAAGAGAGGGGGATGAATGGAAGACTGCCTTTAATACCCACTCAGGGCATTATGAATATTTGGTGATGCCTTTTGGGCTCTGTAATGCCCCGGCAGTCTTCCAGGATTTCATGAACAATGTGCTCAGGGGATATTTGGATAGATTCTTAGTCGTATACTTAGATGACATCCTAATCTTCTCCCATTCCCTGGAGGAACATCGGAAGCATGTACGCTTAGTCCTCCAGAAACTCAGAGACCACCGGCTTGGGGCGAAGCTGGAGAAGTGCGAATTTGAAGTTCAGCAAATCGCATTTCTAGGATATATTATCTCCCCAGAAGGTTTCCAAATGGAGGGTTCCAAGGTACAGGCAGTCCTGGATTGGGTGCAGCCCACTAGTTTGAAGGCGCTTCAGCGTTTCCTGGGCTTTGCGAATTTTTATAGACGATTTATCGCTGGATTTTCGTCTATAGTGGCGCCCTTGGTGGCACTCACTAAGAAAGGGGCGGATGTTGCTCACTGGTCTTGTGAGGCTAAAGCGGCTTTTGCCCGTCTCAAAAGGGCATTTGTTTCGGCCAAGGTGCTGCGACACCCAGATCCAGAGCGTCCTTTTGTGGTGGAGGTGGATGCCTCTGAGATGGGTATTGGGGCAGTGCTTTCTCAGATGGGAGTGTCTGATAATCGCCTTTATCCCTGTGCTTACTTTTCCCGTAAATTTTCGCCTGCCGAGATGAATTATGACGTGGGTAACCGGGAATTGTTGGCTATTAAGGATGCACTCGAGGAGTGGAGACACTGGCTTGAGGGGGCTAAGTTTGTGGTCTCAATTCTCACCGACCATAAGAATTTGGCATATTTAGAGTCAGCGAAGCGTCTCAATGCCAGGCAGGCACGATGGGCTTTGTTTTTTGCTCGCTTTAAGTTTTTGATAACATATCGCCCTGGGTCAAAAAACATCAAGGCTGATGCGCTCTCGCGGAGTTTTGCTCCAATCCAAGAGACCACCGAGGAGCCGTTGCCCATTGTGTCCCCATCATGTATTAAAGTGGGCATTACCCAGGACCTCTTGTCATTAGTCCTTAGAGCACAGGAGCAGGCTCCTCCAGACCTTCCGGTAGGTCTTTTGTTTGTGCCTCCTAGGTTAAGACAGCGAGTGTTCCTGGAATTCCATGCCAAGAAGTCGGCAGGTCACCCGGGTATTGCCAGAACTCGGGAGTTGCTATCTAGGGCGGTGTGGTGGCCCTCGGTGGCTAAGGATGTGGATCAGTGGGTTCGGGCATGTGACATCTGTGCCCGAAATAAGACTCCTAGAGGGGTTCCTGTTGGCCCATTACATCCACTCTCTATTCCATCTAAGCCATGGACCCACATTTCAATGGATTTTGTGGTGGACTTGCCCAAATCCTCGGGGATGACAGCCATCTGGGTTGTCGTTGACAGGTTTTCGAAGATGGCGCACTTCGTTCCACTGGTTGGGCTGCCATCGGCCAGACGCCTGTCTGAATTATTTATGCTGCATGTTGTGCGTCTCCACGGGTTGCCACTTGATGTGGTCTCTGACCGCGGATCCCAGTTTGTGGCCAAATTCTGGAGGGCATTTTGTTCCGATCTCCAGATTTCTGTCAGCTTGTCGTCAGGCTACCATCCGCAGTCTAATGGGCAGACTGAAAGGGTGAACCAGTCCTTGGAGCAGTTCCTCAGGTGTTATGTCTCCAAGTGTCAGACTGACTGGGTTGCTCATCTGTCCATGGCGGAGTTTGCCTATAACAACGCGGCTCACTCTGCTACAGGGATATCTCCTTTCCTTTGTGTGTATGGGCATCATCCTAAGGCCAATTCTTTTGACCCCCTGGACTCCACGCCTGGTGGTTCCTCTGTCGTTTCGGTCCTTAGAGGTATTTGGAGGAAAGTGAAGAAAGCCCTTGTGTCTGTGTCATTAGTGACCAAAAGGGTTTTTGATAAGCGGAAAAGACCCTGCAGCTTCAAATTAGGAGACTTCGTCTGGTTGTCTACCAAGAATTTGAAGTTGAGACAGCCATCTCATAAGTTAGGCCCCCGGTTCATCGGCCCTTATAAGATCACCAGGGTTATCAATCCAGTGGCATTTCAGTTAGATCTGCCCCGTTCTTTGGGTATCAATAAAACATTTCATTGTTCCCTTTTAAAACGGGCGATTAGTAATCCTTCTTCCAGAGGAAGACCTTCCCCTCTTCTGATACGTGGCCAGAGGGAGTTTGTTGTTGAAAGGATTCTTGACTCCAAGATGGTTCGGGGTCGGCTGTCATTTTTGGTGCACTGGAAGGGGTATGGCCCGGAGGAGCGGTCGTGGGTGCGCAGTTGTGATCTTCATGCCCCCAGACTGATACGCTCTTTCTTCTCGCAGTTCCCCGATAAACCCGGTGGTAGGGGTTCTTTGACCCCTCGTCAGAGGGGGGGTACTGTTAGGGTCTCCTGCCCTGTGCTGCCACGTCGTCATGGCAACCGGGAGACAAGTGCTAGCGGAGTAACCTGAGCGCAGCTGATACTCCGGTTCGGGTCTTTTGCTGTGCAGTGGTTACAGGCAGGGGATCCGGTGCTGGTTTTTGTGCTCACAGTCTGTGAGGTCTGAGTGGGGCGTGGACAGCACCTGCTTTATAAGGCCTCTTCTCAGATTAAGCAGATGCTGCTGAATCTTTGTTGGTTAGTCAGTTCCTGAAAATTAGCCAGTACTGTGTAGCTTTGTATTTGTTATTGCTTACTGCAAATAGGCCTGGAAATTTGGTACTACACTCTGCCAATCCAGACCTAGCAGTAAGACTGGAGTCAGTCGTTTAGCCTGCTGAGGTTCTTTTGCTATTCTGTGAACCCAGCAGGTTTGTGGCTGTACTTTCAGACCTGCATGCTTAATCCTCTCTCACTGTGCAGGGCGTCCATGTGTCAGTTTAGTGGCAGTAATCTGAACCTGGGCCCTGCAAGTGAGAATTAGGATTGTGGAGACTCTCCTTGTGCCTACTATTCCATCTCTGACCAAGGAGTTTGCTGCCACACCCGTTGGTAACCCTTTAGGGTTTTGCTGTTGCCCTTAGCAACAGCATTTCGGGTTCTCTACGTATTAAAACACAACATCTTGCTTTTTCCATCTTAGCATTTGTAATACTAGGGAGACACCCAGTTTCTTAGCCTCTGGGCTTCTCTGTTCACTTTGTGTTGGTTTTGTTACCCTATCACTTTCTGTGTACGTGATGTCATATTTCCCAGTCTGTCTGTTAGTTCATTTGTTTTGCATCCCTCTCTGTTCAGACACCAGTACATTCCTGCAGGCACTGGTGTGCATAACATTCCAGAGCCAACGCCATGGCTATTTCTGCGAGACGAGCTCTGTGGACCCGCCAATGGACGGGTGATGCAGACTCAAAGAAGCATATGGAGGTTTTACCTTACAAGGGTGAAGTTTTGTTTGGGGATGGTCTCGCGGACCTGGTTTCCACAGCTACTGCGGGAAAATCTACCTTTTAACCTTTTGTTCCCCAACAGCAAAAGAAAACTCCACAGTATCAGATGCAGTACTTTCGGTCGCATAAGGCCAGAAGAGGTTGGGGCTCCTCTTTCCTCACCAGAGGTAAGGGTAGAGGAAAGAGGACACCTGCTTCGGCTGGTTCCCAGGAGCAGAAGTCCTCCTTGGCTTCTGCTAAATCCACCGCATGATGCTGGGGCTCCACTGAGGGAGTCCGAACCGGTGGGGGCACGTCTTCGACTCTTCAGCCTGGGTTCTTTCAGACGTGGATCCTTGGGCGATGGAAATTGTATCCCAAAGCTACAAACTGGAATTCGAAGAGGTGCCCCCTCGCCGATTTTACAAGTCGGCCTTGCCAGCTTCTCCCCCGGAGAGGGAAGTAGTATTAGCTGAAATTCAAAAGCTGTGTCAACAGCAAGTGATTGTCAAGGTTCCCCTAGGCCAACAGGGGAAAGGGTACTATTCAACCCTGTTCGTGGTCCCGAAGCCGGATGGTTCAGTCAGACCCATTTTAAATCTAAAATCCCTAAACCTGTACTTGAAAAAGTTCAAATTCAAGATGGAATCGCTCCCGGCAGTGATCTCCAGCCTGGAAGGGGGAGAGTTTTTGGTATCACTGGACGTAAAGGATGCCTACCTTCATGTCCCCATATATCCTCCTCATCAGGAGTACCTGAGATTCGCTGTACAGGACTGTCATTACCAGTTTCAGACGTTGCCGTTTGGGCTTTCCACGGCACCGAGGATTTTCACCAAGGTGATGGCGGAGATGATGGTGTCACAATTATCCCGTACTTGGACGATCTCCTGATAAAAGCGAGATCGAGAGATCAATTGCTGAAGAGCGTGTAGCTACAACAGCACGGTTGGATTCTCAATCTGCCAAAGTCACAATTGGTTCCAACGACTCGACTATCGTTCCTAGGAATGATTCTGGACACGGAACAGAAGAGGGTTTTTCTCCCAATGGAAAAAGCCCAGGACCTAGAGAACATGGTCAGAGACCTGCTAAAACCAAAAAGAGTGTCTGTTCATCAATGCACTCAAGTTCTGGGGAAAATGGTGGCAGCCTACGAGGCCATTCCCTTCGGCAGGTTCCATGCGAGGACATTTCAGTGGGACCTTCTGGACAAGTGGTCAGGATCCCATCTACAAATACATCAGAAGATTAGCCTGTCCCCCAGGGCCAGGGTGTCTCTCCTGTGGTGGCTGTAGAGTGCTCACCTTCTAGAGGGTCGCAGGTTCAGCATTCAGGACTGGGTTCTGTTAACCACGGACACGAGCCTCCGAGGATGGGTAGCAGTCACACAAGGAAGAAATTTTCAGGGACTATGGTCAAGCCAGGAGGCTTGTCTACACATCAACGTACTAGAATTGAGGGCCATATACAACGGCCTACGACAAGCGGAGAATCTTCTTCTACTGATTCAATCAGACAACGTCACAGCCGTGGCTCATGTAAACCGCCAAGGCGGGACAAGGAGCAGAGTGGCAATGGCGGAAGCCACCAGGATTCTTCGCTGGGCGGAAAATCACGTAAGCGTTCTGTCAGCGGTCTTCATACCGGGAGTGGACAACTGGGAAGCAGACTTCCTCAGCAGACACGATCTCCATCCAGGAGAGTGGGGACTTCATCAAGAAGTCTTTGCAGAGATAACAAGTCATTGGGGACTTCCTCAAATAGACATGATGGCGTCACGCCTTAACAAAAAGCTTCGGAGGTATTGTGCCAGGTCAAGGGACCCTCAGGCAGTAGCGGTAGACGCCCTAGTGACACCTTGGGTGTTTCAGTCGGTCTATGTGTTCCCTCCTCTGCCTCTCATCTCAAAAATATTGAGAATTATAAGACGAAAATGAGTACAGACAATACTTGTTGTTCCAGATTGGCCTCGAAGGGCCTGGTATTCAGATCTTTAGGAAAATATCACAGAAGATCCGTGGCCTCTTCCTCTCAGGGAGGACCTGTTGCAGCAGGGGCCCTGCGTATTCCAAGACTTACCGCGGCTACGTTTGACGGCATGGCGGATGAACACCGAATCCTAGCTGGGAGAGGTATTCCGGAGGAAGTCATCCCTGACGGCGAAACATTATCACCGTATCTGGAGGAAGTATGTATCTTGGTGTGAAGCCAAGAATGCTCCTACGGAAGATTTCCATCTGGACCGTTTTCTCCACTTTCTTCAGACAGGAGTGGATATGGGCCTGAAGTTAGGCTCCATTAAGGTACAGATTTCAGCCCTATCTATATTCTTTCAGAAGGAATTGGCTTCTCTCCCAGAAGTCCAGACTTTTGTGAAGGGAGTGCTGCACATCCAGCCTCCTTTTGTGCCCCCTGTGGCACCTTGGGACCTTAACGTGGTGTTAAGGTTCAAATAAATCTCACTGGTTTGAACCTCTTCAAACGGTGGAATTAAAATTTCTCACTTGGAAGGTGGTCATGTTATTGGCCTTGGCATCTGCAAGGCGGGTGTCCGAATTGGCGGCCTTGTCTCACAAGAGTCCCTATTTGATTTTTCATGTGGATAGAGCAGAGTTGAGGACTCGTCCTCAATTTTTGCCTAAGGTGGTTTCTTCATTTCATATGAACCAACCTATTCTGGTGCCTGTGGCTACGGGTGACCTGGAGGACTCCAAGTACCTGGATGTAGTCAGGGCCTTAAAAATGTATGTAGCCAGGACGGCTAGGGTTAGGAAAACAGAGGCTCTGTTTGTCCTGTATGCAGCCAACAAGGTTGGCGCTCCTGCTTCTAAGCATACTATTGCTCGCTGGATCTGTACCACGATTCAGCAGGCTCATTCTATGGCTAGATTGCCGTTACCGAATTCAGTAAAGGCCCATTCCACTAGGAAGGTGGGCTCTTCTTGGGCGGCTGCCCGAGGCGTCTCGGCATTACAGCTTTGCCGAGCAGCTACTTGGTCGGGTTCAAACACTTTTACAAAATTCTACAAGTTTGATACCCTGGCTGATGAGGACCTCGCGTTTGCTCAATCGGTGCTGCAGAGTCATCCGCACTCTCCTGCCCGGTTTGGAGCTTTGGTATAAACCCCATGGTCCTTACGGAGTCCCAGCATCCTCTATGACGTAAGAGAAAATAAGATTTTAAACCTACTGGTAAATCTTTTTCTCCTAGTCCGTAGAGGATGCTGGGCGCCCGTCCCAGTGCGGACTAAATCTGCAAGACTTGTATATAGTTGTTGCTTACATAAGGGTTATGTTACAGTTGGGATCGGTCTTTGACTGATACTGTTTTTTGTTCATACTGTTAACTGGTTGTGTATATTCCAGGTTATACGGTGTGGTTGGTGTGGGGGGTGTGGTTCATCAAATCGACAGTATCTAGGTCGACAATGTTTAGGTCGACCACTATAGGTCGACAGTCACCAGGTCGACATGGATGGAAGGTCGACAGGGTTTCTAGGTCGGCATGTGCTAGGTCGACAGGTCTAAGGTCAACATGAGGAAATTTTTTTTTTTTGGTGTCGTTTTCTTCGTAGAGTGACCGGGATCCCAAATTAGTGCACCGCTTCGCTCGCCATGCTTCGGGCATGGTGCCTTCGCTCCGCTACCGCTTCGCTCGGCACACTTTACCGTTCCAATCGTAGTCCACGTGGATCGTTAAGTATGAAAAAATTCAAAAAAAAGAAAAAAAAATGTGAAAAACTCATGTCGACCTTTAGACCTGTCGACCTAGCACATGTCGACCTGGAAACCCTGTCGACCTTCCATCCATGTCGACCTAGTGACTGTCAACCTATAGTGGTCGACCTAAACATTGTCGACCTAGATACTGTCGATCTTCAGAACGGATCCCGGTGTGGGCTGGTATGAATCTTGCCCTTAGATTAACAAAATCCTTTCCTCATATTGTCCATCTCTTCTGGGCACAGTTTCTCTAACTGAGGTCTGGAGGAGGGGCATAGAGGGAGGAGCCAGTGCACACCCATACTAAAAGTTCTTTATAGTGCCCATGTCTCCTGCGGAGCCCGTCTATACCCCATGGTCCTTACAGAGTCCCCAGCATCCTCTACGGACTAGGAGAAAAAGATCTACCGGTAGGTTTAAAATCTTATTTTAATTCCAGGTTGTGAGGCAACAAAACATGAAAAATGCAAAGGGGGGTGAATACTTTAGCAAGGCACTGTACATATATCATTTTTATTTACTATATCATAGGTGACAAAAAAGAGTTAAATGTTCATACTGTTATGTTGGTTTACATAGAACGGCTAGCAATAGAATGGGCCATGATGAGGTCTAGGAGAAGAAATGGAGGATATGGAGACATAGCCAGATTAAGGGAGGGATGCAGGGCATACTGTGCCCCGGGCCCCCGGCCAGAGCACACTGACATCACTAACTTTACCTCATTAATTTAATCATTATTTCATCATCATTTAATCATCATTTAATTACCATAAACCGGTAATTGGTGACAACTCAACCCCCACAGTGACTACCCACCGCTCCTGGGTGCCCTGCCGCTGCCTTCCCGGACGGGTGGTCAAGCGGCCATAAGTCGATGGAGGTGAGTGCACCTAAACCACAACAAACTGTAAAACACTACAGTTTTCCCTACAATACCAAACGGCCGTTCTTTTCCGCCAACAGCGAAAGACTCATCCCCAACAGTCTTTCGCACCGCCACCATAAACCTACCCTAACTCCTGCAAAGCGAAACCTAGATCCTCCAGAAAAAACATCATCCCCTCATTGGATAGATGTACTCCATCGCGCCGGAAAAGGTGGCTGTCTCTGAACCGTATCCTCGGGTGGCGAACCACCCTCCCACCGTGGGACAGCACCCACTTTGCCACCGCTCCGTTCACCTTTTTCCGGGCCTCATCAATCTGGCGACCATCCGCCACACCCCTCCAACACAATCTTGGCACCATCATGGAAAAAACCAACACACAATTGGTCCATGCCGCGGTCACACTTGCCAGATCCTGTATCATGGCCCACCGCAGATCCAAGGATGTCCTCTTCCCCAAGTCGTTGCCACCTAGATGGACAACCAACACCTTAGGGACTCCATGCTTGCTGGCCTGACTCACTAACCTACTCCTCAGCTCACCCCACATCATTCCTCGCCAGCCAAGCCATCTGACACCCTGTACTCCAAGCAATGCCTGAGACCCTTCCGAGGCCACAAACCTGGCCGCCCAATAAATGTAAGAGTGGCCAACCACCCAAATGGTCAAATTGTCGTCAAACCATCCTGAAGGGAAAAAGAGGGGTAGAATTGATTACTAAGAGGCTTATTAATTGTTTATACTGAAGGATCTGCCAAAAAAGAAAACTTTAGATCTCGCTATTGCAGCAGTCACGGCCTAGCCGACTGCACCATGTTTCGTAGCCAATTTAGAAGCGCAATTAAAGACACAAAGGGGAAAGATCAAATAAAACAAACAAAATAAAAAACAGGGGGGGGGGAGGGGGGGTATAAAATGGGAAACACATGTAATAACTCAGCTGGAGGTGAAACGTAAAGACCTGCTGAGGGACTCTGATTGGACAAAATTAGCCGAATTGTAGATTAGAATTCAGTCCGTCAAGTCAGGCAAAAAATCGCAAATAACTCCAGACCCCCGCTGCCGACTCATGCCAGCAACGGCGAGTAGCTAATCCCTGAGTAGGATAAAACAAAAAAAAAAAGGGGTAACATCAACAGACGCACAACACCATAAAATCACAGAACTGTAACAACATAATACATTGCAAATTTAAACAAAGCACCAAGCGCAAACCGACCTCTCATGTGACGGGGCGAATATATCGTCTATAACTTGACGACTTCCATCGCCCCACCGCCTGTATTTCAGTTCTGGAGCAACCCGCCGCAGCAGCCGACGTCGCTGCGCCTATGCGAAAGGAATGGGTACCAAAAACAGTGGGTGGGAGGCCCAAGCCCGCCAAACAGCGACTCAGCATCCATCGAAACTGGTATTTCGTGACTGGCAGCCCATCATAATGCAACAGCCAAGACCCCTCCTTAACGGGTCGCACCACCACGTATTGCCTTGCCAGCCCCACCGGGCAAACGCTCTCCTCCAGCGCTGGGACCATTGTAACCCAGCGTCCTCTCCCCACTTGATCCGTCTTGGAGCGTCGCAACCTGCACAGCAAGGACCTCTCACCCACTACTACGTCTCCGACCAGCATGCGCGAATCTGCTCTCTTGGAAGGCGCTACCAACTCAAAAACTCGAAAGGCCCCGTGGTAAGCCATTGAGAACGCCAAACTAAACAAAAGCGTCTCAAACCTGGACGACGCGACTCGCCCTACTGCCTCGATGACGGCCGGCAACAACGCCGCATCGATGGGCCGCCTCCTATCCGGTGGCGACGGCGCGACTCGCGCCCACCCTTTCATTGCCTTCCGCAGAACCTCGCTTTTTGTTACGTCAGGGACGCCTCGCAGCTTGCAGAAAAATGAGATGCCTGCCAAATACCGCGAAACCACTGCTCGTGACCTACCGGAGACGTACAGCTCCCACATAAAAGAAAGCATCAGCCTATGCCTGCTCTTACCTTGATGCTGACGCCCCTGGACAAACTCCTCCCATTCACTCCAAGCTTGTCCGTACACCTTGAGCTTGGCCGGCGCGATTGACCGCAACGCTAGACCCTCCAGTCCGGCCCGATCACCTGCCAAACATAACCAGGACAGTGAAAACCTTGCTCTTCGGCCTCAGGTGCCAAATCCCAAAATCTCTCCCACTGTCCACGCGACAACGCGTCTGCGATTCCGTTTTCCAAACCGGGCACGTGCTGCGCTCGGAACCATAGGTTCCTACGCAAGCATGTCAAAAGCAATTGCCCAAGTACCCGCAGTACCACTAGCGATTTCGCCCTCTGGTTATTAATCGCATGCACCACGCCCAGATTATCGCACCTGAACACTATGCTGCGGTTAGCTAACCGATCGCCCCAAACTTCCAACGCTACCATAATGGGAAAAAGCTCCAGCAGCACCAGATCTCTTGTAAGACCCTCGCTATGCCAATTTGCCGGCCAAGATGCCGCGCACCACGATCCCTCCAGAAAACAACCGAATCCAGAGGCACCTGCAGCATCAGTAAAAAGCTGCAAACTCTCGCTGTCAACGGCTGGCGCTTGCCATATGCTCACCCCGTTGAAATCCTCCAGGAACGAAGCCCAGACGGCCAAATCCCTTTTTAATTCCGAGGACAATCGAACGAAATGATGCGGCCTGGCACACCCCGCTGTTGCCCTTTCGAGCTTCCGGCAGAAAACCCTGCCCATCGGTATCACCCGACAAGCAAAGTTCAGCATGCCCAGCAAGGACTGCGCCTGCCGCAGCGTGACTTTACGCGAGCCGCTGAAACGGCAAATAGTTTCGCGGAGCTTTGACACTTTGTCCTGGGGCAGGCGACACTCTCCCGCCACGGTGTCAATTTCAATCCCCAAAATTGATAGACAGGAGGCCGGACCCTCCGTTTTATCCCTGGCTACCGGGACACCGAAGTGGTAAAAAAGGGCTCGTGTGCTAAACAGCAAGTCGCCGCATCTTGTGTCAGTAGCCGGCCCCGCACACAGGAAATCATCGAGGTAATGTGCAATCCCGTGACCGCCTGACGCAGACTCCACGCACCAATGAAGAAAAGTGCTAAAGCGCTCGAAAAACGAGCATGAAACGGAACATCCCATCGGCAGACATTTGTCGATGAAATACTCCGCCCCAATCCGAAAACCCATAAAGCGAAATGAGTCCGGATGCAATGGCATTAATCTAAAGGCTGACTCAACATCAATCTTAGCCATGAGGGCCCCGCTCCCGTAGCTGCGGACCATCTCTAGCGCCTCGTCAAATGACTGATACACCACCGAGCAATGAGCCGGTGGTATTGCGTCGTTGACCGATGCCCCTGGCGGGTAAGAAAGATGCTGAATGAGCCGAAAAGCGCCCGGAGTCTTTGGTACTACCCCGACCGGGGAGATGACCAAGTCATCCACCGGGGGTGACTTAAACGGCCCCTCCATCCTGCCCAACCTGACCTCCTTATCCACTTTCTCCCGTAACACAGTCGGCAAGGCTCGGGCGGACTGAAGGTTCCTGTGCGCGCGCACTGACACTTCGCTTGCAACAGGCAAGCGAAAACCGAACTTAAAACCGTCTAACAAAAACTTTGCATCCCTTTTATTAGGATACAGACCCAACCATTTACCCATAGTTTCCAACTTAACTGGCGTTGGTGCTCTGCTGAGCGGTCCCGCTCGCGGCCTGCTTAGGGTAGGGTTGTTTCCCCCGATTGCCTTGTCGTCCCCCTTTGAAACAAGAGGAGGCTGGGTGGGTTCCACCGCACTGCTGGCAAGAGTGGCGAAAACGACACTGTTTGCCAAATGAACATGTTCCGCTGTTAAAAGCGAAGCATTTCCCCCGAGGGGCAGACCGCCCGCCCATGCGAACGGCCAACCCACCTGTCTTGGTAAATCCCCCGTCCGCGCCCGTTCCCTGCGCTGACGACCCCCCGCGGCGCCCACCCGTTCCCTGCTTCTGGGTCTCTTCCTCCCGCTGGGATGCCCGGGTCACTTTGAGCCAGACCTCCACGTCTTTGAACCCAAAGTCCATGACCCGTAACCCGTCCTGCTTCTCCCGAAACTCCTGGTCATATTGCCGCCATTCCGAGCCCGAGGATGTGCGCTGCCTGTCGTGCACGAGATGAAGGTACCGGATGATATTCATGTGTTCTTCCGGCCTGTCCTCCAAATAGCAAGCCGCAAACACCCAAAATCCGGCCAGCCAGTTATCAAAAGACCTGAAAGCTTCTGCCCCCATGCCCTTCGTAGCGGCCGCCGCTTTGTAATCCTTCTTCATGGCCTTAGTCAAACCGAATAAGTCCACAAAGTCACCCCTACGTATCTTTTTGCGGCAGCTGTCTCGCAGCCCCCGCATAACTGCGGTGTACTCGCAGCGCATTACCCCCGGCAGGTCTCGCCTCTTCTTTGCCCTACGCTCCTCTTCACTAATTCGCCTGCGCCGTTTATGCCTTTTCTGCTGTTTTGCTGCCCTTTTGGCAAGTTTCTCGGCCTCCTTCCTTGCCCTAGCAGTACTATCAGCGTCGGACGCTTGCGACGCCAAAGAGGAGGATGAGGAGGAGGACGAAGAGCTACGCGAACTCGAGCTTGCGGTGGAAATTGAAATAGACTGTACCAACTCACCGGATGCCGTCGACCTCTCCGACCCGGATTGTTCGTCGTCTTCATTCCAATCGTCGTCAACCGCGAAGTCTGCCGAATCCCTTTCACCTTGGTCCTCTGTGGAAGACAAAACAAAAGAGGGCCCGGCCCGCGCATGCGGCGCACGCCGGGCACCCCGTGTGGAATGCGCAGTGACCGTGTTCCCCTGCCTCTCACGGTCTGATCCTAGCTCCAGCTCCGCCGCGGCAGCCCCCAGCTCTCGGCAGGCTCGTGCCACTCGCTGCGCCGCTGATGCCCTGCCATTGCCTGACCGCCTGCGTCCCGCAGCCTGGCCGAAATCCGCCGTCGCCCTAGGGGAGGCCACTGCAGCTAATGGCCCAAGAGCCTCCACCACCGTGGCCAGTGCCGACGCCATGGCCCCAGGAGGATCCCATGCGGCGCGACCCCCGGAGACGCCGCCCGAAGGACGACCGGTCCTTGATTGTGCGCGAGCCCGCGCCCACCGACCGCCCGACGCCCCCAGGGGACCCTGCCCCTCATGCTCCAACCCGAAGGCAAGAGCCCCCCGGCCGGCCCAGCCGCTCTCCCTCTCCGATCCTTCCCCTTCCCTATCCAGGGAAGCTGAAGAATCTCCTGGTCCTGGGGAGGACCCGCTGTCGTGCGCAGCGGCCCGGGCCGCGGCCCTGCGGCCGCTGACCCATTCCCTGTCTACCCTCCTGCCGCGGGACCCGCTGCGTCCTGCGACGGTCACAGGGACCTGCTGTTCCCCCGCGTGTCACCTGACCAGCGGAGAGTGCACCCGCATGCTGCTGGCGGCCACCCCTTGCCGGTCTTGCTGTGCCCCCATCACTTAATGCCCTGTCCATGCGCCCAGCGCTGCCTCCCCGAGGCACCCGCTGCACCCCCCTAAAATGGCCTCTCCCCCTGCCGAACTCCGGCATCTGGGGAGAAGAAGAGGGTGGCCTGAGTAAAGCTGGCGCCGCTGCGCGCGCACGTGCGCGGCCAGCGACGTCCGGAGCGAGCGTGGGCGCGCGCGCACCTCGAGCGCGCGTCCCACGTCCTCCCGCCAACGGCCTCCCGGACTGCTCCTCTTCTTCGGCCGCCGCGCGAGGCTCCTGTATAGTCCCCGCGCGGCGACCGCCAGCTCCCTCCACCGTCCTCTCCCCCCGCCCGGCCCGAACGGCCGACCGCGGCGAGGAAGGAGAGACAGTGTCTGCCGCTCTTGGGCGCCCGCCATGATCCCGGGCTCATCGGCTCCCGGCGGGGACGGCCGCCGCCCGCCGATGCTCGAGCGGCCTGCAGGGACCCCTGGTCCCCCACGCCGCCCCCGTCTGGCCGGAGTGCCCGACTCGGCACCCGGCGGCGAGTCCGCCCGGGCCCCGCCAGCGCTGCCTGCGACCACATTTGATGAGGCCCTAGGGGACGGAGCCCCGTCCCTCACGCCGCCCACCGCCGCCTCAGGGCCCGCTCGGCCGTCCGACCCACGGTATCGAGCCGGGGCCCTTAGCACGCGCTGGGGGCGAGCGGACATGCCCGCAGACACAAATACCGGGAGGGTCAAGTGGAATTAAATAGCAAGGGGATACTGGAGAGGAGAGTACCAAAGATAGGGCACACTATATACAAGTGAAAAGCAAGAGTCACCCAATAAAGCAAGATTAGCTGGCACTGCAGCACTCACCTACCAGGGCGGGAGGGTGGGAAACCAAATCACCAAGAGACTTAAGATGGCTTCACCTTCCCTATATATATCAAGCCCTCCCCCTAAAGAAGGCTGTACTTTCCTCACAGCTAGGTCCACCCCTCCCCAGATGTTTAACTCTTTTCTCTCCTATGCAGTCAATACTCTCTCCTTATGCAACAGCGGGACCAGACAGCCAGAATGTGAGCAGGACAGTATGCAGTGCACAGGAGTATCAGATTTCATGAGCTATCAATGGAGCTTCCCAACCAGAGGAGAGATAGGAGGGTGGAGAGAGCTGTAAGTGACACAGGGTGG
Organism: Pseudophryne corroboree; assembly: GCF_028390025.1. Taxonomy (NCBI): domain Eukaryota; kingdom Metazoa; phylum Chordata; class Amphibia; order Anura; family Myobatrachidae; genus Pseudophryne; species Pseudophryne corroboree. Next base: position 607,510,166 of record NC_086444.1, on the reverse strand, counting down.
GATCCCTGTGTCACTTACAGCTTTCTCCACGCCTGAGTGTCTGAGTCCTGTGTAACTTGTTGTTTAATGAGGGTCTAGAGAGAGACACTCACACAGAGTCCTCCTGAGTCCTGTCTTAGTGTGTAAGTAGTACAGAGTCTGCTACTGTTTTTGCATGTGACAAGATAAATTATAGATGTTAGTTATCTATGTGTATTTTAAAGAACATTTTATAAAATATTTGTCTTTCAAATAGGTGAAGCTATAAACAGTACCCAGGCATTATTAAACTATTAGTTTAAATCTAATATACATCATTGGGCTAAATATAATATACACATTCTAGACCTCCCAACATGACCCATTCCAGGAGGGACTAATTAATCTCTACCTGGACTTCCCTCTTATGTCTGATTGCAGTCACCTGTGTTGAAATACATTTTCTCTGACGTCCTAGTGGATGCTGGGAACTCCGTAAGGACCATGGGGAATAGACGGGCTCCGCAGGAGACTGGGCACTCTAAAAGAAAGATTAGGTACTATCTGGTGTGCACTGGCTCCTCCCACTATGACCCTCCTCCAGACCTCAGTTAGATTTCTGTGCCCGGTCGAGCTGGATGCACACTAGGGGCTCTCCTGAGCTCCTAGAAAGAAAGTTTATTTTAGGTTTTTTATTTTACAGTGAGACCTGCTGGCAACAGGCTCACTGCATCGAGGGACTAAGGGGAGAAGAAGCGAACCTACCTGCTTGCAGCTAGCTTGGGCTTCTTAGGCTACTGGACACCATTAGCTCCAGAGGGATCGACCGCATGGAACTGGCCTTGGTGTTCGTTCCGTCCCCCTTACAGAGCCAGAAGCAAGAAGAGGTCCGGAAAATCGGCGGCAGAAGACTTCGGTCTTCACCAAGGTAGCGCACAGCACTGCAGCTGTGCGCCATTGCTCCTCATGCACACTTCACACTCCAGTCACTGAGGGTGCAGGGCGCTGGGGGGGGCGCCCTGAGGGCAATATATGACACCTTGGCTGGCAAATCTACATCATATATAGTCCTAGAGGCTATATAGATGCAAAATTACCCCTGCCAGTATTCCAGAAAAAGCGGGAGAAAGTCAGTTGAAAAAGGGGCGGGGCTTCTCCCTCAGCACACTGGCGCCATTTTCTCTTCACAGTGCAACTGAAAGACAGCTCCCCAGGCTCTCCCCTGTAGTTTTCAGGCTCAAAGGATTAAAAAGAGAGGGGGGGGCACAAAATGTAGGCGCAATATTGTATATACAAGCAGCTATTGGGAAAAATTCACTCAATATAGTGTTAATCCCAAAATTATATAGCAGAGCGCTGGCATACTCTCTCTCTGTCTCCCCAAAGGGCTGTGTGGGGTCCTGTCCTCAGTCAGAGCATTCCCTGTGTGTGTGTGCGGTGTGTCGGTACGGCTGTGTCGACACGTTTGATGAGGAGGCTTATGTGATGGCAGAGCAGATGCCGATAAATGTGATGTCGCCCCCTGTGGGGCCGACACCAGAGTGGATGGATAGACTCTGAAATATATAAACCGACAGTGTCAACTCCTTACATAAAAGGCTGGATGACGTAACAGCTGTGGGACAGCCGGCTTCTCAGCCCGCGCCTGCCCAGGCGTCTCAAAGGCCATCAGGGGCTCAAAAACGCCCGCTCCCTCAGATGGCAGACACAGATATCGACACGGAGTCTGACTCCAGTGTCGACAAGGTTGAGACATATGCACAATCCACTAGGAACATCCGTTACATGATCCCGGCAATAAAAAATGTGTTACACATTTCTGACATTAACCCAAGTACCACTAAAAAAGGGTTTTATGTTTGGGGAGAAAAAGCAGGCAGTGTTTTGTTCCCCCATCAAATGAGTGAATGAAGTGTGAAAAAGCGTGGGTTCCCCCGATAAGAAACTGGTCATTTCTAAAAAGTTACTGATGGCGTACCCTTTCCCGCCAGAGGATAAGTTACGCTGGGAGATATCCCCTAGGGTGGATAAGGCGCTCACACGTTTGTAAAAAAAAATTGGCACTGCCGTCTTAGGATACGGCCACTTTGAAGGTACCTGCTGATAAAAAGCAGGAGGCTATCCTGAAGTCTGTATTTACACACTCAGGTACTAGACTGAGACCTGCAGATAGTGCTGCTGCAGCGTGGTCTGTAACCCTGTCAAACAGGGATACTATTTTGTGAACATAAGACGTCGTCTTATATATGAGGGATGCACAGAGGGATATTTTGCTGGCTGGCATCCAGAATTAATGCAATGTCCATTCTGTCAGGAGGGTATTAGAGACCCGACACTGGACAGGTGATGCTGACTTTAAAAGGCACATAGAGCCTTATAAGGGTGAGGAATTGTTTGGGGATGGTCTCTGGGACCTCGTATCCACAGCAACAGCTGGGAAGAAAAATTTTTACCTCAGGTTTCCTCACAGCCTAAGAAAGCACTGTATTATCAGGTACAGTCCTTTCGGCTTCAGAAAAGCAAGCGGGTCAAAGGCGCTTCCTTTCTGCACAGAGACGAGGGAAGAGGGAAAAAGCTGCACCAGTCAGCCAGTTCCCAGAATCAAAATTCTTCCCCCGCTTCCTCTGAGTCCACCGCATGACGCGGGGGCTCCACAGGCGTAGCCAGGTACGGTGGGGGGCCGCCTCAAAAATTTCAGCGATCAGTAAGCTCGCTCACAGGTGGATCCCTGGATCCTTCAAGTAGTATCTCAGGGGTACAAGCTGGAATTCGAGGCGTCTCCCCCCCGCCGTTTCCTCAAATCTGCCTTGCCGACAACTCCCTCAGGCAGGGAGGCTGTGCTAGAGGCAATTCACAAGCTGTATTCCCAGCAGGTGATAGTCAAGGTGCCCCTACTTCAACAAGGACGGGGTTACTATTCCACACTGTCTGTGGTACCGAAACCGGACGGTTCGGTGAGACCCATTTTAAATTTGAAATCCTTGAACACATACATAAAAAAATTCAAGTTCAAGATGGAATCGCTCAGGGCGGTTATTGCAAACCTGGAGGAGGGGGATTACATGGTATCCCTGGACATCAAGGATGCTTACCTACATGTCCCCATTTACCATCCTCACCAGGAGTACCTCAGATTTGTGGTACAGGATTGCCATTACCAATTCCAAACACTGCCGTTTGGACTGTCCACGGCACCGAGGGTCTTTACCAAGGTAATGGCGGAAATGATGATACTCCTTCGAAAAAAGGGAGTTTTAATTATCCCGTACTTGGACGATCTCCTTATAAAGGCGAGGTCCAAGGAGCAGTTGTTGGTCGGAGTAGCACTATCTCGGGAAGTGCTACAACAGCACGGATGGATTCTATACATTCCAAAGTCACAGCTGGTTCCTACCACACGCCTACTGTTCCTGGGGATGGTTCTGGACACAGAACAGAAAAAAGTGTTTCACCCGCAGGAGAAAGCCAAGGAGCTGTCATCTCTAGTCAGAGACCTCCTGAAACCAAAACAGGTATCGGTGCATCACTGCACACGAGTCCTGGGAAAAATGGTAGCTTCTTACGAAGCAAAATTCCATTCGGCAGGTTCCATGCAAGAACCTTTCAGTGGGACCTCTTGGACAAGTGGTCGGGATCGCATCTTCAGATGCATCGGCTGATAACCCTTTCTCCAAGGACCAGGGTATCTCTACTGTGGTGGCTGCAGAGTGCTCATCTTCAAGAGGGCCGCAGATTCGGCATACAGGACTGGGTCCTGGTAACCACGGATGCCAGCCTTCGAGGCTGGGGGGCAGTCACACAGGGAAGAAATTTCCAAGGACTTTGGTCAAGTCAGGAGTCGTCCCTACACATAAATATTTTGGAACTGAGGGCCATTTACAATGCCCTAAGTCTGGCAAGGCCTCTGCTTCAAAACCAGCCGGTACTTATCCAATCAGACAACATCACGGCAGTCGCCCATGTAAACCGACAGGGCGGCACAAGAAGCAAGATGGCGATGGCAGAAGCCACAAGGATTCTCCGATGGGCGGAAAATCACGTCTTAGCACTGTCAGCAGTGTTAATTCCGGGAGTGGACAACTGGGAAGCAGACTTCCTCAGCAGACACGACCTACACCCGGGAGAGTGGGGACTTCATCCAGAAGTCTTCCAACTGTTGGTAAACCGTTGGGAAAGGCCACAGGTGGACATGATGGCGTCCCGCCTAAACAAAAAACTAGATATTGCGCCAGGTCAAGGGACCCTCAGGCAATAGCTGTGGATGCTCTAGTGACACCGTGGGTGTACCAGTCGGTTTATGTATTCCCTCCTCTGCCTCTCATACCAAAGGTACTGAGAATAATAAGAAAACGAGGAGTAAGAACGATACTCGTGGTTCCGGATGGGCCAAGAAGAGCTTGGTACCCAGAACTTCAAGTAATGATATCAGAGGACCCATGGCCTCTACCGCTCAGACAGGATCTGCTACAGCAGGGGCCCTGTCTGTTCCAAGACTTACCGTGGCTGCTTTTGACGGCATGGCGGTTGAATTCCGGATCCTAAAGGAAAAGGGCATTCCGGAAGAAGTCATTCCTACGCTGATAAAAGCCAGGAAAGAAGTAACCGCAAACCATTATCACCGTATTTGGCGAAAATATGTTGCGTGGTGTGAGGCCAGGAAGGCCCCAACAGAGGAATTTCAGCTGGGTCGTTTTCTGCACTTCCTACAGTCAGGGGTGACTATGGGCCTAAAATTGGGTTCCATTAAGGTCCAGATTTCGGCTCTGTCAATTTTCTTCCAGAAAGAACTGGCTTCACTGCCTGGAGTTCAGACATTTGTAAAGGGAGTGCTACATATTCAGCCCCCTTTTGTGCCTCCTGTGGCACCTTGGGATCTCAACGTGGTGTTGAGTTTCTTAAAATCACATTGGTTTGAGCCAATTAAAACTGTGGATTTGAAATATCTCACGTGGAAAGTGGTCATGTTATTGGCCTTGGCTTCGGCCAGGCGTGTGTCAGAATTGGCGGCTTTGTCATGTAAAAGCCCTTATCTGATTTTCCATATGGATAGGGCAGAATTGAGGACTCGTCCCCAGTTTCTCCCTAAGGTGGTATCAGCTTTTCACTTGAACCAACCTATTGTAGTGCCTGCGGCTACTAGGGACTTGGAAGATTCCAAGTTACTGGACGTAGTCAGGGCCTTAAAAATTTATATTTCCAGGACGGCTGGAGTCAGGAAAACTGACTCGCTTTTTATCCTGTAGGCACCCAACAAAATATGTGCTCCTGCTTCTAAGCAGACTATTGCTCGCTGAATTTGTAGCACAATTCAGCTGGAGCATTCTGCGGCTGGATTGCCGCATCCTAAATCAGTAAAAGCCCATTCCACGAGGAAAGTGGGCTCATCTTGGGCGGCTGCCCGAGGGGTCTCGGCTTTACAATTTTGCCGAGCTGCAACTTGGTCAGGGGCAAACACGTTTGCTAAATTCTACAAAATTGATATCCTGGCTGAGGAGGACCTTGAGTTCTCTCATTCGGTGCTGCAGAGTCATCCGCACTCTCCCGCCCGTTTGGGAGCTTTGGTATAATCCCCATGGTCCTTACGGAGTTCCCAGCATCCACTAGGACGTCAGAGAAAATAAGATTTTACTCACCGGTAAATCTATTTCTCGTAGTCCGTAGTGGATGCTGGGCGCCCATCCCAAGTGCGGATTGTCTGCAATACTTGTATGTAGTTATTGACTAACTAAGGGTTATTGTTGAGCCATCTGTTGAGAGGCTCAGTTATATTTCATACTGTTAACTGGGTATAGTATCACAAGTTATACGGTGTGATTGGTGTGGCTGGTATGAGTCTTACCCGGGATTCAAAATCCTTCCTTATTGTGTCAGCTCTTCCGGGCACAGTATCCTAACTGAGGTCTGGAGGAGGGTCATAGTGGGAGGAGCCAGTGCACACCAGATAGTACCTAATCTTTCTTTTAGAGTGCCCAGTCTCCTGCGGAGCCCGTCTATTCCCCATGGTCCTTACGGAGTTCCCAGCATCCACTACGGACTACGAGAAATAGATTTACCGGTGAGTAAAATCTTATTATTAATTAAATAGTTCAACACAGGTGACTACAATCATACAGTATATTAAGAAGGAAGTCCATGTAAAGAGCACTTTGTCACTCCTAGAATAGGTCATGTTGGGAGGTATGCACAATCTTATATACAGCTCCCCCCCCCCCTTCCACTGGGGCCCCCCGGCTAAAGTACCCCGGGCACCCCCTAGGCTTAATCCGGCCCTGTATGGAGAAGCTTCATTATTTATTTTTGCATTTGTTTCTGTTGCACAGTTGTGTACAACTGGTCACTATGGGCCTAATTCAGAGGTGATCACTGCAACGCAAGTGAAGCCCTTTGTGGAGTGCGCACGTGCCGCGCACCCAGTGATATGCGAAAGCATCTCACTGGTGCAATCGCCTCTGCCTGATCGACAGGCTGAAGCGGTTGCAGGGTGGAGGCAAGCCAACTGCGCTAGAATGCAGGCATGTCCGGACCGTTGCTGGGGCCGGCCGTGGTGGCTGCGTGACATCACATGCAGCCAATGTGACCCAAAACATGGTGGGTAGCTGCCTGCCAGTGCAGCTAGGCTGCGCAGGCAGGGAGCTACTCGTCGGGTGTTAAAGCATCGCCATCGTGCATTGCTTTCGCACATGTGCGGAGGGGGGAAGGGTAGGGCTTGACATGCGGGGCGAACTAGCCCTTTGCTGGGCATCCCCCTGCATTTCAGAGTTTTTGATCGTAGATGTGCTCATTTTAGCACATCTACGATCAGCTCTAAATCACCCCTTATGAAAATTCAACACAGTGTCGGAATGGAGCATGAAGGTCCCACAGGTGGAATGCAATGGTGGGGCCCACAAAAAGGAAAACAGTGCAAAGCTGAAGAGGTGTTGCCAGTTGATTGAGGGAGTGTGGCAAAGAATGTTGCAATTTCCACCATACATATACAAAGTGTGTTGCAGTGACCACAATATAATGCAGGGATCATTGCAATGCCCACCATATAATGCAGGGAGTGTTACTCACCTCCAAATAATGGCAGTGACATTGCAGTAATTGCCATATAATACACAGAGCATTACAGTGACCACCATGTAATGCAGGGAGTATTGCAGTGACCACCATATTCTGCAGGGAGTATCTCAGTGCCACCATATACTACAGGGAGCATTACAGTGCTTGCAGGAGTGTTGCAAGGACTGCCATGTAATGTGGGGAGCATCACAGTGACCGCCAAATAATACAGGGAATGTTGCAATGACTGCGATACAATGCAGGTAACATCACAGTGATCACCATATTATGAAGGAAGTATTGCAGTTACTGCCACATAATTGATATAGGGAGCATCACAGTAACCACTATGTAATGGAAGGAGCATCACAGTGACTACCATATAATATAGGGAGCATCACAATGACTGCGATAGGTAATCTACACTCATCATTTGGAGTTTGGGTATGCTTAGAATATACATGCTGCAGTGATATTTTATTATATTAGGTAATCTACATTGTCAGTTTTTATATCATAAGCTATATTGTATTCTAGGATGATACTTTATTTCAACTTTGAAATAATTGGTAAACTCCTATCTCAGTGTTTGTTTTAGTTGAGTTTTATGGCATGCTCTGTAACTGGGGATGGGGTGTACCGTGTTAGGCCTTGATTGCAATTATCAGACACACATGGATACTTACCATTCATAAGGAAAGATGCTAGGCTGAACAGCCTGGCTGCACAGGGTTGTTTTAAAAGGGCTAAGAAAATATTACAATATAGACTTACCCAGGACTTAAGCAGGACGAAAACAGACGAAAACACCCAACCAACATTGCAACAAAACAACCACCCTTCCTTTCATCCTCAAACAAAATCATCTGTGCATTTCAGCGTATGTATACTGTATATCTTTCCAACTATAATCCTCATGACCTCTAAGAACAGAATGCAACCAATTTTGTATAAAACCAGTTACATTGTGATTTGCATGTGACTGTACATACCTGTTTGTCATTTTGCTCTGTCATGCTCAGGTAACATACAGCGAACCAACACCAGTAAATAGGCACCTGAACTTTTAACTCTAACAAGTGAAACCTTACACTCTCAGCCTAGATAACTGTAGTTTAATCTCAAATGAACTATGTACCACAAATTGATATTCGCCATTGCTCTTCATGGAATATTTATAAATGCCATTGCATCATTCAGTCTAACAGCAGCTCACCCCTCTGTACATGCTGCGCCCTCAATTATTCACTCCCCTCTTATTAACACTCATGCGCTTTTTACTTCCCTATACTCATAGACAATAACATCTACAACCCCTCACCACAAAAAACTTTAAAAAACCTCTGACACTCACATTTATCTCTCTCTTCTGCTTCTGATAGCTGGTGACCTTTCACCAAATCCAGGACCCAATCACTTGCATCACTCACATTCACCTTATTCACAGCAACATAGAAATCCAGCTAAACTCATAAACATTACATGTCTTCCATCACCCTCCAGACCATTAAAATGTGCCTTATAGAATGCACGCTGTTTGTAACAAATTAACATCCATCCATGACCTCTTCATATCTAACAGCTTCAATCTGCTGGCTATAACAGAAATCTGGCTCACACAATCAGACACAGCCTCCCCTACAGCACTGTCACGTGGTGGTCTCCACTTTACACACACCTCCAGGCCTGGTAACCATAAAGGAGGAGGAGTTGGACTATTACTTTCCCAATCTTTCGCATACACTGTTCTACCACAGGTTCCAGCACTCACATTTACATAATTTGAAGTACATTCCATCAGGGTTTACTCTCCTTTCTCTCTGCATGTTGCAGCTATCTATCACCCACCTGGACATCCCACACAATTTCTAGAAGATTTTTCTGCCTGGCTCCTTCACTTCCTATCCTCTGACATCTCCACCATCATCATGGGTGATTTCAATATTGCTATTGATTGTCCAAAATCTGCTGCTCACGCCTCCAAACTACTTTCTCTAACCTCCTCTCCCTGCCTCTCCCAATGGACTGACTCCTCTACTTATCGGGAGGGTCACTGCCTTGATCTAGTATTCACCAGACTATGCTCCATTTCTGAACTCACTAACACTACTTTTCCCCTCTCAGATCACAACTTTATCACCTGCATGCTCTCCTCCATTAATTCAAACTCTGTGTTGCTGAAGTCCCCAATCTTCCTCAAACCCGCTGAAATATTAACACAATTAATCTTCAGGAACTTTCCACCTCACTCCAACAACTGCTTTCACGTATTTCTGCATTCACCTCTCCTGAGATGGTTGTATCACACCTGAACGAGACTCTAGAACTAGCCCTTGATGAAGTTGCTCCAGCCACCCATGACACTCCACGTAGGCCTAGATGTCAAGCATGGCACTCTAAATTAACAAGACAACTACAAAAACTCACACATAAACTTGAACGTCAGTGGTGTAAATCTCGTATTTCAAGTGACTTCCTCACATATAAGACTGTCTACCACTCTTATAGAAATGCCCTGGACACTGCCAAACAAACATATTTCCAAACTCTTATCTCTGCTCAAGCCTCTAACCCCAAACGACACTTTAATACATTTAAATCACTTCTCAATCCTCCCTCACCTACCCCACCAGCCACTATCAAGGCTTCCTACTTCAAGGAGAAGATTGATAAGATCAGAGATAAAATGGTATGCTCTTCGGCAGCCAGTGACCTGCTCAGTTCTTTACCTGAACCCTCTGGCACTCTCTCTTCATTTTATCCCACAAATGAAGATGAGGTATCATCACTCTTCTCATCCTGCTCCTCTACTACCTCTACTCTTGATCCTTTACCCTCACAAATAAGTAAAGCTCTGTCTCTGGTGCTCATCCCTACCGTAACTAACATCTGTAATATCTCTCTCTCTCTCTCTCTACTGGTATTTTTCCTTCACTCTTCAAGCATGCAGTGATTACTCCCATTTTGAAAAAACAAAATTCTGACCCTAACTCTCTCGCAAACTACCGCCCTATCTCTCAGCTCCCTTGTCTCTCTATGCTACTTGAGAGACTTGTCTACACTCGACTCACACAATTTCTTAGCTCACACAATTTATTGGACCCACTTCAATCAGGCTTCTGTTCCCAACATTCAACAGAGACAGCACTGACTAAAGTGGTTAATGATTTGGTCACTACAAAGTCTAAAGGCCATTACTCACTACTTATTCTTCTAGATCTATCTGCTGCCTTTGACACTGTTGACCACACTCTTCTCATACAAACACTACAATCCCTAGGTCTTAAAAACACAGCCCTTTCTTGGTTCCTATCCTACTTATCTAATCTCTCCTTCAGTGTTCGCTTCTCTGAATCTACCTCCTCTTCGCTACCTCTTTCAGTTGGAGTACCGCAAGGCTCAGTCTTGGGTCCTCTGCTTTTCTCTATCTATACCTCATCTTTTGGTAAACTAATCAGCTCTTTTGGATTTCAGTATCATCTGTACTCAGATGATACTCAAATCTACGTATCCTCCCCTGATTTGTCCTTATCTGTACTGGGCCTTGTCACTGAATGCCTATCTGCCATTTCATCTTGGATGACATCTCGCCACCTCAAACTTAATATTTCAAAGACAGAGTTAATTATATTTCCACCGGCCAATAATAGGTACCAACCTGATAGCTCTATCACTGTTGAAAACTCGACAATCTCCCCTACCCCACAAGTTCGCTGCCTAGGTGTCATCCTTGACTCTGATCTGTCCTTTGTTCCCCACAGTCAATCTGTCTCAAAATCATGTTACATGCATCTAAAAAACATATCCAAAATACGACCATACCTTACATAAGACACTGCTAAAACTCTAATCCACGCTCTCATTATCTCCCGCATTGATTATTGCAATAGTCTCCTAACTGGTCTTCTCAAAACGAGACTCTCACCACTACAATCCATTCTGAATGCAGCTGCGAGACTAATCTTCATTGCTAGACATTCATCGTCTGCAGATCCACTCTGTCAGTCCCTCCATTGGTTACCTGTATTCTACCGTATTCAATATAAAATACTTTTACTCACACACAACAAGGCCATTAACCAAACTACACCAACGTACATCACTTCGATTATCTCAAAATATCTCCCAAGCCGACCTCTTCGCTCTTCACAAGATCTGCATCTCTCATCCACACTCATTACTCGCTCCCACTCATGGTTGCAGGATTTTCATCGGGCTGCACCCACTCTGTGGAATGCCCTGCCACGTACAATAAGACTCTCCTCTAGTCTCCAAACCTTCAAGCGTTCCCTGAAAACTCACCTCTTCAGGCAAGTGTATCAAATTCCAGAACCGCCCACATAACTTTCAGAAACCTTCCTATCAAATTGCATCCACTCTGCACAGTCCACACATATCCTCACATGTCTTATCATCCTTCCTCTCGACCCCGGTTCATCATTGCTGTATGACCATATCATACAGCCCTCCAAGAACCTTTGCAATCTGGTGGACAACTATGCAATAGATAGCACCTATCCTTGTGTATACATGCCTATTTCCCTATAGATTGTAAGCTTGTGAGCAGGGCTTTCCTACAGTACCTCTATGACTGTTTGTTATTACCCAGTTTTGTTATATCATTGTTTTGTTATATCATTGTTATTTCCAATTGTAAAGCGCAACAGAATTTGCTGCACTATATAAGAAACTGTTAAGAAATAATAAAATAAATAATGCATCGCACATAACAGTGATTGCCATAATGCTGGGAGCTTTGCTTTGATTGTCATAAATTTAATATAGGGAGCATCGCAGTGACTGCCATGTAATGCAGGGAGCATTGCAGTGACTGCCATATACAGTAATATTAGTAGTGCTGCAATGACTGCGATACAATGCAGGTAGCATCATAGTGACCACCAGATTATGAAGGGATTGTTGCAGTGACTGTCATATAATTAACATAGGGAGCATTGCAGTAACTCCATATAATATAGGGAGTGTCTCAATGACTGCAATATAACACAGGGCGCATCATAGTGATCGCCATACAATACTGCCATGTAATGCAGGGAGTGTCACAATGACCATCATATAATACAGGGAGCGTTGCAGTGAATATCAATACACCACCTCCCCTACAATTAGTAATAAAACAAACACCAAATATACAAATAAACAAATATACCTTTCTCCCCATTGTATAAATATACCACATCCCTAATATAACGTTAAAACATTTTCACACCTCCACTGGTACTTACCTATCCAGTGGAAGAATCTGTGTGGTCCCTGTGTAGCTCCAGAGTGTCTCACAATGCTCTCTGACAGGAGGAATACAAAGACAGGCTACAGGAGAGGAAGGGGTTTGGCCTTGGGATGAGGGGCTGGAGTCTCAGGCTGGGACAGGAGGAAGTAGCTGTCAGGATTCATGTGGGATTTTTCCTGTATGCACATACAGGAAACAACCTATGTTCAAGGTGCAATAGCTGGTTTATTTCATACAGGGTAATGCAGTATACAGGCGACAAACAACAGCAGGGATCAAAGTCCAGTCACAACTACTTTATGGTATAAGTCCAAATACAGTAGATGATGCATTGAAATACCACAGTCTGAAGACACTGGCTAAGATACAAATGAAAGAAATAATGTTAAGGAGTTTACTAAGCACAGGGTATATTTGCTAGTAGCATGATCAAAAAGTGCAGACACTCAAACCCCTTTTCCACCAGCCAGCATACAACACGGGTTATTGCACATGAATGTGCATAACCTGTGTTGCTGGCTGGTGTAAAAGGGCTGAGTTGGAATAATCCGGGTCGAGTGACTCGGTATTCCAACTCGAGTAGCTTGCAGGGTTGAACACGGGTTGAACCCGGTTAGCTGGGCAGTGTAAACCGAAGCCTCCGTTCACACTGTGAGGGCGCCGCAGGGAGATCATGTGATTTCCCAGCGCCGCCCCCTCTGCGTCACCGGCAACATCACCAACCCGGCAATATGCCGGGTTGGAGACGGCAGATTGAAAGGGTGGCTGACGCTGGTCGCAGCCGGGTAGCATCCGTGTCAGGCTCCAGGCTGCGTCCCGTGCTATTAGATGGAAAAGGGGTTTTAAGCAGACTTGGCATAATGATCTGGCAACAGGGAGCTTGTGTGGCTGATCTATATAGGGAATTCTGGTGCTGCTCACAGCTGCGGTAACAGCTAATTACCAAGCTACAGATACAAAGACCAGAGTGCTGAAGGACCAGAGCAGAGAGCAACACCCCAGGCATGGAAGAGAAACTGCATGGATTGTGACAGTAGCAGAAAAAACTGACAGGGAGAGGGCAGAGACTTGGGAATCTGTAACAGCTGGTTCACTTCTTCATAGTGAACCAGCTGCCCCTGACTAATCATTTCACCGGCGGGGCTGGCTCCTCCTGGCTGTGATTCTGACACAGCCAGACCATGGTGGGCAGTGTGCCCCCTAATTGTGGCCAGCTAAGCCCTGCTCTCTTATAGAAAGGGGCAGGGTCTTGAAGCAGGGGCCCGGTCTGACCTTGCATGGAACCAATAAGGGTGAAATACGGTTAAATAAAACTTGTAAAATTCTGCCCAGAATGCTTAAGGGTAATGGTGCTCACACACTAGAATGACTGATCCGTCACTGATTAGACGCTGATTGGATGATATATCATTAGATACATCAGGTGTGAAAAATCCCAAAGGTTTGGTCAAAGTCAATCTATATGACACCATATCTTAACTGCAGGAGGGAAGATCAGAGGATGAGTCTAACGAACAGTAGGACCTCGCATCAGATCATTATCGTTCCGGAACACTCAACCATATGCACTTTTCCAAACGATTTATCGTTAAGATGCGTCTAAATCATTAAATTTTTTCAAAAATCGTTGTAGTGCGTGGGCATCTTAAATTCTACCAGAATGTAAAGTAACATAGTAACATAGTCGGTGAGGTTGAAAAAAGACTAGTAATCCATCGAGTTCAACCTGAATTATATTGCATTCCCCATCTATTTAGGTTAAAGGCTATATCCTCGCATATCTTTTTCCGTTCAAAATTTGTCTAACCCATTTTTCTCTAACGTCCTAAGTGGATGCTGGGGACTCCGTAAGGACCATGGGGGATAGCGGCTCCGCAGGAGACTGGGCACATCTAAAGAAAGCTTTAGGACTATCTGGTGTGCACTGGCTCCTCCCCCTATGACCCTCCTCCAAGCCTCAGTTAGATCTCTGTGCCCGAACGAGAAGGGTGCACACTAGGGGCTCTGCTGAGCTTCTTAGTGAAAGTTTTAGTTTAGGTTTTTTATTTTCAGTGAGACCTGCTGGCAACAGGCTCACTGCATCGAGGGACTAAGGGGAGAAGAAGCGAACTCACCTGCGTGCAGAGTGGATTGGGCTTCTTAGGCTACTGGACATTAGCTCCAGAGGGACGATCACAGGCCCAGCTTGGATGGGTCCCAGAGCCGCGCCGCCGGCCCCCTTACAGAGCCAGAAGGCAGAAGAGGTCCAGAAAATCGGTGGCAGAAGACGTCCTGTCTTCAACAAGGTAGCGCACAGCACTGCAGCTGTGCGCCATTGCTCTCAGCACACTTCACACTCCGGTCACTGAGGGTGCAGGGCGCTGGGGGGGGGCGCCCTGAGACGCAATAAAAACACCTTGGATGGCAAAAAAATGCATCACATATAGCTCCTGGGCTATATGGATGCATTTAACCCCTGCCAGAATACATAGAAAAACGGGAGATAAGGCCGCCGATAAGGGGGCGGAGCCTATCTCCTCAGCACACTGGCGCCATTTTCCCTCACAGCTCCGTTGGAGGGAAGCTCCCTGGCTCTCCCCTGCAGTCACTACACTACAGAAAGGGTTAAAAAAGAGAGGGGGGCACTAATTAGGCGCAGTATTAACTATACAGCAGCTATAAGGGGAAAAACACTTATATAAGGTTATCCCTGTATATATATATAGCGCTCTGGTGTGTGCTGGCAAACTCTCCCTCTGTCTCCCCAAAGGGCTAGTGGGGTCCTGTCCTCTATCAGAGCATTCCCTGTGTGTGTGCTGTATGTCGGTACTTTTGTGTCGACATGTATGAGGAGAAAAATGATGTGGAGACGGAGCAGATTGCCTGTAATAGTGATGTCACCCCCTAGGGGGTCGACACCTGAGTGGATGAACTGTTGGAAGAAATTACGTGACAGTGTCAGCTCTGTATAAAAGACAGTGGTTGACATGAGACAGCCGGCTACTCAGCTTGTGCCTGTCCAGACGTCTCATAGGCCGTCAGGGGCTCTAAAGCGCCCGTTACCTCAGATGGCAGATATAGACGCCGACACGGATACTGACTCCAGTGTCGACGGTGAAGAGACAAATGTGACTTCCAGTAGGGCCAAACGTTACATGATTGAGGCAATGAAAAATGTTTTACACATTTCTGATAATACGAGTACCACCAAAAAGGGGTATTATGTTCGGTGAGGAAAAACTACCTGTAGTTTTCCTGAATCTGAGAAATTAAATGAGGTGTGTGATGATGCGTGGTTTTCCCCCGATAACAACTGATAATTTTCTGAAATGTTATTGGCATTATATCCTTTCCCGCCAGAGGTTAGGGTGCGTTGGGAAACACCCCCTAGGGTGGATAAAGCGCTCACACGCTTGTAAGGGCTCTACCCTCTCCTGAGATGGCCGCCCTTAAGGATCCTGCTGATAGAAAGCAGGAGGGTATCCTAAAATGTATTTACACACATACTGGTGTTATACTGCGACCAGCAATCGCCTCAGCCTGGATGTGCAGTGCTGGGTTGGCGTGGTCGGATTCCCTGACTGAAAATATTGATACCCTAGATAGGGACAGTATATTTTTGCCTATAGAGCATTTAAAAGATGCATTTCTATATATGCGTGATGCACAGCGGAATATTTGCCGACTGGCATCAAGTCTAAGTGCGTTGTCCATTTCTACCAGTAGAGGGTTATGGACACGTCAGTGGTCAGGTGATGCGTATTCCAAACGGCATTTGGAAGTATTGCCTTATTAAGGGGAGGAGTTATTTGGGGTCGGTCTTTCAGACCTGGTGGCCACGGCAACAGCTGGGAAATCCACGTTTGTACCCCAGGTCGCCTCTCAACATGAGAAGACGCCGTATTATCAGGCGCAGTCTTTTCGTGGACAAGCGGGCAAAAGGTTCCTCATTTCTGCCCCGTGACAGAGGGAGAGGAAAAAGGCTGCAGAAATCAGCCAGTTCACAGAAACCCTCTCCCGCCTCTGCCAAGCCCTCAGTATACACTGGGTCTTTACAAGCAGAATCAGGCACGGTGGGGGGCCCGTCTCAATGAATTTCAGCGCGCAGTGGGCTCACTCGCAAGTAGACCCCTGGATCCTTCAGGTGATATCTCAGGGGTACAAATTAGAATTCGAGACGTCTCCCCCTCGCCGTTTCCTAAAGTCGGCTTTACCGATGTCTCCTTCTGACAGGGAGACAGTTTTGGAAGCCATTCACAAGCTGTATTCCCAGCAGGTGATAATCAAGATACCCCTCCTGCAACAGGGAACGGGGTATTATTCCACACTGTTGTGGTACCGAAGCCGGACGGCTCGGTGAGACCGATTCTAAATCTAAAATCTTTGAACACTTACATACAGAGGTTCAAATTCAAGATTGAGTCACTCAGAGCAGTGATTGCGAACCTGGAAGAAGGGGACTACATGATGTCTCGGGACATCAAGGATGCTTACCTTCACGTCAAAATTTACCCTTCTCACCAAGGGTACCTCAGGTTTATGGTACAGAACTGTCACTATCAGTTCAGACGCTGCCGTATGGATGGTCCACGGCACCCCGGGTCTTTACCAAGGTAATGGCCGAAAGGATGATATTCCTTCGAAGGAAGGGAATTTTAGTTATCCCTTACTTGGACAATTCCCTTATAAGGGTAAGATCCAGGGAACAGTTGGAGGTCGGTGTAGCACTATCTCAGGTAGTGTTGCGGCAGCACGATTGGATTCTCAATATTCCAAAATCGCAGCTGGTTCCGACGACTTGTCTTCTGTTCCTAGGGATGATCCTGGACACAGTCCAGAAAAAGGTGTTTCTCCCGGAGGAGAAAGCCAGGGAGTTATCCGAGCTAGTCAGGAACCTCCTAAAACCGAGCCAAGTCTCAGTGCATCAATGCACAAGGGTTCTGGGTAAAATGGTGGCTTCCTACGAAGCAATCCCATTCGGCAGATTCCACGCAAGAACTTTCCAGTGGGACCTGCTGGACAAATGGTCCGGGTCGCATCTTCAGATGCATCAGCGGATAACCCTGTCACCAAGGACAAGGGTGTCCCTCCTGTGGTGGTTGCAGAGTGCTCATCTTCTAGAGGGCCGCAGATTCGGCATTCAGGACTGGGTCCTGGTGACCATGGATGCCAGCCTGCGAGGCTGGGGAGCAGTCACACAGGGAAGGAATATCCAGGGCTTATGGTCAAGCCTGGAGACATCACTTCACATAAATATCCTGAAGCTAAGGGACATTTACAATGCTCTAAGCTTAGCAAGACCTCTGCTTCAAGGTCAGCCGGTGTTGATCCAGTCGGACAACATCACGGCAGTCACCCACGTAAACAGACATGGTGGCACAAGAAGCAGGAGGGCAATGGCAGAAGCTGCAAGGATTCTTCGCTGGGCGGAAAATCATGTGATAGCACTGTCGGCTGTATTCATTCCGGGAGTGGACAACTGAGAAGCAGACTTCCTCAGCACGACCTCCACCCGGGAGAGTGGGGACTTCATCCAGAAGTCTTCCACATGATTATAAACCGTTGGGAAAAACTCGACAGGTATTGCGCCAGGTCCAGGGACCCTCAGGCAATAGCTGTAGACGCTCTGGTAACACCGTGGGTGTACCAGTCAGGGTATGTGTTCCCTCCTCTGCCTCTCATACCCAAGGTACTGAGATTGATAAGATGGAGAGGAGTAAGCACTATATTCGTGGCTCCGGATTGGCCAAGAAGGACTTGGTAACCGGAACTTCAAGAGATGCTCACGGAGGATCCGTGGCCTCTACCTCTAAGAAGGGACCTGCTCCAGCAAGGACCCTGTCTGTTCCAAGACTTACCGCGGCTGCGTTTGACGGCATGGCGGTTGAACGCCGGATCCTGAAGGAAAAAAGGCATTCCGGATGAAGTCATCCCTATCCTGATCAAAGCCAGGAAGGATGTAACCGCAAAAACATTATCACCGCAATTGGCGAAAATATGTTGCGTGGTGCGAGGCCAGTAAGGCCCGACGGAGGAAATTCAACTGGGTCGATTCCTACATTTCCTGCAAACAGGAGTGTCTATGGGCCTGAAATTGGGGTCCATTAAGGTTCAAATTTCGGCCCTGTCAATTTTCTTCCAAAAAGAACTAGCTTCAGTCCCTGAAGTTCAGACGTTTGTAAAAGGGGTACTGCATATACAGCCTCCTTTTGTGCCTCCAGTGGCACTTTGGGATCTCAATGTAGTTTTGGGTTCCAAAAGTCACATTGGTTTGAACCACTTAAATCTGTGGAGTTAAAATATCTCACATGGAAAGTGGTCATGCTGTTGGCCCTGGCCTGGGCCAGGCGCGTGTCAGAATTGGCGGCTTTATCCTGAAAAAGCCCTTATCTGATTTTCCATTCGGACAGGGCGGAATTGAGGACTCGTCCTCAGTTTCTCCCTAAGGTGGTTTCAGCGTTTCACCTGAACCAACCTATTTGTGGTGCCTGCGGCTACTAGGGACTTGGAGGACTCCAAGTTGCTAGACGTTGTCAGGGCCCTGAAAATATATGTTTCCAGGACGGCTGGAGTCAGGAAATCTGACTCGCTGTTTATCCTGTATGCACCCAACAAGCTTGGTGCTCCTGCTTCTAAGCAGACTATTGCTCGTTGGATTTGTAGTACAATTCAGCTTGCACATTCTGTGGCAGGCCTGCCACAGCCAAAAATCTGTAAATGCCCACTCCACAAGGAAGGTGGGCTCATCTTGGGCGGCTGCCCGAGGGGTCTCGGCTTTACAACTTTGCCGAGCAGCTACTTGGTCAGGAGCAAATACGTTTGTAAAATTCTACAAAATTGATATCCTGGCTGAGGAGGACCTGGAGTTCTCTCATTTGGTGCTGCAGAGTCATCCGCACTCTCCCGCCCGTTTGGGAGCTTTGGTATAATCCCCATGGTCCTTACGGAGTCCCCAGCATCCACTTAGGACGTTAGAGAAAATAAGAATTTACTTACCGATAATTCTATTTCTCATAGTCCGTAGTGGATGCTGGGCGCCCATCCCAAGTGCGGATTGTCTGCAATACTGGTACATAGTTATTGTTACCAAAAAAATCGGGTTATTGCTGTAGTGAGCCATCTTTTCTAGAGGCTCCTCTGTTATAATGCTGTTAACTGGGTTCAGATCACAAGTTGTACGGTGTGATTGGTGTGGCTGGTATGAGTCTTACCCGGGATTCAAAATCCTTCCTTATTGTGTACGCTCGTCCGGGCACAGTATCCTAACTGAGGCTTGGAGGAGGGTCATAGGGGGAGGAGCCAGTGCACACCAGATAGTCCTAAAGCTTTCTTTAGATGTGCCCAGTCTCCTGCAGAGCCGCTATCCCCCATGGTCCTTACGGAGTCCCCAGCATCCACTACGGACTATGAGAAATAGAATTATCGGTAAGTAAATTCTTATTTTAAAACATTGACTGAGTCCGCCATTATAACCTTCTCTGGCAGTGTATTTAATATTCGTATTGCCCTTACAATGAAGAATCCCTTTCTGCGCTGAGTATGAAATTTCCTCTCCTCAAGCCTTAGCGGGTGTCTGCGCGTTTTATATAGAGCCTAATAGAGGTCTCTTAGTAGCTCCACATATTGCCCCTTTATATATTTGCCCCTTTATATATTTGTAAATATTAATCATGTCTCCTCTTAGTCGTCTCATTTCTAGTGTAAACATATCTAATCTAGAAAGCCTCTCCTCATAGTCCAGTGTCTCCAACCCCTTAACCACTTGCCTGGCATGGTCGTATCAGATGCGACCATGCCTGCAAGTGCTTTATCTGACCTGGTCGCACAGGATGCGACCAGTCAGATAAACTATGTTAGCAGCAGCAGGGAAGTGAAACTTCCCTCCGCTGCTGCTGTCAGAGGGACCGGAAGGTCCCCCTGCCTCCTTGCACTCTCCCCTACTGATTGCCATGCTGCCGATGACTGCTGATCGGTCATCACAGCAAGACCCCCCACTCCAGTGGCTGCAGACAATAGCAGCCGCCGGGCAGTGTAAATTAACCTCCACAAGACCCGCTGTGTGCCTGGAGGCTGTCCTGGCTTTCAAAATGAAAGCCGCAATGGTCATGATGTTACCGATGTTCCGATGGTCACGAAGTTCCCGATCTATGTTTCAATATTTGGGGAAAAACACTTTTTTTAAAAAAATGTAATTTTTTGTTCTTTTTTTTTAACTAAAATCATTTTGGATAGGGTTAAATTCATGCTCTTCACCCAATTCACTCAGAAAAAAAACCCACGTTAATTTTGGTGTGGTTTTTGGCAAAATAAATCGTCAGCTAAGTAGTTTAATCAATTTGGTAGCTCGCCTCTGAACCTTTTCAAGTTTTAATATGTCTCTTTTATAATGTGGTGCCCAGAACTGTACACAATACTCAAGATGCGGCCGTACCAACGATTTGTACAATGGCATGATTACGCTCTCATCCCTTGTCTCAATTCCCCTTTTAATGCATGCTAACACCTTATTTGCCTTTGTTGCTACACTTTCACAGTGTGTTGCTGCTAAATCTACTAGAGATGAGCGCCTGAAATTTTTCGGGTTTTGTATTTTGGTTTTGGGTTCGGTTCCGCGGCCGTGTTTTGGGTTCGACCGCGTTTTGGCAAAACCTCACCGAATTTTTTTTGTCGGATTCGGGTGTGTTTTGGATTCGGGTGTTTTTTTCAAAAAACCCTAAAAAACAGCTTAAATCATAGAATTTGGGGGTCATTTTGATCCCATATTATTATTAACCTCAAAAACCATAATTTCCACTCATTTTCAGTCTATTCTGAATACCTCACACCTCACAATATTATTTTTAGTCCTAAAATTTGCACCGAGGTCGCTGGATGACTAAGCTCAGCGACCCAAGTGGCCAACACAAACACCTGGCCCATCTAGGAGTGTCACTGCAGTGTCACGCAGGATGGACCTTCAAAAAACTACTCCCCAAACAGCACATGACGCAAAGAAGAAAAAAAAGAGGCGCAATGAGGTAGCTGTGTGAGTAAGCTAAGCGACCCTAGTGGCCGACACAAACACCTGGCCCATCTAGGAGTGGCACTGCAGTGTCACGCAGGATGTCCCTTCCAAAAAACCCTCCCCAATCAGCACATGACGCAAAGAAAAAAAGAGGCGCAATGAGGTAGCTGTGTGAGTAAGATTAGCGACCCTAGTGGCCGACACAAACACCGGGCCCATTTAGGAGTGGCACTGCAGTGTCACGCAGGATGTCCCTTCCAAAAAACCCTCCCCAATCAGCACATATAGACATATAGCTAATATAGACTGGTTGATAAAGAGATGTCGTAGTATGTATGTATAAAGAAGAAAGAAAAAAAAACCACGGTTAGGTGGTATACAATTATGGACGGACTGCCGAGTGCCGACACAGAGGTAGCCACAGCCGTGAACTACCGTACTGTACTGTGTCTGCTGCTAATATAGACTGGTTGATAAAGAGATGTCGTAGTATGTATGTATAAAGAAGAAAGAAAAAAAAACCACGGGTAGGTGGTATACAATTATGGACGGACTGCCGAGTGCCGACACAGAGGTAGCCACAGCCGTGAACTACCGTACTGTACTGTGTCTGCTGCTAATATAGACTGGTTGATAAAGAGATGTCGTAGTATGTACGTATAAAGAAGAAAGAAAAAAAAACCACGGTTAGGTGGTATACAATTATGGACGGACTGCCGAGTGCCGACACAGAGGTAGCCACAGCCGTGAACTACCGTACTGTACTGTGTCTGCTGCTAATATAGACTGGTTGATAAAGAGATGTCGTAGTATGTACGTATAAAGAAGAAAGAAAAAAAAACCACGGTTAGGTGGTATACAATTATGGACGGACTGCCGAGTGCCGACACAGAGGTAGCCACAGCCGTGAACTACCGTACTGTACTGTGTCTGCTGCTAATATAGACTGGTTGATAAAGAGATGTCGTAGTATGTATGTATAAAGAAGAAAGAAAAAAAAACCACGGTTAGGTGGTATACAATTATGGACGGACTGCCGAGTGCCGACACAGAGGTAGCCACAGCCGTGAACTACCGTACTGTACTGTGTCTGCTGCTAATATAGACTGGTTGATAAAGAGATGTCGTAGTATGTATGTATAAAGAAGAAAGAAAAAAAACCCACGGTTAGGTGGTATACAATTATGGACGGACTGCCGAGTGCCGACACAGAGGTAGCTACAGCCGTGAACTACCGTACTGTGTCTGCTGCGACTGGATGATAAATAATGATATAAAAAATATATATATATCACTACTGCAGCCGGACAGGTATATATATTATATAATGACGGACCTGCTGGACACTGTCTGTCAGCAGAATGAGTTTTTTATAGAATAAAAAAAAAAACACCACACAAGTGAAGTCACACGACGAGTGTTTAACTTTTTCAGGCAATCACAATATAGTATACTACTAACTATACTGGTGGTCAGTGTGGTCAGGTCACTGGTCAGTCACACTGGCAGTGGCACTCCTGCAGCAAAAGTGTGCACTGTTTAATTAATTTTAATATAATATGTACTCCTGGCTCCTGCTATAACCTATAACTGGCACTGCAGTGCTCCCCAGTCTCCCCCACAATTATAAGCTGTGTGAGCTGAGCACAGTCAGATATATAATATATACATAGATGATGCAGCACACTGGGCTGAGCAGTGCACACAGATATGGTATGTGACTGTCTTGTACTCCTGGCTCCTGCTATAACCTATAACTGGCACTGCAGTGCTCCCCAGTCTCCCCCACAATTATAAGCTGTGTGAGCTGAGCACAGTCAGATATATAATATATACATAGATGATGCAGCACACTGGGCTGAGCAGTGCACACAGATATGGTATGTGACTGAGTCACTGTGTGTGTCGTTTTTTTCAGGCAGAGAACGGATATATTAAATAAAACTGCACTGTCTGGTGGTCACTGTGGTCAGTCACTAGTAAACTCTGCACTCTCTTCTACAGTACTCCTAAGCTCCAGTAAATCAGGTCAATCTCTCTCTCTCTCTCTCTCCTAATCTAAATCACTGTACTCCCTAACAGCTGCTCCCCGTCCCCAATCCTCCCCACAATTATAACTAAGTCACTCAGTCTTTACTCTTTTCTACTATAACGGAGAGGACGCCAGCCACGTCCTCTCCCTATCAATCTCAATGCACGTGTGAAAATGGCGGCGACGCGCGGCTCCTTATATAGAATCCGAGTCTCGCGAGAATCCGACAGTGTCATGATGACGTTCGGGCGCGCTCGGGTTAACCGAGCAAGGCGGGAAGATCCGAGTCGCTCGGACCCGTGAAAAAAAACATGAAGTTCGTGCGGGTTCGGATTCAGAGAAACCGAACCCGCTCATCTCTAAAATCTACTATCAATGAATACCCCCAAATCCTTTTCTAATACAGTTTCCCCTATTTTCCCCCCATTAAATTGATAGGTAGCCTTTTTATTCTTAGTCCCAAAGTGCATAACTTTAAATTTTTCCACATTAAACCTCATACACCATTTCATTGCCCAAACTTCCAATTTAAATAAATCGCTCTGAATAGACTCCACATCCACATCTGAGTTGATTACCTTACATATTTTAGTATGATTGCAAAAATTGACACTCTGCTTTCTAGTCCTCCTCCTAAATCTTTAATAAATATATTAAAAGTGAGACAGATATTTTGCGGAACGGTTTTGAAAGTGTTTGTAACACCAATCTACTACTTGAAATTGCATTGGAAGATCTGCATCAATGTTTTAAACTAGTTTTATTCCCTGCAACTCTCGTACTTCTTACATCCTAAAAAGAAAGTGGAGGCATCGTCTCAGTGGTGGTTGCTCAGTAGGCACATGCTCAGTAGATGCCTCAGCTCTGCTATTTTCTATGGGTCCTGTGTTGTACAGTTCCATCCCTGACTAAGTAATTACAAATATGGCTAAACTTTTCTTTTTGTCCCCACAGCTAACCTGGCCACCACAGACATAATATTTCTTGTGTGCTGTGTGCCTATAACAGCCGCTTTATATCCTCTTCCTGGGTGGATATTTGGAGAATTTATGTGCAAGTTTGTTAACTATATCCAGCAGGTGAGTAGGCAAACAAAGCATTTTTGACTCATCTCTTTTGTTTGCTTTAAAAATTGTATTTCCAAACACTCAGATTAATATCTAAATTGCATTTGAAGAACAAACTGTATACTGTACATAGAGAAGTCTAAACATTCTTTTTGAGATAGCAACCAATATAACTTTACTTGTGAATGAGAGATGGTCTAGCACCTATTTTACTGTGACACCTGTTTGCCCTACACCACTACTATACAACCTTTGGGCCTGATACAGAGGTGGATGTTCTGCCAATGTCAGACATAGTGGAGCAATTTTTTGCTACTGAGCATGAGTCTAAGTCTCACCGTTCATGCATCCCCATTGTGCCTGTATTGAGTTGCAGTTGTAATATTTGGCATGTGGAGGGAGAAGCATAATGGAAGGAGTCAGCATTGAATGTAGCAGTCACCACAAAGATTGTTGGCACATGGACTCATGGACTCAGAAGTCTTGTGAGCCTACTGTATGAACATGTGGGGAATAAGAGATAAAGTCCTAAATGCCATGACAGTCAGAACAATTATCATTCTCTTAACTAGTGGTGAAACAGTTGTCACAGACATAGACAATGTACTATTTGTCCAAGATCGGGGAAACAATTTGATTGATGAAACAATTTTACAGTGTAATGGAGAAGAAGGGATGAGTACTCCAATTTGCAGAGGGTCAGAGGGACTGTAATTGCGGCAGCAACCTGGTGCCAATGACTGTACATCCTGGACATGAAATGGGATCCATAAGTGGGAACCGATATTTCATGACACTCATCAATGAGAGGATGACACACATTTACTTCCTGAGAAACAAAAGTGAAGTTACAAGCAAGTTTGTAGAATACAAGAGACTCATAAAGAACAGACAGGCATGAAAATAATAGTACTGAGATTTGACAGTGGCAAAGAATATGATAGCAGAGACCTAGCCATCAAGAAAAATGGCATACAGTACCAAGTAAATTCTGCCACACATAGGAACAAAACAGCATGAGTGAGAGGGCAAATCAGGGCCATATTAATGTACAGGCCTTGAACAGGGCTACGATCAGAAATTGTGGGGCCTGGGACTGATCAAATAGACCACACCCACACACACAAAGTTCATCCCAGTCGCCCGGAGGAAAGTTGGAGTTTGGTGCCCCCCCAACCCATAAAAAAAGGGAAAACAATTCCTATTGCTTAAAGATAGTAAATGCTATGATGCCCCCACACACACATTGTTGAAGGGCGACATGGTATCAGGGCTTCCTACATGCATAAAAAACCCTAAAAAATATATTTACATTTACAATTTTGATTAAAAGGATAAAGCATTAATATATTTTAATTTATTTTTGTGGAACAAGAACTACATTTTCATAACTTCCTCCATGCAAGTCACAGGCAGTGGTTACCACTGGCAATAGCAATGTTATCTGAAATTAAAAGGATGGTGAAAGAAGAAAATAAATGGTGGGAGGTAGAGAAAGAAGGGCAACAGATGGGATGGGGAGACAAATGGGATATAGGGACAAAGAGAGATAAAAGCAGTTATAAGTGGGCAGAGGCACATTTGGAGAGTGGGAGCATAAGCATGCATGCACAGACTGGGAAATCAGAGGCAAGCACATACAAAACTAGAGAGAGTAGGAGACTGAGACAGACACACAGAGAGCATGGAAACTAGAACAAAAGGCAGTAGACAGAGGGGGAGAATTTATTTTGATAGATACTTACATGGCTACATTCTCCTTGGACTAGACTGATGTAGCAGCAGCACAGGAGATCCGGCCAAACGAGAGGAAGTTGGGTCAGCAGGTCTAGTAGTGGAGCGGCGAAGGCCATTGGCAGAGAAACATACAGTATGGCAGATTGGAGTGCATTCTGTTGCCTGTCACTAAGGTAGTAGCAATAGCACTTGCTTCGAGGGCCGCATTCAAGGGACTATCAGTGAATGAGAAGCAGTTAGCGCCTGGCATCATCAGCGTTGGGGGGCCTCAACAGCCCTGGCCAGTACAATAGTACCGCCTGTCTCCCCCTGATGCCCTGGCTTGATGCAGGGGTGATCAGGGCCGGGGGTATCAGCCCCCCCCCCCTGCCCCCTCCAGGCTGGTAACTCTGGAGCTTCGTTGGAGGCAGGTAGAGAATTCTGCTCAGCCGCACTGATTGTTATTTACATACAATCAGAGCAGCCAGCCATCATTCTCTACCTACCTACAAGCCTGCAGCCAGGCAGTGAATGGTTGTCAGCATGCTGACTGGTACAGTAGATGTCTGGAGCTATCCACCAATCAGAGTGCTGACAGCTATTCAGTGTGTGAGAGCACGTGGAAAGACAGCTTGGAAACATTTATGATTTTTTTTCATTTATTCCCATGAATGAGTGGATAGGAGCACCACCCAGTGCATTGCTTTGCTCAGGGTCTACAATGCTGTTAAGATGTCCCTGGGGCAAATAAAGTAAGAGTTGAGAGAATGACCCATGTTAAATGATGCAGATCTAGAAAAGAGATTCGAGGCAGAGGCAGTACAAACAGCTATTTTCCGTCATGAATTGAGCACCTACAGTGGCAGTCAAAGACAAGACACCATTGTAAACATGGTGTGGGAAAAGGAAAGTATAAATCCTTTACAAGTATTTGGGTGCAGGGTATATGCACACATTCCTTAAGAAAGAAAATGCAATTTGGAATCCAAGTTCATCTTGTGTATCATGCAAGAATACTGACAACAAAGCAAAGGCTAAAGATTATCGGACATCAAGTCGAGAGATACAGTGTTTCACAAGTCCACTTCAGCTAAAGACAATCACATTAAAACACCCCCAAAAATTGTGATGCTAGATATGCCCAGTTCTGCAAGTATGGCGGTACTGCGTACCGGTAAGAAATCGACAGCCGGTCCCTCCACCTATACTGGCAGAGGCTACTGTGTGTGTGTCAGGGGAGGAGAGTGCAGCGTGCGCCTCATCTGCCCCTTTGTGCTCAGTCCAGCATCTGTCATGGCAGGGAGGAGAGCGCAGCTATGTCCGGCGGCGGCGTGTAGGATCTCAAAGCAGTCACCTATTCGTGAGCCAATCAGAGCTCGCGGACAGGCAGCCAATCACGAGTCGCCACTGCTGGTCTGAAAGCTATGATTGGCTCACGAACCGGTAGCTGGTTTGAGGTCCTAAACGCCGCCTCCTGACATAGCTGCACTCTCCTCCCTGCCCTGACAGATAACACATACCACCGCCGGACTGAGCACAAAGGGGCAGGAGAGGCACATGCTGTGCTCTCCTGCCCTGATACACACACACAGCAGCAGCAGCAGAAGGCCAGCAGTCAGAGCACTGGAGAAGCAACAGTGAGCAGCACAGTGGGGTGTGGGGCATAGGTGTACTTGGCACAGTGGGGACATATTTGACACTGTGGGTGCATATCTGGCACTGTGGTGACATGTGTGTACCTGGCACTATGGGGGCATATCTGTATCTGGTACTGTGGGGGCATATATGTATCTGGCACTGGGGGGGCATACATGTATCTGGAACTGTGGGGCCATATGTGTAGCTGGCACTGTGGGGCATATGTGTATCTGGCAATGTGAGGGCATGTGTGTATCTGGCAGTGTGGGGGCATATGTGTATCTGGCACTGTGGGGGGAATACGTGTACCTGCCCCTGTGGGAGCATATGTGCATCTGGCACTGTGGTGGCATGTGTATCTAAAGTACAAGAAAATAGAAACTGAAGAAATACAAGCGTTTTGCCATGCTGATTGGGAGCGGATGAGCAGCAGGCTATCCTACACTGGATGCCTACTTGCAGGCACATCTGTCAGCTAGGCAAGTAGCAAACAATCAACAGTTGTCTTACCCACTACTGAGGTGGAATATATGAATCTTACTGAAACAGCCAAAGAAGCGCTATGGCTGAAATAGACCATGGGATTTATTTACGAAGTGGCAACTTTTGTAAGCTGCTGCCAGAGCCATAACTAGACATTGCCCTGTGCCAGAAAGAGAATTGGTTCCTCTCGCTGCCCCCCTTCCCCCATTGTTAAATAAGGATATAGCAACTATAATAAGAATTTACTCACCGGTAATTCTATTTCTCGTAGTCCGTAGTGGATGCTGGGAACTCCGTAAGGACCATGGGGAATAGCGGCTCCGCATGAGACTGGGCACAACTAAGAAAGATTTAGGACTACCTGGTGTGCACTGGCTCCTCCCTCTATGCCCCTCCTCCAGACCTCAGTTAGGATACTGTGCCCGGAAGAGCTGACACAATAAGGAAAGGATTTTGGAATCCCGGGTAAGACTCATACCAGCCACACCAATCACACCGTATAACTCGTGATACTATACCCAGTTAACAGTATGAAAAATAACTGAGCCTCTCAACAGATGGCTCTAAACAATAACCCTTTAGTTAGGCAATAACTATATACAAGTATTGCAGACAATCCGCACTTGGGATGGGCGCCCAGCATCCACTACGAACTACGAGAAATAGAATTACCGGTGAGTAAATTCTTATTTTCTCTGACGTCCTAGTGGATGCTGGGAACTCCGTAAGGACCATGGGGATTATACCAAAGCTCCCAAACGGGCGGGAGAGTGCGGATGACTCTGCAGCACCGAATGAGCAAAAGCAAGGTCCTCCTCAGCCAGGGTATCAAACTTGTAGAACTTAGCAAACGTGTTTGAACCCGACCAAGTAGCAGCTCGGCAAAGTTGTAAAGCCGAGACCCCTCGGGCAGCCGCCGAAGAAGAGCCCACTTTCCTCGTGGAATGGGCTTTTACAGATTTAGGATGCGGCAGTCCAGCCGCAGAATGTGCAAGTTGAATCGTACTACAGATCCAGCGAGCAATAGACTGCTTTGAAGCAGGAGCACCCAGCTTGTTGGGCGCTTACAGGATAAATAGCGAGTCAGTTTTCCTGACTCCAGCCGTCCTGGAAACATAGATTTTCAGGGCCCTGACTACGTCCAGCAACTTGGAATCCTCCAAGTCCTTAGTAGCCGCAGGCACCACAATAGGTTGGTTCAAATGAAAAGCAGATACCACCTTAGGAAGAAATTGGGGACGAGTCCTCAATTCTGCCCTATCCATATGGAAAATCAGATAAGGGCTTTTACATGACAAAGCCGCCAATTCTGATACACGCCTGGCCGAAGCCAAGGCCAACAGCATGACCACTTTCCACGTGAGATATTTTAGTTCCACGGTCTAAGTGGCACAAACCAATGTGACTTAAGGAAATCCAACACCACGTTGAGATCCCAAGGTGCCACTGGAGGCACAAAAGGGGGATGAATATGCAGCACTCCTTTAACAAACGTCTGAACTTCAGGCAGTGAAGCCAGTTCTTTTTGGAAGAAAATCGACAGAGCCGAAATCTGGACCTTAATGGAACCTAATTTGAGGCCCATAGTCACCCCTGACTGTAGGAAGTGCAGAAATCGACCCAGCTGAAATTCCTCCGTTGGGGCCCTTCTGGCCTCACACCACGCAACATATTTTCGCCATATGCGGTGATAATGGTTTGCAGTCACCTCCTTCCTAGCTTTAATCAGCGTAGGGATGACTTCCTCCGGAATGCCCTTTTCCTTCAGGATCCGGCGTTCAACCGCCATGCCGTCAAACGCAGTCGCGGTAAGTCTTGGAACAGACAGGGTCCCTGCTGCAGCAGGTCCTGTCTGAGCGGCAGAGGCCATGGGTCCTCTGAGATCATTTCTTGAAGTTCTGGGTACCAAGCTCTTCTTGGCCAATCCGGAACCACAAGTATAGTTCTTACACCTCTCCTTCTTATTATTCTCAGTACCTTGGGTATGAGAGGCAGAGGAGGGAACACATAAACTGACTGGTACACCCACGGTGTCACTAGAGCGTCCACAGCTATCGCCTGAGGGTCCCTTGACCTGGCGCAATATCTTTTTAGCTTTTTGTTGAGGCGGGACGCCATCATGTCCACCTGTGGCCTTTCCCAATGGTGTCCAATCATTTGGAAGACTTCTGGATGAAGTCCCCACTCTCCCGGGTGGAGGTCGTGCCTGCTGAGGAAGTCTGCTTCCCAGTTGTCCACTCCCGGAATGAACACTGCTGACAGTGCTAACACATGATTTTCCGCCCATCGGAGAATCCTTGTGGCTTCTGCCATCGCCATCCTGCTTCTTGTGCTGCCCTGACGATTTACATGGGCGACCGCCGTGATGTTGTCTGACTGTATCAGCACCGGCTGGTGTTGAAGCAGGGGTCTTGCCTGACTTAGGGCATTGTAAATGGCCCTTAGTTCCAGAATATTTATGTGTAGGGAAGTCTCCTGACTTGTCCATAGTCCTTGGAAGTTTCTTCCCTGTGTGACTGCCCCCCAACCTCGAAGGCTGGCATCCGTGGTCACCAGGATCCAGTCCTGTATGCCGAATCTGCGGCCCTCTAGAAGATGAGCACTCTGCAGCCACCACAGTAGCGACACCCTGGCCCTTGGAGACAGGGTTATCAGCCGATGCATCTGAAGATGCGACCCGGACCACTTGTCCAACAGATCCCACTGAAAGATCCTTGCATGGAACCTTCCGAATGGAATTGCTACGTAAGAAGCCACCATCTTTCCCAGGACTCGCGTGCAGTGGTGCACCGACACCTGTTTTGGTTTTAGGAGGTCTCTGACTAGAGACGATAACTCCTTGGCCTTCTCCTCCGGGAGAAACACTTTTTTCTGTTCTGTGTCCAGAACCATCCCCAGGAACAGTAGACGCGTTGTAGGAACCAGCTGCGACTTTGGAATATTCAGGATCCAGCCGTGCTGTTGTAGCACTTCCCGAGCTATTGCGACTCCGATCAACAACTGTTCCCTGGACCTCGCCTTTATAAGGAGATCGTCTTAGTACGGGATAATTAAAACTCCCTTTTTCCGAAGGAGTATCATCATTTCGGCCATTACCTTGGTAAATACTAGAGATGAGCGGGTTCGGTTTCTCTGAATCCGAACCCGCCAGAACTTCATGTTTTTTTTCACGGGTCCGAGCGACTCGGATCTTCCCGCCTTGCTCGGTTAACCCGAGCGCGCCCGAACGTCATCATGACGCTGTCGGATTCTCGCGAGGCTCGGATTCTATCGCGAGACTCGGATTCTATTTAAGGAGCCGCGCGTCGCCGCCATTTTCACACGTGCATTGAGATTGATAGGGAGAGGACGTGGCTGGCGTCCTCTCCATTTAGATTATAAGAGACTGAGAGAGATTTACTGGAGCTGACTAGGAGGAGTACTGTTACTGTAGAAGTGTAGAGACTGAGTGGAGAGAGTTTACTAGTGAGGACAGTGCAGTTTACTTTATAATCCGTTCTCTGCCTGAAAAAAGCGATACACAGCACACAGTGACTCAGTCACATACCATATCTGTGTGCACTGCTCAGGCTCAGGCCAGTGTGCTGCATCATCTATTATCTATATATAATATTATATATATCTGTCTGACTGCTCAGCTCACACAGCTTATAATTGTGGGGGAGACTGGGGAGCACTACTGCAGTGCCAGTTATAGGTTATAGCAGGAGCCAGGAGTACATAATATATTATATAGTGAGTGACCACCAGACACACAGTGCAGTTTATTTAATATATCCGTTCTCTGCCTGAAAAAAGCGATACACACAGTGACTCAGTCAGTCACATACCATATCTGTGTGCACTGCTCAGGCTCAGGCCAGTGTGCTGCATCATCTATTATCTATATATAATATTATATATATCTGTCTGACTGCTCAGCTCACACAGCTTATAATTGTGGGGGAGACTGGGGAGCACTACTGCAGTGCCAGTTATAGGTTATAGCAGGAGCCAGGAGTACATAATATATTATATAGTGAGTGACCACCAGACACACAGTGCAGTTTATTTAATATATCCGTTCTCTGCCTGAAAAAAGCGATACACACAGTGACTCAGTCAGTCACATACCATATCTGTGTGCACTGCTCAGGCTCAGGCCAGTGTGCTGCATCATCTATTATCTATATATAATATTATATATATATCTGTCTGACTGCTCAGCTCACACAGCTTATAATTGTGGGGGAGAGTGGGGAGCACTACTGCAGTGCCAGTTATAGGTTATAGCAGGAGCCAGGAGTACATAATATATTATATAGTGAGTGACCACCAGACACACAGTGCAGTTTATTTAATATATCCGTTCTCTGCCTGAAAAAAGCGATACACACAGTGACTCAGTCAGTCACATACCATATCTGTGTGCACTGCTCAGGCTCAGGCCAGTGTGCTGCATCATCTATTATCTATATATAATATTATATATATCTGTCTGACTGCTCAGCTCACACAGCTTATAATTGTGGGGGAGACTGGGGAGCACTACTGCAGTGCCAGTTATAGGTTATAGCAGGAGCCAGGAGTACATAATATATTATATAGTGAGTGACCACCAGACACACAGTGCAGTTTATTTAATATATCCGTTCTCTGCCTGAAAAAAGCGATACACACAGTGACTCAGTCAGTCACATACCATATCTGTGTGCACTGCTCAGGCTCAGGCCAGTGTGCTGCATCATCTATTATCTATATATAATATTATATATATCTGTCTGACTGCTCAGCTCACACAGCTTATAATTGTGGGGGAGACTGGGGAGCACTACTGCAGTGCCAGTTATAGGTTATAGCAGGAGCCAGGAGTACATAATATATTATATAGTGAGTGACCACCAGACACACAGTGCAGTTTATTTAATATATCCGTTCTCTGCCTGAAAAAAGCGATACACACAGTGACTCAGTCAGTCACATACCATATCTGTGTGCACTGCTCAGGCTCAGGCCAGTGTGCTGCATCATCTATTATCTATATATAATATTATATATATCTGTCTGACTGCTCAGCTCACACAGCTTATAATTGTGGGGGAGACTGGGGAGCACTACTGCAGTGCCAGTTATAGGTTATAGCAGGAGCCAGGAGTACATAATATATTATATAGTGAGTGACCACCAGACACACAGTGCAGTTTATTTAATATATCCGTTCTCTGCCTGAAAAAAGCGATACACACAGTGACTCAGTCAGTCACATACCATATCTGTGTGCACTGCTCAGGCTCAGGCCAGTGTGCTGCATCATCTATATATATTATATATCTGTCTGACTGCTCAGCTCACACAGCTTATAATTGTGGGGGAGACTGGGGAGCACTACTGCAGTGCCAGTTATAGGTTATAGCAGGAGCCAGGAGTACATATTATATTAAAATTAAACAGTGCACACTTTTGCTGCAGGAGTGCCACTGCCAGTGTGACTGACCAGTGACCTGACCACACTGACCACCAGTATAGTTAGTAGTATACTTATATTGTGATTGCCTGAAAAAGTTAAACACTCGTCGTGTGACTTCACTTGTGTGTTTTTTTTTTTTTTATTCTATAAAAATAAAACTCATTCTGCTGACAGACAGTGTCCAGCAGGTCCGTCATTATATAATATATAATATATACCTGTCCGGCTGCAGTAGTGATATATATATATTTTTTATATCATTTATCATCCAGTCGCAGCAGACACAGTACGGTAGTTCACGGCTGTGGCTACCTCTGTGTCTCTGCACTCGGCAGGCAGTCCGTCCATAATTGTAATACCACCTAACCGTGGATTTTTTTCATTCTTCTTTATACATACATAGTTACATAGACATCTTCTCTTTATCAACCAGTCTATATTAGCTGCAGACACAGTACAGTACGGTAGTTCACGGCTGTGGCTACCTCTGTGTCTGCACTCGGCAGGCAGTCCGTCCATAATTGTAATACCACCTAACCGTGGATTTTTTTCATTCTTCTTTATACATACATAGTTACATAGACATCTTCTCTTTATCAACCAGTCTATATTAGCTGCAGACACAGTACAGTACGGTAGTTCACGGCTGTGGCTACCTCTGTGTCTGCACTCGGCAGGCAGTCCGTCCATAATTGTATACCACCTAACCGTGGATTTTTTTCAGTCTTCTTTATACATACATAGTTACATAGACATCTTCTCTTTATCAACCAGTCTATATTAGCTGCAGACACAGTACAGTACGGTAGTTCACGGCTGTGGCTACCTCTGTGTCTGCAGTCGGCAGGCAGTCCATAATTGTATACTAGTATCCATCTCCATTGTTTACCTGAGGTGCCTTTTAGTTGTGCCTATTAAAATATGGAGAACAAAAATGTTGAGGTTCCAAAATTAGGGAAAGATCAAGATCCACTTCCACCTCGTGCTGAAGCTGCTGCCACTAGTCATGGCCGAGACGATGAAATGCCAGCAACGTCGTCTGCCAAGGCCGATGCCCAATGTCATAGTACAGAGCATGTCAAATCCAAAACACCAAATATCAGAAAAAAAAGGACTCCAAAACCTAAAATAAAATTGTCGGAGGAGAAGCGTAAACTTGCCAATATGCCATTTACCACACGGAGTGGCAAGGAACGGCTGAGGCCCTGGCCTATGTTCATGGCTAGTGGTTCAGCTTCACATGAGGATGGAAGCACTCAGCCTCTCGCTAGAAAAATGAAAAGACTCAAGCTGGCAAAAGCAGCACAGCAAAGAACTGTGCATTCTTCGAAATCCCAAATCCACAAGGAGAGTCCAATTGTGTCGGTTGCGATGCCTGACCTTCCCAACACTGGACGTGAAGAGCATGCGCCTTCCACCATTTGCACGCCCCCTGCAAGTGCTGGAAGGAGCACCCGCAGTCCAGTTCCTGATAGTCAGATTGAAGATGTCAGTGTTGAAGTACACCAGGATGAGGAGGATATGGGTGTTGCTGGCGCTGGGGAGGAAATTGACCAGGAGGATTCTGATGGTGAGATGGTTTGTTTAAGTCAGGCACTCGGGGAGACACCTGTTGTCCGTGGGAGGAATATGGCCGTTGACATGCCAGGTGAAAATACCAAAAAAATCAGCTCTTCGGTGTGGAGGTATTTCACCAGAAATGCGGACAACAGGTGTCAAGCCGTGTGTTCCCTTTGTCAAGCTGTAATAAGTAGGGGTAAGGACGTTAACCACCTCGGAACATCCTCCCTTATACGTCACCTGCAGCGCATTCATAATAAGTCAGTGACAAGTTCAAAAACTTTGGGTGACAGCGGAAGCAGTCCACTGACCAGTAAATCCCTTCCTCTTGTAACCAAGCTCACGCAAACCACCCCACCAACTCCCTCAGTGTCAATTTCCTCCTTCCCCAGGAATGCCAATAGTCCTGCAGGCCATGTCACTGGCAATTCTGACGAGTCCTCTCCTGCCTGGGATTCCTCCGATGCATCCTTGCGTGTAACGCCTACTGCTGCTGGCGCTGCTGTTGTTGCCGCTGGGAGTCGATGGTCATCCCAGAGGGGAAGTCGTAAGCCCACTTGTACTACTTCCAGTAAGCAATTGACTGTTCAACAGTCCTTTGCGAGGAAGATGAAATATCACAGCAGTCATCCTACTGCAAAGCGGATAACTGAGGCCTTGACAACTATGTTGGTGTTAGACGTGCGTCCGGTATCCGCCGTTAGTTCACAGGGAACTAGACAATTTATTGAGGCAGTGTGCCCCCGTTACCAAATACCATCTAGGTTCCACTTCTCTAGGCAGGCGATACCGAGAATGTACACGGACGTCAGAAAAAGACTCACCAGTGTCCTAAAAAATGCAGTTGTACCCAATGTCCACTTAACCACGGACATGTGGACAAGTGGAGCAGGGCAGGGTCAGGACTATATGACTGTGACAGCCCACTGGGTAGATGTATGGACTCCCACCGCAAGAACAGCAGCGGCGGCACCAGTAGCAGCATCTCGCAAACGCCAACTCTTTCCTAGGCAGGCTACGCTTTGTATCACCGCTTTCCAGAATACGCACACAGCTGAAAACCTCTTACGGCAACTGAGGAAGATCATCGCGGAATGGCTTACCCCAATTGGACTCTCCTGTGGATTTGTGGCATCGGACAACGCCAGCAATATTGTGTGTGCATTAAATATGGGCAAATTCCAGCACGTCCCATGTTTTGCACATACCTTGAATTTGGTGGTGCAGAATTTTTTAAAAAACGACAGGGGCGTGCAAGAGATGCTGTCGGTGGCCAGAAAAATTGCGGGACACTTTCGGCGTACAGGCACCACGTACAGAAGACTGGAGCACCACCAAAAACTACTGAACCTGCCCTGCCATCATCTGAAGCAAGAAGTGGTAACGAGGTGGAATTCAACCCTCTATATGCTTCAGAGGTTGGAGGAGCAGCAAAAGGCCATTCAAGCCTATACAATTGAGCACGATATAGGAGGTGGAATGCACCTGTCTCAAGTGCAGTGGAGAATGATTTCAACGTTGTGCAAGGTTCTGATGCCCATTGAACTTGCCACACGTGAAGTCAGTTCAGACACTGCCAGCCTGAGTCAGGTCATTCCCCTCATCAGGCTTTTGCAGAAGAAGCTGGAGGCATTGAAGAAGGAGCTAAAAGGGAGCGATTCCGCTAGGCATGTGGGACTTGTGGATGCAGCCCTTAATTCGCTTAACAAGGATTCACGGGTGGTCAATCTGTTGAAATCAGAGCACTACATTTTGGCCACCGTGCTCGATCCTAGATTTAAAGCCTACCTTGGATCTCTCTTTCCGGCAGACACAGGTCTGCTGGGGTTGAAAGACCTGCTGGTGACAAAATTGTCAAGTCAAGCGGAACGCGACCTGTCAACATCTCCTCCTTCACATTCTCCCGCAACTGGGGGTGCGAGGAAAAGGCTCAGAATTCCGAGCCCACCCGCTGGCGGTGATGCAGGGCAGTCTGGAGCGACTGCTGATGCTGACATCTGGTCCGGACTGAAGGACCTGACAACGATTACGGACATGTCGTCTACTGTCACTGCATATGATTCTCTCAACATTGATAGAATGGTGGAGGATTATATGAGTGACCGCATCCAAGTAGGCACGTCACACAGTCCGTACTTATACTGGCAGGAAAAAGAGGCAATTTGGAGGCCCTTGCACAAACTGGCTTTATTCTACCTAAGTTGCCCTCCCACAAGTGTGTACTCCGAAAGAGTGTTTAGTGCCGCCGCTCACCTTGTCAGCAATCGGCGTACGAGGTTACATCCAGAAAATGTGGAGAAGATGATGTTCATTAAAATGAATTATAATCAATTCCTCCGCGGAGACATTGACCAGCAGCAATTGCCTCCACAAAGTACACAGGGAGCTGAGATGGTGGATTCCAGTGGGGACGAATTGATAATCTGTGAGGAGGGGGATGTACACGGTGATATATCGGAGGGTGAAGATGAGGTGGACATCTTGCCTCTGTAGAGCCAGTTTGTGCAAGGAGAGATTAATTGCTTCTTTTTTGGGGGGGGTCCAAACCAACCCGTCATATCAGTCACAGTCGTGTGGCAGACCCTGTCACTGAAATGATGGGTTGGTTAAAGTGTGCATGTCCTGTTTTGTTTATACAACATAAGGGTGGGTGGGAGGGCCCAAGGACAATTCCATCTTGCACCTCTTTTTTCTTTTCTTTTTCTTTGCATCATGTGCTGATTGGGGAGGGTTTTTTGGAAGGGACATCCTGCGTGACACTGCAGTGCCACTCCTAGATGGGCCCGGTGTTTGTGTCGGCCACTAGGGTCGCTAATCTTACTCACACAGTCAGCTACCTCATTGCGCCTCTTTTTTTCTTTGCGTCATGTGCTGTTTGGGGAGGGTTTTTTGGAAGGGACATCCTGCGTGACACTGCAGTGCCACTCCTAGATGGGCCCGGTGTTTGTGTCGGCCACTAGGGTCGCTAATCTTACTCACACAGCTACCTCATTGCGCCTCTTTTTTTCTTTGCGTCATGTGCTGTTTGGGGAGGGTTTTTTGGAAGGGACATCCTGCGTGACACTGCAGTGCCACTCCTAGATGGGCCCGGTGTTTGTGTCGGCCACTAGGGTCGCTAATCTTACTCACACAGCTACCTCATTGCGCCTCTTTTTTTCTTTGCGTCATGTGCTGTTTGGGGAGGGTTTTTTGGAAGGGCCATCCTGCGTGACACTGCAGTGCCACTCCTAGATGGGCCCGGTGTTTGTGTCGGCCACTAGGGTCGCTAATCTTACTCACACAGCTACCTCATTGCGCCTCTTTTTTTCTTTGCGTCATGTGCTGTTTGGGGAGGGTTTTTTGGAAGGGACATCCTGCGTGACACTGCAGTGCCACTCCTAGATGGGCCCGGTGTTTGTGTCGGCCACTAGGGTCGCTAATCTTACTCACACAGCTACCTCATTGCGCCTCTTTTTTTCTTTGCGTCATGTGCTGTTTGGGGAGGGTTTTTTGGAAGGGCCATCCTGCGTGACACTGCAGTGCCACTCCTAGATGGGCCCGGTGTTTGTGTCGGCCACTAGGGTCGCTAATCTTACTCACACAGCTACCTCATTGCGCCTCTTTTTTTCTTTGCGTCATGTGCTGTTTGGGGAGGGTTTTTTGGAAGGGACATCCTGCGTGACACTGCAGTGCCACTCCTAGATGGGCCCGGTGTTTGTGTCGGCCACTAGGGTCGCTTATCTTACTCACACAGCGACCGCGGTGCAAATTTTAGGACTAAAAATAATATTGTGAGGTGTGAGGTATTCAGAATAGACTGAAAATGAGTGTAAATTATGGTTTTTGAGGTTAATAATACTTTGGGATCAAAATGACCCCCAAATTCTATGATTTAAGCTGTTTTTTAGTGTTTTTTGAAAAAAACACCCGAATCCAAAACACACCCGAATCCGACAAAAAAAATTCGGTGAGGTTTTGCCAAAACGCGTTCGAACCCAAAACACGGCCGCGGAACCGAACCCAAAACCAAAACACAAAACCCGAAAAATTTCAGGCGCTCATCTCTAGTAAATACCCTCGGTGCCGTGGACAGACCAAACGGCAACGTCTGGAATTGGTAATGACAGTCCTGTACCACAAATCTGAGGTACTCCTGGTGAGGAGGGTAAATGGGGACATGCAGGTAAGCATCCTTGATGTCCAGTGACACCATGTAATCCCCCTCATCCAGGCTTGCAATCACCGCTCTGAGCGATTCCATCTTGAACTTGAACCTTCTGATATAAGTGTTCAAAGATTTTAAATTTAAAATGGGTCTCACCGATCCGTCCGGTTTCGGTACCACAAACATTGTGGAATAGTAACCCCGTCCTTGTTGAAGGAGGGGTACCTTGATTATCACCTGCTGAGAATACAGCTTGTGAATCGCCTCCAGCACTGCCTCCCTGTCTGGGGGAGCTGTCGGCAAGGCAGATTTGAGGAAACGGCGAGGGGGAGACGTCTCGAATTCCAGCTTGTACCCCTGAGATACTACCTGTAGAATCCAGGGATCCACCCGTGAACGAGCCCACTGGTTGCTGAAGTTCTTGAGACGGGCCCCCACCGTACCTGGCTCCGCCTGTGGAGCCCCAGCGTCATGCGGTGGACTTAGAGGAAGCGGGGGAGGACTTTTGTTCATGGGAACTGGCTGTATGTTGCAGCTTTTTCCCTCTACCAATGGGTTGCACGTGAGTTACTATAGAGCCACTTCTAGCTTTAATACTCCATGTACATTTCACTTCTCTGCTCAGGATTACTGTTACCGCATGGGTGTGGCTATAGTGAATATACATACAGTTCCAAATGTAGCCCCAGGTGGCGCTGTCCTCCAACCTTTACCATGTAGCACACTGTCTGTAAGGATTGGTGGATACACAGGGAGTACACCATCATGAGGCTTTCCTCTTGCTGCTTTTAGTGGTTAGGAGATAAGGGACAGTAAGATGGGTGATCAGTCCACGGCACACTGCACCACTGAGAAGAGTGCTTTACAATTTGCTTAGTGAAGTTTAAGAAGCCTATGTTTCCTACGTTTAGAAAAATAAGCCTCCACAATTGGCAGCTTATAAATTGACTTTACCATGGAGGTTTGGTGGGCTTAAAGTCCCTGATCTTTTTCTTTATCAATCAGCGTTTATTCTGGCACAACTCTGCAACTGGTTTCTGCCCTCTGGGGCCAGTCCTGGATTGATCTGGAGCTCAATGCATTGGCATGATTGCCTATAGAAGATCTACTATGGCTCACACAAATGACCTGCCCCCTCTAAGTTTTGTCTGTTAGCCATTACAGATGCTTTATGGGTTTGGGAATGTCTAATGTCATTTCTAAAGCAGATTGGGGATCCATTATGACACTAAGCTTCCTGACAACTCATCAATTTCTTAACTTGTGGATCTCTAAAGGTTTCCTCTCTTGGTGATCTCCTCTTCAGTAATATGTTGTCGTCTTTCTCCCAGCTTCAGTTAATCTGTGGGGTTCCAAATATGGCCCTCTATTTGTATCTCCAAATTGCCCATTGGTTTCATGACCTGGGTAAATTATCTGGAGCCATGTCCCTAGATCCGACATTACTTATGAGTAAACTCACCTTGCCAACCTCTAAGGGATAAATTGACATTTGGTATTTATATGTACAAACTGTACCTTCTGACAAATCTTCAGACCAAATCTACACTGGAAAAATATCTAAAACAACTCATGCCGTCTGTCTAGATGTAATAATCACATTGAGATGTAGTTCAAACTACTTCACCAATTGTATCTTACTCCTCTAAAATGACATAAAATGTAGTCCTATTGTTCGTAATTTTGCTGTAGGCAATGTTTGGAGTTAGTTAAACTTTTCCATGTTTTTTTTTTAATAGACCAGTCCTTCGAGGTTTCTGGATAGAAATGTTTGATTTGCTGTCTAAAGTACTTCTGTAAACCTGAATCCGGTTCTTGCTATATTGAATTGGTGTCCTCACTCTATTCCTAAACATAAGCGTTACTTGACCGTACAAATTTTACTTGCAGCCAGATCCTCCTTTGCCAAACTATAATACAATCTTCTGACCACCTCCCTCCCCCCAATCTGTCTAAAGTGATCTCTAAAATTCAATATAAATTTGAAATGAAGACCCTTCTCCACCTCTCCCTCCTCTCCTCTGAGGAAATGGCATTCGAGGCATTTCTACATTACCAAGGGTGCTGGAGCTGGCGCACTTCGGTGTATCCAAGCACACAGATGCAGCAAGCTACATGATACAGCAAGCTACCTGATTTAGGGGGTCATTCTGAGTTGATCGCTCGCTGACGTTTTTTAACAGCACAGCGAACAGGTTACTACTGCGCATGCGTATGCACCGCAATGCGCAGGCGCGTCATACGAGTACAAAGCGGATCATTGCTGGGCAATGGATTTAACAAAGAATCCATTCCCACAGCTGATCGCAAGGAGATTGACAGGAAGAGGGCATTTGTGAGTGGCAACTGACTGTTTTCAGGGAGTGCTTGGAAAAACGCAGGCGTGTCCAAGCGTTTTCAGGGCGGGTGCCTGACGTCAATTCCGGGACCAAAAAGACTGAAGTGATCGCAAGGGCTGAGTGAGTCCAGAGCTACTCAGAAACTGCAAAAAACTTTTTTTGTCCCGCTCGGCTGCACACTTGCAAAGCAAATATACACTCCCCTGTGGGCGGCGACTATGCATTTGCACGGCTGCTAAAAGTAGCTAGCGAGCGATCAACTCGGAATGACCCCCTTAGGGTCTTTAGTTGTTCTTGCCTTTTGAGTTTCTATGTCAGTAGCCATATTTGGATTTATGTTTTATTATACCTATATATGGAGAGTTTCATATCTGTGGTTGTTATTTGAAGCTATTTACCAGGAGGAGTGGTAAATACAGATTATAGAGACTACTTGGTGCGCAAAAACAGCAGCTGAATCAGTGTTTCTATCCTATGAGGTTCCTTTAATCCTCACCACAAGTGCACAAGTAAAACAAAAGATGGAGAGTTCCACTTAACTAGCGCTGATTGTGATTCCTTCCTTATTCCGTATCATTCCATCAGGTTATCCAGAAAAAGTTATCATGTGAAATGAAAAAAATGATGTATAGTGAAGTACCATTTTCATTAATTATAACAACACATATACATAACACATGTAAGACAATGCAACAAATAGGATCAATTATTCAACAAAATCCCTTGGAGAAGCATGTGAGGCAATCAGTAATTACCGGAATTTGTGGGAACTGTGGTTTAGACAGTCCCTAACAGCGCGTGTGTCCCGAAATGGGTGCTCCGGATCAGCATATTTCTAAAATAATCAAACCATACACAAAATTATTTTCATAATAAAATCATTCAAAATAAATAAGGAATGAATATACATAAAAACTAGATATTGGCAGCTTGTCAATAAAAATCAATGTACACTGGCCCTGTCTTGTATGCTGTAAAAATTCTGGGGTGTTGTCATTAAAATAAATGTACACTGGCCCTGCATTGTATGCTGTAAAAATACAGGGGTGCTATTGTTAAAATAAAAGTACACTGGTCCTGTATGCTGTAAAAATACAGGGGTGCTGTTGTTAAAATAAAAGTACAGTGGTCCTGTATGCTGTATAAATACAGGGGTGCTGTTGTTATAAAAAAAAGAACACTGGTCCTGTATGCTGTAAAATACAGGGGTGCAGTGAAAATAAATGTACACTGGACCTGTCTTCTATGCTGTAAAATTACAGGGGTGTTGAGAAAATACAGGGGTGCTGGCAGTGTCCACAGTTGCGATGTCTAGGCCTGACCTTCCCAACACTGTATGGGAAGAGGAGGCTCCTACCACCATTTGCACACCCTCTGCAAGTGCTGGGAGGAGTACCGCCAGTCCAGTTGCTGATATTGAGATTGAGGATGTCACTGTACACCAGGATGAGGAGGATATTGGTGTAGCTGACGCTGAGGAGGATGTTGACGATGAGGATTCTGATGGTGATGTGGTTTGTTTGAATAAGGCACCAGTGAAGACAGTTGATGGCCATGAGATGAGAAAGCCCATTGTCATGCCTGGGCAAAATACTAATCCATAATAAGTAGGGGTAAGGACGTTAACCACCTAGGAACATCCTCCCTTATACGTCACTTGCAGGGCATTCATCATAAGTCATTGTCAAGTTCAGAAACCTTGGGTAATAGCGTAAGCAGTCCACTGGCACCTACAGTAAATGATGTGGTTTATTTGAATATTATTTCTCTGTGAGGATGAGGATGTAAACACTGAAGGGGGGTATCTGAGGATGAGGATGACATCTTGCCTCTGTAGAGCCAGTTTGTGCAAGGAGAGATTAATTGCTTCTTTTTTGCTGGGGACCCAAACAACCAATAATTTCAGACCCTGTCGCTGAAATGATTGGTTTGTTAAAGTGTGCATGTCCTGTTTATACAACATAAGGGTGGATGGGAGGGCCCAAGTGCAATTCCATCTTGCACGACTTT
Organism: Pseudophryne corroboree; assembly: GCF_028390025.1. NCBI lineage: Eukaryota > Metazoa > Chordata > Amphibia > Anura > Myobatrachidae > Pseudophryne > Pseudophryne corroboree. The sequence continues at coordinate 607,466,495 of NC_086444.1, read as the reverse complement.
TCTTTGCCACATCATTCCAGGGGTTCTGCCCTATATGGGGTGCTGCCCTTCTGTCCTATCAGTCCAGGGGTGCTGCCCCACTGCCGTTTAAGTCCAGGGGTGCTGTTGTCTGTCTGCTGTGCTGTGTAATTCTCAAGGGTGCTGCCTATGCTGTATAAGTCCAGGGGTGCTGCCGTATAATTCCAGGGGTGCTGGTGTACTTGATGCTAGGTTTAAATTAAAGACTAGAGCAGATATGAAACAAGCTTCAACATCACAAACAGATTTGTGAAAACATAGGCGCAAAGGTGGAAATGGAAATTGCTATTTTGATGAAGTGTTTTTTAATAAAGTGGGGAGAGACCACATTTGTGACCAAAGTATGACTCAGAAGAGACAGACTCATAATCCAGCACAACAGCCGGAGAGGTAAAAGAGAGATTTTCTGCTGGAGCATTACAGAGAGATTCTTCTCAATTATTTCATGTTAGGAACTCAAAATCAATGGCTCCAATTAGTTAACCTTAATTTTGATTTATTATTGATGTTCAACACTTTGGGATTATTTATTTAGAAGATGCGCATTTGTTGTACAGGGATCTTTTCCAAAGGGCTGCGTAGGGTTATCGTAAAACCTTGCGGTGTTAGAAGAACAGAGTTTCAGTGATCTTGCATTGCATCAGCTTTCCATTGCACTGCAGCACTAGATGGGGCAAGAGCTCCTGTGAGGCACAAACAGTTACTGAATAAGGCACAGTATGGAATCTCATAGTGGCTTACATCCAGGAAGATGTCTGGCTTGCCAGACTGAGACATGCTGTGGGCACAGAGGTTAGCATTGCTTACACCCACAGTCCTACTTATTGTATGAAATTATTTTTGACTATAGAGTGGTAAGATCCACTAGGTAAGGGGCTCAATAACAAATAGTTCACCGCACAGTCCTGCTTAGTACTGTACCGAACCCACTCAAACTCAACTTGCGCCATCCGGGGCTGCTGTGGGGGCTCAGGAGGGGCTATTAAAACATATAAGGGCCTGCTTTATTTAAAAATTAAATATGAAAAAAATAAACAAGACACACAGGTATGTTCACATGCGTGTAACTGAGACACACAGGTATGCTCACATGTGTGTAACTGGGAGCTGTGGAAAAAAAATAAGGCATCTGCCACAAAATATGTAAATAAAAATGCAATAACAAAATGGAAAAAATGAAACCCACAAGATTTTCACAAAATAAGTTTCCAGACTCCGTGGAGCGGAAAATATCCAATCTTGATCCTGTGGTAAACACCAGTTTATTCGATTCAAAGAAGGAGGTGGTGTGTTTGTAGCTAGCTATGATTCGGAGAACTTAGCAAGCTTTTTCCATGGGGACCACCTGTCGGTGAAATGATGGGTTTATTAAATTGTGTATGTCCGGTTTAAACAACATAAGGGTGGGTGGGAGCACATCTTTTTTTTTCCTTTGCATTATATGCTCTTTGGGGCTTAGTTTTTAAAACTGCCATCCTGTCTCCTACTGCAGTGCCACTCCTAGATGGGCCAGGTTTTTGTGCCGCCCACTTGTGTCTCTTAGCTTAGTCATACTGCTACCTTGGTGCAACCTTTTTGCCTAAAAACAATATTGTGCGGTTTGAGGTTTTCACAATAGACTGGAAATGAGTGGAAATTAATGTTATTCAGGTTAATAATATCGTAGGATCAAAATTACCCCCAAATTCTGTGATTTCAGCTGGTATTAATGGGGTTTTTTTTCCATCCAGATCCAAAACCAAAACCCAAAATGGTGGTTTTGGCAAAACCAATCCAGATCCAAAATACAAGCGGAGATCCAGATTCAAAACCAAAACCCGAAAAGTGTATTTTTTTCTTGTTTTTATGTATATTTATTGTTTTGTGTACATTTATATTGTCTATTACTTGCATACCATTATTTATTTGAGGTTATTATTCAATATATGGTTATTTATGTACACATGCTAATGGAAATACATTTTACAATGTTATTACAGGTTGAGTATCCCTTATCCAAAATGCTTGGGACCAGAGGTATTTTGGATATCGGATTTTTCCGTATTTTGGAATAATTGCATACCATAATGACATATCATGGTGATGGGACCCAAGTCTAAGCACAGAATGCATTTATGTCTCATATACACCTTATACACACAGCCTGAAGGTCATTTTATCAAATATTTTTAATAACTTTGTGCATTAAACAAAGTGTGTGTACATTCACACAATTCATTTATGTTTCATATACACCTTATACACACAGCCTGAAGGTGATTTAATACAATATTTTTAATAACTTTGTGTTTGAAACAAAGTTTGAGTACATTGAGCCACAGAAAACAAAGACTTCACTATGTCACTCTCACTCAAAAAAGTCCGTATTTCGGAATATTCCGTATTTCGGAATATTTGGATATGGGATACTCAACCTGTATAAAATTATATGCAAGGTTCATATCAATACATTTTTTAAATTAATTCCTTGCGCACTCACTCTATTGTTTTGACAATATATCAGTAGTTAACACACTTTGACAATGGACCACTCAAAAAGTACCAGTTGAGCACATCATTTAAGAAGTATATGGGCGTGTTGGGGTTCAATGCTGCCACATATGGCATGTATTTGTTATGAATAAGGGCAGCCAGTTTGGCCCTGAAGCTGGCTGCTATATGGGACACATTTAGGCTCTGGGTCATTAAAAGTCGTATAAGTCATCTGTTCCCTCTGCTATGTTGGAGTGCAAAGAGTCCTTACCTAGTTTTTTGTCCTAAGGGAATTTGATTGCTCTTAGTATCATTGAGGGTTATTTTGGTTTTTAACCTCATCTGAGTTTATTTATTTGGTCAAAGCATCACCTCAAGGCATTTTTATGGTAGGCAGCAATTTCATTAGAACCTGGCTCGTGTTGGGAAAGCATTGCTCTTCAACGCCCATAGTTAACATAAGATGTGATTGCTGCCTCTGCATTCGATGGTGGAGAACCATCAGATCATCACCTCAAGGCTTGTCCGTAGTAGGCTGCAATCGCTGCTATCAATGGCAAAATCATTGACTACTGGTCACCAGTCCTAGTATAAGATGATATCACTGGCACCACAGATACTTTGTGAGGATCGATATGCTGTCTGCAGTTGTAAATGTGCCCTCTCCAGCTCATGAAATAAAATCTGTTTTTTTTTGCAACCCAGGTTAGAGAGTAAGTAGGTGCCTTCATGCTTGTAAGCCATACACAAAGAAAAACTATTATTCTGCCTAATTTTTACCATCAGATGGCACAAACTTGCATCAAAACACATACATATGTAATCCCACGCATTTCAAAGTAAAATCATGTGTATACTGTATAACAAGAGATGTGTTAAGTCACAAGAAAGCTATTGGAATTTTATGTTATAAATAAACCTTATTGCTTTTGCATGTTAGTAAAAACCTCTTGACATGACTCTGTTTGGCCTTAATGACTAGATCTGTCTAGAATTGCGACATTAATATTTTATGGTATTTGTGCATATATCTTTGCTGTGTTTTTATTATTATGTGTCTATATCATATCTCTCTATGTGTAGCCTTCAGTACAGTGGCTGGAAAATGGAACGTAAGTGAGAACATGTCCATTTGTCCTAAAGTATTCATATGACTACTTGGAATAATGAGAGGTATGGTAATCCAGAATGAGAAGATTTACTTCAAATTCTTATTGTAGACCTTGCCTTTGCTGTTTAAACATCTATTACTTTTCCATCCCAATTTACGTCTACTTTCTATGAAATGCCATCTATTTTCAGAATCCATCTTTATCAGAAGTTAATAGCATCTATTTAGTCCTCAAAGCTTCACACAGATGGGAGTAATTATGGGCACCATAAGCAGCAGGTTCAGATTTTGAACAAATTGTACTTTAAAACTGTAATGACTTAAACAACCTGTAGGCTTTTTCTCTAATGTGGATTTATGATTTAAAGTATCAGCATCGTAATGGTTAGCCCATGTGCAGGGATCATTATTATTTATTTTTTTACAATATTTATATTTATAAAAGCTTGGAGAGAGATAAAGTGTCCACCAATCAACTTCTGTCATTTTACAGCCAGTGGAGAAGTTTCTCATGGCAACCAATCAGCATTGACGTTACATTTATAATTTGCATGCTATAAAAATATACAGAGCAGCTGATTGGTTGCCATGGGCAACTTCTCCAATGGCTCACTTTTCCACTTTTATCACTGCTTAGTACATGTTCCCCACAGTGTTTGAATAATGACAGTTTGGAGCTGATTGGTTGGTACTTTATCTCTGTACACTGTATCTCTCTCCAAGGTTTGATAAATGTCCCCATAAATCTTCACACAATAGAATAAATATTTCCTCATTAAAAATTGCAGCATTTACGCGTAAGGAATTGGAACGAAAACAGCCTGTCCTGATCTGCTTAAGCTCTGCCCCTATTCATCAAGAAATGCCCACTTTTAGACGAAACACAATACATTCAGGATAGTTTAGAAGAATGCATGAGTTTCTCCCTTAGCTTACTTTCACAGCAATATTTGTGCAGAATTAACTAAATGATGAAATGATGTGGTAGATGTACTAAGCCTTTAAAGAGGTGAGGGTACAGAAAGAGAAAAGGGAAGGAGGAGAGTATAGTACAGACATTAAACATCAATAGAACAAACATCCACTGGTACAGTGATACAAAGATGAAGCATGTGCGGAGCACCGTACGAAGTACAGACATAAAGACACAGCAGAGATGATTGTATGTGGACTGAGAAATCCACTAGACCTTATATAGATATGGAATGTTCTCTGACTTTGCAAGTCTCATAAGTATCATTTAGGAATATTGGTGTCAGCCACTACATACCACTGACTCCCAGGGAAACACACACAAGGATAATGGTCCAACGAGTCCCCTCCCTCAGGTGCAGAGCCACCTGACGTTTAACAACCACAAACAGAGTTTTCAGGTAATCATCATGAATCTGCATGACTACCGTTGTAGAGTGCCCAACAGTAAATGCAAATGCCTCTGCCTGTTTATCAGGCAGGGAGCGGGACGGCAATGCTCCATTTCCAAGGCGGAGATGGAGCATTGCTGGCACGGCGGCAGGGAAACAGGGGTGTGGCGTGGGCGTGATCAGGGCGGCTGCGTTACATCACATGCAGCCGCTCCAATCAAAAAGATGGCAGCGGGCCTCTTGCCGTTGCAGACAGTATTTATACATTTTACCACTGAGCCCCACAAGATGGACGCAGACATGTGTAAGCGGCAGCCAGAACCACCAAGCAAATTTCGACAACAGACTGAAAAGATCATAAAACCCATTGATCCCTGCCCAATTGATTTATTTTGTAGCAATGGATTTTATATAGAACTCCTGTATCCAGAAACAATACATTCTTGAAGAGAAGTACTGTACCATGAATACAGACTTTCATAGAAATTACCTTCAATCCTGTCAGAAACCACCTGGTCCAGCATTGTGATCAGAACGCTAAAGAGTTTCAGATCCACTGGCTGATGTCTATCAATGCCTACCGGGTCTTCCTTAGCCCAAACCCTCAAGGCCTGAGAAGTAAAAAAAAAATGTAATGCCCACTAACATGGAGGGTATTGTGGCTTTGGACTGACACCTTTGGAAACAGCCCCATCCAAAGAACCACAAGCTCTAGGGACCTACCCAGGGGTGTAGCGAGGGTGGGTTCAGTGGAGCACGAGCTCCAGGAGCCAAAAATGGGCACGGCATTGTTAGTCGTCCCCCCCCCCCCCCCCGCTGCACCACAGGCTGCAGTACAGGCAAATGCAGTTCAGTAGGAGGAGGAGCAGAGGGGCCACACACTGACTCGGACTAGGTATGGTACAGGGCAGGCATGATAGCCGGCACATGCCGGAGCTCTGCCTACCCTCTTTATATGTCTCACTATTTGCTTGTAGTTGTGTAGCAGGGTTACTTCTGTCCTGCAGCACCACCCTCTAACCCCGCTGCTGCAGCACCTCTCTCTGTCTAGCGTAGCTGCTGCAACTGCGGCAAAGAGAAAGGTGCTGCTGCAGCAGCCAGGGCAGAGAGAGAGATACTGCAGCAGCCAAAGCAGAAAGAGGTGCTACACCAGCTGGGGCAGAGAGAGGTGCTGCAGTGGCAGCTGGGGCAGAAAGAGGTGATGCAGCACCTGGGCAGAGAGTGGTTGCTGCATAATCTCTCTCTGCCCAGTTGCTGCATTATCTCTCATATTATGGATGTGTGCTGGGAGGGGGATGGAGACTACTTCTATGTGATGGGAGGGGGATGAGGACTATGGCTATGTGCTGGGATGGGGGCTATTTGCTGGGGGTAGACTACGGCTATGTGCTGGGAGGGGGATGGAGACTACAGCTATGTGCTGGGAGGGGGGTGGAGACTACAGCTATGTTCTGTGAAGGAGATGGGGACTACTTCTAAATGATGGGAGGGGGATGGAGACTACTTCTATGTGATGGGAGGGGGAGGGGGCCTACTTTTATGTGATGGTAGGGTATGGGGACTATGGCTATGTGCAGGGATTGGGGCTATGGCTATTTGCTGGGGGGAGACTATGGCTATGTCCTGGGAGGGGGATGGAGACTACGGCTATGTGCTGGGAGGGGGATGGGGACTAAAGCTATGTGCTGGGAGGAGGTGGGGACTAAGGCTATGTGATGCTAAAACAATATGTGAACCAAAACGTGCGCTCCCTTTACCACCCTACTCAGCTGCTGGTATATTCAAACATGGAACACACCTTAATCCTTAAAAACTCTAGTCTAAAAATTGATCAATAACCTGCGCTGTAAGATGAAAAAAGTATGTGCAATGCATATAATAAAAAACTTTCCTAAAGTGCTGATAGGAAAAGAGTCAATTAATAATTACTCTAATCAATCACATATGTGACAGTTGATATTTCTGCAGATCTTCTCACTCTCAATCCACCGCTCTGCTTCAAGATTCTCTCGCCTTATTTCTTATTCTCACAGGGACATATGAAATGGATAAACCTCACTTATATTTAATTTCATTCCTGCACGCACTTCAAGGTTTCTTTTAGATCAATCAGCTTAACATCAGACCCATTAAGTATAGAAACACTCACTTTAGATTTCTGTCCCGCGTTTCCCAAAAGGTATCTTTTCTCCAACAGGCGTAATGTGTTAAAAACTTTCTTTTAATGCGGTCATAGATAAAAGTTCATCCACAATTAAAAAGCATAAAAACTTCCGTCAAGAACAAATATATAATAGGACCGGACTCGCAGAGGTAGGAGAAATGTCTGTGTGACCGCCCGCTGCAGTCGGCGGACACCAGCGGCTCTGAGATGGATTCAAGCAGACCGCCTTCTCCCTCCTCACGTCCTGCGTCTCTCAGTAACGGGGTCAACGTGTTTCAGAGACTCGCTCTCCTTCCTCAAGACTGGCCGTTGCTTCCCAATGCAGGGGTTTTAACCCTGTCAGCACACACGTGACCAATCATTCCAAATGCAATACACATGTTAATCGTGAGCTTTCAAGAGAATTACAGCAGGGATTCCAAACACTATATTGATATTTAAATTAGAGATGAGCGGGTTCGGTTCCTCGGAATCTGAACCCCCCCGAACTTCAGCCTTTTTACACGGGTCCGAGGCAGACTTGGATCTTCCCGCCTTGCTCGGCTAACCCGAGCGCGCCCGAACGTCATCATCCCGCTGTCGGATTCTCGCGAGGCTCGTATTCTATCGCGAGACTCGGATTCTATATAAGGAGCCGCGCGTCGCCGCCATTTTCACACGTGCATTGAGATTGATAGGGAGAGGACGTGGCTGGCGTCCTCTCCGTTTAGATAGAGAGTGAGACACTTGATTTACTAGTAATTTAATTTTAGTAATTTTGGGGAGCATTAGGAGTACTCAGAGAGTGCAGAGTTTTGCTGATAGTTATACTAGTGACCACCAGTTTTATTTATTATTTAAAATCCGTTCTCTGCCTGAAAAAAAACGATACACAGTCACATACCATATCTGTGCTCAGCCTCAGTGTGCTGCCTGATAATATCATCTATGTATATCTGACTGTGCTGAGTGCTCACTGCTCACACAGCTTAATTGTGGGGGAGACTGGGGAGCAGTTATAGCAGGAGTACATAACAGTGCACACTTTTGCTGCCAGTGTGACTGACCAGTGACCACCAGTATATTGTCTGCCTGAAAAAGTTAAACACTCGTGTGGTGTTTTTTTTTTTTATTCTATAAACGCATTCTGCTGACAGACAGTGTCCAGCAGGTCCGTCATTCATTATATTATAATATATACCTGCAGTAGTGATATATATATTTTTTATATCATTATCATCCAGTCTATACTAGCAGACGCAGTACGGTAGTCCACGGCTGTAGCTACCTCTGTGTCGGCAGTGCTCGTCCATAATTGTATACCTACCTGTGGTGGGTTTTTTTTTTCTATCTTCTTCATACTAGTAGTTTAGGAGTCTGCTGCTGACAGTGTCCAGCAGGTCCGTCATTATATAATATATACCTGTCCTGCAGTAGTGATATATATATATTTTTAATATCATTATCATCCAGTCTATACTAGCACACGCAGTACGGTAGTCCACGGCTGTAGCTACCTCTGTGTCGGCAGTGCTCGTCCATAATTGTATACATACCTGTGGTGGGTTTTTTTTTCTATCTTCTTCATACTAGTAGTTTAGGAGTCTGCTGCTGACAGTGTCCAACAGGTCCGTCATTATATAATATATACCTGTCCTGCAGTAGTGATATATATATATTTTTTATATCATTATCATCCAGTCTATACTAGCAGACGCAGTACGGTAGTCCACGGCTGTAGCTACCTCTGTGTCGGCAGTGCTCGTCCATAATTGTATACCTACCTGTGGTGAGGTTTTTTTTTTCTATCTTCTTCATACTAGTAGTTCAGGAGTCTGCTGCTGACAGTGTCCAGCAGGTCCGTCATTATATAATATATACCTGTCCTGCAGTAGTGATATATATATATTTTTTATATCATTATCATCCAGTCTATACTAGCAGACGCAGTACGGTAGTCCACGGCTGTAGCTACCTCTGTGTCGGCAGTGCTCGTCCATAATTGTATACCTACCTGTGGTGGTTTTTTTTTTTCTATCTTCTTCATACTAGTAGTTTAGGAGTCTGCTGCTGACAGTGTCCAGCAGGTCCGTCATTATATAATATATACCTGTCCTGCAGTAGTGATATATATATATTTTTTATATCATTATCATCCAGTCTATACTAGCAGACGCAGTACGGTAGTCCACGGCTGTAGCTACCTCTGTGTCGGCAGTGCTCGTCCATAATTGTATACCTACCTGTGGTGGGTTTTTTTTCTTCTATCTTCTTCATACTAGTAGTTTAGGAGTCTGCTGCTGACAGTGTCCAGCAGGTCCGTCATTATATAATATATACCTGTCCTGCAGTAGTGATATATATATATTTTTTATATCATTATCATCCAGTCTATACTAGCAGACGCAGTACGGTAGTCCACGGCTGTAGCTACCTCTGTGTCGGCAGTGCTCATCCATAATTGTATACCTACCTGTGGTGGGTTTTTTTTTTTTCTATCTTCTTCATACTAGTAGTTTAGGAGTCTGCTGCTGACAGTGTCCAGCAGGTCCGTCATTATATAATATATACCTGTCCTGCAGTAGTGATATATATATATTTTTTATATCATTATCATCCAGTCTATACTAGCAGACGCAGTACGGTAGTCCACGGCTGTAGCTACCTCTGTGTCGGCAGTGCTCGTCCATAATTGTATACCTACCTGTGGTGGGTTTTTTTTTTTCTATCTTCTTCATACTAGTAGTTTAGGAGTCTGCTGCTGACAGTGTCCAGCAGGTCCATCATTATATAATATATACCTGTCCTGCAGTAGTGATATATATATATTTTTTATATCATTATCATCCAGTCTATACTAGCAGACGCAGTACGGTAGTCCACGGCTGTAGCTACCTCTGTGTCGGCAGTGCTCGTCCATAATTGTATACCTACCTGTGGTGGTTTTTTTTTTTTCTATCTTCTTCATACTAGTAGTTTAGGAGTCTGCTGCTGACAGTGTCCAGCAGGTCCGTCATTATATAATATATACCTGTCCTGCAGTAGTGATATATATATATATTTTTTATATAATTATCATCCAGTCTATACTAGCAGACGCAGTACGGTAGTCCACGGCTGTAGCTACCTCTGTGTCGGCAGTGCTCGTCCATAATTGTATACCTACCTGTGGTGGTTTTTTTTTTTTCTATCTTCTTCATACTAGTAGTTTAGGAGTCTGCTGCTGACAGTGTCCAGCAGGTCCGTCATTATATAATATATACCTGTCCTGCAGTAGTGATATATATATATTTTTTATATCATTATCATCCAGTCTATACTAGCAGACGCAGTACGCTAGTCCACGGCTGTAGCTACCTCTGTGTCGGCAGTCACTCGTCATCCATAAGTATACTAGTATCCATCCATCTCCATTGTTTACATGAGGTGCCTTTTAGTTGTGCCTATTAAAATATGGAGAACAAAAATGTTGAGGTTCCAAAAATAGGGAAAGATCAAGATCGACTTCCACCTCGTGCTGAAGCTGCTGCCACTAGTCATGGCTGAGACGATGAAATGCCAGCAACGTCGTCTGCCAAGGCCGATGCCCAATGTCATAGTACAGAGCATGTAAAATCCAAAACACCAAATATCAGTAAAAAAAGGACTCAAAAATCTAAAATAAAATCGTCGGAGAAGCGTAAACTTGCCAATATGCCATTTACCACACGGAGTGGCAAGGAACGGCTGAGGCCCTGGCCTATGTTCATGGCTAGTGGTTCAGCTTCACATGAGGATGGAAGCACTCAGCCTCTCGCTAGAAAAATGAAAAGACTTAAGCTGGCAAAAGCACAGCAAAGAACTGTGCGTTCTTCGAAATCACAAATCCACAAGGAGAGTCCAATTGTGTCGGTTGCGATGCCTGACCTTCCCAACACTGGACGTGAAGAGCATGCGCCTTCCACCATTTGCACGCCCCCTGCAAGTGCCGGAAGGAGCACCCGCAGTCCAGATCCTGATAGTCAGATTGAAGATGTCAGTGTTGAAGTACACCAGGATGAGGAGGATATGGGTGTTGCTGGCGCTGGGGAGGAAATTGACCAGGAGGATTCTGATGGTGAGGTGGTTTGTTTAAGTCAGGCACCCGGGGAGACACCTGTTGTCCGTGGGAGGAATATGGCCATTGACATGCCTGGTGAAAATACCAAAAAAATCAGCTCTTCGGTGTGGAAGTATTTCAACAGAAATGCGGACAACATTTGTCAAGCCGTGTGTTGCCTTTGTCAAGCTGTAATAAGTAGGGGTAAGGACGTTAACCACCTCGGAACATCCTCCCTTATACGTCACCTGCAGCGCATTCATCATAAGTCAGTGACAAGTTCAAAAACTTTGGGCGACAGCGGAAGCAGTCCACTGACCAGTAAATCCCTTCCTCTTGTAACCAAGCTCACGCAAACCACCCCACCAACTCCCTCAGTGTCAATTTCCTCCTTCCCCAGGAATGCCAATAGTCCTGCAGGCCATGTCACTGGCAATTCTGACGAGTCCTCTCCTGCCTGGGATTCCTCCGATGCATCCTTGCGTGTAACGCCTACTGCTGCTGGCGCTGCTGTTGTTGCTGCTGGGAGTCGATGGTCATCCCAGAGGGGAAGTCGTAAGACCACTTTTACTACTTCCACCAAGCAATTGACTGTCCAACAGTCCTTTGCGAGGAAGATGAAATATCACAGCAGTCATCCTGCTGCAAAGCGGATAACTGAGGCCTTGGCATCCTGGGCGGTGAGAACCGTGGTTCCGGTATCCATCATTACTGCAGAGCCAACTATAGACTTGTTTGAGATACTGTGTCCCCGGTACCAAATACCATCTAGGTTCCATTTCTCTAGGCAGGCGATACCGAAAATGTACACAGACCTCAGAAAAAGACTCACCAGTGTCCTAAAAAATGCAGTTGTACCCAATGTCCACTTAACCACGGACATGTGGACAAGTGGAGCAGGGCAGACTGAGGACTATCTGACTGTGACAGCCCACTGGGTAGATGTATGGACTCCCGCCGCAAGAACAGCAGCGGCGGCACCAGTAGCAGCATCTCGCAAACGCCAACTCTTTCCTAGGCAGGCTACGCTTTGTATCACCGCTTTCCAGAATACGCACACAGCTAAAAACCTCTTACGGCAACTGAGGAAGATCATCGCAGAATGGCTTACCCCAATTGGACTCTCCTGTGGATTTGTGGCATCGGACAACGCCAGCAATATTGTGTGTGCATTAAATATGGGCAAATTCCAGCACGTCCCATGTTTTGCACATACCTTGAATTTGGTGGTGCAGAATTATTTAAAAAACGAGAGTGGCGTGCAAGAGATGCTGTCGGTGGCCAGAAGAATTGTGGGACACTTTCGGCGTACAGGCACCACGTACAGAAGACTGGAGCAACACCAAAAACGCCTGAACCTGCCCTGCCATCATCTGAAGCAAGAAGTGGTAACGAGGTGGAATTCAACCCTCTATATGCTTCAGAGGTTGGAGGAGCAGCAAAAGGCCATTCAAGCCTATACAACTGAGCACGATATAGGAGGTGGAATGCACCTGTCTCAAGCGCAGTGGAGAATGATTTCAACGTTGTGCAAGGTTCTGCAACCTTTTGAACTTGCCACACGTGAAGTCAGTTCAGACACTGCCAGCCTGAGTCAGGTCATTCCCCTCATCAGGCTTTTGCAGAAGAAGCTGGAGACATTGAAGGAGGAGCTAACACAGAGCGATTCCGCTAGGCATGTGGGACTTGTGGATGGAGCCCTTAATTCGCTTAACAAGGATTCACGGGTGGTCAATCTGTTGAAATCAGAGCACTACATTTTGGCCACCGTGCTCGATCCTAGATTTAAAACCTACCTTGGATCTCTCTTTCCGGCAGACACAAGTCTGCAGGGGTTCAAAGAACTGCTGGTGAGAAAATTGTCAAGTCAAGCGGAACGCGACCTGTCAACATCTCCTCCTTCACATTCTCCCGCAACTGGGGGTGCGAGGAAAAGGCTCAGAATTCCGAGCCCACCCGCTGGCGGTGATGCAGGGCAGTCTGGAGCGACTGCTGATGCTGACATCTGGTCCGGACTGAAGGACCTGCCAACGATTACGGACATGTCGTCTACTGTCACTGCATATGATTCTCTCCCCATTGAAAGAATGGTGGAGGATTATATGAGTGACCGCATCCAAGTAGACACGTCAGACAGTCCGTACGTATACTGGCAGGAAAAAGAGGCAATTTGGAGGCCCTTGCACAAACTGGCTTTATTCTACCTAAGTTGCCCTCCCACAAGTGTGTACTCCGAAAGAGTGTTTAGTGCCGCCGCTCACCTTGTCAGCAATCGGCGTACGAGGTTACTTCCAGAAAATGTGGAGAAGATGATGTTCATTAAAATGAATTATAATCAATTCCTCCATGGAGACATTCACCAGCAGCAATTGCCTCCACAAAGTACACAGGGAGCTGTGATGGTGGATTCCAGTGGGGACGAATTGATAATCTGTGAGGAGGGGGATGTACACGGTGATGAATCGGAGGATGATGATGAGGTGGACATCTTGCCTCTGTAGAGCCAGTTTGTGCAAGGAGAGATTAATTGCTTCTTTTTTGGTAGGGGTCCAAACCAACCCGTCATTTCAGTCACAGTCATGTGGCAGACCCTGTCACTGAAATGATGGGTTGGTTAAAGTGTGCATGTCCTGTTTATACAACATAAGGGTGGGTGGGAGGGCCCAAGGACAATTCCATCTTGCACCTCTTTTTTCTTTCATTTTTCTTTGCGTCATGTGCTGTTTGGGGAGTGTTTTTTGGAAGGGCCAGCCTGCGTGACACTGCAGTGCCACTCCTAGATGGGCCAGGTGTTTGTGTCGGCCACTAGGGTCGCTGAGCTTACTCACACAGCTACCTCATTGCGCCTCTTTTTTTCTTTGCGTCATGTGCTGTTTGGGGAGTGTTTTTTGGAAGGGCCATCCTGCCTGACACTGCAGTGCCACTCCTAGATGGGCCAGGTGTTTGTGTCGGCCACTAGGGTCGCTGAGCTTAGTCACACAGCTACCTCATTGCGCCTCTTTTTTTTCTTCTTTGCGTCATGTGCTGTTTGGGGAGTATTTTTTGGAAGGGCCATCCTGCCTGACACTGCAGTGCCACTCCTAGATGGGCCAGGTGTTTGTGTCGGCCACTTGGGTCGCTGAGCTTAGTCACACAGCTACCTCATTGCGCCTCTTTTTTTCTTTGCGTCATGTGCTGTTTGGGGAGTGTTTTTTGGAAGGGCCATCCTGCGTGACACTGCAGTGCCACTCCTAGATGGGCCAGGTGTTTGTGTCGGCCACTTGGGTCGCTGAGCTTAGTCATCCAGCGACCTCGGTGCAAATTTTAGGGCTAAAAATAATATTGTGAGGTGTGAGGTGTTCAGAATAGACTGAAAATGAGTGGAAATTATGGTTATTGAGGTTAATAATACTTTGGGATCAAAATGACCCCCAAATTCTATGATTTAAGCTGTTTTTTAGGGTTTTTTGAAAAAAACACCCGAATCCAAAACACACCCGAATCCGACAAAAAAAATTTGGTGAGGTTTTGCCAAAACGCGTTCGAACCCAAAACACGGCCGCGGAACCGAACCCAAAACCAAAACACAAAACCCGAAAAATTTCCGGTGCACATCTCTAATTTAAATACAATGTGAAAAAAATGAAACAAATAGATAAGCAGCTATCTAGTAGTCATTAAATGGATTTTAAACTGAGGCATACACACGTGCAACTCATTTATGTCACAAAGAGACAAAAACATAAAAAGGATAATTAGTATAACAAGTAGGAAATCTTCATATCATAAAAACCACTTTGTTTCAAAATCAGTATTGAGTCCCTGTGGACATAAAGTCCTCATTTTAAATATAGTTTTAATTTCTAATTTAGCCAATGCTGATCCTGTATCTTTAACCCTCCAATGTGGTTTAGCTATTTTTATCCCACAAAAACTCTTAAGGGCTTTAATATTGCAATCATGTTTGTCCTTAAAGTGTAGGGAAACATTATGTTTATCATATCCTTTTTTTTATATTACGAACGTGTTCACTGAGCCTCTCCTTAAGTAATCTACTAGTTTGCCCCACGTATTGGAGACCACACTAACATTCCAGAAGATACACCACATTTTTGCTCACACAGGTGATAAACTCATTAATGGTTTCTCGCTTGTGTTTGACATTGCATATATATTCTGTAATTTTACTATCCGTTTTACATGATCTACATAGCATGCAGGAACCACATCTGAAGAAACCTTTGGTGAGTATTCTAGTGGATATTCTTACCACTGGAACAGCACTTCTCACCAGTCGATCCCTCAGATTATCTGCTTTCTTATAAATGAATTTAGGTTTTTCCATTATGTGATCTTTAAGCAAGGGATCCTTGCTAAGGAGATCCCAATGCTTGCCTATAATTTGTTCTAATTCTCTGTAGTGTGAAGTTTGTTCTAATTCTCTGTAGTGTGAAGTATACTTCGTTATAAAACACACTTCTTTTCCAAAGCCTTTATTCTTGTTCTTATTTTTATTCTCCTGTAGCATTTAATCTCTGTTCCCTAATCTTGCTTCCATTCTTGCTTTCTTGATTATATTTTTATCATAACCCTTTACTAAGAACTTCTCTTCCATGATCTCTGCTTGACTATCGTACACCTCTATCTCAGTGCAATTTCTTTGCAGTCGCTGGAACTGTCCTGTCACAACTGAGGGCCTGAGCTGACGGGAGGCAGCCCTAGTTGTAGGGGCTGAGGTGTAGTGGAACCTGGGAGGTTGTATCAGACCCCTAGACATGTAAGTTACACGTAGAAGAATTGCCCGAAGGCGTGACCACGACAACCAGAATAAAAGTCAATGATGTTTATTATGACATACGCCGTATCACAGCAGCAATAAAAGGAAAACATAAAATCAGCAGTGAAATAATACAGTTCCTGGGTACTACATGGTGGCAAGGGCCACAGGGCTCTGGTAGTATGAGACAGTTCTTATTATCTTCTAGTTGGAAAGTCCTTACCAGGCCCGACTGTAGCAATGGCGATAGCTCAGGATCATACCAGCTGGTGTTCCAGGAAAAGCTGGGCTGCTGTGGGTAAAATGGCTGCTGTGGGTACTGGCTGGAACCAGACTGATGTTAGCACGAAGTGGATTGCTGGATGGAACCAGCCAAATAATAAATGAAGCTTGAGAGCGATGAAATATGATGGATATATGGAGCTTGAGAGCGGTGAAATAATAGTACTGGTGGTGAGAGGTAATCTGCAGAAATGATACCGGCACTTTAAGAAAAGCTGAACTCTGCTGGAACTAGCTTTCTGCTGGAAGCAGGTAATTCTGTAACTGGAAACAGATGAGTCCCAGAGGACTGGAGAGTCAGGCTGCACCGCAGATGGTAAACTGGAGCGGGTCTCTTTAGTGGAAGTTTGGAGATGGTAACTGGAACCTGGAAAACAACCACAGGAGAGAGAGACAAACTGGAACTAGGTTTGACAACTAAAGCACTGACTCCTTCCTTGCTCAGGCACAGAATACTTATACCTGCAGCAAGGAAGGGATTGGCTAGGCAATTATGCAGATTACAATGCAAACAACGGATTGGAGGAATTTGAGCAGGTGACAGAATCCAACATGGCTGCGCCCATGCAGACACTTGGAGGGAAGATTGGTTTGTAATCCATGTGGGAACTTAGACAGTAATGGCGGCGCCGGCCACAGTAAACAGGAGACGCCAG
Source organism: Pseudophryne corroboree (assembly GCF_028390025.1). NCBI lineage: Eukaryota > Metazoa > Chordata > Amphibia > Anura > Myobatrachidae > Pseudophryne > Pseudophryne corroboree. Next base: position 607,449,615 of record NC_086444.1, on the reverse strand, counting down.
ACTGATGAGTACACATTTGAACCACGCGGGCAACAGCGGAGGCCGCGGCTGACGTAAGCGCCATTCTGACATCTTGCATGCAGAAACTCAGGGACTGCGGCGGAGGCCGCGGGAGACGCTATTCAAGATGTAACATGGCGCCGCTGTGACAGCGTCTCAGAGTGACAGGAGAGGAGGCAGGAATGTGGACATCAGTATAACAGATGAGATCCGGTCCTGGAGCGCTGAGCCAGCCTTAGGAGGCATCTGAAAGGTAAGTAATGGCGTCCAGATACCCGGATCGTGACAGCACCCCCCTCCTTTAGGAGTAGCCCCAGGACACTTCTTTGGCTTTTGAGGAAACTTGGAGTGGAAATTCCAGACCAAGGCAGGAGCATGGACATCAGAAGCATTGGTCCATGAGCGTTCCTCAGGGCCGTAACCCTTCCAGTCAATAAGATACTGTAATTGACCATAACGGTGACGTGAGTCCAGAATCTTGGCCACTTCATACTCAACGCCTCGTTGAGTTTGGACTTTCGGAGCTGGAGGAAGTGTAGAATGAAACCGATTCAGGATCAGCGGTTTCAACAGGGAAACATGGAATGTCCTGGGTATTTTTAAGAAGGGAGGTAACTGCAGTCTGTAAGCAACAGGATTGATGACTTGTTCAATTTTGAAAGGACCGATGTAGCGAGGTGCAAACTTCATGCTGGGAACTCTTAACCTCAAATTCTTTGTGGATAATAACCACACCCGATCACCCACCTTGAGAGCAGGAACCGCTCTACGCTTCTTATCCGCAAACTTCTTGTACCTGAACGATGCTTTGAGCAGAGCCGCTCGTACATTCTTCCAGTTGCTTGCAAACTGACGTAAAGTGATATCCACTGCTGGAACAGAAGTTGCTGGAAGCGGTTGGAATTCAGGAACTTTAGGGTGGAATCCATAGTTAGTGAAGAATGGTGTTGAAGAAGATGAGGAATGATATTGGTTGTTATGACAAAACTCGGCCCAGGGAAGTAGTTGAACCCAGTCATCTTGAGAGGAAGACACATAGATGCGGAGGAAGGCCTCCAAGTCCTGATTCACCCTCTCAGTTTGACCATTGGTCTGAGGATGGTAAGCCGTGGAAAACTTTAGTTTGACTTGGAGGACTTGACATAAACTTCGCCAGAATTTGGCTGTGAATTGGACTCCTCGATCTGAGATAATTTCTTCAGGAAGACCGTGGAGTCGGAAGATCTCTTGTATGAACACTTGGGCCAGCTTGGAAGCTGACGGAAGACCGGTAAGAGGAATGAAGTGTGCCATCTTGGTGAACCGGTCAACTACCACCCAGATGGTATTGAACTTGTTGCACATAGGTAAGTCTGTAACGAAATCCATCGACAAATGGGTCCATGGTCGACGAGGAACGGATAGTGGAACCAGTTGCCCTGCAGGCGACTGGCGGGATACTTTGTGTTTGGCACACTTTGGGCAAGATGCAATAAACTCCATGACGTCCTTTTTCAGAGTTGGCCACCAATAGGACCTAGAGATAAACTCCAGGGTTTTTTGGATACCTGTATGTCCGGCAAAACGGGAAGCATGGGCCCAATGCATGAGCTTCTTCCTTAGCACCGGCTTCACAAAACTTTTCCCTGGTGGGGGCGTAGAGTCCATCCCTACCGTGGAGAATGCCAACGGATTAATAATAGGATGCTTGTCTGAAGACTCTGACTCATTTTCTTGCTCCCATGAGCGGGAAAGGGCATCGGCCTTGCGATTCTGAGAGCCCGGACAGAACTGGAGTTTAAAGTCGAACCTGGAAAAAAAAAGTGCCCATCTGGCCTGAGGAGGGTTGAGACATTGTGCGCTTTTCAGATATAAAAGATTCTTGTGGTCGGTAAGTATAGTAATTGAATGAGAAGCTCCCTCCAACAGATATCTCCACTCCTCTAGAGCGAGCTTGATGGCTAGCAACTCCTGGTCGCCAATGGCATAGTTGCGCTCAGCTGGGGAGAACTTCCGGGAGAAGAAACTGCAAGGATGTAGATGGCCATCTTTAGCCCTCTGAGATAACACTGCTCCTACTCCAACGGAGGAGGCATCCACCTCTAAGATGAAAGGAGAGTCGATGTCGGGCTGTTTCAAAACTGGTGCAGAGATGAACCGTTGTTTTAGGAGATGAAAAGCTTGCGTAGCTTCTTCAGACCACTTGGACGGGTTAGCACCCTTCTTGGTTAATGCAGTGATAGGCGCCACAATGGTGGAAAAGTCTCGTATAAACTTTCTGTAATATTGGCGAACCCTAAGAACCTCTGGACCCCTTTGAGGGTTAAGGGTATCGGCCAATTCTGGATTGCTTGTAGTTTCTCAGGATCCATCTCTAGTCCGGAACCGGACACAATGTAACCTAGAAACGGAATGGATTTGACTTCAAAGACACATTTCTCTAATTTGCAATAGAGATGATTGACACGGAGACGGGACAGAACCTCCTTTACCCAGAAACGATGTTCCTCTAGATTATTGGCAAAGATGAGGATATCATCTAGATAGACCACGACATGGCGGTATAAGATGTCTCTGAAGATCTCATTCACGAAATACTGGAAGACAGCTGGAGCGTTGCTCAATCCGAAGGGCATGACGAGGTACTCATAATGTCCGTCACGGGTGTTAAAGGCGGTCTTCCACTCGTCACCCTCACGGATCCGGATGAGATTGTATGCACCTCTCAAGTCCAGCTTTGTGAAGATGGTGGCTCCGCTAACTCTATCAAAGAGCTCAGTAATCAGGGGTAAAGGATAGCGGTTCTTGATGATAATGTCGTTCAAACCTCTGTAGTCGATGCACGGCCGCAGACCACCATCTTTTTTCTTTACGAAAAAGAAGCCTGCGCCGGCTGGAGAAGAGGAAGGTCGGATGAACCCCTTCGCTAGGTTCTCTTTAATGTATTCCTCCATGGAATGCGTCTCAGGCAGAGACAACGGATAAGTTCGGCCTCGAGGTGGAACCTTCCCTGTAACGAGATCAATCGGGCAGTCCCATTCTCTATGAGGAGGAAGGATATCAGCAGAAGCTTTACTGAACACATCCGTGAAATCTTGATATGGAGGAGGTGGAACATCAGACGACCTGGAGGAGGAAGAACAAACAGGCAATACTTTAAACAAACATGTCTCAGCACAGGAGGGACCCCATGCCAGAATTTGCGTAGTCGTCCAGTCAATTGATGGATTGTGGAGACGGAGCCATGGAAGGCCCAGAACCACTGGATGTGTGGCTCTTGGAATCACTAGAAAAGAGATAAATTCAGAATGAAGAACTCCCACTCTCAGACGAACTGGTAGAGTCCTTAGAGAAATAACTGCGTCGAAAATCTTGCTGCCATCCACGGCAGTTAAGGAGATGGACGAAGGAAGTCTCTCGGTGGGTAGGGACCACCGTTTAACATAGGCTTCAGTTATGAAATTCCCAGCTGCTCCGGAATCAAGGAGGGCAATGACGTTCCTGTAATGTTGAGCAATTTGGAGCAAGACTGGGAGATTACAATCATGAGGAGATGGAGAGGAGATCATTACTCCTAGCCGGCCCTCTCCTTGGCGAGCTAGGATCTGGAGTCCCGGACGTTTGGGACAGGCATTGATGGTGTGAGACGGAGCTGCACAGTAAAGACAAAAAGACTCAGAGAGACGTCTTCGGCGCTCAGCAGGAGTTAGACGGGAACGACCAATTTGCATGGGCTCATCTTTGGATGGTGACAGTTGGCGAGGAGGAGGAGCAGAAGACTTTGGAGCAGATGATCTTCCACGCTAAGTTGCTCTTTCTCTGAAACGTACATCAACTTTCGTGCAGAGTGAGATTAGCTCATCTAACTTAGAAGGCAAGTCTTTGGTAGCTAACTCATCCTTAATACGCTCTGATAAGCCATGCCAGAATGCAGCATACAGGGCCTCGTCGTTCCATGCCAGTTTGGATGCCAGGATCTGGAACTGTATAAGATACTGTCCTACAGTATGCGATCCCTGGCGTAGACGGAGAATCTCAGATGAAGCTGAAGTTACCCGGCCTGGCTCGTCGAAGATACGCCTGAATGTTGACACAAAATTAGTATAGGAGGACAGCAGGGTATCAGACCTCTCCCATAGCGGTGATGCCCAGTCAAGGGCTGAGCCACTGAGAAGAGAAATAATGTAGGCAATTTTGGTTCGGTCACTGGGAAAATTGCCAGGTTGTAGCTCAAAATTAATTTCACACTGGTTGAGAAATCCCCTGCAGAATCTTGGAGATCCGTCAAATTTTGCTGGCGTTGGAAGATGAAGACGTGGAGCAGAAATGGGTAAGGTGGGTGGGGTTACAGCTGGAGTCACTGTGGGTGACGCACCGGACGCGTCCGATCCACGGAGGGTTGTCTGAATCCCATCCAGCCGAGTAGAGAGATCCTGGAGACAGCGGATAATGTGGCCCTGTGCAGCCTCCTGATGTTCAAGTCGGGCTGCCAGTTCCTGCATCGGCCTGGCCGCTTGATCCTGGTCTCCGGCTGGATTCATATGGTCAGTGCTTACTGTCACAACTGAGGGCCTGAGCTGACGGGAGGCAGCCTCAGTTGTAGGGGCTGAGGTGTAGTGGAACCTGGGAGGTTGTATCAGACCCCTAGACATGTAAGTTACACGTAGAAGAATTGCCCGAAGGCGTGACCACGACAACCAGAATAAAAGTCAATGATGTTTATTATGACATACTCCGTATCACAGCAGCAATAAAAGGAAAACATAAAATCAGCAGTGAAATAATACAGTTCCTGGGTACTACAGGGTGGCAAGGGCCACAGGGCTCTGGTAGTATGAGACAGTTCTTATTATCTTCTAGTTGGAAAGTCCTTACCAGGCCCGACTGTAGCAATGGCGATAGCCCAGGATCGTACCAGCTGGTGTTCCAGGAAAAGCTGGGCTGCTGTGGGTAAAATGGCTGCTGTGGGTACTGGCTGGAACCAGACTGATGTTAGCACGAAGTGGATTGCTGGATGGAACCAGCCAAATAATAAATTAAGCTTGAGAGCGATGAAATATGATGGATATATGGAGCTTGAGAGCGGTGAAATAATAGTACCGGTGGTGAGAGGTAATCTGCAGAAATGATACCGGCACTTTAAGAAAAGCTGAACTCTGCTGGAAGCTAGTCTGGAAGCAGGTAATTCTGTAACTGGAAACAGATGAGTCCCAGAGGACTGGAGAGTCAGGCTGCACCGCAGATGGTAAACTGGAGCGGGTCTCTTTAGTGGAAGTTTGGAGATGGTAACTGGAACCTGGAAAACAACCACAGGAGAGAGAGACAAACTGGAACTAGGTTTGACAACCAAAGCACTGACGCCTTCCTTGCTCAGGCACAGAATACTTATACCTGTAGGGATTAAGATATTTAAGAAAAAAATCAAATTTTTACCCCAAACATAAAAAAGGTTTCCTGGTAGAATCCTTTGAACGTATGGTCAAACATGATTTAGAACAGAGTAGTTTCAACTTACCTAGGAACAGGAACCTCACTCGGGCACAAAGGAAGGCTTTAGAAAATCTTAAGAAAAATGACCAGATCACTATCAAACCCGCTGATAAAGGGGGAGGGGGGGAGGGTAGTTATATTAAATCGTGATGATTATCATAGAGAAATATGTGATCAATTTGCTGATAAACGGACCTATAAAAAACTAAAAGGGGATCCTTGCAAAAAAAGTTCAAGGAACAGTTGAAGTATTTTTGGCACTCTATATACAGTAAGTGGAGGTGTTATTACTGAAGAAGTTGCCTATATGTCAATACAACATCAAGTTATTCCAGTAATATATACATTACCTAAGGTGCACAAGAATTTAGAGAAACCTCCAGGTCGTCCTATAATGGCCAGTATAGATTCGGTCACTTCTAACATAGCTTGTTTTTGGATAATAAACTACAACCAATGGTCACTAATGCTAGATCTTATGTTAAAGATACCATTTCCATTCTCAATAAGCTGCGGAGCATAGAATGGAAAAAGGTTTACATTCTTATTACAGAGAACAGAGATGAAATGCTACAGGAGAATAAAAATAAGAACAAGAATAAAGGCTTTGGAAAAGAAGTGTGTTTTATAACGAAGTATACTTCACACCACAGAGAATTAGAATGAATTATAGGCAAGCATTGGGATCTCCTTAGCAAGGATCCCTTGCTTAAAGATCACATAATGAAAAAACCTAAATTCATTTATAAGAAAGCAGATAATCTGAGGGATCGACTGGTAAGAAGTGCTGTTCCAGTGGAAAGAATATCCACTAGAATACTCACCAAAGGTTTCTTCAGATGTGGTTCCTGCATGCTATGTAGATCATGTAAAACGGATAGTAAAATTACAGAATATATATGCAATGTCAAACACAAGCGAGAAACCATTAATGAGTTTATCACCTGTGTGAGCAAAAATGTGGTGTATCTTCTGGAATGTTAGTGTGGTCTCCAATACGTGGGGCAAACTAGTAGATTACTTAAGGAGAGGCTCAGTGAACACGTTCGTAATATAAAAAAAAGGATATGATAAACATAATGTTTCCCTACACTTTAAGGACAAACATGATTGCAATATTAAAGCCCTTAAGAGTTTTTGTGGGATAAAAATAGCTAAACCACATTGGAGGGGTGGTATTCATGTGACCGACGGTCGGGAGACCGACGGTCACATGACCTCCTCCAGCATCCCGACCCCCACTATCCTGATGGTCGGCATGCCGACCAACAGGGACTATTTACACTTGTGGGTGTCCACGACACCCATAGAGTGGGAATAGAACCCGTGGCGACTGTAGGTCGCCACCGAGCCCGCAAGGGGCTTGCTGCACTCGCCCCTCCCCGCCGGGATCCCGGCGTCGGTATGCTGCCGGGATCCCGGCGTCGGTAAGCTGACCGCCGGTCAGCCATACTACACCCACATTGGAGGGTTAAAGATACAGAATCAGCATTGGCTAACTTAGAAATGAAAACTATATTTAAGATGAGGACTTTATGTCCTCGCTGATTTTGAAACAAAGTGGTTTTTATGATATGAAGATTTCCTACTTGTTATACTAATGATCCTTTTTATGTTTTTGTCTCTTTGTGACATAAATGAGTTGCACGTGTGTATGCCTCAGTTTAAAATCCATTTAATGACTACTAGATAGCTGCTTATCTATTTGTTTCATTTTTGTCACATTGCATTTATATATCAATATAGTGTTTGGAATCCCTGCTCTAATTCTCTTGAAAGCTCACGATTAACATGTGTATTGCATTTGGAATGATTGGTCACGTGTGTGCTGACAGGGTTAAAAACCCTGCATTGGGAAGCAACGGGCAGTCTTGAGGAAGGAGAGCAAGTCTCTGAAACGCGTTGACCCCGTTGCTGAGAGACGCAGGACGTGAGGAGGGAGAAGCCGGTCTGCTTGAATCCATCTCAGAGCCGCTGGTGTCCGCCGACTGCAGCGGGCGGTCACACAGACATTTACTGTGCGTCTCCTACCTCTGCGAGTCCGGTCCTATTATATATTTGTTCTTGATGGAAGTTTTTATGTTTTTGAATTGTGGATAAACTTTTACCTATGACCGCATTAAAAGAAAGTTTTTAACACATTACGCCTGTTGGAGAAAAGATACCTTTTGGTGAACGCGGGACAGAAATCTAAAGTGAGTGTTTCTATACTTAATGGGTCTGATGATTTTGAAACAAAGTGGTTTTTATGATATGAAGATTTCCTACTTGTTATACTAATGATCCTTTTTATGTTTTTGTCTCTTTGTGACATAAATGAGTTGCACGTGTGTATGCCTCAGTTTAAAATCCATTTAATGACTACTAGATAGCTGCTTATCTATTTGTTTCATTTTTGTCACATTGCATTTATATATCAATATAGTGTTTGGAATCCCTGCTCTAATTCTCTTGAAAGCTCACGATTAACATGTGTATTGCATTTGGAATGATTGGTCACGTGTGTGCTGACAGGGTTAAAAACCCTGCATTGGGAAGCAACGGGCAGTCTTGAGGAAGGAGAGCAAGTCTCTGAAACGCGTTGACCCCGTTGCTGAGAGACGCAGGACGTGAGGAGGGAGAAGCCGGTCTGCTTGTGAATCCATCTCAGAGCCGCTGGTGTCCGCCGACTGCAGCGGGCGGTCACACAGACATTTACTGTGCGTCTCCTACCTCTGCGAGTCCGGTCCTATTATATATTTGTTCTTGATGGAAGTTTTTATGTTTTTTAATTGTGGATAAACTTTTACCTATGACCGCATTAAAAGAAATTTTTTAACACATTACGCCTGTTGGAGAAAAGATACCTTTTGGTGAACGCGGGACAGAAATCTAAAGTGAGTGTTTCTATACTTAATGGGTCTGATGTTAAGCTGATTGATCTAAAAGAAACCTTGAAGTGCATGCGGGAATGAAATGAAATGTAAGTGAGGTTTATTCATTTCATATGTCCCTGTGAGAATAAGAAATATGGCGAGAGAATCTTAAAGCAGAGCGGTGGATTGCGAGAAGATCTGCAGAAATATCAACTGTCACATATGTGATTGATTAGAGTCATTATTAATTGACTCTTTTCCTATCAGCACTTTAGGAAAGTTTTTTTATACTACGGCTATGTGCTTGGGACAGGAGGTTATCTACCCATTGGCCAGGATGGCATTCACCAGGTGCACTGGCTGAATAGGGGGCGCTGCCTTGTGGTGCCACCCTTGGCCAGGGGGTGGAATCACTTACTAATGGCAGTGTCTGGTCTGGTGGTTCGCACAGCAGCTAGCAGCTGGCGCCGGTGTTCAGCACTGCAATGCACCACAGTGAAGAAACTCAAAATAAACTACTAGAATGCTATTCTAGATATATCACCACTACTGGGTAGTGCGTATAGATACCTCTTCACTGCCATTAATATTTGATTATACCCCTTAGCCACGGGTGGAATCGCCGGGTGGTGACCCTTCTTGGCCGTGCCAGGCTCTGCTGATTTCTCCACAGTGTGACAAGGATTACTGTGCGGGCATTATGTGTAAGGAGCACTAGTGTGTGACATAATGTGTATAAGGGGTTACTACTGTGTAACGTAATTTGAATTGGGAGTACTATTGTGTGGTCATGTCCCTTTCCCACAAGATCATGCCCCTTTTTTGCGCATGCACCTTCCCTATTTCAAATATAGGGGGGGAAGGGGAGCCAGTCTCTTACTTTGCCAGGGGCGCCAGGACCCCTAGATACACCTCTGGGTAGCAGCCTCTGTAGTTGTGGAGGAATCTCACTGCTACTCGACTTACAAGGCTGCGATTTCAAACCCTTAAAGTGTTCATGAATTTTTTTATTGTCTATGTATTTTAAACTTTTCCACTTCCCACTTCATATTATTCATGTGAACCGTCAGGACAAATGACAAACCTTTGCCGAGGACAGTCTTTTCAGCATCAGACAGATGGTGGGATGACAAATTGATAATTTTTTCCTCCTCGGAAGCAGAGGCCTCCCCAATCTTCCTCGCCCTCTGCCTCTATCCACCGCTCCTCGTTGGTCGGTTCTTAACCTAGACGGCCTTTCCGGGCACATACCCCTAAAGGGGATGTGGAATAGAATCTCCCAGCACTATTAGCCACATTATCAGAATCACTGGTGATAACTCCACCCTGTGAAGAATTGGATGCTGATGGTCACTTATAGTCCCGATAATGGAATTGCCGGCCCTGATCTTGTTAATTACTGTTAACCCACTGGTAAACTCTGTTCTGCTCATAATGAAGGTCAACCATGTCCAACTAATGTTTTTTAAATTGTATTAATCCCTTTTTAAATAGCAATTGGCCCAACAATTTAATCAGCCAGTTGTTAGTATTATCAGCTTCAAACACCTGACAGTGTGTAGTTTCAAATGCAGAAATCTTCTCATGTGCAATTTTTAACTCAGTTGATTTTTCTATTACGAGTAACATTAGATCTAGACTGCACTTATTTAATGCAGCAGTCCAACATTATTGTCTATAAGTATATTGTCTACATGATGACATGTCCATGCGGACTGTAATATGTGGGCAAAACTGAAAGGATGCTACGTGAGCATATGGGCCAGCATCGGTCAGCAAAGCTGCCATTGAGACTGGTCATAGTGATCAACCTGTAGCCCGACATTATGATAATTCTGGGCACAGTTTGACCACTATGCACTATATTATGATTGACCTCATTCCGCAATCGATATGTGGTGGTAATCGATCCTTGCATCTATTGCAGTATGAATCCACTTGGATTCACTGTTTGGAAACACTGGTTCCGAAGGGACTTAATGAACATAGGGGACTGCATTATTTTCTATAATGGCATATTTCTGATTTTTGTGCCTAAAATTAGCATGCAATTTGACTATATCTCAATCGGTATTTCATACAAGTTGTGATTCAATATATGGAACTGCCTAGAATAAAATTTGAGCATTTTTGATATTTACAGTTTTATCTTGATGTAACAATGTGACTTGGTTTTTATGCAATTTCACTTATTCTGTATGTTAGATGCCATAGTAACTAAATTTGTAACATATAAATTTGGTATGTCTTATGTAATTGACCACTTTCTATGTATTTATAAACATTTGTATTCTTGTATTGGTAGCCTGGGAGATGGTCGGGTGTAAGTGACGGCATCTGTGGTCATTAGTACAACTGTACCGAGTCTTGCAGGCTGACACGTTGATGAGGTGGCTAATATAAGGTTGATGTGTGTTTGGTTCACTTATCCTGATGACAAGGCAATAAAGCTTCAAAACATTGATGCACCTACCAGGAGTTGAAAGTCTGCTTTACTGTTTCTGAGTGATGGAAGCATGAGTGCTGCCCAGTTGGAAGTTGCAGAAATGAAAATGTATTGGTGAAGAGGACACAGTGGCCAATAAAACATTAAATACATAACACTAAGAAAAGTATCTGGGAAGATGTTATAAAGCATTGATGGTATAAAGCCAGAGGCTTCAATGCATAAAAACTGTGAAATGTAACAGCAGAAAGTTGTTACCGAAATCTATTTTTTATCATGGGAGGACTTTAAGGGATGATATGAGTCAACTCTTAATGTCCTTTGGGTCTGGTTTCTGCACCTTCCTCTGGTCTTTTGGAGGGGATGCGGTCAAGATCCCGCCAGATGGGATCCCGGCAGTCAGAATACCGACACCGGGATCCTGACCGGCACAATCCCGACATATTTTCCCTCTGTGGGTGTCCACGACACCCATAGAGGGAGAATAAATTAGTGTGCCGAGCGTAGCGAGGCACCGTGCCTGCAGCGTGGCAGGCACAGCGAGCCCGCAAAGGGACTGTGTTGCGCTCGCCCCCCTGTCAGGATTGTGCCGGTCGGGATCCCGGTGTCGGTATTCCAACCATCAGGATCCGGCGGTATCTCGTACTGATCCCTTTTGGAGGGTCTAAAGGAAAGACAGTAACAAAAAAATACTATAACTAAAGTTCCACAGCAATGACAACCAACAGCAATAGCAACTGGTCGAGTAGAGATGGGAGCTGTTGCAAGGTGGAACTCTTATTCCCTAGAAGAAATAAAGTTTGCAGATCATAGACCCCTGCCAAAGTTTGTTCATCAGAAAGCTTGCCACACATTACCAGAAGGTGGGAAGAGTGACTACCACAGTCCTAGTGATTACACAGAGGAACTTGATTTTAATTAGAATTTTGCAAAGGCTCTGGCAGATGACCAATGAGCTTCATGCATAATTGTCTCAAGATACAAGCACTTTTAGGCAGCCTTAGTAGCTGCAGCACCCACAAGGGAATAACCTTTAAAAAGAGATGCATCAATACCAGCAACAATTCAGCCTCAGATAGTAGACCATGGCCTAGCAGGTCTGAACGGTTTTCTACAGGCAATGAATAACTGTCTAATATCCTGTGTATAAGGAAAAGTGAGAGTCAGGTACATAGAAAGACACAAGACTATATAAAGATTATGAATTGTATCATCTCTGACGATATCAAATTACACAATTCAATTATCTGTGATAGAAGTTTTTGTGTGGCCATTTAGAGTTATGTGAAACCCTTGTGCCGTCTGAGTTAGCCATGGGTCAGATATATCAATCTAAGTGACTTCTACCCCTGAGCTGTGAACTCTAGAGCCAATAAGGAAGTCAGTTCTTAAAGCTCACTGATTCTCTAAGGCAGCCATGTATGACAAGAACAGATCAACATCCCAAGTTTCAGAATATCTAGGACGAAATGGTCTGGATAGAAGAATACCCCTTAGCAAACATAAGTCAATTCTATTATCCGTGAAGCCTGGAATCAAAAGATTGAGTGTTGAGCCATATGATCTGTTGGTGGCTTAAGCCATTCCCAATTCAATTTTGTACGCTAACAAATCTAAGCTTAGTTGGAGAATATATGCACTGTTAAAATCAGAGTTGCCAAATGCCAAGAAATAAATTCTTTGATCATTGCAGTGTATCTAGCCATCCAAATAGAGTGAAAAAGGTTTCATAAAATGTCTGTGGCGCCTAGGAAAACAATCTGTGAGATAACCCAGCAGAACTTTGGAACCTACTGTATTCTGAGTTGTGCAATGGGGGAAAATCAAAGTTTAGATGACCCAACTGGATAACCAGGCTGATCCAAGGAGCCTAATCAATCCTGACTTTTGTGCAAAATGCAAAAGAAGAGGTGGTGAAGAAAATGCATAAGGAAAAGGAATGTTCGTGCATGGGAAAAACAGTATGTCCATCTTCCAAGCACCCTTTGTCTAGACCAGCGACGCCAACCCATGCTCGTGAGCGATGGTTAGCTCGCAGCCACATTCCAGCTCCACCCCTGCTGGCTGCTTCTGCTGCCCAACTTCGGTGGGAGTCCACAACTGACTCCTCCATCCGGTCCATAGCGCTCCTCCGCCACCGAGGAGACAGACGCTAGAGTTCATACTTAACCTCTAGCGTCTGTCAGGTAGCACAGTGCTATAGCTACCTGGAAGTGCCGGGAGGGCTCAGCGCTGGCGCTCCCAGCACTTCCATTACACCCATGGCTATGAGCATTACATTCCTGGCAACAAGACCCCTGGCATTCTGGCAATGAACATTACACCCCTGACAATGAGCATTACACCCCTGGCAACAAGACCCCTGGTAAGGAGCATGACACCCAGAGCATTACACCCCTGAGAATCAGCATGACACCCAGAGCATTACACCTATGGCAAAAAGCATGACACCAAGAGCATGAAACCCCTGGCAATGTGCATGAAACCCCTGACATAAACGTGGAACTCCTGACAATGAGCAGGAAATCCCTGACAATGAGCATGAGACCCCTGGAAATGAGCAGGTAATTTATAAGTAATTAGAATCCTTACTATGGGCAATAATGTGTAATGCGCATTACGGAGTGTGGCATAATGTATCATAGGCATTGCAGTGTGGCATAATTTAGCACGGGCATTGCAGTAGGTGGCATAATGTGTCACAGGCATTATGGTGTGTAGCAAAACGTATCACGGGCGTTGCAGTGTGTGGAATAATGTGTCAGGGCATTGCGGTGCATGGCATACTGTGTCATGGGCATTGTGGTGTGTATAATAATGTGTCACGGGCATTATAGTTTGTGTAATAATTTGTCGGGCATTGCGGTGCATGGCATAATGTGTCATGGGCATTGCGGTGTGTGTAATAGTGTGTCATGGGCATTATGGTGTGTGGAATAATGTGTCAGGGGCATTGCGGTGTACGGCATAATGTGTTATGGGCATTGCGGTCTGTGTAATAATGTGTCAGGGGCATTGCTGTGTGTAGCATAATGTGTCACGGGCATTATAGTGTGTGTAATAATGTGTCAGGGGCATTGCGGTGCATGGCATAATGTGTCATGGGCATTGCGGTGTGTGTATTGATGTGTCATGGGCATTATGGTGTGTGGAATAATGTGTAATGGGCATTGTGGTGTATGACATAATGTGTCATGGGCATTGTGGTGTGTGTAATAATGTGTCAGGGGCATTGCGGTGTGTGGCATAATGTGTCATGGGCATTGTGGTGTGTGTAATAATGTGTCAGGGACATTGCGGTGTGTGGAATTATGTGTCAGGGGCACTGCTGTGTCTGGCATAATGTTAAAGGACATTACGGTGTGGAATATTGCATTACGGGGTGTAGTATAATGTGTCATGGGCATTACTATAAGGAGGAAAAAAGACAAATAATGTAAGGGGCATGAAAGAGGATTTTTGTTTCCTGTGTTGGCCAATGTCTAGGCGTGCAGGTAGCAAAACTGGGGTATAAAGTAGTAATATCCTGCAATGCCACGCCCCTTGCAGTGAGGCCACACGTTCTATTTGGGGCGCGAGCGTGCCTACAGCACGCGCTAATTCTTTACTTTTATATGACAATGAAAGGGGGGTGCAAAATGTATAGCTACACCACTGCCCATGAGTCCAGTCTTAACACTGAAAGAGTTCCAGCAACCATTAAAGTACAGATTTTTTTTCAAAAACTAGTAGCTCCTCAGGAGGTTTTATTTTTCTCAAGTAGCTCACACCCCATTTAAGGTTGGAGACCACTGGTCTATGGAAACAAATTGCAGGAGTTTGGGCAATTAGAGTAGATGCAAAAAGATCTACCGCTAGAACAAGACATTTTCTGAAAGATGTCTTTTATAGACAATCTGTCCAAAGACAGACTTCATCTGGACAGTGAATCTGGTAGTTCGTTATTCCCTGCAGGTACGTGGATGGCTGAAAGAATAATGTCCCTCTGTTTGGCCTAATTCTACATTACTAATGCCTCCTGTCACAGTGACAAGTAATGGGTATCACCTATCCTGTTGATATAGGGCACTGCTGTAGTATTGTCAAGACGGGTGTAGTATGGCTGACCGGCGGTCTCCTGACCGCCGGTCAGCTTACCGACCACCGGTCACATGAATACCACCCGTCAAGACAAACAAGTACCAGAGCACTGAGAATTGATGGAGCAACACAGGACTGAACAGCAAGGGAGTGTGATACATTTAACCAGCGTTCGGGATGCCTGTGGTCAGAAAAGTCATCCCGATGGAGAGAATCCCGACAGGGGCCAATACCCCATAACTATTGCCCTCCCTTCCTGCAGCCTAAACCTAACCTGGATGCCGCTGCAGAGGGGGCGCTGATCGCTGCAGATCCATGGGACTATGATCACCCTCTTCTCCCATCACACAGTGCAGCTGTGATGTGCTGGCAGAGGGAGTCCGGCAGCCAGCCTCTGAACACTGCAGGAGCTAGGACCCAGCGACTGCATCACAGAAGATTGGACCAATGGAGACTATGCTCTCCGAAGGTCATTAGAGTGGGGAAAACTGAAAAGCATGGCCTCAGTGAGAGGAGCACCTTCATCCCTAACATTAGCAGCCAAAAGTAGGAGTCCCAGCTGTAATACCCCCACACAACATTCATCATTTTTTTGTTTCATTTTATATATATATATATATATATATATATACAGGGGTCCCCCTGGGTAAATTGTCCCCTCACATATGGGTAAAATCACTAAAGCCCATAGAACAGTTGGGCTACCCTTTAGTTGACCCTGTCAGCCTACACAGGGAGAGATTGACGCCACTGCCTCCTAAAATTCACCCCCCTACTCAGCATCAACGGAGCATGGGAAACTGGCCCCCACACTGATTGGCCCCCCAGGTTGCAGGGCAGAAGAACCCTGGGGCGGTCTGTTACCAGGGCCCGGGGAGACAGTTATAACAAAGGACGGGAGTGGGCTGGAGAGCGCTCACCCTTAAAAAGAGGACCACGGCACGGAAAGGGGTTGTTGAGCCCTGGAGGAGAATCCGGCGAGGGAAGAAGGATGACTCACCTGGAGAAGGGGATCAGGGACCGGGCCGGGACACTGGGAGAAGAAATCGGATCTCCTGCCTTGATACCGTGGAGCCCTTCTGCCAGCCATCTGGAAGCGGAGCCACCTGCGGTGGATCGCATAGAGAGAGAGAGAAGCCTCCGGTATCTGCTCAGGACCCCTGTATGGAGGAAGCCACCCACGTCACTGCCGGATGAACGGAGAGAGGAGCACCGCATCAAGAGCCATCGTAGGGTAAGCAAGTAGATCAGGAGCCGTGATTGCCGCCAGCCTGACCGGACCCAGGAGGAGACGCCGCACTCCACCGTAGATGGGACATCCTACACCCCCTGAAGACGGAGGAGGAGGCAGCGTTAAGGATGACTCCAAGGAGAAGACCCAGCGAGGACCCCTGGTGTGAGGATCGGAGAAGACCCTGGGACACAGCGGACCTCAGCGAAAGGAGTGCATCCCCTGTGCGGTGCTCTGCTTCCCGGGTGGTGCTAAAGACAAGGAGCCGGGTCGCAGGTGGCAGAAGCGCCGCAGCGTGTGGATGAGAACCAGCTATAACCCTTCTGCTGCCACACTCTGCCCCTGTAATTAACCTTTCCGCTGCCAAACTCTGCATTAGGGAACATAGTCAGTGCCCCATTCTCTCCTCATATTGTTAGAAGGGGGTATGCTCCCCTTATTAGCTGCATCCAGTTCATGTTAAGTAAAATAGGGGTAGGCTCCCCAATGTCTGTGCCTGTCTGCAATTAACCCTTCCTCTGCCATACTCTGCATTGGGGGAACATATTGCTAAAAGGGGGTAGGCTCTCCTCATTACAGCTGTGACCCATCTACTTTATCTCACTGTTCAATTCCCCTTTTTGGGAACAAAAGGGAATTTAGTAAGATACCCTTTTTCACAGAGACATATGCATGTGAACCAGTGGCGTGTGGTGAGGTCAGTGACTGGTGAGGCACTACAGCCATAATGTCCGCCGAATCCTGCCGATGACCCCTACCGCCACCGACCCAATGCCCGCTACTGCCTCTGAGCTGATGCCCGCTGCCACCGCCAATGGCTTACAAACTCGCCCACCATGGACTGACCCAGCCCTCCGCCTCTAATTTGCATCTCAGTCCGAGGCCGCCAATGCCAGGTACCTGCCTGCTCATCATACTTGTGATATATTGTACATTTTTATAGAAAAAAAAATTGTTTGGGACTGGGATGGGAGTGGGAGGAGGACATGAATGCAATTTTGTTGTCCAGGGCTTCCATTAACTTAATGGAAAAGGGTCTGAATGGGTTAAAAAATGTAAAAAAAAATGTGTGAGGTCCCCCCTCCTAAGTATAACCAGCCCCAGGCTCTTTGAGATGGTCCTGGTTGTTTAATTACTGGGAAAAAAATTGGACAGGGGTTCCCCGTATTTAGACAACCAGCACCGGGCTCTTAGTCCGGTCCTGGTTCCAAAAATATGAGGGACAAAAGATGTAGATAGAGAGAGACCCGGCGGAAGGAGGAACGTCCTGGCCGCAGCTGCATACATACACACAGCTCCTGAGTGACTCACCAGAGCAGGAGCAGCGACAGCACGGCAGCCAGGGCGGCCTGGAGTGTAGGCTTTCACGCAGCATGTGCACTGTCTGACTGTAAGTCCCGCCGTTACTTCCGTCCGCCGGCGTATGGGTGATTGGACAGCTGATCCAGCAATGGATCCGCTGTCCAATCACAGCTGCCTCGCTGACATGTGTGTGCTGTCCCTGTCAGCGAGGCACTACATTAAGTGCCGCTTTCACCATTTTTTAACATGGGCTTTTACAGCCCAAGTGCTTGGCCCCGCCCCCCGTTTACTACCGTTCCAATTGACACCGAGAGGCACTGCTATCGGTGCCTCCCAAAGCAATTTAAAGTATTACAATTACTTCCATAATATAAAGATGATACTTATTACACAGAATATGTGTAATAAGTTTCTTCTTTATATTCTTTTCATCATTAATGACAGAGAAAGCACTCTCTCCCCTGACTGCACGTCTGATTGTGAACTGTGCAATGGAAATGTGGTGTGTTCAATGCTGATTAATGCTAATGTGTTTGTTAAGTTTCAGTTGACCTAAAGCCAAGGTATTTCTGCTGAGTAATTGTGTGGCTGGTGATGTACTCAGAGGCTTCATGTTTTATGCTGGTGATTTTCACTGAGTGAATATAAGACCGAAAAAGCTGATTAAGTAGTCTGCTCATAGTGATTGGTCGATTTGGAGTAGAGAAATGTTGTTTTATTATTGACTGTGTTATGCAAGCTCCACCCAGCAGTGCCTGTTAAAGCTAATATACCTATGTGCTTATTCCTATTACAAAGGCAGATTATTATTGACTGTGTTATGCAAGTTCCGCCCAGCAGTGCCTGTTAAAGCTAATATACCTATGTGCTTATTCCTATTACAAAAGCGGGTTATTATTGACTGTGTTATGCAAGTTCCGCCCAGCAGTGCCTGTTAAAGCTAATATACCTATGTGCTTATTCCTATTACAAGGGCGGCTTATTATTTATTGACTGTGTTTATTAAAGACACCAGCTTGCTTACCTGTTCCCGCAACTCACCTGCCTAATCGTCATTGCTGGTTTTATGAGACTATGTTTCTAAAGATGCCAGCTTACTTACCTGTTCCCGCAACTCATCTGCCTAATTGCCATTGCTGGTTACATGAGACTGTGTTTATAAAGACGCCGGCTTGCTTACCTATTCCAGCAACTCACCTGCCTAATTGTCATTGCTGGTTATACAAGACTGTGTTTATTAAAGACGCCAGCTTGCTTACTTGTTCCCGCAACTCACCTGCCTAATCATCATTGCTGGATGTATGAGACTGTATTTTATAAAGACGCCAGTGTGCTTACCTGTTCCCGCAACTCACCTGCCTAATTGTCATTGCTGGTTATTCAAGACTGTGTTTATTAAAGACGCCAGCTTGCTTACCTGTTCCCGCAACTCACCTGCCTAATTGCCATTGCTGGTTATATGAGACTGTGTTTATAAAGACGCGGCTTGCTTACCCGTTCCCGCAACTCACCTACCTAATTGTCATTGCTGGTTATACAAGACTGTGTTTATAAAGACGCCAGCTTGCTTACCTGTTCACGCAACTCACCTGCCTAATTGTCATTGCTGGTTATACAAGACTGTGTTTATTAAAGACGCCAGCTTGCTTACTTGTTCCCGCAACTCACCTGCCTAATCATCATTGCTGGATGTATGAGACTGTATTTTATAAATACGCCAGTGTGCTTACCTGTTCCCGCAACTCACCTGCCTAATTGTCATTGCTGGTTATTCAAGACTGTGTTTATTAAAGACGCCAGCTTGCTTACCTGTTCCCGCAACTCACCTGCCTAATTGCCATTGCTGGTTATATGAGACTGTGTTTATAAAGACGCAAGCATGCTTACCTGTTCCTGCAACTCACCTGTCTAATTGTCATTCTGGTTATATGAAACTGTGTGTTATAGACGACAGCTTGCTTACCTGTTTCCGCAACTCACCTGCCTAATTGTAATTGTTGGTAGTACGAGACTGTGTTACGAAAAGCCAAAAACCAGTTTGTTACCTGTTTGACTATCAAACAAAAGTTCAAGGGGTAATTTGTTTGTGCAATTTCACTGTTCCCATTACTTCTGTGGCTTTCCTTTTATTGCAAAGTAATAAAATTGTATTGTTTTTATCATGGGCCATTCTGTGTCTGCTTAAAAGGGGGATTTTTACGCTTGCCTCTCTGTCATGGTGTGCTGATACCAACGAAATACCTGAAGATAGTCAGCTGCAATTAAATACTCCAGCACACCCTCGTACCGGGATATTACACAAATTTTTCTGGCGTCACGAACAGGATCAGAGACTTCTGGCAAGCTAGTCCCCACAGACACAATGGATAAAGAGTCGCAGGCAACAAGCAGTAGCGGTGCCTAGGAGGGGGCGAAGATTTTAACTCCAATAACCATGCCTTATTATTTTGGTGCATCCTGGCTTCGATGTTATTTGGGTGAGGTGGTAAACGCAAAAACTGAAAATTTAAAAGAGTTTAAGGCAAAAATGAAGTCAATGTTTACGTTATACTCCCTAACTGAAAGTCAGAAGGTAGAAGTGTTGAAGGGACAGTTAAAGGGGCCCGCGTTGAGGAATGTTAATTCATGGCCTGATCGGCAGAAGAAAACGGTGGACCAGATCTTTGAAAGATTGACAAAGATATTTGAAATCAGAACCCTCTCCTAATTAAAGACACGCTTTTATGCTAGGACGCAACAACATGGAGAATCATTATGGGATTTTGCTCTCAGTTTACAAGAAGCATTTTAAGCTATCCAACAAGCAGATACCGAGGAAATCCAGGACATAGACAAGACCCTGATTGACCAGTTTATTGAAGGAACAAGAGAAGAAAGTGCTAAGTCCCAACTTAAATTGTTGCAGAAACAAGATCCAGATATAACCTTTCTAGATTTTAAAGAGACCTCTATCAAGATCTTAGGAACCAGTTCTGACAAACGGGAATGCTCGCCTCGGCCACATGTGGCCTCCACCGCACAACATGAACAACCTATTGAGTAGTACTATAGAAATACTAAGCAAACAAGTTGCTGAGCTAACTCGCAAAGCTAAAGCTTGGAGGGATCGGCAACAAGAGCCCCTGGGTAACTGGAGAACAGAGCGTCAAGGGAACTGGAGACCTGCACAAAGGTCCTTCGGAGATAACTGGAGATCCTCAGTGAGGTTTGGGAGGCCTCCAACGGATCAATTCAATCAACAGGGGCGACCAATATGTCGCAGATGCCAACAGAGTGGTCACGTGGAATGACAGTGTCGATCAGAGGCTTTAAACTTGGAAGTCCAATGGCAGTGGACCGACCCTCGGGAGACTTCCACCACTTAGGTCCAAGAAGAGAAATGTGCCGGATGAAGTATGTGGTACAATGCCCCAGTCTGGGAATTTGTATTAATGGAATAGAGATTTCGGCCCTTTTAGATACCAGATCGCAAGTGACGACAATTCAATGGAAGTTCCGGGAACATTGGCAAGATGTTGACCTTATTCCACCACCTCCGACCTGGCTGAACTTGTTGGCCAGTGATGGTCAGCTGATTTCATGTTGTGGGTACTGGGAGTGCGACATTAAGATTGGTGAAAGCTGTTTACATCAGCAAGGATGTATCATCACTAACGTAGATGAGAAAGGTGTGCCAGCAGTCATACTGGGAATGAACATTGCCCTAATGAACTGGTAAACACTCTGCAAAGTGAGGCGGGGATATGCTCGGTGCAGGACAAGAAAGGGCTATAGAAAGTGATGAAAACATTACGAGCACAAAATAGCTGCTCAAGCGCCAGCAGTCATGTGGGGAAAGTGAGGATTGCAGAACACCATGCTGTCATACTGGAGCCAAAACACTGAAACAGTATTGTGGTGTAAGAGCAAAATCGGTCCTGGAGGTCAAGACTATGAAGCCTTGGTCGAACCTGATTACCGGAAAGCATCTTCAAAGGCCATTGCAGCTAAGAGTATAGTGCAAGTTAATAAAGGGAGATTACCAATACAGTTTCTCAACCCATTTGACCATACAATACATCTATACAGGAATCAGGCAGTTGCTACTCTGACCAGCGTAAATTTTCAGAACATTTATCCCTTGCCTGGCTCGGATACGCAATTGAGTGCCCAAGTAAAGGAGGATATGCCAGCAGAAGGAGATTCTTCTTGGTGGAATGATATCAAGATAGGCACATCAGACACTCCAGATGAACAAAGGGAGAGGACACTGGAGGTGGTTCGAAAGAATCAGTTAGCCTTCAGTCAAGCACCCGGGGACTTTGGCTGTGTGAAAACGATACAGCATCAGATCCCCACTGGTAATAATCCACCAATCAGAGAGCATCACCAACCACAGGCCCCAGCTATGTATCAACCTGTAAAGAAGATGTTAGAGGGCATGAAAAAATCAGGGGTCTTCAGAGAGAGCTATATCCCATGAGAGGCCCGATGGTACTGGTATGAAAAAAAGGTGATACCCTACGATTTTGCGTGGTTTACCGCAGGTTGAAACACATTATCCATAAAGATGAATACCCACTTCCCAGAATTGAGGAGACATTGACTGCACTTAATTCGGCAAGATATTTCTCAACCTTGGACCTCACTAGCGGGTACTGGCAGATACCAGTGGCCCCTGAAGATCGCGAGAAAACAGCTTTTATTACACCTAATGGGCCTTTATGAATTTGAAAGGATGCCTTTTGGACTGTGCAATGCCGCAGGATCTTTCCAAAGGGTCATGGAACACTGCTTAGGACATAAGAATTTCGACATGGTCCTGCTCTACCTTGATGACATCATTATTTTCTCTCGATCTTATGAGGAGCATCTCCAACATCTCGACAAAGTTTTCCAACAGTTATCGGGATACGGGCTAAAGGTGAAACCATCAAAATGTCACCTCCTAAAGACATCTGTACAGTACCTTGGGCATATCGTTAGTGCCGAGGGCATTTCCCCCGACCCGGATAAGATCCGGGTAGTGCAGGAGTGTCTGATCCCTAAAACCCTGAAAGATGTCCGGGCATTCCTGGGATTTGTGGGATACTATCGCAGATTTCTCCAAAATTGTCGCACCCCTTTTCAGTCTCCTCCGGGGTGTAAGACCTATTCCATTGATGGAAATGCAACAGCAATCCTTCAAGGCATTAAAAACGGCTCTAACGAGTGCTCCGCTTCTGGCCTACTCAAATTATGAACAACCCTTCCACTTATATACCGATTCCAGTTACCAGGGTTTAGGAGCAGTTCTATCTCAAGTTCAAGGGAACCAAGAAAGGGTGATCGCTTACGCCAGTCAAGGATTGACAAAAACCGAGTGTAACAATAGTAACTACAGCGTATTCAAGCTAGAGCTTCTTGCCATGGTATGGGCCGTCACTGTTAAATTCAAATATTATTTAGCAACCTCGAAATTTACAGTCTTCACTGATAACAACCCACTTGCTCACTTACAGACAGCACATTTGGAAGCCCTGGAACAACGTTGGTGTTCAAGATTAGCAAACTTTAGCTTTACGATCAAGTATCAAAAAGAGAGGCAAACACAATAATGCTGATGCTCTGTCAAGGTTGCCATTGTATCTGGAAAACAAAGAAGAGAACATCTGGGAAGAAATTGAGTTGCCCCCTATTCCTGGAGAAGACACCCAACAAAAATTGATTGTGATGCCCAGTGACACTACTAGCCACAAAGGTAGTGGAAAACGGGAACAGAACCCTGGAAACTGACATTGGCAAGAGATCCAAGAGGAAAGTCTCATAATTCAAAAATTGATACAGTTGCTAAATTCACAGAAAGGACTCACCAAGGCCCAACAATTGGATGCAGACCCAGAACTGGTGAAACTCTGGAGGCAGAAAGAAAAATTTCAAATACAAGAGGGACTCCTCCGTCGTCGGTCCATTAATCCCAAGACCCATCACTCTACCCTGAAAATCGTGATTCCGCGAGCCCATGCACTTTGGATGCCAGAAAGCTGAGAACACAATAAGAGCCCAATTCTACTTGATAGGTATATGGGAGGACATAGAAAAATGGAGCCAGTCCTGTCATTACTTCAACTTGAAAAGGACACCTGATCAAAAACAGAGAGCTGCTCTTCATCCCATCGTGAGCACCCAACCCCTGGAGCTGGTAGCTCTCGACCATGTCAAGTTGGAAGCAAGTTGCAGTGGCTACCAGTACGCTCTGACAATCATAGACCATTATGTGAAATTTGTTGTTGCGGTCCCAGTGAAAGACTTGTCTGCAAAAACTACAGCTGTCACCTTCTGGAAACTCTTCATTCAGCCATACGGCTATCCGGAACAGATTTTAACTGATCAGGGAACCGCTTTCGAATCACAGCTATTTGCGGAATTGTGTGAGCTCTATCAGTGTCATAAAATGAGAACAGCGTATCATCCACAGTGCAATGGACTATGTGAGAAAATCAATCAAACCCTGATCAACATGCTTCGGGCTTTTCCGTTGCCTCGAAGACTAGACTGGCCTAGTCAGTTACCCGAGCTGACCTTTCTGTACTACAGTACCGTACACTGTTCCACGGGGTATACCCCCTATTATCTGATGTTTGGTCAACAAGGAAAGCTTCCCGTAGATTTTAACATGGATATACCGACAGTATTTGGCAACGTCTACCAGCACAGGGGTGATTGGGTGAAGGAACATCAAGGGCAAATTGAGGAAGCTAAGATGTTAGTGAATCAACAAATGGATGGAGTGCTCCATAAACAAGAGAGTTTCTACAACTAGCGAGCAAATGCCGAACTTCTGAGTATAGGAGATAGGGTTTGGCTTAGGAAAAATGTACATCACAGCAAACTAGACTCATGGTGGGAGGAGATTCCCAATCTGGTGGCCGAAAGTCCACACCCTGAACAGCCAACATACGTGATAGAAGCTGGAGATCAGCGAAAGACTGTTCATTGTAATCGCCTGCGTCTCTGTACCACCCCTACCCTGGACGTTATGTACTATGTGGCTCCCGTGTCAGAGAGGTTAAGTTCCCCTGCAGACCAGCCAAATTGCATTCCACTGGACATGCTGTGGTTCACTGGGTATCCCATGCCGGGGAATGGGTCTGCAGAGCCAGATATCATAGAGACAACCCCTGAACCCTTGGCAAGGGACGAAGACGTCAGTCATCCCATTATAAGTACCAGAGGAACACTCCCTCTGCGGTACAGAGACTAAGGCAGGCAAAGACCAGAACTGTAATGAACCATCTTGTACATAAGAACACTGTAAACCCTGTACTCAAATGTTTGAATTTTTGTATCTGTATTCAGTAAGCTATGTTTAGCTAGTGGCGTAGTCGCCTATACGTGAGGACACGTATAATTTTAGGGTGCTGGAATGTAATACCCCCACACTACATTTTTTGGGGTTTTGTTTAAATATATATATATATATATATATATAATATGATGTAGGGACCGGCACTCTCAAATATAAGTATAACTGCCCCGGTGCCTCCTCAAGTGATCAAAGGACCATATACAACAGCAGCAATGGAGTGGTACTCGTGGGACTTCAGTCAGACAACAAAGGACACAGCGGTCACAAGTTAGGTGAAATCGACGTTTCGATAATTTAATATCGTCTTCAGGATGAAGACGATATTAAATTATCGAAACGTCGATTTCACCTAACTTGTGACCGCTGTGTCCTTTGTTGTCTGACTGAAGTCCCACGAGTGCCACTCCATTGCTGCTGTTATATATATATATATATATATATATATATAGGTGGAATACCTTGGCGAGCGGTTTGCAGGCTTCCGTGCATTAGCCAATTCACTAACTAAACCCCCATCATTTATTTATTGATGTTGTGAAGATAAGTGAGCTTGCTATGGTGAGTGCTGAACTTACTGTTTGTATGTATTTGGGTAGGTGGCCATGGGCTGCATGCACCCCACCCTATGAGTGGTGAGTGCAGACATTGCACCCCGCTTCTGGGGTAGCGAGTGCTGTGGTTTTCTAGATTTGTTTGCATATTGCAGGGTTAATCTTTGTTTAACTCTTATTAACCGTAGTCATAGGCCTTTTCATGCACCCCTATGTAATCTCATTTGTTCTAAACCTGTGTCAGCTGCTCCTTAGTCATTTATCAGCCAGAGTCAGGTGACTAGTGTACCTTTAAAAGCGATAACATGTTTGGCAGACACACATTAAACCTAGTGGGCATGTGTGCAGTATATTATGTGTGATACAGTTGCCAGGTTTTAATTTTTGAGACTTTGTGATAGTGTAGGACCTGCATGAAGGTGGGGTACCTTGGCGAGCAGGTTGCAGGCTTCCGTGCATTGGCCAATTCACTAACAAAACCCCCATCATTTATTTATTGATGTTGTGAGGATAAGTGAGCTTGCTATGGTTAGTGCTGAACTTTCTGTTTGTGTGTGTGTTGGATGGCAGCTCCCGCAGCCACAATCTTGAACCCCCCCTTGGCTGCACCAGTGGCACGCAGAGCGGCCGCTGCAGCTTACTGGTGCCTCCCGGACCTCTGCGGGTAGAGGCAGCTTCGCTTTCAGAGCCCCTGACCCGCATCTGCTCTCTCCTGTACCTGATACTGACAGTTTACCGCGCTGTCCGCGACCGTTACTTTGGTCCTCCCACGGCTCTCTGCAACTCCCGTGACCGCATGCAGAGTCTCAGGGGGTGGTGACTTTGGCTGCTAAAGTCTCTGGCTCTCCTGTCCTGCACACACAATATTCTGCCTACCGCCCTTACGTACAGCTTCATCTGTCAGGCACCAAGCACTTCACTGAAGGGGATCTCGGACTCAGCCATTTCCTACCTCCCAGAAAGCCCTTGTACTTTTCCAGGCTACTTTACGTTTTACACAGGAACTACACAGAGCAGTTGGTTTCCTGACCTGTACCTTCCTCCTGCAGGTGATCATCTATTCTAGAATTGAATAGTGCCTGAGATATCTGCCTTTCCTCTGCTTCCAGAACTACCCACTACTGGCCCTCATTCCGAGTTGTTCGCTCGCTAGCCGCTTTTCACAGCAGTACACACGCTAAGCCGCCGCCCTCTGAGAGTGTATCTTAGCTTAGCAGAATTGCGAATGAAGTATTCGCAATATTGCGAAAAGATTTTTCTTTGCAGTTTCTGAGTAGCTCGAGACTTACTCTTCCAGTGCGATCAGTTCAGTGCTTGTCGTTCCTGGTTTGACGTCACAAACACACCCAGCGTTCGCCCAGACACTCCCCCGTTTCTTCAGCCACTTCCGCGTTTTTCCCAGAAACGGAAGCGTTTTTTCACACACTCCCATAAAACGGCCAGTTTCCGCCCAGAAACACCCACTTCCTGTCAATCACACTCCGATCACCAGCACAAAGAAAAAACCTTGTAATGCCGTGAGTAAAATACCAAACTTCTTAGCAAATTTACTTGGCGCAGTCGCAGTGCGAACATTGCGCATGCGCAATTAGCGGAAAATCGCTGCGATGCGAAGAAAATTACAGAGCGAACAACTCGGAATGAGGGCCATAGTTCTTTGCTGTTTCCTGAACTTTGTTCTACACTGCAGCTAGCACCATATTCCATTCCTACACCCCCTTCTGGCCAGGATTGTATGTCTCCGGCATATCTTTATAATTCTATGTTACTCGGTTCCCCCCGCCCTTTTTTTTTACCTGCTTGCAATTCTTTTGGTTCTCTTGAATGGAGACATTTATGGCTAAGCCACCAAAAGGGGGCAAGGGTGCCTCAGGTCCCAAACCGAGGGAGACAAGAGCCACAACATGAAGGACAGCGAGTCCACCAGCATCCCCTGCTGGGGATGATGTGCTACAAGGTGTTACTGACCCCACTACATACAGTGTGGCCTCGGTGGCCAAGGCTCAGTAAATATCCGACTTGTCGCCCTTACTGGATAAAAAGTTAGTGGGTATAAAAGATGCTATTGACTCAGCACTCACACATATCAAGGAACATCATACTCATTTTGCTGAAGTGGAATAACGGATCTCTAACATGGAGGATGATCTAATTGCTGCCAAAGCCACCATTACTTCCCAGGAGGTCTCGCTACAAGCTGTCCATGATAAGTTGGATGACGTCGAAAAACCGCAGTTGTCGTAATAATCTGTGGCTCATTGGCCTACTTGAGTCGCTTAAGCAACGAGAGCTGCTGGATTTGTTATCCACTTGGCTTCTGAAGGAATTAGATTGTCTACCTGCAACGGGTTCTATGTTGGTGGAATGTGCTCACCGCATTGGCCCAGATCACCAAACGGATCGTCGTAAGCCCGGCCAGTCATCTTCAAGCTACTCAAATATACAGATAAAATACGCCTGCTGGATGCCTATAGGAAATCGCAAGGTCTGCATTAACATGGTGATAAGCGTCTCCTCTTCCAGGATTTCTCCTATCAGGTGGCGATGAGACGTAGGGAGTTCTCTTCTGTCTGCAAATCGGTATTTGAAGCTGGAATAAATTTTGTTCTTCTCTATCCCGCTAAATTGAGGGTGCACACAATGGCAAGCAATATTTCTTCGACTCTGGCGAAATCGTTTGTTACCTCTCTATTGGATTCGCCCTCCCACTTGCAGGATGATGCTGACTTTGTTATTAACCCGCAAGTATTATGCTAATTTTACGCAAAGATGTATCTTTTATTACTGACATTGGCGTTGCGCCCTTTGGAATTTGACACGTGCTCTTGTTGCTATATATTGTTTCTTAGGTGTGCTCTTGCTCCTGCTTTGTAGATTGTTTTCCATGTCTCCTATTTATTATATTGAAAGTTATTTCATGCTTCACCTCTTGTTTCCTCCCCTCCTTACTCTATTCAGAAATATTTCCAGTGAGTATGATTGGACCTTTTGGCCTCTTGATTGGGTTTGAAAAACCAGAAAACAAGGTTGGACTGCCTCATGTAATTATTGTTTGCGATTGTTATTGCTATTACAGGTTCTGCTGGCTGGGACGAAGGGGCCCATCATATTTTCTATATCTCACTTGCGTTACATGTTTCCATGGTTGTGTGTAGGTTGACATGACCCTTCCTCAATATGTTTCATCTTCAACACGAAAACA
This sequence comes from Pseudophryne corroboree, assembly GCF_028390025.1. Taxonomy (NCBI): domain Eukaryota; kingdom Metazoa; phylum Chordata; class Amphibia; order Anura; family Myobatrachidae; genus Pseudophryne; species Pseudophryne corroboree. The sequence goes on along the minus strand of NC_086444.1, from coordinate 607,421,152 downwards.
CATAATTTTTTTTAACTCGGAATGTAGAGGGTCTTAATACTCCATTGAAACGTAGAAAGGTATTACAGCATTTAAAAAGGTTTAAGCCTGACATAGCGGTGTTGCAGGAGACTCACTGGAGGGAAGGTGATCCTAACACTCTGCAGGACAAATGGTTCACTGATTATATCCCTGCTTCCTACCATACCAAAGGAAGGGGTGTGTTTCTGCTCATTAACAAATCTCTCCATTATATTGTTCTCGAGCAACTGTGTGACTCTGAGGGTAGATTATTGTTCATAATGCTGTGCCTGGTAGGTGAAATGTACACAATTGCCACTATTTATGCTCCTACTGACCCCAACAATGAGTTCTTTACTGGTCTATATGTTAGACTACAGGACTGGGCTGTGGGACACGTTTATCCTGGAGGGGATTTTAATACCACCCCTAATCCCTCACTTGATAAATCTGGGGTGACTACCTGAATAAATCCATCACCTGCCCTTGCTCTACTCTCATCATTGAATCTAACCGATCCATGGCAGTTTCAGCACCCCGTGGACAAGGAATACACGTTTTATTCTCATCCTCATCATTCCTCCACTAGGATAGATTATTGGCTTATCCCTATGTCTCTCCTTCCTAAGGTATGCAGATCTAAAGTGGAACACATTGCTATTTCAGACCATGCCCCAACCTGGTTCGCACTGTCAATTTCTTCCCCTAGACCACTCTCCTTTCCTTGGAAATTCCCATTCTACCTTTTAGAGTCTCCTGAAAATTATCCTTTAACCACTTAACTGACGATTTATTTTTCCAAAAACCGCTCCAAAATTGTCTGTGTTTTTTTATGAGTGAAGTAGGTGAAGAACATGAATTTAACCCTATCCTAAATGATTTTAGCTAAAAAAAGGGAAAAAAATATATTTTTTTATTTTTTATTTTATAAAATATTTTTCAAAACATCGATAGGAAACATCGTGACCATCGGAACATCGCGACCATCACGGCTTCTATTTTGAAGGCCGGGACAGCCTGCAGGTATACATCAAGGATCTGGGGGTGGCTTGGGAGGGTTCATTTACACTCCCCAGCGGCTGCCATTGTCTGCAGCACTAGTAGTAGCTTTGACAGTCAGCTGATGGACTGCCTGTCATGTACAAAACCTGTTACCGGTGACGCGCTGGGGGGATGGAGCCACAGATGGCAGGCGGCCCCGCACACCAGCTGGTCCATTGGGGATCTTACCTGTAAATGTGATGGCCAGTCCGGCCCTGAAGCTGGTAAATTATTGGCTTCGGTAGTTTGCAGTCAACGTCCCCCAGTGACCATTTGTAAACTTACCTCGGACACAGGCCAACTGACCTCTACTCCTAACATTGCGGCATCTTTTTTTAGCGTACTGCATTACAAGAATCTATACACTGCTTTTCCTGAAAACCCGTGTTTAGGTGTGAACTTTATACGGCAAGCAGGCGCTCCATGACTGACTGATGATGAAAAGGAGACATTGGTCCATTCATACCGCCCAATCTCCCTGTTGAATCAAGATCTTAAACTGTTGACTACCATTGTTGCACAACCACTTCAAGTTTTATTGCCAAAGATGTTACACCCCTCCAAGATTGACTTTGTGAAAGGCAACTCTTCTGTGCATAACATCCGTCAGCTTGTGGCCACTATGATTCACTTCTTGTCTAATCCTTCGGGTAAAACTCTATTAGTTAGTTGTGATGTCGATAAGGCGTTTGACAGGGTGTCTTGGGCGCACTTGCTTCATATATACAACTTTGGCACAGGATTTATCACCTTCTTTCGTAGATTATATGACTCCCCTAAAGCATTTCTTACTATTAACGGTTTTAATACGGCTAGTTTTACACTTTATTGTGGCACTAGATCCTAGCCCTGGATCCTCTGATCCAAAATTTTTATTTGTATACCCCATGGCAGGGCATAACAGTTGGTGCTAACACTAAAAGTCTCTGCATTCGCGGACGACCAGTTGTCATATTTTAGTAATCCTCAAGAAGCGTTTCCAGGCTTGTTACGCCTTTTATATGACTTTGAGAGTATGTCGGGATTTCTGATAAACAAATCAAAAACCAAAGCATTGGCATTATGGGCCTAATTCAGACCTGATCATAGATGTGCTAAATTTAGCACATCTATGATCAGCTTCCCTGACATGCGGGGTGACGCCCAGCACAGGGCTAGTCCGCTCTGCATGTCAGTCCCTGCCCCACCGCACAAGTACAAAAGCATCGCACAGCGGCAGTGCTTTTGTTCTAGAAGAGTAGCTCCCCACCAGTGCAGCTCCTGCGCGCTGGCAGGGAGCAGGGAGCTACTTGTCACTGTGAGGGTCGCAGCGGCTGCGTTTGATGTCACGCAGCCACCGCAGCCCGCCCCCCCCCCCCCCCGCATAGCCCGGGCACGCCTGCATTGCCCGAACCACCCCCTAAAGCGGCAGCCATATGCCGCCAGCCCGCTCAGCAAACGCCTTTGCCTGTCAGTCAGGCCGAGGCGATCGCAGGGCTGAGACGCACAGCACCGATCAGATCTGAATTGGGCTCTACATGTGGGAGCTTCTGAAGGTTGGTCTGACAGCTTCCCTTTTGTTTGGGCAGATTCCTCATTGCAATACATAGGCCTTAATATTCCAGTTAATCCAGCAGATTTATACAAGTCTAATTTTCCCAGGGTGATAGCCCGCACATTATCGGACTTCTAGTCTTGGCGTAGTTTACCGTTATCTTATATTGGCCGGTGCCATTTTATTAAGAAGATCTCATCCCTGCGCCTGTTATATGTCATTAATGGTATGGGTCGTTTAATAGACACAACTTAGGTCGACAGTCATTAGGTCGGCCATGGAAGGTCGACATACATTAGGTTGACAGGGACAATAGGCCGACGTGGTCATTAGGTCGACATGAACTCGGTCGACAGGTCAAAAGGTCGACATGAGGTTTTTGACTGTTTTTGATGTCGTTTTCTCCGTAAAGTGATGGGGAACCCAAATTAGTGCACCGTGTCCCTTCGCATGGCTCGCTTCGCTCGCCATGCTTCTAGCAAGGATTACCATTCCAATTGCAGTCCGCGTGGATCGTTAAGTATTAAAAAATCCCAAAAATGAAAAAAAAAAAATGCGAAAAACTCATGTCGACCCTTTGACTTGTCGATCTAGTACATGTCGACCTAACGGACATGTCGACCTAATGCATGTTGACCTAATGGCATTGTCAACCTTCAGTGGTCGACCTAATGAGTGTCGACCTAAGTTGTATCGACCTAACGACCGTAACCCGTCATTCAAATGCTCCCGTTATTACTGAAAGAATCAGATTTAAAGATACTGAACAGAGCCATTAGCACTTTTATTTGGGCCGGTAAAAAACCTAGGTTTTCCCTGTTTAAATTATGTCAACATATTACTTCTGGCGGTTTAAATCTGCCTTGTATACGGAGTTACTCATTGGCTGCAAACTACAGATACGCATTAGATTGGATTGGTGCCACAAATAATTATGCAATCCCTGAGATGGAACAAGCCTTTTGTCCCACCATGGCCTTGACTAGTTTATTGCACATGAAACCCTCTGACGTCTCTTAACTTACTTCTTACTGCGTTTACCCGCTTCAATAAAACATTGGTATCTTCTTCCTATATCGAAATGCAGTATAAACTGCTGCATAGAGCATATTATACTCCAAAATTAAGCATGCTGATGGGCGCCTCGCCTGATTCACGATGCTTTAAGTGTACAGCTCCAGACACAGATCTATTCCACTGTATGTGGACATAGGCATGCGCAGGTAGTTTTATTAGGGGGTGCACCGCCGGAGGGGTGTGTCTACCACTGACCACTGCCTTTTCGGGAAGGCATGTCTAGCACTATTTCGCATTCCCTCAGTAAAATCACATGGCTTAATCTAATTTCTCCCTAGTTCCTAATAATAAAGTAAATATAATACACCCCAAAGAAATAAAATAAAACATAATGGTGAGACCACCGGCCAGTACTGACTGTCCACTACGGCATAACCCTAAGTCCTAGCTGCCGCTGCACCCTATCGCTGCTTACACTTCCCCAACCCGTCCCTGACTCGGAACTAAGAGTGATGGGCCTAAGTGCATATGCATTCCCCTCCCCCCCCCACACCCCACCCCTTGCACCACCCAGCACCAACAACCTGATTTTGAGTGGGCCACTCTGAAAAGTACAGAGATTAGGGGGCCGAGAATTTGAGTTTTAATATAACACAAGTACAGTTTAAAATTTACACATCAGAGCCACATCTGCCTCTTTCAATGCCATCAGACTCCCCTGCAGGACACCAGCATTTGTCACACATGTTCCCATGCTCACAGTTACTGATAGTAGTGCCCCTTATTCACATTATGCCACACAGTATGCCATACAGTATGAGCCGAAATTCGGATTACGCCACATGATATGAGCAGAAATTCACATTACACCACACGGCATGAGCCGAAATTCACATTACACTAAACGGTATGAGCGGAAATTCACATTACACCACACGGCATGAGCCGAATTCACATTACGCTAAATGGTATGAGCAGAAATTCACATTACGCCACACGGTATGAGCGGAAATTCACATTACGCCACACGGTATGAGTGGAAGTTCACATTACGCCACACAGTATGAGCAGAAATTCACATTATGCCACCCGGTATGAGGCAAAATTCACATTACGCCACATGGCATGAGCTCAATTCACATTACACCACACAGTATGAGCAGAAATTCCCATTACTCCACACAGCATGAGCCACATTCACATTACCCCACACAGCATGAGCCGAATTCACATTATGCCACACAGTATGAGCCACATTCACATTATGCCATACAGTATGATCTGAATTCACATTACGCCACACAGTATGAGCCGAATTCACATTACGCCACACAGTATGAGCCACATTCACATTATGCCATACAGTATGATCTGAATTCACATTACGCCACACAGCATGAGCCGAATTCACATTACGCCACACAGTATGAGCCACATTCACATTATGCCATACAGTATGATCTGAATTCACATTACGCCACACAGTATGAGCCGAATTCACATTATGCCACACAGTATGATCCACATTCATATTACGCCACACAGTAGAGCCACATTCACATTACGCCACACAGTGTAAGCCACATTCACATTACGCCACACAGTATAACATCAGGAATGCCAGATACACATAAAACCTCCACTCAGGAAACTACTGAGTGCTTGGCTCAGCTAATTTATTTATGTAACCCTTTTCTTTTCTTATTTTTTTTTTCCTGAGTACACCTGCAGATCTTTTTTTTCTGGGGGAAGCAACTTCATGTACAGTATATATACAGACAGTACGTATATTCCGTCTAGCTGGCCCCATCTCATTCCCCTGCAGAAGCAGGCTCAGCTGCAGCACTGCAATTTACTTAGTCACTGAACCGTCTGCTGAGCTGAATTTGTCATCTGGGTCCTCAAGTCCTCCTGAGGTGAACGCTGTGTGGCTGTTGCAGCACACAAGGACACAGAGTGAGCACAGGGGAGTGCAGGGCCGCAGGCGGGAGAGGAGGGTGGGCTTGCAGTGTGAATCATGTCACATTGTGGGCGGAGCCAGGAGGAGATTTTCACTTCTGTGCACCTAGTGCGGCTGCCGGTCAGTCTGACTTCCAGACATATCAGTTTGTCCTGGCGGCGCAGTGTGTGTGTGTGTGTGTGGGGGGGGGGGGGGGGTGGAAATGAGGCACAGGTATGACCAGCAGGCATGCGGGGGTGCCAGACATTAGGGGTTGCCTGTGCGCACCAGTCACCCCCCATGCGCATGCCTATGTATATGGAGCTGTCCTGAGGTAAATACATTTTGGTTGACGGTATGTAAGTACGCAAAAGATGTTTATGACATTGTCCTCACTCCCACCCCAGGACATATATCTGATCCCAGTACAGTCCAGACCGCATGCTGGACAATGATTATTGTTGGCTAAAATTGTGGCAGCAGTGAGGAAAATCATATTATCTCAGTGGATCTCCTCTGATACCCTACTTTTGTCTCTATTATTGCCCCAGGTTTCCTATTTATTCCACATGGACTGGGTAGAGATGTGGTAGAGATGTCCCTTACTAAGGAACAAAAATAGTATTTTAATTACCTACCAGTAAATCCTTTTCTCATAGTCCTTAGAGGATACTGGGAATCCATTTAGTACCATGGGGTATAGACGGGTCCACTAGGTGCCTTGGTCACTTTAAGAATTTGATAGTGTGCACTGGCTCCTCCCTCTATGCCCCTCCTACCAGACTTAGTCTAGGAAACTGTGCCCGAGGAGACAGACATGCATTGAGAGAAGGATAGATAAGGAAAGTGGTGAGATTACGAACCAGCAAACACAGAACAATAGGAAAGCCATGCTAACCAAACTTGAAACATGAACAGCACAGCTGAACAAACCAGAATACTTAACCAAGTAACAGTGTAGGAAAATGAAGCACCGGGCGGGCGCCCAGTATCCTCTATGGACTACGAGAAAAGGATTTACTGGTAGGTAATTAAAATCCTATTTTCTCTTACATCCTAGAGAATACTGGGAATCCATTTAGTACCATGGGGAAGTACCAAAGCTCCCAAACCGGGTGGGAGAGTGCGGAGGTTCCTGCAGAACTGATTGACTAAACTGAATGTCCTCAGAGGCCAAAGTATTGAACTTGTAGAACTTTGCAAACGTGTTCGAACCTGACCAAGTAGCTGCTCAGTAGAGCTGTAAAGCCGAGACACCCCAGGCATTCACCAAAGAAGAACCCACCGACTTAGTAGAGTGGGCCTGTACAGATCGTGAGCTTTATCCAGCGTCTAATAGACTGCTTTGAAGCAGGACACCCAATTTTATTGGGATCATAGAGAATGAGCAGTGAGTCGGATTTTCTGTGACGAGCTGTTCTCTTTACATACACCTTCAGAGCCCTCACAACATCCAAAGACTTTGAAGTATCAGAGGTGTCCGTCACAGCTGGAACCACAATAGGTTGGTTGATGTGAAAAGCGGACACCACCTTAGGAAGAAATTGCTGACGAGTTCTGAGTTCAGCTCTGTCCTCAAGGAAAATTAAGTAGGGACTCTTGTGAGACAACGCCCCTAGTTCCGACACATGTCTTGCTGAGGCCAAGGCCAGTAGTGTGACGGTCTTCCACGTAAGGTACTTTACATCAACCTCCTGTAACAGTTCAAACCAGTCTGATTGGAGGAACTGCAGCACCAAATTGAGATCCCAAGGTGCCGTGGGAGGCACAAAGGGAGGCTAGATGTGCAGAATACCTTTCAAGAACATCTGGACCCCGGGGAGAGAAGCCAATTGTTTCTGAAAAAAAATAGACAAAGCCGAAATCTGGACTTTAATGGAACCTAGGCGTAGGCCCACATCCACTCCCGACTGCAGATAAACAGGAGACGTCCCAGATGAAATTCCATTGCAGAATATTGTCTGCTCTCACACCCAGAGACATACTTCTTCCATATACGGTGGTAACGTTTAGACATTACCCCTTTCCTGGCTTGGATCATAGTCGGGATGACCTTGTCAGGAATCCCTCTCCTGGCTAGGATCAGCCGTTTAACCTCCATGCCGTTAAACGTAGTCTCGGTAAGTCTTGATAGACGAACGGGCCCTGTTGCAGAAAATCCTTGCAAAGAGGCAAAGGTCACGGATCTTCGAGGAGCATCTCCAGATGGTCCGCGTACCAGGCCCTTCTTGGCCAGTCCGGAGCAAAGACTATTGCTTGAACCTTTTCCCTTCTTATTCTTTTTATAATTCTTGGGATCAGAGGAAGTGGAGGAAACACGTACACTATCTGGTAGACCCATAGAGTCATCAGAGCGTCTACCGCCACTTTCTGTGGGTCTCTTGACCTGGAACAATACCGCTTGAGCTTCTTGTTGAGACGAGAGGCCATCATGTCGATTTGTGGATATTCCCACTGATGTGTCTAGCACCTGAACACTTCCGTGTGAAGGCCCCATCTCCCAGGTGCAGGTCGTGTATGCTGAGGAAGTCTGCTTCCCAGTTGTCTACTCCCGGAATGAAGACCGCCGACAACGCTACGGCGTGTTTTTCTACCCAGAGGAGAATTTTTGACACCTCTGACATTGCTGCTCTGCTTTTCGTTCCGCCCTGTTGGTTTATGTACATTACCACTGTTACATTGTCCGACTGGACTTGAATGGCCTGATTCTGAAGTAGAGATGAGGCCTGCAGAAGGGCATTGTAGATAGCTCTGAGTTCCAGGATGTTTACTGGAAGGACGACTTCCTGACTTGACTATCTTCCTTGAAACTGAACCCCCTGGGTGATTGCGCCCCAACCTCTGAGGCTTGCATCCGTGGTTAGCAGAATCCAATTCTGAATCCTGAAACTCCGACCCTCCACAAGGTGAGAAGTCTGTAGCCACCACAGAAGGGAGATCCTGGCTCTTGGCAACAGACGGATCCTCTGGTGCATGTGAAGATGCGATCCGGACCATTTGTCCACTATATCTAGCTGGAAGGGCCTCACATGAAACCTTCCATACTGAAGCACCTCGTAAGAGGCCACCATTTTCCCCAGAAGCCAAATGCACAGATGCACCGAGATCCGGGTTGGCTTCAGGACAGCCCAAACCATCGAGTCTATTTCCATAGCCTTCTCCACAGGAAGGAACACTCTCTGAGATTCCTTTTCCAGTATCATTCCCAGAAAAGAAAGCCTCTGCGTCCGTTCCAGGTGATATTTTATTCAGAATACATCCATGATCCAGGAGTAGTCTGGTTGAGAGGCGATAATTGTCCATGAACTGCTCCCTGAATGGTGCCTTTATCAGAAGATCATCCAGGTATGGCATTATGTTCATTCCCTGTTTGCGGAGTAGCAACATCATCTCTGCCATCACTTTGGTGAACACCCTTGGCGCCGTGAAGAGACCAAATGGCAGGGCCTAGAACTGGTAATGGTAGTTTTGCAGTGCAAACCGTAGATAAGCCTGGTGAGGCAGCCAGATCGGAATGTGAAGGTATGCATCCTTGATATCCAGAGACACTAGGAATTCCTCCTTCACCAGACCTGAGATCACCGCTCTCAGAGACTCCATCTTGAATTTGAACACTCGTAAGTACGGGTTCAATGACTTGAGGTTCAAAATCAGCCTTACCGAACTGTCCCGTTTTGGTACTACAAACAGGTTGGAATAATATCCCTTGTTTGCAGATGAGGTAGAACTGGAACAATGACCTGAGTCTGTACCAGTTTTTAAATGGCATCCTGTAACGTTATACTTGCTTCCTGTGAAACTAGTAAGCTTGATTTGAAGAATATGTGAGGTGGGAGCTCCTGAAACTCCAGTCTATAGCCCTGGGAAAAAAGATCTATGACCCAGGGATCCTGGCATGATGTTGTCCAGATGTGACTGAAAAATTTTAGTCGGGCTCCCACCTGCTGGTCTTCCAGGCATCACGGTCCACCGTCATGCTGAAGGCTTTGAGGAAGCAGAACTTGAGTTCTTTTCCTGTGAACCTGCAGTTGTTGGTTTTCGTGGTTTACCTCTAGCGCCTCTGGTGGCTATAGAAGAACCTCTGGTTTTGCCCTTAAACTTGGCAGTCTGAAAGGACTGTAGATTAGGTCCTGAGTAAGCCTTCCTGGCTGGGGGAGCTGCAGAAGGAAGCTATGTGGACTTACCCGCAGTAGCTTTGGAGCTCCATTTGTCTAGTTTATCTCCAAATAATGCCTCTCCTGTGAAGGGCCTTCCATGCCTTTCCTGGAGTCCACGTCAGCAGTCCACTGGCGTAGCCATAAGCCTCTGCGTGGCGTGCTGACACTGCCATAGCAGTGGTGCGTGCATTAAGCAATCCTATTTCTTATATGACTTCCACCATAAAATTCGCAGAGACCTGTATATGCTGCAATAGTAAAATAATCTCCCCCTTAGGCAAGGTACCTAACCCCTCGATTATGTTACCCGGCCATTTTGCGATGGCCTTAGTGTATTCTCAATTCTACGATCAGATGTGTATTTTAGGGAGGCTGCACCAGGGACAGGCAATACAATTTTCTGTGACAGCCTGGATACTGATGCATCCACTATCGGTTGATTTTCCCATTTTATTCTATCCTCAGGAGGAAAGGGAAAGAAAAGATGATATCAACCTTTTAGGAATTTGAAATTTCCTATCAGGATTAACCCACAGTTCTCCAAACAGGGTATTTAGTTCCTTTGGCACAGGAAAAATGGCTGAGGATTTATTTTTTATATTAAAATAAGATTCCTCAGTCTCCTCTGTTACCTTATCAGGTATATGCAGAACCTCTCTAATAGCTTCTATGAGAGACTCTATTCCATGTGACAGAGTAGCCTCCCCCACCTCTGCGTCCACCTCCCCCTCCTCCATGTCTGACCCCTCATCATCAGAGTCAGATAGCAGGATATGGGCCAAAGGACGTTTTTGCAGACAAATGGTAGGGGACTGAGATGCTGGTTTGGGTACTGAGTCTCTGTTCATAAACTCAGTCATCGATTGTCTTAAGTATTGCGTCTCTTTCTCATTGCAGGACAATTTAGTAGAAATATTGGAGATCATTCCCCTAATGGAATCCAGCCAAGCTGGTTCTGCCCAGCTAGCCTGGGAGGGTGAACTGCACTGAGTACACTGTAGTAAACCCTCTGGAGAAGAGGAAAACTGTGCCTTACATGAAACACACTCTTTATCTTACATACTGTGACAGTGACAGCACACACACACACACACACACACACACACACACACACACACACACAGCAACAGGTTAAATGCACAATTAACCCACAAAGAGCCCTTCAAGAGAGACACAGAGATAGCCTGGAGCCAGCACACAGCACCCTTACTGCTACTGCTAAGCTTAGCAGGGTCGCAGACTAAGTACCCAGATTGGGGACTTAGTACACTAGTAAGCGCCCCCCCCTGCTATGACCCCCTGGTACCGCTGAGGTAATCTGGAGTCTCTCCGGAGGACCTGGGCGTCCCTGTCAGTCAGCATCTGTGTCGACTGCAGAGAGAAAATGGCACTGGTGAACGGCTGGATCTGCTCATAGTGAAGCCTCGCCCCTTCAATGGCACGGGGTCTTTCCACTTTTTTATACTGACTGAGGTGATTTTCAGTGCTTAAAATGGAGTCAGCCACCTTTTAAGTCTGTAATGCCAGTCTGGGTACTGTGTACACCCGTAGTGTACTTATACACAGTTCGCTCCCTCAGAAGCAGTGCATCTGCACTGTGTACTGAGTCTGGAGACTCCGCCGCCCCCGTAGAAGCCCTGCGTCTCCGCACCCTCATGCCGCCATAATGACCGGCGATCCGCTAACCGGGACGCCGGCTTAGTACTCACCACTCTTGTATCTTCTGGCTCTGTTAGGGGTGGCGGCGTGCTGCAGGAATGTACGCTTGCCCTGATGGGGCGTGCGAACAGTTCCCTTAGGAGCTAGTGTCCTGTCAGCGGGGAATGGGACCATTTAACCCTTCAAGAGGTTGGGCTGTCCCCCCCCCCCTAAGTCCCACGAAGCAGGCAGGCTGGTGCCATCCTGCCTGCCTGAAAATAACAAACAAATAAAATAAATGCTGAAAACTCTTCCAGCGACGTGACCGGCTCCTCTGGACACACTTTCTGAACTGAGTCTAGTAGGAGGGGCATAAAGGGAGATGCCAGCGCACACTATCAAATTCTTAAAGTGCCCAAGGCTCCTAGTGGACCCGTCTATACCCCAAGGTACTAAATGGATTCCCAGTATCCTCTAGGACGTAAGAGAAAGGTAGAAAAGTTCTTTGACGTATGGCTGCCCCACGTGAAATCCTTATCCCCTTCCCTTCATAATACAATACGAACAGCAGTGTCTCTGACCTCATGGTACAATGTTGAAGTACTTACAACTGGTCATCCTCCATTTTAGAAATGCTACGTCTTCTTATGCTTGTTTATTTGCCTATTGTATACTCTATTACTGGAAGTATATACCCTGTTCAATGGATCCTTTAACATGTGATGCCTGTGTTTTCTCACACATCTGCTTTACTGCTTGTACAAATGTGTTTGCTCTTAACCTGCTAACTGGAATTTGTAATTATATGTGCAGTTCCCCAATAAAATAAGTTTGAAAAATGAAAATAAATAAAATAAAAGATGGAGGCAGTGCCACATGGCGCTTGTTTTTAGCTCCAGCCTTGCATACTTAGGGGTCAGCACGGAATCATTTGGAAAATGGGACAGGAAGGCCACAAGAGGAGAACAAGGAAAACATTTAGAAAAGGATGGTGGGCAGAGTGTACAGGAAAAGAACAGAATGGTGAAAGGTGGAACGGAAAACTAGGGATGGCTGAAGAGTGAACTGGCCCCCGATCTTGGATGATGCTAAGGGCAAGATCAAGGAGATAGCCTGAGTGTGAGACAGTTAGGTGAGTTGATGGTAGTACAGCTGAAACACCAGATATCCACCTATGTTGGCAATGCATCTTGGTTGGCCCTGTGGCAGGTCCAAACAGTGAGCATGGGTATGGGGTGGGTGTCTCATAGCAGTAACAGAAACCTGCAGTTGGGGAAGCTTCAGCAGCTGCTGTAACTGTAGCAGGCCCCGGTAAGCTCATCCATTTGGGCTGCTTACTTCAGGTTGATATGCTACCATTACCATGTACCACTGGGAGACTAGGCCTGGAAGAATGTGAACCATCTGTGCTGATGGGCAATGGAGCTGCAGCAGTGAGGGGACAGGTTCATGGATTGCTGCATAGGGCAGGCCAAGAGGAAATCATGGAGTGGGGGCACAGAATAAGCCACCAGGCATCAGAGGAATAGGGTGAGACTTACTGTATTAGAGTGACACCTTATGTTTTCTCCCAAACCCAAGGAGCATCCTTTGAGCTTAGTCAATGACTCAGTTGTCTATCTGCAGAAAAGCACATTTTAGTTGCACTGTGCCTAATGTAAAACAAATTTTCAAACACGCAAAATGAATCACATATTGGCCCTCATTCCGAGTTGATCGCACGCTAGATGCTTTTAACAGCAGTGCAAATGCTAAGCTGCCGCCCTCTGGGAGTGTATCTTATTTTAGCAGAAGTGGGAACGAAAGATTAGCAGAATTGCTTGAAAATCTTTTCCTGCAGTTTCTGAGTAGCTCCACACCTACTCCTAGATTGCGATCACTGCAGACTGTTTGGTTCCTGATTTGACGTCACAAACACGCACTGCGTTCTGCCAGCCACTCCCCCGTTTCCCCAGCCACTCCTGTGTTTTAGCCTGACACGCCTGCGTTTTTTAGCACACTCCCGGAAAACGGTCTGTTTCCGCCCAGAAACACCCACTTTCTGTCAATCACACACCGATCAGCAGTGCGACTGAAAAGCGTCGCTCATCCCTGTGTAAAATTGCTTAGTTTTGTGTAAAAGTACTTGGCGCGTGCGCCCTGCGGCCCATACGCATGCGCAGAAATGGCAGTTTTTAGCCTGATCGCTATGCTGCGAAAAATGACAGCGAGCGATCAACTCGGAATGAGGGCCATAATACAGACATCTTGATTTCCCTCATTCTCATGATTAATTTAAGATGCGAATAAGCCCAAGTCAAGCAGTATTTCAGCAGAATTTTAAGGAGGTTGAACTGTACTGTAATGTAATATTCTCTATGCATTCCATTTTTATTATGTCTATGTAAATAATGTTTCAATATTGTGCTATATGTATTTTTGTTTGAACAAACATACTATAGATCAGTGGCGGGGCTGCAGTGTTGACTACCTTGTGCAGGGGGGGAATGCTAAGCACATATAAACATACATGTGAAGATGTATGTAATATATGTGCTGGCAGTGTATCCGGATCAGGAGCGGCGCTGTATACCACAGACGCCGTGCAGAACCCAGTACTCGACATTAGGCTTCCTTCTCCTAAGCACGCCCCCAGACTCTCATTGGCTTGTTTCACAGGAGTCTGGGGGTGGGCTTAGGACAGGGAAGCTAATGCTGATACAATGCCAGAACATATATTACATACATCTTCACATGTTTGTTTTTATATGCTTAGCGGGGCCCCCTGCCATAGGGGTTTCTATAATGGGTGCAGTGTGTGCGGTGCACACATGGCCCTGGGTCCAGGGGGCCCACACCGAACCCATATATTATTCTTACCCCTCCGGAGTCCCGCGATAGCAGCCCTGCTGTGCGGGCACAAACTACTTAGAAAATGGCCGTCACGGCCATTTCCAATTGCGCATGCGCACTGGTGGTGTCCCGGGAACAAGGCGCATTATGCCAGAGTCTACTGCTGCCGGAGAGGAGGGGGCCCACGACAGAAGGCTGCACGTGGGTCCCCTCCTCTCTTAAAATGCCCCTGCACAAGGTAGTCGGTACTGCATCTGCCACGGCTATAGATAGGCAGGAAGCACCTCTGCAGCCATTGTTCAGCATGACTGCAGCTAGGAAAGATGCAGGGGATGTCTACAGACCTGGATGCAGCCACACATTTGCACGCAGCGGCCGCAATCGAATTGCAGACAAATCAGGAGGCAGCCTCACACATGCTGGGCAGCCTTGCCCTGTGCTGGGCTGCTCCCAGCATGTGAGGAGATGAATGTAGATCTGGCTGTGTATGCAGCGATCTGCGTCGTTCTCTGAATAAGGTCCTCACTTCTGTAGTTCTCAGTGTTCTGTGGTGATTTACACACAGACCACTTTACATATGTCTTGCAGTCTGATTCATCAGTATGGGTAACAATGCCTTTCCTTTGCCAGTTGGCTAGTTTTCATAAATTTCTCCAAAAAACATTATTTCACAATAGTTTGTGTTTTCATAATATTGATCTCCCACCTTTTCTCATGAACACAAAACAATATAAAGAATTATTATTATTATTATTATTATTACTACTACGGCAAAATAGATTTTCTGTCTATTAGCTTCCTTCTGTGACAATGCGATAAAAGTAAAATGGTCTTTCTCTGCCTCTCCCCATGGCAAGTCTTTAGTTAGGAGAATCCATTTACTGGATATACTTTCTTGCATTGTTCACTTGCTGTGAAGAACACTGACAAAGAATAATAGCTGGAAAATCGCAGAGTGCTTGAACTCTGTGTTGAAAGTGGATAGAAATTGCCTGCTTTTTTAAAGATTTATTTTTTCCCACTCTCATATATACTTGCTTTAATGTTTTAGGTATCAGTGCAAGCTACCTGTGTGACCCTGACTGCTATGAGTGTGGATCGTTGGTATGTGACAGTGTTCCCGCTGCGCTCCCTGCGTCAAAGGACTCCACGTGTGGCTTTCGCAGTGAGTCTAGGAATTTGGATAGGTAACTAACAACACTTACTTATTCCTTATTATAAAAGAGGGGAGAGTAATCATGTCTGGGGATGGGAAAGGTAAATCCAGTAAATTCTAATCGATTGAGAAACTGAGAAAGTTAAAAATAAAAGGAATAACTTTGCACGTTGGCAAAACCATGTTGCACTGCAGGTGTGGCAAATTTAAAAGGTGCAGAGAGATTTAGAATTGGTGTGTCCTAGCTCAGATCTACAGATGGAGCCTCGCTCATCTATGCTGTTTGTGGCGTTAGTCGCGATCACGGATTCGCAGTGTGCCTGAGCGCAAGGAGGCTTGCCTAGTCATAGGGAGGCGCACAGAACGATTGGCGTTACTGGTGAGTGTAATACATGCGATCATCCACCAGATGTGGCTTTTTAAAATCACCATTGCGCATGCGTGTGGTCTCCATTGAAATACAGTACTGTATACTACAGTGCAAGAACTACTTTACTGGAGCCTCTCATTACACTACAGTATTTCAAATACACTGAGGCAATGAGGTTCTATAGACAAACCAATAAATAAAAGTAGTACAGTATATACAGACGCAAACGAACGTGATAAAGCAATAGTACATTGACGTTAGGGATATGTGAGCATCCAAATTTCGGTGGTTTTACAGCATAAGCAAAACCAATGAGAAGGGATCACTGCTAACATTTACACATGAGCTTGTGTCTCTATCAAAGCGACTGCAGGTCTTTATCAGCCCTTCATTTACATACATTACTCGCTTATCCCCATAGCAGCTGTGTATTTTAGATAGCAGAATGAGATGCTCCTACAGCATTGCCCTGATTCATGTAGAACCTGTATGCATATTTCTATTGAATGTGAAGGTATATTACAATACAAAAAAATTTTTTTATAAAGTGTCAGAAAAAAAACATACGCACTTTGGGAATTGAACCCGGGACTCTGAGCATGACACACTTCACCACTCGGACACGATGCCTCATGACAAATACACAAGCTCATGTGTTAATGTAAGCAGTGATCCCTTCCCATTGGTTTTTGATTATGCCCTAATGGCTACGGGACTTGGACGCTCACATACTTACTGTATCCCTAACTTCAATGGACTTGCTTTAACACGTTCTTTTGCCTCTGTATAGACTATTTTTATTAATTGCTCAATCTATGGGAATTAGATGCTCACATAACCTTAACGTCAAAAGAACCTTTGTTTTACCACATTTGTTAATTGATTGATCTATAAGGTATTTAGTCACCACCTCTCCCCTTCCCCCTTCTCCCTCCCCTGGGAGCCTGCTCATTTCACAGACAGGGAGGTCAGGTTACAATACATTGACTACACAGTTCTGTATGTAAATGAAGGGCTGATAAAGAACTGCAGTCACTTTGATAGAGACACAAGCTCATGTGTAAATGTTAGCAGTGATCCCTTCTCATTGGTTTTGCTTATGCTGTATTACAGTATTGTAGCTAGGGGACTAGGACACTCACAGTACAGTAGAGTATCTCTAACGTCAATGAACTACAGTATTACTTGAACATGTTAGTTGCATCTGTATACACTATTTTTATTTATTAGTTTGTCTATGGGACCTCATTACCGCTGTGTATCTGAAATAGCGTAATGAGACACTCCTGCAGCATTGCCCTGATTTATGTAAAACTTGTGTGCATATTTCTATTGAATGTGAAGGTGTATTACAATAGATATAAAAAAATTAATAAAGTGTTAGTAAAAAAACAAATATGCATTCGCACTTTGGGAATTGAACCCGGGACTCTGAGCATGGGAAACAGCAAACTTCACTGCTTGGCCGCATCGTCTGGTGATGGATACACAAGCTCATGTGTAAATGTAAACAGTGATCCGTTCCCGTTGGTTTTGATTAAGCCGTAACGGCTATGGGACTTGGACGCTCATACTGTGCAGTACATTATATCCCTAACGTCAATAGACCATAGTTTTAACACATTCTATAGCTGTAGCTGTAACATGTTAATTTGCATCTGTATATACTATTTAAATTAATTGCTTATTCTATGTGACCTCATTGCTGCTGTGTATTTGAAATAGCATAATACTGTATGACGCTCCTACCGCATTGCCATGATTTATGCAAAACTTATGCCGTCGCTCGCTCCATAGCTGAGGTGCAGGGTCACGAGCGGCAGCCATTTTGTGAACCCGCTCTGCGATTGATTCTGGCCTGCTACAGTACTCTATATGTATGTATGGTGCATAGAGCTCGCTTATCCCCATAGCCGCTGTGTATTTTAGATAGCGGAATGAGACGCTCCTACCGCATTGCCCTGATTCATGTAGAAACCTGTGTGCATATTTCAATTGAATGTGAAGGTATAGTATATTACAATAAAAAAAATGTAATAAAGTGTCAGAAAAAAAAAGACATTCGCACTTTAGGAATAAGTCATACACTTCACCGCTCAGCCATGACGCTTCATGACAAATATGGGACTTGAACGCTCACATACAGTACGTTGTCTCTAACGTCAATGAACTACAGAATTGATTTAACACATTAGTTGCGACAGTATGCACTATTTTTATTTATTGATTTGTCAATGAACTACAGTATTGCTTTAACACATTAGTTGCGTGTCACGATCCGGGTAACTGGACATCATTATTTACCTTTCAAGTGTCTTATGAGACTGTCCCAGCGTTCTAGGGTGGGATCCCATCTGCGTTGTCAGCATGTAGTACGCTGATGTCTCCACTTCACATCTCCTCCCTGTGATCCCGCAGCGCTGTCACAGCAGCTTCACAAGTTTAGTTCATTAGTTTCCAGAATGGCGTCTCCTGTCCTCCGCCGCCATTGCTACTGTTTCCCATATGGAATATTCAAGACTGGCGTCTCCTGCCCTCTGCGGCCTCCGCCACCATTGCTGCCATTTCCCATATGGAATTACAAACAGACTTTCCCTCCAAATGCTAACATGGGCGCAGCCATGTTTTTCCAGTCACATGTTACTTTTTCAAACTATCCGCTGCGCTCTGGACTCTGCTTAATCATCCAGCCAATGCCTGCTTCCCAGCAGGTATAAATATCCTGTTCCTGGGCTGGAAAGATGTCAGTGCTTTGGTTGTCAAACCCAGTGATACAAGTCTCTCCTGTCTGTGGTTATTCAGGTATTGTTCCAGGTATTCCAGCTCCTGTGTTCAGCTCCACTAGAGACCCGCACCTGCTACCATCTGGCGGTGCAGCCTGACTCTGCGGTGTCCCAGCATTGCATTCTGCTATTGGCAGTGGTTCCATATCGGCCTCCAGCGGTGCCTAGCCCTGCCAGTCACCATCGGTGTTCCATCATCGATCTCCAGTCACCATCGGTGTTCCATCATCGATATCCAGTCATCATTGGTGTTCCATCATCGATCTCCAGTCACCATCTGTGTTTCACATTGGTCTCCAGTCATTATCAGTGTTCCATCATCGATCTCCAGTCACCATCGGTGTTCCATCATCGATCTCCAGTCACCATCGGTGTTCCTTCATCGATCCCCAGCATCATCATTGTTTCTTCATTTGACCTTTCCGCTACATTGGTGTTCTAACATCATTGCACAGTTCACCATCGGTGCTCCTACTTGCAAACGCTCACTCCATCATTGAGCTCCGTAGCACCCTCATCACCTGTGCCAGTTCCATCCGGCATCCTGGGCAGTTCACGAGTGCTCACCCTATTCAGCATTGCACCAGCATATCCAGCTTCCAGTGTGTCATCTGCTGGCCCGTTCCTACTCACACCATCGATACAGCAGACAGCTGTTAGTTCTCAGGACTTACCATCTCCAGGTCTCTCAAGACTGTACGGTGTTATATCACCTCTAGCAGCATCCTAACCATTGCTATATCCAAGGAACTGAGATTCTTTTTGTTATGCAATTATTCTATATTGCTGAGCATCACTGTCTCCTTTGAACTGTCGTTTTACCAGATGAACTGTGTTTAATAAATCTTCTGAACTTTTACAAAGTTGTCTTGGTCACGCCTTTGGGCATTTGTTCCAAAGGTTTCCTGCATGTCCAAGAACCCTATACTGCCTCCCAGGTTCACGTACACCTCAGCCCCTACAACTGAGGCTTCCTCTGGTCAGCACCAGCCCTCAGTTGTGACATTGCGTCTGTATACACTATTTTTATATATTGATTTGTTTACGGGACTTGGACGCTCACACACAGTAACACGGCAATGGGCCATTGCTTTAACACGTTCGTTTGCGTCTTTATAAACTATTTTTATTGATGGATTTATTGGTTTATTATTTTTATTATTGACTCTCTCTGTCTGACCATTGGTCTGTGTGTACAGTATAGAGTAACATTACAGTCGTCACTGACCATTTGCCAGAGCTTTTAGATCAGTCCACCACTATTCGCTCTACAGTACTGGATTAGTGGAGCATTAGCCACCCAGTGGTGAAGATGTGTATTGCATGCCGAGTATGTAGTCATGCCTCAACGCATCTGTCCGTGCATAAACTCAACAACCTAAGCTTTCGCCTAGAAGTAACTAATCCTACGTTTAGGCGGATAAACTGCAGCGATGAGGGAGGCTCCATCTTGTAAATTGCAGAGTAAAAAAGAACTGTCTAGCATGTGTGGGCTACAGTACATGCAAACTCAGCCAGTATTTACCCTGTATACAAAATCAATAAATTTATCTGCACTACATGCACTGTAGAATGCTTGGTCCAGTTTTTTATGTTTTGTTTTCTGCTTTGCTCCTAACTCAGAATTAGCGCCTGGGTCTTAATCTCAATTTAAAATGTCAATTTTGTTGTTTATTAAAATATTCGAAAATCTCCTAATGCCCCAATAACAAAAATAAAATAAAAATAATAATAAAATAATAATAATAATAAAAATAACATAGGTTACAATTGGAGAAATCACAGCTTTTAGTTTGCGCCTCCAGACTAGGTGATAACTATGAAAATATCAGGAAACAGTGCTGTACCTCTGTTACACACCTCTGAGTGAGTAATAATGTATTTAGATGGTGTTTATATAATAAAAAAAATACAATTTTTTTTTGTCATTTTCTCTAAAATGAAGAAACAATGGCCGGGATGTAATGGGAGTCGATAATGGCAAAATGTAGATATTTACTGCTATAGTCCATATGAAATAGTGGGGCCCGGGACTGACATAATAGGCAGGAAACCCCCCTTCTCCACCCACACACTACCCAATAGCCACACAAACACAAACATGCTGCCCTATAGCAATGCCACACAAACACACTGCACTAACCCCTCGCAGTTCTAGCCTCACCTTCTGTTCCTTCTGCGGCCCCACAGTTTACCATTCTGTGTGCACTGGTTGCCCTAGTTGGAGAGCTGCAGCCAGGAGGCGGAGAATGCAGAGGTCCTTGAATTGAGAGGGTCCTGGGTGGCAGCATAGGGACTACCAGCAGACAACCATGGAGGTACAGTGCCAGCAGCAGTATTTCAAATTTGCCAATAGGCATGAAACAATCGGAGCTTATGGACTGTCAACCAATTAGCTGATTGGCTGCCAGTCCGTGAGCTCTACTTGGCTCGCGGTCAGCACTAGATTCAAAATACCGCTGCCAGCTCTGTCCCTGTATCGATGGTTGTTTGCCAGTTGTCCCAATCAACACTGCTGCCACCCAGGTCTCCTCTTGATCTGGGCCCAGGACTGAAGTCCCGTCCGTGCCCCCTTGTTGGTGGACCTGTAAATAAGAGACCAAAAACACATTTTAATCTTTATTTTACTATATTCTTTTCAATTATATAATTGTTGCTTTGTATTTAGGGCATGACGATATCTATAATAATTGCGTAAAATCTGTCCCATCTCCAACATGCGCAAGCCCCAACGGCTCTCACTATTAGAGAGACCTTAGCCTAGAGGGAACCAAAAACGAGCTGCCAGGAACTCAGTAAGTATGGAGGCAGTATGTAGCCGGAGGAAGGGGGGTGCAGGACTGAGGGAATGGACTTTACAGAGTGGGTGTGGGACAATGCAGGGGGTGTAGTGGGACGGAGTGTGGAGGGGCAGAGGGATTGGAGCAGCCCACAGACATTGAAATAACCTGGGTCCCTTTAATAGAATAGAATATTTTAATATGCATAACAAAACCTACATTTTAAGGGTGAGATTAAGCCCCATCCAGTTTCAGGATTTCTCAGTGTAGGGCAGCTTTTACACTGAAGATACATTTCCTATCCTATACTGTTCCCTTCTGTTCTTATTTTATATAATTATTGTCTTATTCTAGAGTGCACCACTTAGGGTTTACTACTCACTTTTGCTGTACTATTTTCCTGGAAGTGGACGTTTTTCATTTGAACCTTCCAGGGTGGATGCACATCAACACTTTTATAAGTAACATGTTATAATGGTAGAGAGAATGCAACATGATTTCTGTATTTTGCAATAAACTGTATTAAAAAAAATGAACACCTAAAATTGGAAGTTACAAACACATGTTTAAAAAGCTGGTTGCACTTGAAACATATTAAAAAGATTCAACACAACAAAACGTGATAGAATTTTTTTTAAAGATTAGGGAAAGTGGCAGGGGACTCAGCGCTTCACTACAGAGGGATGCTTGGGGGTTAGGGGCTGCTAGACCCTATAGGGGTACCCAGTCCCCTATATATATATATTGGTATAAGAAAGATAAGGGGGAGGGTATGCACTCACAGAATGTGTGTATAATACAGGGGGTCCCTAAAGTCTAGACACATAGGATCGTGTTCACATGCATCTTACAAAGCGCACCAACCTTTGCATCACAACTGATCATATTGAAGATTTTAATTTGTTAATATTCCAATTAAATAAAGTATTGTTGAAAATTTCATTTAATTTCTTGAAAATATGCATTTTTTCCTGTGTCCAGACTTTAGGAACACCCTGTATATTGGGGGTCATTCCGAGTTGATCGCTCGCTAGCTAGTTTTAGCAGCGGTGCAAACGCTATGCCGCCGCCCACTGGGAGTGTGGAGGTCATTCCGAGTTGTTCGCTCGGTAAATTTCTTCGCATCGCAGCGATTTTCCGCTTAGTGCGCATGCGCAATGTTCGCACTGCGACTGCGCCAAGTAAATTTGCTATGCAGTTAGGAATTTTACTCACGGTTTTTTCTTCGTTCTGGTGATCGTAATGTGATTGACAGGAAGTGGGTGTTTCTGGGCGGAAACTGGCCGTTTTATGGGTGTGTGTGAAAAAACGCTACCGTTTCTGGGAAAAATGCGGGAGTGGCTGGAGAAACGGAGGAGTGTCTGGGCGAACGCTGGGTGTGTTTATGATGTCAAACCAGGAACGACAAGCACTGAACTGATCGCAGATGCCGAGTAAGGTTGAAGCTACTCAGAAACTGCTAAGAGGTGTGTAATCGCAATTTTGAGAATCTTTCGTTCGCAATTTTAAGATGCTAAGATTCACTCCCAGTAGGCGGTGGCTTAGCGTGTGTAAAGCTGCTAAAAACAGCTTGCGAGCGAACAACTCGGAATGAGGGCCTGTATTTTAGCTTAGCAGAAGTGCGAACGGTTGTATCGCAGTGCGCCTGCAAAAAAATTTTGTGTAGTATCAGAGTAGGTCAAAACCTACTCAGCGCTTGCAATCACTTCAGACTATTCAGTTCCGGATTTGACATCACAAACCCGCCCAGCGTTCGCCCAGCCATGCCTGCGTTTTTCCTGGCACGCCTTCATTTTTCCGCACACTCGCTGAAAACGGTCAGTTGCCACCCAGAAACGCCCACTTCATGTCAATCACTCTGCGGCAAGCAGTGCGACTGAAATGCATCGCTAGACCCTGTCCAAAACTACATCGTTCGTTGTGCCCGTACGTTGCGCGTGCGCATTGCGCAGAACTGACATTTTGTTAGCCTGATCGCTACGCTGCGAACAAATACAGCTAGCGATTAACTCGGAATGATCCCCATTGTCAGAACTATTGTATCAGTGCAAATTATTATTCATACAAGGGGTGAGCGCCGTGACGTTTTTTAGGTTTTGTGTTTTGGTTTTGGATCTGTATCTTCTTAGTATTTTGGATCTGTATTGGTTTTGCCAAAACCGCCCTTGCATGTTTTGGTTTTGGATCTGTATTTTTTTGGGAAAAAAATCACAAAAACAGCTAAAATCACAGAATTTGGGGGTGTTTTTGTTCCTACAGTATTATTAACCTCAATAACATTCATTTCCACTCATTTCCAGTGTATTTTGAACACCTCACAGCTCACAGTATTGTTTTTATCCAGTCTAGGCCAAAAGGTTGCACCGAGGTAGCTGGATGACTAAGCTAAGCAACAGAAGTGTGCGGCACAAACCCCTGGCACATATAGGAGTGGCACTGCAGTGGCAGACAGGATGACAGTTTTATAAACTATGCCCAAAAAATGCTCCAAAGCGCACATAGGGGTCATTCCGAGTTGTTCGCTCGTTATTTTTTTTGCTACGGAGCGATCAGTCACAAATGCGCATGCGCAATGTACGCAGCGCGCCTGCGCCAAGTAAATTAGCACAAAAGTTAGGTATTTTACTCATGGCGTAACAAAGTTTTTTCATCGTTCTGCTGATCGTAGTGTGATTGACAGGAAGTGGGTGTTTCTGGGCGGAAACTGGCCGTTTTCTGGGAGTGTGCGGAAAAACGCAGGCGTTTCAGGGAAAAACGTGGGAGTGTCTGGAGAAACGGGGGAGTGGCTGGCCGAACGCTGGGCGTGTGTGTGATGTCAAACCAGGAACGAAACTGACTGAACTGATCGCTATTTGTGAGTAGGTCTGGAGCTACTCAGAAACTGCTAAGAAATTTCTATTCGCAATTCTGCTAATCTTTCGTTCGCACTTCTGCTAAGCTAAGATACACTCCCAGAGGGCGGTGGCTTAGCGTGTGCAATGCTGCTAAAAGCAGCTAGCGAGCGAACAACTCGGAATCACCCCCATAATGCAAAGAAATAAGGTGCAAGATGAAATTGTCCTTGGGCCCTCCCACCCACCCTTATGTTGTATATATTAAACAGAACATGCGCAGTTTAACAAACCAATAATTTCAGCGACAAGGACCGTCACATGTGGCTGAAATTATTGGTTTGTTTGGGCCCCTACAAAACAATTTTTTAGAAGGACTTCCTCTGTTAAGAAACTCTGAGGATGTTGATGATGAGGTGTTAATTACATTATAATGTTGTACAATAAATTTCATGTCTTTGCCGCAAAATGACGTACTGTAACTAGAGATGAGCGGGTTCGGTTTCTCTGAATCCGAACCCGCCCGAACTTCATGGTTTTTTTCACGGGTCCGAGCAGACTCGGATCCTCCCGCCTTGCTCGGTTAACCCGAGCGCGCCCGAACGTCATCATGACGCTGTCGGATTCTCGCGAGACTCGGATTCTATATAAGGAGCCGCGCGTCGCCGCCATTTTCACACGTGCATTGAGATTGATAGGGAGAGGACGTGGCTGGCGTCCTCTCCATTTAGATTATAAGAGAGAGAGATTTACTGGAGCTTAGGACTAGGAGGAGTACTGTAGAAGTGTAGAGAGTGCAAAGAGTTTACTAGTGAGTGACCACCAGACAGTGCAGTTTATTTAATATATCCGTTCTCTGCCTGAAAAAAGCGATACACACAGTGACTCAGTCACATACCATATCTGTGTGCACTGCTCAGGCTCAGCCCAGTGTGCTGCATCATCTATATATATTATATATCTGTCTGACTGCTCAGCTCACACAGCTTATAATTGTGGGGGAGACTGGGGAGCACTGCAGTGCCAGTTATAGGTTATAGCAGGAGCCAGGAGTACATAATATTATATAGTGAGTGACCACCAGACAGTGCAGTTTATTTAATATATCCGTTCTCTGCCTGAAAAAAGCGATACACACAGTGACTCAGTCACATACCATATCTGTGTGCACTGCTCAGGCTCAGCCCAGTGTGCTGCATCATCTATATATATTATATATCTGTCTGACTGCTCAGCTCACACAGCTTATAATTGTGGGGGAGACTGGGGAGCACTGCAGTGCCAGTTATAGGTTATAGCAGGAGCCAGGAGTACATAATATTATATTAAAATTAAACAGTGCACACTTTTGCTGCAGGAGTGCCACTGCCAGTGTGACTGACCAGTGACCTGACCACACTGACCACCAGTATAGTTAGTAGTATACTTATATTGTGATTGCCTGAAAAAGTTAAACACTCGTCGTGTGACTTCACTTGTGTGTTGTTTTTTTTTTTATTCTATAAAAATAAAACTCATTCTGCTGACAGACAGTGTCCAGCAGGTCCGTCATTATATAATATATAATATATACCTGTCCGGCTGCAGTAGTGATATATATATTTTTTTTATATCATTTATCATCCAGTCGCAGCAGACACAGTACGGTAGTTCACGGCTGTGGCTACCTCTGTGTCTGCACTCGGCAGGCAGTCCGTCCATAATTGTATACCACCTAACCGTGGTTTTTTTTTTCTTCTTTATACATACATACTACTACGACATCTCTTTATCAACCAGTCTATATTAGCAGCAGACACAGTACAGTACGGTAGTTCACGGCTGTGGCTACCTCTGTGTCTGCACTCGGCAGGCAGTCCGTCCATAATTGTATACCACCTAACCGTGGTTTTTTTTTCTTTCTTCTTTATACATACATAGTTACATAGACATCTCTTTATCAACCAGTCTATATTAGCAGCAGACACAGTACAGTACGGTAGTTCACGGCTGTGGCTACCTCTGTGTCTGCACTCGGCAGGCAGTCCGTCCATAATTGTATACCACCTAACCGTGGTTTTTTTTTCTTTCTTCTTTATACATACATAGTTACATAGACATCTCTTTATCAACCAGTCTATATTAGCAGCAGACACAGTACAGTACGGTAGTTCACGGCTGTGGCTACCTCTGTGTCTGCACTCGGCAGGCAGTCCGTCCATAATTGTATACCACCTAACCGTGGTTTTTTTTTCTTTCTTCTTTATACATACATGGGCCCTCATTCCGAGTTGTTCGCTCGGTATTTTTCATCGCATCGCAATGAAAATCCGCTTAGTACGCATGCGCAATGTTCGCACTGCGACTGCGCCAAGTAACTTTGCTATGTAGAAAGTAATTTTACTCACGGCTTTTTCATCGCTCCGGCGAACGTAATGTGATTGACAGGAAATGGGTGTTACTGGGCGGAAACACGGCGTTTCAGGGGCGTGTGGCTGAAAACGCTACCGTTTCCGGAAAAAACGCAGGAGTGGCCGGAGAAACGGTGGGAGTGCCTGGGCGAACGCTGGGTGTGTTTGTGACGTCAACCAGGAACGACAAGCACTGAACTGATCGCACAGGCAGAGTAAGTCTGAAGCTACTCTGAAACTGCTAAGTAGTTAGTAATCGCAATATTGCGAATACATCGGTCGCAATTTTAAGAAGCTAAGATTCACTCCCAGTAGGCGGCGGCTTAGCGTGTGTAACTCTGCTAAATTCGCCTTGCGACCGATCAACTCGGAATGAGGGCCATAGTTACATAGACATCTCTTTATCAACCAGTCTATATTAGCAGCAGACACAGTACAGTACGGTAGTTCACGGCTGTGGCTACCTCTGTGTCTGCACTCGGCAGGCAGTCCGTCCATAATTGTATACCACCTAACCGTGGTTTTTTTTTTTTTCTTCTTTATACATACATAGTTACATAGACATCTCTTTATCAACCAGTCTATATTAGCAGCAGACACAGTACAGTACGGTAGTTCACGGCTGTGGCTACCTCTGTGTCTGCACTCGGCAGGCAGTCCGTCCATAATTGTATACCACCTAACCGTGGTTTTTTTTTCTTTCTTCTTTATACATACATACTACTACGACATCTCTTTATCAACCAGTCTATATTATTAGCAGCAGACACAGTACAGTACGGTAGTTCACGGCTGTGGCTACCTCTGTGTCTGCACTCGGCAGGCAGTCCGTCCATAATTGTATACCACCTAACCGTGGTTTTTTTTTCTTTCTTCTTTATACATACATAGTTACATAGACATCTCTTTATCAACCAGTCTATATTAGCAGCAGACACAGTACAGTACGGTAGTTCACGGCTGTGGCTACCTCTGTGTCTGCACTCGGCAGGCAGTCCGTCCATAATTGTATACCACCTAACCGTGGTTTTTTTTTTCTTTCTTCTTTATACATACATACTACTACGACATCTCTTTATCAACCAGTCTATATTATTAGCAGCAGACACAGTACAGTACGGTAGTTCACGGCTGTGGCTACCTCTGTGTCTGCACTCGGCAGGCAGTCCGTCCATAATTGTATACCACCTAACCGTGGTTTTTTTTTCTTTCTTCTTTATACATACATAGTTACATAGACATCTCTTTATCAACCAGTCTATATTAGCAGCAGACACAGTACAGTACGGTAGTTCACGGCTGTGGCTACCTCTGTGTCTGCAGTCGGCAGGCAGTCCATAATTGTATACTAGTATCCATCTCCATTGTTTACCTGAGGTGCCTTTTAGTTGTGCCTATTAAAATATGGAGAACAAAAATGTTGAGGTTCCAAAATTAGGGAAAGATCAAGATCCACTTCCACCTCGTGCTGAAGCTGCTGCCACTAGTCATGGCCGAGACGATGAAATGCCAGCAACGTCGTCTGCCAAGGCCGATGCCCAATGTCATAGTACAGAGCATGTCAAATCCAAAACACCAAATATCAGAAAAAAAAGGACTCCAAAACCTAAAATAAAATTGTCGGAGGAGAAGCGTAAACTTGCCAATATGCCATTTACGACACGGAGTGGCAAGGAACGGCTGAGGCCCTGGCCTATGTTCATGGCTAGTGGTTCAGCTTCACATGAGGATGGAAGCACTCAGCCTCTCGCTAGAAAAATGAAAAGACTCAAGCTGGCAAAAGCAGCACAGCAAAGAACTGTGCATTCTTCGAAATCCCAAATCCACAAGGAGAGTCCAATTGTGTCGGTTGCGATGCCTGACCTTCCCAACACTGGACGTGAAGAGCATGCGCCTTCCACCATTTGCACGCCCCCTGCAAGTGCTGGAAGGAGCACCCGCAGTCCAGTTCCTGATAGTCAGATTGAAGATGTCAGTGTTGAAGTACACCAGGATGAGGAGGATATGGGTGTTGCTGGCGCTGGGGAGGAAATTGACCAGGAGGATTCTGATGGTGAGGTGGTTTGTTTAAGTCAGGCACCCGGGGAGACACCTGTTGTCCGTGGGAGGAATATGGCCGTTGACATGCCAGGTGAAAATACCAAAAAAATCAGCTCTTCGGTGTGGAGGTATTTCAACAGAAATGCGGACAACAGGTGTCAAGCCGTGTGTTCCCTTTGTCAAGCTGTAATAAGTAGGGGTAAGGACGTTAACCACCTCGGAACATCCTCCCTTATACGTCACCTGCAGCGCATTCATAATAAGTCAGTGACAAGTTCAAAAACTTTGGGTGACAGCGGAAGCAGTCCACTGACCAGTAAATCCCTTCCTCTTGTAACCAAGCTCACGCAAACCACCCCACCAACTCCCTCAGTGTCAATTTCCTCCTTCCCCAGGAATGCCAATAGTCCTGCAGGCCATGTCACTGGCAATTCTGACGATTCCTCTCCTGCCTGGGATTCCTCCGATGCATCCTTGCGTGTAACGCCTAGTGCTGCTGGCGCTGCTGTTGTTGCTGCTGGGAGTCGATGGTCATCCCAGAGGGGAAGTCGTAAGCCCACTTGTACTACTTCCAGTAAGCAATTGACTGTTCAACAGTCCTTTGCGAGGAAGATGAAATATCACAGCAGTCATCCTGCTGCAAAGCGGATAACTGAGGCCTTGACAACTATGTTGGTGTTAGACGTGCGTCCGGTATCCGCCGTTAGTTCACAGGGAACTAGACAATTTATTGAGGCAGTGTGCCCCCGTTACCAAATACCATCTAGGTTCCACTTCTCTAGGCAGGCGATACCGAAAATGTACACGGACCTCAGAAAAAGACTCACCAGTGTCCTAAAAAATGCAGTTGTACCCAATGTCCACTTAACCACGGACATGTGGACAAGTGGAGCAGGGCAGGGTCAGGACTATATGACTGTGACAGCCCACTGGGTAGATGTATGGACTCCCGCCGCAAGAACAGCAGCGGCGGCACCAGTAGCAGCATCTCGCAAACGCCAACTCTTTCCTAGGCAGGCTACGCTTTGTATCACCGCTTTCCAGAATACGCACACAGCTGAAAACCTCTTACGGCAACTGAGGAAGATCATCGCGGAATGGCTTACCCCAATTGGACTCTCC
Source organism: Pseudophryne corroboree (assembly GCF_028390025.1). Taxonomy (NCBI): domain Eukaryota; kingdom Metazoa; phylum Chordata; class Amphibia; order Anura; family Myobatrachidae; genus Pseudophryne; species Pseudophryne corroboree. The sequence continues at coordinate 607,391,522 of NC_086444.1, read as the reverse complement.
TGTGGATTTGTGGCATCGGACAACGCCAGCAATATTGTGTGTGCATTAAATATGGGCAAATTCCAGCACGTCCCATGTTTTGCACATACCTTGAATTTGGTGGTGCAGAATTTTTTAAAAAACGACAGGGGCGTGCAAGAGATGCTGTCGGTGGCCAGAAGAATTGCGGGACACTTTCGGCGTACAGGCACCACGTACAGAAGACTGGAGCACCACCAAAAACTACTGAACCTGCCCTGCCATCATCTGAAGCAAGAAGTGGTAACGAGGTGGAATTCAACCCTCTATATGCTTCAGAGGTTGGAGGAGCAGCAAAAGGCCATTCAAGCCTATACAATTGAGCACGATATAGTAGGTGGAATGCACCTGTCTCAAGCGCAGTGGAGAATGATTTCAACGTTGTGCAAGGTTCTGATGCCCTTTGAACTTGCCACACGTGAAGTCAGTTCAGACACTGCCAGCCTGAGTCAGGTCATTCCCCTCATCAGGCTTTTGCAGAAGAAGCTGGAGACATTGAAGGAGGAGCTAACACGGAGCGATTCCGCTAGGCATGTGGGACTTGTGGATGGAGCCCTTAATTCGCTTAACAAGGATTCACGGGTGGTCAATCTGTTGAAATCAGAGCACTACATTTTGGCCACCGTGCTCGATCCTAGATTTAAAGCCTACCTTGGATCTCTCTTTCCGGCAGACACAAGTCTGCTGGGGTTGAAAGACCTGCTGGTGACAAAATTGTCAAGTCAAGCGGAACGCGACCTGTCAACATCTCCTCCTTCACATTCTCCCGCAACTGGGGGTGCGAGGAAAAGGCTCAGAATTCCGAGCCCACCCGCTGGCGGTGATGCAGGGCAGTCTGGAGCGACTGCTGATGCTGACATCTGGTCCGGACTGAAGGACCTGACAACGATTACGGACATGTCGTCTACTGTCACTGCATATGATTCTCTCAACATTGATAGAATGGTGGAGGATTATATGAGTGACCGCATCCAAGTAGGCACGTCACACAGTCCGTACTTATACTGGCAGGAAAAAGAGGCAATTTGGAGGCCCTTGCACAAACTGGCTTTATTCTACCTAAGTTGCCCTCCCACAAGTGTGTACTCCGAAAGAGTGTTTAGTGCCGCCGCTCACCTTGTCAGCAATCGGCGTACGAGGTTACATCCAGAAAATGTGGAGAAGATGATGTTCATTAAAATGAATTATAATCAATTCCTCCGCGGAGACATTGACCAGCAGCAATTGCCTCCACAAAGTACACAGGGAGTTGAGATGGTGGATTCCAGTGGGGACGAATTGATAATCTGTGAGGAGGGGGATGTACACGGTGATATATCGGAGGGTGATGATGAGGTGGACATCTTGCCTCTGTAGAGCCAGTTTGTGCAAGGAGAGATTAATTGCTTCTTTTTTGGGGGGGGTCCAAACCAACCCGTCATATCAGTCACAGTCGTGTGGCAGACCCTGTCACTGAAATGATGGGTTGGTTAAAGTGTGCATGTCCTGTTTTGTTTATACAACATAAGGGTGGGTGGGAGGGCCCAAGGACAATTCCATCTTGCACCTCTTTTTTCTTTTCTTTTTCTTTGCATCATGTGCTGATTGGGGAGGGTTTTTTGGAAGGGACATCCTGCGTGACACTGCAGTGCCACTCCTAAATGGGCCCGGTGTTTGTGTCGGCCACTAGGGTCGCTAATCTTACTCACACAGTCAGCTACCTCATTGCGCCTCTTTTTTTCTTTGCGTCATGTGCTGATTGGGGAGGGTTTTTTGGAAGGGACATCCTGCGTGACACTGCAGTGCCACTCCTAGATGGGCCCGGTGTTTGTGTCGGCCACTAGGGTCGCTAATCTTACTCACACAGCTACCTCATTGCGCCTCTTTTTTTCTTTGCGTCATGTGCTGTTTGGGGAGGGTTTTTTGGAAGGGACATCCTGCGTGACACTGCAGTGCCACTCCTAGATGGGCCCGGTGTTTGTGTCGGCGACTAGGGTCGCTTATCTTACTCACACAGCGACCTCGGTGCAAATTTTAGGACTAAAAATAATATTGTGAGGTGTGAGGTATTCAGAATAGACTGAAAATGAGTGTAAATTATGGTTTTTGAGGTTAATAATACTTTGGGATCAAAATGACCCCCAAATTCTATGATTTAAGCTGTTTTTTAGTGTTTTTTGAAAAAAACACCCGAATCCAAAACACACCCGAATCCGACAAAAAAAATTCGGTGAGGTTTTGCCAAAACGCGTTCGAACCCAAAACACGGCCGCGGAACCGAACCCAAAACCAAAACACAAAACCCGAAAAATTTCAGGCGCTCATCTCTAACTGTAACATGGAGGAAGTGCCTAGATGGCTAACGTTTCTACCTCTACTAAATTTGGCCCCACAAATGGAGCAGATGCTTTCATAAACATTGTCAGGATTGGGGTAAAAATAATCACACATCAAAGAGGTGACTTTTCTCTTACGTCCTAGAGGATGCTGGGGTCCACATTAGTACCATGGCGTATAGAAGGGTCCACCAGGAGCTATTGGCACTTTAAGAATTTGAGAGTGTGGGCAGGCTCCTCCCTCTATGCCCCTCCTACCAGACTCAGTTTAGAAAATGTGCCCGGAGGAGCCGGTCACAGCTAGGGGAGTTCTCCTGAGTTTTCCTGGTAAATGTTTTTTTAGAGTTTATTATTTTACAGGGAGGCTGCTGGCAACAGCCACCCTGCAGCGAAGGACTGAGGGGGAGAGCAGTGTCCGCCCTGCGGGGTCAGAGCCATTGTCTCTGCTGACTGGACACTGAGCTCCAGGGGGGTCTGATCATTCTCCGCCACAGGGGACAGTTCGCCCCAGCAGCATGCCACCACCCCCTTGCAGAGCTGAAGAATTGGTGGCGAGTGAGACACCGACCCCCCCTAGCAAGCGAGGGGTCAGTGTGAACATGGCGGCACAGGGTAGGAGTGCAGTATTAACTGCGCTCCGGGGATGGCTCAGCGGTACATGGTGCAGCACTGTGAGGGGCGCCCTGAGCCAGTGGGACACCCTACACTGGTCCAGAAGCCTGTCGGGGTCCCCGGATCTCAGCCAGCACTAATTCCTCTGGCCAGTATCCATGAAGAGCGGGAAGACAGCGCCATTTTGGGGGCGGAGCTTCTCCTCAGAGCGGACCCAGCCTGCCTGCACAGCACTGAGAAGGAGAATCAGGTCCCTCCACAGCAACTCCAGTTATCTGTAAACAATACCAGTGGGTTGTAGAAGGGGGAAGAGGTTGTAATACGACTGTGTGTCCTATTAAGGTGCACAGTCAGCGCTGACAAGGGGTCTCCCTTTGGTAAAAGTGCTGTGTGTGGGTTGGCTCCAATCTCTGTGTCTCTCTTGCCATTCTTGGGGGGGAAACTCTGTCTGCCCTCACCTGTGTGTGTGTGGAGTATTTGGTGGTCTCCTTTAGCTATATCCAGGGACAAGGTGTCATATGCTGCAGAGGATTTATCCTCCCAGGATGATCCCATTCCATCAGAATCAGAATCAGCTTTATTGGCCAGGTATACTTACGTATACTAGGAATTTGTCTTCGGTTTGCTATACAACAGCCAAGTAGGTAACAGGTAAGCAGGTGTGTGTGTGTGTGTGTGGGGTGGGGGGGGGGGGGGTAAGTAAAGTTACACAGATAGGTATACCGTAGGGACACAAGTGAGTTACATGTACGTCTAGTCAGTCAATGTTCAGGAGTTCAGCAGGCGGACAGCTTGAGGAAAGAAACTTTTGAGGCTTCGGGTGGATCTGGCGGGGACAGCCCTGTAACGCCTGCCTGAAGGAAGCAAGTTAAAAATGCTGTGGCCGGGGTGTAGCTGGTCTTTTACTATCTTCATTGCCCACTTTTTAGCTCTGGACAAGTACAGGTCCTGGACTGAGGGAAGGTCGGCCCCGATGATCTTCTCTGCGGTTCTGACCACCTTTTGGAGCCTGCATCTGTCCCTCGCGCTGGCGGAGCTGTACCATACGAGTATCGAGGAGCACAGTACCGACTCCACAATCGCGGAGTAGAAGAGGAGCAGGAGCTTCTGTGGGATGTTGAACTTCCTTAGTTGCCTGAGGAAGAACAACCTCTGCTGCACTTTCCCAACAGTGGCGTCGGTGTTGGACCCCCATTTAAGGTCCCTGGAGATTGTGGTCCCTAGAAACTTGAAGGAGTCCACTAGCGATACCACACTGTCAGCAATCGTTAGCGGAGGTGCACTAGATGACTTCTTCCTGAAGTCCACTATCATCTCGACAGATTTGAGGGGGTTGAGGTCAAGGTTGTTGTGGATGCACCACTGGGCCAGCCGGTCTACTTCCCGTCTATAGGCCGATTCGTCCCCATCCTTGATGAGGCCGATGACGGTGGTGTCATCGGCGAATTTGATGATCCTTACTGATTGCGCCTCTGAGGTACAGTCATTTGTGTACAGGGAGAAGAGCAGGGGTGAGAGGACACAGCCCTGAGGGGCCCCTGTACTGATGGACCGCGCTTGAGAGGTGAATTCCCCCGCTTTCACCACCTGTGTCCTATCTGTCAGGAAGTCTGTTATCCAGGAACAGGTAGCTTCTGGGACCCCTAGGCGAAGTAATTTGGGGTGGAGGATGCTGGGGACGATTGTATTGAAGGCCGAGCTGAAATCGACAAACAGGACCCTCGCATAGGTACCGGGAATGTCTAGGTGCTGTAGAATGTAGTGCAGGCCCAGGTTGACTGCATCCTCGACACACCGATTCGAGCGATAGGCGAACTGCAGGGGGTCCAGTTGGGGGCCAGTCACAGTTTTCAGGTGATTCAAAACCAGACGCTCGAACGTTTTCATGACCACAGACGTCAGTGCTATCGGCCTGTAGTCGTTCAGGTTCGTGATAGTGGGTTTCTTGGGGACCGGGACTATAGTAGACCTTTTGAGGCAGGAAGGGACTTTCTGTCGCTCCAGCGATTTATTGAAGATCTTGGTGAATATGGGGGCGAGCTGACCCGCACATGCTCTTAGGGCAGATGGTGACACTCCGTCAGGATCCGGAGCTTTCCTGGTTTTGGTCCTTTTGAACAATGCCTCCACCTCTTCTTGGGTGACTTGCAGTGCCTGGGGTTGGCCGTCGGTGTTCGGGGCATCGTAGAGGTGATTGTTTGGGTTGCAGGGGACTTCTTTTGCGAACCTGCAATAAAAGTGGTTCAGTTCATCTGCAAGGTCTTGGTGCATGGCGGTGGACTTTGATGTTTTCCTATAGTTGGTTATGGATTGCATTCCTTTCCATACAGATACGGGGTCATTGGTGGAGAGATCGTTTGTCAGCTTGTCCGAGAACCGCTTTTTTGCTAGCCTGATTCCTTTAGTCAGAGAGTTCCTAGTACGGTTGTATAGTGCTCTGTCACCGCTGCTATAGGCCTCCTCTTTGGCTCGACGAAGTTGCCTGAGCTGGGCATTGAACCAGGGCTTGTTGTTGTTGTAAATGCGGTAAGTCTTGGTAGGTACATACATGTCCTCACAGTAGCTGATGTAGGATGTGACAGTGTCTGTCAAGTCATTCAGGTCGGTTGCCGAGGCTTCAAAGACCCCCCATTCCGTGCAGTCAAAGCAGGCCTGGAGCTTCATCTTGGCCTCATTGGTCCATTTCTTGACAGTCTTAACGACAGGCTTAACTGCTCTCAGCATCTGTGTATAGGTAGGGAGTAGGTGGACGAGGCAGTGGTCAGATAGGCCGAGTGCAGCACGCGGGACAGACCGGAAGGCAGACTTGAGGGTAGTGTAGCAGTGATCAAGGGTGCGCCCTTCCCTAGTGGGACACGTGACTTGTTGTTTGTACTTAGGTAGCTCCTTGCTCGGGTTAGTTCTGTTGAAGTCACCCAGTACTATAAGCAGAGAGTCTGGGTGTTTTTGTTCTATGTCGGATATACATATGGCCAGGTGGTGCAGGGCTTCGTTCGCGCAGGCGAGGGGGGGGATGTACACTCCCACAAGGACAATTGAGGCAAATTCCCGTGGGGAATAGAAGGGGTTGCAGTTGATACTCAGCATCTCCAGGTGAGGGCTGTATGATTTGCCTATGATCGTGACATTGGTGCACCATCCGTCGTTGATGTAGAAGCAGATGCCACCACCCTTCGTTTTTCCTGAGAGAACCTTGGAGCGATCGGCCCTGAAGAGACTGAAGCCCGGCAGAGACATTGGGTTGTCCGCAATATGGTCGTCCAGCCACGTCTCCGTAAAGCAGAGGATAGATGACCCTGTAATGCCTGACCCTGCGCTGCCCAGAAGGAGGGACAATTCGTCGAACTTGTTTGCCAGTGAGCGCACATTCGAAAGCGGGATCGCGGGTAGTGCAGACCGGTGCCCTCGCCGCCGCCACCTCACTAGGGCGCCTGCGTGACAGCCTCTCCTCTGAGTCCAGGTCCTTCTACTAGGGCCGACATGAGGGCCTCCGTCATTTTCTTTCCGGGGCCGGTGATCCATCCGCCAGTCGCCACCTGGGCTGCGGGGGGGCGCGGCCGCTCGGTCATCCACTTCGGTGTCCACAACGTCTGCATCCTTGCCACACAGGGCAGCAAGGGCAGCGAGGGCTGCAAGGGCCGCTGATCTGCCCGCCGACGGGCCCGAACGTGTGGTAAGCACCTCGGGAGCGCTCCAACTAAGGAGGGCTTCCCTGCTGTATTTGGTCACCGGTGGGGTAGACAAGGGCAAGGGAAAACAAGGGGAAACAGGTATTTTGGCTGAGCTGCGTAGCTCCGAGGCAGCCATCTGCGGCGCCATTTTAGATTGTAATCGCTATAATCATTGTTGCTGTAACCTATTGCTGCTCCTTAATACAATGGGTATATTTGAAACAAGTGATACTGTAAATAAAATAACTGATTTTTCTGTTGCTGATTTAGTCAAAAGCAGGCTTGTGCAGAGGTGTTAGAATCCAATTCCTGTTGTGTAGGTGTGAAAGATCTCAGTGTGAGAGGCCTTTGAAGTAAATTTCTTGTGGGGGTAGTGATAACATGTGTCCTTTGGAATGGCTCTTGCAAATTGAAGTGAGCAGTGACCCTTCAGTGATTCAGAGCCTGAATATGCTGTATATTAGTTGATTAATGCAAGAAGTCAGTTATTTTTTGCTCAGAGAACAGAGGTGAATGATGTCTAAGTGAGGGGCTGGATGGAGCCAAATATAGGTTGTAGTTCACAGTACCTTGTCTGGGATGTCCAATGCAGAGCACAGTAGATTCCAAACTGAAGGACTTCTAAGTGGAGAGTTGCAGAGGTTTCAATCTAGTGTGTATCTCAGCGCAGGAATGCAATCCGTTGGTTTTGATCAGATGTCCGCGTAGAGTAGAACAAGTTAAAGGTAAGTCCTTGGATATTTACGTTGATTTATGGGTCAGTTGTGGTGAATTTCAGCTGTTTTATGGAGATGATCAGGAGCATGCAAAAGGTGATGCAGCCATCTTGGTGTTACATAGCAGAATCAGGATCAGGATAACACTGGTTTAGCACAGATACCAGCAAATCTTGGATTTCTCAGATTTCTGACAGGGTTGCAAATAAAGAATCTGCAACCCAGGTATTACAGAGCTCTATGGCAGTATGACCGGTTTCTGGTACCTCAGGGCGCCCCGCTATATACCCCCACAAACGTGCGCTTGTGCATGTCACACAAGATGACACGGATACCGATTCTGACACCACAGATGGTGATGGGGATGTGTTGCGGGGGTCCGCATCTCTTGCAAAGGAGGTGCAATTGTTGATAGAGGCTATCAGGGATGTGTTGAATGTTAATGATACCACACCTGAGCAGGTTGAGGAGGCTTTTTTCACTGAAAATAAAAAAGCCTCGCTAACCTTCCCTGCGTCAAAGGAATTGAATGCTATATTTGAAAAAGCATGGGAAACACAGAGAAAAAATTCCAGGTCCCTAAAAGGGTCCAGGTGGCGTTTCCTTTCCCTGAGGAGGATAGGAAAAAATGGGAAAACCCACCGATTGTTGACGCATCTGTGTCCAGACTCTCAAAGAAGGTGGTTTTGCCTGTTCCAGGATCTACCGCCTTAAAGGAGCCGGCTGATAGAAAAATTGATAACATGCTTAAATCAATGTATACTGCTTCAGGGGCCATATTACGTCCCATTATTGCTACTGCATGGATTGCAAAGGCAATAGTAAAGTGGTCGGCTACCTTATTTGAGGATTTGGATACGATGGATAGGGATGATGTACCCCCATGGCTGCAGGAATCTCTTCCATGTCTGTTTCAGCTCGTCGGGGACTGTGGCTGCGCCAGTGGTCAGCCGACGCGGAATCCAGAAAAAGTGTGGAGTCCCTACCCTATACAGGTCAGGCACTCTTTGGGGAAGCTGTAGACTCATGGATATCCACGGCTACAGCGGGTAAGTCTCCATTTCTTCCCTCAGCAGCACCTGCTCCGAAGAAATCCTTCTCTTCATCTGCAACACAGTCTTTTCGGCCTAACAAGCCTAGAAAGGCCAGACTGTCCAATACCTTCTTTAGGGGAGGTAGAGTTAAGTCCAAGAAACCTGCCGCTGCAGGTTCCCAGGAACAAAAGCCTGCTTCAGGTATGCCAAAGTCCTCCGCGCGGCCTGGAGGTGGGGCCGGTGGGAGCAAGACTCAGACACTTCAGTCACGTCTGGGTATTGTCCGGCCTGGATACCTGGGTGATAGATATTGTATCCCAGGGATACAGGCTGGAATTTCAAAGTCTCCCTGCTCATCGTTTTTTCAAATCAGGCTTACCAGCTCTTTTGGCAGACAGCACTACTACAAGAAGCTGTCCAAAAGCTGGTGGAGGCACAGGTCATTGTGCCAGTTCCTCCTCCTGTGCAGGCCACAGGTTACCATTCGAATCTTTTTGTGGTACCGAAACTGGATGGTTCGGTCAGGCCCATTTTGAACCTAAAATCATTGAACCCCTTTCTAAAGGAGTTCGAGTTCAAAATGGAGTCTCTCAGGGCGGTGATATCAGGTCTGGAAGAGGGGGAATTCCTGGAATCCCTGGATATCAAGGATGTGTACCTCCACATTCCGATATGGCTGCCACATCAGGCTTACCTCCGTTTCACATTCCTGGACTGTCATTTCCAGTTCCAGGCCCTGCCATTCGGCCTCTTCACAGCACCAAGGGTGTTTACCAAGGTGATGGCAGAGATGATGGTTCTCCACAAACAAGGAGTGAACATCATTCCATATCAGGACGATCTGCTGATAAAGGCATCGTCCAAGGAGAAGCTGCTGCAGTCCATTGTTCTCATGACACACCTCCTCAAGAGTCATGGTTGGATTCTGAACCTTCGAAAGTCACATTTGGAACCAACCCAGAGGTTGTCCTGTCTGGGAATGATCCTGGACACAGAAGTGCAGAAGGTGTTTCTTCCATAGGAAAAGGCTTTGGTGATACAAACTATGGTCCAGGATGTCCTGAAGCCTGCCCCGGTGTCGGTTCATCAATGCATTCACCTGTTGGGAAAGATGGTGGCCTCTTACGAGGCTCTCCATTATGGGAGGTTCCACGCTCGGACCTTCCAACTGGATCTTCTGGACAAGTGGTCGGGATCTCATCTCCACATGCACCAGAGAATTCGTCTGTCGCCGAAGGCCAGGATTTCGCTCCTCTGGTGGTTACAATTAGTTTACCTTCTGGAGGGCCACAGGTTCGGGATTCAGGAATGGGTCCTTCTAAACATGGATGCGAGCCTTCGGGGCTGGGGAGCAGTCACTCAAGGAGTAACTTTCCAAGGACGGTAGTCAACCCTGGAAGCCGGCCTGCCCTTTTACATCCTGGAACTAAGAGCCGTCTACAACGGTCTTATTCAGGCGGCCCCTCTTCTAAGAAATTGGGCCATTCAAGTGCAGTCGGACAACGTAACAACAGTGGCTTACATAAACCGACAGGGAGGAATGAAGAGCAGAGCGGCAATGTCAGAGGTGACAAGAATACTCCTCTGGACAGAAAAACACGCGTTGGCACTGTCAGCCATCTTCATTCTGGGAGTAGACAACTGGGAAGCAGACTTCCTCAGCAGACACGATCTCCATCCAGGGGAGTGGGGTCTCCATCCGGAGGTGTTCAAGGAAATAACAGACCTTTGGGGATTACACAAAAAAGATGTGATGACTTCTCGTCTCAACAAGAAGCTTTAGCATTATTGTTCCAGGTCGAGGGACCCACAAGCAGTGGCAGTGAACGCCCTGTTGTCTCCATGGGTGTTCCAGTCAGTGTACGTGTTTCCACCACTCCCACTCATCCCAAGAATCCTAAAGCTCATAAGGAGAATAAGGGTTCAAGCGATCCTCATTGCTCCAGACTGGCCGAGAAGGGCTTGGTATGCGGACCTTCTGAATCTATTGCAAGAAGAACCGAGGCCTCTTCCTCTTCGGGAGGACCTACTGCAGCAGGGGCCGTTCGCCTATCAAGACTTACCGCGGCTACGTTTGATGGCATGGACGTTGAGCACCTGATACTTGCTCGGAAGGGCATTCCGAAGAAAGTCATTCCTACCCTGATACAGGCTAGGAAAGGGGTAACGTCTAAACATTACCATCGTATTTGGAAGAAATATGTCTCTTGGTGTGAATCCAAGAAGTTTCCTACGGTGGAGTTTCAACTCAGACGTTTTCTCCTCTTCCTGCAAGCAGGTGTGGATATGGGCCTGAGGTTGGGTTCTGTGAAGGTCCAGATTTCGTCCCTATCCATTTTCTTCCAGAAACAATTGGCTGCCCTCCCTCAGGTTCAGACTTTTTTGAAGGGAGTTCTGCACATCCAACCTCCCTTTGTACCACCTACGGCGCCTTGGGACCTTAGCGTGGTGTTGCAGTTCCTCCAGTCGGATTGGTTTAAGCCTCTACAGGAGGTTGAGGTAAAATTTCTTACATGGAAGGCGGTCACGTTGTTGGCCTTAGCTTCTGCTAGACGCGTGTCCGAATTGGGGGCTTTATCCTGTAAAAGCCCTTACTTCATCTCCCATGCAGACAGAGCTGAGCTCCGGACACGTCAGCAGTTTCTTCCGAAGGTTGTGTCGGCATTTCATATCAACCAACCTATTGTGGTGCCAGTTGCTACTGACTCCTCAATTACATCAAAGTCCTTGGATGTTGTAAGGGCTCTGAAGATATATATGAAGAGAACTTCTCACAGAAAGTCGGACTCTCTGTTTGGCCTATATGATCCCAAGAAAACTGGGTGTCCTGCTTCTAAGCAGACTATTTCTCACTGGATTCGGTTCACTATCCAGCACGCTTATTCTATGGCAGGACTGCCGTGTCCAAAATCTGTTAAGGCCCACTCTACTCGTAACGTGTGGTCTTCCTGGGCGGCTGCCCGGGGTGTCTCGGCATTGCAACTTTGCCGAGCTGCAACTTGTTCTAGGTTGAACACGTTTGCAAAGTTTTACAAGTATGATACTTTGGCCTCTGATGATCTGAAGTTCAGTCAATCAGTTCTGCAGGAGCCTCCGCACTCTCCCTCTCGTTCTGGGAGCTTTGGTACATCCCCATGGTGAAAAATATGTTTAGGAGTTACAAATGTGCGCAATTAAAAACAGAATCATGCAGCAGAATCACACGTAAAATTGAGTGTTCATCCAACACTCAGAAAACTGAATAATATTCTAAGGGATTTTTTACGTGCTCAATCCTGCGCTATTCTGCTTAACCATGTACAGAATGATACCAGGAATGTGCATAGGAAAAAACGAACAATCATGCAAAAAGGTGTATACATGCAAAGCACCACATCCAAATATAATAGAAATTACTGAGCTTTTATAAATGTATGATGAATTGATCACAATCTTCTGTGAATAGCTCCTCAATGCATGTAGAGGTTGGTACCGTCCAGAAATCTCTGAAATCAGAACAATCGTGCTTCCCTCACAGGGGTATTACCCATTACAGGGGGAGTCAGCACAGAGAATAAATAATAGTGCAGTATTTTGTATAAAAGAGGAAGCGTTTTAATACAAATTGCACTTACAACAAATAGAAATAAAAATCACATGTAAGACCACACTTAACGCGTTTCGGACCTCGCTGGGTCCTTCGTCTGACAAAGGTCCAAAACGCGTTAAGTGTGGTCTCTACAACTCCTGTTGGTCGGACACTCATTCACCCTGCATCGCCACCTTGGAGAAGCTCCTACAGGTTCCGGAACTGTGGCCGCTAATCCCTGCCTGATTACATCAGCAGGATTCTGGTGATATGCTTGCAGTGTTCTCGTGTCTTTGCCATGAAAGGATGTCTTACATGTGATTTTTATTTCTATTTGTTGTAAGTGCAATTTGTATTAAAACGCTTCCTCTTTTATACAAAATACTGCACTATTATTTATTCTCTGTGCTGACTCCCCTTGTAATGGGTAATACCCCTGTGAGGGAAGCACAATAGTTCTGATTTCAGAGATTTCTGGACGGTACCAACCTCTACATGCATTGAGGAGCTATTCACAGAAGATTGTGATCAATTCATCATTCATTTATAAAAGCTCAGTAATTTCTATTATATTTGGATGTGGTGCTTTGCATGTATACACCTTTTTGCATGATTGTTCGTTTTTCCTATGCACATCCCCATGGTACTAATGTGGACCCCAGCATCCTCTAGGTTGTAAGAGAAAATAGGATTTTGGTTACCTACCGGTAAATCCTTTTCTCGTAGTCCACAGAGGATGCTGGGCGCCCGCCCAGCACTTCGTTTTCCTGCAACCGTTATTTGGTTTGGTACTACTTTGTTTGGTTATGTACTGCATTGTTACTTGGTAAGTAATGTTTCAGCAGTTGCTGAATGTTTCAAGCTAATTAGCTTGATGTGCCTTGTATGTGTGAGCTGGTATGAATCTCACCACTATTTGTGTTAAATCCTTCTCTCGAAGATATCCGTCTCCTCAGGCACAGTTTCTAGACTGAGTCTGGTAGGAGGGGCATAGAGGGAGGAGCCAAGCCCACACTCTCAAACTCTTAAAGTGCCATTGGCTCCTGGTGGACCTGTCTATACCCCATGGTACTAATGTGGACCCCAGCATCCTCTTCGGACTATGAGAAAAGGATTTACCGGTAGGTAACCAAAATCCCATTTTTTGGTATTAATGCCAAGTTCATTGCAATGGCTTTTTTTTTATCATGGTCAATAACTGCAGCCACTGGTGGCTGACTTACACAAACAAAATCATCATCAACATCCTCACTGTCAGATAGTACACACATATCCCCCTCATCCTGTCCCACTTCCACTCACGAATCCTCATCAGATTCATCACCATCTTTACTTGTACTGCTCCCCACATGTGCAGATGATTCGGAAATGGTGGAAGGAGGTGAAAGAGGCTTCTGTATGAGGACAGTGTGAGAAATGTCAGACTCACACATAACTGATGTGGAAACCCATAAACGTTCCTCAAGAATGTCTGATGGTTCTGATTCTGAATGCACAGTTTATCTTACTGCCTCTGCAGCTAACTTTTCTTTTGATTTTTTTGTCTTTACCACTGTAAATTAAATGATTTAACATACCCTGACTTCAGCCTTTTATGCCCCTGGGCATCTGCCTTTACGTTGCATTGTCAATGTCATGACTAGTGGCAGCATCTTCAGCACTAGTAGTAGCTTCCATTTCTATCAACACAAAGTGTGGTTGACCTTCACCGACAGTGTTGCACAAATGAGTCAGAAATATACATAATAATTACACACTGCGGTTGACTTCACTGACAGCGGTGCACAAATGAGTCAGAAATATGTATAATAATTACACACTGCAGTTGACTTTACCGACAGCATCGCACAAATGTGTCAGAAATATATATAATAATAATTACACACTGCGGTTGACTTCACCGTTAGTGTCGCACAAATGAGTCAGAAATATATATATTATTTACACGCCGTGGTTGACTTCACCAACAGCATTGCACAAATGAGTCAGAAATATATATAATAATAATTACACACTGCGTTAACTTCACTGACAGCATTGCACAATACGTGTATGAACAGGAAATAATATACTGTGGTCTGACCAGCAGTGTCACACTACTTCTGAAAATAAAAGAAAAATTGTATAGTATACTGTGGTACAGCACAAACAAAATATATTTTTTAATCCTTTTAGGTTTTTTCTTTTTGGCTTTTATTATTTTCATTTTACACTGGGGCAGAGCCTCTGGATGGATGGAGAGATCACCCCTCTCAGATACAGGAGACAAAGAGCACCACTTTTTCAGATACAGCAGACAGAGAGAGCACCCCTTTTTCAGATACAGCAGAGAGAGAGCACCCCTTTTTCAGATACAGCAGAGAGAGAGCACCCCTTTTTCAGATACAGCAGAGAGGACCCCTTTTTCAGGTACAGCAGACAGAGAGAGCACCCCTTTTCAGATACAGCAGACAGAGAGAGCACCCCTTTTCAGATACAGCAGATAGGGAGAGCACCCGTTTTTCAGATACAGCAGACAGAGCAGCCGCCCCACTCCATTCCACAGACACGTCCGACCAGTATGCTCTCCAATGCCAGAGTGAAAATGGCGCCAATCACTGAGATTTCAAAACCCACGAGAATTTGAAAGTGGGTTGATGACATTTTGCTTCGTTTTGGGATCTGAGCAAGGCGGGACAAGGGCAAACGCAGGATTTATTGGAATAGGGTTTACATATATATATATATTTAGAGAGAGAGTTTTGCAAATTCATTAAAAATAAGAAACTAAGAAATCTCATGTACATAAGTATTCACAGCCTTTGCCATGAAGCTCAAAATTGAGCTCAGGTGCATCCTCTCTCCACTGATCATCCTAGAGATGTTCCTACAGCTTAATTGGAGTCTACCTGTGGTAAATTCCGTTGATTGCACATGATTTGGAAAGGCACACACCTGTCTATATAAGGTTCCAGTCACAGTGCATGTCTGAGCACAAACCAAGCATGCAATCGAGGCACAAATCTGGGGAAGGGTACAGAAAAATATCTGCTGCTTTGAAGGTCCCAATGAGCACAGTGGCCTCCATCATTCATAAATGGAAGAAGTTCAGAATCACCAGGACTCTTCCTAGAGCTGGCCAGCCATCTAAACTGAGCGATAGGGGGAGAAGGGCCCTAGCCAGGGAGGTGACCAAGAACCCGATTGTCACTCTGTCAGAGCTACAGCATTCCTCTGTGGAGATAGGAGAACCTTCCAGAAGGACAACCATACAGCAATCCACCAATCTGTGTGGTAGAGTGGCCAGACGGAAGCCTGTCCTTAGTAAAAAGCACACGGCAGCCTGCCTGGAGTTTGCCAAAATGCACCTGAAGAACTCTCAGACCATGAGAAAGAAAATTCTCTGGTCTGATGAGACAAAGATTGATTTGGCGTGAATGCCAGGCATCATGTTTGTAGGAAACCAGGCACCGCTCATCACCAGGCCAATGCCTTCTCTACAGTGAAGCATGGTGGTGGCAGCATCATGCTGTGGGGATGTTTTTTAGCGGTAGGAACTGGGAGACTAATCAGGATAGAGGGAAAGATGAATGCAGTAATGTACAGAGACATCCTCGATGAAAACCTGCTCCAGAGTGCTCTTAACCTCAGACTGGGGCGACGGATCATCTTTTAGCAGGACAACGTCCCTAAGCACATAGCCAACATATCAAAGGAGTGGCTTCATTACAACTCTGTGAATGTCCTTGTGTGGCCCAGACTTGAATCCGATTGAACATCTCTGAAGAGATCTGAAAATGGCTGTGCACCGATGCTTTCCATCCAACCTGATGGAGCTTGAGAGGTGCTGCAAAGAGTAATGGGCGAAACTGGCAAAAGATAGGTGTGCCAAGCTTGTGGCATCATATTCAAAAAGACTTGAGGCTATAATTGCTGCCAAAGGTATTGAGCAAAGGCTGTGAATACTCGTATACGTGATTTCATAGTTTTTTATTTCTCTTACGTCCTAGAGGATGCTGGGGACTCCAAAAGGACCATGGGGTATAGACGGGATCCGCAGGAGACATGGGCACACTATAAGACTTTGAATGGGTGTGAACTGGCTCCTCCCTCTATGCCCCTCCTCCAGACCTCAGTTAGATTCTGTGCCCAGAGAGACTGGACACCCACTAGGGGAGCTCTCCTGAGTTTCTCTGAAAAGACTTTTGTTAGGTTTTTTAATTTCAGGGAGACCTGCTGGCTACAGGCTCCCTGCTTCGTGGGAGTGAGGGGAGAGAAGTCAGACCTACTTCTTTTTAGTTGAAAGGCTCTGCTTCTTAGGCTACTGGACACCATTAGCTCCAGAGGGTTCGATCACTTGGTGCGCCTAGCTGCTTGTTCCCGGAGCCGCGCTGTCAGCCCCCTCACAGAAGCCAGAAGAAAGAAGCCGGGTGAGTATTCAGAAGAAAGAAGACTTCAGTGACGGCAGAAGACTTCGATAACGGTGGTACAGCACAGCGGTCGCGCTGCGCCCCATGCTCCCACACATACACCACGCCCTGGGCAGCAGTTGCTGAGGTTTTTTAAAACTGGAAAAGAGCATATTTTAAGTGCCTAGGCACTAAATATAAGACGGGGGCCAGTATAAATATTTAAAATTGAGCGGGACTACAGCGCGCCGGAAGGGGGCGTGGCTTAGCCCTCACAGCTTACCAGCGCCATTTTCTCTCTTCACAGACACTGCAGAGACGCTGTCCCGGACCTCCACTCTCCTTAGCAAGTACAGTCAATTGGTGCTATTTATGCAGCGCAGTGATCATATATTATTGTTTCAGTAGTATATGGGCACTGGGGTGTGAGCTGGTATACTCCCTCTGTGTTCTCTCTAACAGGCTTCCCTGTGGGTCTGTCCCCTATTGCCAGTGTGAGTGTGTGTGTGTCGGTACAGTGTGTCGACACATCTTAGGATGAGTGCTCCTCCCCGGAGGAAGTTACTGGGGGTGCAGAAAAGGATTTGGGAGTGACTCTGTCGGCACTGCCGACTGCTGATTGGGTGAATATGTTGAGTACATTGAATGCAAATGTGGCGTTATTGTCTAAGAGGCTGGATAAATCTGATTCTCAGACACAAACGTGGAGAAAATCCATGGAGGACGCTTTATACCAGGTACAGGCCCCCTCAGGGTCACAAAAGCGTTCATTCACCCAGATGGCGGATTCTGATACCGACACAGACTCTGATTCCAGTGTCGACTTTAGTGAGGCCAGTTTACATCCAAGATTGGTTAAGAGTATTCAGTACATGATTGTGGCAATTAAAGATGTTTTACATATTTCTGAAGTGCCTGCGGTTCCAGACACGAGGGTTTGTTTGTATAAGGGAAAAAAGCCTGAGGTGACGAGTTCCCCCTCTCATGAACTGAACGCTCTTTGTGAAAAAGCTTGGGAATCGCCTGACAAAAGGTGGCAGATTCCCAAGAGAATTTTTATGGCTTATCCTTTCCCCTCTGACGACAGGGAAAAATGGGAGTCATCTCTCAATGTGGACAAGGCTCTGTCCCGGCTGTCCAAGAAGGTGGCGCTTCCGTCTCCCGACACTGCTGCCCTCAAGGATCCTGCGGATCGTAAGCAGGAAATGACATTAAAGGCCATTTATGTCACTACGGGTGCGCTCCTCAGATCTGCCGTGGCCTGAGTAGTGCTATTGCTAAGTGAGCTGATAATTTGGCTTCTGACATGGATACCCTCGATAGGGATAACATTCTTTTGACTCTCGGTTATATCAGGAATGCTGCAGCTTACCTAAAGGATGCGGCGAGGGATATTGGCCTCTTGGGATCAAGGGCCAATGCCATGGCTGTCTCGGCCAGGAGAGCGCTGTGGATTCATTAATGGAATGCTGATGCCGACTCCAAGAAAGCTATGGAAGCTCTCCCTTATAAAGGTAGTGTCTTGTTTTGTGACGGCCTCTCTGACCTGGTGTCTACCGCTACAGCGGGTAAGTCATCTTTTCTTCCTTATGTTCCAGCACAACAGAAAAAGGCACTCCATTATCAGATGCAGTCCTTTCGGCCTAATAAATACAAAAAAAGGAAGAGGATCGTCCTTCCTTGCTTCAAAAGGTAGAGGGAGAGGAAAAAGGTCACCTGCTGTGTCAGGCTCCCAGGACCAAAAGTCCTCCCCGGCCTCTGCCAAGTCCACCGCATGACGCTGGGGCTCCCCTACGGGAGTCCATGCCAGTGGGGGCCCATCTCCGACTCTTCAGTCAGGTCTGGTTTCACTCGGGTCTAGATCCTTGGGTCTTAGACATAGTGTCCCAAGGGTACAAACTGGAGTTTCAGGAGATGCCCCCCCACCGATTTTTCAAATCAGCCTTGCCAGTTTCTATCCCAGAAAGGGAAGTAGTGAGTGCTGCGATACAAAAGTTGTGTCAACAGAGTGTCATTGTCCCGGTACCCCCGTCACAATGGAGAGAAGGGTTTTATTCGAGCCTCTTTGTCGTGCCAAAGCCGGACGGCTCGGTCAGACCGATCCTGGACCTAAAATCCCTCAATCTGTATTTGAAAACTTTCAAGTTCAAGATGGAATCTCTTCGAGCAGTGATCTCCAGTGTAGAAGGGGGGGATTTTTTGGCGTCAGTCGACATAAAAAATGCCTACTTACACGTCCCGATATATCCTCCACATCAAGCTTTGCTGAGATTTGCAGTGCAGGATTGTCATTACCAATTTCAGATGTTGCCGTTTGGGCATTTCACAGCCCCAAGGGTCTTCACCAAAGTCATGGCGGAAATGATGGTACTCCTACGCAAGCAGGGTGTCACAATTATCCCGTACTTGGACGATCTCCTGATAAAGGCGAGATCGAAGGAGCAGTTGCTGAGAAATGTGGAGCTCTCCCTGACGGTTCTGCAACATCATGGTTGGATTCTAAATTTGCCAAAGTCTCAGTTGATTCCGACAACTCGGCTGCCTTTCTTGGGCATGATCCTGGACACGGAACTGCTGAGAGTGTTTCTTCCGGCGGAAAAAACTCTGGAAATCCAATGCATGGTCAAAGAGATTCTGAAACCGGCAAGAGTGTCGATTCATCAATGCACTCGAGTGCTAGGGAAGATGGTTGCGGCTTACGAAGCCATTCCGTTTGGCAGGTTTCATGCCCAGGTGTTTCAGTGGGACCTGCTGGACAAATGGTCCGGGTCTCACCTACACATGCACCGGAAAATAAGTCTATCTTCCAGAACCAGAATTTCTCTCCTGTGGTGGCTGCAAAGTTCTCACCTTCTAGAGGGACGAAAGTTCGGGATCCAGGATTGGGTTCTGCTTACCACGGATGCAAGTCTCTGAGGCTGGGGAGCAGTTACACAAGGAAGAAATTCCAGGGAAAATAGTCAAGCCAGGAAACTTGTCTTCACATAAACGTTCTGGAGTTAAGAGCCATTTACAAAGGCCTTCTGCAAGTGGAACACCTTCTTCGAGGTCTACTTGTCCTGATTCAGTCGGACAACGTAACAGCGGTGGCGTACGTAAACCGCCAGGGTGGAACAAAGAGCAGAGCGGCGATGGCAGAGGCCACAAGAGTTCTCCGCTGGGCAGAAAAGCACGTGAGCGCTCTATCACCAGTCTTCCTTCCGGGCGTGGACAACTGGGAAGCAGACTTCCTCAGCAGACACGATCTCCATCCAGGTGAGTGGGCTCTTCATCAAGAGGTATTTGCGGAAGTGACAAGGCGTTGGGGGATTCCTCAAATACACATGATGGCGTCTCGCCTCAACAAGAAGCTTCCAAGGTATTGTTCCAGGTCAAGGGACCCCCAAGCCAGTGCAGTGGATGCCCTGGTGACTCCGTGGGTGTTTCAGTCGGTATATGTGTTCCCTCCACTTCCTCTCATTCCAAAGGTGTTGAGGATCATAAGACGAACAAGGGTTCCAGCGGTACTCGTCGTTCCAGATTGGCCACGGAGGGCCTGGTATCCGAATCTTCAGGAATTGCTCATAGA
Organism: Pseudophryne corroboree; assembly: GCF_028390025.1. Taxonomy (NCBI): domain Eukaryota; kingdom Metazoa; phylum Chordata; class Amphibia; order Anura; family Myobatrachidae; genus Pseudophryne; species Pseudophryne corroboree. Next base: position 607,371,632 of record NC_086444.1, on the reverse strand, counting down.
AGATCCTTGGCCGCTTCCTCTCAGAGAGGACCTGTTACTGCAGGGGCCATGCGTATTTCAAGACTTACCGCGGCTGCGTTTGACGGCGTGGAGGTTGAACGCCAAATCCTAGCTCGAAAGGGTATTCCTGGGAAAATCATCCCCACTCTCCTTAAGGCTAGAAAGGAGGTCACGGCGAAGCATTATCACCGTATTTGGAGGAAATATGTGTTGTGGTGTGAAGCCAAGAAAGCTCCTGCGGAGGAGTTTCAGCTGGGTCGTTTCCACCATTTTTTGCAGGCAGGCGTGGATGCAGGCCTGAAATTGGGTTCCATCAAAATGCAGATTTCAGCTTTATCTATTTTCTTTCCAAAAGAATTGGCCGCCCCTCCTGAAGTTCAGACTTTCGTGAAGGGAGTGCTGCATATCCATCCTCCGTTTGTGCCACCCGTGGCACTGTGGGATCTTGACATGTTGTTACAATTTCTTATGTCTCACTGGTTTGAACCTTTGTGAAAGGTTGAGTTGAAATTTCTCACTTGGAAAGTGGTCATGCTTTTGGCCTTGGCGTCCGCCAGACGGGTGTCGGAATTGGCGGCTTTGTCTCACAAGAGCCCATATTTGATTTTCCATGTGGATAGAGCGGAATTGAGGACTCGTCAACAATTTCTGCCGAAGGTGGTTTCTTCATTTCACATAAATCAACCTATTGTGGTGCCTGTGGCTACGGATGCCATGACGGTGTCAAAATCTCTCGATGTCGTAAGAGCTTTGAAAATTTATGTTTCGCCAGAACAGCTCTTGTTAGGAAAACGGAGGCTATGTTTGTCCTGTATGCTTCCAACAAAGTTGGAAATCCTGCTTCCAAGCAGACTATTGCACGCTGGATTTGAAATACGATTCAGCACGCTCATTCTACGGCTGGATTGCCGTTGCCGAAGTCAGTGAAGGCCCATTCTACTAGGAAGGTGGGCTCATCTTGGGCGGCTGCCCGAGGGGTCTCGGCACTTCAACTTTGCCGAGCAGCTACGTGGTTGGGTTCAAACACTTTTGCTAAGTTCTACAAGTTTGATACCCTGGCTGATGAGCACCTCATGTTTGCTCAATCGGTGCTGCAGAGTCGTCCGCACTCTCCCGCCCGGTCTGGAGCTTTGGTATAGACCCCATGGTCCTTTTGGAGTCCCCAGCATCCTCTAGGATGTAAGAGAAAATAGGATTTTATTACCTACCGGTAAATCCTTTTCTCCTAGTCCGTAGAGGATGCTGGGCGCCCATCCCAGTGCGGACTGTTACTTGCAGTTGTATTATTAGTTGTTGTTTTCGGTTACACGAAGGTTGTGTATCGGTTATGTTCAGCTTGTTGCTGTTTTTCGTTCATATTGTTATCTGGTATTCCTGCTAATCCAGTTGTACGGTGTGTTTGTGGTGTGAGCTGGTATGTATCTCACCATTAGTGTAACAAAAATCCTTTTCCTCAAAATGTCCGTCTCCCTGGGCACAGTTCCTATAACTGAGGTCTGGAGGAGGGGCATAGAGGGAGGAGCCAGTTCACACCCATTCAAAGTCTTATAGTGTGCCCATGTCTCCTGCGGATCCCGTCTGTACCCCACGGTCCTTTTGGAGTCCCCAGCATCCTCTACGGACTAGGAGAAAAGGATTTACCGGTAGGTATTAAAATCCTATTTTTTAATACATTTGCAAAAATCTCAAAAAAACTTTTTTCACGTTGTCATTATGGGGTATTATGTGTAGAATTTTGAGGTAAAAAATTAATTTATTAAATTTTGGAATAAGGCTGTAACATAACAAAATGTGGAAAAAGTGAAGCACTGTGATTATGTTCCGGATGCACTGTATATCATATATTTATTAGAGATGTGCAGCTGGCATTTTTTCGTGTTTTGTGTTTTGGTTTTGGATTTGGGTCCTCGGTCGTGTTTTGGATTCGGACACATTTTGGCAAAACCTCCCTTTCGGGTTTTAAATTTGGATGTGTTTTGGATTCGTATGATTTTTTTTTTTAAATCTCAAAAACAGCTAAAATCGTAGAATTTGGGGGTAATGTTGATCCTATAGTATTATTAACCCCAATAACAATAATTTCCACTCATTTCCAGTCTATTCTGAACACCTCACAATATTATTTTTAGTCCTAAAATTTGCACCGAGGTCGCTGGATGACTAAGCTAAGTGACCCAAGTGGGCGGCACAAACACCTGGCCCATCTAGGAGTGGCACTGCAGTGTCAGACAGGATGGCATTTAAAAAATTAGACCCCAAACAGCACATGATGCAAATAATAAATAAAAAAAGAGGTTCAAGATGTAATTGTCCTTATAAACAGGACATGCACACTTTAACAAACCAGTCATTTCAGCGACAGGGTCTGTCACATGACTGTGGCTGAAATAATTGGTTTGTTTGGGCCCCCACAAAAAAAATAAATTAATCACCCCACCAAAAAAGAAGCAATTCATCTCTCCTTGCACAAACTGTCTCTACAGAGGCAGGTTGTCGTCCTCATCCTCACCCTCAGATTCCTCACCCCTTTCAGGGTGTACATCCTCCTCCTCATCACAGATTATTAATTTGTCCCCACTGGAATCCACCATCACAGGTCCCTGTGTACTTTCTGGAGGCAATTGCTGGTAAATGTCTCCACGGAGGAATTTATAATTCATTTTGATGAACATCATCTTCTCCACATTTTGTGGAAGTAACCTCCTGTACCGATCACTGACTAGGTGACCGGCTGCACTAAACACTCTTTCGGATTACACACTGGAGGTGGGGCAATTTAGGAAAAATAAAGCCAGTTTGTGCAAGGGCCTCCAAATTGCCTCTTTTTCCTGCCAGTATACATACGGACTGTCTGACATGCCTACAGTAATGCTGTCACCAATATAATCCTCCACCATTCGTTCAATGGCGACAGAATCATATGCAGTGAAAGTAGACGACATGTCAGTAATCATTGGCAGGTCCTTCAGTCCGGACCAGATGTCAGCACTTGCTCCTGACTGCCCTGCATCACCGCCAGCGGGTGGGTTTGGAAATGTTATCCTTTTCCTGGCAGCTCCAGTTGCGGTAGAAAATGAAGGAGGAGCTGTTGATGGGTCACGTTCCGCTTGACTTGACAATTATCTCACCAGCAGGTCTTTGAACATCTGCAGACTTGTGTTTGCCGGAAAGAGAGATACAACATAGGCTTTAAACCTAGGATCGAGCACCAGGCCAAAATGTAGTGCTCGGATTTCAACAGATTGATCACCCGTGAATCCTGGTTAAGCGAATGAAGGGCTCCATCCACAAGTCCCACATGCCTAGCGGAATCGCTCCATTTTAGCTCCTCCTTCAATCTCTCCAGCTGCTTCTGCAAAAGCCTGATGAGGGGTATGACCTGACTTAGGCTGCAGTGTCTGAACTGACTTCACGTGTTGCAATTCCAAAAGGTTAGAGAACCTTGCACAACTCGGAAATCATTCTCCACTGCGCTTGAGTCAGGTACAGTCCCCCTCCTTTGCCTATATCGTAGGCGGATGTATAGGCTTGAATGGCCTTTTGCTGCTTCTCCATCCTCTGAAGCATATAGAGGGTTGAATTCCACCTCGTTATCACCTCTTGCTTCAGGTGATGGCAGTGCAGGTTCAGGAGTGTTTGCTGGCGCTCCAGTCTTCAGCACGCAGTGGCTGAATGACGAAAGTGGCCCTCAATTTTTCGGGCCACCGACAGCATCTCCTGCACGCCCCTGTCATTTTTCAAAAAATGATGCACCTCCAAATTAATTGTATGTGCAAAACATGGGATGTGCTGGAATTTGCCCACATGTAATGCACGCACAATATTGGTGGCATTGTCCGATATCACAAATCCCCAGGAGAGTCTAAGTGGGGTAAGCCAATGTGCGATGATGTCCCACAGTTTCCGTAACAAGTTGTTAGCAGTGTGCCTCTTACGGAAAGTGGTGATACAAAGCGTAGCCTGCCTAGGAACGAGTTGGCGTTTGCGAGATGCTGCTACTGGTGCCGCCGCTGTTGTTGCTGCGGGAGGCAATACATCTACCCAGTGGGCTGTCACTGCCCTGCTCCACTTGTCCACATGTCCGTGGTTAGGTGGACAGTGGGTACAACTGCATTTTTTAGGACACTGAGGACACTTTTTCTGATGTCCCTGTACATTCTCAGTATCGCCAGCCTACTGAAGTGGAACCTACAGTAGATGGGATTTGGTACCGGGGACACACTACCTCAAGCAATTCTATAAGTCCCTGTGAACTAACGGTGGATACCGAACGCACATCTGACACCAACAGAGTTGTCAAGGCGTGAGTTATCCGCTTTGCAACAGGATGACTGCTGTGATATTTCATCTTCCTCACAAAGGACTGTTGGACAGTCAGTTGCTTAATGGAAGTAGTACAAGTAGTCTTCCAACTTTCCCTCTGGGATGACGATCTACTCCCAGCAGCAGCAACAGCAGTAGTAGGCGTTCCACTCAAGGATCCATCTGAGGAATCCCAGTTAGGAGAGGACTCGTCAGTCTTGCCAGTGACATGGCCTGTAGGACTATTGCCGTTCCTGTCTAAGGAGGAAATTGACGTTGAGGGAGTTGGTGGTGTGGTTTGCAGGAGCTTAGGTACAAGAGGAAAAAGGTATTTAGTTGTCAGTGGACTGCTTCCGCTGTTACCAAACGTTTTAGAACTTGTCAGTGACTTCTGATGAATGCGCTCCAGGTGACGTATAAGGGAGGATGTTCCTAGGTGGTTAATGTCCTTACCCCTACTTATTACGGGTTGTCCGCATTTCTGTTGAAATAATTCCACACCGAAGAGGTGATTTTTTTGGTATTTTGACCAGGCATGTCAATGGCCTTATTCATCCCACGGACAACAACTGTCTCCCCGGGTGCCTGATTTAAACAAACCACATCACCATCAGAATCCTCCTCGTCATCTTCTTCCTCAGCGCCAGCAACACCCATATCCTCATCCTGGTGATATCTTCAATTTCAATTTCAATATCACAAAATGGACTGTGGGTGCTCCTTCCAGCACTTGCAGAGGCGTGCAAAGGGTGGAAGGAGCCACCTCTTCCCGTCCAGTGTTGGGAAGGTCAGGCATCACACCCGCCGACACATTTGGACACTCCTTGGGGATTTGTGCTTTTGCCAGCTTAACTCTTTTCATTTTTCTAGCAGGAGGATGAGTGCTTCCATCGTCATGTGAAGCTGAACCACTAGTCATGAGGAATATAGGAGAGGGCCTTAGCCGTTCCTTGCCACTCCGTGTCGTAAATGGCATATTGGCAAGTTTACGCTTCTCCTCAGATGATTTTAATTTATATTTTTGGGTCATTTTACTGAACTTTTGCTTTTTGGATTTTACATGCTCTCTACTATGACATTGGACTTTGGCCTCGGCAGACGACGTTGATAGCATTTCATCATCTCTGCCAGTGACAGCAGCTTCAGCACAAGGTGGAAGTGGATCTTGATCATTCCCTATGTTACCCTTCAAATTTTTGTTCTCCATTTTTACATGTGTGGAATTATATGCCAGTAATATATCTGGAATTAGACGGCAGTAATGTCTGGAATTAGATACCACTAGATAGATACCAGATACCACTGTGACTGGAATGATGATGACCTATGCACAGTGACAGGACACTACCACAGCACCCTACAGCAGCAAGATGCAGCACAAGACACTGAGCACTGACCAGTGATACTGAGCACTGATGATACTACTGAGCAGTGATACTGAGCACTGATGATACTACTGAGAACTGGCACTGAGCAGCATGATGCAGCACAAGACACTGAGCACTGGCCAGTGATACTGAGCACTGATGATACTACTGAGCAGTGATACTGAGAACTGACACTGAGCAGCACAATGCAGCACAAGACACTGAGCACTGACCAGTGATACTGAGCACTGATGATACTACTGAGCAGTGATACTGAGCACTGATGATACTACTGAGCAGTGATACTGAGCACTGATGATACTACTGAGAACTAACACTGAGCAGCACAAGACACTGTACTAGTATTAGTATTAGTGAGCAGCACAAAAGGACTCTGGAATTGTCACCCCCCATCAGTGGCGTAAGTTCGTCCCAGTCGCCCGGATGCATGATAAATGTTAGTGCCCCCCTACATATACACACACATGCCATATGTAGCTATCCGGCACTAAGGGTGAACAGTAGCAGCGTGCTCAGGTACCTTTCCCAATAGTAATATAGATACACATAGAAAGTGGACGCACTCCAAGTCAGTCATTACAATAAAACAGACACCAGCATACCATTATAGTACATTATAGTACACCTACAGTGCTCCCACACCCGCCAGCAGGTCTCGATGGAGATGCTTTGGCCAGCGGTGTGCCGATATAATTAGTGTTCACTCTGGGATATTTTTAGGGAGGGCACATTTTTCCATTCGGGAGGGCACATTTTTAAGTTAGATGGGCAAGCTTAGGTACATACTATAATGCTTGGTGCTCCCATTCCTATAGGCCAAAACATGGACAGTGCGCGCTGAAGGTGCGCAGCAAAAATCTAAGGGCGTTGTTTCGTGGGGAAGGGGCGTGGCCACATAATAGTGGCAATTCACATTACACCACACAGTAGTGCACCTAATACACATTGCACCAGGTAGAACCTCCTATACACACTGCGACAGGTAGAGCACGTTATACATATTGCGCCAGATAGAGCACGTTATACACATTGCACCAGGCAGAGCACTGAGGCACACTGCACCAGGTAGAGAGCACTGAGGCACACTGCACCAGGTAGAGAGCACTGAGGCACACTGCACCAGGTAGAGAGCACTGAGGCACACTGCACCAGGTAGAGAGCACTGAGGCACACTGCACCAGGTAGAGAGCACTGAGGCACACTGCACCAGGTAGAGAGCACTGAGGCACACTGCACCAGGTAGAGAACACTGAGGCACACTGCACCAGGTAGAGAACACTGAGGCACACTGCACCAGGTAGAGAGCACTGAGGCACATTGCACCAGGTAGAGAGCACTGAGATTGAAGTTTACAGCTGCAAAATACTTACAAGGTTAATTTAGCCCAGGGGGACTCTCATGTGCTTACCAGGTCCGGTGGTGCACGGCTGGGTCCGGCGGCGTGGCGGGGTCCGGCAGGCAGCAAACGGCGGGGCAGCAGGGCGCACAAAAACGGGCAGGGCGGGATTCGGCTGTCTAAAAAAGGGGCAGGGCGCAGCGCCCTGTGAAAGACACCTAGCGTGAACAATAGATATATATAAAAAAACACACAAACGCCTCATTCACTTAAACACACACACATCTCTTTCAAACACATACACACGCCTCCTTCACTTAAAAACACACACACATGCCTCCTTCACTTAAAAACACACACACACGCCACTTTCACTTAAACACACACACGCCCCTTTCACTTAAACACCCACACATGCCTTTCACTTACACACACACACACACACACACACACACACACACACATTCAGAATGGACACCCCTCCATATATTTATAAGGTAGCGTGTACCCAGACCAGGTGTGTGCTCTGTACATAGTCCTGTAGAAATGTTCAAATGCCTCCTTTAATCCTTTCCTCTCACACACATACCTCTCATTTACACACAAACACACCTCTCACACACATGCCTCTTTCACTTACACACACACACACACATGCCTCTCACTTACATACACATGCCTCTCACACACACATGCCTCTCACTTACATACACATGCCTCTCACTTACATACACATGCCTCTCACTTACACACACTCACACACACGCCTCTCACTTACACACACACATGCCTCTCACTTACATACACATGCCTATCACTTACATACACATGCCTCTCACACACACATGCCTCTCACTTACATACACATGCCTCTCACTTACATACACATGCCTCTCACTTACAAACACATGCCTCTCACTTACAAACACATGCCTCTCACTTACAAACACATGCCTCTCACTTACATACACATGCCTCTCACTTACATACACATGCCTCTCACTTACACACACACACACACACACACACACACACACACACATGCCTCTCACTTACATACACATGCCTCTCACTTACACACACATGCCTCTCACTTACACACACACATGCCTCTCACTTACACACACACACATGCCTCTCACTTACACACACACATCTCTCACTTACATACACACATGTCTCTCACTTACACATGTCTTTCACTTACATACACATGCATCTCACAAACACACACACATGCCTCTCACTTACACATGTCTTTCACTTACATACACATGCATCTCACATACACACACACACACACACACACATGCCTCTCACTTACACACACATGCCTCTCACTTACACATGTCTCTCACTTACATACACATTCCTCTCACTTACACACACATACATGCCTCTCACTTACATACACATGCCTCTCACACACATGCCACTCACTTACACACACACATCACTCACTTACACACACACACACACACACACACGCCTCTTTTGCTTGAACGCACAACTTTCATTAAAAACACACACACACACACCTCACTTAAAAACAAGCACACACAAAACACAGTGCTTCTCCCTCCCTCCCTCTCCCTCTCCCAATACTCCCAATACCCCCAAATCCACCTCTCCCCCACCCCCCACACAGTGCCTACCTTTGGCTATCATCAGGCTGACGGAGGAGCAGAGAGCTTCCCTCGGCTGGCTTGCTTAACTAGAAGGGCCCGGGAGGAGCTGCGCTCTGGAGCTCCCCCTAGCTGCAGCCAGTGCCAGCTCTCTGTAAATACAGGTGGCAGCTTCCGTGTCACTGACCACAGCTCCTCCGTCTGCAATAGCAGCGAGCGGTCCTCAGGCAGCGGGAGACAGTGGAGATGTGCCCCCTTGCGGTCAGGAGCCCGGCGGGCAGCCGACTCCACTGCCTCCCACAGTTCCGCCACTACCCCCCATATACCACTGTGACTGTAATGATGATGACCGATGCACAGTCACAGGACACTACTACCACAGCACCCTACAGCAGCAAGATGCAGCACAAGACACTGGCCAGAATTTACTAAAAATCCGAGTTTGGCCGATTTGTGTTTTTTTTTCTAAGTCCCAATCCGGGAATTCACTAAGCACCAATCTCGGCAGTGTCTGGTCTATTCGTAATGGTTTGAATGACAACGTTCTGAAATACGAATGAATAGACAATCGGTCAAACGCGGCTGTTATTTCATAAAATACGGGCATTCACTATTCATTAGTATTTGGGTGTTAGTTTCTGAGTGCTCAAGTGCGGGTCTGTTTTTTTTCGATTCTATAAAAAAAGCAGCAAAAAAATAGACCTGCTTTTTCCAGTCGAGTTTGGATAATTATGCACGGATCAGTGAGATCTGTGCATGGTTATCTATGGGAAAGGGTCTGTTTAGTGTAAAATCTGAAAAAAAAATTGCGTGGGGTCCCCCCTCCTAAGCATAACCAGCCTCGGGCTCTTTGAGGCGGTCCTGGTTGAAAAAATATGGGGGGAAAAATGACAGGGGTTCCCCCATATTTAATCAACCAGCACCGGGCTCTGCGCCTGGTCCTGGTTCCAAAAATACGGGGGACAGAAAGCATAGGGGTCCCCCGTATTTTTGAAACCAGCACCGGGCTCCACTAGCCAGGTACATAATGCTGCAGCCGGGGGACACTTTTATACTGGTCCCTGCGGCCGTGGCATTACATACCCAACTAGTCACCTCTGGCTGGGGTACCCTGGAGGAGTGGGGACCCCTTCAATCAAGGGGTCCCCCCCTCTCCAGCCACCCAAGGGCCAGGGGTGAAGCCCGAGGCTGTCCCCCCCATCCAAGGGCGGCGGATGGGGGGCTGATAGCCTTGTGAAAAATTGTGAATATTGTTTTTAGTAGCAGTACTACAAGTCCCAGCATGCCTCCCCCGCAAGCTGGTACTTGGAGAACCACAAGTACCAGCATACGGTGGAAAACCGGGCCCGCTGGTAACTGTAGTACTACTACTAAAAAATACCCCCAAAAAAACAGGACACACACACCGTGACAGTATAAGGCACATCTGGCACTGTGGGGCATATCTGGCACATCTGGCACTGTGGGACATATCTGGCACTGTGGGGCATATCTGGCACATCTGGCACTGTGGGGCATATCTGGCACTGTGGGGCATATCTGGCACATCTGGCACTGTGGGGCACATCTGGCACACCTGGCACTGTGGGGCATATCTGGCAGTGTGGGGCATATCTGGCACTATGAGGTCTGTGTACGGCTAGAGCTGTATTTCCCACCCTAGGCTTATACTCGAGTCAATAAGTTTTCCCAGGTTTTTGTGGTAAAATTAGGTGCCTCTGCTTATATTCGGGTCGACTTATACTCGAGTATATACGGTATATATATATCAGCATATACACTATATCACATACATACATTGTACACGCATACATAAAGCATTACACGCTGTAAATGTGCTGTAAATTATGTAAGACTCATGGACTCTGGAGTGCAGAATAACACGTTTACTTGGTTTCACATCAGGAACTGAACTGACAAACAAACAAACAAACAAACAAACAGGAAACTCCCTCCCATCATGCATAGCCCCGGTAGAGTCCCATCCTGCAGGGTCCTAGAAGGATACACATCTACATCCCTCCCTTTAAGAACAGAGGGGGTAATTCCAAGTTGATCGCAGCAGGAATTTAGTTAGCAATTGGGCAAAACCATGTGCACTGCTGGGGAGGCAGATATAACATGTGCAGAGAGAGTTAGATTTGGGTGGGGTGTGTTCAATCTGCAATCTAATTTGCAGTGTAAAAATAAAGCAGCCAGTAGTTACCCTGCACAGAAATAAAATAACCCACCCAAATCTAACTCTTTCTGCACATGTTATATCTGCCTCCCCTGCAGTGCACATGGTTTTGCCCAATTGCTAACTAAATTCCTGCTGCGATCAACTCGGAATTACCCCCATAGTAAAAGGGTAACAAAGTGTAAGGAGAATAACGAAGAGGAAGAGAATAGGTGAGGGGAAATTATGTAACATAGGGGGTAATTCCAAGTTGATCGCAGCAGCAAATTTTTTAGCAGTTGGGCAAAACCATGTGCACTGCAGGGGGGGCAGATATAACATGTGCAGAGAGAGATAGATTTGGGTGTGGTGAGTTCAATCTGCAATCTAAATTGCAGTGTAAAAATAAAGCAGCCAGTATTTACCCTGCACAGAAACAAAATAACCCACCCAAATCTAACTCTCTCTGCAAATGTTATATCTGCCCCCCCCCCCCCCCTGCAGTGCACATGGTTTTGCCCAACTGCTAAAAAATATCCTGCTGCGATCAACTTGGAATTACCCCCATAGTCCTGAAATCGGGACTTAGGTGTGCATAAACGTCCTGACTTGGTGATATACAGGTATGTCATGGGTGGCTGTTCATTAAGAGTGGCTGGAGGTGCCTTTGAGTCAGACGGTGTTTTACTATCGACTGAGGAAGACATACCTGACAGGGATGCAGTCAATTTACTTCCAATCAAAATACTGACGGTCGAAATCCCGACAGCAATTGACCGATGGTCAAAATCCCGACAAGGTCAAAATACCGACGTGGACAAAATACCGACATTTAACATACAGACAAGGCCAAAATACCGACATGTAAAATGCCGACAGGTCAAAATGCCAACATGAGTTTTTCATGATTTATTCATCGAAACCGACTTGTTCATACTTTACCATCCCAGTGAACCTGGAGGGGGAATATAATAGTGTGCTGAGCGCAGCAAGGCACTGTGCCCGAAGCATGGCGAGCGCAGCGAGCCATGCGAGGGGAAGCGGTACACTTATATGGTGTCCATGTCGACCTATGTCATCATACACACAAAAAACAATGAAAACGCACGTCTGTATTTTGACCTGACGGCATTTTACATGTCGGTATTTTGACCTTATCGGTATTTTAAATGTTGGTATTTTGTCCATGTCGGAATTTCGACTTTCGGGATTTTGATTGGAGGTATTTCATACTGATCCCAGCTGACAACCCAGAGTGTGGTGTGTGAGGAGGGTCTGTGACATCCACTGTTACACTGGGTGCAGTAATAGTCTCCTCGGGTAGACTCAACAGGTGGTGACGATTACGCTCATACACAGTTCCATCTGCCTAAACAACATAACTGTTGGGCCAGCTGGCTTCCTTTAAGATGGTGGCAGGCTTGTCATATCCTCGAGTGGTCTGTATATGAACACCTTGCCCTGGAAGCAGCTGAGGGAGTGGGTGGGCTGTACGGTCATAATTTCTTTTATTAGACATACGTTTTAGAGGCTAGCTCCACCTGCACTTGTGTCTGTAATTGAGGTTGTAATTGATGTTTAGTAATTGGAATTTGGGTTCTAGTGCGACGTGTTAATAATCGTTTGGCAGGGGATGTTATTCTGCCCTGTGGTGTGTTGCGTAGGTTTAAGAGCGCTAAAAATATGTGAGTCTTGTCTCGTGTGCATTTCTCCAATAGATGAAGTGAGTGGACAACTGTCTCTGCAAGCCCATTGGATTGTGGATACAGGGGGTCATTCCGACCCATTCGTACGCAACGGTTCTTCACTGCGGTGCAAACGGGTCTGGAATGCGCATGCTCGGCGTGCGCACTGAGCAATGTATAGGCTTGTACCTTATTCGATTTGTCAGACAGTCCAGCAATGCGGTACACGGCCCATTTCCCCTTGAACTGCACCCATCTGTCAGCGATGTTTTCATCAAACACAAGGGGGACAATCCGGCGAAGTCCTTGAGCCATGGTATCCCACTTCTGTCACCATGTAAATGTGCTGTAAATCAGGTAAGACTCATGGACTCTGGAGTGCAGAATAACACATTTACTTGGTTTTACATGAGGAACTGAATAGACAAAGAAACAGGAAACTCCCTCGCATCATGCATAGCACCAGATAGAGTCCCATCCTGTAGGGTCCTAGCATGATACATATCTACGCATAGGCCACTATACATACATACATACATACAGTACATGTTGTCCACTGTTCACGGCAGTACCCATCATGACCAGTGTGTGTGTGTGCACCACACACCACACCGGGTGGTCTTCAGTTTGCCGTCACAGTATACCGGCCCCGGCATCATGACAGCCGGCATACCGACACCTTTTCTCCCTTTTGGGGGTCCACGACCCTCCTGGAAGGATAATAGATAGCGTGGCATGCGTAGCGCCGCCACAGTGCCCGCAGCATGGCGAGTGCAGCGAGCCCGCAAGGGGCTCATTTGCGCTCGCTCAGCTGTCGGTATGCCGGCGGCCGGGATTCTGGCGCCGGTATGCTGGCAACCAGGAGCCAGGCCGCCGGTATACCCTACTACACCCCACCACTCCATTGGACTGCACCCCCTTCCACCTGCTAACCTCCCTAAATAGTCTTCTCACCGGCTTGTGTAGTTGAGCGGCCGAGTAATCACCACTTGCAACCGAGAACCACGTGATCTCGTGAGAACTCGGCTCCATGAAGTCTTGCAGAACCCAGCGGCCCCCATGGCAACCAGACAGGTGTTTGGTGCACACACACTGGTCACAATAGGTACTGGCGGGACAGCAGACAGCATCGTGGGTGCAGCACCAGGGATCCTAGCAGAGCGATCAGCCCTTGGTGAACATGAAGACACCGGAAGGGTAAGCTTGTGCACATGGGGGGTACGAGACTCTGGCACTACAGAACACAGCCCCTGTAAAGCCTACTTAATTTATCAGCACCGGAAATCCTTGAACTTGTGACCCTTGCAGGCTAAGACCCGGAAAACTACTTTTCAAATATAAAGATTACTTATCATTAGACTTTTAACTTTAGATTCGCAATTAGAGCTTGAATCTCAAAAGCTGTGCTTTTTATTTAAATGAAAAAGTCATATTTATAAGACGCACATTTTAGTATCACTATTAGTGGTATATGAGTGGATAAAGGCTTTTGAAAGCTTGAGTAAACTGAAAGGCATAATTTGCATAATGTGGAAGAACACTTGTTGCAGTGATTATTTCAGTGAACACATATTTACGACACAGGTAATTTTCTAGAAGAATGACGTCTATTTGAATAATCTGTAATTACACCTACCGCAGTAATTATTTGCATGTCTGAGTGAGCTGAAAGACAAATCTTACTGCCTAATTTAGAGATAGACACAACGTCAAATTTGTACAGAGTGGAGCAATGTTTTAATACTGCGCATGTGTATAAGTCACGCTGCACATGTGCTGCGATGGTGTTTGCAGTGAGGATTTATATGCAAAGTGATTGACAGTCACGTGGCGCTAAATGTGATACTGTGATGCAGCTTTCTCTTTATGGAAGCTTTGTGCAACTCCTTTGAAAAATGAAAAATAAACAAGAAAATGGAAACACAATTCTCATAATAAACAAGACTCTTATAAGAGGCAGAATACTACATAACAACCAATTGCCTAATTGCAATACCAGCGCGTAGGCGCAGGACCATCACCAATAGCAGATAGTAGGTTACCACTAATGGTAGGGAGAATACAGCTGGGAACAGATGGGAATTCAGTGTGCTAGGAGACAGGACACAGTCTGTAATACAGGTTGGGATGGATCTAGACCAAGTGGAGCCCAGGGCAAGAATTTCCTTTGCTGTCCCCCTTCACACAGTCCCATAGCCTCACACAGCACGCTATCTCCATAGCCTCTCTCACACCAACACATGCTGCCCCCATGGCCATGCACTCAGGTAACTCCTTCTGCAGCTCCTAGCGCCTCCGTGTCCTGCTTGCACTGTTCTGTGTAGTGTTCTCCATCCCGAATGCCTGCAATACATGTACAGCAGCGGACTTGGATGGTGCCATGACCACATGCTGCCATAAACAACTCGGAGGTCAGAATGTGGGACCTAGATCCCTAGAGAGGGGTACCTGGCACCACAAACATTACACATGGTATTCTTTAGACAATCCTGTTTGTAATAAGAACGTCATCAGCGCTCAAAGTGGGGTGGTATATGGCGGCATGGCACACCAACACTTTTTCTACAGTTCCTTTGTCCCTCTTTCTGCCTGTGCTTTATTCAAAAGGGCACAGGTAGAAAGATGGAGCATCGGTGACACAAGTCATGACATTGCATGGTTGGCAACAGAGATCCAAACTGCCGGCAAAGACAGAGCAGGAGCCTCAGCATGCCGCAGAGTTAAGTGTGGGCTGGGCTGGGGAGACACCTGTTGGGTGAGTGCTTGAGTGGAAGTGACACGGGTGGAGGGATAGACCTGCTGGAGTGACATAGAATGATGAGGATGAGAGATACGAGGGAATTGGGGGGAATGATGCTGAAAGATAAACAAGGAGGATAAGGTTGAGAGACACAGGGAGAGGGGAAGGCTAAGAGACAAGGGATCGGGTGAGGCTGAGAGAAACAGGGCAGGTGTGAGGCTGAGACTCAGGGTGGGGATGAAGCGATGAGACATATGGTGGGGGGGGTGAGGCTGGGAGACACAGGATGAGGATTAAGTTAAGAGACAGGATGTGGGAATGAGGCTGAGAAACACGTGTGGGAAGAAGGCTGGGAGACATGGGGAGGGATGAGGCTGAGAGATATGGAAGATGAGTGGGCAGCTGGAGAGACACAGTAGCGATAAGGCTTTTTCAGGGTAGGGATAGAGGGGTTGGAAGCAAATGTGTCCTATTTTATTTTTTTAATATTCTGGGGCCTGGTGTGACCCCTGGCCATTTGATTCAAATTTCCATACCCCTACTTCTAAATTCCAACTTTGATGCCTGGACATTTCAATTAATATGCATTGACTCTATTAGTAAATACTAGTGATGTGCACCTAAAATTTTTCGGGTTTTGTGTTTTGGTTTTGGGTTCGGTTCCGTGGCCGTGTTTTGGGTTCGAACGCGTTTTGGCAAAACCTCACCGAATTTTTTTTGTCGGATTCGGGTGTGTTTTGGATTCGGGTGTTTTTTTCAAACAACCCTAAAAAACAGCTTAAATCATAGAATTTGGGGGTCATTTTGATCCCATAGTATTATTAACCTCAATAACCATAATTTCCACTCATTTTCAGTCTATTCTGAACACCTCACACCTCACAATATTATTTTTAGTCCTAAAATTTGCACCGAGGTCGCTGGATGGCTAAGCTAAGCGACACAAGTGGCCGACACAAACACCTGGCCCATCTAGGAGTGGCACTGCAGTGTCAGGCAGGATGGCACTTAAAAAAATAGTCCCCAAACAGCACATGATGCAAAGAAAAAAAAGAGCTGCACCAAAGTCGTTGTGTGACTAAGCTAAGCGACCCAAGTGGCCGACACAAACACCTGGCCCATCTAGGAGTGGCACTGCAGTGTCACGCAGGATGGCCCTTCCAAAAAATACTCCCCAAACAGCACATGACGCAAAGAAAAAAAGAGGCGCAATGAGGTAGCTGTGTGACGACTAAGCTAAGCGACCCTAGTGGCCGACACAAACACCTGGCCCATCTAGGAGTGGCACTGCAGTGTCACGCAGGATGGCCCTTCCAAAAAATACTCCCCAAACAGCACATGACGCAAAGAAAAAAAGAGGCGCAATGAGGTAGCTGTGTGACGACTAAGCTAAGCGACCCTAGTGGCCGACACAAACACCTGGCCCATCTAGGAGTGGCACTGCAATGTCAGACAGGATGGCACTTAAAAAAATAGCCCCTAAACAGCACATGATGCAAAGAAAAAAAGAGCTGCACCAAAGTCGTTGTGTGACTAAGCTAAGCGACCCAAGTGACCGACACAAACACCTGGCACATCTAGGAGTGGCACTGCAGTGTCACGCAGGATGGCCCTTCCAAAAAATACTCCCCAAACAGCACGACGCAAAGAAAAAAAGAGGCGCAATGAGGTAGCTGTGTGACGACTAAGCTAAGCGACCCTAGTGGCCGACACAAACACCTGGCCCATCTAGGAGTGGCACTGCAGTGTCACGCAGGATGGCCCTTCCAAAAAACACTCCCCAAACAGCACATGACGCAAAGAAAAAAAGAGGCGCAAGCTCTTCCCGTCCAGTGTTGGGAAGGTCAGGCATCGCAACCGACACAATTGGACTCTCCTTTGTGATTTGGGATTTCGAAGAACGCACAGTTCTTTGCTGTGCTTTTGCCGCGAGTCTTTTCTTTTTTCTAGCGAGAGGATGAGTGCGTCCATCCTCAT
This sequence comes from Pseudophryne corroboree, assembly GCF_028390025.1. Classification (NCBI taxonomy): domain Eukaryota; kingdom Metazoa; phylum Chordata; class Amphibia; order Anura; family Myobatrachidae; genus Pseudophryne; species Pseudophryne corroboree. The sequence goes on along the minus strand of NC_086444.1, from coordinate 607,354,421 downwards.
GTGAAGCTGAACCACTAGCCATGAACATAGGCCAGGGCCTCAGCCGTTCCTTGCCACTCCGTGTCGTAAATGGCATATTGACAAGTTTACGCTTCTCCTCAGACGCTTTTAATTTTGATTTTTGGGTCATTTTTTTACTGATCTTTTGTGTTTGGATTTTACATGCTCTGTACTATGACATTGGGCATCGGCCTTGGCAGACGACGTTGATGGCATTTCATCGTTTCGGCCATGACTAGTGGCAGCAGCTTCAGCACGAGGTGGAAGTGGATCTTGATCTTTCCCTATTTTTTTAACCTCCACATTTTTGTTCTCCATATTTTAATGCGCACAACTAAAAGCCACCACAGGTATACAATGTAGATGGATGGATAGTATAGTATTATATTACTTATGGAGGACGAGTGCACTGACGACACAGAGGTAGGTACAGCCGTGGCCTACCGTACTGCTTATATATATAATATACTGTATATAACGGACCTGGTGGACACTGTCAGCAGACTGCTAAACTAGTATGAAGAGAAAAAAAACCCACCACAGGTAGGTATACAATACAATGTAGATGGATGGATAGTAAGTATAGTATTATATTACTTATGGAGGACGAGTGCACTGACGACACAGAGGTAGGTACAGCCGTGGCCTACCGTACTGCTTATATATATATAATATACTGTATATAACGGACCTGGTGGACACTGTCAGCAGACTGCTAAACTAGTATGAAGAAAAAAAAAACCACCACAGGTAGGTATACAATACAATGTAGATGGATGGATAGTAAGTATAGTATTATATTACTTATGGAGGACGAGTGCACTGACGACACAGAGGTAGGTACAGCCGTGGCCTACCGTACTGCTTTTATATATAATATATACTGTATATAACGGACCTGGTGGACACTGTCAGCAGACTGCTAAACTAGTATGAAGGAAAAAAAAACCACCACAGGTAGGTATACAATACAATGTAGATGGATGGATAGTAAGTATAGTATTATATTACTTATGGACGACGAGTGCACTGACGACACAGGGGTAGGTACAGCCATGGCCTACCGTACTGCTTATATATATAATATACTGTATATAACGGACCTGGTGGACACTGTCAGCAGACTGCTAAACTAGTATGAAGGGGGGAAAAAAGCCACCACAGGAGTGTTTTTCAGGCAGACAAATGTATACTGGACTGGTGGTCACTGTCAGCAAAACTGTGCACTGTACTCCTGCTATAACTGCTCCCCAGTCCCCACAATTAGGCAGTGTGAGCAGTGCACTCAGCACAGATATATCATGCAGCAGTGCAGCACACTGAGCACAGATATGGTGGAGCGTTTTTTTTAAGGCAGAGAAAAAAAGGATTAAACTAACTCACTGGTGGTAAACCCTGCACTGTACTCCCTAACAGCTGCTCCCCGTCCCCAATCCTCCCCACATAACTAAGTCACTCAGTTTACTCTGTTCTTTTCTAAAATAACGGAGAGGACGCCAGCCACGTCCTCTCCCTATCAATCTCAATGCACGTGTGAAAATGGCGGCGACGCGCGGCTCCTTATATAGAATCCGAATCTCGCGAGAATCCGACAGCGGGATGATGACGTTCGGGCGCGCTCGGGTTAACCGAGCAAGGCGGGAGGATCCGAGTCGCTCGGACCCGTGTGAAAAAAAGGTGAAGTTCGGGCGGGTCGGATCCCGAGGATCCGAACCCGCTCATCACTAGTAAATACTGTATATAATAGTATAACTGAAAATAAGTTAGTCTATAAGGGAGTATTTTGGAATCTCAGATGACTTGTTCCCTGAGGGTTAACAGAAAAAGGGAAAAAAATGGTGAGAAAAGTAAAAAGGAAAATTATATAATCTCTCCTAACCCACATCTTCCTCATATTAGAGATAAGCGTTCGGTTCTCTGAGAACCGAAACCCCCGAACTTCATGTCCCGAGCTCAGATCCGAGTCCGGCTTGGGACTTCCCGCTAGACTCAGAAACCAGAATGAGGCAAAACGTCATCATCCCGCTGTCGGATTCTCACTGGTTTTGGATTCCATATAAGGAGCCGCGCGTCGCTGCCATTTTCACTCCAGTCCTGGAGAGTGTAGCAAGAGGACGTGTCTCTCTCCTCAGTGTCTGTCTGTGCAGTAAAGTGTTGTGATGACCTGCTCTTATGTGTCATTCCAGTGCTGTCTTGTGCTGCATTAGTCCAGTGGTGGTGTCTTGTGCTGCATCAGTCCAGTCACAGTGGTGTGTCCTGTGCTGCCATAAGTCCAGTGCTGCTGTATAAGTTCAGTGCAGTGGTGCTGTGTTGTGCTGCATCAGTCCAGTGGTGGTGTCCTGTGCTGCCATAAGTCCAGTGATGGTGTCCTGTGCTGCCATAAGTCCAGTGATGGTGTACTTTGCTGCAATAAGTCCAGTGCTGCTGCTGTATAAGTTCAGTACAATGGTGCTGTGTTGTGTTGCATCAGTCCAGTGGTTGTGTCCTGTGCTGCCATAAGTCCAGTGGTGGTGTACTGTGCTGCCATAAGTGCAGTGCTGCTGCTGTATAAGTTCAGTACAGTGGTGGTGTCCTGTGCTGCCATAAGTTCAGTGTTGGGGTCCTGTGCTGCCATAGGTCCAGTGCTGCTGCCATATAAGTTCAGTGGTACTGCCATATAAGCCCAGTGGTACTGCTATATAATCCCAGTCCAGTGGTACTGCCGTATAAGCCCAGTGATACTGCTGTATAAGTCCAGTGGTACAGCCTTATAAGTCCAGTCCAGTAGTACTGCCGTATAAGTCCAGTTGTACTGCCGTATAAGTCCAGTGGTACTGTCGTATAAGTCCAGTTGTACTGCTGTATAAGTCTAGTGGTACTGCCGTATAAGTCCAGTGATACTGCTGTATAAGTCCAGTGATACTGCCGTATAAGTCCAGTGGTACTTCTGTATAAGTCCAGTCGTACTGCCGTATAAGTCCAGTGGTATTGCCGTATAAGTCCAGTCCAGTGGTACTGCCATATAAGTCCAGTGGTACTGCGTTATAAGTTCAGTGATACTGCCATATAAGTTCAGTGGTACGGCCATATAAGTCCAGTGGTACTGCCGTATAAGTCCAGTCCAGTGGTACTGCCGTATAAGTCCAGTGATACTGCCGTCTAAGTCCAGTGATACTGGCATATAAGTCCAGTGGTACTCCCGTATAAGTCCAGTCCAGTAGTACTGCAGTATAAGTCCAGTCCAGTGATACTGCCGCATAAGTCCAGTTGTACTGCCGTTTAAGTCCAGTGGTACTGCTGTATAAGTCCAGTGGTACTGATGTATAAGTACAGTGGTACTGTCGTATAAGTCCAGTGGTACTGCCGAATAAGTCTAGTCCAGTGATACTGCCATATAAATCCAGTGATACTGCCGTATAAGTTCAATGGTATTGCCGTATAAGTCCAGTGATACTGCCGTATAAGTCCAGTGATACTGCCGTATAAGTCCAGTGATAATGCCGTATAAGTCCAGTGATACTGCCGTATAAGTCCAGTCCAGTGGTACTGCCGTATAAGTCTAGTGGTACTGCCGTATAAGTCCAGGGTTACTGCCGTATAAGTCCAGTCCAGTGGTACTGCCGTATAAGTCCAGTGGTACTGCCGTTAACAAGTCCAGTCCTGACTAGTCCGTGTGACTTATAGAAGTCCAGTGGTACTGCCGTTATAAGCCCGTCCCTCCAGTGTTACTGTCGTATAAGTCCAGTGGTACTGCCGTATAAGTCCAGTGATACTGCATATAAGTCCAGTGATACAGTGCCGTATAAGTCCAGTGATACTGTCGTATACTGTCCAGTAGGTACTCGCCGATAAGTCCAGTCCAGTTGGTACTTGCCGTATAAGTCCTAGTGGCTACTGCTATAAGTCCAGTGGTACTGCTGTATAAGTCCAGTTTACCCCAGTACGTACCTGAGTCCAGTCAGTGTACTGCTCGTAAGTCTAGTCCAGTGGTACTGCTGTTAAGACCGTGATACTGCCGTATAAGTCCAGTGGTACTGCGTCAGTCTAGTCCAGATACTGCCATATAAGTCCAGTGATACTGCCGATAAGCCTTAAGTCGAGTAATGCCAGTATAAGTCCAGTGATACTGCCCGTTAGTCATCAGTACTGTAGTGCCGTATAGTCTAGTGGTACTGCCGTATAAGTCCAGGATACTGCCGTATAAGACCAGTCCAGTGGTAGTGCGTATACGTGGTACTCGTATAAGTCCAGTGATACTGCCGTATAAGTCCAGTCAGATGTACTGCCGTATAAGTCCAGTCATAGACAGTGGTACTGCCGTATAAGTCCAGTCTACAGTATAAGCCAGTGTGTCGTGCTTGAATATTCCAGTCAAGTGGTCTGGGTACTGCCATATAAGTCCAGTGATACTGTCGTATAAATCCAGTGATACTGCCGTATAAGTCCAGTGGTACTGCCGTATAAGTCCAGTGATACTGCCATATAAGTCCAGTGATACTGCCGTATAAGTCCAGTGGTACTGCCGTATAAGTCCAGTCCAGTGGTACTGCCGTATAAGTCCAGTGGTACTGCCCTATAAGTCCAGGTTTACTGCCGTATAAGTCCAGTCCAGTGGTGCTGCCATGTAAGTCCAGTGGTGCTTTCCTGTGCTGTATATTATTTACTCCAAATAAAGGGGTTATTAATATTTAATCCAAATAATTTTTACAGGGTTTGCCCTGTTTGTTGTAGGGGTATGCTCTCCTGTGCCGCATATATTGTTATATAACTCCAGAAAAAATAATGGAGAACAAAAATTTGGAGGATAAAATAGGGAAAGATCAAGAACCACTTCATCCTACTTCTGCTGCTGCCGCTGCTGTTGTTGCTGCTGGAAGTCGATCGCCATTCCAGAGGGGAAGTCATAAGACCACTTGCACTACTTCAACTAATCAACTGACTGTCCAACAGTCCTTTGCAAGGAAGATTAAATTTGACAGCAGTCATCCTGTTGCAAAGTGCATAACTGAGGCCTTGACAGCTATGTTGGTGTTAGACGTGCGTCCAGTATTCGCCATTAGTGCAGTGGGATTTAGACAATTGATGGAGGTAGGGTAGTGTGTCCCCGGTACCAAATCCCATCTAGATTCCACTTCACTAGGAAAGCGATTCCCGGACTGTACAGGAACATTACGAAAAGTGTCCTCAGTGTCCTGCAAAATGCGGTTGTACCCAGTGTCAACATAACCACGGACATGTGGACAAGTGGAGTAGGGCAAACTAAGGACTACATGACTGTGACAGCCCACTGGGTAGATGTATTGCCTCCCACAGCAACAACAGTAGCGGCACCAGTAGCAGCATCTCACAAACGCCAGCTCGTTCCTAGGCAGGCTACGCTGTGTATCACTGGTTTTCGTCAGAGGCACACCGCGGATAACCTCTTACGGAAACTGAGGGACATCATCGCACAATAGCTTACCCCACTTAGACTCTCCTGGGGATTTGTGATAGTGGACAATGTCACCAATATTGTGCATGCATTACATCTGGGCAAATTCCAGCACATCCCATGTTTTGCACATACAATTAATTTGGTGTTGCAGAATTTTTTGAAAAATGACAGGGGCATGTAGGAGATGCTGTCTGTGGCCCGAAAAATTGTGAGCCACTCTTGACATTCAGCTACTGCGTGCCATTCCTAGATGGGCCAGGTGTTTGTACCGCACACTTGTGTCGCTTATTTTAGTCATGCAGCTACCTCATTGCACCTCTTTTTTTTCTTTGCATGATGTGCTGTTTGGGGCCTATTTTTTAAATCTGCCATCCTGTCTGCCACTGCAGTGCCACTCTTAGATGGGCCAGGTGTTTGTGCCGCACACTTGTGTCGCTTAGCAAAGTCATCCAGCTACCTCATTGCACCTCTTTTTCTTCTTGCACTATGTGCTCTTTGGGGACTAGTTTTTAAAAGTGCCATCCCGTCTGCCACTGCAGTGCCACTCCTAGATGGGCCAGGTGTTTGTGCTGCCCACTTGGGTCACTTAGCTTAGTCATCCAGCGACCTCGGTGCAACCTTTTGGCCTAAAAACAATATTGGGAGGTGTGAGGTGTTCAAATAGACTGGAAATGAGCATAAATTAATGTTATTGAGGTTAATAATACCGTAGTGGTTTTCGCAAAACCAATCCAGACCCAAAACACGAGCGAGGATCCGGATCTAAAACCAAAACACAAAACACGAAAAGTGCCCGCTGCACATCTCTATATATATCCGTATATATCTGGAAACCTCCTACATACAAAAGCTACAGTGGGTGATAACATGCTAATTGATTTAGATTAAATATAAAAAGTATGGAAGATTTTTTTTGTGATTCTGTCCATAATCCCTTTTCTAATATATACACTATCTTCCATACTGCAAATGAAAATTCAGAACTGAAGCATCAACAAAACAGGAGTAAAACTGTTTAATTAACCTCTTCCTACAAACAGGTACATCAACCAGGTACATTTTTACAGAGAAGGGGGGCCCTGTGCAGACCTCCTGTAGTAGTCCCCAGTATTGTGCTGGAGTCTACTGCACATGCGCAGGTCTCTGGAAATATGGCGCCTGCCTTGATTTTTGCCATGGCTGCAGCGCCCGGCGCTGCACTCCGGAAAGGTAAGTATTAAAATATGGGTGCAATGTGTGTGGTGTGGTACCCCCTGGACCCACCCAGGGTGCACACATTGCACCCATTATAGAAACACCTCTGTGCACAGCCACTAATGAGTCTGGATGCAATGTGTGTGGTGTGGTACCCCCTGGACCCACCCAGGGTGCACACATTGCACCCATTATAGAAACACCTCTGTGCACAGCCACTAATGAGTCTGGAAACAGCACAATACAGCAGAGTATAGTGTAATACACAGCAGCGTGCTGCATGCCCCCTATATACATATTCACTATACTGCACAGTCACTAATAAGTCTGGACACAGCACAATACAGAAGAGTATAGCATACCCTCCAACTGTACCTTTTTAGCAGGTACAGTAGCTTTTTTTATGGTCTATATGGATTTTTGGCTCTCCAAACCTCCATTGAAAGTATAGGAAAAGGGGCATGGCCACACACCCATTTCCTACTTTGTACCAATTTTTGTGTGTAAAATGTTGGAGGGTATGGTATAGCGCAGCATACAACATCATGCCCCCTATAGCAGAGCCACTTGTGAGTCTGTGTACAGCACACAGCCAATAGAGCAGAGTCAACGCAGCTTACAGTAGTGTGCATTTCTGTGAAATGGCGCCGATCCTCAACCGCGGTGCCTTATAAAGAATCCAACTCCTGCGAGAATCCAATGCCGGGAGTATGACGTTTGTCCTCTCAGAATCCATACCACTCATCTCCTGTTTATACAGTACGCACAATGGCCCTCATTCCGAGTTGTTCGCTCGTTATTTTCCTTCGCATCGGTGCGATTTTCCGCTAACTGTGCATGCGCAATGTTCGCACTGCGGCTGCGTCAAGTAAATTTGCTAAGAAGTTTGGTATTTTACTCACGGCATTACGAGGATTTTTCTTCGTTCTGGTGATCGGAGTGTGATTGACAGGAAGTGGGTGTTTCTGGGCGGAAATCTGGACGTTTTATGGGTGTGTGTGAAAAAACGCTGCCGTTTCTGGGAAAAACACGGGAGTGGCTGGAGAAACGGGGGAGTGCCTGGGCGAACGCTGGGTGTGTTTGTGACGTCAAACCAGGAACGAAACTGACTGAACTGATCGCAGTGGCAGAGTAAGTCTCGAGCTACTCAGAAACTGCTAAGAAATTTCTATTCGCAATTTTGCGAATCTTTCGTTCGCAATTCTGCTAAGCTAAGATTCACTCCCAGAGGGCGGCGGCTTAGCGTGTGCACTGCTGCGAACAGCGGCTAGCGAGCGAACAACTCGGAATGAGGGCCCATATTTTGTTCCTTTTGTCTCATTTCTGTATAACTATCA